>NC_137276.1:170877500-172127500 GCF_054371585.1 Giraffa tippelskirchi
TATCTAAATTAACTGTGTGCTGGAATCTTAGACTGTGGTTTACACTTATATGTATGAAGTAAGATATTTACAAAAGGGGAGTATTTGGGTGAAGTCTACCGGTGTAAGTTAACAACTGGGAGACCCATAACACCAGATTCATGTCTGCTATGTGAAATTATTCAAAATGTGAGTAACCCTCATAGTCTTTATTATTTATTTCACATTTTGGAATATGTTTGTGATGATTCTGGAGCAATTCCCTGTTCTTCCTTTTAGTGCCAGTTTAAGGAATTGCTAATTGTCCATTCTTGCTGGAAAGTACTGATTTCCATTTGAATATAACAGTCTTTTTTTGCTAAAACTTTCCTGTGGTTGATTCGAGCAAATACAAGAAGCCTTCTGTTTGTGGAATGAATGTTCAGCCAGCCGTGACGTGGCCACTATTCTCAATGAAGCTTATTCATCACTTTCCGTGCTGGTGCATTGTACGGGCCTTGCCGAGGATCCTGGGGACTTTGAATGGAGAGCTTCTCCTCTGCTTACCTCCATACACTGTTGGTATTAGGCAGTTCTGTTCTCGATCTTTTCCAAACCTTGTGGATAATTAGGTCTTTTTGTTTTACAGTTATTCCCAATAGTGTCATGGAGATGATAGGCACTGATTGAGAATCTGTTCTTTTTCTAATAACAAAATAACAATTAATGCTCTGAGAGGTAGTTTTATGTTTTCTTTTCGTATACTTGAATATTTGTCTTAGACTAAGTGTCATTTTACACAGACATAGACAATATTATATTTCTGTAAAATAAAATGAAATGGCTGTTGATGATCTTAGATTCAAAGCTTATTACTCTTGTAGGTAAACTAAACTTTTTTATATTTAATCTTGTATATTTGTTGAATAATTAGATTAAATTTGTGGATTAATTGTGGAATTTCACATGTAGATAGAGATGTTCAGATAGAAAAGGAGTTTTTTTGTTCTAGCCCATGACTAGAAGATAGTTGAAGTTGTTATAAAACTAAGCCTATTATATACTTTGGAAAAATAATGTGCCCTGAAATGTAACAGGCACTTATTATGAGAGCCTGATAGAACACAATCAGATCACCATATCATGGATATTGGGACTGTTTCACAACAATAGTGTTAGGATAAGTACTGTTCCCTGTGTGTATTAGTTGTGACCAAGTGGGGGTATACATATCCATGATAGAATATCCGTGATAGAATAATATTTGAATTGTTTTTGACTACATCTTACAACAGGCTTTTTTTTTTTCAAAATATATATTTAAAACATTTTATTTTGTATTGGAGCATAGTTTATTAGCAATGTTATATTTACTGTATCACAGCAAAGTGATTCAGTTATATATACACATGTATTTTGAATTCTTTTCCCATTTAGATTATCACAGAATATTGAGCAGAATTCCTTGTGCTATACAGTAGATCCTGTGTGTACATGTCAACCCCAAATGCCTAATCTATCTCTTTCCCTCTAGTACTCACAAATTCATTCTCTAAGTCTGTATGTTTCTGTTTTGTAAATAAGTTCACTTGTATCATTTTTAAAGTGATATTAAATAATATCTGTCTGACTTATTCACTTGGTATGATAATCTCCAGGTCTATCCTTGTTACTGCAAATAGCATTATTTCATTCTTTTTAATGGCTGAGTAATATTCCATTGTATATATGTACCACATCTCCTTTATCCATTCATGTGTCAATGGACATTTAGGTTGCTTCCATGTCTTGACTATTGTAAACAGCACTCCAGTAAACATTGGGGTGCCTGTATCCTTTTGAACCATGTTTTTCTCCAGATCCATGCCCAGGAGTGGGATTGCTGGATCATATGGTAGTTCTATGTTTAGTTTTTTGAGAAACCTCCATATCCTACTCCATAGTGACTGTACCAGTTTACATTCTCGCCAATGGTGTAGGAGGGTTCCATTTTCTCCACGCCCTCTCCAGCATTTATTGTTTGTAGACTTTTTGATGATGGCCATTTTGACTGTGTGAGGTGGTATCTCGTTGTAGTTTTGATTTGCATTTCTCTAATAATTAGCAGTGTTGACCATTTTTCATGTGCCTGTTGGATATCTGTATGTCTTCTTTGGAGAAGAATCTATTTTTAGATCTCTGTCCCTTTTTTGATTTTTTTTTTTTTTATATAGAGCTGCATGAGCTGCTTGTAAATTTTGAAGATTAATCCCTTGTCAGTTGTATCATTTGCTAATATTTTCTTCCATTCTATGGGTTGTCTTGGTGTATACTTGCTCTGCATTCTCCACTCCCGTTGCTGTCTCTCAACAGTCACTGAGTTTCAGGGACTCACTGAATAAGCCTGTGACCTCTATTCTAAGAGGAAGCCCAGCTCTGGATCTCTGTGGAGTTTATAGTGGGTTTGGGGCTGCTCTTGCCCTAAAGACTGGGTGCTTCCAGAGGAGCTGGCTGGTTCAACAGTTTTCATTTGAGAGACTCAGTCTTGCCCCAGGCACATTTCAGGAAACACTTATCTTCATAAGGTTTGGATTGTCTGCGTTCTCTCTCTAGGTAGCCCACAAACAGATGAAGGCTTGGTAGAGCTTCTCTCCTCTGCTTACCTCCATACACTGTTGGTATTAAGCAGTTCCATTCTCGATCTTTTTCAGACCTTGTAGACAATTAGGTCTCTTTGTTTTCCATTGATTCCCAATAGTGTCGTGGAGATTATAGACACTGATTGAGAATCTGTTCTTTTTCTAATAACAAAATGACAATTAATGCTCTTAGAGGTAGTTTTATGTTTTCTTCTTGTATACTTGAATGTTTATCTTGGATCCAGTGTCATTTTACACAGACATACACAAGATTACATTTCTACTAATTCCTCCCCACCTACCACCACAGACAGACAGACAGATAGACAGACACACACACACACTATACTCTTACACATTAAAAACAACTCTTCCCACCAAGAAATAGGATGTGGCTCTAAATTCCTTGATTTCTCTGCTTTAATTCTAGTCTAAATTTATGTATAATAGTTGATAATTATTTACTTATTTGAATATGATCTGTGATATGACAGGTGATTTTTTTTCCTTGAAAATAGTTCTGATTCCAACAGGTCAACACATTCTAGGTGTATTCTGCTGAATAAAAATGACTTATTGTCTGCTACTTAAAAAAATAAAAAATTAAATGTTTCTCTAAGTCATTCTCTCTTGCTGGTTTTCCTTGACGTGATGCAGGTTTTCTTCACTTCCCACCTAGATTATTTTCCAGGATGTTCATAACTGGTCTCTATCCATCCCTGTTCTTTCTCCCTTCAAATCTACCTACTGCACTTCTGAAAGAATGACTTTAATGAAAATGCAAGCACATCCTTCTCCTGGTTAGAAAAATGGGCAGTGGTTCCCATGTGTTTTGGGAAAAGTCTAAACTGTAAAGTCGTTCTTGGAATCTTCATGGCTTAACTTTCTGCACTTTTACTGTTTACTGCTTTGTCTCAGAGTCTGTGTGCTAAACATACTGCCTACTTTTATGACCTCCGATTCCTTTCATGTCCCACTGTGTCTGGCATATCCTTTGTACTCAAAGATTATCTCCTCTCTGGAGCCTCTCTGAACAGGCCGTTTGTCTTCATCTGTGCTCACACAGTATCGTATTATATATAGCACTTCTGATATATCTCTTTATTGCTCTATGTGCCAATACTTCTGTAAAATGTAATAAAAATGAAATAGAAAAGTGAGGTATAAAGAAGACTGAGACTAGAAAACCTCATTTCAAAATTATTAGATTCAACAGACCTAAAATTACTAAGTTTCTAAATGTTTATGCTCAATTTTGAACTTAACTAAGTAGCATTTTGAGTAGCACTGTTTTATAACTTTTATCAGTTTTACAGTTCTTTGCATGTGTATTTGCTTTCCTGACTAGTCTGGGGCTGCATCTTGTTTATCTTGTGTTTTCCTTTGTCTGGCTTTTCCTTCTTTGTCCCCTAGTCCTTGCCCCCGCCCCCAAACCCCCCGCCAACCCCAAACTAGGTCTTAAAATAGTACATGACACAATTAATCAGTGAATGTTGAGTGAATTAAGTGTAGCAGTGGTTTCATTACCTTTTGATCACAACTGGCTTGCGCTTCAGTTTGCAGAGTCACGTGGGTAGAGCTTTGTGTTCGTTCATACAGGTAGCACTTGGAACTTGGTGATGCCGTAGTGAAGTTCTCTCGGGGAAAGGGCTTGCTGACTCAGCTTGCAGTGCAGGCAGTCATGTTGCACTCTGCCTAATGTCAGTTGTCTCTGCGTGCATGCAGGACATCTCCACATTCTTAGCACAAGTGATAAAATAGCTGTCTGCTGTAGAGGAGGAGTAGAGAACTAGTAACACCACTAAAGCAACCTTTTAGCGAATAGTTGCTTTGAGGAGAATGTTTGCTGCCAGTTACAAATGGAATGCTTCTAATTTTTCTGGTTTTCCTGACATATCACCTGCACATGCCAGGTCTTCTGGATCATCCTTGGGGACCTCCAGCCCTCACACCTGGTTCACAGTTCATTAGTCCGTTTGTCTTCAGGATCTGCCTTTTTTTGAAAGTTGTAGTTACCCAGCTTCAGGAGCTGAGAGCTTGCTGCATATCTGTGATTTCAAAACAGGGTTCTACTGTGGTAGAAAGCCCTGGAAACCTGAGTTCCAGCCCAGGCCTCACTTCTAGTGGATCGTCTGACTCAGGGCAAGTCATACTCCCTTTATAACTTGTGTCCTCCTTTGAAAATCCAGACTAGATTATTTGTAGGGTTGCCCATTCTCTCTTCCCTTTGGTCCCTGTGGGAATTGATGTTTGCCTGCTTCGATTTTTGTCATTTAGCTCTGGCTGGTGACCTTCATATACTGTCATATATGTACTGTGGCAGCATTTACCATATTATATTGGTATTCTCTTTTCTTTTTTCCCTCCCCTAGTGCACTGTTGGAGAAGGCAATGGCACCCCACTCCAGTACTCTTGCCTGGAAAATCCCATGGACGGAGGAGACTGGTGGGCTATAGTCCATGGGGTCGCTAAGAGTCGGACACGACTGAGCGACTTCACTTTCACTTTTCCCTTTCATGCACTGGAGAAGGAAATGGCAACCCACTCAAGTATTCTTGCCTGGAGAATCCTAGGGACGGCGGAGCCTGGTAGGCTGCCGTCTATAGGGTCGCACAGAGTCAGACACGACTGAAGCGACTTAGCAGTAGCAGCAGTAGCAGTGCACTGTAGTTTCCTCAAAGACATCTTACTCATCTTTGTGTTACCTATTCTTGGCCCAATGTCTCAGTTCATGCCCATTAATGTTGGTTGACTAGTTAAGCTGAACTCTGTCCTTTGTTTCTGCTGCAGAGCTTTGTTTAGCACTATGCCTACCAGGGAAGGAACCTTGCGTTGGTTGCATACTTGATATCCAGTTAATATATTGCAGAGCTATTCCAGGTTGTGGATGTCATGAAGCACAGCTGGAGCGATGCTGATCAGTCATGTGACTGTGTACAGCAGATGAGAGCTGTGGTTATTCTTTGACTGTTCTCCTCTGGAGGGTCTCGGTGGTTATTAGCTTGATGAAGGGTCTTGAGTTGGTAGTCCTCTGTCTGGGCCGTCTTGGCCTCTGGAAGCTGAGGGAAAGATGTGAGTTCTCTGCCCACAGCCTTCCCAGCCCTGCGGGACAGCCTGCCAAGAATCTCAAGTCACATGCCTGGAGAGTGGCTGCTACATTTTTCCTTGCTCATCTTTTTCAAGGCTGCTGTTGTCAGGCTCTCTGCCTGGTGTCCCTGAATTGTAGCTCTTTTAGTTCTCTGGGTGGTGAACTCCAAACGTTGTTAAGCAGCTGATGCAGTCTTTATTGGGGGTGGATTACCTCCACCGAGTAGGCCAAGCATGTGTCTCTGCCGCCACATTACCTGGCAGGATTTGCAGCTGTGACCCAAACACTGAGCCCATGGTCCTCAGTCCCCACGGCGTTCCGCAGAATGTCCCGAGCCCACAGAGTGCGCCAGTGTGGCGCGTGCAGCAGCCTGTCCTCACCCCTGTCCTGGAGGAGAGAACACCTTGTCCTGTTTGGTGAGCTCATGGACTAACCCTCGTGCTCATTAGCTTCTCTAGGTAGGTATCCGTTGCACGTCCTGTTTGCAGAGCCGAACCCTGCGCCTTTCTGTAAGATCTCTCACACACCAAAGTGTTTAGGTGCCGCGAGGAAGGTTTGTACTTTGAGTTATATTGAGATGGTGGTGATGGATTAAAACTGAGCCTCTACACACATTTTCCTGATCCATGTGTTTGCAAAATGGTTCACAAGGTTAGAAATTTAATAGATGGAATCTAGTGGAATGACAACACTAATTAAGCTTAAGTTTATAGAACCACTAGCCTTAAGTTTCCTTAACACAGTGCTCTAAGTAATAACTGTGGTCTTAGAAGAACCCCATTGCCCCGGGTCACCTATTCTGCTGAGAAACGTGGAGAAAAGAGACAATTGTGAATCTGGAGGAGAACTTCGAAAATTTCCCTTTTTTCTTCCTTGTATGGCCTTTTCTTTCCAATTAATTTCTGTGTTGCCATGGGAGAATTTATTATCTGAGCTGCAGTTTCCTTCTTTGTAAAAACAAGATACTGTCACTACTCAACTTATGTGGCAATATTAAACATTAAGCGTCATGTGAAGGTGTGTACTTGGTGTGGTGTCCGGCTGACTTGTGGAAATCTAATAAAGATTCCTTATCGTTTTCCCATGAAATTGAACATATAAATCCCTCATGTATATTTGTACTGAAAACTAGGAGAAGATGTTACAAATAGCATCAAGTAGAAATTGAGGCACTTAATGAAAAAAATGTAGTGAATATTTCTTAGGCACCAGGCACTGTGAGTGGAGAAGACGGCTTCCTCGAGCTGCTGGCAGACTTAATGGGTAATACAGAGAAACAAGCAGGCATTTGCAGAGGGTATGCTGCGGGGGTGTGGCGGGAGGGCACTCGTTCCTGCGGTGAGAAGAGCAGAAGCGGTGGCAAAAGGTCAGGCAGGGTTCCTGAAGGAATGTTCTTTTAAAAGTTTTTATTGGAATATAGTTGATTTACAGTGTTGTGTTAGCTTCAGGTGTATAGCAAAGTGAATCAGTTATACATATATCTACTCTTTTTTAAAAAAATTCTTTTCCCATATAGGCCATTGCAGAATATTGAGTAGAGTCCTCTGTATACAGCAGGTTCTTATTAGTTATCTATTTTATAGAGAGTAACGACTTCACTTTCACTTTTCACTTTCATGCACTGGAGAAGGAAATGGCAACCCACTCCAGTGTTCTTGCCTGGAGAATCCCAGGGACAGGGGAGCCTGGTGGGCTGCTGTCTGTGGTGTCGCACAGAGTCGGACACGACTGAAGTGACTTAGCAGCAGCAGCAGCAGTGTGTTTATGTCAGTCCCAGACTTCCTTTGTGGTCCAGTGGTTAAGACTGCAGTGGACATTGGTTTGATCCCTGGTTGGGGAAGTTCCATGTGCCTTGCAGCGTGGCCAAAAAAAAAAAAAAAATTTGAACTGTGGCTTGTTGACAAGGGGAAGGAGATTCCAGGCAGAGGGAGCTACACTGGGAGTACACCAGAAAGAAAAAAAAGTGCCAAGTAGCATGGAGAATGTAGCAAGTTATTCAGGCTTACTTCATTGTAACGATGTTGCCAGTGCTGGGAGGGGCAGCTGTTGATGGCAGGCCCACAGAAGGCCTTTCTGTCATGCTATGAAGCTTGATTTGTGTCTAATGGAGAAAGGGCTGTCATCCCAAGGCCTTATTCTGGGGTGTGTCATGATCAAATTTGCATTTTAATTTTTTGTAATTGAAGTATAGTTAATTTACAATGTTGTGCCAATCTCTGCTATATAACAAAGTGACTTAATTATACACACATAGACATTCTTTTTTTATATTTTTTTCCATTATAGTTTCAAATTTGCATTTTAGAAGTATCCCTCCAGTTCAAGAGTGTAGAATCTTCTGGTGAGAGATACAATGTGGAGAAGAGGGGCAGATGCTAAGAGGCTGGTGCAGGAGCTCAGAGGAGAGACGATGAGAGTCTGAACTGAGGGAGCACGTGGCAGGAGGGATGAAAAGGAGGACACCACCTGGAGAGGAGCAGAGGAGGTGAAATCTGATTTCTTCATCTTAAAGGATGAATCTTCTAGGTTCTTGTTTTAGGTGCATAGGAATGGAGAATAAAGGAGGAAGGTCAGATTTTGGAAAAAGATGGTAAGTCCAGTCCAGGACAGATTGAATTGGTGCTGCTTGTAAATGTGATCCAAGGGAAGAGAAAATTAGGAAGCAGTTCAATATGTGGGTCTAGGGCTTAAGGGAGGTCAGAGCCAGAGATGTAGCTTTTCGTCTTGATCAATAATGATGATGTAACAAGCAAGTAAAATGGTTCCTTTGTTCAGGTACTGTGACAGAGGGGCAGGCGTTTGTAATATTGAATATGTCACAAATGAAGCTGTCGTTAAAAATGTCTGGTAGATACCCCTCCCCTCCTACCTCAGTTCTCTCGTTTGTAGAGATAGGATCCCATTATCTCCCTTTTCTCTGTCAATCCCCATAGTGCCTTTTCGTTTGAAATACTGCTTCGAAATTAAATGAGACTGAACTTTGAAGAGTCTTAAATTTTAATGTGATACTTTGCATAACTCCAAGCTGCATTTTAATGTGGCTTCGCATAAGTTCTGATACCTTTGGGAGTCCTTATCAGCAATTTATTATTATCATTAGCTCTCAGAAAAAAAGTTGAGAGAAAATTATTAGGACAATCAGGATGTATTCTCTAGTCTATAGAAGGGATAAGTGTAATGACTGGGCTGCCATGGTCTTTTGTCCCCTCACTTGGCACACTCGGCCTTCTGTCTCCTGGGGGCTCTGCAGGTTTAGGCCAGAAGCAAGGTATCTGTGAGTGGCAGTGCTCGGTGACAAAGTGCTTGCAGCTCATACTTTTTTGGAGAATCTTCCACATCCTCACCTTTCTTCCTGCCATTCCCTCTTCTTTTCTTCATCTTACTTCAGTAAACTTAGGAAATCTTATTCTTGGATGTTTTCATTCTATTCGTTTGTGGTCTATACATATTTTCCTTAGTTTTCTTCTTGTCAATGTTGAGATTGATGGTAACCTGTCCCTTTACTATCCTCTTCTATTTGAATATGCATAGAAAATCAGCTCTGGTTTCCTCGAAATTATAGCTTTACTTGTTTTAAATTTTTCTTTCCCTCTCTCCTACTGTCCATTAAGATGACAAGTACTCTAGGTTCAATCACTGCTGCTTCCCCTGCCCCCATCTTCCAGATATACCTCTTAAGGCTCTGCACTGTATTGCTCTACCTCCATGACCAACCACACTTGCCTTAAATACCTCTTATACTGGGACATTCACTGTCTCATATGGCTCATTACATCTTCCACAGCTTCAGTCGTCAAAACGCTTTCTTTATATAACATGTGATATTGTGATATAGTAACCAGTGTACTTTCTCTTCCTGGTATTCCCTGCTGCCCTCTGACAGTTTTACTTTCTTTGGTTAGCAGTGGAGGGAAGAGATACGTCAGCAGGATGCAGGGAAGAGGCAAGTGTCTGGTTTTTGAATTTCAGAAATTTACAATGTCTGGGTCTGACTGCAAAACTAAATTTGGAAAAGTCAGGAGAAAAGATTTTTGTGGACAAATTGAGGAAGAGCCTTTTGGAGGAGGGCATGGCAACCCGCTGCAGTATTCTAGCCTGGAGGATCCCCATGGACAGAGAAGCCTGGAGGGCTACAGTCCATGGAGTCGCAAAGAGTCAGACATGACTGAGCAACTAAGCTCACAGGAGTTGAGAGAGCCCAGATACTGGCCTTGTGCTTGAGAGGACCTCTGGGAAGGTTTAGTGAAATCTAGAGGAAGATGGACTTTTCCTTAAGACTTCACAGCAGAACCGCAAAGATTATGTTTCTGCCCCTCGGCAAGATGGGGGCTCATGATCAAAGTTAAGTTTAGTTGCTGAAAAAAAATGTAGAGAATGAAGTTACTACATTTCTTGCCCACCTGATATGTAGACTGAGATTTGTATGTATTATCTCTGTTTTGAAGAACAGTGAGATGCAGTGGAAAATTGCGCAGGCTTAGAAACCAGTTTAATTTGGGTTTAAATCATGTAATATCTTAGTCAAGTTACTTAATCTCTCTGAGTCTATTTTTTTCATTCGTGTAACTGGAATAAAAATACCCACCTCGTGGGAGTGTTTTGATGCTTAGATGAAAGATACATACAGTCTGTAGAGTGATGTCTGGCTTAGTAATAGGCACTCAAAAATATTCTTTTCATTTAATTGTTTCTCTCAGTATTGCCTCTTATTTTGTCCTCTCAAGACTTAATAGAATATATCTAAATACTTCTTTCATCTTATGGGCATACGTATACTTGAAGATGAGTATCCTTAACAGTGCCTCACACTGTCTTGCATATTTGAGAAGCAGTGTGACGTAGTGCATTCTGGAGTCCATTGCGTGGATTTGAATCCCAGCTAGGCCTCTTACAAGCTTTGGTAAGCTACCTAACTTCTTTGGCCCTCAATTTCCTTGTTTGTAAAATGGTATAATGATAATAATACCTATCTAGAGGTGGTTGTGGATATTAAAGATGTTAATACATATGAAGACTTCCAGATGTGTGGTAGTTAATTAGGCATAGAATAAGTGCCTCTTGGTGGCAGAGACAGTGGTACATGGTTACTTAGTCCTGTTTTATTTTCCTCTTTAGAGCCAGGCCAAGGCTGCTTTTTCTTGCCTTCCTGGCAGTTAGGTTGGGACCACTTATTTCTTCTAAATAGTAGATTATAAGTAAGGTGACAGGTGTCATTTATGAGCCGAAGTACTTTGCCATATGGATTGTAGAGACCCAGGTGTTGAGTTGATGTTATCACAAGGTGATACTAGACTGGATGCCTGAGTTACCATTTAGTAGAGGACTTTTGGATCTACAGAGAATATTGTGTGAGCAAGAAGTAAACTTTGTTTAAAGCTGCTGAGAATTCAGGATTAATTTGCCTAACCATGGGGCATGATGTAGTCTATGAAGATTAATGCATTATGGCTATTATGATTATTGGCTAGTTAAATACTAAATGAAAGAAACTATCAAGAGGCCTTTTCAATGAAGGCATTAAGGAGAGAGGAGGGGATTTTATTAAGGAAACAGGGCTAAGAGAGGGACATTAATTTTTCTGTTTGAAAGAGGTTACATGAAAGTTTATGTCTGGGTGATAAAATTCTTTGCCTTTTTTTTCTTGCCCCATATCGTATAATAGAAATTTACTTATTTTAAAGGTTCTTGTATCTTGTTAAACTTCAAACAGTTGTGTTTTGAAATGGTAATCGATAATTTTATTAGTCAGTGAGTTAGCTCAGCTGGTAAAGAATCTGCCTGCAATGCAGGAGACCCCATTCGATTCCTGGGTTGGGAAGACCCTCTGGAGAAGGGATAGGCTACCCACTCCAGTAGTCATGGGCTTTGCTGGTGGCTTAGATGGTAACAAATCCACCTGCAATGTGGGGGGCCTGGGTTCGATCCCTGGGTCGGGAAGATCTCTGGAGGAGGGCATGGCAACCCACTCCAGTATTCTTGCCTGGAGAATCCCTATGGACAGAAGAGCCTGCAGGGCTACAGTCCATGGGGTTGCAAAGAGTCAGACATGACTGAGCGACTTAAGCACATTATCAGATACCATTTGATAGTACTGACATCAGCACGAAAGGAGTTGGAAAAGATAGCGCCAAAGTTAGAGCTTGTTGTTACCATTAGCCAGAGAAAAGAGTTGGGAAAATAAACTTATTTAAGAGGAGAAGATAGTGACTTCACTTTTGGACATTGAGTTTGAAAGGTATTAACATGGTAGTTGGAAGTGTGACATTCCACTTCTCTTTGAAAGCTGGGCTAAGAGTGCTTTAAATGAAGACTTTTTGTTGTTATCCTCAATAACCTCAGTTCCTGATTTTATATATGACAGAACATATCTTAGAAATTTTAGAACAAGTTTGTGGAAATATATGATTTATTATATAAACTTTGGACAAACTTTCTATGAGCACATCTTTTGTTCAGTAAGAAGTACAAATTTATCTGCTACATGTTATAATGAAAGCTACATGAAATGCGTAAAATTTTTTTTTTAAGGAAAGGTACTACTGATGAAAATAGAAAAGTAGAATGGGACTTTTAAAAATATATATTTGGCTTTGTAAACAAAATAATTTTTTTTCAGGGCAAAGTTTCTTCAATAAAAAGATTAGAGAGGAGAATTTCTTCTCTGTCAGATTTAATCTGTAGCCATCTGCTGCTGTATCTCATTATGTTCTTCTGTAATTAGAGCAATTAGGATGAGGCTTGCACTATATATTGGTCTTGGAAAGAGGGTTGATCTATTTGCAGGCTTATTTTGAGAGACTGGAGATTAATGGCCTAATCTTTTTTGTAAACTGATGGAAACTGAGAAATGTTTACTCAAAGAAGGGCAGTTTTTTCTCTTCTCTGCAGTGTTGCTTTCTTATCACTATGGTGATGAGGTATCTTGATAAATGTTTTTTAATTAGATTAACTCAAAAGATAATGGAGAAGAAAGATTCTAGAAGAGAGGAGAGGAGATGAGCTCTGTGGAGTGCTGATTGTGGTAGAAGCCTCTCCCCCAAAATTTGACACTGAACTGCTTGTTAGAAGAAAGGAATGGAGAACAGGAGGAGAATTGAAAGGAGACACATTGATTAGAGATGTACTGAAGTCTCTTTGGGGGAGCGTTACATGAATGTGGTTTGTGTGCTGAATAAGAGCAGTCAGATTAGGTGCTGTAACAAGGATGTGCTAAAGAATTGTGGGACCCCTCAAATAGGACTTCATGCCCCTCAACATACGCAGCTGGAATGAGTGTGCTTTTCCATGTCCTGGAAGGGACTGAGAGTTCTTCCTTGCTGCTCTGTTTCCCTCTTCGCTTTTTCGTCTTCATTGCAGTTACTAATACATTAGTGGTGATTCTCATTACCAACAACTGAACTGTTGCATTATTTTCCAACTGATCATTGTTAAGCCATTATCTACTGCCACTCAGCCTACCTGTGGCCACCAAATACATTTTTATGAAACATCATTTCCATCTCTCTTTTTATTCACATGCTTTCTGCATTGTCCAAAATGCCACACTTCTTATCCTGGCATTCAAGGATATGAATCCTGGCATTCATGTCTCCTGAAAGGAGACTGACCCACGTTATCATCCATAGCTCTTTTGCATGAACCCTACTACTTGAAGCTAGTTTAGTGTCTTCCTTGTCTTAAGAATGTTTCATGTTCGTGTCTGCTGCTGATTCTCTGCACGGGCTGTTTTTCTTTTCTGAAACGCTCCTTGTTTCTCCAAGTCCTAAATCCATGATCCACCTCAGTACTTAAATATCCTCAATATTTTCTACCACTATTGTCTTTTATGTTTTTATTTAATAGTCTGTACAGTGCTCAGAATAGTTGTTCATAATGTAATGGAGGCTGAAAAGTTGGTGGTGATTGAACCATCCACCTTTAAAGGAAGTGGAAGAACTTTAGAGATCGAGATGGCCCTTCTTGTTCTGAATTTCAAGTGGTTGTGGCACCAGGTCTTTGGGGACTCAGACGAGTCAGCTGAAAGAAATGAGTCGGGTCTTTATTTCATTTATTCGTTTAACCTTCTGTCAGAGCCCTGGTGGCACTGAATTCCACTATGCTCAGGCAGTTGACAGAGACGACCATTTTCTCTAGTTTTAAGGGGACTTATCCTGGATGCACTGAGTGTGTTTAGCTTCTGGGTGGGTGCCCGGGGCTGCGTGCATGGAACAGTTAATTCTAGGGGCTGTCTGTGCTCTGCTCTATTCAGATCAGAGCTTATTTATGAGTGCCAGGCCACTGCTGAGCTTGGCACATGCTGGTGGGCAGGGGAGGCCTGCTGGCTCTGCACATATGACAAGTTCTGCCCCTGCTGGGTGGGGCATATGCTGGGGTGAAAGAGCAGCAGAGGGGCAAAACACTGGGGGTGAGAGACTGGGAGTGAGCAGTAGGAGCAGAAAGAAAAGGAGATATTTAAAAAAACAGAGGGGATTGGCATCCATGTTCCAAGTGGAAGCAGCCAGGGAGAGCAGGGTTGTCTTTCTCAGTATCTTGCATCTTTATCTGGATCCTAGTATCACCTGGAGGTAACTGACTCCAACTTTTTCTTCATTTATGGTGTAATCTATGCCTTATGCCAACTCTACTTTAAAAAGATGTTGACTCTGTAATAAAGGTGTCCATATTTTAGTTCTCCAGAGTTACTGAACTCTGTATGTTAGTTATGCCAGTGAGACCCTGATCTGCATTTCTGAAACTGTTTCATTTATCCTTGAATTATACCTGCAAAGCATTAAGCTATAGCTTTTACAGTCATGGCATCTGCCCAGAGTGACCAGGATACAGCAGTTCAGTGCTATAACCATACTTTATGTTTCCAGCACATAGATTTTATTGCTTCAAAATGGCAAATTAAGAGTGATAGTGGAAAAGAACCCACCTGCCAGTGCAGGAGATGTAAGAGACGTGGGTTTGATCCCTGGGTCAGGAAGATCCCTTGGAGGAGGGTATGGCAACCCACTCTAGTATTCTTGCCTGGAGAATCCCATGGACAGAGGAGCCTGGCAGGTTACAGTCCATATGATCGCAAAGAGTTGGACTCAACTGAAGTGACTTAGCATGCAGGAATTGCACATCTGTGCAAATGCATCCATTCAACAGCTGTTTATTAAGCTAGTCTTCTCTGATATGAAAAATGTGAAGATCCTTGTCCTCACAGAACCTCCATTTTAGCAAAGAGAGACAGGCAATAAACAGTAAGAAAACTAAGGATAATATGTGCTATGTTAGGAGGTGATGTGTGCACTGGGCAACAGAGAAAGGAGAGAATGGCAAGGAAGTAATGAGCCTGACTATAAATTAATATTTTCTATTTGAATACATTTAAACCTTACATTTAAAAATATATGTAATTTGAAGAGATTGTACCTTTTCATGGATTTTTAGGACTAGGAGGAGTTGGGCATTCAGATCCTGGTTTCTGGACCCTACAGGAATAATTGGTTGTTTAGTCCTGTCCATTTGGGACTGGAAAGGACAGGAATAACCACCTCCCCTCCCAACTCAAGTCTGTGGACCAAAATTTAGTGAGAAGAGGCTCCCAAGCAGAGAAAACACTGAATTCTCCCATTCTATTCTCATGGACTTGCTCCTTAAAGGTAGAAATTCATCTTGTTCTAATATTTGTCTTTAATGTACAGCAATAATAATTTGAGTTTTAGGTATTTTTGATTAAATGCTTTTTTATTAAATAGATTTAAATATGAGTTTGGGAATACGTCTTCCTGAAATACTATTCTTCATTCTTTATATACACACTAAAATATTCAGGTGCAAAGAAGGGCTTAAAACGGTGAGTGGGAAAGCATGTGTTTCCTTTATCAACCAACTCTACTTTCAATCTCTTCTCCCCTTTTCTTATCACTTCTCTTTAGGAACTGTACTTCAGAGTCAAGATCAAACCACATGGCCTGGCATAATCCTCAGTTTTTGATGTTCTGTTTTCCATGATCACGCATTAAACCTTTTCCCTTAGGTATTTATTTTCTGTAACCAGATTTTCACTCCCCAGAGTTCGCTAATCTGACTGGAGCTAACCTAGTAATTTACATGGCCCCATCTGTATCCATGCTAAGTGTGCCTGTTATGTACTTCAGTTATTCAGTGCTTTTTGCTCTCTAACACTGTAATTGACTCTACTCCTGCTTCTTCAGGTTGTCCTCTGGGCAGAGGTTTAGTTAGAGAGGTAGCAGTCAGTACATCTTTCAGTGCCAGGGCTCACCAAGATGCGCCTCCAGGCTTTGGTGGGGTGTGCAGAGCTGGGCCAGGCTCTTTTGTATCAGCCTGTGTTTGCCTGTTCTGCTTCAGCTGCCCAGCTGCGTGTGTATGCGTGTGTGTGCATGTGTGTGTGTGTGTGTGTGTGTGTGTGGAGACAGCATGGCATTATTTTTGGTTTCTTTTTCAGGTACATTTCCACCCCCACCTCCCTGCAAATAAATAACCTATGTACCTATACCTGCAAAAGAAGAGACTGTTTAATAGAGAAATGAGAATGGAAAGGCAGATTTTAGGGTTTAAAGATTTTAAAAACTTTTTAAAAAGATCAGTTGTGCTATTTCATAAAACTTGTGTATCTATTTGAAATCTGATAGTAGTTGAAAACCATAGTAATGAATGTATTGCTGAGAAACAACTTAATGGTACTAATACTACTAATAATATAGCATTCTAGTACTAGATTTTAATCAAATGAAAATTCCCACCTCAAATCCCTTTCTGCTGGCATTTAAATTGTCACCTTGAACCATAAAAACCTATGTGAATGTGATTCAAAACCAGCATCAGAACCCTTTCACTCTAAACTGGCATCTGTTTTGATAATGCCATTATTTTCCAAATCTCAAAGGCTAGAAAAACCATGGGTTGATTTTATTTTCTTTCTTACTCAGTATCCTCTGTTTCTGTCAAACATTCCCATCAGTTTTTCCTTTTGATGTCTCTCACCTTACTTATGTACTCGACATTTCCAAAGATCCCCTGGTATAGGTCCTATTTTCCTCTCACTTGGTTTGATATGATGATGCTTGTAGTGTTGGCCAGTGCCCGCCTCCTCCTTACTGTTTCTCTTATGCTTGTCCTCTTTTCATTTGGCGATCTGTCTTACTGTTTTTAATGAAAAGGTTAAACACAGCATAGTCCATACAATAAGAGTCAAGTTCTTAACTTTTCAGTTTTAGAAGTCAAGCTAGAGGCATAAAGGGAATTGGTGAGGAAGATGCCAGATCTGCTCTTCCAGTCCTCAGAAAAGTAGAGCTTGGCGTGGTGGCACAGAGCTCCCCTGTGCCCAGGGAGGTGACCCTGAGACAGCTCTGCTAGTGTCTGTGGCTGGGATAACTTAGGAGGCAACAGGGAGATGCCTGTGTGAAGGGAGGGGTGTGAATGTGGCCAGGAGAGAGCCAGACTTGCAGAAGGGATGAGAATGATGAGGGCACGATCTGGGTAGACCTGTTGGTGGAAGAACCTCAGGTGTTTGCAGGGATCAAGGCAAGTAATGCTCTTCACCCATCCTGTCTCCAGATCCCCCAAATCTAATGTTTTGTAATACTTTCAGAATTTAGATGCAGCCTCTGAGAAAGAATAAACCAGAAATCAATTGCAGTTACTCTGAATTAACTGAAATTTAGTTTGACCATTCAGTGTAATGGTGGCCGCCAGACAGACATGCAGTTCAGTTGTACAGAAATCGACTCCAGTGTCTTGCATGCTTGAAGTGGTGCTTGGCAGTATATGTACCTGTTACTCTAGCTCTTTTCCAGTGCCACCTTCCTAATCTTGCTCTTTCCATGGAGGAGTCTACCTGGCTGTTTGCAGTACGTGGCTTGGATTTCCAGGTTCTTCATAGTCCATTTTCACCCTATCGTTTCCTGCTGTTTTCCAAATTGAACCTCTCATTTTTGCAGGCCTGTGTCTTCATTAGTCCCATATCTGCCAGAGAACTTCTTAGCTTCCCACCCAACTGCTCTGTATTTGCTTATATTTTTCCTCTTTATATTCAGACAAGGATGGTGCCTCTCCTCTCTTACGCCAGTCTAAAGCCTTTCCATTTTCAAGGTTCAGCCCAGATTGCACTACTTTTTTAAAGGTTTTTTTTTTAAATTTCAAAGTCACAACAGTTTTGGTTTTTAAAAAAATTACAGTACTGCCTAGCACTTAGTTACATAGTGCTACTTGTGTCTTGATTTTTCTTCTGCAGTCATTAGTTTTTATTTATCCAACTAGAAGATATGCTTCTTGGCAATATGGGTCGTATGCCCCCATATTTTTCTTGCATTCTCTTGAATATAATATTCTATGCACATGATGGACATAGAGTAGTTGATGGAAAATTACTCATTAATTAACAGGGTAGAAGCCATTGCTTCTGCATCATACACATTGTATATGTGAGATGAATTTTATCTGTTTTACTCTGTGTATTTCTACATATCTACCACTCTTGCAGTTAAATTAAAGAAGCAACAGTGGGTGGATGCACTGTGCATGTCTCTGACAAGTAAAACAAAACTGATTTGCTATATATTTAGAAAGCTTGATGGTGTTGTCTTTTCAAGTGTCACCTAAAAATAGGTAGCTGAATAAGTACTCTGAGTGTTTTAATGCAGTGGTATACTTTGGTACAAAGACTTTTGGAATATGGGCACCTATAGGTTTAACCTCTTTAGTTATTACTTGCTCAAAGTTATTGAAGTGTCTTAATTTTTTTTAATTATGAAAAATTAGGGCTTCCCAGGTGATGGTAGTGGTAAAGAACCCACCAGCCAATGCAGGAGACAAAAGAGACACGGGTTTGATCCCTGGGTTGGGAAGATCCCCTGGAGAAGGAAATGGCAACCACTCCAGTATTCTTGCCTGGAGAATCCCATGGACAGAGGAGCCTGGCAGGCTGCAGTCCAAGGGGTCGCAAAGAGTCGGACACGACTGACGCGACTTAGCACTATGAAAAATTACCTGACGTTAATTAGCATCCCTTATAGATACAACCTCAAAAGAATAATTTTATCATGGGTTTCAGTTCTGTGTTTCATTTGTTTGCAAGAAGCTCTGCTGCTTTCCTGCCCTGTTCTGTACTTCTTTTTTTATTCAATGTTTAGAGCCTCTTTGTTGGAGGATCATCTTCCATTAAGTTTTGGAGAGGTGGGCTCTTCCTTTCCCATATTACCTCTCTGGCTGTAATAATTCCCTGGAGGCCCAGGGCAGGCAAGACCTGGAAAAGGAAGGAAGGAGCTGAAGGCTGAGCGGCTTCAGGCACACAAGGACATGATCCCATTCCTCCTCTCACCCTCACTGACTGTGCATCTGTTTTCCCCAGGTCCACAGGAGAACACAAAACCCATTTTGCAGAAGTTGGTCAGCTGTCCCTCTTTAGGGAGGACCTATAAAACATGTATCCTTTTTCACATGTAAAAGTAGGTAGTACATCTAATATTTTTTAAAATTTCAAATGGCCCCTTACAATTTGAGTTTTGTAATACTCTGCTTTTAATGGAGTCTTATTTGAGTTTTTTTTTAATTCAGTTCAGTTCAATTCAGTCGCTCAGTCGTGTCTGACTCTTTGTGACCCCATGAATTGCAGCACGCCAGGCCTCTCTGTCCATCACCAACTCCCGGAGTCGACCCAAACCCATGTCCATTGAGTCAGTGATGCCATCCAACCGTCTCATCCTCTGTCATGCCCTTTTCCTCCTGCCCCCAATCCTACCCAGCATTAGGGTCTTTTCCAATGAGTCAACCCTTCACATGAGGTGGCCAAAGTATTGAAGTTTCAGCTTCAACATCAGACCTTCCAAAGAACACCCAGGATTGATCTCTTTTAGGATGGATTGATTGGATTTCCTTGCAGTCCAAGGGACTCTCAAGAGTCTTCTCCAACACCACAGTTCAAAAGCAACAATTCTTCCACGCTCAGCTTTCTTCACCGTCCAACTCTCACATCCATACATGACCACTGGAAAAACCATAGCCTTGACTAGACGGACTTTTGTTGGCAAAGTAATGTCTCTGCTTTTAAATATGCTATCTAGGTTGGCCATAACATAGCATCACCAACTCAATGAACATGAATTTGACCAAACTGCAGGAGATAGTGAACGACAGAGGAGTCTGGGTATTAATAATCCATGGGCTTGCAAAAGAGTCGGACATGACTTAGCAGCTGGACAGCAAACTAAAAAATGATGTGATGTGTGTGTGCACACTTATGTGCATGCACGCGTACATACACACACACACACTTTCCTACCCAGTAATGACATTGGTAATAGCCGGTCACAGTAGGGTTATTAGCAATTGTGCTCTTATTGTGAGAGTAAGGAAGAAGATGCATTAACTTTGGGAAGGATCCTTGCCCCATTCAATGATAACCACTTGCCAGGGACTAGTTAAAAAAAAACTAAATAAAATAAATAGAAAATCCTCTACAAAGAAAAGGAGTACAACTACATTTATTCACTTGCTTGCTTACACACTTATTTGACATGTTTCAATAGATGGTATTAAGGAAAAACACTTGGTACTATGAGAAAGAATGTACAGGAAAGGGGGCCTTTCTGAGAAGGGCGCTTTAAGGAAATAATGTCTCAGTTGACACTTGAAAAACTAATAAGAATCAGAGTAAAGGGTGGAAGAAGGGGCTGTTGCCTTGAAGGTTGGAAATGGCTGTGTGTGTTGGAGGACCTGAGGGCTGGACATTTGGCAAAGCTACTGAGGGGCTGAGTGGCAGGTGCTGGAATGCAGCTTCATTTAGAAATGCTTATGTTTAACTTTTAAAAGACGATTCTTAGGTTCAGGATTGACAAATAGCTGTGGAAAGTGAAATAGTTTGTTTTGGATCATCAGTTTGCCAAAACAGTAGATTCTTATACAGTCATGTCTGACTCTTAATAGAGAATGTAAAACAAGCCTAGAGGAGAGGTTGAACACAGGTCATACCGTGATCAGTAGCCTTTATAAACCTTTTACTTTAATGAGTGGAATACCTGGACATTTACTTGATATATATGTATATGTTGTTGTTCTATTGCTGAATTGTGTCCAACTCTTTGCAACTCCATGGACTGTGGCACGCCAGGCTCCCCATCCTTCACTGTCTCCCAGAGTTTGCTCAAACTCATGTCCATTGAGTTGATGATGCTATCTAACCATCTTATCCTCTGTTGCTCCCTTTTCCTTTTGTCTTCAATCTTTCCCAGCATCAGTGTCTTTTCCAGTGAGTTGGCTTTTTGCATCAGGTGGCCAGAGTACTGGAGCTTCAGCTTCAGTATCAGTCCTTCCAATGAACATTTAGGGTTGATTTCTTTTAGGATTGATTGGTTTGATCTCCTTGCTGTCCAAGGGACTCTCAAGTCTTCCCTAGCACCACAATTTGAAAGCATCAATTCTTTGGCACACAGCCTTCTTTATGGTCCAGCTCTCACATCCATACATGACTACTGGAAAAACCATAGCTTTTGACTATGCAGACCTTTGTCGGCAAAGTAATCTCTCTGCTTTATAATACGCTGTCTAGGTTGTCATAGCTTTCCTTCCAAGGAGCAGACATCTTTTAATTTCATGGCTGCAGTCACTATGTATCTGTCTCTATCTATCTATCTATCAGTCTATCTATTTATATGTATATGCTGCTGCTACTGCTAAGTCGCTTCAGTCGTGTCCGACTCTGTGCGACCCCATAGATGGCAGCCTACCAGGCATATCTGGCATTAATTCTTGAAACTCAGTTTTCTTGGCTTCCCCATATGTTTAGTAACCTTTAGAACTTGGGTTACTTCACTGAGAATATAACAATATGGTTGTGTTAGAGCCCTTCTTTCAGTACTCAGTTAACTTTAGAATGTGAGTCTTTTTTTCCCTCTCTCCTTTCCCTTCCCCAGCTTATCTGTTAGGTAAAATTACAGAAGGCAGTGGGAGCAGTTGTCTCTTCCAGACGTGGTGCTGTGTTACCAACTCCTGTGCGGACAGAGCCCCCCACATTCCAGAGATATCCTGGGCATGGAAGTGAGACGAAAGGAGAGAAAGCAGCTCTGGGCAGGCGGGTTAAGATGTGGGTGTTCACTTTATGAAAGAATAAACTGGATATAGAGATTAGGAAGCAGTAAATATTTTTTCGCTGGGCTATCTTAAATTTAAATCTATATTTGGCCCTTACTAGTATAATCCAACTGCTTTTTATTTGGGTAAATATATGCTCTTTTGATATTGGGCTTCCCTGGTGGCTCAGATGGTAAAGAATCCGCCTGCAGTGCAAGAGACTTGGGTTCGATCCCTGAGTTGGGAAGATTCCCCTGGAGAAGGAAATGGCAACTCATTCTAGTATTCTTACCTGGAGAATTACATGGACAGAAGAGCCTGGTGGGCTACAGCCGATGTGGTCTCAAACAATTGGACATGACTGAGTGACTAATACTTTCACTTTTTCATAGTCATTTGATGTACTGTCTTAGTACTACCTTTGTACTAACCTAAGTCTGGAGGTCCTTTTGTATATAACTGGAGATTTGTGATAAGAAAGTGGAAGTTGCCTACAAGAATGAGTTTGTGTAATCTTCTATAGGCCCTCATAAATAAGACAAGTTTTTATTTGTGTGGGGTGGTTTAGGAGTGATCTTATTTGGAGTTAGATTGGATTACCTGTGAAAGAGCCATATGCTCAGAGTCTTAAAAAAGAAAATCTAATAGCTTAAAAGTATAAAATGTCTTTTCTTCTTTTGGTTTGCACCTTCTCTCTTGCTTTGTTTTTCTTTCTGCAAGTAACTTGTGTATTTGCTGTTATTTGCACACTTGCCTTAAGTTAGTGTTTTCAAACCCTTTTCTCAGCCTGTGACATACTGGTAGGAAGTCCACAACCCTGACCTCCTCTGTTTCCTCTTTAGTACTGCCCATTCTTTAACCCACTCTCATCATCTATGTGTATGTTAACTGTTTATGAAATGCTGTAGTTAATACACCATCATAGATATAGCTCATTCAACTTTCTGAATTTTTTCCCACTTATTTGCTATTTTACTTACAAATCTGCAAAAAAAAGTATGCAAACCCAGAATGTAAGGATACCCAAGACCATCTTTCCCAAGGTCCCCCAATATACAGAATGCCACAGATGAGTCAAGAGGGAGTGACTGGAAGAACTCAAGAGAAGCGAGTGCCTCCTTTAGGTTTTGGCAGGGCTGGGGGTGGGGGAGCTGGTGGAGTGTTGGAGTGATTTTAGAAAACTGTGGAAGTCTGAACTAGAGAGCCTCCCAAGGATCTTTCTGGCTCTAATATTCTAAGACCTAAAAAATGTTGCCTAGTCAGGGACCACTGAAAACAAAAGGTTTCTGTGCATAGTGGAGCTCACTGTGCTCCTGACCCAGGAAACCTGGCAGTGATGCCCATCATAAGACTGTTATTAGTCAATTCAAATCAATACCAATTAGGGAGTATTAATTAAAATTACTCCCTCCCTAAGGAAAAAGACATTGATTCTTTGTCTCTATATATAGATAAAAACATTGACTCTCTTTCTATATATAAATAAATAGAAATACAGTTTTTTTCCCCAAACCAAAAGAAAAGTAATAACACTGAATATCTTTAATGTATCTAATAATAGTAATCTCATGCTTTTAGGTTGCATGACTTCTTTATAGCACCTCAGCACCATCAAACAGAGCTTTGTCTTTCATTCTTGTTTCACATAGTTCATCTGGCCCTCATTGCCCATCTCCATGGTCCCCTGTCTACTCAGGAACATAATTCTCCCCCATGGCTAATGTACTTCCTCAACCCTCTTTAGAATGATGGTGCCGCATAATCAAAACAGCTGATGTAAATGAAGAGGAGAAGTGTTATTTCTGTCCCGAGTACTTTGATTATTGTATGTTTATTACATAGTTTTTGACTTCCGAATGAATGCTAGTGATCTTTGTTGCATCCTATTTTCAGAGAGACAAACCACTGAACTACAGAATGTCAGTGGTAGAATGGACCGTGACGAGCATATAGTCTGGCAGTCTTTGAGTTTTAGCATGCATGGATTACCTGGGAAGCTTATTAGAGATACCTAGGTTTGGGTTTTTACCACCTCAGATTCTGATTCTGAAGTTCGGTCCTTGAATCAGCAGTTTTAAACGTGTGTCTCAGATAATCCTGGTGCGTGTGGCTCAGGGACCTTGTCTCTGTAGGCCACCAGAGCCCAATGAGTCCCTCTCTAGCTCACCTAGGTTAGGAACGTGGGCTTCTCATTCTGCAGTTTTATGATTTAGCAAAGTGGTCAGATCTGCTACCTTTGTAGGCTGCTTTTGTAAAGACCACCAAAGATCTGGTTGCCAAATCCAGTGTGGTTGACTTGCAGTTTTCATCATATATTGACTTTAAAGTACAAATTGATTTTGTGGGGGTTTTTTTGTGCCTGTGTTACTCTCCCCTGCCCCCCCCCTTTTTTTTTACCTTCTCCTGGTAGTGGCCTTACCCTTCTTCATTCATCCTTGCTCTCTTTCTCCAGTTCCCCTTTCCCTGCCTGCCCCTGAAACATGTTGTGCTATGAAGTTCTGGCTCTTATTTTTGTCTTTTCTTGAATGACCTTTTGTTCATTGTTATGACCTCATGGCCCCTTTGTTTGTCTGTGACTCTTAAATCTTGCCCTTGACCTGTATTTTCCAGCTACCTCCTGAGCATTTTCATTTGCTTGTCCCTTAGAATGTTCAAACTCAGTGTCTAAAATTGAGCCCCAAATCATTTTCCCCCAAACCCTTCTTCTACCTGTCTTTCATGTGCTAGTAAATGATCCCACCAGTGGCCTACCCAAAGTACTTGATAGCCAGAGTAGATTATTTTTTGACACCTTTCCTTTTTTATATAAAATTATTTTCAGTAAAAGCCACAAAATGAAACAAATTATAATGGCCAGGAAATAAATTTTTCTTATTGAAATTTGTATTAAATATAGTCATGCCAATAACAAAGTAAATATTACAATACAAAATGAAAACTTCTGAATCGCAGTAATAAGATTATATTGATATAATAATTGAAAAAAGAGGGAAAGTATGTGAAAAAAACACTTCCAGAAGAGTGAAATTCACGAGTTTCAGAGAGTGATTTGCAGGTAGAAGGACAAAATTGAAATAATTCAAGTTGTATTTCTTCCCTTAAAATCACTGTGCTAATTGATGTTTATTAGGACTCTACTCTTCAAACACAGGACCATGTAGTTGGAGACATTCGTGGGTTGGAGACAGGAACTGCACTTGAAGAGAGCTCCAGTTCTTTAAAATAAGTGTGTATCAGAGGCCAGGCTGTCAAATTACAT
Source organism: Giraffa tippelskirchi (assembly GCF_054371585.1). Classification (NCBI taxonomy): domain Eukaryota; kingdom Metazoa; phylum Chordata; class Mammalia; order Artiodactyla; family Giraffidae; genus Giraffa; species Giraffa tippelskirchi. The sequence continues at coordinate 170,902,487 of NC_137276.1, forward strand.
AGATGTAAACCCTGTATAGTTCGTGATTTCTATAAAATAACTTCTATATGGAATATGATGTTTATTACAGGTTAAATAATAAAAATGTGCCAATTCAGTGTTTCCGTATTATAGTACTAAAACTTAATAATAAACATGGCAGTTGTTTAGACCAACACATCTTCTCAGGGAGTAGATTATTAATAGTAACATTGTTTAGAATTACTGGTTCATGGTGAAAAGCTTACTTTTGTCTACGTTATTATTATTATTGTTTATAAATTGGCTGTAAACAGTGCACCGCAGTGTTGTCCAGCTCACTCTTGTGCTGTGCTGAGCTCGGTCGCTCTGTTGTGTCTGACTCTTTGCGACCCCATGGACGGTAGCCCGCCAGGCTCCTCTATCCAGGGGGATCTCTAGGCAAGAATACTGGAGTGGGTTACCATGCCCTCCTTTTGGGGATCTTCCCAACCCAGGGATCCAACTCAGGTCTCCTGTGTTGCAGGTGGATTCTTTACCAGCTGGGCTGCCAGGGAAGCCCCCAGCTCATTTCTATGTCCTTACTATTCCACTGGATCCTGCCTTCACATGTTCACCTCAAGCCAGAAGCCTTAGAATCCCATTCAGAAATTCCTTCGTTTTTTTTTTTTTTTTTTAGTTTATTTTGTTATTCTTTTAAAAACTTTTCCATTATATGGTTAATTCGTTAAGTGAGATTTTCTTTTCTTTTTTTTTTTTGAGATTTTCTTTTTCCTAACATGAATGTTTTTGGCAAATTTCCCTTTACCACTTAACAAAATAGCTTTTTTTTTTGAACAGAGACTTACATACAGTAAAATTAACCCTTTTTCTAGTGTACGGTGCTGTGAGTTTTGAAAAAATGGATATGGTGTATGAGTGTGAGAGAGGCTGTGGGCCTGCGGACACCTAGTGCTGGAGTCTCGAGGTCTCCCTGCAGGCCGTCATCACCATAGCCAGCTGTTAGGACCACAGGCCCCATAGTAAGTGTCAGCAGCTCTTTCCAGACTAGCCCAGGACCAGCCACACCTCAGCAAGAACCAGTCAAAGGAAGAGAGCCACCAGTACTTCGATACTTAGATTGAGGCCCTCTTCTCCCCCCCACTGGAAAGCTCTTGTGAGCCCCTGTATATGGTATTTCCTTTTTTCCTCCTTTATCATTGGAATTGCTAGGAGAAACAAATGCTATTAAAGATAATAAATCAGTCATCAGAACTAATAATTTCTTTATTGGATGTGGATGTATATGCATTATTACACAGCCTTATGGTATACATTTTATACGTACAAATTTAACACACTGCTTTTTATAGAATTACATATTCTGTTTTTTATCACCTAATATTAGAACATGAACATTTTCCCTTTTCCCTAAATGTTTTTCAGAAGCGTTTTTTTAAAAAGTTGTGTAATAGTTTGTTGAGGTAGCATTTCTTTGGACTATTGCTGGACATTGAGATTGTTTTAAAATTTTCACCATTTTAAATAATCTGGTGATATAATTCTTTGTAAATCTTTGCATCTTTGATTGTTTCCTTGAGATAGATTCCTTGAACTGGTATTACTGGGCCAGGAAATAGGAACAGTTTCAAAATGCTAGGTAGTAGATAATTAATGTTAGTTATCCTTTAAGCCAGTGGCTCAGTTGGTAGTCTGCCTGCAATGCAGGAGACCTGGGTTTGATCCCTGGTCTGGGAAGATCTCCTGGAGAAGGAAATGGCAACCATCGAATTTCCCTCCAGTAATCTTGCCTGGAAAATCCCATGGACAGAGGAGCCTGGTGGGCTACAGTCCCTGGATTGCAAGAGTTGGACATGACTGAGCGATTAAACCTATCTACCTAAGCCTTGACTGAGGGCTGAGCTACATTACCTGAATATAGCCATTTCATTCCACACATTTGTTATTTCTTAATAAAAAAACAACAACAGCAACAATTAAAATACCAACCGATGTGCACACATGTATGTGTATGCATACACACGTCACATCACACACACACGCAACTGTTCTATCTAACCAAGATTTTCCAGTCCATCCTCTCCTAAAAATTGAGGACATCTACTGTCTGTCTTTTCTCTCTGAGGGACCTCTCACTTCTGATATTAATTACTTTCCTCTGTGAATTCAGATGGCCAGCTAAGAATGGCTTAGGTAGTCACTTCTTGGGCAGAGTCACATATCTTGGAATATTATTCCTCACCTATTACTCATGAAGAATAACTCTCGACATATTTCTCTGAGGAATTTATTGCTGTTTCCCTTGTCTGGAGTGTGGTCGTACCTCTTTGCTGTTGAATTGTTCTTCTGCCTGTATTTGTTAAGTCCTGTCAGTCTCCTTTTCTGACATCCAGCGGCGTATGTAATCTGAGTCAGACATCTTAACCTGTGGCTTGGATCTTCTGTAAGCAGAGCCCTGTGGCCTACAGTTCATGATAGATAACCAAATAGAATCAAAATTGACTCCTTGTTTAAAGAAAAATCTTCATTCATATTGGAGGGCAGATAGCCTGTTTTCATTTCTTACCTAATCCAGACATCGCCTCCAAAGTGCAGTCTTTAACATCCAGTGAAATCTGGTATATCCAACTTTATTTATTAGTAAAGTGGAGTTCTCTCTCTCAGCACACATTTTTCAGGTGTCTCTGCAGTCCATATCATTCAGCTGGACTGAATTAAAATTACTGCTGGGAGGAGAGAGGGGAATTAGCACTTGGAACATATGAAATGGGATGTTGACTTCTGTTTATGTAGGGAGTCCTCATTTGCTGCTTTTGTGTTCCTCACCATGCTTAACCCAGCGCTAAGGACAAAATTTACCCTTGAATTAAATACCATTAAATGTTTGTTCTGTTCATCTGTACTTCATTTTACTGTTATAATAATGTCTTTTGTAATAGTGAAGTGTTGAAGAATATTTGTTTTAAAGTATGCTGATTAATCCTTCAAGTCACCATCTGATGTTGTCATTAACTCAGCTTTTTACTCACTGCACTTAAATCTAGTGTTCTTCATTTTTGAATCATTCCAGTGGCAGAAGCAATCATGGCTATCAAATGTTTTCATTTCTTGAGGTTACTGTTATGAATATGCACATATCCCTTTGTAATAATGTTCTTTATTTTGCTTCTTTTTTGCCGTTTTTTTAAGATTAATTTTTAATTGGAGGAAAATTGCTTTGTAATGTGTTGGTTTTTGCCATACAACAATGCAAATCAGCCATGATTGTACATATACCACCTCCCTCTTGAGCCTCCCTCCCCTCTCCCCCCACCCGCCCCTTTCTAGGTCATCACAGAGATCCAGCCTGGGCTCCCTGTGTCATATAGCAACTTCTCACCAGCTCTTTATTTTACACATGGTAGTGTATATATGTCGATGCTACTTTCTTTCATTCATCCCACTCTCTCCTTTCCCCACTGTGTCCACAAGTCCGTTCTCCCATATCTGAGTCTCATTCCTTCCCTGCAAGTAGGTTTACCAGTACCATTTTTCTAGATCCCATATATATGCATTGATATGCAGTATTTGTTTTTCTGTTTCTGACTTACTTTACTCTGTATAACAGGCTCTAGGTTCATCCACCTTGCTAGAACTGACTCAAATTTGTTCATTTTTATGGCTGAGTAATATTCCATTGTATATATGAACTACAATTTCTTTATCCATTCATCTCTCGATGGACATCTAGCTTGCTTCCATGTCCTAGCTATTGTAAATAGTGCTGCTATGAACATTGGAGTACATGTGTCTTTTTCACTTATGTTTTCTCAGGGTATGTGCCCAGTAGTGAGATTGCTGGGTCATATGGTAGTTTATTTCTAGTTTTTTAAGGAATCCCCATACTGTTCTCCATAGTGGCTGTATCAATTTACATTCCCACCAACAGTGCAGAGGGTTCACTTTTATCCACCTCCTCTCCAGCATTTATCGTTTGCAGATTTTTTTAATGATGACCTTTCTGACTGTTGCAAGGTGATACCTCTTATAACACCAGTTTTGTTGTTTTCACTGATTTGGAATGTTGGAGATTAATGTGCTGCTTACTGCAAGATCCCTAGGCTCTCATATAAGACATCTATGTGTACATTGTGATAAAGTAAGGAAAGGGAAAAATTAAATTACCAAGTTTAGTCACAAAATATGCCTACATTCCCTCTTGCCTTTCCCTCTTAAAAGCTTGAGTAGTGATCACAGTGATGATAATTATGATGACTTCTGGATTCTGGTCCACTGCCACATTTATCAACTTTTCTCTCTTCTTCCTTTATTAAAGAACAGCAATGATCTTCATCAGTGGCAAGGTTAATTGTGAACGTTAACCCTTTTTTTGTGCAACTTTGAATTTTTTAAAAGTTCTATATCTTGTGAAATATTATAGAGGAGTTTGCAGAAATATTTGTGATTCTGAGGAAAGAAGTGACTTGCAAATGATTGTAGAATAAGTAATGTTAAGTTTATGATTTCCATTTTGTTTTGAATTTCCAGTTTTGGATTTCAGTACCTTTGACTTTAGGAAAAGAGCTGTACAGCTACTATGAATATCACTCATTTTGCTAATGTCTCCTAATCAGACCAGAAATATGTAACGGGCTCAGTAGCCCAGAGAAAGTAGGAAGGTAAGGAGATTTTGGAGGTGATGTCCTTTCTTGGAGATAAAAAAAGGAATAATGGTTTCTTGAGTCCTGTTCTGGTTGGTAACAAAATCACCTATTTCTTTACTCTGGCTGGTAGAGAAGGCACTTTCCTCTGAAACCTCTCCTAGCAGTTGGTTACTATTTCAAAGTAGAAATCACTTTTACTCTGTAAAACAGAGGTGACTAGTAACTGCATTGAAAACTTCGTTTGAAGTATGTTGCTTGTAAAATAAGTGATAATTGGAGGAAATAAACTCATCCGTAAGGCATGAAGAGCATGGTGGTTAAGAGCATGCTTAGATTCTGGAGGCAGACTTCGTATGTTCAGAATTTGGCTCTGTCATTTATTTGCAGTAAATTGCAAATTACTTAAGCCCTCTGTTTCACTTTTCTTATCTGTATATTAATAGTAGCAATACTTATTTAAAGGCTGTAAAGGTTGATCTATTACATGTGAACTTAGGATGGTTCTTAATACATTGTAAGTGTTCATTAAAGGGCTAGATGATATTAAAAATATCATTATTTTAAACAGAAACACCACTTGAAGCTTTCTAATACATAAATGTGCAGTGCTTTGTGAAAAGAAATCAGAAAAATAATACCACTTCATTTTGTAGAAGTAGCAAAGTCTAATGCTTGTGTGTATGTGTCTAGGGAAATCAAGAAATGTTAGCTATAATGGCCAACTGGAGAGTACCCTGTCTGAAAGTGTTTAATTTAGATTAAGGGCATAAAATACTGTGATCACCAAACTACACCCATTTTTCAGCCAAGTTTGGTCCATGGCTCACCTGTTTGCAATCTCTGGTATGGAGGAAATACGTATGATGAATAGTTTAGCTTTACAGAAAGACATAAGAGCATAAAACAGTGCTACCCATTGGTCATACATGGACATTAAATTAGTTAAAATAAAAATTCAGTTCCTCAGTCACACTAGCTACAATTCAAGTGCTCAGTAGTGACATATGTCTAGTAATATATCGGATAACGTATATATAGAACATCTTTATCATTTCAGAAAGTTCTATTGTGTAGAATGATCTAATGGTTTATAAAAATATTCACACATTACTTTCAACAAATTCATATGTACCTTCATGAGAAATGGTCAGGTCAAAGGCAATGGACCAGTAGTTTACAGTAGTATGGAACTGGGAAAATTTGTTTTCTGGTTGACCTTTACGTTATAGCTACTTATCCACTCCTTAGCAGAAGTCCATAAGTTTGTTTTTGAAGTATTTTTAAGAAAGCTTTTTGGTGATTGTAGGCTTCAGACACTAGTGAATCTTGTTTGACGAGAAAATTCTATAGGGTTAGGGGAATGGAAAGAGTGGTTTTTCCCACTGGACTTCAAAGAATACATTACCAATATCTTTCCAAGGATGAATGGCAAAATTGAGTTGAGGTGTATATGTGTTTGCATTTATGTGTATTTCCCACTAACTCAGAAAAATACATCAGTGAGAAACTTAAATATTCTTCATAGAATTTATAAAATGCTTATTGCCTTGTACGTTTTTACTGTCATAATGATGATGCAGGATCTCATGTTGGTAATCAGTGTTTACTATTGCCCAAATAATGCTTTACCATGTATAATGGGAAATAGAACACTTTTAATCATTTAATGATGATTTGAAAAATTTTCACTATGTTAAACAACTGGAGGAAGCTTGAACAGGTGATGGGGTAATGTAACAGATCAGATTCCTTAGGGCTGTTCAGCTTAGTGGATGGGATTATATCTCTATTTCCAATCATGATAGAGCCCATGTGTTACTCCTTAAAGGAAGAATATAGAGGGAGCATGTGTATGGCTATGGTTTCTTTAGAAAGAGCTGGTAGCCTCAAACATATGTGCATGGGGCAGGGGATTACCAGTTTTTCCTGAACAAATCTGTACTCCCATTCCTGACTCAATAAATATATGGAACAACAGACTGGTCCTAAATAGGGAAAGGAGTACATCAAAGTTGTACATTGTCACTCTGCTTATTTAACGTATATGCAGAGTACATCATGCGAAATGCCAGACTGGATGAAGCACAACTAAGATCATGGCATCTGGTCCCATCAGTTCATGGCAAATAGATGGGGAAACAATGGAACAGTGAGAGACTGGTTTTTTGCACTTCAAAATAACTGCAGATGGTGACTGCAGCCATGAAATTAAAAGACGCTTCCTCCTTGGAAGAAAAGTTATGACCAGCCTAGACAGCATATTAAAAACAGAGACATTACTTTGCCAACAAAAGTCTGTCTAGTCAAAGTTATGGTTTCATCTAGTGGTCATGTATGGATGTGCGAGTTGGACTATAAAGAAAGCTGAGCTCCAAAGAATGGATGCTTTTGAACTGTGGTGTTGGAGAAGACTCTTGAGAGTCCCTTGTATTGCAAGGAGATCCAACCAGTCCATCCTAAAGGAGATCAGTCCTGGGTGTTCTTTGGAAGGACTGATGTTAAAGCTGAAACTCCAGTACTTTGGCCACCTGATGTGAAGAGCAGACTCATTGGAAAAGACCCTGATGCTGGGAAAGTTGAACACAGGAGAAGGGGACGACAGAGGATGAGTTGGTTGGATGGCATCACTGACTCAATGGACATGAGTCTGAGCAAGCTCTGGGAGTTGGTGATGAACAGGGAGGCCTGGCGTGGTGCAGTCCATGGGGTCGCAAAGAGTTGGACGTGATTGAGCGACTTAAATGACTGAACTGAATGCTTTGTTTTCTGCCTCTTTATTAAGCTTTTTCATTGGCAACTGTCCCCTCTCCTTCCAACCTAATCAAGTTATTTTGAACCTTGGGTTTGAGGACTGTAACACATATACCGATTGTTATTGGTGAATTAATTTCAGATAGTGAAAGTGAAAGTCACTCAGTCATGTCCGACTCTTTGCAACCCCATGGACTATACAGTTCATGGAATTCTCCAGACCAGAATACTGGAGTGGGTGGCTGTTCCCTTTTCCAGGGGATCTTCTGAACCCAGGTCTCCCGCTTTGCAGATGGATTCTTTACCAGCTAAGCCACAGGGAAGCCCCAATTTCATATATTACACTCACATTAAAGTGATTGTATCCCTTATCTAAGAGGTGAAGTATGCAGAGGCATATATTTGAGATATGTGCATTTTTCTGTATATTTATGTTTCAAAAGTTTTACATTAAAATATGAACTATAGCTAATTTTTTCTTATTTGTAAGTGTTGGATTTATTTACCTTTGGTAAATAATTTTACTTGCTAATCTGTCAATTTAAAGAAGTTTATTGTTCTTTAATTTTGTTCCTGATTATAAACATAACTACTACAGAGGATGAGATGATTGGATGGCATCACAGACACAATGGACATGAGTTTGAGTAAACTCCAGGAGTTGGTGATGGACAGGGAGGCCTGGCATGCTGCTGTCCATGGGGTCGCAAAGAGTTGGACACAACTGAGTGACTGAACTGAACTGATTATATATTTTATTTGCTTTATTTTGTTATTTGCTGATATCACACAAGCATTCAGAGCTATAAATTTTCCTGTAAGCACTAGTTTGGCTGCATTCCAAATATGTCAGGATTATAGAGAAAAATGCCTAAGGCATTCCATGACAAAGCCAAGGGGTTAATTCAAATCTGACCCATCATTGCCATGGGGAAGACCCCTCACACTGATTATACTTTTTTTAAGGCACTCTGAGGGAAGAAACTTCAAGCAAGGTGGAGAGAGTCTCCCTGAAGTATGTTCAGTTCAGTTCAGTCGCTCAGTCGTGTCTGACTCTTTGCGACCCTATGAACTGCAGCACGCCAGGCCTCTCTGTCCATCACCAACTCCCTGATTCCACCCAAACCCATGTCCATTGAGTCGGTGATGCCATCCAGCCATCTCATCCTCTGTCGTCCCCTTCTCCTCCTGCCCTCAATCTTTCCCAGCATCACGGTCTTTTCCAATGAGTCAGCTCTTCGCATCAGGTGGCCAAAGTATTGGAGTTTCAGCTTCAACATCAGTCCTTCCAAAGAACACCCAGGACTGATCTCCTTTAGGATGGACTAGTTGAATCTCCTTGCAATCCAAGGAACTCTCAAGAGTCTTCTCCAACACCACAGTTCAAAAGCATCAATTCTTCGGTGCTCAGCTTTCTTTATAGTTCAACTCTCACATCCATACATGACCAATGAAAAAACCATAGCCTTGACTAGACAAACCTTTGTTGGCAAAGTAATGTCTCTGCTTTTTAATATGCTATCTAGGTTGGTCATAACTTTCCTTCCAAGGAGTAAGCATCTTTTAATTTCATGGCTGCAATCACCATCTGCAGGGATTTTGGAGCCTGGAAAATTAAAGTCAGCCACTGTTTCCACTGTTTCCCCATCTATCTGCCATGAAGTAATGGGACCGGATGCCATGATCTTAGTTTTCTGAATGTTGAGCTTTAAGCCAACGTTTTCACTCTCCTCTTTCACTTTCATCAAGAGGCTTTTTAGTTCCTCTTCACTTTCTGCCATAAGGGTGGTGTCATCTGCATATCTGAGGTTATTGATATTTCTCCTGGCAATCTTGATTCCAGCTTGTGCTTCCTCCAGCCCAGCGTTTCTCATGATGTACTCTGCATATAAGTTAAATAAGCAGGGTGACAATATACAGCCTTGATGTACTCCTTTTCCTATTTGGAACCAGTCTGTTGTTCCATGTCCAGTTCTAACTGTTGCTTCCTGACCTGCATACAGGTTTCTCAAGAGGGAAGTCAGGTGGTCTGGTATTCCCATCTCTTTCAGGATTTTCCACAGTTTATGGTGATCCACATAGTCAAAGGCTTTGGCATAGTCAATAAAGCAGAAATAGATGTTTTTCTGGTACTCTTTTGCTATTTTGATGATCCAGTGGATGTTGGCAATTTGATCTCTGGTTCCTTTGCCTTTTCTAAATCCAGCTTGAACATCTGGAAGTTCACGGTTCACGTATTGCTGAAGCCTGGCTTGGAGAATTTTAAGCATTACTTTACTAGTGTGTGAGATGAGTGCAATTGTACGGTAGTTTGAGCATTCTTTGGCATTGCCTTTCTTTGGGAGCGGAATGAAAACTGACCTTTTCCAGTCCTGTGGCCACTGCTGAGTTTTCCATATTTGCTGGCATATTGAATGCAGCACTTTCACAGCATCACCTTTGAGGATTTGAAATAGCTCAACTGGAATTCCATCACCTTCACTAGCTTTGTTCGTAGTGATGCTTCCTAAGGCCCACTTGACTTCACATTCCAGGATATCTGGCTCTAGGTGAGTGATCACACCATCGTGATTGTCTGGGTCGTGAAGAACTTTTTTGTACAATTTTTCTGTCTATACTTGCCACCTCTTCTTAATATCTTCTGCTTTTATTAGGTCCCTACTATTTCTGTCCTTTATTGATGTATGTTGGGAATCACTGAAAAAAGTCATTGAGGAGCTACCTGGATACATGGGAAAGAAGTAAAAAACTGAATCAGAGATCCTCAGTTTGGCCCAATTGCAAATCCAAAGTTTACTGAAAGAATTTAATGAAGAGATAAAAAGGCTGATTAATTTTTGCACCTTTACAACATAAGTTCTGAATTAACTTTAATATCTAGTGAAAGGCACCTTCACTTCATGTCTTAATTGATGCTGGGGCTCAAATTATGGTTATTCCTGAGGATCCTAATAAATTTAAATAAGGTAACCCTGAACATGGGGATCTTATTAAATTTTAATAAGGTACCCCCTATACTCGTAGAGAAATTACAAGATATATAATAGAGAAAGAACAGGCAAGTCTTACTGTACCCATTGGAATTAATGACTTGCCTAAATTCCCCATGGTCATAGCATTTATTGCCCCCAAATATCCTGAGGTTAACATGAATGCTCTGACTCAATGAATGATACGTTGAATTATATCTTTGGCACTTACAGTTGTCTTGGAAACATAGGATTTCCTTGAATTTCTCCCCACTCCTTGATTAAAATAGCTAATATTGCCCAATGTAAATGAGAATAAAGCCCTCAAGAACTAAAACCCATATATAAGACCTTTAAGAGAAAGGGTGATAATTTATACCTTTTTTTGTTAACACATATTAACAGTGCATTCTGACCTGTTTTTAAACTAAGAAAGAATGAATGGTGCCTCATAGTAGATTGCCGTAACCTTTGAACCATGATCCTACCTATTAAGGCCTCCCTTCCTAATATTATGGAGATTACTGACTCCATCTAATCAACAGCTTACAGTCATAGATTTGGCTAATATGTGTCATTCAGAGTCTGTTTCAACAGCCTCTGCAGTGTAGTCTGCCTCTATCTTTGAAGGGAGATGTACACCTCTGGCCAGCTGTCCTTGGGGTCCATCATTAGTCCTATTATTGCACACAGACTTTGCGGGCAAGATCATAACCACATCCAGCTTTCTCCAAAAGCACAAGTATGACGTTGCCTTGGTGACATTCTCCTCCAGGGAGATCCACTTGACGCACATATTCAGGACATTCTAATACAAAGGACATGGGCCATTGCCCCACACATAGTGCAGGGCCCTGCTACCTTGGTTAACAGTCCTGAAAATTGTTTGATAAACTGAGAGCCACTCTGTCTCTGACACTGTCAAGAAGCAGCTCATGGCTCTTTCAGCACCCACGAATGTTCAAATAGGCTAAACATCTTTCTGGGTTTTGGAGACAACATATTTTTCATTAAAGAATTTGACTTAAGCAAATATATGCTGTTACTTGCAAACCAGCCCATCTGAAATGGGACTCTGTACAACAAAAGGCTATGGAATCTGTCCAGATTGCAACACAGTGGCACTCCCATTGGTGCCTCTCCTCCTATCCCAAGACTTCTTAATTGCAGAGGCTTTAGCAACCTCCTTTCACACCTCCTAGAATCTCTGGACCACCCAAACTGTTGTGCGTTGACTTTTGATTCTATCAGCTGGCCTCCTGGGCTCCACGCTGTTTGCCCTTAGATTCTGAGATCTGGAAACAAGCTCTTCCAGGCCTGAGCCATAACCTTCTGGACTGTCTCAGCCTGCAGTATCTGTTTTTGTCCCCCTAGAAGCTCTTCTCTATTGAGTTGCACTGAAACACGCCTTTTGTATGCACAACTTGCCTTCAGCCATAGACTTAAGGGGACCCTGTGTCGAATCTGTAACTCATTATTTTTACAGCTTTTCTCTCTTTTTTATAGCTTTTAAAGACTTACTCTACAAATTCCATCCACTTCAGTAGCCCCAAATTTGAGTGTCTGCCTTCTTAGCTTAAGGAGTGTGCTGTGTTCTGCTTGAACTCAACTTGTCTCACTAAGTCTAGGATGAGCCTCCAGGAAGGAGACTGGGATCATCATGAGACTCACCTTGCTACAGTTCTGATGCCCCTTTTCCAAGTTCTGAAAACAACTGCTTCATGTATTTTGCTCTGTTTTATAGCTATTTGTATACAATGAGAGGGAGAGTATGATACTCTTTGGTCTTTTATGGCTGGTAGTAGAAGTTATATATATATATATATATATATACATATATATATATATATATACACATATACATATATATATATGTACTTTTTTTTTTTTACTAATAGTTGGTAACAACTTTATCCTAACCATTCCAAGTAGTATCATTGGCTTTATCCAATAGTATGCTGTGTTTTAATTGTATATTATACTTAGCTTCATTTACAGAATCTAGACCAGATGTTGATCTAGATAATATAATCATACTTTTATTTCTTAAATAGGTGTTGAGTTACTTGTAGGTTTTTTACAGAACTTTACAGTAATATGACCAGATTCAGCTGCATGTACTATGGTACATGGTTTATGTATTTTATGCTTTACACTTTTTACTGAATTCAACTCTCAAAATAGTTATAGAACTTTAAAAAATACATTTGAATTTTTATACAGTGTAATGAGAGTATCATAAATGGAATATTCTGGTATTAATTATAGCCAAAAAGCTTTTGTATTTTCCCTATGATAGAGTAAGTTTTCAAACATCTGTTTAGTTTGAATTCATGCAGAAATGTTAATATTAATGTTTGATTTTCTAATTTAGAGAATATTTAATGATGTTTTCATGGGGATTCTGGCCTGATATGTTAAAGGTGGGGAGACATGAAATGGAGATAATTTTATTTAAACTACCAATTTTAATGTCTTCTCTATAATTTTAATCTCTTTTTATCCAAAAACTTTAAAGTAACTAAGTTTCCTAGAAATGGTTAGAATGGGCTGATTTCACATTTTCTTTCTCTCTATCATCCATCATTTGGTAAATGTCCAAATGAATAGTGGAATAAATAGCAGTGTAAAAGATAAACATAAATTTCAGACTTCTTATTTATAAATATTTGAGATTTATTCCTGGGTATTTGCTCTTCTGTCTTTTGTACGATAAATCTGATATGGTAGAAATGATATTGAACTGGGCCTTGAGGTCTAGCACTAATGGTGATTTCACACCTGTGATTTCCCTATTGTGGGGGAAGTTTTTCATTTATGAAATAAATGGATTTGGTTAGATGATATTGAACATCACTTTCTACTCTTAAATTCTGAAAAAACTTCAAATGAAAAATGAAATGTTAAAATGACACCAATGATCTAGGATTTACCTGTACTTTTATATGGAAAGTTAAAGAATCTGTGAACTCTGTAGGGAATGGCACATAAAGGGTGGCATGTAAAGCCATCCAAAATAAATACTTTGAAGAGACTCTTCATGAAAGAAGACAGAAGAGCAACGATGGCAAATGCCATCTGGTCACTGATTTGGTTTCCGAATACAGTTTGGGTGACTGATACTTTAAGGAAAATAAAATTCACTGTAGGCAGGAATAGCAATCTCAGAGTACCCTAAGCTTAACACAACTGGGAAATGAAAGCTAGTAAATAAGGTAAGATTGAAACAATCTGTACAGTTTAAATGCTTTTTTTCTTTAAGCTTCAGTTTATAAAATTGAGAAACTATTTGTAGACCACTCTTTGATTTAAAAGTCAACCAAGAAAGCATACCACCCCACCACGAGATTGATGGGAGGGTGTCATTTTTGTCAAACCTCAGAGATATTGCCTGAATTGATTGTTTTTCTTCCAGACCATGTTCCCATCTCAGTTGGCACAGTTACAGTTTTGTCTGTGAACATTTGCCACTAAATATTGGTGTGTGGGCATCTGGAGAAGGCTGTTCTATCAGCTCCTAATTAAAAAATAGGAAATACTCTCTTACACCGTTGGTGGAAATGTAAATTGGCACAGACAGTATGGAGGACAGTATGGAGGTTCCTTAAAAAAAAATTAAAAATAGTACCTCATTGTGGTTTTGATTTGCATTTATCTGATAATGAGTGATGTTGAGCATCTTTTCATGTGTTTGTTAGCCATCTGTATGTCTTCTTTGGAGAAATGTCTGTTTAGTTCTTTGGCCTATTTTTTGATTGGGTCGTTTATAATTCTGGAACTGAGCTACAGGAGTTGCTTGTATATTTTTGAGATTAATTCTTTGTCAGTTGCTTCGTTGCTATTATTTTCTCCCATTCTGAAGGCTGTCTTTTCACCTTGCTTATAGTTTCCTTTGTTGTGCAAAAGCTTTTAAGTTTAATTAGGTCCCATTTGATTATTTTTGCTTTTGTTTCCAATATTCTTGGAGGTGGGTCGTAGAAGATCCTGCTGTGATTTATGTTGGAGAGTGTTTTGCTTATGTTTTCCTCTAGGAGTTTTATAGTTTCTGGTCTTACATTTAGATCTTTAATCCATTTTGAGTTTATTTTTGTGTATGGTGTTAGAAAGTGTTCTAGTTTCATTCTTTTACAAGTGGTTGACCAATTTTCCCAGCCACGCCAGTCAGAAGGGCTGCTATCCAAAAGTCTACAAGCAATAAATGCTGGAGAGGGTGTGGAGAAAAGGGAACCCTCTTACACTGTTGGTGGGAATGCACACTAGTACAGCCACTATGGAGAACAGTGTGGAGACTTCTTAAAAAACTGGAAATAGAACTGCCATACAATCCAGCAATTCCACTACTGGGCATACATGCTGAGGAAACCAGAATTGAAAGAGGCACGTGCACCCCAATGTTCATCGCAGCACTGTTTATAATAGCCAGGACATGGAAGCAACCTAGATGCCCATCAGCGGACGAATGGATAAGGAAGCTGTGGTTCAGTTCAGTTCAGTCGCTCAGTCGTGTCCGACTCTTTGCGACCCCATGAATTGCAGCACGCCAGGCCTCTCTGTCCATCACCAACTCCCGGAGTTTACCCAAACCCATGTCCATCGAGTCAGTGATGCCATCCAACCATCTCATCCTCTGTTACTCAGCCATTAAAAATGATACATTCGAATCAGTTCTAATTAGGTGGATGAAACTGGAGCCTATTATACAGAGTGAAGTAAGCCAGAAAGAAAAACACCAATACAGTATATTAATGCATATATATCGAATTTAGAAAGATGGTAGCGATAACCCTATATGCAAGACAGCAAAAGAGACACAGATGTATAGAACAGTCTTTTGGATTCTGTGGGAGAGGGCGAGGGTAGGATGATTTGGGAGAATGGCATTGAAACATGTATATTATCATATGTCAAATGAATCGCCAGCCCAGGTTTGATGCATGAGACAAGGTGCTTGGGGCTGGTGCACTGGGATGACCCAGAGGGATGGAATAGGGAGGGAGATAGGAGGGGGTTCAGGATGGGGAACACATGTACACCTGTGGCGGATTCATATCAATGTATGGCAAAACCACTACAATATTCTAAAGTAATTAGCCTCCAATTAAACAAATTTATATTAAAAAAAAAACAACTAAAAATAGAGCTACCATATGTCCCTGCAATCCCACTCCTGGGCATATACCCAGAGAAAAACATAGTCTGAAAGAATGCACCCCAATGTTCATTTCAGCACTGTTTACATAATAGCCAAGACATGGAAGCATTCTTAATGTCCATCAACAGAGGAATGGATAAAGAAGATGGTGTACATATTTATATATAATGGAATATTACTCAACCATTAAAAAAGAAAGAAATCATGCCATTTTCAGCAACATGGGATGGACCTAGATATTATCACACTGGGGTGAGGTCGGAGAGAGAAAGAAATATCATATGACATCTCTCTTATATGCTGAATCTAAAATGGTACAAATGAACTTATTTACAAAGTAGAAACAGACTCACAGACTTAGAGAATGTATGGTTGCCATGGGTGAAAGAATGGGGGTTGGCACAGTTATAGTTTGAGAGATTGGGAGTTTGGAATTGACATGTACACCCTTCTGTATATAAAATGGATAACCAAGAAGGTCCTACTGTATAGCACAGGGAACTCTGCTCAATGTTATGTGGCAGCCTGGTGGGAGAGGAGTTTGCGGAAGAATGGATAGATGTATATGTATGACTGAGTCCCTATGCTGTCTACCTGAAACTGTCACGACATTGTTCATGGGCTATCAGTTCAGTTCAGTTCAGTTGCTCAGTTGTGTCCGAATCTTTGCGACCCCATGAGCTGCAGCATGCCAGGCCTCCCTGTCCAACACCAACTCCTGGAACCCACCCAAACTCATGTCCATTGAGTCAGTGATGCCATCCAACCACTTCATCCTCTGTCATCCCCTTCTCCTCCTGCCCTCACTCTTACCCAGCATCGGGGTCTTTTCAAATGAGTCAGCTCTTCACATCAGGTGGCCAAAGTATTGGAGTTTCAGCTTCAACATCAGACCTTCCGATGAACACCCAGGACTGATCTCCCTTAGGATGGACTGGTTGGATCTCCTTGCAGTCCAAGGGACTCTCAAGAGTCTTCTCCAACACCACAGTTCAAAAGCATCAATTCTTCAGCACTCAGCTTTCTTTATAGTCCAACTCTCACATCCATACATGACCACTGGAAAAACCATAGCCTGGAGTAGATGGACCTCTGTCGGCAAAGTAACGTCTCTGCTTTTTAATATGCTCTCTAGGTTGGTCATAACTTTCCTTCCAAGGAGTAAGCATCTTTTAATTTCATGGCTGCAGTCACCATCTGCAGTGATTCTGGAGCCCAAAAAAATAAAGTCTGACACTGTTTCCACTGTTTCCCCATCTATTTCCCATGAAGTGATGGGACTGGATGCCATGATCTTAGTTTTCTGAATGTGGAGCTTTAAGCAACTTTTCCACTCTCATCTTTCACTTTCATCAAGAGGCTCTTTAGTTCCTCTTTACTTTCTGCCATAAGGGTGGTGTCATCTGCATATCTGAGATTATTGATCTTTCTCCCAGCAATCTTGATTCCAGCTTGTGCTTCCTCCAGCCCAGCATTTCTCATGATATACTCTGCATATAAGTTAAATAAGCAGGGTGACAATATACAGCCTTGACGTACTCCTTTTCCTATTTGGAACCAGTCTGTTGTTCCATGTCCAGTTCTAACTGGCTACACTCCAATATAAAATAAAAAGTTTAAAAAGCAAGGAAGCGATTGTCTTAAGTAGAACAGCTAATGGACTTTTAAGTTGAGCTGCTTATATGATTCAGCCTTTATTCTTCAGGCATTTTTGTCTGTTGTTAGTGTTTTGTACACACACACATAACTTGAGATGTAATGTTGAGACTGGTCATAACCTTGTAATTGAGGAGTGGGTTACTCAGATTGGGGACTGTGTGGACCTCTGACCTCTTGAGAAACCTGTATGCAGGTCAGGAAGCAACAGTTACAACTGAACGTGGAAGAACAGACTGGTTACAAATAGGAAAAGGAGTATGTCAGGGCTGTATATCGTAACCCTGCTTATTTAACTTATATGCAGAGTACATCATGAGAAACGCTGGGCTGGAGGAAGCACAAGCTGGAATCAAGATTGCTGGGAGAAATATCAATAACTTCAGATATGCAGATGATACCACCCTTATGGCAAAAAGTGAAGAACTAAAGAGCCTCTTGATGAAAGTGAAAGAGGAGAGTGAAAAAATTGGCTTAAAGCTCAACATTCAGAAAACTAAGATCATGGCATCTGGTCCCATCACTTCATGGCAAATAGATGTAGAAACAGTGGCTGACTTTAATTTTCTGGGCTCCAAAATCCCTGCAGATGGTGATTGCAGCCATGAAATTAAAAGACGCTTACTCCTTGGAAGGAAAGTTATGACCAACCTAGCCAGAATATTGAAAAGCGGAGACATTACTTTGTCAACAAAGGTCCGTCTAGTTAAGGCTATGGTTTTTCCAGTGGTCATGTATGGATGTGAGAGTTGGACTATAAAGAAATCTGAGCGCTGAAGAATTGATGCTTTAGAACTGTGGTGTTGGAGAAGACTCTTGAGAGTCTCTTGGACTGCAAGGAGATCCAACCAGTCCATCCTAAAGGAGATCAGTCCTGCATGCTCATTGGTAGGACTGATGTTGAAGCTGAAACTCCAATATTTTGGCCACCTGATGCGAAGAGCTGACTCACTGGAAAAGACCGTGGTGCTAGGAAAGATTGAGGGCAGGAGGAGAAGGGGACGACAGAGGATGAGATGCTGGATGCCATCACCGACTCAATGGACACGGGTTTGGGTGGACTCCGGGAGTTGGTGATGGACAGGGAGGCATGGCGTGTTTCGGCTCATGGGGTCGCAAAGAGTCGGACACGACTGAGGGACTGAACTGAACTGACCTGACCTCAGAGTCACTTTGCTCTTTATTGATCACTTCTCTGATGAGGTGGTGGTTCCTACTGGAGTCTGACTTCAAGGAGAGAAGTGAGATAAAGATATGTCCTTTACATTAGGAAATTTTATTTACGTTAGGAAACTAGGTTAAGGATGGCCTCCAATTACTCCTTTTTTTGGTGCCATGGAAAAAAATTTAATCTTTTGAAAATTGTAGGTAATGTGGCAGTCTTATTTTTCTCCTGATCTTCAGCTCAGCAGCTACTTTATTCATGCAGTTTTATTGATACTATTCCTTTTTCTTATTTTTGGGTATCCAACCCAGGTTACTGATTTTTATCTCCAAATTTTCAGGTTGTTTATGTGTGTATATGTATATGTTCATGTGTGTGTAGACACAAATGTACACTGGTGCTCCTATGGTTTTTAATTATTCAGTCAAAAGCCATTTTGCTCCTAGCAGTCTCCTTTTGAGTGGCTGAATCTGAAAATCACAGACAACTTTGAATAGCCATAGAATTGTATGAAGGATTACACTGGAATGATGTGAGCCTCTTTGTCCAGCACATAGAGCATTGGGGAGTGGCCTTCTTGGGTTTGGGACTTAAGATGGTATGCAGTGTACAAGGATAAGTTGTTAGGGCCTAGAACTGGTGCTGCTTCTAGTCTCCAACTGGAAGTTGTTTGGGGAAGGGAGAAAAGGAGCAAAGAACTTTAAGAATCACATGGAAGGAACGTATTACTCATGTTATAAAAGTAGTTGTATTACCTTACATCTGAGAGTGCTTTATAATTTTCAAAGCCCTTTGCCTCAGAAGTCAGTGAAAGCACGTATGTTCTTGTATGCAGCTTGTCTCATTATGACTACAATGGGGCTGGAGAAATTTCACTCTAAAGCCATTATTCTCAGGGAGCTGCTTAATTTTTGCAGAGAAGTGGCAGCTGTGCAGAAAGTTCTCTCTCTCCTGCTTGGAGTCTCCAGTTCACCATCATTTTTTCTTATGCCAAAGAAAACAGCCCTCGACCAGCCTGTCTGGGCTTCCTCTGAAGATCGTTTGATCAAAATTCAACTGAAATCGTCTCTGGACCTGAGGCAGCTCTGGAAGGGCTGGATAACCAGAGTGGATGCCCACACACCCTCCTCGCTGGGCACATAGTCCTAGGACTCCAGGGAACAGTCGTGCCCTCTGGTTTACCGTCTCGGCTCTTGTGTGGCAGTTGTGGACCACAAGTCAGCGCTGCTTCCATGGTATTTCTCCTGAGACTTGAGGACTCAGCACTGTACATAGGCTGGGAGAATTAAAAGTGCATATCTTCTGTATACCATTTATCACTGTTGTGTTTGATTGATTAACAGCTGTATTTCTGCTAGATTGTAGATTCCGTGAGGGTGGAAACTGTGTCTCATGTTTGCCACGCATGCTGGTGCCTGGCATTTGGTTGGCTGCCTGAATTAACGTGTAAAATGTGATCAGCCAGGGCTCACATGAGGCTCGGGGCCAAAGTGGAAGCATGAAGAGTATGGTTCTCCTGTGCTTCCCAGACCCTGGACCCCAGCCAGTGCCTCCTCCTTCTCTCCCCCTCCTCGCCTGTCTTCTGCCCACCATACACACCAGTGCTCTGGCTTAGGTCCCTTCTCATGCCTAAAAAGAATTAGCAATATTCTTTCCTATTAAATAATAATATACCTGTCATTAACATATTTCTCCCTATTCCTCATCCATTTAACCTGTTTTGTCCAAATCCTTTATTGCCTTTCCTTACCCTGTATTTTAATAAGGGAGCCATGAAAATTTATCTTCGTGTGACATGCAAATAACTGGATGTAAATATATGAACTGAGCCAGTAATAAGACTGCACCGTTTAGTCAGAGAACCTACTGGTGAGAAAACATCCCAAAATTCCTCATGGGGAGACCTGCTGGATTCTAGTGTAGGTTTTAACAGGCACCCAGAGAGTAGGAATGGCAGCAGTGAGAAGATGTATAATACAGTCTATTCCTCAAAGGAGTAGGTCTTGCAGGGGAAGACTCATTCATCTAATGTTGTCATTCCCACTGCAACCCTAAAACTTCTTTTCCTTTCTAGGCAGTGGCGCTCTGGGGTGCCATGCTTTTTCTGATGACATCATGCTTTCTGACAGCTGCCTGGATGCAGGACCTCTTCATGATGAAACCTGATGTTTTATGTGCCTCTGTTAATCCTGACCTTGAATGTCAAAGTTAAGCCAGAAGAGGGGAACAGTGACTGCAAACTAGGGCAAGTTGGTTTCCAAAGAATGACTACAGTCCTTTCTTGCTTTTACCTGGCATAAGAGCCCTTGTCAGTGGAGTAAGCTTTTCTCATTTTCTGGTTTTTCTAGTTTTAAACTTTTCACTCTGGTATAATGTGCAATGGACATAAAGTCACAATCTTACACTACTGTCATAACACTCTTATTTAGGAATAGTAGGTGAGGTAAACGCTTGTTCTTCTGGACCAAACATTGGGACATCTGTTAAGCCTCAAAAGATTTTTTTTTTTTAGTTAAATAGGCTCATTTTAGAGATTAAATCTGTTGTGAAGTGCTATAAATATGTTGCCAAATATAAGTGCCAAAGAAAAACAAGCATACCATGCTTGCTTAGTTTTTGTTTTTTAGTGGTTAGTCTTCCACAAAAATATGAGATTATAAAGGACTGTGTAATATTTTTAAAAACCATTACTGAATTCTGCAGTTTTGCAGGATTTATATGTAAGAGTGTGTGTGTGTGTGCGCACACACATGTATAACATAATATGTGTATTTTTTATCTTCTCATCTGTTTCTTGCCGCTGCAGTTCTGTGGTTGCTATGGAGAAGGTTATGATAAGGAAACACATCAGAAGGTTAAAAGTTCTTCCTGCCTCTGGGACAGAAATAACCATCCCCCCGCACCATCTCTTTACGCCCTCCCACTCCTGTGATGATCTCCAGTACTGCACCACCTATTGCTGACAGAGGATGGTTTCATGCTGTAGTTTAAAAATTACACAGATGAGCTAATTCCCTTCTTTTTTTACTTGTCAGCTTTGTCATGTTATCATTTTAGTAGAGGCACAGAATGAAAGGAAAGAATAGGAACATTAGGGTGAATTGTCACTTGGTACATTTCTGTTTTGTGTAGGTGGGCTTTTTTCTTCTGTTTTATTCGTGTGTTTAAAATTTTAGTTTATTCTTTATTTGCTGGTCAGAGGGAGGACAGGCTTAGAGAAAGGACCTGATGTAGAACAGTTGGGATTTGGTTAATCTGCTTAGAAATAACATTAATCAGTGGCTCAGATACTGTCAACAATACAGGGCCTTCTAGCCCCATTACCTTCCCCGTTCTCTTCTTGCTTGTCCTTCCTGTGCAGTCTTTGGTTTCATTTAGTTTGCCCTTTTATTTCTACTGGGTTGTTTTCTACTGTTTCTTTGATATTTTTACTTCATATTTAAATTTTTGAATTTCACTCCTGCTTTGTCATGTAAATGTATTCAGCCTTTTACCTTTTTACTTGGGTCATGGAGGATAGGAATATGCAGTAATCCATTTACCAAAAGCGTTTTTCTCTTAAACATATGCTTAAGCATAACTTTGTATATAAAAAAACTCAGATCATGGCATCTGGCCTAACTTTGTATAGCTCTTAATAATTAAAATATCAGAGCTGTAGGTATATGTCAAAAATAAATATATGACCATAATTTTCTTGGGAAGTTTCATGCCATTGGGACAATTGTGATTCTAGGTGAATATATACTTTCTTCTTTTTTATTACTTAATAATACTTTTGGTTATCTTCCTGAGATCAGATTCAATTATTATGCATTAAGGGATTCCTTTAAGCCAGATCCTTAAGGTACACTTCACCCAAGTGACCTTGTGAGGTTGATATTTTTGCCCCTTTGCTTAAAAATGTAAGAAAATTTAAGACTCAAAGGGTTTAACGTGTGCAAAGTTACACAGCTAGTAAGTAGCTGTCTCTGAATTCTAAGTCCTACACCCTTTCCATTGTTACTAGGAAGCTGTATGAAGTAGTGGTTAGGAAAGGCCCTGGAGTCAGATTAGACACTGATTTGTATCCCAGTTCTATCCGGGAATTTTTTTTTAGTTTTTTTTTTAGCGTCTTTGGACCTTGGCATCTTATGTTTAAAATATGATTACTAATCCTATCACTTCCCAGTCTTTTTTGTTGCTAGGCTTATAAAAATACTTAGAGTATTTGGCATATAAATTCTTGATGAATATCATTGTCAGGCGAGTGTATGCTCCTCGGTTCTGTCTCGCCACAACAAAATTCGGAGTGACGGACATTAGAGCCCTCGGCGGGTCATGGCTCTCGGGTCTTGGAAAGACCGTTATAGCTCTCAGGTCTCAAACAGACCGTGTTATAGCTCTTAGATGAATCAGTGTTACAGCTCTTTTATTTAGATAATAGCAGGAAAATCCATCCTGGAAGCATGAGGGCCTGCCGACTGTTGACCCAAAGACACGAAGAGAAAAACGCCCCAGAGCGCCGGAGAGCGAGCGAGCAAGAATGCTTTGGCTCCTCTTTTTATATGTTTTTTTTCCTCCCCCTGGGCCTGCCCTATGCAAATTGGGCTTAACCAGGAGTGCTGTTCTACCTGAAGTTCTCACTCCCTTCCTCAGACCTTCCTTTGACCTTCCTTTGTTCCATTTTTGTGGGCTTTTCCCTTCCTTGTCTTTTAGCCACCGCCTTTTGGACTCCTGTTTCCTGTTCTAACTACCTAACATTATGAAACACATATCGAACACTTGCTGTATTATTGAACATACTGGACCTGGGCATATAGTTTCTACTCAGAATCTGTTGAGGAAGTCTTCTGACAGTTTTAAGGAAGTATAGAGTGCTGTGAAGGCATTTCAAGGGAAATATAACAGTTCTGGAGGCCAGGGAAAATTTGAAATCTGAATGATAGCTAGGAATTAGAAGGATCGTTATGGGGTGTGTGTGTGAGTATTTCAAGCTATGGGAAGAGAACATGTAAGTCTAGGTGAGGCACTGTATTCCTGGACTTGAGAAAAGTCCATGAGGGAGAAAGGGCTGTGAGACTGGTTAGAAAAACAGGCAAAGGCCATATTCAGGGGGGTCTGAAGGTCATGGAGAGTACTTAGACACGTTGTGTCATGATGTAATTCTGATGTCATATTGCCTCTGTCTGCATTCTTAGATTTCTAAGTTTCTATTAGGATAGATAACAAAATCCCCTATTTTCACATTTTTTAGTTGCAGTATAACTGATATAAACATTGTATTAGTTTAAAGTGTACAACATAGTGATTTGATATTTGTATACTGCAAAATGAAGGGTCTTCCCAGGTGGTTCAGTGGTAAAGAATCTGCCTGCCAAGGCAGGAGACGTATGTTTGACCCCTGGGTCAGGAAGATCCCCTGGAGAAGGAAATGGCAACCCATTCCAGCATTTTTGCCTGGAAAATCCCATGGACAGAGAGAGGAGCCTGGTGGGCTACACAGTCCATAGGGGCACAAAGAGTTGGGCATAACTGAGTGGCTGAGCACACACACAAGCACATTGCAAAATGATCACCACAATATGTCCAGTTAACATGTGTCTCCATACATAAAATTTATTTTTCTCGTGTTCAGAACTTTTAAGATTTGGTCTCCTAGCTAATTTATTTGAAATTTGAAATGTGCAATAAAGTTTATTAACTCTAGTCATCATGCTGCACATTGCATCCTCATGACTTTAGAAGTAGAAATTTGTACCTTTAGACCCCCTATTTGGACCACCCTCTTGCCTTAGACAGCTAATAATCTGTTCTCTATATCCTTGACCTTGGTGTGTTTGTTTTTTTTCTATTCCACATATAAGTAAGATAATATGATATTTATCATTTTCTGTCTGATTCTACTTAGCATAATGTTTTCATGGTCCATTCACATTATTGCAAGTGGCAAGATTTCATTCTCTATGGCTGAGTAATATCCCACTGTACATACATATATCACATTTTCATTATCTGTTCATCCATCTGTGGACCTTTGGTTGTTTCCATGACTTAGCTATTGCAAGTAATGCTGAAACAAGCATGGGGGTACAGAAATCTTTTCAAATTAGTCTTTTCATCTTCTTTAGGTAACTACTGAGAAGCGGAATTGTTGGATCATATGGTAGTTCTATTTTTTAATTTTTTGAGGAGGCTCCATATTGTTTTTCATAGTGACTGTGCCAATTTATCAACATATCCCCACAAACAGTACAGACATGGATTCTCTTGTCTCCACATCCTTGCCAACAATTTTTATTTCTAGACTTTTTCACATAGCCATTCTGACAGATGTGAGGTGCTATCTCATTGTGGTTTTGATTTGCATTTCCCTGGTGATTGGTGAAAGGTGAGGTTGAACGTTTTTCATATACCTGTTGGCCATCTGTATATCTTCTTTGGAAAGATTCTCTGCCCCTTTTTCAGTTGGACTGTTTATTAATTTTTTGCTGTTGAATTACATGAGTTCTTTTTGTATTTTGAATGGTAACCCCTTATCAGATATATGACTTGTAAATATTTTTTCCATTTTGTAGGTTGCCTGTTTTGCTGATCTTACTTCCTCCAAATTTTAAATCTCTTATCTTTTCATGTTGTACACACTGAAAAATGCTTTAAACTAGTTAGATAAGCTGTTACTGACACAAACATATTCTGCAAATCAAGAAAATTTTTAAAAAAAGTAGTGTTTAGTTTGGAAAGAGGCAGTGTTATTTGTGAACAAGAATAAAATTTCAGTTGAGTCGTTTTTTAAAAAAGAATTTAATTGGTTTCAGAATATAACATCCTTCCTGATGGTTTCAGATGGCTTTATTTGTTCATAAATAACTCGACTTTTGATTTAGCCTCTTTTATCATATGAATGCTTCATTAAACAAATGGAGCTTGCTCATTATAGCCAAGTGGGACCGTATTCAACCGCATGGTGAGGTTGAGAGTACGTGGTTGTATTTAACAGTAAAGGCCATTTATCTGGCTTTTTGCCATCTGGAAACTCTAGTTAGTATTCCCAATATAAATCTTCAGTCTGCTAACCAGATTGATACTCGCGTTTAGCTACAGTATCACAGTGTCAGAAAGGCCTGTAAAAATATAAACTAAAGAACTCTGTAATTTCTTTAGAGAACACAACAAAAGTACACCAGGAAAGAAAAGTACCTTCTTCCCACCCTAGTCATTGTCTGGGTTAAAAGCCTACATTTTAGAAGTTCTTTAGAAAACTAAACAGTAAAAACATTTTTACACTGCCTGGAAAAGGCCAGTGACTTGCATGTTCAGATTTGGCAAAAGGTTGCCCCTGTTAGTAAAAGGCAATCCTGAAACAATGAAAACTGAAAACACTGAAAAAAATAGCTCATAGACCGTCAGTTTTCTCTCCCTATGCCCTGCCCTCTTTGTAAATAGTGATTTCTGAAATTTGAAAGCATGGAGATTAAAAAAAAAGCCTATCATATAATCCTTGGGGCATTCAGATTTACTTTTAAATCATACTTATTCCTAGGACCTGTAGATGTGTGCAAGAAATGCTATTCATCTATTTCAGTTCAGTTCAGTTCAGTCGCTCAGTCGTGTCCGACTCTTTGCGACCCCATGAATCGCAGCACACCATGCCTCCCCGTGCATCACCAACGCCCGGAGTTTACCCAAACTCATGTCCATTGAGTTGGTGATGCCATCCAACCATCTCATCCTCTGTCATCCCCTTCTCCTCCTGCCCCCAATCCTTCCCAGCATCAGGGTCTTTTCAAATGAGTCAGCTCTTTGCATCAGGTGGCCAAAGTATTGGAGTTTCAGCTTCAACATCAGTCCTTCCAATGAACACCCAGGAATGAACTCCTCTAGGATGGACTGGTTGGATCTCCTTGCAGTCCAAGCGACTCTCAAGAGTCTTCTCCAACACCACACTTCAAAAGCATCAATTCTTCAGTGCTCAGCTTTCTTTATAGTTCAACTCTCACATCCATACATGACCACTGGAAAAACCATAGCCTTGACTAGACGGACCTTTGTTGGCAAAGTTATGTCTCTGCTTTTTAATATGCTGTCTAGGTTGGTCATAACTTTCCTTCCAAGGAGTAAGCGTCTTTTAATTTCATGGCTGCAGTTACCATCTACAGTGATTTTGAAGCCCCCCAAAATAAAGTGTGACACTGTTTCCACTGTTTCCCCATCTATTTCCCATGAAGTGATGGGACCAGATGCCATGATCTTAGTTTTCTGAATGTTGAGCTTTAAGCCAACTTTTTCACTCTCCTCTTTCATTTCTGCTCTTTCATTCATCTATTTAAGTTAAATTCAAATTTGAAGCTCTCTTCTTATCAAGCTGGCAGTAAATTTAATATCAATTATTATTGGGGCTCCCTCCTCCACACTGCAAGGGCTCGTATAGAGCCAAAACACTGGCAGAGGGACCCCTCTGGTCCTCTATGGCGTAATTACTAACATTCCCCATGTTTGAGCAGCAGGGCTGGCTAAAGTATTGCTCTGCAAGTCTGTTCTGTGTAGAACACAGGGCATCTTGTGGTGACAGAGGCCCAGTGTCCAGGGGCAGCCGTCTTTTTTTGAGGCACTGTGGTTTCCCTTGGCCTCTGAGGTAACAGAGCTTGGAACCCCTCTTCTCTGGGAAGTTGGCCAGCATCCATGCCCTTCCTACTAGCCCCATTTCTCCTCTCTCAAGCTCAGAGAGAGCCCTTCCTACCTCCTCTTCCTCAGGACAGTTTCCTCAGTGAGCCCAGGCTTTCCCTAGGGACAGGAAGCCTATTTGTCTTTGCTAGTTCCAGCTTTCCACCTCCAAAAGCTTCTGAGGTGAGGAAATACAGAGTGCTTACTTAACAAAGAAAGGCTTAGAAAAGGTAGGGGAGAAGAAAAAGAAAGAACTTTCAGTGTTTTCATTTACAGCCTGTTGTTATCAACATCTGTCCTATTCATGTCTGGTCATTATATATTGAGCATCATTTCTGCATTTGGCAGAAATGTCCACATTATGGATCCATCTTCCCTGGGTCATAAATAGAACTCAAATTTCTAGCCTCTTCCGCTGCTTAGACTTCATTCTCCAGTTGGAGGCACGGAGGTGAAACCGTGAGTTGGAAGAGAACCATGTGCAAAACGGGCTCTGTGCTGAGCATAGGCCACAGCAGAGAGTGTGGCTCTGGGGGAGGAGGTGGTGTAGGGTTGAGTGCCTGGTGGAGACCTGGCATTAGTATTAGTTGCAGTAGGGTTCTGACATTTGGGGTTTTGTGACAGGGACAGATATGGCAGTTTTCTTATCAAGCCAGTTTTAGAACATAGTTTTGGGTGTTTTCCAAGAAATTTAGCCCTGAGCTTGTTTTTCTGGATGTCTCAATGATTGTGTGAACTTAAAATCAGATTAATCTTGAATCTCTTCACTGCAAGGATATCCAACCAGTCAATCCTAAAGGTGATCAGTCCTGAATATTCATTGGAAGGACTGATGCTGAAGCTGAAACTCCAATACTTTGGCCACCTGATGCAAAGAACTGACTCACTGGAAAAGACCCTGATGCTGGGTAGGATTGAGGGTGGGAGGAGAAGGGGACGACAGAGGATGAGATGGCTGGATGGCATCACCGACTCGATGGACATGAGTTTGGGTAAACTCCGGGAGTTGGTGATGGACAGGGAGGCCTGGTGTGCTGCAGTCCATGGGGTCACAAAGAGTCGGACACGAATGAGGGACTGAATGGAACTGAACTGATCACCCAAAGAAGTTAGGCCCCCATGTATGCTTCCCAGTGCCCTCTTCCTCTCTGCCCAAGCTCCAGCCCATTTTCTGCCCCCATGGTTTTCCTTTTACCACTATAACAAATTTTTAAAAAATGTGAATACATACTGTATATAGTTTTTGTTTCTGTGTTCTTTTGCTTAGCTTAATGCCTGTGATATTTATCCATGTTGTATGTGTCAGAAGTTGGTTCCTTTCTGTTAATGAGTAATTTTCCAATGTATGGCTGTGCCACAATTATTTTTTTCATTCTCGAGTTGCTGTGCATTTGAGTTTTTCCCAATTTTTCTTTGCTATTGTGAGTAAAAATGCTATGAACATTTGCATATAAGATTTTTTTGTGTGGATGTACGTTTTTACATCTCTTGGAGAAAAACCTAGGATTAGAATTTTTGGATGCTATGGTTAAATACTAACTGCAGTATGCCAGGCTCCTCTGTCCTCCACTATCCCCTGGAGTTTGCTCAAATTCATGTCCATTGAGTTAGTGATACTGTCTAACCTTATTATACCTCTTCTGCCTCCTTCCCCTTTTGCCTTCAGTCTTTCCCAGCATCGGAGTCTTTTCCAGTGAATCAGCTCTTCACATCAGGTGGCCAAAGTATTGGAGCTTCAGTATCAGTCCTTCCAATGAATATTCAGGGTTGATTTCTTTTAGGATTGACTGGTTGGATCTCTTTGCTGTCCAAGGGACTCTCATTAGTCTTCTCCAGCACCGCAATTCAAAAGCATCAGTTCTTCGGTAGTCAGCCTTCTTTATGGTCCAGCTCTCACATCCATACATGACTACTGGAAAAACCATAGCTTTGACCAAATGGATCCTTGTCGGCAAACTCATGTCTCTGCTTTTTAATATGCTGTCTAGGTTTGTCATAGCTTTCCTTCCAAGGAGCAAGTGTCTTTTAATTTCGTGGCTGCAGTCACCGTCTGCAGTGGTTTTGCAGCCCAAGAAAATAAAATCTGTCATTCCTTCCCCATTTTCCCCTTCTATTTGCCATGAAGTAGTAAGACTGTATATCATGATCTTAGTTTTTTGAATGTTGAGTTTTAAGCCAGCTTTTTCACTCTTCTCTTTCACCCTCATCAAGAGCTCTTTAGTTCCTGTTCACATTCTGCCATTAGAGTGGTATCTGCATATCTGAGGTTGTTGATATTTCTCCCAATAGTCTTGATTCCTGCTTATGATTTATCCAGCCCAGCATTTCACTCGAGGTACCCTGCATATAAGTTAAATAAGCAAGGTGACAATATACAGCCTTGTCATACTCCCTTCCAAGTTTTGAATGAGTCAGTTCCTTGTAAGGTTCTAACTGTTGCTTCTTGACCCACATACAGATTTCTCAGGAGACAGATAAGGTGGTCTGGTCCTTCCATCTCTTTAAGGATTTTCCAGTTTGTTGTGATCCACTCAGTCAAAAGCTTTAGCATAGTCAATGAAGTAGAAGTAAATGTTTTCCTGGAACTCCCTTACTTTCTCCATGATCCAGCAAATGTTGGCAATTTGATTTCTGGTTCCTTTGTCTTTTCTAAACCCAGTTTGTACATCTGGAAGTTCTCAGTTTATGTACTACTGAATCCTTACTTGAAAGATTTTGAGCATAACCTTATTGGCATGTGAAATGAGTGCAAATGGTACAGTGGTTTCATTCTTTGGCATTGCCCTGCTTTGGGATTGGAATGAAAACTGACCTTTTCCAGTCCTATGGCCACTGCTGAGTTTTCCAAATTTGCTGACATATTGAGTGCAGCACTTTAACAGCATCATCTTTTAGTATTTGAACTAGCTCAGCTGGTCCTATTCTTAAATGCTGTAGCTTACAGTATGTTTTAAAAATCACATATTGCAAGTTCTTGGACTTCTTTCTTTTTCAGAATTTGGCTGTTTTAATCTTCACTTTACATGTACATTTTAGAAGCAGTTTGTTTCTACAAAGCAGTTCACTGGAATTTTGATTAGGATTGTATTAAATCAATAAATGAATTTGGAGAGACTTGACATCTTAACATTATTAAAATTAATGGCCATGGCTTATCTTTTTATTTAGGTCCTTAAATTTTTCTCAGGAACGTTTTATAATTTTTATTGTATAGGTCATACAGATAGTTTGTTAAAGGTATTCCCAAGTGTTTGATCTTTTTGGTGCTGTTGTAAAACTGATATTATTTTAAATTTTAATTTCCAAGTATTCACTGCTATTGCATAGAAATATAGTTGGTATTTGAATAGTGACTTTTACTTCTGCAGCCTTGGTCAACTAATTTATTATTTAGAATTTGTTACCTTTTAGCAGATTCATTAGAATTTTTAATGAAGATGATTGTGTTATCTACAAATAATTCGTATAATTTTTCTTTTTCCTTTCCAGTCTATATGTGTTTTGTTTCTTATCCTTGCCTTATTGCAATGGCTGCTGCTGCTGCTAAGTCGCTTCAGTCGTGTCCGACTCTGTGCGACCTCATAGATGGCAGCCCACGAGGCTCTGCCGTCACTGGGATTCTCCAGGCAAGAATACTGGAGTGGGTTGCCATTTCCTTCTCCAATGCATGAAAGTGAAAAGTGAAAGTGAAGTCGCTCAGTCATGTCCAACTCCTAGCAACACCATGGACTGCAGCCCACCAGGATCCTCCATCCATGAGATTTTGTAGGCAAGAGTACTGAGTTGGGTGCCATTGCCTTCTCTGGCAATGGCTAGAACCTCTATGTTGAAAGGATGTGGTGAGAGCAGACATCCTTGCCTTGTTCCTGATCATAGGAGGAAAGCAAGTTTAGTCATTAAGTGAAAGTTGTCTTTTGTCATTAAATATAGTGTTATCTCTCTCTTTTTTAGATGCTTGTTACCAATTTATGGAAGTTTATACTCTTCCTTGTTTAAAGAGAGTTTTTATAATAAATAAATATTTTTGTCATTTTTCTGTACTCATTGAAAAGACTACATGCACACATATACACATTTATATTTTTTAGTATATTGGCTTGATAAATTATGTTGATTTCAAATACTGAATGAATCTTGCATTTAAAAGGGTAAATACCACTTGTCATGATTAATTATTTTTCTATATATTGCTGAATTCAATTTGCTAATAATTTGTTAAAGGCTTTGTGCCTATATTTAGAAGGGATGTTAGTCTGTAATTTTCTTAGCATACATTGTCTTTGTTGGATTTTGGTATCATGGTAGTTTCAGCCTCATAAAATGAGTTGGAGAGTGTTCTCTTTTTTTTCTGGAAGAATTTATATATAGAATTGGCATTATTTTTTCATTAACCATTTGGCAGAGTTCACAATTGAAGCCTTTTGGATCTGGTATTATCTTGGTCAATGGATTCTTAAATGCAAATTAACTCATTGTTTTAAATGAACATAGGGCTAGTCAGGTCATACGTTTTATAGAGAGCTTTGGTAGTTTCTGTCTTTCAAGGGATTTGTTCATTTCATCTGTATTTCCAAATATATATTAGCATAAAGTTATTTATAATATCCCTTTGTTATTCTCTCAGTGTCTCTGGGATCTGTAGTTATGTCCTTTCTTTCATAATGGTAATTTATATCTTATCTTTTATACTCTTAATCAGTCTAGCTGAAGATTTATCAATTATTGACTTCTCAGAGAACCAGGTTGTGATTTTAGTGATTTACTTCATTAATAATTTTCCTGTCTTCATTTTTTAAGTTTCATATTATCTTTAAAAAAAATTATTCTATTAATTATTTATTTTTGGCTGTGCTGGTTCTTTGTTGCTGTGCACGGGCTTTGTCGCTGTGCACGGGCTTTTCTGTAGTTGCAGAGAGTGGGGGCTACTCTTTGTTGCAGTACATGGCTTCTCATTGTGGTGGCTTCTCTAATTACAGAGCATGGGCTCTAGGGTGTGTGGGCCTCAGCAGTTATAGCACATGGGCTCAATAGCTGCAGTTCCTGGGCTCTAGAGCACAGGCTCAATAACTGTGGTGCACAAGCTTAGTTGCTCCATGCCATGTGGAATCATCCTGCACCAGGGATCAAACCTGTATCTCCTGTATTGGCAGGTGCATTCTTTATCACTGAGCCACCAGGGAGGCTCTGTATTCTATATTATTTTATACTTTTCTTCTTTCGACTTGCTTCTGATTTGTTTTCTTAATTTCTTAAGGTAGTTGCTAACGTTGTTGATTATAAACCTTTCTTCTTTTATACTGTGAGCATTTAGATGCTATTAACTTTCCTCAAAGTAGTGCTTCGTTACCTCCCATAAAATTTTATATTTTGTGTTTTAATTTTTATGCAATTCAAAAATTTTTCTGATTTTCCTTGAAGTTTGACCTTTGACCCATGAATTATTTAGAAGTGGATTTTTATAAACATTTGATGATTTTCTGGATTTCTTTCTGTTATTGTGTTCTAATTTAATTAATATTCTTTGTGTGATTTTTAATTATTTTACGTTTGTTAAAGTTTATTTTATAGCCCAGAATATGACCTGTCTTGGTGAATGTTACACATGCACTTGAAAATACTATGTATTTCATGATGTTGGATAGTGTGTCCTAAAAAAATCTCAGTTATGTTAAGTTCATTGGTAGTGTTTAATCAGTTCAGTTTCTCAGTCATGTCTAACTCTTTGCGACCCCAAGGACTGCAGCATGCCAGGGTTCCTTGTCCATCACCAACTCCTGGAGCCTACTCAAATTCATGTCCATCGTGTTGGTGATGCCATCCAACCATCTCATCCTCTGTTGTCACCTTCTCTTCCTGCCTTCAATCTTTCCCAGCATCAGGGTCTTTTCCAAGGAGTCAGTTCTTCACATCAGGTGGCCAAAGTATTGGAGTTTCAGCTTTAGCATCAGTCCTTCCAATGAATATTCAGGACTGTTTCCTTTAGGATGGACTGGTTGGATCTCCTTGCAGTCCAAGGGACTCTCAAGAGTCTTCTCCAACACCACAGTTCAAAAGCATCAATTCTTTGGTGCTCAGCTTTCGTTATAGTCCAACTCTCACGTCCATATGTGACTACTGGAAAAGCCATAGCTTTGACTAGATGGATCTTGGTTGGCAAAGTAATGTCTCTACTTTTTAATGTGCTGTCTAGGTTTGTCATAGCTTTTCTTCCAAGGAGCAAGTGTCTTTTAATTTCATGGCTGCAGTTACCATCTACAGTGATTTTGGAGCCCCCAAAATAAAGTCTCTCACTGTTTCCATTGTTTCCCCATGTGTTTCCCATGAAGTGATGGGACCAGATGCCATGATCTTAGTTTTCTGAATGTTGAACTTTAAGCCAACTTTTTCACTGTCCCCTTTCACTTTCATCAAGAGGCTCTTCAGTTCTTGTTCACTTTCCGCCATAAGGGTGGTGTCATCTGCATATCTGAGGTTATTGATATTTCTCCTGGCAATCTTGATTCCAGCATGTACTTCATCCAGGCCGGCATTTCACATGATGTATTCTGCTTCTAAGTTAAGTAAGCAGGGTGACAGTATACTGCCTTGATGTACTCCTTTCCCAATTTGGAACCAGTCTGTTTTTCCATGTCCAGTTCTAACTGTTGCTTCTTGACCTGCATACAGGTTTCTCAGGAGGCAGGTTGTTTAGGTGTTCTCAGTGTTGTTTAGGTGTTCTGTATTTTTACTGGTTTGATACATTTTTATTGATTTTTATATATTTATTTTATGTAATTGTTAATGACAGAAGAGGGTTCTAATCTCTCCCTATGATTTGGATTTTTTCTTTTCCTCCTTTCGGTTCTGTTAGTTTTTGCTTTGTGAACTCTGAAGCCCTGTTGTTAGGTGCATACACAAGACTATTACGTTCTTAGTGATTTTGACCCCCTTATTATTTAATGTACCTCTCTGTTCCTCTTTTGGTGATGTAGTTCTCCTCTCTTCACATGCTGCTTCTTTCTCAAACTGTCCAACAGGAGGAAGGTCCTATTGGATTTGCCAAGCACTGTTGTATTTGGTACATCTTTGACAAGGATCTTGTGACAGTTACCTCATGAACAGCTGTCTGGTCTGTAGGTGCTGATTCCTGGCACAATCAGTTGTATCCAGGATGTGAATGAGATCCTGTGTTACAAACATGGTGATCTGTGTTTAAGGAATTGCTTCATTCTGCCTTCTTTGAAGGGGATTTTGATTGTAGTAGCAATCATATTATCACGTTCATCATGACATTGCAAAACCGGGTCTTTGTGGCTTGCTTCTTTATACATATAATTTTAATCACATTACTCAGTTTTACAAAAGGATTTGCAAACCCAGATGTTCATAGCAGACAGGCGGGTATCCTGACTGAGTAAAGTGGACCATATTGTAAACAGTAGGGAGTGGTGGGGACTGTGGCAATGGGGAGAGCTCATAATTTGTCTGAAGAGGTAGTACTAATCAATTGCCATGAGCAATAGAGGCCCAATATTACTAACACCTACAGTTTTTAAAGATAAGTTGGTAATCTAGAGTTTTATACTATTTGGTTGTAATTGAAAGTACTTAAAAATGCTGAGTGGATCATATAATATAAGCCAAACAGAATATCTGTGTAAATCATCTGTAACCTTGCTAGTCTGTGGTCAGTCCTGTAAGGGAATTCCTAAATGGAGGAGAACATCTGTGCCCTAAGCCAGGTGTAAAATCAGAAGAGGGTGATTGTAGTGGGAGACTCCCTGTAGATTTCTGATAAGGTCACATCACGTTCTAGGAGTTGTTGCTGAGTAGAAGTCACCCATGTAATAGATATGCCATGGCATGAAGGGGCCAAATAGGCATGTGTGTGTACTTTTGATTGCTTGCAAAGTCACAGAGGGGCGTGCTAATGTGGAGTGTGAGCACTGATTCAGTACAAGGCCTTGGCCTCCCTCTGGACCTCTGTCTCATCTCCGAGCCTGCTCTGAGGAAATAGTTTCATTATTTGGGTCCCCTGGCATGCTGTTTGCCCTTGGCATGTTTCTTGAGGAATGCTTGTTGTTGTAAAGGAGGAGTCAGTGAGAAGGCACTGCTGTGACCTTTAAAGAGACACCGTAATACCATGGGACATGTATACAGTCAGAAGATGAAGATGTGTAATTTTATGGTAGCCTGCCTTTGTATACCAACAATAAAGTATGCATATTGTTTAATATGGCATAAAATGAAGTAGAGGCTTGGCAGTGATCCTGTAAATTGATTAACGTAGATGACCTGTGCATAATAGAGCCATCTACATTGATCAAATTAACCAAATAGTTACTCTTCATTTAGTTTAGTGCTGTGTTGATGGCCAACACCTAATTTAATGTCAATTAACACATTGTTTTCTAGTTAAGATTGCAGTTAATATTATATAATGAACATCTGGTGGCTTAGAAAGTAAAGAATCTGCTTACAATGCAGGAGACCTGGGTTCAAGCCTTGGGTCAGGAAGATCCTCTGGAGTAGGAAATGGCAACCCACTCCAGTATCTTGCCTGGAGAATTCTGTGGACAGAAGAACCCGGTGGACTACAGTCTATGGGGTTGCAAAGAATTGGACACGACTGAGCGAGTAACACTTTCACTCAACATTATATAATAATAACAGTTGTAAAGATAGATTATTTCATCTGATTAAAAATTGCTTGAAATATGAAGAGAAAATGATTTCTTTAAAAATCCCTACAATGTTAGAGACTTGTGTTATTCCATAATTTCTTCCGGGAAATGAGTATAGCATAAAATTTTGATTTTTTTGAAATTTATTTCAGTTTGACGGAACTAAAAAACTGAATTTGAACAAACTAAGTGAATTTTATAACTTTTATATCCATGGAATAACACTTAAGAAATCATGTGGGAATCATATAAGCCAATACACATTATGTGACTGCTGATACTAACTTTTTGGGTGAAAGGACAGCATAGGTCTCCCCAAGTACCATAAGATCCTTTGATGCTTTGCTAACCATATTCCTGGAGCAGTGTTCTGGCAGTTGGGCTGATCCTGAAACATGAAAACATGCTCTGTAGACATTGCTATTTCAACATCTCAGTTGGAATGCTTGTGCCAGTGCTGCTTCTGAACTTCGGGTGTTCTGGCTCTCACGGAGTTGTAGGGCAGGCCTTGTGTCCTTTGAGTCCAGCCCATCACTGTCAAATGTCTTTGTTCTCTTGGCTGTGTAGTGTGGATGATCCTTCAGATTTCTAAGGATTCTTTGCTGCCAGCTTTTTTTCCCTCTAACATGTCCCTCTTGGTCTGAAAAAATGTGAATCTTTCTGCTTTAAATCTTGGAAAATAGAGGTCTAAAGAAAGAGTATAGACAACTGTTATTTATGGTTTCAACTCTTGAGAGGAAACAGGGCCATGTGCTTTATGTCTTTCTTGTTTAATTGCTAAGAGTCATTCAGAATTCATGAGTTGACTTAATTTTTCTTGGGCGAAAGTACTAAGAAAAGATTCAAGTCTGCAAAATGCTGCCAATTCAACTCTTAAATTATGCATTTTACATGTAAACATTGCAAATTGTAAGATATTTTAAATGAATTTTTAATTCAGTTATTTAGCATTAAAGTTTAAATTCTTGCCTAGAGTTTCAAACATGGAAATACACTCTAAAAGAAAGTATTTCATTAAAAAAATAATAAAATAGAAAAAATTAATTATTTAAATTTTGAAACACACTCATTTCCTTCCTTCTTTACTCTTTTGAAGAAATTTTCATTTTGATTCAGTATGTTAAATAGGAATCTTGAGACACAATCACAAAGCAACTTTTTGTTTTCCAGGAGTCTGTTTAAATTTATTTAAGATCCACTTTTTCTAGATGAAACTTTAAGCAGGTTACACATTTTTTTCTGATCCCTCTGAGTTTAAAAATAAAGCAAGAAAATCTCAATTTATATACAGATATATATGTGTAGTTCTCAGAATGCTAGTGATCCAGCCAGTAGTCCAGAGGTCAGCCTCCAGCTTCCTTCTGCTGGAAGTATCATTAGACAGCCCTTTCAGACAGAATCTAAGGCAACCCTGCACCAGCTTTTACGTGTGTTCACTTCTCATCCACTCAGATGTCCTTTGCTGTGACAGATTCAGGGAAGGTAGACCCTTTTGCTGGGTGGGAGTGGAATGGAACTGACTGCACACCACACCTCTCCACAAAGTCTCTTCACTGACAGTCACACCTCAGCAATTTATTCTCTATGTAGTCCTAAAAGTTACATCGCCAGTTTTCAGCCATCTTTGTGCAAATCCTTCAGTATAGTCAGCCTTAAAATTTATTTTGATATCTTGTATCCTATATCTGACATTTTAGGGTGTTGGATGACTTGCCAAATTCTGTTCGTAGAGAATTCTGGTAGCTCAAAGACACAACAGACTATTTATGTTAAGTTCTGTGTATGTGAGACTGACAGTGGAGCAGATTATTAATGTTTACAAATAAACTGAGTTTTTACTTGCTCAATTTTGGTCTTCTTGGTAAAGAAGTGCCCCATCACCTTAATCATACTACAAGTAATAATATCATTTGCTTTTGGAGATATAGTCTGGGGGAGAGTTTGAAATGGTAGAAAATATACTCCATCAAAAGTCAGAAGAAATAGGTCCTAGTTTTAAGACCTTTGGCAGGACTGTCTCTTTGGACCATAGTATTTTCATGTGCAGATTGACTTATTGAGTTTTTATTGTGGGCTTATTGTATTGGAGTTATTCATGTACCTCACAGTATTCTAATGAAATTATCTTAAGTAATTACACTGATCAAAGTATGATTACAAGTTGAATATGTTCAAAATGAAAGAACACTGCTTTACAAGATCCTGATCTTTCCCTGAGGGGTTGGGAAAGGCTTTTCTGTTAGACGATAACACTTGAGTTAATAGGAAGAATGAGTAGGAGGTTATTAAGTAAAGCATTGGGTGTGGAACAGAGCAAATCAGAGGAAAGGCAGAAGACAGAGCAAAGGCTCTGACTGAAGAAGTCAAGAGAAATTTAATTGGTAAAATGGATCAGATTTGATAATGGATTGGGTTTGGGTGATGGTAAGAGAGTAGAAAGAATCAATGAAGATTTATAAATTTCTGACTTGTCCAACTTGATTGTTAGTTGAGCGCTTTGCTAGCACAGGGAACTCTAGAAAGGAGTCAGATAGGTATATAGGGGATGCAGGCATGGAGGTGAAGATCAAGAATTTGATCTTGGACAAGTTGACTTGAGTTACCTTTGAGATAGCTACTTGGAGATACGAGAAGTATTCAGATATGGAAAGAAAACCAGAAATAAATTGTATTACCAAAGCTACAGGAAAACTGTGTTTCAAGGAGAGGGGAATGGTCATCACTGTTAGATGCTCCTGAGAGTCCAAGAATGAATTCAAGAGTTTTGGAGCCATCAAGAGATCTCGGGGAAACCTAGGGAGAACTATTGTTAAGAAGTCATGGTGGCCGGAGTGGATTAAAGACTGAATGGTAGACGAGTCTGGAGAGAGTGGGTACAGGCCACTGTTTCAAACAGATCAGTGGTGAGGTATCAGAGAGAGGGCAGCCCCTGGAGAAAACTGGGCTGGAGGGAGGAATTTTGCACTAAGCGGAAATACTTGAGTATGTTTAAATGCCGTCAGAAAGTCTTAAGTGTAGAGGGGGGAGGTTGAGGCTACATGAGAGGGGACAGTATATGATAAGGTTACTAAGAGGGCCAGGAGGATGGAATAGAAATTATGCTCAGATGAGGGGCGGGGTTTGCCTTAGATGAGCTTCTCTGAGAGAGGAAAAAGAGGATTAGGCAGATTGAAGCTGATTTGTAGGTTTGGAAGCAGATGAGGGAGTTTTTATATGATGACTTTATGCAAAAATCCATACTAATTTAAAATTTTGTGATTCTGTAATAGAGTAGTGATGATAATATAAACATTTATGGACTGATCTCTATATGCTATGTGGTGGTTAATTAGTTAAGTGTGGTAGTTAAGTGTACATTATCTGTAGATAAAGTGTCTGGATTTGAATCCAAGGCTTACCATTTTCTATGTGACCCTGAACTATGTGACCTAGAACTGTGTGTTGTCAGCTAAATAGTGACCGAGGGAGCGGTCACCATCAGCCATCAGCATCAGGTACTGCCTTCATTACACTCTTCTGATGATGAAAGTATTAGCCTTATTATACAAATAAGCAATGTAATCAGAGAATAAGTGACTTATTTGAGGCCTCACAGCAAAGCAGATGAAAGAATCAGATTTCAAACTAGGCCTTATCCAGCTTCAAACCCATGCTTTTACGAGTTTTGAAAGCAGCTTGTCTAGAATATTTCTTCTGCAGTTATCTCAGTGCCTGAGATTTCATAGTTAACCTTATGTAAAAATTAGAAGTATACAGCATTGTAATTCAACTATACTTCAGTAAAAAAAGATAAATGAAAAAATGCAAGGTAAATGAAGTCAGTCTTGCACAGCTTCTGCCAGCCCAGAGTCTGCCCTCTGCCAGCAGGCCTTCTCCTACTTATCCCCCACCCCAGTCCTGCGAATCTCCTCTTCCTTTACTAGAATCCTGCCGTATTTTGGTAGTTTTCCCACCTGCATCTCTATCTTTCATTCTTTACCTTTCACTGCCCCCCCTTTTTTTCTTTTTAAACTTTGTGTCAAAGATTGTGCAAGTTCAGCTTGAAATTAGTGATTTGAGGGTGGAGGGTGTACGTTATCCTGTACAGTGAAAGGGGATGGGGCACATCCCCTGTGCTGCTTCTTTGGAGTAATATCTAAAGAATGAAGTGATGGAGGTTTTGTGCCAGTTTGGTGTCCACAGTTACTTTTTAAATTTTATTTGTCTATTTATTTTTGGCTCTGCTGGGTCTTCATTGCTGTATGGGCTTTTCTCTAGTTGTGGTGAGTGGAGGCTACTCTCTAGTCGTGGTGTGTGGGCTTCTCACGGCAGTGGTTTTTTCTCTTGTTGTGGAGCACGGGCTTTAGGGCATGTGGGCGTTAGTAGCTGTGGCCTGTGGGCTCGGTAGTTGCAGCTCTCAGGCTCTAGAGCACACGCTCAGTAGTTGTGGTGCATGAGCTTTGTTGCTCTGTGGCATGAGGTATCTTCCTGGACTGAGGACTGAACTTGTGTCTTCTGTATTGGCAAACCGATTCTTTACCACTGAGCCACCAGGGAAGCACCCACATTTACTTTTAAAAACATCTCCACTGCATTTATAATAATCATTGGAACAAATACCCTCCCTTTATCTATTTCTACCCAGGAGGTGGCTTTTTACTGCCATTGCCTGTTCTGTGATCAAATAACTTTCACTGTTTGCCTCTTAGGTTCTTTCAACTTTCCTTTTTAAAACTCAGAGACTTTCCCTAATGTTATTTAACTTAAAGACTTTTCCTGATGTTATCAAGTGCTTTATATTCTACCACAGATGGCTCATTTTATGAAACATTTTATCCTGCAAATTTAACTCCCCAGAGTTTCATCAGACTATATATGAAGAACAGGAAGTTTTATAGAAGAAAGTTGCTATGAACATTTATTTTTTATAGTAATTGTAATCATAACAGTATGTTATTTTGTTACTTTTTTAGGAGAACTGAGATAATATCACTTCAAAATAAAACAGTTTGAGATACTGCCATGGACTTGATGTATTTTTCATAGTTAGAATAACTTCTTTGTTGGATTCCTCTGACTTAACCTCCTGTTATTCCCATACTGTTCTGTAGTCCCAGGGGGCAGGCATTCTTTTCAGAAGAAATAACAGTTGATTTTGACTTGCCAGGAGTTAGCTCTGGTAAGTTACTGTTTTCTTTTTTTGAATTTTAATAATAATACTGGGGTATAATTGATACTACAAAGAAGTCACCCATTTAAAATACAAAAAACTAAGTTATTTTTAGTAGATTTGTAGGGTTACACAGCCATCATAATAAATTGGTTTTCGTTTTCCATTGCCCTGGAAAGTTCCACTGAACCTATTTGCATCAGTCTCTTTTCCTTTCTCTCTAGCCCCATGCAGCCAAGCCACTGATTTGGCTCTTCTCGCTATAGATTTGCCTTTTCTGGACTTTTCGTATTAGTGGAATAATACAGTATGTATTAAGAGTCGGACACGACTGAGCGACTGAACTGAACTGAACTGAGGCTTTTGAATCTGGGGTCCTTTTACTTAACAAAATGTTTTTGAGAGGCTCATCCATGTTGTAACATGTGTCAATAGCTTGTTGCTTTTTATTTATGCATAGTATTTCATTGTATGGATATACCAGATTTTGTTTATTCATCAGCTAATGGATATTTATATTTTTTCCATTCACAAGTATGAGATCAATAATGCTGTTATAAGCATTCATAGCCTTTGCATGGACATATATTTTCATTTTACTTGTGTAGATTCCTAGGAATGAAATTTCTGGGTTGTATGGTAAGTTTACTCCATGTCTGTGTTAAATTTTTTTAAGGAACTGAAACTATTTTCTGAAGTTATTGTACCATTTTACATTCCCACCAGCAGTAAATGAGGAGGATTCCAGTTTCTCTATACCCTCATCAGTGCTTCATATTGTCTGGATTATAACCATTCCAGTGGCTGTGTGGTGGTACCTTATTGTGGTTTCAATTTGCAATTTCCTAGTTAGTAATAATGCTGAGCATTTTTCCATGTGCTTACTAATTACCTTTGTTAAAATATTTACTCAGATTT
The DNA here is from genome assembly GCF_054371585.1 of Giraffa tippelskirchi. Taxonomy (NCBI): domain Eukaryota; kingdom Metazoa; phylum Chordata; class Mammalia; order Artiodactyla; family Giraffidae; genus Giraffa; species Giraffa tippelskirchi. The sequence goes on from NC_137276.1 coordinate 170,944,154, forward strand.
TTGCCCGTTTTAATATTAGGTTGTTTGTCTTCTTATTATTGAGTTGTAATAGTTCTTTATATATTCTATATACAAATCCTTTATCAGGTATGTAATTTACAGATATTTTTCCTAGTCTATACTTTGATTTTTTATCTTCTTAATTAAGTCTTTTGAAGTTCAAACTTTTTAAAAATTTTAATGAAGTCTAGTTTATTGTTTTCTTTTACAATTTATGGTCCTGGTGACACATCTAAGACCTCTTTGACTAACCCAAGGCCACAAAAATTTTCTCCTATATTTGTGTCTCAAAGTTTTATAGCTTTAATGCTTACATTCAGGTTTATGATATATTTTTTGAATTGATTTTTGTGTATGTGGTGAGGTAAGGTCTGAGTTAAAGTTTTTGCATATTAATATTGAACTGTTCCAGTATGATTTGTTTAAAAGACTATTCTTCCCTCATTTAAGCATTTGATCATAAATACAGAGTTTATTTCGGAACTGTCAATCCTGTGCTATTTGTCTGGGGCTCTGTTCTTATGCCAGTACTGCACTATCTTGATTGCTATGGCCAATTTATAGCAAATTTTGAAATCAGATAGTGTAACTTCTCCAAATTTGTTCTTCTTTTTCAATATTCTTTTGGCTGTTCTAGTTCTTTGCCTTTTCATGTGTTTTATAATTAGTATCTACAGGAAGTATGCTTCAACTTTTATTGGTTTTACTCTCTTTCTGTAGATCAGTTAGGGGAGGATTGGTGTCTTAACAATACTGAATCTTCCAACTCATGAGGGTTGCATATCTGTCCTTTTATTTAGTCTTTTTTATTTATTTCATTGCATTTTATAGTTTTCAGGATATAGATCCTGGACATATTTTGTTGAATTTACACTGTTTTATTGTTCAGTGATGCTTTAAAATATTTTCAGTTTATGTCTCATCCCTCATCACCATTAAAACTTTGCTCAAATGCTTTCAGTTAATTTCTCCCAGTTTGTATTCAAATCTGGCAAATATAAGATAGTTTCTTATAAAATAAATAAGTAGCCTCTAAAATGTTTCATTTATAGTTTCTAAGAGGTAAAGGGATGAACAATTTTTGTTACTTTGATTTAGTGAATGGTCAGTAAATGTTTAATAAGTACTGTCATGTCAGTCTGTCTACATTACTGACAGTATAAAACACAAGCTTTCTCTGAAGGGATTTGGTCTATCACATTAGCTCCTGTTCCTTCTTCTCTAGGTGTTGCAGCATCCCTGGAAGTCTCTGAGAGCCCCGGGAGTGTTCAAGTTGCCCGGGGTCAGACAGCAGTCCTGCCCTGTACTTTCACCACCAGTGCCGCCCTCCTTAACCTCAATGTCATCTGGATGGTCATTCCTCTCTCCAATGCGAACCAGCCCGAGCAGGTACTTCTGTTCCATCCTGTGCTGCCACTGAAATTTTAATGTTTTTATAAGAGGTGGGTAAGAAAGTGTCTTGAATACATACTTGATTTCTAGAATAAGGTGATACTTTCAGTATGCCTGTGCTGTTTTAAGTCCTATTCCTGCATTATTAGCCAACTTTCAAAAGAAGCTATCCTCTTTGTGAAAGGCTTTAAAAAAAATTAATACATGTCAAGCGGATCCTTCTGAAGAATATATAGGAATCTGGAATCTCATCAGAAGACATTGTTGATAGGAAATACTGAGACAGAAAAAGAAAGATGTATTTTGACAGGAAGGGACTAGCACTGGTATAGGTGGATGAGCGAGTACTTTTTAAAGATAGTGATAATATTGAGGAAGTAACTTTAGATCGTATTACTAGTACTTGACTGACTTGGTTAATTACAGAAGTATTTTAAAGCCAGGCACACTAGTCATCTTCCAGGACTTTCAAATAGAAGCTACTACCTTATAAGCTATATCAGTTATAGGTAAAAGACCCCATTGCATGTGATACCCACTACAGAAAATAATGCTCAGAAAATTAGTGAATTGTGACCATGACTATACCTTTCATTCCCAAAGTTAGCTTATTTCTGTTATGAAGTTTTTCTGCTTCAATAGGATTTTTACTGCCTAAAAATATTTGATAAGCCAAGTTTTCTGATAGGAAATTTAAATAGATGTGTTTAACAGTAACTCCTTCTAGTTCTTTAGTCCATGGGCCTTTTATAATTAGACTGAGATCATTTTGTTCAACCTCATCATTTGAGGAGTCAGTGATAGAGGCAGGGAAAGACTTGACTACAGTCACCCAAATATTTATAGGTAGAGATAGCTTGGATAAAACCAGGTACCTCACTGTCAGCCTAAAGGGCTTTTTGCAACTTCATTCTGGGTCCTCTCTCATGAATAGTTGACTTTAATAAATAAATTGACATAAGAAAAGCAGTCGTGGATTGTAACTCTTCTTCCCTTTTTTGACATTCATTTATATTCAGTCTATAACTTGATCTTTCATTTTGTGACCTAGTAAGCATGAGAATGTCAGTGCTAGTTTAACTTTTTATTTTGCAATTAATTTTTTGAACTGGTAAAAATATTTATGGACCAATAGTAAGGTATCATAAAATGCACTTTCTATATTCTGATAAGTTAGGTAAGGATACAGTGTTGTTCCAGTTTGGTATGTAGGAATTTAGAACCCCTAGATACCTACAGATAGGTGCTGTTGTAAAAAGTTGGTGACAACTCTAAGATTAGAAATAAAATTTTCCAATGTTTGGTATAGTCTGCACTTTACTGGTTAGTTATTGTTATGTGTCTAGAAGGAGATGTGTTGGCCAAATGATTCCTTTTGGTTTCCTTTGCAGGTCATTCTCTATCAAGGTGGACAGATGTTTGATGGTGCCCCCCGGTTCCATGGTCGGGTAGGATTTACAGGCACCATGCCAGCCACCAATGTCTCCATCTTCATTAACAACACTCAGCTGTCAGATACAGGCACCTACCAGTGTTTGGTTAACAACCTTCCAGATAGAGGTGGCAGGAATATTGGGGTCACTGGTCTCACAGTTTTAGGTGAGTGACAGGACATGTTCCAGGTACTTTGGCTTTACTTACAAATTTACTCCCAAGCACATTTACTTCTGCCATTTCTTCTGCACACTCTTGTCTGCTGTGTCTTTTTTCTGTCCTCTCTCCTTGTGGCCACATCTGGACTCTGCTTCTCTGTGCTTCTTCATATAGTTTCTGCACCCATTACTCCATTTCAGGTGGCTCTCAAAAGCTTATGTCTTTTTTTTTATTATTAATTTATTTATTTTAGTTGGGGGCTAATTACTTTACAATATTGTAGTGGTTTTTGCCATACATTGACATGAATCAGCCATGGGTTTACATGTGTTCCCCATCCTTAACCCCTCTCCCACCTCCCTCCCCAATCCCATCCCTCTGGGTCGTCCCATTGCACCAGCCCTGAGCATTTGTCTCATGCATCAAACCTGGAATGGCGTTCTGTTTCACATATGATAATATACATGTTTCAATGCTATTCTCTCAGATCATCCCACCCTCACCTTCTCCCACAGAGTCCATAAGACTGTTCTATGCATCTATGTCTCTTTTTCTGTCTAGCATATAGGATTATTGTTACCATCTTTAAAATTCCATATATATGCATTAGTATACTGTATTGGTGTTTTTCTTTCTGGCTTACTTCACTCTGTATAATGGGCTCCAGTTTCATCCATCTCAATAGAACTTATTCTAATGTATTCTTTTTAATGGCTGAGTAATATTCCATTGTGTATATGTACCACAGCTTCCTTATCCATTCGTCTGCTGATGGACATCTAGGTTGCTTCCATGTCCTGGCTATTGTAAACAGTGCTGCGATGAACATTGGGGTACACTTGTCTCTTTCAATTCTGGTTTCCTCGGTGTGTATGCCCAGCAGTGGGATTGCTGGGTCATATGGCAGTTCTATTCCCAGTCTTTTAAGGAATCTCCACACTGTTCTCCATAGTGGCTGTACTAGTTTGCATTCCCACCAACAGTGTAAGAGGGTTCCCTTTTCTCCACACCCTGTCCAGCATTTATTGCTTGTAGACTTTTGGATAGCAGCCATTCTGACTGGTGTGAAATGGTACCTCATTGTGGTTTTGATTTGCATTTCTCTAATAATGAGTGATGTTGAGCATCTTTTCATGTGTTTGTTAGCCATCTGTATGTCTTCTTTGGAGAAATGTCTGTTTAGTTCTTTGGCCCATTTCTTGATTGGGTCATTTATTTTTCTGGAATTGAGCTGCAGGAGTTGCTTGTATATTTTTGAGATTAATTGTTTGTCTGTTGCTTCGTTTGCTGTTGTTTTCTCCCATTCTGAAGGCTGTCTTTTCACCTTGCTTATAGTTTCCTTTGTTGTGCAAAAGCTTTTAGTTTTAATTAGGTCCTATTTGTTTATTTTTGCTTTTATTTCCAATATTCTGGGAGGTGGGTCATGGAGGATCCTGCTGTGATTTATGTCGGAGAGTGTTTTGCCTATGTTTTCCTCTAGGAGTTTTATAGTTTCCGGTCTTACGTTTAGATCTTTAATCCATTTTGAGTTTATTTTTGTGTATGGTGTTAGGAAGTATTCTAGTTTCATTCTTTTACAAGTGGTTGACCAGTTTTCCCAGCACCACTTGTTAAAGAGATTGTCTTTTCTCCATTGTATATTCTTGCCTCCTTTGTCGAAGATAAGGTATCCATAGGTGTGTGGATTTATCTCTGGGCTTTCTATTTTGTTGCGTTGATCTATATTTCTATCTTTGTGCCAGTACCATACTGTCTTGATGACTGTGGCTTTGTAGTAGAGCCTGAAGTCAGGCAGGTTGATTCCTCCAGTTCCATTCTTCTTTCTGAAGATTGAAAAGCTTACTTCTTAAATGACTTTTCCTGAAGGTGGAGAAAGGCAGTAAAAATACCATCAAAAGTAGCCCCTCACTTTTCCTAAGCTTTTATGTGTGTGCTCAGTTGCTTCAGTCATGTCCAACTCTGTGTGACCCGGTGGACTGTGGCACACCAGGCTCCTCTACCCATGGGATTCTTCAGGCAAGAATGCTGGAGTTGGTTGCCATGCCCTCCTCCAGTTGATCTTCCCAACCCAAGGATTGGGTATCTCTTGCATCTCCTGCATTGGCAGGCGAGTTCTTTACCATTAGTGCCACCTGGGAAGGCCAGGCTTGTATAGGATAAGACTTATTGTTGAATGCAAATTAAATCATGAATGATTGATAGAGTAGGGAGCAGGGAGCTTAGCACACATGAGAATAAATTTGCTACTACTTCCTATTTATGTGATGCTGAATAGGCCCATGACTCTTCTAAGCATTTACCTCTTGTCCTGGCAGAATTTTAATAATACTTCCTTTTACTTTCAAAAATATCATTGTTTGAATGATAAGTTATATGATCAACTTAGTCTTAATACTGAGACCAAATAGATTTAGAGCCTTTTCCAAGGTTATGTGGGCTTCCCTGGTGGCTCAGTTGGTGAAGAATCTGCCTGCAACGCAGGAGACCCAGGTTTGATCCTTGGGTTGGGAAGATCCCCTGGAGAAGGACATGGCTACTCACTCCAGTATTCTTGTATGGTAAATCCCATGAACAGAGGAGCCTGGCGTTCCATGGACTTGCAAGAGTTGAACACGACTTATTAACTAAACCACCAACAGCCACCACCATCAAGGTTATGTAGACCATGAAATGACAAAAAAGCTCGGATTAAAATGTAGATCTCTTTACTCAAACCAGTATTCTTTCCATTATACCATGCAGGTAGACTTTCTCATGCTAAAGTAAGTTCATTCTAAACGTGTTTTATTTTTCAGTTCTGCTGCTTCTGAGATAAAGTACTGCCTCCTAAATGGGTATTTGTGCTAGAATTGGTTACATTGAGCTCACTTGGGGAGACTGTGAAGTACTTAGAGAAGGCTGATGCTCTGGACTGTCTTCCATCCTACTCACGTCTCAGAATCAACTCCAGGATTCCTGGGCACATGCTTCCCCTTTTCCTTTCCACTGTTGAGTCACTTGGGGATACCAGTGTTGGTGGTTCTTGCCATTTTCCTTCTTCAGATGAGAAAATGCTGTAGCTCTGGTGCCTTGTTCTCACAGTCTTCAAACTATTATTCGCTCAAATATGTTAAACTTACATAGACTTTAAAACACTCTATGTAATAAATACAGAGTACTATTGGAATTTAACATTATTTTGATATTCACACATATAGTTTAGATAATGAGCTTCCCACATGATTCATGTTTGTTTACTTTTTCATTTTTAAAGAAAGAAAAAAATGCTTAATTCATATAAAATTAATGTCACCTTCAAGTAATTATTTTGGGTTTCCTCTCATAGCGTCACAGTGGCAGTGGTAAGCCAGTAAATCGAGGTTGGTTTATCCCATTACAGCAGTTAAAATCCCCTGAGATTTTTCAGTCTTTCTACCTATACCTTTTCATTGTTCTCTCTTTCCCCACCCATTTTCTTTCCTGGTTCCTCTGTATAGAGCATTCATTTTCTACTCATTCATTCATTTTTTTCAAGGTTGAACACATTTATTGAAAAGTCACTAGCATTACAAGTGCATCACCCACTTATATTTAAACTCAATTGCATGCATTACCTAATATGAGAGTCCAAGCCATGGGCTTAGTTTATATTTTTATTTGCTTGCTTTTTTACTCTAAACTACCACCTTCTTCTTTTAGTTTTCTTTCTTGGAAAAGTTTGTGTTTCACATCCTTTGTGTCCTTATCTTTCTTAATGATAATAAAATGTCCATGTGTTACTATCAAGAAGTAGATATACTTGAACCTCATTCTAACTCCCTCTACTATAGAACAGACGTTGGTATAAAGTTAGTGTGTCTGGTTTTGTTAGTAGAGTTAACTGTGTTCTTAACTAGCGTTAAGACCAATGTTAAGGTGGTTTTAGCCAAGAGTAGCTGGCAGAGTTAATGGGTACTGTTCCTTGAAATATCTTCTTTACAAATGGGCTCTTTCATCAATTAAAAAAGTTTAATTATGGTAAAATATAAAAAAAAATTACCATCTTAGCCAGTTTTTAAGTGAGCGATTCAGTGGTGTTTGAACTAATCTCCAGAACTTTTTTCAACTTGTAAAGTTTACCCATTAAATGACATTTTTCCATCCCCTCAGCTGCTGGAAATCACTGTTCTGTTTTCTTTTTCTGTGAGTTTGAGTACCCTAGGGACCGCATATAAGTGGAGTCATACATTATTTGTCTTTTTATAACTGACTTTTTTCACTTAACATTATATTCTCTGGTTTCACCCATGTTGTAGCCTGTGTCAGAATTTCCTTACTTATCAAGGCTAAATAATATTCCATTGTATGTCCATACTATATTCTGTTCATCCATCCATCTATAGACACTTGAGTTATTTCCACCTTTTAGCTATTGTGAATAATGCCGCTGTGAACTTGTGTGAATTCAGTAATGCTTTTAAAAGCAATACGTTGACAGAAGGATTTTAAAAATTATTTGAATACAGGTCTTTGGGGGGAGAAAACAGTGAAACTAAAACCATACGGTATTTTGAAAATATAATCAGAAGCTGTTGCCCTTTTTACATATTTTCTCCCTGCCAGCTGAAGTTGTTGGCCCTGCACTCGTGACCAAGTCCTGTGAATAGTACACACTGTTCACTGGCTTTGCTCATGAGATGGTCTTCTGGTATGTGTTCCCCAGCAGTGCTATCTGAGGTTCCAGTGTGCTGAATGTTGATGTCTCTTCTGTCATCCTCTGGCTCATGGTAAATGTATCCTCTGTTACTCTTCCTGTTACAGTTCCCCCTTCTGCCCCACACTGCCAAATCCAAGGGTCACAGGATATCGGCAGCGATGTCATCCTGCTCTGTAGCTCAGAGGAAGGCATTCCTCGACCAACTTACCTTTGGGAGAAGTTAGACAATACCCTCAAACTACCTCCAACAGCCACTCAGGGTATGTATTGTGTTGCTTTGTCCATTTAATTCATTATCATGGAAAATCTCAATTCGCAGGTGATTCACAAAGTAATTAACTTTAATAGATTTTGAAAAAAAGAACACACTGTATTTGTAACTGCTGTAAAGCTATCAGGATTGTTCTGTGTTTTCAGCTTTAAAGAGAATAAAAATATTTTCTTTCATCTTCTCATTGCTGACTTTATGAAATGTATCTTATCCAGTGGTAACTATATATGGAAATTCTGTTTCTTTGTAGTGAAGATTTAAAATAGCTAATTGGTAGTTTCTTTGAATTGCTAACTGTAAAGTAGTCCTTGAAGTTTATAACTCAGAAGCTGCTTCCTACTTAAGAAACAATTGCCTCTGTTAGTATGAGACACATCCACATAGTCATGAGAGGGTTAATCATCCTTTTCAGCCTCAAGTCTAATTAGAGGAGGAAGATGGGAAAGAGAGCAGGAAAAGGCCTCAGATTGTGGGAGAGCCAGGAGTTGGTCACAGCAGACAGGTAAAGATGGAGGAGGCGTGAATATCATTGAGGGCTTTCTGCATGTAAATCCAGCTGCTTAGATTTGATATTAAAGGAGACACCCTTGAAAACTGAGGAAAGTTTATGAAATGAGGGAAATTCTAGAATTATATATATAATTTCTATTTCAAGGAAATAAATTTTTGCTATCTTGTGTGTTACATCATCTGTAGTACAGATCATATCTCTTCTAGCATTCTCAGGGCAGATTTCCAGATCTTAACTTAAGGAGCTGACAATTAATGGAGAGGTCCCAAACAACCTTAGTTATGCTTGATAAGTTTGAATCATATTGATAGTGTATACTTGTCATGGGAAGAAAAGCCCCAAGTTTTATGGTGAAGTTGGGCATTAAAGAACCAGGATCACCAGCCTCTTAAGAGCTTTTCAGTTTCCTTTAAGAATCCCCACAGAAATTATTAATGGATCGTCCCATCACTTTTTAGTTAACCTGTCCCAGTATTATTTTAAAAAGCTTTTTTTCACCATAATAACTTCTGGGTTATTCTAATAATGATCACTGCAATGCTGTTGTTCCCTACTGATTGTTTATTGCTAGATGTTTTAACCATACTGTGAGGCTAAATAGCTTTTTTTGTGTGTGTGGACTGATCTATTAATCTTAATATTGTAAGTGGCATGTTTAAAATAGCTCTTGTCTTTAAATCCTGAAAACTATATTCAAGTCCTAGATTTTCCAGTAACTATTTCTATGACAGTTCACCTCTTTGGGCCTGTGTTATCCTTTTTGTGTGTGTGTTGTCTTTTTGTAAAATAAAGAGATTTAACAATATCATCTCCAACGCCTCCATATCAGCATTAAGATTCTATGCTTTATAACATTTCTTTGAAATATTGGGCTGAGTTTGGAATTACAAATGAAAGTTTAAAAATGGTTGTATGTAACTTGTGAGTATCTGTAGAAAGAGCCTTCCATGCCTACTTGTTTCTGAATAAATAGATATTAGTCAAATTTCTTGGTATCTTCTTTGCAACTTGCATATTCTTTGGTACTTGAGGTGTAAAAGTGAACACGAATGCCAAAGATGACAGCATGTGTCTTGTAATTCCAACTCAGGATTGGCTATCAGGCTTAACTTTGGATAACTTCATCTATTGTAATAATACACATTAAATGAGTCTGATCTTTAATTAAATTTACCTCTTGATATCTGCGTTAATACAATAGACAAAATGGCATATAATCCCAAAATAACTTAGAATTCTTTTAGAAGATTTATCTTATTTGTATACATTTGTTTAATATAAATTCAGTATGCATTCCTGAGAAAAGAGTAACTGACACCAGAAGAGGGCACCCCAGAAGTCTGAGTAGTGCCAGGGCATGATACTTGGGGATTAGAATTGTCCATGTAGAGGGGCTAGCTTGAAGGAGCTCCTTCTAGGGCAAATCTGGGACAGTGTGAACATTGAAATAATAATGTAATCCACTGAATACGGTGAGAATCCCTGAATCCCTGCTGATAGACATAAATAAATGGGGGAGAAAGGAGAGCATTTTCTTACATTAGAATAGCTCCCGATGTTGGTAGAAGGAGTGACAGAAAATCATCCCTAATGTCAAAATAGGAGCTGTCATTTGATGAGAAACATGTTTACTAGTTCCAAAGTATTTCCCCACAAATAACTTACTAATTACAAAGAGTAAATAGTAACTTTATAGTAGAGAGACCTGGTGGATACCACTGTAATCACACAACCAATGTTGTGACAAACTGCTGTTGTATGCTTCATGTCTTATGCTCTGAGAAGGACACAGCATCATTACTTCAGTGTTTCTGTCAAAATGCATTAGTTCAGTTCAGTTCAGTTCAGTTGCTCAGTCATGTCCGACTCTTTGCGACCCCATGAATTGCAGCACGGCAGGCCTCCCTGTCCATCACCAACTCCTGGAGTCCACCCAAACCAATGTCCATTGAGTCGGTGATGCCATCCAACCGTCTCATCCTCTGTTGTATCCTTCTTCTCCTGCCCTCAATCTTACGCAGCATTAGGGTCTTTTCAAATAAGTCAGCTCTTCGCATCAGGTGACCAAAGTATTGGAGTTTCAGCTTCAACATCAGTCCTTCCGATGAACACCCAGGACTGATCTCCTTTAGGGTGGACTGGTTGGATCTCCTTGCAGTCCAAGGGACTCTCAAGAGTCTTCTCCAACACCACAGTTCAAAAGCATCAATTCTTCAGCGCTCAGCTTTCTTTATAGTACCTGAGTCCAATCACAAAGAAATATCCATCAGGGCATGAAGACACAGGCAAACTGTCCTAGATTGAAAGAGACTGAGGAGTCAGAGAACAAACTTGATGGTTGCTAGGCGGGGGTGAGGGGGGGTGGGGGGAAGGATAGTTAGGGAGTTTGGAATGAACAGGTACACACTGCTATATGTAAAATGGATAACCAACAAGGACCTACTGTATAGCACAGGGAACTCTGCTCAATATTATGTGGCAGCCCGGATGGGAGGGGAGTTTGGGGGAGAATGGATACGTGTATATGTGTGGCTGAGTCCCTTTGCTGTTCCCGAAACTATCACGACATTGTTAATTGGCTATACCCCAATACAAAATCGGAGAAGGCAATGGTACCCCACTCCAGTACTCTTGCCTGGAAAATCCCATGGACGGAGGAGCCTGGTAGGCTACAGTCCATGGGGTCACTAAGAGTCGGACACGACTGAGCGACTTCACTTTCACTTTTCCCTTTCATGCACTGGAGAAGGAAATGGCAACCCACTCCAGTATTCTTGCCTGGAGAATCCTAGGGACAGAGGAGCCTGGTGGGCTGCCGTCTATGGGGTCGCACAGAGTCGGACACGACTGAAGCGACTTAGCAGCAGCAGCAATACAAAATACAAAGTTAAAAAAGAGAAACCAAAAAGCTGAAACAACTAAGTATGAAACAGAATCCTAGATTAGAAACTGGACAGGGGAAGAAACAGCTATAAAGGACGTTATTGGGCAATTGACGAAATCTGAGTTTAAACTGAATGAGATAATACTGTTGTAGCAATATTTAATTTCTTGACTTTGATACTTGTACTGTGATTATGTAATGTCTTTTTCCTTAGGAAATACTAAGTACTTAGTGGTAAAAAGGTGCAATGTCTTCTCCTTGCTCTTACATGGTTCAGGGAAATATTTCTGTATGTACTGGGGAAGTAATAACCAAATAGGGCAAAATATAAATAACTGTAAAATGCAAGTAGATGATATATGATACACAAGAATTCCTGGTAGTATTCTTTCAATTTTCTATAAACTAACAGTTATATCACAATAAAAGTTACCAAAAAGTTGTCTTTGTATAGTTTACATGTGGATGCTAAAGATTGAATAAATTTAGAACCAGCATCCTTTGGAGATGTAGTTTGTTTTTATACAGAGGAATTAAAAAGTGGATTTAGTATTGTCCTTTTGGCATATAAATACTTTGAATTCTAAAAGAAGTGAAAACTATATTTGATGAATATTATTTGAAGCAAAATACAGCAGTTTGGCCCTTGTTACATTAGGCCTATACAGTTGGCTCAGCTCCCATTGAGACAGTTCTTCAGGCTCTGCATCAGTGATTTTGATCCATGGACAGTTTCACTTGGGGAAGTCTGGAGACACTTTCAGTTGTCACAGCTGGGAGGAAGCTGCTAATGGCAGCCAGTGGGTAGAGGCCAGGGATGGTGCTGAGCCTTGTGATGCACAGGTCAGCCTCCACAATAAAGAATTATACAGCCCCCGTGTCAATAAGTGAATTGCATTAATGGATTTCCAAACATTAAAACACCATCCTTTTCTGGAATAAAGTCTATTTGTAATTATTTTTAAATAAATTACTAATATTTGGTATGCTTATATTTTAATAGAACTTTCTCATCAGTTTAGTAGAACATCTCATCAAGTTTAGTAGAACTTGATCATCTGTGATCATAAGTGAGAATGGCCATAATTTTCTGTCTTCTATTATCCTTGCTTGAGTTTTAGTATCAGAGTATAGTAAGTCCTCATAAGTTGAGTTGGGTAGCCCTTCCTCATTTTTTCATGCTCTGAAACAGTACAGATAAGAAAACATAGGTTATCTGATGATTTTGTAGAATTTGCTTGTCAAAGCTTTGCCTTGCTGTTCTGTTGTTGGGTTTTTATTTTTTTATTTTTGATAGCTCTTTGACTACTGATTTAGTTTCTCTAATGAAGTAGGTTTATTAAGATTTTCTATACCTTTATTTTTCTAGAAAACGTCTCTTTTGTCTTCGCTTATGCATAGTAGCATCAAGTTGTATTCTCTACATGAAAACACGAGTGTGTATGTAAGAGTGCAGGTTTTGGAGTCAAGAGGATGTGGTTTGGAATCACAGCTCCAGGAACCACTAGCTATGTGACAGCCTTGGTCTTCTTCTGTGTAAAATGGAGACAATGATAGTAACTGCCTCACAGGATGAAATAAAGATTAAATGAAAGCACATGTAAAATGTTTAGCACAACATCTGGCATGCATAAGCACTTAATAAATATTAGCATTTATATTATCATTAGTATTATTATTCCCTCATGAATTTTAAAACTCTATGCATTTATGTTCCCCTTTTCATTCCTAATTCTGTTGGTCCTTTTCATCTTTATGTTTTTAATCACTCCTACCTAAACCAAGCTTTTGATTTTATTTATACTTTTGTATGTTGTTGTTGTTCAATCACTAAATCTTGTCTGATTCTTTGCCACCTCATGGACTGCAGCATGCTAGGCTTCCCTGTCCTTTACTACCTCTTGGAGTTTGCTCAAATTCATGTCCATTGAGTCAATGACGCCATCCAACCATCTCATCCTCTGCCACCTGTTTCCCCTTTTGCCTTTGATCTTTCCCAACATCAGGATCTTTTCCAATGAGTTGATTCTTCTCATTAGATGGCCAAAGTATTGGAGCTTCAGCATCAGTCCTTCCAGTGAATATTCAGGGTTGATTTCCTTTAGGATCGACTGGTTTAATCTCCTTACAGTCCAAGGGAGTCTCAAGAGTCTTCTCCAGCACCACAGTTCAAAAGCATCAATTCTTTGGTGCTCAGCCTTCTTTATGGTCCACCTCTCATATCTGTACATGACTACTGAAAAAAACATAGCTTTGACTATATGGACCTTTGTCGGCAAAGTGTTATCTCTGCTTTTTAATACACTGTCTAAGTTTGTCATAGCTTTCCTTCCAAGGAGCAAGTGTCTTTTAATTTCATGGCTGCAGCCACCATCTGCACTGATTTTGGAGCCCAAGAAAATAAAATCTGTCACTGCTTCTACTTTTTCCCCCTCTATTTGCCATGAAATGATGGGACTGGGTGCCATGATCTTAGTTTTTTGAATGTTGAGTTTCATGCTAGCTTTTTCACTCAAGTATAGTCTTGTATACTCGTTTTTTTATTTTTGCTCTGAATTCATTTGTTAATTTAACATAAGCTTGTTGGGCATCTACTAGTTTCCAGCACTCTTCTAGGTGCTAGAGACACATCAGTGAACATAAATCCTTCCCCTTATAGGGCTTGAATTCTAATGGGTGGAGATTGAACATAATAAATCAGTAAATTGCAGAGATTGTTACAAGGAGATAAATTCATTAGGGGAAAAGTAGGTGAGTGTAAAATGGATTAGCTAAGGCATGAGGAGCTGAAATCTGAAAAAGATTCTTAGGGTAAGCCTCCTAGAGAAGATGATATTCTAGCAAAGTTTTGAAGATGTTAAAGGAATTAGGCATGTGAATATGGGGGCTGGAGAGCATTCTAGGCAGAAGGAACAGCCAGGTGAAGTCCCTGATGTAGGAGTGTGCCTGGTGTTTTAGATGAACAGCAAAGAAACCAGTTAAATAGCCAGTAATAGTTAAAATAACACAAAAATGCATATTAAGCATAGAGAAACAGTGAAATTTAACAACTTATGAACAACAGAAGCCCAGGATAGGTTGAAAAAAAGAAGACATAACTGACAAATCCACAATCCTACTATGTAATTTTTTTGTTTCCCTTTTCCATCTCCATCTTAATTCAACCAACATCAACACAAAAAGGAAATAAAATTTTCTATGTCTGAAAAATTTGGCATGAAACAAAGATTAAGCCTGTTGGATACTTAATGCTGTATCATGTTTTTAAATTTTCTTTTAGAATGCATGCTAAGTTGCTTCAGTCATGTCCAACTCTTTGTGACCCCATGGACTGTAGCCCACCAGGCTCCTCTGTCCATGAGATTCTCCAGGCAAGAATACTGGAGTGGGTTGCCATTTCCTTCTCCATGACAGAGTTTAAATATTAAGTATTTATCATATTATCTTTGAATTTTAAATAGGTTTTATTTTGTATTAATATTCCCATTTTTATTACTTTTTATTATCAAACATTTGCATCTGGTTGAAATAATTTTTTACGTATTATTAAAATATATAGTATGTCATAATATATGTCATATATTCAGATAACAGTAAACCATGTATTCATTATTTTTTTATGCAGACTACTTCTGAATTTTATATAAGAAATGACTCACAGTTTATTATTATGGTCACTTATTATTTTAAAAATGCATAAATCATGTAACATCGAATAATTTGATTTTGTTAAGTCTGATCTCTCAACCTCACATCCTGAGTATTAATATTTATTGGAATTTTGAGACATTTAGCATTTTCCCAATTTCTTGACGGATTTTCCTCATGAATCAGAAAAAGATATAAATTTCTCAAGCCATGCCAAGAGGAAATTCCTACATAGAAGCCTTCCCAGGCACTGTGCATTATCTCACTGAGTCCTCGCGGTAGCCTACAGAAGAAGAGGTGGCACATTCGTGACCACCTAGCTAGCCAGCGATAGAACATGTTTCACCCTGAGTCTAGAACACACACTCTAAGCCAGTGTACCGTTGACTAGGCAGCAGAGAAGTGATTCTGGAACTAAGGAGAAAGGATGGAAGTGGAAATGTGCACTTATATTTATTCTCTCTAAATTCTGTAGGGCTTTCTGGTTGAGGTCAGTGTCTTATGTGGGATACAGTGTTGCTGTGAACTACAATGGAGCGGAGCATGATGCAGTTTGTTGCTTTCCAAACTGTAGTTTCACCCTGATGAACTTCTCCTATTCTTTAAAAGAAAGACCATCAAAAGGATATTTATTCTACAACTTCATTTCAACAAAATAGTCTGTGCCAGAGCAGGCCAAGTGAAGTGACCAACTGGGGGTTTGGCCCCTCTCATTTCAGAAAGGGCCCTGCACCGTGGCGTGGAGCAGGCTGGTGCTGGCGGCAGAGGTGCCCCATGTCTGCGTTGCCCTGACTGCATAGAAAAAGCCCTCTTCTGCTTCTGGCTAGTCCTGTCTTATTGATGAGTCTGTCTCATCCCCCTGATTCTGTTCCAAGTTAACTCCAGTGTGGTGTGTCCACCTCATGGAAAAACACTGTCTTAAATCACTCTACTCATGGTGTCTATCGAGGTAAAGGGAAAAACAGTGACTTCACCTTTTAAAAATAACTTTTTCAACATGAATCTTTACAGTTTACCTTTTCCGCATGCCAGAAGGCTGCTTAGATCAGCTGTTAATTTTTTTCCTAATTCTCTCTATGGAAATGTCAACACAGTCAGTGGTTTGGTGTGAGCTGATCAAATTTCTAGACTTTCAGGATTTATGAAGACAGTAATACAGTGTGTGGAATTGGAGTTAGTGGTCCAAAGATTATGGTTTTCTTGAATGATGACATTTGCTAATGTATTGAAGATGGATTTACACAGATGGCTTAGTTTAAGACTAACGGCATTGTGACATTGATTGCAAGGTTAGAAAATATCCTATAGATGTACCCCAGAGAATATTATGGTGTTAAATACCTGACTAGAAAGTCAAGTGGGGGTATGGTGATGATGAGCTTTGGACACAGACAGACCTGATTTTATGTGCTGCTACTTGTGTTCTGTGCGATCTTGGACCAATTGCATAGCTTTTCTGAGCTTTGTCACCTTTGAAAAGTACAGAATATAAAACTTAAGGTTTGTAAAATTAAAGAGACATGTAAAACTCTTAGTATAGTGCATGTGGTACACAATAGACACTCAAGAGAAGATAGCCCATTTATTTCTTTGTTGCATACCTTTCCGTGTGCTGGGTAATTTCTGAGGATGGTGATACCATGATAAACAAGAAAAACCCAGTCCATTATCTTAATGAGACAAGTAGGTAAGAAATTATAATAAATGGGGTAAGTTCCAGCACTAGAGAATACAGGGCCCTGGGAA
Organism: Giraffa tippelskirchi; assembly: GCF_054371585.1. NCBI lineage: Eukaryota > Metazoa > Chordata > Mammalia > Artiodactyla > Giraffidae > Giraffa > Giraffa tippelskirchi. The sequence continues at coordinate 170,960,874 of NC_137276.1, forward strand.
ACACATGGGAGAGACGTTTATGAGAGCCTGGGAAATCAAATAGAACACAGAGGAGGAGAAAACAGTTTCCCTCCAGACCGGCCCAACTCTCTGAGTGAGTTCACTGAAAAGCCGACATTGGTAGCCATCAGAACTCTGTGTTCTTAAGGAAAAGGAAATAACATACAAGTGTGAGCCAAATAACTACCAGGTATATTGACTTGGGTGTGTACAGCACAGTTCAAATGTCTAAGTAAGATATCCATTTAGTAAGAATATCTGTATAGTATGGGTTGGATCATTTACATTCTTCCATTGGAAAGCAGTAGCAAAAACAAAACCAAAAAACCCCTCCTTTTCCTGGCCTGTATACTGATGTTAATTTCCGAGTGTGTTTGATGATTCAGAGTCCTTGTTAACACTACCCATTGTATTACGTTAGAATGCAGCGAGATAACCCTGAGGGCTGTTGCTGTCTGGGGATCTTTGAGAATTTGCTCATCCTCATCACATGTCCCTCTTCTGTGCTCCTCAGCATCCTATATCCTCTGGTGATGGCACTTACCCCACTTATGATGATTTCTTGCCTACTTGTCTCATTAAAGTACAGGGCTGCATTTGTCTGGTTCATCATTGTATCCCCATCCTCAGAAATTACCTGGTACACAAAAGGTGCTCAATAAATATTTATTTCTTAAATGACTCTGCTTCTGCCTTTGATCTATGAAGACTGCCAGCAGGAACTAGGTAATTCAATCTTAGTTTCATGTCAGGGTTGTCAGCACAGGGTAGCAAGAGCCCCAGGTGTTGCCCGAGGAGTGTGGACTTTGCACCAAAAGCAGTCAGGAGCCTTTCCTGATGTGCTTCTGTTCTGAGGAGCTGAGGTGACTGATGGTTATGTTCTGCCTAAGGGAGGCAGTGAAACCCTGAACTAAGAAGTAAGACAGCCCTGCATCCAGATGTAATTCCTGTTGCCCAGTTGTGTAATCTTATTACTCTTCTGAAGTCTCAGTTTCTTTTTCTGTTCAATGGGATTAATAATAATACTACCTCTAAGAGTGATTGTGAACTTCCAGATGTTCAAGCTGGTTTTAGAAAAGGCAGAGGAACCAGAGATCAAATTGCCAACATCTGATGGATCATCGAAAAAGCAAGAGAGTTCCAGAAAAACATCTATTTCTGCTTTATTGACTATGCCAAAGCCTTTGACTGTGTGGATCACAATAAACTGTGGAAAATTCTGAAAGAGATGGGAATACCAGACCACCTGACCTGCCTCTTGAGAAGCCTGTATGCAGGTCAGGAAGCAACAGTTAGAACTGGACATGGAACAACAGACTAGTTCCAAATAGGAGGAGTACGTCAAGGCTGTATATTGTCACCCTGTTTATTTAACTTATATGCAGAGTTTCTCATATATCATGAAAAATGCTGGACTGGAAGAAGCACAAGCTGGAATCAACATTTCTGGGAGAAATATCAATAACCTCAGATATGCAGATGACACCACCCTTATGGCAGAAAGTGAAGAGGAACTAAAAAGCCTCTTGATGAAAGTGAAAGAGGAAAGTGAAAAAGTTGGCTTAAAGCTCAATATTCAGAAAACTAAGATCATGGCATCTGGTCCTGTCAATTCATGGGAAATAGATGGGGAAACAGTGGAAACAGTGTCAGATTTTAATTTTTGGGCTCCAAAATCACTGCAGATGGTGATTGCAGCCATGAAATTAAAAGATGCTTACTCCTTGGAAGGAAAGTTATGACCAACCTAGATAGCATATTAAAAAGCAGAGACATTACTTTGCCAACAAAGGTCCATCTAGTCAAGGCTATGGTTTTTCCAGTAGTCATGCGTGGATGTGAGAGTTGGACTGTGAAGAAAGCTGAGCGCTGCATAATTGATGCTTTTGAAGTGTGGTGTTGGAGAAGACTCTTGAGAGTCCCTTGGACTGCAAGGAGATCCAACCAGTCCATCCTAAAGGAGATCAGTCCTGGGTGTTCATTGGAAGGACTGATGTTGAAGCTAAAACTCCAATACTTTGGCCACCTCATGCAAAGAGTTGACTTATTGGAAAAGACCCTGATGCTGGGAAGGGTTGGGGGCAAGAGGAAAAGGGGATGACAGAGGATAAGATGGCTGGATGGCATCATTGACTCGATGGACATGAGTTTGGGTAAACTCCCAGAGTTGGTGATGGATAGGGAGGCCTGGTGTGCTGCGATTCATGGGGTCGCAAAGAGTCGGACACAACTGAGTGACTGAACTGAACTGAAGAGTGATTGTAACGATTAGGATAATAATGCATAAAAGCTTAGCCAGTACTTGGCACATAGTAATAACTATTAACTTTGTTTTTTTATTAAGTCATTTACATTTTGTTTATAAGGAATAAATAAACTATTCTAATGTTGATAAATGACTGAAATGTGAAGCACTGAAATAGTTCTTTGTAATATCATTGTGATCACCTAGAAAATGCCTGGCTCAGATCTCCTGCTGTGGGGAGCATGACTGACTGACAGCCTCAGCGGCTTCCTCCAGCATCCACCACTGCTTCCCACTCAGGCAGGCTTTGCCTGGACTGCTCCCAGCTAGTCTCCAGGCTCAGCGGGGCTGCTAATACAGGCCCGTTCCTGCAAGGAGCGAGATGCCTGAAACAGGTGACTTTGTCTCCAGGACTCCCCATCAGCCTGGTGGAAACTGCAGCAACATTGTGCTGCATCTGAAATGCCCCCTCCTTTCTTCCCTCTCCCCTTCATGGTGGTCAGACCTGCACTGCAGTTGGAGCCTCTCCCTTCTTTCTCCAGGTTCCTCTCTGCTTCCTTTACTGCCATTGCCTCCAGTAAACCTCTTGCTTGTCTTGGTGTCCACCTTGTGGAGGAGCTGGACTTAGGAATGGTTATAATCATTATTGAAAGGGAGTACAGTCTGTACCTTGGAGCACAGAGTGGATATTTTCCTCTTTAAGGATGAAGCAAACATTAGTATAATGGATTTAACTTCATTTTTGTATTATAGCATTTCCTCAGAGTTAAAATTCAGTATTTATGATCGTAGATTCTCTAAAATGGGCATTAGCCAACATTTCCTCAGGGAAGGCTGCTCACCTTTAGGACCTCACATTAATCTGCAGATTAGGCTGTGAGACTGCCCTTATTTTGGACAGTCCTCTGTAGCTCTTCCTGGTGGCTCAGCTATTAAAGAATCTGCCTACAATGTGGGAGACCTAGGCTTGATCCCTGGATTGGGAAGATTCCCTGGAGGAAGACATGGCAGCCCACTCCATTATTTTTGCCTGGAGAATCCCATGGACAGAGGAGCCTGGTGGGCAACAGTCCATGGAGTCGCAAAGAGTCGGACACGACTGAGCGACTGATTTCACTTTTTTCTGTAGCTCTAGGTCTTTAACTTTATTTTATGATTTAGTTGCTAACATTCATAAGCTGAAAACTCTCTCCAGAAAAACAATATTGATAGTTCTTCACTGTTCATTTCGGAGAAGGCAATGGCACCCCACTCCACTACTCTTGCCTGGAAAATCTCATGGTCGGAAGAGTCTGGTAGGCTGCAGTCCATGGGGTCGCGAAGAGTATGACACGACTGAGCGACTTCACTTTCACTTTTCACTTTCATGCATTGGAGAAGGAAATGGCAACCCACTCCAGTGTTCTTGCCTGGAGAATCCCAGGGACAGCGGAGCCTGGTGGGCTGCCATCTATGGGGTCGCACAGAGTCGGACACGACTGAAGCGACTTAGCAGCAGCAGCAGCAGCACTGTTCATTTATTTTTATAGCCCTCTGCTGATTTCTTTGGTTTCCTATTTTCTTTCCGAAATCCTCACTTGAGTGTTATTTTTGTGACAGACCAGGTCCAGGGAACAGTCACCATCCGGAACATCAGCGCCCTATCATCAGGTTTGTACCAGTGTGTGGCTTCTAACGCCATTGGGACCAGCACCTGTCTTTTGGATCTCCAGGTCATTTCTCGTAAGTATGTGAAATTCTGGTGTCCACTCTGTTTCTGAAATGCCAAGATCTTCATTAAACCAGGGAATGAAGAGTTCTGCTTAATGGGACTTACATCATTTGAAGAGAAAATAGAAATTGTTTTGATTTTAATCATTATTGAAAATGTTACAGAAATATATTAGTATACTTTTCAGCCTCAGCAATATGACTTGTTCTTTATGGTAAAATGTCTTCTCCTCAGAATCATTAGAATCAAATCAGTTCTAATTGTGTAGCACTGGAGACATAAAAATTTGGAGTGACCTTCTGGTCATGGCAAGACCTTTTTGTATTTTCTCCTAATCCCTTATGTCTGCTAAAATATTGGGTGCCCAGGTCATACCTAAGTAGTGCAGACATTTTTTCTCTAGTTGATAATCCTGGGTTATTTGAATTCCAGCTGCAAAAGGGAATGATCTGACTAGGAGGAAGTGATAAGTTATCCCACTGCTTGCTGAGTTCACTGGGGGCAGGTTAGGCAGGTAGTCGGCTTCCCAGGTAGCTCAGTGGTAAAGAATCCACCTGTAGTGCAGGTGACCTGGGTTCAATCCTTAGGTCGGGAAGATCCCCTGGAGGAGGTAATGGCAGTCCACTCCAGTATTCTTGCCTGGAGAATCCCATGGGCAGAGTAGTCTGGTGGGCCACAGTCCATAGGTTGTAGAGAGTTGGACACAACTGAAGCAACTTAACGTGCACGCACACAGACAGGTAGTCAGGTATGGTCTTTTTCCTGCTCTGCTATGGTGGTGACTCTCCTGCAGCTGTGAGTTGTATAATTGTTTATTCATTCAATAAATATTTGTGAGCCTGTTGTTTTAGTCCTAGCCACTGGGGATACAGAAAGTTAAGCAAGATTTAACTTTAGATGAATGCAATACTGTAGGCAATTTTGTGCATTTTAAGAAGATTCTTGGGTAGTCTCAACTATTAATGAAGTTGTATGAGCATATTCTATTTCTCTCTCTCTCTCTCTCCTTTTTTTCTTTAAATATACCTTAAATATATTTTGCAGCCCAGCCCAGGAGCATTGGACTAATAGCTGGAGCCATTGGCACTGGTGCAGTTATTATCATTTTTTGCATTGCACTAATTTTAGGGGCATTCTTTTACTGGAGAAGCAAAAATAAAGAGGAGGAGGAAGAAGAAATTCCTAACGAAATAAGGTTTGTGTGTCAGATAATTTATCCTGACATTGGCATATCCAGTGTCTGTGTTCCTATTCTGTTTCTATTTGGCAGCTAAGGTTTCTTTGCTAATCTTATGACTTTAACCAAGACAGTTAAAGTGGCCAAATGATCGTTTCTTGTATGTCACATCACTCTTTCTCATTGAATGCTCAGCTTTATTTACTGGATTGTGGATGGCGAGCAGCGGCTAGTCTAGCGTGTGCCCAGCGAGGAGGACGCAAGTGAAGAGTCTCCTCATTTCCTCCCATAGCTTCAGGGTGGGTGGGGTTAGGTGGCTGCCATAGTAGAAAAAATTACTTTAGAATGTGTGTTTAATATTGGCATTTATAAATGATGAGATCCCAAACAAGAACACCACCTGTGCAGATAGACCAAACCAGTATGACTTGGTTGAAAACAATTGAGTCAAGAATGGGAACATTGTAAGGAAAGAATGTCAAATGATATTGAGAGAAAGGTGACCCTTGGTGTATTGTGGGAATATGGGGGCTCAGGCTCAGTCTTAGCTGGCATCACATCAATATCCTTATGAAAAATGACATACACAGCTCCAGTCTGGTCTGTCTTCCCTCATGCCTCGAGGCCTTTCCTCTAGCTCCCACCCTCTTCCTGGACCATACTTCAGGTCCCTCTTCATCCACCTCTTCAATACATTCTTCGATCAGGTCCGAGACTAGTCCAGGCACCACATTCTCACATAAGTTGACTTAGGCCTTTGTCTTGGTTAGAAGAGCTGTCTTTTTTTTCATATGAAACATCTAATAAAATACCTGGTACTCAAAAAATATTAGGTGAATCTAAGTTAGCATCTTAGATTAACTTAAGAACTGTCTTCGGCCCTTATGATTCTTAAGGGTTTGGACAGATTTCATCCAAGATTAATGGGAAAAACCTCTCATCAGCACACCACAGCGATTTCTCAAATACCCCAAAATGCAAATCAAGCCAACCCTAGTAGTTTTTTGAAGTTGTGACATCCATAGGATGGTTTCCTACATATTTTATAGCAGCTAGCTCAGTGGTTTTCTTCATGGACTATTTTCCTATTTAGAGCACTATATATATGTATATACACACACACACATATATACGCATATATATATTTCAATTACATTGGAAGACATAGTCTTTGGAAGATTTGATACTACTTTTTTTTCTCTTGGAGACTGAGAAGCTGAGGGAGAATTTTTCTTAAGCATTGTCTTAAAGGGAATGGACGTCAGCACCGAGGCCTGGTGTTTGCCACGTTTGCTTTCAGGAGAGTGTGGTCTGTCCCGAGGGTGTGAATTTCACAGACGTGTTAGCCTGAATGTGAGAAGAAAGAGTCCTGGGCAAAAGGGTAGGGTGGACGTCAAGTAAATTCTGACAACCCCTTTACTTTTGTTCATTTTCAGAGAGGATGATCTTCCACCCAAATGTTCTTCTTCTGCCAAAGCATTTCACATGGAGATATCCTCCTCGGAGAACAACACACTGACCTCTTCCAATACCTACAACAGCCGCTACTGGAGCAGCAACTCCAAAGTGCACAGAAACACGGAGTCGTTCAACCACTTCGGTGACTTGTGCCAGTCCTTCTCGCTCCACTCGGGCAATGCCAGCATACCAGCCGTCTATGCCAATGGCAGCCACCTGGCCCCCGCCCCGCATAAGACCATGGTAGTGACAGCCAACAGAGGGTCATCACCCCAGGCCGTGTCCAGGAGCAATGACTCCGTCAGCAGGAAGGCCCGGCCTCCGCCTACACCATCACTGCACACACACTCCTACACCGTCAGCCAAGCCACCCTGGAGCGCATCGGCGCTGTCCCTGTCATGGTGCCAGCCCAGAGTCGGGCTGGGTCCCTGGTGTAGGATGCCAGCGGAGGGAATGTGCAGAAGAGAAGCTAAGGATGCCCCCACTCCAGGGGGAGGGTGGGGTGGCAGAGTGCTGGGAAGGACAATTTCCTGACAGTGATCCTAGTAAAAACAGCACAAAGAAGGAGGCCGTGCTGTGAACTGGCCACTAAGATTTGTAAACCGAACTGGAATGTTCCGGCATGAAGACATGTTCCCCCACCCGAGCGGTCTCAGGATTCCATTCAGAAAGCTGGATCTCACAGATGTGCCAAGCCAAGGAAGGAGGTGTAAGAGCAGAGTAGCACTGAAAACCCATCTGCAGTCCAGACGGGCTTGTTTTTTTAATTCACGCCTAACGTAATAATTTTTCAAGAGAATAAAGTGCCACATGGAGTTTAAATAATGAAATTATTTAAAAAGATAGGTGTCTTTAGAAAACATACTGAGCACCCCTGTGCATCGTCTGGCCTTTCCCCATCCCCTCCTGGTGTTAGGGGCCAAATGGCATAAATGGCGAGTATTGGTCTTCACAGGGCTGACTCTTGTATCATAGAATCAAAACTTTTTACACCAACAAAAGTCAGTAAGGAATGGGTGAAAACTAGAAACTTCTTGGAGAAGCCCTGTCATATTTATTTATTTATCTCTTCCTGGACCATGAATTTCATATGTGGAGTACTGCTATATTGACAGATTATTGCTGTCTATGTTTTCCTGGGGTCTGTTGTAGGTCCATGACAATTACTGTTGCTTATTTCCTGGGAAAATATTTTTAAAAAGAAAACTGTTTTTTTTTTTTTTAAGAAAATAAGTGAGAGGCACTGGAAGGTAAAGACTACTGTTAACACCATGTTCATCGAGAATATGTGGATTGAACCCGGCAGGAGGCCCTTCATAAAAGACCTAGGTCATGCAGGCAGGTGGAAGGGAATTCCTGGCAGCCTGTCAGAGCAGGGCCGTCCAGGTCTCCCTTGCTGTCACACCAGGTCACTCTTAATGAGGGCAGCACCCCCATGCCTTTGGACTGTGGGGGGAAACTTTTTCCTTGTTTGACAAGTTGAGGTTTCTAGGTTGTTAAAGAGGGGGCAGGAGTTGCTTTATTGTTGTTTTTTCCATAATGATTAGTTTTGCAAAAGATATAAGACTGAAACAAAAGGAATGTCTTCAGATATGCTCCTGGGAGGCTCTGCCCTGTACTTGTCACAGCTCAGGGGTACAGTTTTGCCCAAATGCATTTTACACCCACTGTAAAGAGACTCTCTGTGATCAGTTACCTAGCCTGGGAGTCCACCAGGTGATCCACAGACTCTCCACTCTCTGTGTGCTTGCTCTGTAGATCTGGCCATGCTTGTATTGGTGACAGTCTCGCCTTAATCACACTTTAAGCAACACACAAATGGTTTTGTCCCAGATTTGTTTCCTAAATTTTTTATGATTCTGACCCTGTGATTCGATCAGGCCATCTTTTCTTTCCCCCTTATTGTCTTTCATTCTGTCATCCCACTATGCTTTTTGCCCTCTTTTCCTGCAAGAACAGTCATCACAGGAAGTGGCCTCCTGGTTTTCAGGCTTATTTGAATAATGGAAACCAACAGCTGCTGCATACATTATTTTTCCAAGAGGGCTAAGCTCTGAACCTAACCACTGCAACCATCCCAATATTGATGAAAAGCTGAATTTACTTTAGCATTACTTATATTTTCCATTTGATGGTTCTTGACTTTGTAAAAATTTAAATAAATGAATGTCTATACTTTTTATAAAGAAAAGTGAAAATACCAATGACAAAAAAGATGATACTGTCAGATGTTGTTTTGAAAGCATTTATCTTGCATTTCTTTATTCTTTCTAATTATCTAAAATTCAATAAAAGTTTATTCATATAAAAAAGTTGTTTTTACTTATATGCTAATGATGCATGATTTTGTATTTAATGTACTCTTGATGTTATAAGCATTTTTCCATTCTGTTAAATATTTATAGTAATTTTAATGAGCATATAGTATTCCAAAAATTACTTAGCTCCACCCTTTTTTTTCCCTGGCTGAGCTAGATCTTTGCTGCTGCATGGGCTTTCCTCTAATTTCGGAGTGTGAGGGCTACTCTCTATTTTTGGTGTGCAGGCTTCTCGTTGCGGTGGCTTCTCTTGCTGCAGAGCATGGGCTCTGGGGTGCACAGGCTTCAGTAGTTGTGGCTCCCAGCCTCTAGAGCACAGCCTCAACAGCTGAGACGCACTGGCTTCGTTGCTCTGGGGCATGTGGGATCTTCTCGGACCAGGGATTGAACCCGTGTCTCCTGCATTGGCAGACAGATTCTTTACCACTGAGCCACCAGGCAAGCCCAGCTCCATTCTTTATCATTAGAAGTTTGACACTGATTCAATGGACATGAATTTGAGAAAACTCTGGGAGCTGGTGAAGGAAAGAGGAGCCTGGTGTGCTGCAGTCATTGGGGTCGCAAAGAGTCGGACATGACTTAGCGACTGATCAACAACTCTTACAACATAACTTTGTATTTGAAGGGAGTTTCTTACAGACAGTACATTGTTGGATCATATTTTTGTATCTGCAAATACCTATCTTTTGATTGGTGTATTTAGACCATTCACATTTAAGGTAATTGTTGATATATTTAGGGATTAAAGCTGCTATTTTTTTTCCTCCTTTTTCCTCCTCAATTTCCTATTATTTGTTTCTCTTTTCTTACCTTCTTGTGGATTACTTGAATAATTTTTAGGATTTCTTCTGTATGTTTTAGTGTTTTTGAGTATATCACTTTGTATATTTTTTACAGTGTTTATTCTAGGAATTACAATAAGCATATATAACATCACAATCTACTTGTATCAGCATTTTACCACTTCCAGTGAAGTGTGCAAACTGATTCCACATATGTCCCTTTTCTGTCCCCACTTTTAAATATCTTTTTATTGATCATAAGATGGTGTATGATTTTCATTTCAATCATCAAACACAATTTAAAAACTCATGAGAAGTTCATTGTATGCACTCATGTATGTGCTTTTTCATTTTTCTTTCTTTTTTCCTCTTGATCCAATATTCCTTTTTAAAAATCATTCTTTTTCTGTTTAAAGAACAGAATTTGTAAGGGTATGTCTGCAAGCAACAAATTCTGTTAGTTTTCTTTTGTTCAAAAAATGTCTTTATTTCCCTTTATTCCTCACTGGGTATAGAATTCATGGTTGACAGCTCTTTTCTTTCGACCCTTGAAAAATCTGGAAATTATTCAGCCGTTATTTCCTAAAATACTCTTTGAGCCCCGCTGTCTCTCTCAGATCTTTCTGAGACTCTGATGATGAATCTTTTGTTTCACAGGTTACAAAGGCTCTCTTAATTTTTTCAGTCTATTTTCTCTCTGTTGTTCAGAGTAAATCCTACTGATCTGTCTTCAGGTTTACTGATTTCTGTCCTATATTGTTTCCACTCTTCCATGGAGCCCAGCCAGCAAGTTTTTTAGCTGCTGTATTTTATTTTTTAGTTTAATAACTTACATTTGATTCCTTTTTAAAATAAAATTTAATTATTAATTTAAATTTCAACCTACATTGAGATAAAATTTACACAACAAAGTTCACTTATCTAAAGTATACAGTTCAGTAGTTTTTAGTATGTTTACAGAGTTGCACAAAAATCACCAAAATCTAATTTTAGTATGATTTTCATCACTCCCAAAAGAACCTGTAGCCACCGAGTCACTCCTTATTCCACACCACCATCAGCCCCAGGCAACCACTGATTTACTTTCTGTCTCAGCAGATTTGCCTATTCTGGAGATTTCATATAAATGATGTCATACAGTATGTGTGTATGTGTGACTGACTTAATTTAATTAATATGTTTTATGTTCATCCACATTGTAGCATGTATTGTAACTTCCTTTTTTTTTTTTAACAAGATTTTCTAGTTTTTCAGTTAGTTTCAAGAGAATTCATAATTGCTTATTGAAGAATTATTGAAATATTTTTATCATGACTGTGTTAAAAAAATCTTGTCAGATAATTCCAACCTCTGATTCATCTTGATGTTGGCATTTATTGATCATCTTTTCCCATTCAGGTTGTGATTTCCCTGGTTCTTGGGCGATTTTGGATATTAGGAGATTCTAGAACCTCTTTTTAGTATTTTGTTTTTTAGCAGGCCTTCTCTTTGTTGAGGTGTGGCACCGGAGCCGGATGAGTGTATGTGTTGTCTGCTGGGCCCCACATCAGCCAAAGTGGAGTGTGGACAGGGTCTCTCTGCAGATGATGGAGTAGAAGGATGCTCCCCCTCAGCCCACTTTCGCCCTCTTGCTGAAAGTAGGGCATGAACTTCAAGTGGGAGTGTAAGCTCAGCTCCTGCTGGGCCAGCTGGCCCCCAGGAAGGGGGAGGCAGAGCGCTAACTCACTCCATTTGTTGCCTTCGGGTGGCAGCAGAAACTCAGCTCTGCCCTGTCTCCACCGGTGGAGGAGGAGGGACTAGGAGAGCTCCTCACTCTACGTCACTGATGGTAGGTGGAGGGGAGATCACCCTTCCCTGTTGGGCCTGCTAAAACTGGGGAGGGGGGCGGGGAGGGGGAAGTGGGGTGATAAGTAACCTGTTCTGTATCATCTCACTTCACCTTGCTGGTGCTGGGTGTGAATGCAGGCTCAGCTTCCCCACTGGGGGACTGTGAGTCGTCTTCCCACTTTAGAGTGTTGCTGTGTTTCTATGTTGTGTTATGTCCAGGTTTTTTTTTGTTGTAAGAGGGAAAACTTTTCTTTCAATAGGACTTGTAATGGGGCTACTCCGTCTTGGCTGGAACCAGAAATCCTAGAACTTTACTTGTTAAAATAATCAGCAGTTAAACACATCTTGTAGTACTCTACTGTTGGATAGCTTTAAGGATTCTCAATTGTGTACTAAGTAAAATTCTTACTCCTTGGCATGACTCATCCCATTCGTTCCACTAGTGGTTCACTATCTTTCCACTCTCAATGTCTGCTAGTCTTCTGCATGCAAATTTTGCTCCAGGTCTGTTTATCTTTTCTTGAATTAGCTTGTTCTTTTCTTTTTTTTTCCTGCTCCCTTTTTTCCTACATTGTCCACCTGCCTGCATGCTAAGTCACTTCAGTAGTGTCTGACTCTGTGTGACCCCATGGACTGTTACCTGCCAGGCTTCTCTGTCCATGGGATTCTCCATACAAGAGTACTGGACTGGGTTGACATGCCCTTCTCTAGGGTATCTTCCTGACCCAGGGATCGAACCCACGTCTTAGTCTCCTGCATTGACAGGCAGGTTCTTTACTACTAATGCCACCTGGGAAGCCCCCATCTTCCGCTTATCCCCACCGAAATCTCCCTGAACCACAAGTACAAATACTCTGCATTCCATACAAACCCTTTTTCAGTCTAGTGAGAAGTGACTGCTGCTTCTCACTGTCCATATAGCATTTACTACCCATGAGGGAATTACCATAGTCTGTATTACATTCCTGTTTTTGTATGCATGTATTCATATATTTGCATACAAGATTGAACTCCTCTGCTAGACTACAACTTGAGTTATGCCAGAATCAGTTTTGATCCCTTATTGAGTGCTAAACACTGTTCTAGGTGTTGGAGGTAAAAGAGAAAATCAGTGACCCCAGCTGTCCTTGAGGAGCTCATATTACAGGAGGAATCAGACCTATAAGCAAATAATTACAGTTAGTATTGTAATTATATGAATGTGTATATATACACACACACAATTTTAAGCAGACAGGAGGATTTGTTTTGTCTTCTCTAGAAGAGGATTTCTTCTAGATCTTGTTTCTGGTCACAACACTTAGCACATTGCTTTGCTCAGAAAAAGTACTTGAAGGATATGCTAGGTTGATGAAACCAAACATATAGGATTGGTCTCTTAATCTCAGGTGTTAAAAGTAGTAGTCAAGTATCAGTAAATTCCTTAAGTAATGGTGCATCAGAGTCATTCACCCAAGGGGCAAATGATTGTATCACTTTCCTTGGTGGTATTTGCTGTTACACTAGGGATGCAGTATTCTCTGCAAAAGCTGTAGAGATAATGTAATAAATATGTTGATTAGGAAGAAACCCATGTAAATTAGCTATGAAGTGTTTTACATAAAAATAATAATACCTATTACTTGTTTTGTGCTTTCTACATGGCTGGCACTTTTTAAAATGCGTGCACACGTTAATTCATTTCACCTTATCACAATTCTATGTAAAAGATAACCATCACTTATATTTTACAACTCCAGAAGCTGAGGCTATGAGAGGTTAAGCAGTTTGGCCAAACTCGTCAGTAATCTGCCAGGAACCCATGTCTGGAGGAGAGATCTGGGATCCTAGTTGTTTTGCCTTCTAAGGGCCCTCTTTCAGATAGCCATCTAACTTGTGTTTAATAAAATAATACCCAATCTTACAGTAAAATATGAAGAGGTGAATTCAATGCAGACTTGTTTTATGTGTATATAGTTATTTATAGCTTTTCCTCACAGCTCCCTTGTGAATAAGGTATTCATCCCTATTTTAAGTAAAGGTAGGGTACAAAATTTTGACTTAATCATAAGACATTAATGATAGAGACAAAAGTATTAAAGCAATAAGTGTGAGTGCCTGCTGTGTATTTAAAACTGTGAGTTCAGTTGATATCTAATTTTGGCAGGTTGGATAACTAGATAATTTAGACTAAAAAAATTCCACGAAGCTACATTTCTATACCATCCATCAATGCTCCCTACATTCATCAGATTTACAGATTTATATTTGGGGCTTGAACAAATTTTATGTCTGTGTATAAGTACATGGATGCACTGTAGTTGTCCATTTTATAGGACAAGTTAAAAAATTCTTAAAGGCTCAAATTCTTCTACAAAATAGAGATAACAGTAGCTACTCCAGGTGGCACTAGTGGTAAAGAACCCGCCTGCTAATGCAGGAGACATTAGAGACATGGGTTCTATCCTTGGGTTGGGAAGATCCCTAATTAACCCAAACTAACACACACACACACACTCATTGAGTGTTTACACAGCCAGACACTATGCTATTCACTTTACATCCATTATTTCATCAGTCTTCACAATCTTCAAATTGTGTGCTAAATCACTTCAGTCGTGTCTGACTCTTCGCAACTCCATGGACTGTAGCCCTCCAGGCTCCTCTGTCCATGGGATTTTCCAGGCAGGAATACTGGAGTGTGTAGCTGTTCCCTTCTCCAGGTGTTTTTCCCAACCCAGGGATCCAACCTAGGCTCTTGCATTAATTGCAGGCAGATTCTTTACTGTCTGAGCCACCAGTGAAGCCCAAACACTCAATATTATCCATTGTTAGTAGCAGTTTAGAAGTTTAAGTTTCCAGGTGATAGGTCTTTTACCTACTTTTACCTGGAATACCTACTCAGTATTCCAACTCTTCTTGCCAGAGGTGCTATTTGAGTACTGGTGCACATAAACTAGCCCTTTGAGATTCTTTTTGTTTTAAGAGAAAGGAAAAGACTTGGCAAGTATTGTCTGTCTGACTAAATAAATGCTTGTTTCCTAGTTTCCCACATTTTATTAGAAAATAGTAGATCTATATTCTGGTTACCATCAATTTTAAATCACTGAGAAGAATTAAAAGGGAGGGTGGGGAAACATCAGCATTTATAGAGCACCAACTGTATGCCAGACAGCATGCTAATCACTTTATGTGCATCCTATTTAATCATCACAACACACTTACAAGTTCAGTGTTATTCTAGTTATACAGATGAGGAAACCAAGGCTTTGGGTTAAGTAATTTGCTCAAGGTCACAAAGCCAGTAAGTTGTAGAGCCCACAGTATTGCTCATGTATTTTCATAGACTGTTCCTCCATTAAGATAGCTGATAAATGTTAAATGTCTTGGCATTGCCTCAAATTTGACATGGCATAGACAGGACTCTCAATTCCTTTTAATCATTCTTTGCCCAAGTGTTTTTAATGGTTGGAGATCTCCATCTCTGATCTTCTAGAAATTATTTTTTTCTACAGAGTCAAATTTTTTGAGTCTTCCTTTTTAACTCATATGCATTAGGGAGTTCCACAGCCTTTTATTTTTTTATTCATTGGTCTCATAGTGTATTTGCATTTTACATAAAATATTGATCCCCTCACCACCTTTGCTCTCCACAGAGCTGTTATGAGAGAAAGATGATTTGAGGAAATTCTCTTAGAGGAGAAGTTTTGAGAGGGGACAAAATGTCCTTAAAGGTGTTGGGGGAGTGTGTGGTTTCCCTG
The DNA here is from genome assembly GCF_054371585.1 of Giraffa tippelskirchi. Lineage (NCBI taxonomy): Eukaryota > Metazoa > Chordata > Mammalia > Artiodactyla > Giraffidae > Giraffa > Giraffa tippelskirchi. Next base: position 170,976,133 of record NC_137276.1, read on the forward strand.
GTTCTGTCTTGGTGCAGCAAAAATTTGAAGCGATGGATGGACCGTTGTTACAGCTCAGTTTTATTTGGCAAGCAAAGGAAACTACATCTTCGAGGCGAGAGGGCAGGCCAACCCAAAAGACAGAAGAGGAGAGAAGCCCCTGGCTCAATTTTGTCTCCTCTTTTTATACGTGTTTTTCTCTTCTCCCTGAGCCTGCCCTATGTAAATTGGGCTAGCCAGGAGGCTGTTTGTTTTACCTGAGGTTCTCACTCTGGTCCTCGGGCCTTCCTTTGTTCTATTTTCATGGGCTTTTTCCTTTCTTTGTCCTTTAGCCACCACCATTATGGACTCCTTTTTCCTATTCTAACCACCTAACAAAGGCACTGGGTGAATTTGGTAGAAATTGCTAATCATTAGTATAGACTGATTACTCTGGACCCTGAGTTTCATCACTTTCTAACTGAATTTAGGTAAAGTTATTTAGTCTTTCTAGCCTTGTCTTCTTCATCTTTAAAATGAGGATCATGATGGTTCTGAGGATTTGATTAGATAATGCATGTAAAATGGCATAGTCAACAAATTGGAGCTGTTGATATTTTAACTTTGTGAGTCATTTATTTGAATTTTACAAGGAAGGGGAGACAAGTTCCAGTGGAGAGACTTCAGAAGATCTGAGTCTCATGTACAACCAGCTCGTCATGCTCTGTCTTCTTCCTTTCCCTTTTCCCAGTCATCAGGTGGATAGGCCGTATCCACCCCTCCAACTTCACAGAGCCATTCCTCTATGATGATATTGGTAGAGGCTGTGCTTTTCCAAGCCGCAATCCCTTTAGTGTTGACATGACAACTGCAAATGCCCAGAGACTTGAGGGCAATGAGAGAATTGGGCCAGATGGGTGATAGTGGCTGGAGACTTCAGCCAGCCTGGAGACTGGCTCTGTGCCCACGGTTTAGCAGCTACTCAACCCCCACCAAGACTTGCCAGGAGACCCCAAGGCCCAGGGTAGTCAAATCTCTGGAATCTTCAAGAGAAGCAAGAAGTACTGATTTGTTTATCTCTTAAATCGTGTAAGTTGGCAATGAAGTATTTAGAAAGTTAAACCTTGTTCAAGTTAACTATGCGTGTCTGTGGGCGTTAGTTGGCCTGTGGTCCAATATTTAGGATCTCTCTCACAAGAACAAACCATTTCTAGTAGCCCCATGAATTAAGTAGCCCCAGGGTACTTAGTAGCAGCGCTGGGACCAAGATTCAAATCATAAGCAACTGGGCTCTTAATCGCTAAGTTTTCTTATGTATAGTGCTTTGTGATATTGATGCTTCCAGAAGAAGGAGAAATGTGCCTTTGTGATCATTTTTAATTAAGAGAAAAATTTGAATGATTTAGATCAGTACACCCCTCTCCCCAGTTCTTAAAAAATCTGAGCTTCACACTTGGAAAGGAGGGGACACGGCTGATGTGGGCATCTGACTTCTTGGGCTAGGTTCTTATGAAATAAGTTGAACTGAAAGCCCCCATTGTGTAAACTCCCAGCCCCCCTACCCCCAGTGAGAAGTCATGAGCAAGTCTTGAGTCTCCACAACTCCAGAGGCATATGGAGGGAAACTCTTCATTAACAATGCATTGATTTGTGACTGCACTTTTATGAAAAGAACAGCTTTAATAGAGGCCTCTGCAGCCTTATTTTTTTGCAGTGCAGTGTGTTGGGTTACTTGCAAAGCACTGAAGAGGAATTAACTTTTAGATGGGTACAAGGACTCTTCCAATGTGTTGCTGCTAGCACTTTTTTTCTTTTCATTGAGTACATAGGTGAAAAGAATGTTACATTTCAGGGATGATTATCAGGAAAGAGAATTTCTTCTCAGTTGATGAAACACAGCCCAAAGGGGGGAAAATCTTTCACCTAGCTCTGACTTTAATTATTCCATATGATGAAAAAAGTTCCGCTGTTTCTGCCTGAAAAAGAAAGTGAAAACTTGTTATTTTAGTCTTGCACTAGAAAATCTATAAATATGTTTAAGAAAGGAAAACAGAGCTAGGTAGAAATTTTCATCAGACAAGAGGAGGACTGGAGCCTTAGTCACTCCTGTCCAGGAAAAGGAAATGACTTATCAAGAGCTTACCATGTGCCAGACACAGTCCATACATTTTCTTATTTATTCTCACTTTGAGTCCATGAGGTAAGTATTATTTTCCCCAAGGTGTTGAAAAAGACAGTCATCCTGATTTCCCTCTGCCTCCTGTCTCCCTTCTCTACCCCCAGACACTAGTGGCTTCAGGAAGAGGAGCTGCTTGGCGGTGGCAATCTATTGGAAAGTAGGCAAGGGGAAGAAGGGAAAGTGAAAGATTTTTCCTATAATTCTGATAGCATAGTAAATACCTGGTTTCATTTCACCTGTTTATTTAGGAGGGCTGTGGGAGACTGTGAGGGAGCTAAACCTCCCAGCCCCCAACCTGCCTTTTACTACTGCCTCCACAGAAGCACAGGCTGTGAACTTGGCATTTCAATATCCTTCTCCTCCTCTTTTTCCCAGCTGCCTTTCCTTTAGCCTCCATTTTCCCCCTTATTCACCTGGACTATCATGATGGTCTCTTTAGCTGGGCTTCCAGCCTTCAGTTGTCCACTTCCAATCCACTCTCTACACTGTTGCTGGTTGGAAATGTGATATAACACCTCCGCTTATTACACTCCTTAAATAGCCTCTTGTGGCCTACAGAAAGAGACTGAACAAAAAGTAAAAGATGGTAGATCTCATGAAGGACCAAGGAATTACTGGGAGTGAGTCAGGCATCTGCAGCTTTTAAAGCTACATAGGTGATGAAACTGTGCATCCTTGTTAAGATCCAGAGACCCAGAGTGTCCGGGCCCTTGGCATGGCACACAGGCCCTCTGTGCCCTTGCCCTTGCTCAGCTGTTCAGCCTCACTCCTCACTGCAACCCTTACCTTACCTTATGCTCCTGTCATACCAAGATCCCTCATACCTCACAATTCACCCTGCAGAATCACCCTTTCCTGTTCTGCACCCCACTGCTCCATCCTTCTATCTAGAACGCTCTTCTTTTCTTCCTTGCTCCTTGGGGGCAAACTCATCCTTAACCTCAGCTCAGGAATCACCTCTCAGCAGAAATGAGGACTCTCTCTTTTGGACCTCCATTGTACATCTCATGTCCATCTGCAGCACCAGCACATTCATTTCTTCCAATGTCTGCCATCCCTATGGTAGATTTGCAGCACCTTTGCTTTTGAGTACTCAACCCATGTTTATGGCTAATAAATGTTTACTGAAAAAATAGAATCTAGTTTACAGTTAATTTGAGGTCACGTAGAACTCCAAGACTGTAAATCATAGGCTCTTCTGTTCTTCTTCCTGCAAGAAACTATGGCAAAGAAATATTAGGTAAATTGTGAGTGCAATAAAGTACTCTCTCCCGTATCTGTGGCCCCAGAAAACCATCCCAAAGCACACGTGCTTAAAAAATATTAAAATCAGGCTGTATGGATAATTGGTAACTAGTTTCTTAATCACTTAATATTATATTAATCTATTCTTATTCAGTGGTTTTTAAGAAATATTTATGTAGCTGAATAGAGTTCCATTATAGTGTTATCACAGTTTTAATCTAGTGTTCCTCAGATTGTAGCTCACAACTCACTAATAGGTTAGATGAGTTGCAATCAATACTTAAAAAATGAAATTGAATGTGTTGTATGTAGTAAAGACATGTATTGTCTCACGAAGCTTTTGTTTCAGATTATGTTTATCTGTATGCTGCTGCTGCTAAGTCACTTCAGTTGTGCCCGACTCTTAGCGACCCCATGGACTGCAGCCTACGAGGCTCCTCCGTCCACGGGATTTTCCAGGCAAGAGTACTGGAGTGGGTTGCCATCTCCTTCTCCGATATATCTGTATATAAACATGCAAATGTATGTTTGGTGTGTGAATATACATACAACAGTCAAAAATTTTTAAAAGCTACTGTCTTTAACATTCTCCAAAAGCAGGACATTTCGGTTACTTATATTTTTTATAGTTGTAAGTAATACTGCAATGGATTTTTCTGTGGATAATTTTTTTTTTTTTTTCTGCATCAGATTTTAGTTCCCTGACCAGGGATCAAACAGGGGACCTCAGCAGTGTGAGTATGAAATCCTAACTACTGGACTGCCAGATAATTCCCTCTTGATAATTTTTTGAGTTTGTTTCCCTCAGAACATAGAGATATGGCAAATAATTGGGTAAAAGATATTCATTTTCCGCCTCTTGATTTTTTTTTTTTGGCCAAGTTATTATCCAGAAAGTTTGCAGCAAGTTACAATGGGGTATATGTTACCCCATATATAGCATTAGCAGTAATATATGATACATTGAAGTGACCTTTTAGAACTGGGACCTGAGTAATGAGCATCCCAGGCCTTCGATGAGGGAGGAAAGCATATTCCAGGCACCAAGAGCAGAATAATCAAATGAACTGGGCCGGAGGTCCTAGAAGTACCTATAATTTTGAGGAATAGTAGGTAGTGCTGTGTATGGGTGGTTGTTGAAAAAGACCAGGAATTCGGTCAAATAGCTTGGGGCCAGGGTTCAAGGGGTTTATATGCCTTGCAGAGTTTTGGGTCTTTAAGAACTGGAGCACCATAAGATTCAAAAGCAGAAAAAGAAGTGATAAGACCTATATTATAGAAAGACAAAATGGTGGAGAAACTAAGCTTTAGAAATGAGTTAGGGGTTATTTCAACGATATGGATAAGAAATGCTGGGAAATTGAACTAGAGTCGGGAAAATGGAGGTAGGAAAGAGGATCCCGCTTTGAGAGACGCTCCTGCCACTCCCCAGCACTTAGCACACTGCCTTGTCCTAGAAACACTTCCTGATTGATAATGGGGGAGGCAGGGGGGCGATGTGCATGCCTGCTAAGTCGCTTCAGTAGTGTCGGACTCTGTGCGACCCCATGGACTGTAGCCCGCCAGGCTCCTCTGTCCATGGGATTTTCCAAGCAAGACTACTGGAGTGGGTTGCCATTTCCTCCTCCAGGGGATTTTCCTGACCCAGGGATCGAACCGTGTCTCTTACATCTCCTGCACTGGCAGGCGGGTTCTTTACAACTAGCGCCACCTGGGAGATGCTTCCTGATTGAAAATTGGGAAGGGGGCAATGTAGGATGGCTTATACCTAATTTTCTTAAAAGCTATCCTCTGCAAAGTTATCGGAGAAGGCAATGGCACCCTACTCCAGTACTCTTGCCTGGAAAATCCCATGGACGGAGGGGCCTGGTAGGCTACAGTCCATGGGGTCGCTAAGAGTCGGACATGACTGAGCGATTTCACTTTCACTTTTCACTTTCATGCATTGGAGAAGGAAATGGCAACTCACTCCAGTGTTCTTGCCTGGAGATTCCCAGGGACGGCGGAGCCTGGTGGGCTGCCGTCCATGGGGTCGCACAGAGTCGGACACGACTGAAGCGACTTAGCAGCAGCAGCAGCAGCAGCAGCAGCAGCAGCAATGGTATAATTTTTTTTTCTTTCTTTTCTAGTATTGTTCAGTCCGGTTGATATATACCGGTATCCTGTATTACATGATACGCACGACACCAGTTCTCTCTCTTTAAACTTTTAGGTCTCAGGCATGGGTGACCTGGGTTATTCAGTAGCTCTCGGATGACACTTGCTGCAAACTGTAGGAACTGCATCTCTTTAAAATTCCGCGCTTGGGTTTCTGCGGGGTCTGAGGTGTAATGGGTTAGTAATAACACTAATCCCATCAACCTCCCATGAAAACCAGTTTCACTGTGCCGCGGCACACCACATTCTTGCTTAATTGTTGTACATCTCGGAATTCTAAGCCAGTTAATAGACATTGTCCAGCGCCCACATTGTGCTCTGTGCTGCCACCGTGTGGCGAGAGAGGCGTAGGGCGTAATGCGGTGCCTGGGCCTTGGATTAGGCGACCTACAGCTCGGTAACATTTCTGTGGGTCATAAGACCTCCCTTGCCTATGCAACTGGTTTGTTATGTGGCTTAAATAACGCCTATGTGACAACTTGTGTAAATTATGCATAATGCGGTTGTCCTAAGACCTCCTCAGGGATTTACACTCTAGTGGAGTGTAATATAAACAGCAAACGATAACGACACAAAAGACCTATATGCATATGCCAGCAGAAATAACACCAGCTAACTCTTTGTTACCCTGGGAAAATTGAGCTCAGCTGGGACGCTCTCTCCCAGGTTTCCTTCTGAGGGGAAATCCGCGCCCATAAACAGGGCCATTTTATCCACGTTTTGAAGATGAGAAAATTGAGGCATAGAAAGGCTACATAGCTTGCTCAGCGTCATAGGTTCACTAAGAGGCAGATCTGGGATTTGAACCCCAGCTTCAGTTTGGCTCCAGAGCCCTTGCTCTTATTCTACACTCTACAGTCTGTTTTGGTATCATTTTCATTGCTGCTACTGCTCAGTGTCGGGAGAGAGACGTGAGAACCGAGGTTGTCTGTCAGGGGCAACAAGAGTTGCCAGAAAAAGCTGAGCCTGAAAGTGCTGGTTCTAAGCACCAAAGCAAAGGCGAGCTCCAAACCGGGGCACCAGCCCACAGGGAGAAAGGACAGCAAATGGTAAGAATTAAATCCAAGGTTCAAGGGCTGCATGGAGGAACACATTTGTTTAGGTTCTCAGAGGAACCCCAGGCTGGTTGGCAGGGGAGAGATCAGCCACAGGTCTTGAGAAACCACATAAAAGGACCTGCATATCAGGAGTGGGAATCCAGTGGGAATTCATCCTCCTGACTCGATGATTATGGTGTAGGTAGAAAAAGAGGAACTGGTAGTCGAGTCAGCTATTAATATCAACTTCCCTGGTTCCACTTGCTTTGTCACTGGGTCCAAGGTCTCGGGCAGTTTAAGCCCACAGTGATGGTTAAATGGATATATGTGATTTGTGCCACATCCCTTCGTTTGGGGACCCATCTTCCTTGATTCTTTGTGATTCATGTGGGTCTGATTGGTCCCCTCACTCTTCGCGCAGCTCCAGAGAGGGGCATGGCTAGGCTTGAGCAGTCAGAGATTTGTTTGCCAAAGCTATGGAAGACTAAGAAGGTGGGTTGGAGTTGGTTCTGTTCTGCTGGCCTCAGTGACCGGTTCATGGATTATGTGCTGTCAGCAAGACCAGTCAATGCTATCAGAACAGTACTGTCCTTTCCTCGGACACCATGAGCTACATACACAGTGTAAGTTGAAACTACTCTTGGGCCATCTTGCCTGGCCAAATGAAGGTATCTCTTTTTGGAGAGGATGAGCCCAACATACAGAGAAAAGCAAAACTGAGAGAGAGCCCAGAGCACCCTGTGGAATGCCTGAGTCTGGCCATACCCGAAGGTCTAGCTCTAGGCTTGTGCTAATGTGGTAGCCACTAGCGCCTGTGGCTAGTGAGTACTTGAAACATGGTTAGTCCCATTTGAAACACCCTGGATGTTTCAATGTCGAAGAAGGAGATGTTGAAGACATTGTGTAAAAAAAAAGTATGAGCAACAGTTAATGGCCACAAAGGAAGCCAACATTCAGTGTAATAACAAAGTAAAGAAAATGTTTCAATAATTTTAATTTTCTGATTACATATTGAAAGTAGAATAGTTATAGATGTATTGGATTCCTAAATTTCACTTGGATCTTTTAATTTTTAAAATATGTCTCTTTAACAATTTAAAAAATGTATGTCTTACATTCTACTTCTGTTGCTTAGCACTTCTCTAGAGTTTTTACTTATAGTAGCCAATAGATTCCCTTTTTTGTGTGTATTTATGTGTTTGTAATAAAATTTATCAGAAAACACTGACACATTAAGGGGCAGGTATCACATTTATTGATTCTCATTTGGATTGAATTTTTGTCCTTGCAAATGAGAGTTAGGGCAGGCTCATACTGGATCCCAACTTGGGAGGGCGGGGAAACAGAAGTGTCCCCACACAGAACCCTACGTACATCGCCAGGATGGAGGCCACGGAACAGGAAGCTCTCCATGTATGTGGCTCCTCTACCCTCTCAAATTACATCTGTTTTCCTTGTTTCTGAGCACTGGGCACAAACCAATAGGTGAGAGTTAGACATTTCCCTTTGGGCAGTCATAACCACAAAATCAGCATCTTTATAACCAAATTATCAGGTGTTTCTGGTCAACCGTGTTCAACGATTTGAAGTCGTTCTTAATCACACCACCATTCCCTACTTCTTATGTTCAGCAAAACAAACTTATGAGCCAGATGAGCTTTAAGGTTTTGTAGCTGTGTATAAACTCAATTCATCAATATGAAAATTGATTAATCAGGAAACTTGTTGAATCTTTTCCCATGCTCTTTGCCTGTCATAATTCTTCCCAAGTGATGAGAGCAAGCGATTGATGCATTCTAGCCCTCCCTTTCTTTAGGATTAAGCCTGGTCACCTCCCCTGACTCTTGGCGTGGTAACTGCTTGGGTTAAATGATCTGCTTGATTGCACTGCCCCCTTGTGGTAACAGCAAATGTTGGTTAATGCAACCTATGAAAAAGAATAGTCAAGGATGAGAAAAGTTCTATTAATTTGGTTTTCATTTACTTACTTGTTTTTATATGTCTCAAGAAGAGATACATCATTTGACTAATTTACATATCAAATTAACTTGAGAACAGATCTTATTCATTCAGTTAAAAATAATTAAAAAGCATACTTCTATATTAAGGATGAAAGAGAGAAAAAGAGCAGACAGGGGAATGATAAGGAGTAAGAGACAAAGACAGACCTCAAGAATAAGGTAGAGAGAGAATAAAGAAAATATTGAAAAAAAAGAAAGAGACCCTGAAAGATAGAATGAGAAACAGAGACATAGAGGGAAAGAGACCTTTAAATGAGAAAAGACATCCCTGTGGAAATGAGGCTTTGGTAGAGTGCAATAGTATCTTCCATAGGATTGTTAGCAATTCAATACAAGGACTGGGGCCATTTCTGGATGATGACTAAATGGGCCTTCTCAGGAAAATCTTCAAGAGGCATCAGGGTGCTGGCAGCTGAGACTCTGTTCAGGGCTGAGCAGGTAGGGTACGGTGGACAGCTGAAGGTACAACATTTGATGTTTCTCCCTTAGTGCCTCCAACTTTGCTTCCAGTTCAGTTCAGTTCAGTTCAGTCGCTCAGTCGTGTCTGACTCTTTGTGACCCCATGAACTGCAGCACGCCAGGCCTCCCTGTCCATCACCAACTCCCAGAGTTTAACCAAACTCATGTCCATTGAGTTGGTGATGCCATCCAACCACCTCATCCTCTGCCTTCCCCTTCTCCTCCTGCCCTCAATCTTTCCCAGGATCAGGGTCTTTTCCAACGAGTCAGCTTTTTGCATCAGGTGGCCAAAATATTGGAGTTTCAGCTTCAACATCAGTCCTTCCAAAGAACACCCAGGACTGATCTCCTTTAGGATGAACTGGTTGGATCTCTTTGCAGTCCAAGGGACTCTCAAGAGTCTTCTCCAACACCACAGTTCAAAAGCATCAATTCTTCTGCACTCAGCTTTCTTTATAGTCCAACTCTCACATCCATACATGACTACTGGAAAAACTATAGCCTTGACTAGACAGACCTTTGTTGACAAAGTGATGTCTCTGCTTTTTAATACGCTGTCTAGGTTGGTCATAACTTTCCTTCCAAGGAGTAAGCGTCTTTTAATTTCATGGCTGCAATCACCATCTGCAGTGACTTTGGAGCCCCAAAAAATAAAGTCAGCCACTGTTTCCCCATCTATTTCCCATGAAGTGATGGGACCAGATGCCATGATCTTAGTTTTCTGAATGTTGAGCTTTAAGCCAACTTTTTCACTCTGCTCTTTCACTTTCATCAAGAGGCTCTTTAGTTCCTCTTCACTTTCTGCCATAAGGGTGGTGTCATCTGCATATCTGAGGTTATTGATGTTTCTCCTAGCAATCTTGATTCCAGCTTGTGCTTCCTCCAGCCCAAAATTTCTCATGGTGTACTCTGCATGTAAGTTAAATAAGCAGGGTGACAATATACAGCCTTGATGTACTCCTTTTCCTATTTGGAGCCAGTCTGTTGTTCCATGGCCAGTTCTAACTGTTGCTTCTTGACCTGCATACAGGTTTCTCAAGAGGCAGGTCAGGTGGTGTGGTATTCCCATCTCTTTCAGAATTTTCCACGGTTTATTGTGATCGATATAGTCAAAGGCTTTGGTTCCAGTGGGCATCTCTAAATGTCCTATAGGAAGGACTGTAGGGAAATGAGGTCAGTTCAGTTCAGTTCAGTCGCTCAGTCGTGTCCGACTCTTTGGGAAATGAGGACAGAGAGCCACAAACATAACAAGTGACAAGGCAAGTCCATCTTGTTGGGACTGTATTAGCTCAAGCCGCTGTAACAAAATGCCACAGCCTGGATGGCTTAACCAACAGAAATTAATTTTCCCACAGTTCTGGAGGCTAGAAGTCCAAGGTCAAGGTGCCAGCAGGGCTGGTTTCTGATGAGACCTTTCTTCGAGGATTGCAAGCAGCTGCCTTCTCACTGTGTCCTCACATGGTGGAGGGAGGGAGAGAGAGAGTTCTGCTGGCTCTTCCTCTTGTAAAGATACCAGTCCTAACAAATTAGGACCTCACTCCTATGGCCCTTACGACCTTATTTAACCTTAATTAAAATGGGGCTTTCCTGGTAGCTCAGTAGGTAAAGAAACCACCTGCAATGCAGGTAGACCCAGGTTTAGCCCCTGAATTGGGAAGATTCCCCTGGAGAAGGAAACGGCGACCCACTCCAGTATTCTTGCCTGGGAAATCACGTGGACAGAAGAGCCTGGGAGACTACAGCCCCTTGGGGTTGCAAGAGTCAGACATGACTTAGCGACTAAACCTCCACCTCCTAAAAGTCTTTTCTTTAAATATAGAAGTATTGAGGGTAAGGACTTCAACATAGGGACTTTAGAGGGGCCAAGTTAGAGTGTTGGAACATTAATAGTGAGAAAGTCCTCTCCTGTGTCAGCAGTGTGGTTGGCCTGGGGAGAGTGAGGGAGGTGCTACAGAGTGGAGGGATGGTGGGCAGTGTGGCAATGATGAGGTTGGAAGGCTGGCCAGGGGCATGAGGCCTTCTACGTCAGTGAGAGTCGTGTCTTCACATCATCTGCCATGTATCAGAGACAAGAAAACAGTAACTTCAGCCCCAAGAGGACCAGAGGAGAATTTGCTCTTTGATCATGAAGATGAACTTGTAGTTACTCTCAAGTGTAATGACCCACTCAAGAACCATGTCAGGAAAAGGGAACAGGACTGAGTTCTAATGTTTTCACTGGCAGGGGGTTTGGTTTCATTATTTAAAACTGCCCACACCTTTCTCAGTCTTGTGATTGCTAGGAGACATACAGGTAATGGTACCGAGGGAGATAGCAAGAGGTGTGGGCTGATGCACACGTGGGGATGGACTGAGGGGAGTAGAGAGAGACTGAGCTCCACACTGCTGAGCTCCACATGCACTAGTAAACCCAGCGGTGCTTTCTGTAGCAGAGAACCATTATTATCTGGCCTTCTGGTTTGCTACAAAGACCATAGACAGTGCATTAAAAAGCAGATTTCACTTTGCTGATAAAGGTCCATATAGTCAAAGCTATGGTTTTACTAGCAGTCATATACAGATGTGAGCGCTGGGCAATAAAGAAGGCTGAGCTCTGAAGAATTGATGCTTCTGAAGTGTGGTGCTGGAGAAGACTCTCAAGAGTCCCTTCGACTAAAAGGAGATCAAACCAGTCAATACCAAAGGAAATCAATCCTGAATATTCATTGGAAGGACTGAAGCTGAAACTCCAATACTTTGGCCACCTGATGCAAAGAGCTGACTTTGATGCTGGGAAAGATTGAAGGTAGGAGGAGAAGGGGACGACAGAGGATGAGATGGTTGGATGGCATCACCGACTCAATGAACATGAGTTTGAGCAGACTCCAGGAGTTGGTCAAGGACAGGGGAGCCTGGTGTGCTGCAGTCTGTAGGGTGGCAAAGAGTTGGACACTGCTTAGTAACTAAACAACAACAACAAAAGTCCTTAATTCAAGGGCGTGTTTTCCCAGTTACAGGCATGGGGGAAAATGTGACCCTTGGGCTTTGCTGTTGAGATGGACGGCATTGAACCAAAGGCTAGGATCTGGTTTGGGGAGCAGAGGTCCCTTTGTACTCACTTCCTGCAGAGTAGAGCTGGCGGAAAGCCAGCCACAGGACCCCTCCCCCACCGTGTCCTCATAATGAAGCAGCTGCATTTGAGATGTGGTTAGTCCCTAGCTTATCCTGCAGCCAGCCTCTCCTCGAGTCAGGGAAGAGTATCGAGCAGAGTCATAATAAGCATGTTCACATGTCCGTTAGGGATGTTACAAGAGGAGAAGCCAGGTGACTAGGAGCTCACACTCAGAAGGCTGGGCCTTTTTGCTGTTGCTAGAGAAAAGGCATCCAAGGGACTGGGAACTAATAAAATCAAAGTGCCATGTGAGTTCAGGTACCTTGAAGATCTTGCCTGAGTCTGTTAGAAAGTGGAGCACACCTGGGCCAGTTTCACAGAGCCCAGTATTCCCAGACCAGTGCCAGCTGCGGTAGGTGGACACAGTCACCTTATCAGAGGCAAGGATAGCAGAGGCCAAAGGGCAGCCCCTGGGGAAGCAGCATCTCCAGGGCGGAGAACCCCCAGAGCCCTGATGCAGCACCTGGGGAAGTGACTCAGCTCTGAAGGCTTCCCTCTCGCCTCCCTTGCATGCAGATCCGTGAGCTAGCATGCAGGCAGAGCAGGTTTGGCAGCATAGTGACCATAGGAGGGATCCTTTGGGGGGCTTTGTGTCCAGGATACTGAAAGCCAGTGACAAGCTCGGCCAGCAGGTGGAAGAGACAACATTTTAGAGATGGGTGTGAGAGGAAGTTGAAGGACTCACTGGTGTCCAGGGGAGAGGGCTGTGTGTGTGTGTAGGGCTGTCCAGCCAGAGTGGAGCGTGTGACATGGGGAAAATAAATAAGACCTTTCTGCCTCAATCAACAAACTCAGAGGAGAAGCTTCTGTGTTGGGTCACCTGCCTCCTGGTTCTTACATTCCCAAAGTTCTGTGATATTTGCTGTTGTATTTACTCCTTCTGGGGTACAGTTGAAAGCCCAGTCTCTTGGAGAGGAGGGTATTCCTTTGCAAGGTCTATTTCAGTGAGTTATATGGTTGGTAATATAATTGCCCCTGTATTCAGGGATCCAAGGTTGACAGTCTCTGGATCACATCTTGTTAGGAGGGCAGGAGCCAGTGTTGGGTGTCCGAGTTATGGCTGGTGCCGCCTGAGATTTTGCTGGGTGGTGACTCTGCTTTGACCTCTCAAACCCTAGAGACCCGCCTGACCTTTGGTTGCTTGCTGATGTCATGATAGTAGGAGGAGCTGTGCACCAGGACCTGCTTGCAGAACTGAACTGTTCCAGGATTTTATAAAGTTCAAATTCCGCCTTTAGAGGAGGGGTTGGCCTACTTCTTCTGTGAAGGGCCAGGTAGTAAACATTTTAGGCTCTGTGGATTGGTTTCTGTTACAGCCACTTAATTCTGCCATAAAAGCAGCCATAAATGGTGTGTAAACAAATGAGAATGGCTGTGCTCCAGTAAAACTCTCTTTACAAAAATGAGGGGCAAGCTACCGCTTGTATTTAGCCCACAGGTCATAGTTCACTGATCCCTGATGTGAAATACCTTTATAATCCTCTCCATGCTTAAACTCCTGCCATCACCATAACAACCTATATTCCATAGTTATCAGGAAAGATGAGAGAAACTTGAAAATCCAGGGTATTTGTTTTGACTCTTCTTTCTCGGGTCTTGGCCTTTGATAAGCTCAGGTATGTACCTCTGGTCAGTTAGCATCTGAAAACCGTCTGGGCATGAGTTACTGAGCAGAGTTCTGAGCATCTTCCCTATTGTCCTGTAGCAATAGACAAGTCAAACAATATGATTCTATTGCTTCCGCCTAGAAAGTGCGGGGATGATGGAGCAGTCCAACTCCAATTGTTGTTTAGTCGCTAAATTGTGTCCAGCTCTTTTGGAACCCCATGGACTGTAGCCCACCAGGCTCCTTCTGTCCGTGGGATTTCCCAGGCAAGAATGCTGGAGTGTGTTGCCATCTCCTTCTCCAGAGGATCTTCCCGACCCACTGACTGAGCCTCATCTCTTGAGTCTTCTGGCCTAGTAGGCAAATTCTTTACCACTGTACCACCTGGGAAGCCCAACTCCAACTGTACCCCAATGATAAAAGGAGTCTCTAAAGTGTTTTCCTGGTGGCGCAGACAGTAAAGAATCTGCCTTCAATGCAGGAGATCTGGATTCGATCCCTGGGTCGGGATGGCAACCCACTCCAGTATTCTTGCCTGGAGAATTCCATGGACAGAGGAGACTGGTGGGCACAGTCCATGGGGTAACAAAAAGTTGGACACCACTGAGTGACTAAAACTTTCACACTTTCACAAACTGTTTCCATCTAAAAATAGAATTCAGGATAAAGTTAAGAAAACTTGGGTGCTATAAGTGCAAACATAATTTTACTGGAGGTTGCCATTTTCCCCGTCTGCCAGCTAAGAACAAGAACAAATGTGTTCCTGTAGCCTCATGCAAAGGATTTATGACTAGACTCATGGATTTTGTTGGGAAATAAGTAAGAAATAGTGTATCAGGGTTGTTTTAATTTGTGTTTCTCCCATTAAGAGTGAGGTAAAGATCATTTCATATGTTTATGAAACGTTTCTTATCTGTGAATTTATTTGTTACCATCTGCTGCCCTTTTATTTTATTAGGTTATTTATCTTTTGTGCTACAGTTTTTTTTGAAGAGCCCTTTTATACTTATGGAGACTGGTGTTTTTTTTTTTATATAAGTTGCATTTCCTTCAGTGTGTTCACTTGTTTTTTAGTTTTTCTTGTTTTTTAATGTAAACATTTTTTTTTCCTTTTAAAAAATATTTTATGTAGTCAAATAGAGCCATCTTTCTCTTTCTTGCTTCTGAAACTTGTCATGTAGGAAGCTTTTCCTTTTTTCCAAGTTAAAAAGACTATATCAGTTTTTCTTTTAGTTCATGTATGACTTCATTGTTTGTATTTAAATCTCCAATCAGTTTGGAAATTATCTCGGTGGGTGATGTGAAGGCAGACTCAGTTTTGTTTTCCGAACGTCTCTCTTGTTAACTCAATATTAAAAAGTCATTTTCATATGATTTGAGATGCCATGTTTTTCATATATCAAATGATCATATGTGCTTGGGTCTGTTTCTAGACTTTCTATTCTATCTACTCATATGGCAATATTACACAATTTTAATTTTAAAGGGTCATAATATGCTCTAATATCTCATAGGCTAGCCTCTCCCCCTTGGCTTTTCCTCTATCAGGTTGTTTCTGGCTGGTTTTTCTTGTTTCTTCTTCCAATTGAACTTCATAATTTATTTGTCTACCTATAGAAAACAATTCTATTGGTACTTTTGCTACAGTTCCATTTGTGGGTTAACTCAGAATTAAGATCTTTATGATGTTGCATCTTCTTACTGAAATATGTGGTAAGCTTCTATTCATTCAATCTACTTTAGTGTCTTTGTGAATATTAATAATTTTTATCATATTCTTTCAGTTCAGAGAACTCCCTGAAAAACTGCTTGTTGAACAGGTTTGCTGGTGATGGGTTATCTCAGACTTTATCTGAAAATGTCTTTATTTTGCTTTCCCTAGTGAAGAATATTTTCACTGTGTATAGATTTCTAGATTTACTACGTATATTTTTCCTTTGAGCATTGTAAACATGTCATTTCATTAGTTTCTGGATTGCACTATTTCTAATGACAGGTCAGTGACAATTCCTAGAATTTTGGAGTCTTTTTTATATGACTGAATTTCTTTTTGTCATTGATTTTCAGAAATTTGACTACAGTGAGCTTATGTGTCATTTTCCTTGGTTTATTTGGATTGTGGTATATTGAACTTCTCTGGTTTGTGGGTTGATATTTTTCATTAAGTTTGGAAAATTTTCAACCATTATTTCTTCAAAATTTTTTTGTTGTTGTGTTTTATTTATTTTCATTACTATTTTACTATAACATCGCTCTCCTTTCCCACTAGAAATTGTCACTAGAAGTAGCCACTGAGGTTCTATTCGTTTCTCTAGCTACCCCCACCCCCTACCCCACTCCCCAACCCCATGCCTGTGCTCTGTATGGATAGTTTTTATTGTCCTGTCTTTATATTCACTGATGGTTTTCTCTTCAGTGTTCAGTCTTCTAAGTCCATTTAGAGCATTTTTCGTTTCTGTTTACCAATTTTCAGTTCAGTTCAGTTCAGTTCAGTTGCTCAGTCGTGTCCGACTCTTTGTGACCCCATGAAGGGAAGCACGCCAGGCCTCCCTGTCCATCACCAACTCCCGGAGTCTGCCGAAACCCATGTCCACTGAGTCGGTGATGCCATCCAACCATCTCATCCTCTATTGTCCCCTTCTCCTCCTGCCCTCAATCTTTCTCAGCATCAGGATCTTTTCAAATGAGTCAGCTCTTTGCATCAGGTGGCCAAAGTATTGGAGTTTCAGCTTCAGCATCAGTCCTTCCAATGAATATTCAGGGCTGATCTCCTTTAGGGTGGACTGTTTGGATCTCCTTGCCGTCCAAGAGACTCTCAAGAGTCTTCTTCAACACCATGCTTCAAAAGCATCAATTCTTCTGCACTCAGCTTTCTTTATAGTGCAACTCTCACATCTATACATGACCACTGAAAAAACATAGCCTTGAGTAAACGGACCTTTGTTGACAAAGTAATGTCTCTGCTTTTTAATATGCTGTCTCGGTTGGTCGTAAGTTTCCTTCCAAGGAGTAAGTGTCTTTTAATTTCATGGCTGCAATCACCATCTGCAGTGATTTTGGAGCCAAAAAAAAAATAAAGTCTGACACTGTTTCCATTGTTTCCCCATCTATTTCCCATGAAGTGATGAGACCAGATGCCATGATCTTAGTTTTCTGAATGTTAAGCTTTAAGCCAACTTTTTCACTCTCCTCTTTTGCTTTTATCAAGAGGCTCTTTAGTTCTTCTTCGTTTTCTGCCATAAGGGTGGTGTCATCTGCATATCTGAGGTGACTGATATTTCTCCCGGCAATCTTGATTGCAGCTTGTGCTTCCTCCAGCCCAGTGTTTCTCATGATGTACTCTGCATACAAGTTAAATAAGCAGGGTGACAATATACAGCCTTGATATACTCCTTTTCCTATCTGGAACCAGTCTGTTGTTCCATGTCCAGTTCTAACTGTTGCTTCCTGACCTGCATACAGGTTACTCAAGAGGCAGATGAGGTGTCCTGGTATTCCCATCTCTTTCAGAATTTTCCACAGTTTATTGTGACCCACAGAGTCAAAAGTTTTGGCATAGTCAATAAAGCAAAAATAGATGTTTTTCTGGAACTCTCTTGCTTTTTTGATGATATAACAGATGTTGGCAATTTGATTTCTGGTTCCTCTGGCTTTTCTAAAACCAGCTTGAACATCTGGAAGTTCACAGTTCACGTATTGCTGAAGCCTGGCTTGGAGAATTTTGAGGATTACTTTACTAGCGTGTGAGATGAATGCAATTGTGCGGTAGTTAACAATTTTAAGTTATGTAATTTCTGTTTGGTTCTTTTGTGTAGGGTCCACTTATCTCTTGATTCAATATATCTATTCTCATAAATCCTTAAATATGTGTGTGTGTGTTTGTGTGTGTGTGTGTTTGTGTGTGTGTGTGTGTATTCAGTTGCGTCTGACTCTTTGCAACCTCATGGACTATATAGCCTGTCCATGGGGCTCCTCTGTCCCTGGAATTTTCCATGTTAGGATACTGGAGCAGGTTGCCATTTCCTAGTCCAGAAGCTCTTCCCTACCCAGGGATTGAACCCTTATCTCTTTTGTCTCCTGCATTGGCAGGCAGATTCTTTACCCAGACATATTTATATTAGCTATTTAAAGTAGTTATTTGCTAATTGTAACATATCTGTCATCTCTGTATCTGTTTCTATTGTTTTCTTTTTTAATGGATCACATTTTCTTACTTTTCATGTCTGGTAATTTTTGATTGTGTACAAGACATTTTAGGTACTTTTTAAAAAGCCTGACTTTTGTTGTCTAGAGTATTGGGTTCTGTTCAGTCAGTTAATTTAATGGAGGATCATTTGATGACTTCAGGGCATATTTGTAAGCTGTATTATGATAGATTTATAGTAGACTTTATAGTATGGTTATAATAAGGTGATTCATTTTTGGCTTTTCTGAACTCTCAGTTGAATTCTTGGAGTGTGCGGTGAGGTTTCTTTGCATCAAGTATTGGAATACCCATGTCTCAGGGCATTCTATGACCTCTGCAATCTCTACTCAACCACTCAATCAATACACAGGTCTCATCCCCAGTAACTGTTATCTGTTATGCCTTGTTTACTCTCATCTTGTGCATCATAATCTTTGTTGAAAATACTAAGATCTGTTTGCAGAGTTCCTGTTATTCTCCTCTGTGAAGCCTTTTTCTTTCTAGCACAAGCTTCCACAAATTCCATTCCCTTGAGGCCCTGATCTTCAAGCTCTGTTTCTCCAGGTAATAAACATAATTTGCTCTGCATGAACTTACCTCCCTGAACTATGGCCCAGAAATTGCTTTCATACAGAAGGTCAAGGAGAGCATACAGTTTACCTCATTGCTTCTTTTATATGATTCTTGTGGTCCAGCATCTGAAAATATTTACTTCATAGATTTGTCCAATTTTATGGTTAATTCAGTTCAGTTCAGTTCAGTCGCTCAGTCATGTCCAACTCCTTGTGACTCCATGGACTGCAGCATGCCAGGCCTCCCTGTCCATCACCAACCCCTGGAGTTTACTCTAACTCATGTCCATTGAGTCATCCCCTTCTCCTCCCGCCTTCAATCTTTCCCAGCATCATGGTCTTTTCAAATGAGTCGGTTCTTCGAATCAGGTAACCAAAGTATTGGAGTTTCAGCTTCAGCATCAGTCCTTCCAATGAATATTCAGGACTGATCTCCTTTAGGATGGACTGGTTGGATCTCCTTGCAGTCCAAGGGACTCTCAAGAGTCTTCTCCAACACCACAGTTCAAAAGCATAAGTTCTTCGGTGCTCAGCTTTCTTTGTAGTCAAACTCTCACATCCATATATGACTACTAGAAAAACCATAGCTTTAGATGGACCTTTGTTGGCAAAGTAATATCTCTGCTTTTTAATATGCTGTCTAGATTGGTCATAGCTTTTCTTCCAAGGAGCAAGTGTCTTTCAATTTCATGGCTGCAATGACCATCAGCAGTGATTTTGGAGCCCAAAAAATAAAGTCTGTCACTGTTTCCTCTGTTTCCCCATCTATTTGCCATGAAGTGATGGGACCAGATGCCATGATCGTAGTTTTCTGAATGCTGAGTTTAAGCCAACTTTTCCACTTTCCTCTTTCACTTTCATAAAGAGGCTCTTTAGTTCTTCACTTTCCGCCATAAGTGTGGTGTCATCTGCATATCTGAGGTTATTGATATTTCTCCTGGCAATCTTGACTCCGGCTTGCGCTTCCTCCAGTCCAGCATTTCTCATGATGCACTCTGCATATAAGTTAAATAAGCAGGGTGACAATATACAGCCTTGATGTACTCCTTTCCCGATTTGGAACCAGTCTGTTGATCCGTGTCTGGTTCTAACTGTTGCTTCTTGACCTGCATACAGATTCCTCAGGAGTCAGGTCAAGTGGTCTGGTATTCCCATCTGTTGACGAATTTTCCACAGTTTGTTGTAATCTATACAGTCAAAGGCTTTGGCATAGTCAACAAAGCAAAAGTGGATGTTTTTCTGGAACTCTCTTGCTTTTTCGATGATACAACAGATGCTGGCAATTTGATCTCTGGTTCCTCTGCCTTTTTTATGGTTAATTACTGTGGGAATATTAGTTTAATATCAGTTACTATCATGGTCAGAAGCAGAGATACGATCTGTACTTTTTTTTCTTGTTCTTATTATGTGATGTTCAGGAGGAAACTTTGTAGATTAAATAAGCAAGAAATGTCCTGCTTCCATTTTCCTGTGGATCCTGAAATCTTCATCCATGGGCTATAAATATGTCCTTATCTCTAGAGCAACTCTCTGAACCAATCTAGCTATCACATTCTGCCTTTGGAGTTTTGACTGTTTGTCACATTTGCCTCTGAGATTGTCAGTAAGTTGACCCTCAACTCCTGAGGGACTCTTTCCTGGCCTGAGCTCCCTCTACATCCTCAGGAACTTTAAATCTCATGCCACAGCTGTGTCCTTGCCTAGTCCTTGTGTTTGGGTATCCCATCAGCTGAGGCAGAATTCAGCTTTTTATAGAATAAGATGAAAGAAGCATGCATCACCAGTCTCTAGAGCCACTGTAAGTACAAAGACACCCCAGTTCATGTGAGCATGGCCTGAGAACTCAAGCCAGAAACCCCTGGGGTTGTTGTTGCTGAGAGCACACCCTTTGCTGCAAAACCTCATAGGGATTAGCAGTGATTTTGCCTCTGAAGCTTCTATCCTTTGTGGCAATGAGGCTGACATGTCCCTGGAATTATAGATTCATACAGCACAGCTGCTTAATTCCCATAGAGAACTAACATGGTTTCTCACTGTCATGCTGAGATGCTCTTTCCAAAGTCTTTTTCCAAAGGCAGCATCCCCACTCCCAGCCTTTCCATCCCTTCTACCAGGTAGCCTGGTGAAGACATGCAACTCTTCTAGCAAAGGGCGTAAGGATGCTGATTTCTCTTATTAATTCATCCTGGGCTGCAACTGTGCTCATATGACATCTGGGCACAATTTTATTTTGTCTTCTTTGGCCTACAAGAAGCTTAGCTTCTCCAAATTTATTTATAGAAACACATAGATCAAAGGAGAGAATAGGGAGGTTTCCTATGATGTGTCTCTTAGCAAGAATCTGCAGATGTTACATGCATCTCTCCCTCATTGCAGATATGCAATCTCTCTTTGGAAAAGCCTCACCTTTCCAACAAGTAACAATTATAGGCTATTTGTTTAGTCCTGTGAAGAGAAAAAAAACTCCTCTGTAATGGTGCCAGGAAATTGAGACCCCATTTAGGACATTTTCTGGGGAATATCTGATGTATCATTTAATATAAATGTGTCATAATTTGATTCAGAGCCCTTCTCCAAAAAAGTCCCAGGCAGCTTATTTCATTGACCGTGGATTGTGTTGCTTTATTTCCTTTCAACCCTTCATGAATTAAGGAGAGTTTTTTTTTTTAAATCAAAGAATGCACGAGAAATTTAATTTGGAAACAACACACGATAAACATTAATTTCATATAGAATCCAACATATCTTGTGTTGCTGACTGTGATGTTCCTCCCTTCATCTCTGTGGCTGTAGTCTCGGGGCATATTTCCTGCATCTCAGGGAGGGGCGTCTTCTTCTGAACCCACTCTTTTCCCCCAACTCAACCGCTGAGAGTGTATCTTTCCTTGTTTGGGCCCTTGGTGAGACAGAAACCTACTACATCCCTCACATGACCTTCTATAAGGGGCTTAAAAGAGAAAGGCGCTGCAGTTCCTTTTCTCTGTGTGACCCTCGCTTTGATTCTTCTGGTTTTCCTCCGGCTGTTCCCTCCCCCTCTCCTACTTCAGTGTTTCCTTTACTGGCCGTTGTGGTCCTGCTGGTCTTTAGCTGAGAGGCTTTTCCCTGTCAATTATTCAGACCCTGCCCCTCCTGATGGTGCATTCCCATATCACAGGCATGTTGCATTATTAAACATTTTCATGATAAACAATTCAGAGCAGCATTCAAAATTAAAAACATTCATCCCGAGGCAAATAAGAGCTCTAGTTTATTGGAATGTGTTTTCACAATAATCTGATATTCCTCCGAAGCAGGTTCTCAAATTACAGTCTGAGTTGCTGGATGGTAGGATATCCTTTTAGAATCCCAGACCCTAGCAACCCTCTCTGAATTTGCTCTTGGTTGTCAGTAACACAGTTCTCGCTGAAGCCTTGAGCTTTCCTCACTGAGCTGATTTTCTGCTGGAAAGTTTCCCCTGACTTCTACCATCTCTCTTTGAGAAATAGGAGCTGGTTTGCCTCCTTCATCATCCATTAATTCTAGTACAATGTAAACTACATTGTACTATTGTCTTAATTAAGGTGTGCACTTTGAATAGTGTGCCAAGCTCAGCATCATGTAAATGAACAGACCTTTAACATTCTCACCATTTCTGGAGGAATTTTCTTTATTTTATAAACTCTCTAGTAGGGTAATCTCAAGTTCTACCTCATATGTTTCTTAAATAGGCGGCATTCCCTTTAAAGAGCTATTCAAATCTGCATTTTCAGAGGCAGAACTGCAGAAATGGTGGATGAACTGCTTCCTCCAAGATTTCACAGCTCAGATCTCAGTGCCTGTTTCTCAAGTGCAAAATGATGATCACAGTAGTGTCCAGCCTTTAAGGTTATTGTGAAAATACAGTGAGTTTATAAATGTGAAGCCCTTAGAACAGTGACTGAAACATTATTCAGTGTGTTAGCTTCTATCACTTTTATTTGAAAGGATTTCTTATAAACATATACTTTAAATGAATATCAAATCAATGTTGTATTTAACACTATTCTATCCCTCCAGTGTCCCAGGACCAATGATTGTATACATTAAGTGGTCTTAGCAGAAGATCATATATATACGTGTGTGTATGTGTGTGTGTGTGTGTGTGTGTGTGTGTGTGTGTGTTTAGTCGCCAAGTTCTGTGCGACCCCATGGACTGTAGCCTGCCAGGCTCCTCTGTCCATGGGATGGATTTCCCAGGCAAGAATACTGGGGTGGGTTGCCATTTCCTTCTCCAGGGGATCTTCTCAACCCAGGAATGGAACCCACACCTGTGTCTCCTGCCTTGCAGGGAGATTCTTTACCCGTTGAGCCATTAGGTTTGGGAGGACCACTGATTAGATTTGTGGTTAGGTCTCTCCAGGCAGAACCTGAATGAATTCCAGGTTGTGGCTGGGCTTTACCACCTCGTGGACCATCTAGGTATTGCATTCCTGCCCTAACTTGCTAAGTTTCACCCTTTCTTTCAGTCTCTGCCAACTGAGATAGCCTCCAATTTTACCTTTGTTCCTCCTCCTCTTCCTCTCTCCCCAGCATCAGTGAGTATCTACATGGCCCGAGATTAGAGAATGATAGAAATCAGGAACTTCTGTGGCATTTGCAGCTGAGTCCATTTCCCCAGGGCCTGTCCCCTGTAACTGGATGGAGTGCCTTCCCAGCCCCTCTCCTCCCATCAGTCCTGTTTTAAATGATTCATTTAGTTGGGATCCTACTGTTACTATGAAAAACTTGACTGTTTTCGAGGCCAACAGTTGATCGTGTTTTCTTGGGCACTATTGGAATCCTTTAAAAGCAGTTCATCCTCAACATGATGTAGGAAGACCAGTGGTGATGGCAAGAGATGTTGTTTGGGGCATTTATTATTTACCAGATATTAGAGACTGGATGTGTGTGTTCCTATAAAATTCGTGTTTTGAAATCTAACCCCCTGAGGTGATGGTATTCGGAGGTGGGGTCTTAGGAGGCAGTTGGGTCATGAGGGCAGAGCCCTCACAAATGGCATTAGGGTCTTTTAAAGAAAAGATGCCACAGAGCTCCTTTGCCTCTTCTGCCAGGTGAAATTACAGTGAGAAGATGGTTTGTGAACCAGGAAATGGGCCTTCCCAGATGCCAGTCTTAGACTTGCCAGACTCTAGACTGTCAGAAATAAATTTCTGTTGTTGATAAACCAACCAGTCTGTGATAGTTTTGTCATAGCAGCCTAAGATACAAGATGACTGGAAGTGTGACCTTACACCAGGGTAATCCTATTATCAGTTCATCCAAGTTAGTCTCAGGTGAAATGTATAGTCCTGAAAATCATTATTATTTTTTGTAGAGATATAATTGACATGTAATGTATTACTAGTTTCAGATGCATAACATAATAATTTGATCTATGTTTGTATTGTGAAATGATCACAGTAAAGATAGTTAACATATATCATCACACATAAATTTTTTTTCTGTGATGAGATCTTTTAAAATCTACTCCCTTAGTGACTTTCAAATATATGATACAGTATATATATATATATATATACACATATATATATATATACAAATATATAAAATTACTTTTTTATTTTGTATCAGACAGGTTCTAGGTCCTGGGGTATAGAAAGCTGAACAACAGTGGCTTGTTTTCTGCCCTTATGTAATTTATGTTTTGGTAGTAGAGACAGTAAATAAATAAGAAAATACAAGTAATTAACATAACATATTAACACATAATAATATAACCATAACACCAATTTCCCATAGATCTCTACCTCTGTCTTGCAGGCTGGAGGTGTCTATAGGTTCCTCTGTTTTAACAACTCTGTTACAAAGCTTCCAGGAGAGTTATGTTGAGAATTACGTTAGAAAACCGAACATAATCATATTCATGGTGAAAAGTATGATGAAATAGGACATCAGTCTCTACCACAGTAGAACAGGAAAATCTCTTCTCAGGTGGTACCTCCTCTGAAGCCTTCTTTGATTGCCCCAGACAGGCAAAGAAATCTCTGCTTACTCTTTTACTCTATATATACCCTGTGCTTATATTGATTTTAGGACTTACCCTATAATACTCAAAAGTTATGACCAAACTAGACAGCATATTAAAAAGCAGAGACATTGCCTTGCCACCCAAATCTGTCTAGTCAAGGCTATGGTTTTTCCAGTAGTCATGTATGGAAGTGAGAGTTGGACTGTATAGAAAGCTGAGCACTGAAGAATTGATGCTTTTGAAGTGTGGTGTTGGAGAAGACTCTTGAGAGTCCCTTGGACAGCAAGGAGATCCAACCAGTCCATCCTAAAGGAGATCAGTCCTGGGTGTTCATTAGTAGGACTGGTGTTGAAGCTGCAACTCCAATACTTTGGTCACCTGATGCTAAGAACTAACTCATTTGAAAAGATCCTGATGTTGGGAAAGATTGAAGGAGGGAGGAGAAGAGGACGACACAGAATGAGATGGTTGGATGGCATCACTGACTCAATGGATATGAGTTTGAATAAACTCTGGGAGTTGGTGATGGACAGGGAGGCCTGGCATGGTGCAGTCCTTGGGGTCGCAAAGAGTTGGACACAACTGAGCGACTGAACCAGAGAAGGCAATGGCACCCCACTCCAGTACTCTTGCCTGGAAAATCCCATGGACGGAGGAGCCTGGTAGGCTACAGTCCATAGGGTCGCTAAGAGTTGGACATGACTGAGCGACTTTACTTTCACTTTTCCCTTTCATGCACTGGAGAAGGAAATGGCACCCCACTCCAGTACTCTTGCCTGGAAAATCCCATGGACGGAGGAGCCTGGTGGGCTACAGTCCATGGGGTCGCTAAGAGTTGGACATGACTGAGCGACTTCACTTTCACTTTTCCCTTTCATGCACTGGAGAAGGAAATGGCAACCCACTCCAGTGTTCTTGCCTGGAGAATCCCAGAGATGGCAGAGTCTAGTGGGCTGCCGTCTATGGGGTCACACAGAGTCGGACACGGCTGAAGCAGCAGCAGCAGCAGAGAGACTGAACTAAACTATAATACTCCAGTTTGTCCTGTGACTATACCCCTTGAAGGCAGGAGGTTGCAATTATTTGTACTTTCCCAGAGTCTGGTGCAATGCTTGGCACTAGTATCTGCTGAAAAAAAATGTTTGTTGTTCAGAACATTGATCATGCTAATTGAACTCAAAGCTATCAACTCTTCTCTTGATTGAAGTTGGGTTAGTGCCTACTAGAGGCTGCTGTGGATATACCTAATAAAACAGGTTAACCTATTGTGTTATCACTATGCAGGCCACTCCCCATGCCTCACTCCAGTCTTCCATGTCTGGAATGTTGTCTTGCTTCTGCCTCATGGAAGCAGGTGAACCCCTTTCACTTCTCCCTATTTTCAGTAACTCTGATGGCACCCCATGTCCCTGCTTACCTGATCCTAAATTGCCAAAATTAAGAACTTTATACTGAAGCAACAGTTACCTCAGCCAAGACTTTCTTAGTAAGAACTCATCAGAGACTATGGACAGTCCCAGAGGAACGTGGCCACAAAGCCCACAAGTAAAGCCAGTGACCCAGGTGAGGAAGGCGTGACCAGAGTCATGTCTGGAATCTGAGATCAGAGCTGATCTTGACAAAAGATGGTGGATAAAAGGAAGAGAAACCAGTTAGAATAATTCTCGTT
The DNA here is from genome assembly GCF_054371585.1 of Giraffa tippelskirchi. Taxonomy (NCBI): domain Eukaryota; kingdom Metazoa; phylum Chordata; class Mammalia; order Artiodactyla; family Giraffidae; genus Giraffa; species Giraffa tippelskirchi. The sequence continues at coordinate 171,002,359 of NC_137276.1, forward strand.
TTCTGCCTGTGATTCTGGTAAAACATATGAAAGTCGTGGTTCACATATGGTGTTTACACTGTGGATTTGAATGACCTAAGCTATTCTTATCTTGCTTTACAATGAATAATTGAGATTTGGGCTTTGTAGGATGAAAAAAAAGAGTGTTTCAAAATCCAAAGGGATTATAACAGTATCTGCCTTTCAAGTGGGATAGGGGTGACATATTTCATATCAGAGGAAAATCTGTTTATACATCTGTATGGCTTCCTTCTAGTCACAAAGGCTGGAAGGGGAGAAAGAGGAAAGCATAAAACTTCAAAGTCTTTCCTGTTCTTTCTTTTGCTAATCTGCATAATGCTGCAAGTTTTTGGGGGGTGGGGGTACTGAAGGTTGAGATAACCCATTGTTTTATCAAAGGACATAAAAGAGGTTGTTTTTTTTTTTTAATGTATGCCAACATGGGACTTCCCTGGTGGCTCAGATGGTAAAGAAGCCACCTGCAATGCAGGAGACCAGGGTTCAATCCCTGGGTCAGGAAGGTCCCCTGGAGAAGGGAATGGGAACCCACTCTAGTATTCTTGCCTGAGAATCTCATGAACAGAAGAGCCTGGTGGGCTATAGTCTATGGGGTCACAAAGAGTTGGACATGACTGAGTGACTAACATTTTCACACATGCCAGTGTGAGCACAGGGCTATGTTGGGGTGGGAAACAAATTACTCTGAATAATAAAATGAGGGGAACTGAGAGGTGAGATTTGAGGTATGAGGTATAGGTATGTCCGTTGTGCCGATCCCTGCATAGCCCTAGATTTGTAATAAAGTCAGTTATCTTCTTCATGCTTTTTGAGGAAATCAAGGAGCAACTGAGTTCTACATCCATAGTGTCTGCATTGGGTATAGCAGAGCTTCTCGAATATTCATATACATGCAGATCACTGGGGAGCTTGTTAAATTTGAAGATCGTGATCCAGCTCATCAAGATTCTGAATTACTAACAAATGTCCAGGTGTTACCAATACCTCTGGTCTCAAAACCACACTTTGAAGAAGTGCAAGTGGACTTAAACTTAGAAAACCCTTGAGAACATAAACCTTCGAGCTCCTCAGATATCTTAGGGGAAAGTATTAGACTGCCCACTGAACACAGGAAAATAAAAAAGATGGAGTCAGTTTTGTTAAATCTCAAATGACAAGGAGAAGGCAGCTGATAACTGAGTTACAGGAACCTGAATTACTTTTAGAATTTTTGAATTTGGGGGTTTCAGGATTGAAAGCTTCCTGATTTGCTTTTCATGGTCCCTTTGTTGCTTTTTTTTTTTCTTTTAAAAAAATTCTTCACTGTTTCTTCTTTTCCTTTCTCATTCTTATTTGCATTTTGCTCACATCGCATGGTATCCACTGGAATCCTAGGAAGAAAAGTCAAGCTTGCCCTGAAAGTGTCATGCCTAATTAGTGTCCTAGAAGTCCACCCTTTCATTAGTACTCGGACCTAGTTTCAGCCCAGGTCATTAATGGACTCTTTTCTCTGAGTATGATAATTATGTGTGACGCTGATGTTCCCTGCCAGTCTGGGGATATGTTATCACTGTGGTGGGCTCATCACAGAGTTCAGTGGGCTGGATGAAAGCTGTTCCACCAAAGAAACATCTCTGGACATTGCAAGTGAAGTTTCAGCCATTACCATACCTGATGCTGCTGCTTGACTTCATGTGGGGTTTGTGTAGTCGCTGATGGATGAACGCACGAACACTGCTAGATATCTGTGTACTGTTGAGTCATCTGTAGGTAGTTAAATGCAACAGAAACAAGACTTCCTTCTCTGAAATCAGCTCTAATCTAGGACACTCCCCATTCTGACTTAGTTCATATGAACAGTGAAATTGTGTATTCATATCATGTTTTCAAACACCTCATTTGTTCTCAATCTTTCATTCTGTTGACCATTCTCCAATCTAGTCTTTTATAGCTTTGTGTTTATCAAAGGACCTCTGCATATATTCCTTTTAGATGCATATGCACTTATTGCTTTCTAATTCTCTTTTATTGCTTCATCGCCTTCCCAGTGGAAGATGACTTGTCACTTCCCCTGGCTTATTCACTGGGCAGTGTGTTCTACAATACTATATACAAGCATTTTCCTCCCTCAGAACTGATACTTCTCCTGATACTTCTCAGAGTCCTGGCCAAATAGACACATTGGAGTGTGGATGGTGACTCTTCTTGTGTGGCAGGTGATTGACTAAGCTGGGCCATGGAGGGTAGCGCCAGGAATGAGAACCAGGCCAACAAGTGGCTAAGGAACCAGACAGACAGGCTAGAGCCTGGGGCCACAGTTTCCTGGAAAGCAATGCTGTGAAGGTAGCCTACCTTCCAGGGAAGGAGTTAGGACCTATAGTTCTGTAGAAGCTAAAGAGATAGAGAGAAGCAAATCAGAAAAATAAGGTTCATGAGAACAGCTGCAAAATCAGATTGTTTACTGATGCCATCTTCAGTCCCAGACATTGACAGATGTTTCTTGCCAAGGTTGAATCTGTTCCTTGGAGTGGCCGCCTCTCGCTCTGCAGTGGAACTGAGTGAAATAACTTGCTTGGGTGGAGGATGGAGTGGGAATCGAGGCCACAGAGAGAAAGTTCCTGATGTAGACACTGTTGTTCATGCAATTTTGCACACTCAGGTATCCAGAATTACAGGATGACCCAGGAAAACTGCTGTCTGGAAGGGACAACACCAATCATACTGCAGTCTAGATTTTAGAAACATTTATATGGAGCTTGTATGAACTTTACTGCCAGCACAAAGCCTAGCACCCAGTGTCTTCATGTTTGCTACACTGAGCTGGACAAAGTGTAAACAGACTTAGGTTTGTCCAAGTGAAAGTTCTGGCTGCGTGAATCAGGTAGCAGAGAATTAACATAATTAAACAGGGCAGAGATATTGAGAAAATGGAACAGAGCGATAAGAGGAAGGCTGCATGTTAGGAGAAGGGCTGTCAGAAAATGAATGCCGTGTGAGAAGACCGGAGGTGATCATCCCCAGAGTGGCTTAGTTCAGCCTCACTAATGACTTAGAAGGCTGGCTTCTTCCGTCCTGACCTCCATGCACATGGGATGCTTTCCCTCAGGATGGGCCTCCCCATGGTGATGAGATGGCTACCTCCTTCGCATGGTTGCATAGTTATTGTTGTTCAGTAGCCAAGTTGTGTCTGACTCTTCTTGACTGCATGGACTGTGGCATGCCAGGCTTCCCTGTCCTTCACTATCTCAGAGTTTATCCAAGTTTATGTCCATTGAATTGGTAATGCCATCCAACCATCTCATCCTCTGTCGTCCCCTTCTCTTCCTGCCCTCAATCTTCTTGCAGGTCCTGTGTGCAAGAAGGATAATAAAGGGATGGAAGGGGAGAGGCTGTGTTCCCAGTCTTGGTCTTTAGAAGTGGAACTGACCTGTTCTGTTTGGTGCTGTAGTTGTGTGTCAGGGAACCTTCTTTTAGGAGATTTCCTTTAGCCTGGTTCATTGCATAGCTCTACTTATACACAAGAGAAGTTGTTTCTCTCTCTCTCTCTTTTAAATGTTTTTTTTTTTTTATTGTGGTTAAAGTCACATAATATAAGGCATACTATTTTAACCATATTTAACTATACAATCCAGGGGCACTTAGTACATTCACATTGTTGTGGAACTCTCACCATCAGCCCTCTCCTGAATTTTCACCTTCCTAAACTGAAACTGTTCCCATTAAACACTAATGCCCCATTCCCCCACCCCTTTCCCTAACGGCCCCTGGCATCTGCCAGTGTCCTTTTTGACTCTGAAGTTGATTATACTAGGTACTTCTTATAAGTGGAATCAAACAGTGTTTGTCTGCATCTAATGTATATTGGAATGCATTTTTAAGGTTAGGCAAGTTGTTTCACTTGGTTTGGTCCGGTGGCTATTGTACATCGTTCAAGTTTAAAGACTGAGAGTGTGGATGTTCATTCCCCAAATCCCTCTCTCCTTACCAGCTAAATGTCTTGTCGCAGCTCTCTTTGCCCTTCCAGACCCTACTTCCCTTGCTATAAGCCCAGGCTCATCTACTTCCAAGGTCAAATTTGAACCAATGGGGAAATGCATTTCTGAGACTTTCAGACAGCCGTGTGGGGGAAGTGAGGAGAAAGGCACATCTTTAATAGTGTCCCTTGTTTTACTGGATAGCTGTTCTGTTCAATCTGCCTTCTCTTTAAGCTCATTCTTACAGATGTATTTTGGGTTCAGAGAGGCCAGAGTGAATGTAGCTTTCCTCCTAATCAACTTGTAACGAAACCAACTTGGTGCTAACCAACTTGTAATCGTGTTTTCCAGTTACCACTGAGGTGCTTGCCACATTCGTGACATTATAGTTTTAGATTTAGAGTTTGTCCTTTACTCCCTGGTAGCACTTAGTTATAAATTCCTTGGCTAAATTCAATTGGAAAATGAGATTCTCCTTATCTCAGTCTCAATTTCCTTATGTGAGAAAAGCACAAAAGTTACTTTTTATGTTCTGTCTCCTGAGGTTTAAATGCCAGTCTCACCTCTTGTACCCTTGACACATTGTCCCAAGATGGTCTGACAATCGAGACATTTTAGATGCCATAGGATATTTCATAACTTTGAATATTTTATAACGAATGTTAATTATATGCTGGTCAGGGAAGAAAATCGCTGAAGTATTTAATTAACATTTAATTTATTAGTCATCAAATATTTAAGCAGTTCCTATCTGAGAGACTTTTCCTCTTCATTAGTTGCAAGTTGGCAACAAGTTACCATTGTTAGTTGCTGCAGCTCCTACTAATCCAAGTGTGATTTCCTTTCTGTGTGCATGCTCAGTTGTGTCCAACTCTTTGTAACCCCATGGTCTGTAGCCTGCCAGGCTCCTCTGTCCTTGGGATTCTCCAGGCAAGAATACTGGAGTGGGTTGCCATTTCCTCCTCCAGGGGATCTTTCCAACCCAGGGATCGAACCCATGTCTCTTGCATTGGCAGGCAGATTCTTTACCACTGCATCACCTCGGAAGCCCGATGACCTTTCTAGATTTCTTTAAAATACCTCTGTATACACATCCAGGTAGAACAAATAAAGGAGGACATATTTCTAAAGCCCCTTCCCCACCCCCCATTTTTGTGAGCCCAGTTGGTTGCTACTTAGACATATTTTCTTGTAGAAACCCTGTGTTTTTATGTGACTTTACAGTTTGAAAACTGCCTTAAAATTTTCATGATTTTAGTTTGCCTTGACTAGTGACAACTTTTATGAAATTTGTAGAGTGGGTAGGATCACTGATATCTTATGGAGTTGGATTCTCAAAGGGTTTGTGTAACCTCCCAGTGTCACTGTGGCAGAGGTGGAATTTTGTCCGAGATTTTCTGCCTGTAAGTTCAGCCTATTTTATGATCAATGTGATTAAGATGATATTTCAGCCTTGGAAAAGTCCTGACAGTTACTTCATTGACCAAATTCATCTTCTAACTTATTATGAGTGGAAAACATGGCCTATAAATGATTCTCTTGAATATATGTTTATTTAAGTACTGGATCATTTTTTATGTATGAATGTTTCATGGCCATAAGACAAAAATTTTCTATTTGGAGCCATGTGGTTCTCCATATATTTAATACATTTACTACTTGTATTATTCAATTTATTGTTTGCATGATTCAGTTCCTTTAGGTTTTTGCTAATTTTTGGTCTAGTAGGTCTACCCATTTCTCAAAGTATACTGAATCTTCCTAGTATATTTGTTGTTTACTTAGTAACTTCTGTTTGCATTTCTAATACTTTTTGCTTTACATATTTATCTGCTGTATTATTTGGTGACTGTGGTAGCTTCTTTATAAATAGTGCAAAATACCTCTTTGATGTGTTTGATGTTTTCATAACCTTGCTGATTTTAAAATATTCCATTCAACTTACCTTTTATTTATATTTTCCCAGGTTCTGTTTGTATAGTTCTTTATTTTTAGCCTTTCATTATCACTTTACGTATTTCTTGTAAGCTTAGGGTTTTCTTTTTTTTTTTAATAAACAGGTCTGAGTTTTGTCTTTTGTCTTTAATGGGAGAATTCTATCATTCCCTGAACAAAGACTGGTATGCTTGATGTTCTATCTCTCTTTTTTGGTTTGTATTCATTTACATAGTTGCATCCTCTTTTTATTTACATGGCTGGTTGAGATATTGAAGCATATAAGTGAACATATTTTAGGTGTTCTATTTGGTTATTTTGATATATTTATACATTTGTAAAATCATATTTTCACTCAAGATAACAACCATTCCTATCACCTGCAAAACTTCCTTGTGTTTCTTTGTAATCCATCCCTCTCTTCACTTCTGGTTTCAGGCAGATACGTCTGCTGCTTACTAATATAAATTAGTTTGAATCTTCTAGAATTTTATATGAATTGAATCATAGAAAGTGTACTTTTTTTGCCTCACTTCTTTCAAATGGCATAAAGATTTTGATTTATCCACTTGTGTAACAGTTGCTTTTAATATTTTATAGTATGGATATATGATAATCTGGTTATTTAGTGACCTGTTGCTGAATATTTGGGTGGTTTCCAGTTTTTGGACTTTATGAAGAATGTTGCTATGAACATTCATGTAGAAGTCTTTGTATGGACATATGCTTTCATTTCTCTTGAGTAAATATGTAGTAGCAAAATAGGTGGGTTATATGGTAGGTACACAGTTAACTTTATAAGACTCTGCCAAACTGTTTTCCAAAGTGGTTAAACCATTTTACATTCTGACCAGCAGTATATGAGAGTTCCATTGTTTCATGTCCTCACCAACACAGAGAATTATAATAGGACCCAGAGTTTACATGATATTCTCAATGTCAAGTTATTTGATATACAGAGAACCAGAGAAGTGCAACCAATATTGAAAGGAAAAGACAGTAAATAGATGCGAACCCTGAAACGGCCCAGATGTTGGAATTATCAAAGTTTTTTTTATCATATGTTGAAATCAAGGTAAACACATTGAAAATGAATAGAAAAATAGGAGCTTTCTGCAGACAAATGAAACTATATAAAAGAATCTAATGGAAATTTTAGAAGTGAAAAAATATAAAATAGAAAAGTTCACCGTATGAACCTCAATAGTATAGTGAAGACATAGAAACAGGTCAATGAATTTGAAGGTAATCTGAGAAACAAAAGAATAAAAGATTGAAAAAGTTAACAGAACCTCAGAGACTCATGGAACGATATCAAAAGGTCTAACATACATGTCCTAGGATGAGAAGAAACAGATACTGAGGCAGAAAGCACATTTAAAGAAATAATGGCCAAAATTTCCTAATGTATGAAGAAGATACACCCATATGTTTACAGATTCAGGAAGCTTGGTGAAACTTGAACAGCACAAAGTCAAAAAAGCTGTAGCCAGATGCATCATAGTCAATCTGATGAAATAAAGATAAAGTCTTGAAGGCAGCTAGAGAAAAGTGACATTATGTAGGAGGAAACAGTGATTAGAACAACTGTGGATTTCTCATCAAAAACCACAGAGGGCAGGAGAGGGTGAAACAACGACTTTAAGTGCTTTAAGGAAATAAACTGTCAACCTCAAATTCTACATCCAGTGAAAATACCCACCAGGAATGAAAGCAAAATAAAGACATTTTTTTCTCAGATGAAGGAAAGCTAAGAGAATTCATCAGGAGCAGAACCGCTTCTTAAGAAATACCAAGGAAAATTTTCAGCTGAAAGGGTCCTCAGGATTAAAGGTAGAGCAACAGAAATGGCAAGTCTCTGGCTGAATAGAAAAAACTATTTCCTTTTTTCTCTTAAGGTTTTTAAAGTATGTATGACTGAAAAAAGCAAAACCTTGTAAGATTTTTAGTATATGAAGATGCAATATGAAGGACCATTAAACATGAATTTTGGTGGAAGGACCTATATGGTTGGAAAGCTTTTACCTTTAATATGAAGTGGAACAAAATTAGCTACAATTATATTGAGAAGGTATGGTTAGATATTAATATTCTAATCTCCAGAGCAGCCACCAACAAACAAGGCAAAGCAAAAGATATAGAGCCAAAAAGCCAATAGATAAGTTACAGTGGAATAGTAGAAATATTTAAATAATCCAAGTGAATATCTTTTCTTTTTTTTTTTTTGGTGTTGATTTGTTAAAGTTGACATTCATTTCATTTGTTAATCTGGAAGTTGTACTTTTCTTCCTGTTTCATTTTCTGCTATTCAAACTCATATATTTATTTCTCTACTATTTATTTTAAAATATTTTGCCTATTTCCCCCATCAAGACCCTGTATCTTCCCTTTATTTTCCCTCTCATTATCCCCATAAAATAAGTCTGTGTACTTTCACTATCCCCATATCATAAGCTCCCAGCCTCAACCCAGATGAGACTTTTGGAAGACATCTTTTTTTCCTCAATCCCAACCTCAAAAGTTTTGCTGAAATAGTTTAGTACTTTTAATTCTTGAATGTTATCAACATGTTAAGTGAACAGTGGAGCAATGGTAATGACCATAATATACAGTCTCTAAGCAATTTGTTGTTTTGTTTTGTTTTTTTGGCCTTGCCGCACATGAGATCTTCCTTCCCTGGCTAGGGATCACACCTGTGCCCCCTGCATTGGGAGCACAGAGTCCTAACCACTGGATTGTCTGAGAAGTCCCAGTCTTTAAGTGGATATTGGGAATTTGGTCATTCCTTTTAGTGTCTCCTTTGAAACATGGTTTGTAACCTAGGAACTGAGTTAGATCTGGTGTGGGCAGTTAAAGGACCTTTAAACCTTTCATATCCTTAGGAAATCCCTGCCTTCCTCAGTCTACTCAAGTTAAGGGGGGAGATCCTCCTAAGCAGAGTGGTTGCCTCTGAACCCTCCAGCGGTTTCACAATGTGGGACATCTCTGGTCAAGGGGGCAGATAGAAGCATTGTGCTAATTATTGAGCTGTTGTCTGTCACCTATAAAGCCACCCTTCTTCACTTTGCTTTGTGATAACCTGTCAACTGCACTTATACTTGGCTAACTGGTTCCTAATTAGAATTTGCCAGGAGGGGGTACTAAAAGGGAGGTTGCAAGGCTAGAGGAGGAAGATGATATTTATTGCTTTCTGTTTACTTTCGAGTGTCCCCAGTAAAGCTTCTTCACTCCGGCAGCAGAACTTCCTTTCTGTCACAGCAGCTGAGTTTGGTTTGCAGTTTTTTCCAGCACCTGGAGAATCAATCTCATTGCACCTCCCAGAGACCCCACATCAGCTGGTACTCCCTCCTCGGTACACTGTGTCCCTCTGGAGGTTTTGTTTTCCTTCTCTAAGTTGTAATAGTTACACACTCTTCCATTGCTCCTCCAGCCCTAGGAGTACAGCAATTTCTTGTACTTGCTGCCTCCAAGTTTCCCTAATGTTGTTTTATTCTTTCATTTTCCTGATAAGTAACTTTATACAATTCTTTAAACTAAAGTCTCTCTATTCACATTTCTTCTCTGGTTTTCCTGACTGCCTTAATTGATACAAGACCTCACTTGAGCTCATACCTGGAACCACAGAAATGATATTTAGGCAAGGCCACCAAGTGGGCCCCTGAGACTCATAATCTTTGCAGAAAATAGGAAGAGACACAAACATTCTCATTTTTCAGTTCCCCAGGCCCTGCGTGAAAAGGATGACATGAACTATGGCTTCTATAGTCAAGGGCCACCCCTTTCCAGAACCAGAAGTCACATCTTTCTAGAGCTGACAAGACTGAGTAGGAGTGCCCAGATACCCAGGAACCTCAGCAGTTATGTAGAGCCATGATCTTCAGCCCTGTTGAGAGTCTGCAAAGCCAGCCAAGAAGGGTTGGTCTTGAGAGGTGTAGAGTTCATGTTGCAGAACTCCCTGGAGTCTGTGGCCAGAGCCTGTAGGAGAGCTTATGATAACCGTGCTCTGGTAGCTGCTATAGGTCACATGATCAGGATTTGGGGGAGCCAGGGGAGACTTGATCTGCAATGAGGAATCTGGGCAAAGTTTTGAAGACTGTTTGGCATGTGACTAATACTCGTATCTTCAGTTTACGGAACACTCTATCTTAGATATGTTATATGTATTATGTTCATTAGTCCTTACAAGAACCCATTTTGTAAAGATGGAAGTAGCTTTAAATAGGTTCAGTAATTTACTCAGTCATACAGTCATGTGGTTAGTAAAGGTTGGGAGTGGACTTCAGGTCCAGGTCTGTCTTGAACCTAGAACTCCTAAGTGTTAATTCTTTTTAAAAAATATTTATTTATATTCCTTTCTTTATTATTTATTTGACTGCGCTGGATCTCAGTTGTGGCATATGGGATCCTCAATCTTCACTGTGGCATGTAGGATCTTTAGTTGTGGCATGTGGGATCTAGTTGCTCAGCTAAGGAGCAAACCTGAGTCCCCTGCGTTGGGACTGTGAGTCTTAGCCCCTGGATCAACAGAGTAGTCCTGTAAGTGTTATTCTTTACCTTCTCACTCTGTAGAAGTTTTGACAGGTGAGAAGTCAATATTCCAAGTGGGAGAAAGAGCATCATGCTTTTTTGGCTGTACCTGCCTAGTTCCTACTCCTTGCTATCAGACTAAAGTTAGTTTTACAAAAATAATACTAATTTAAATCATAATTGATGTCTGCTTTATCTCTAGGCAGTTTGAATTTTTCTCCTCTGGTTTAAGTTGTGTTTGCTCTTTGTTAACCCAGCATAGCTCTTGAGAGAACAAATCACTTTTCTTTTTTCTAACTGTTCTCTCTGTCCCTCCAGCTTGGACTTGCTTTCATGTAACTGATTGATCTTTAAGCTATATTGGATACTTTCCCTTGAGTATAGAAAGATTGCTGATTCTCCCATAGCTATTTAGCATGCATGTGCAGAGAGTAAATATCATATCAGGGCAGTGGGAGAGAAGTGTAATTGTGAAGTAGAGACGGGAAGGATCACTGTCTTCCCTATCATTAGATAACAAACTCCTGAAAGGCAGAGCTCTGTTTACTATTACTGCAACATTGCTAAATTGCGTTAAAGAACTGATGCAGGGCTTCTGTTTTAAAGTATTTTATAGCTTATCTATTTCTGCTTTATGGACTATGCCAAAGCCTTTGACTGTGTGGATCACAATAAACTGTGGAAAATTCTGAAAGAGATGGGAACACCAGACCACCTGATCTGTCTCTTGAGAAACCTGTATGCAGGTCAGGAAGCAACAGTTAGAACTGGACATGGAACAACAGACTGGTTCCAAATAGAAAAAGGAGTATGTCAACGCTGTGTATTGTCACCCTGCTTATTTAACTTATATGCAGAGTACATCATGAGAAACACTGGGCTGGAAGAAGCATAAGGTGGAATCAAGATTGCCGGGTGAAATATCAATAACTTCAAATATGCAGATGACACCACCCTTATGGCAGAAAGTGAAGAGGAACTAAAAAGCCCCTTGATGAAAGTGAAAGAGAAGAGTGCAAAAGTTGGCTTAAAGCTCAATTTTCAGAAAACTAAGATCATGGCATCTGGTCGCATCACTTCACGGGAAATAGATGGGGAAACAGTGAAAACAGTGTCAGACTTTATTTTTTTTTTGGCTCCAAAATCCCTGCAGATGGTGATTGCAGCCATGAAATTAAAAGACGCTTACTCCTTGGAAGGAAGGTTATGACCAACCTAGATAGCATATTAAAAAGCAGAGACACTACTTTGTCAACAAAGTCCATCTAGTCAAGGCTGTGGTTTTTCCAGTAGTCATGTATGGATGTGAGAGTTGGACTGTGAAGAAAGCTGAGTGCAGAAGAATTGATGCTTTTGAAGTGTGGTGTTGGAGAAGACTCTTGAGAGTCCCTTGGACTGCAAGGAGATGCAACCAGTCCATCCTAAAGGAGATCAGTCCTGGGTGTTCATTGGAAGGACTGATGTTGAAGCTGAAACTCCAATACTTTGGCCACCTGATGCGAAGAGTTGACTCATTGGAAAAGACCCTACTGCTGGGAAGGATTGGGGGCAGGAGGAGAAGGGGACGACAGAGGATGAGATGGCTGGATGGCATCACCAACTCGATGCACACGAGTTTGGGTAAACTCCGGGAGTTGTTGATGGACAGGGAGGCCTGACATGTTGCGATTCATGGGGTTGCAAAGAGTTGGACATGACTGAGTGACTGAACTGAACTGAATAGCCTGTCCAGGGCTTCCCAGATGGCTCAGTGGTAAAGAATCCACCTGCCAATGCAGGAGCTGCCAGAAATGTGTTCGATCCCTGGATCCGGAAGATGCCTTGGAGGAGGAAGTGGCAGCCGACTCCAGCATTCTTGCTTGTGATATCCCATGGACAGAGGAGCCTGGTGGGCTCCATGGGGTTGCAAAGAGTCAGACATGAATGAGCTTGCACACATAGCCTGTCCGATAAGAACAGCGTGACTAGTCATCTGCACGTACTTTTGCCAGGTTGTCCTCAGGTCTGAGGAGAAGGCAATGGCACCCCACTCCAGTACTCTTGCCTGGAAAATCCCATGAATGGAGGAGCCTGGTAGGCCACAGTCCATGGGGTCGCACAGAGTCGGACGCGACTGAAGCGACTTAGCAGCAGCAGCAGCAGCCTCAGGTCTGATATTATTGGTAGTGATGTGAATGAAGCTGTTTGATGGATTTGCTGCCACAAGAGAGTGGTGACTCTGTTATTAACAAACACTGCCACTCTTTAAAAGGCAAAACTACTTTGAACCAACACTCTACATTTTTATTTTAATTATACAATTAATATATTTAAATTCTGGTCTCAGAATATTTAAATTCAAACTTAGTGTGGGAATCATAAATCTGAAAAGGGAGTTTCTAGAATCACATCATGGAGGTAGCCTGTGGCAATGGAAAAGCACGGGTTTTGGAGTCAGAGGACTCGATGCTTGGCTTCATCACTTACTAGTGGCGTGCTCTTGTGTCACATAAGATCTCGAAACTTCATCCTTCTTATTTCTGAAACAGAGATAGAACATCCAACTATATCATATCACATAGTACCGGTATCAGTTAGGGTGAGGTCAGCTGCAAGTAACAGAAAATTCAAGTTAAATTGGCTTAAGTAACAGAGAGACTTTATTAGAGTATATAATTGGAAGGCTAGGGCTAGGTGGGCCTCAGGTTTGGTGGGATTCAGCAGACCATAGGGTCATCAGGAATTTTGTTTCTTTTCAGCTCTGTCCTTTTTTGCATTTCCTGAGAATATGCCCCATTACTATCACTACTCCAGGCTATGAGCTTCCTTGTCCGCATTTGGAGTGTGGATGTAAGCAAACTGTCTGGAAGTTTTTCAGAAGAGAGATGATGTATCTCCTTACAGATTTCTGGAAAATTCAGTATGCAGTCTCATTGATCCAAATTGTGTCATGTTCCTACGCTTGAACCAGTAACTGTAGCCTGGGGTCGGGAAAAAATTCTTTTCCTGCATGCTGCATGTCTAGAACCAGGTGTGGCATGAAGCATGCAGGCCACAGTGGGCAGGATGTAAAATCTAGGATGGGACTCTTGGCAGCTACCAAGAGACGGGAGACGGTGTGTGTGTGGGGGGGGATGGAATTTAGGGTAGCAACCACAATTTCCATGATAATAACACTGAGGATAAAATCAGGCAGCTTGTGACTGTGGTTATTCAAATTCTGTGTCCCAGAGAGCCTTAGGAAGCACTTCTGAGGATGTGAGGAGGCAGGACACTCAGCTCCAATCTGCGCTCAACACACACACCTTCAACAAAGGCAGCTCTGACTGGTGAACTCTGGAAAAATATTAGATACCTATAAAGCACTCTATATGGTATTATTATTATTAACAATGTAACAAAACTACTATTACCTTACTTGGTTTAGTTTGTATCCTATAGACTTTGCTATTCACTTTCTGTTTCGCCAAGAGAAGAAACAGATCATTTTGTATCTTGCCAAGGTCCAAAGAGTGTTGAGTAATGCTGATGCCAATAAGCTTATGTCATTTTCTGCTTGTAATATATTTGAAAGCACCTTTTCTGCACCTGCAAATGCAGATTGGTTTCTGTTTACTGTTGCACGAGACACCTTTTATTAAGATGTAAGCAGAGCGGAAATAAAATTATAGAAAGAGTCTTCAGTTTTGACCTTCTTGACTTTGTTGCTAATAAACTGTCAAGATAACACATTACCTTATACAGAACACCTTAAAATATTCAAGACTCCACTGGTCAGATTCCTTAACCAAAGGAAAGATAAATCTATGTATAAACAGGTAGATTACCAATTTATATTGTCTCCTTGTTTATCAGTCATTGAAGTTCAAGGCCACAGTGGCTTGAATTTTTCCTGTCTGAAAGGTTAACTTGGTGTTTTTGGATAAGGACTCTTAGCTCTTCAGTCTTCTGACCTTGGAATGTCATTCAAACTAGAGTCTCCCTCTAATGTGGCCTCAATTATTCAATACGCCTTTAATCTTACAAATTAACCAAATCCCTTCCACTGCCCTTGCCTGAGGCTCAGAGTAGACCTTTATCAGTTAATGAAATTTGACTTGAAAATTTTGAGGTTTTTATCATTTATGTTTAATTTTAAACTCAATTTTTCCCTTTATTATAAGAGTTAAAGCTGTATGAAGAGCCGTTTCCCCCAAAGTTTGAGAGTATTGTTTTAAAACAATAGATTTTATTTAAATCCTGAGGATAAAATGGTCCCATCACATATGGGCTGGACTTGGATATAAAATTTCTTCATCTAGCATTTGACCTGAATTTAGGAGCTCCTGTCTTCTGCCTTCTTCTCTCTCTACTTTTCCTCCTCTCTCTTCCTTCCCGCTCCCTTGCCTCCTTCTCTCAAGAGCTGTAAGACTGAGAGCCTTGTCCTTCTCTGCCAGCATTCCTTGGCTTAAGCACCTGCTCCATAAGTTACTGAACTAATGTGTAATTTCACTCATGAGATAAACTTTTCTATCCTTAATTTTATGACCCAGATGGGACTGGGGGTGGGGGCATAATATTCCCTTGTGTTCCCTGCAGCCCAGCCTCAAGTCCACTTAAAGCCCTCACTCCGCCCCTTGTGACTTTGCCCAGGGCTGTGATTCATCTCTGGGTTCCCGTGACATCCTTCTAGGCCTCCTCTCCATCTACCTCGGCAGGGAATCCTGGAACATTAAGGACAGGCCCTTCTTGACTGGAGCAGTTCTGTTCAACAAAACTCCGAGGACTGCCTGCTGGTCGGTGCCGGCTGGCGATGTCAAGGTCACTTCCACCCTGTCCCTTGAAAGCTTTCCTTCCTTGAAACCCCCACTGGCTTCTTTCAGAGATCTCTCAGGAGTGACTGCATGTGTCCATCAGATTCCCAATGGGAGAATCTCTCTCCCGTGATTTAATCTCCACCTTGGAGCTTTTGCCTCTGGATGGCCAAGGGCTGTTGCATCAACCAGGCTGGGCGGGCTGCCGTGAGAGTCCTGTGGCTGCTCACCCCCTGATGAGGCTGAGGCCAGGGCCTCCACTGCTGGCTCTGCACACAGTGTACCCTCTGTCTCTGCACGTGGGGCTCACCAAGCGGGGAGGCTGTGTCCTGGACGTCGGTGGTGCGCACACCACGGCTACCCTTGGAGCTGGCACACACCTCCCTGGCCACTGCACCCACTTGGGCTCTCCTGCCCTCCCCAGGAAGGGCCGAATGGATCTCTTGACAGGATTTCTAGTTCTTTCTCTGTCTTAGGCAGAGGGTACACATTGACATCAAAGGATTATGCTTGTTAAGCTGACCCCGGGAGGGGCCGTTGACTGTCACCACATTTGCAGCCCCTTCGGACAAGCTGAGCTGGCTCCTGGGAACTCACCTGTCCGTCTCTCTGCCTCATTACCACACAGATGTTTGCAGACTGGAAATGTTTTCTGTACTCAGATTGTCAGCATTCAGATGCTAACTCCTCTGCCTTCCCTGTGCCTCTGGGCAAGCAAATTCATTTTCCTGGGCTTCAGGTTCTTTGGCTGTAAAACTGAGACTACACTTTTATCTGCCTCAGAGGCCTCCTCGAAGGCTCAGACAACCTATTGTTTATGAAGAACTTAACCCAGTGCTTGGTGCATTGTCGGTGCTCAGTAAACACCCTTAATGTTTATTATAATCCCACCTATATTTGGTGGCATTTCTGTTACCTGTCAGTATTTCCATATTCGTTATCTGATTTAAACCACGCAGTAATTCTGGAAGGCAGAAGTTACTGTGTCTGTTTTCCATATGCAGAAATCGAGGCTCAGGGGAACTGAGTAATTTGTTCAAAGTCAAGCGGCTAAAACCTGAGACGCTTGGTCCTCGGGACTTTGGTCTGTGTGAGTTCCAGAGTGTCGGCTCTCCTCCTCACTGTCCCCACCTCACAGGGATGACCGACCCAGTGCAGTCAAGCTCCCAGGGTCTTGTCTAGGCGCATCCCCATTAGAGGGGGCACTATCCGTGTGCACCCTCCTAATTCTGAATCTCCTGTTTCTGAGAGCTCTTCTTCCTCGGGTTCCTGAGTCAGCCTCAAGCCTGCCCAGGCCCCCATCACCCCTGGGTCAGGGATTCCCAAGCACTGGGCCCCCTTCCCCCTCCCTCCTTATCCCTGCCCTGACCATCCCAGTTGTTCATCACTGTTCACCACCTCCTCTCAACCATGAGGGGGTTCTTCCTTCCAGAACACGAGGGTGCCCTTCCATACATGCTGTGGCCTCGCATTTGGAGAGGGAGGCTGGGTCATGCAGGATTTCAGAGCGTAGGGGTCAGGCCTGGGAAGCTCCCGTCCAGAGTGCACAGGGACACCTAGAGCAAAGGTCAGCCCAGAGGGGCGTCTGATGTTACATCCCCTGGGGATAGCTCAGTGCCTTCAGAGTGAGCCCAGCCGGCTGCTTAGTACAGCCATTTAAAGGTCTCAAAGTGTGGATAAACATGACAGAGACACCAACGCTTCTATGAGTATATGAAAAATTCAGATGTAACCTTTAGATTGGGATTAACATTTCTCTCTTTCCTATCTCTCCGTCTTAGCATGTATGGTCTGGGGTGCTCCTGAATGTTATGAAGCTGCACAGGACAATGGGACACCATGGTCCGCTGTGCTGGAGACATGCTGGACTAAACTGGTTTCTTCACTGGAAGTCTTTTCACAGTCCTAATATAGTGTGAACTTACATTCTCCAGAGAACACTGCTTGCAGCGTTTCCAAACCTGTTGGACCCTGGGGTTTTCTCTTTTTTCCCACAGAGCGCCCACAGAAGCAAGTATTTCAGTGGACTTGGAGGTAGAACCTGGGACTTGGTCCTGATGGCCACCAGCAGCCATGTGACCTGAATGAGCCACTTACATTGTGTGGGCTGCAGCCCTCTTAGCCTGGTAATAAAGATGTGGGGCCCCTAAATGATATCTTCCACATCTGCCATTCCGTCCTTGGGATGGCACACATTTCACATGTTTTTTGGGAGATGGAGAGAGGGGAAGAAGTTTAAGGGGAGCAAGGAAAGGGCCCAGTGTGATCATTCCTGCATAAAGCAGTCTATTTATCTTTTATTGTCCTATTTCCTTTACTTGGAACCCAGTATGCCTGTGAACCCCCATTTGCACTCCCTGCACCCCGTCATGGTTTTACTTGTTGTTGTTAAGTCACTCAGCTGTATCCGACTCTCTGTGACTCCATGGACTGCAGCACACCAGGCTTCCCTGTCCCTCACCAAATGGCTTTACTAACCCCTCCTTTTCCCTCTAACTATGAGCAGTCATCACGTCCTGATGCCTGGGCTTCTAAGATCCATCATGCAGTTCACCTCCCTGTGTCCATATCCCCTGCCATCAGCATCTCTCAGCTACACCCCTGCAACAGGCTCCTAGCTGGTGTCTCAGTTTATGTCTTGCTCCCTAAAATCCATTCTCTATGATGCCAGCTTGAAACTTCCTCATTGGAAAAAAAAAATTACGTGAGATTTCTCTTTCAGGTGGCCCTTTTCCAAGTATGCTAATGGCTCTAGGATGGAATAGTGATTGGAATGTGAAAATGGGCTTTTTGTTGCTGTTTAGTCGCATAGTTATGTCTGACTCTTTGTGACCCCCTGGACTATAGCCACCAGGCTCCTCTGTCTATGAAATTTTCTAGGCAAGAATATTGGAGTGGGTTGCCATTTCCTTCTCCAGAGGATCTTCCCAACCCAGGGACTGAACCCAGGTCTCCTGCATTACAGGCAGATTCTTTACTGATAAGCCACCAGGGAAGGAAGATTGGCCTAGTGAGACTTATTTGTCCATTCATTAAAAAATTTTCCAAATATCTTCTATAAGCACTATTCTTGGTACTGGGCACATAATGACAGACACGTTTTCCCCTGCAGTGGTTACAGTCCAGTGCACTGGTCCTTAAATGTCAGCAAGTGTCCATCCACAAGGAGGGCTTGCTAAAACCAAGTCTGGGTCCAACCTTCAGAGTCTCCCAGGTGGTGCTGGTGTGACTTTTCCAGGGACCACCCTTTGAGCACCAGTGATGTAATGAAAGGGAGAGAAAAGTACATGAAAAGTAAGTGAAATAATTGCCAGTTATAACTCCAGCCATAAAGGAACACCCAGGGTCTAGAGAGGGACTTACTTAAGGTGAGATGGGCAGAAGTTCCCTCTGAGAAGGCAATACTCAGGCCTAGACCTAAAGGAAGGGTGGGGTCTTGCTATGTCTGGAAAAGAATATTCAACAAAAATGAGCCCTTCCAAAGACTGTGTGGTAGGAAAGAGCTTGACGTGTTTAGGAAACACACAGAAGGCCAGTGAGGCTGGAGCACAGAGAGAAAGGTGAGGCTCAAGGGAGGTGGAGGGATAATCACGCGGGGACATTTCAGGCTTCAGTGAAGATCTTATCCTAGATACAGTGGGATGCTTCTGAAGGAGATTCAGGCCAGCTGTGGAGTAGAGAGTAAATGTCAGGGAGCAAAGTGGTAGTTGGGATGCCAGCCTCAAGATTGGTTGCTGTGGTCCAGGGGAGAGAAGGCAGTAGCTGAGAGTAGGATGCAGCAGTGGACCTGGAGAGGAGGAAGTGGGTGGGAGGATGGATTTTAGAGGCTGAGCCGTCAGGACTTGGTGGCTGGGTGTGTGTGGAAGGGTGTGGGGAGAGTGCAGAGTTAAAGATGGCTGCCAAAATGAATAGGGCCTTCTGATGGGATCAGTGTTTTAAAAATCTGCTCAGGAAGATGCAGCTATTGTGTACGAGTGTCTGCCTTCATGCATGTACCTGGTGCCCAGAGAGAGGGTTCCTGGCATGGCTTATTGTCCACACACTCACTGCTAAATCCTCGAGGGGAGCCCCTCCCCACCTCCTCACATCAGTCTCCATTCTACCAGTTGACTGGTTGCTCACCTTCCTGTCTCCTAATCATTTCTGTAGAGAAATCCATGTTACACATCACCAGGGATTTGTCTGGCATGTGGAAGAGAAGGCAGGCACATCAATGGGGGAGCTTGATAAGCCTGCACATTATCAGATGACATCCCTGGAGGTGCAGGGTGGGGCTCAGGCAACTGAGCTATGGCTGGTTTGCCTGATGCTGATGTAGAGGAGAAAAAACACTGGTTTACATGCTGCTCTGCACAGTGCTCTCCCGGGAACCACAGCATCAGCGTCACTTCCGAGGCCACTGGAAATGCAGAGTCCAGCTTCCTCCAGACCTTGTGAATCATAATCTGTATTTTAATAAGACCTCTTGTGGTTCAGTTGCACAGTCAAGGTCAGTAAGCTATGCTCCAGATGGTACAGCCAAACAGACCTCCACGGTCTCTAATAATAACCTTTGGAGAAGTCAAGAGCCTGCCTCGGGTTTTGGGGGCTCTGGTTGTTCCTGTTTTATGACTTTGTTCAGTGTTATTTGCACAAATAGCGCAGAATCTGCCTCTCGTTTCTGCTGTGTCCTGGGCAGGACTGGGTACATCCTGGTCCAAGGTGAGTGGCTGAGGGCTGGGCCCCTCTGTGTCCTGGCTCCTCTTTCTCCTCAGGATGTGTTCCTCCTACATGTCCCTGCTTCTCCGTGCCCATGAGGAGACCACTCTGTTGGCTGCAGTTTTATTGCTTTTAAAATCTGTTTTATATTCCATTATGCAATTTCACTGTCCTCCCTCTCATTCAGCTGGAGTGTATGTTCCATTCCAGTCTAAGTGCTGAACATTTCATCAGATGGTCTCCGATTAAAATCCAATAAAATGTAAAGCAAGAAAAAGTCCAGAATAAAGGAGATGCCATACAACATATGAGGTCTGAATGAAATTCTGTTTCAGGCCTTCCAAACATATTTAAGGAACCAACCTCCAGGGGCCTTAAAAGGAAACAAAATGACAATAAAAAAACTCCCTCCTCCCGCTTCCTGCCACACAACCTGTTTTGTGTCTAACCTGAGAAAGGAAATAGTGTGTCTGAGGACCTCCAGAGTTGGGTAATTTATTAGGTTCTTATTGTATGCTACGTGTGGGTAACGGATATTATTATTATTTCTGTCTGTCTACCTGTACATTTATCTGTCATCTATCTATCTACCTACCTACCTATCTATCCATCTATCTGTCTATATCTGTTTTGATCGGAACTGCAGCTTCTGGACTCTAGGAGCCAGTTTTCCCAGGCCACACACCGCCTACACCGGACTCCCTTTCTTGTCCACTCTCTTGCTCACAGCTGTCTGCCTACATGACTCTTGGCCTCCTTGGGTGGTACTTTCTCTGCCGGGCACCATCTCTCTCCTCCCAGAGGCAGCTCTTCCATTCAGGGCAAAAACTGACACCAGGGAGTCAGAACAACTTTGCTCTGTTTATCCCTGACAAGGTGCCTGTTATGGAAAATGGACTGTCAACTGTCAACTGGTTTCCAATATATGTTTTCTTGTCACGTTTCTCATATATGTAATTAGATGCATCCACCGTATATTTACTCTCTGCCCCTTTGTAACTGTGCTCCCTCCCATCCTGCAAAGAAAAATGTTTCTTCTCCATAATTCCCCTTACTTCAAAACATCAGACAAAGCTGCAGCCAGACACACTGTCATACACACGCTGACACCTCCACTCAGAATCTCCATTATCATTCTTAGCGTAAAGAATTTTTTGCTTTGTGAAGCATTTTTTCTCTAGGAACTTAAGGAATTGTCATAATTGCCTGGGACAAAGCCTGGGTGATGCGGTCAGAGAGACAGAGTGTAATTAATTTTGTCATTGATTTGGGGATGGTCTGTCTTCCGTGGTAAAGCAGGCTCACTCATCTTTCCATTTTGTGCTAACGTACATTGTACATTAAGAGATAGAGTGGGGAGGGGCAAGGTAGGGGGTGGGAAGGAGGCAGCTATGTGCATGAATAGATCCTACTGTTTACGTGCAATTTTTCCTGTTCTGGCTCCCAGAGTGGGAGTGGGAGAAGGGAGCTGAGCTAAAACTCAAGTCGCTTGTTTTTGTTGTTTGTTAAACGGGAGGAGGAGAAGAACGGCAGGGAGGTTCTGTGTTATCTGTTATTCAGTTTTAAATATTTCAATTATGCTTCTCCATTGGTATGGAAAATTGAGAGTTGGCTATAAAGTGCTTGTAAAAATAACCGTACTTGAAGCCGTTTAATTACTTTAATGAAATGAAGACAAATATTTGTAAGTGAAGAGCATGCTCGTAGATAATGCAAGTAGAGAACATGTATTATTCAGCAAATGACTTAATTAGTTTTTAATTAGTAGAAATTGCAATAATTTTTCAGCATATCTTTTATTGGAATGGTTTTTAATAATAAAGTAGCATGTGGGTATCCTTTGTAGAAAGCCATTTGCTGTAAAGCAGGATAACAGATTTGTTGTTTCAACTAGAAAAATTTCAATTCTATTATAAGCTCATTATAGCTCCACTTGTCTTAGCAGTGCTCGAGATGGTGCTTCTTCTAGGGCTTCTCGTGTGTCGTCTGCAGCATGCACATCCGACTACGCTAAGTGACTTGAAGATGAGTTAGTTTCTAGATCCTTTCACCCTTTGAAAACCTAGAGGTTTTTCATTTAGCCATTCATCCATCCTTCCTTCCACTTATCATTCATTCATCCGTGTGTTTAATATTTATGGCATGCCGGGAATGATGGTACTAGGTGTTAGACATTTAAAGGTTTCTAAGACCCAGGGCTTTTGAAAAGTTCAGAGTCCAAGAGGGGAGAGAGACACATAAAATGAATAATGAGAATTGATTTGGTGAATGGCATCCTACAACCAAGTATCAAGTTGTTTTAAAACAAAGATGAGGGAATTCCGAGGGCTTCAAAGACTCTCACCCGGAAGAACTGACTTTCAAGTTCTTGGAAGGACCTCCAGACAGTAGGAACTTTAAGAAGAGAAGCAGGAAGGTGTGGAAATGCCTGACATGTTGAGAAGACAGTCACTGAGAGAAGAGAGAGTAGCTGGAATGGAGACTTTCCTGGGCCTGAAATGCCATGCTATGGAATGTACTTGAAATGACTATTTTCTCTGATTGTTAAAGTAATACATGCTCATTATGGAAAATTTGGAAATCACAAAGAAGTATTATAAAGAGTAAAATAAAAATCGCTTGTAATCTTACACGTTGTTTGTGCTTTGGTACTTTCTTTTTCTTTATCTTTGCAAACAAGCTCATTTAAAAAAATAAGGATGAGATTGTGCTATAGAAACAGCCAGCTTTATATCCTGTTTCTTTCACTTACTGCACTATAAGCATTTCCCCATGTCATTCAAAATTCCTTGTAAATGTAATTTTTAATGGCTGTGTAACACTCTACAATATGCATGTTTGTATGGCCTATAATTTATTTAAGCAGTTCTCTCTTGTTGGACATTTTTATTGATTCCATTTATTACTATAATAAATAATGCTATAATAAACATATTTGCACATAAATTTGCCTGAACTTCTGATTATTTCCTTAGGGTAGTTATCTAGAATTGAAATTACTAGGTCAAAAGCTATAAGAATTTTAAGACTTTTGGTGCATATTGTCTCAGTGATTTCAAAGCGGAAGAGGATTAGCAATATAAAAGGTGTACGTCTTACCGGACAGTAGGGAGTTTTTTTTTTTTTTTTAATGTTCTTAACCATCGTCAGCTTGATAGACAGAAAATGGTATCTTGTTGTTGAGGTAATTTACATTTCCTTTCAGTTATTTTTATTTAACATATTTTAATCAGTTGCTAGTGATAGGCTCTATGGTTTCAGCAGCCATTTGCATTTTTTTTTCTTAGAATTGTCTAATCCTTTGCCTGTTTTTCTAGGGTTTTAATATTTTAATTATTAATTTTATCAATAGGTAAAATATAGTGAAATCTATCAAAAGTGTCCTTTGAGATTTCTTCCATTCCTTAATGTTTTTCATGTCATTTGACTTGGCATTCTTGGGGGTTATAGAGGCAAATCTGCTGCTGTATCCCAGCCTATGCAGTGAAAATACAGCTTTCATCTGTGAGCAGTGAGGTCTAGGTTGTTCCCATGAGATCTTATATTGTATACACTTATACATATATATACATATATATATATATATAATATAATTCACATTATCTGTATGTGTGTGTGGGTATATATACATACATGTACACACATATATGAATTAAACAATGGAAAGGAATGAATACTTTATTCATTAGCTTTATGTTGTATTATGTACCAAAATGTTTTCATATTGCTACTTTATAATATCTTTTCAGAGAATGGGATGCCCACTTCTTGGAGCACTAATGAAAAAAGAAAAGTTGTGATTGGGTGTTGTTACTGTCAATCATGTTTAGATTGTACTAGAGGAGGCTGTGACTTCTGAAAAGAGAGATAGAAGAATCAGGTCATGTTCTGGGAACTTGACTGTGGCATCTAAGCCAGTGATCGTGGTGTGTGTGTGTGTGTGTGTGTGTGTGTGTGTGTGTCTAGTTTGGCTCAGGCCTTTGAAGCAGTTCAAGGAGAAGTGATATCTGATGATTTCTTAATGTTATCTTGAATAGAAAATAAAGGGACTTTGTTGAAAAAAGTGTCTGATTGTTATCTTGGCCTTTCACTCACTACCTTAAAAAAGAACTGATTAATTAATTTGTGACCAACCAAGGAGAAGATAATACTGAACCCTGGCCAAAAATTCTTCTGAATCCTCCAGTTCATGTAATTTGTGTCAGATAACCTCATCAGCAACTTAGAAGGCAAAAAACAAAAAAAGAAAGCTATTTAAAATAACTGTATATTAATAATATCTTGGAGAGTTCCTCTTTCTTCTTTTAGGGTGTTTCAAGAAGATACTCTTGTCTGTTTTAGAATACCTTTCTCAAGTTCTACAGCCCTCCCTTCAAAAAATACCCCATTAGAAACAATTAGAAATGCAGACAAAGATTAATGTACATATATATTTTCACAATATGTTTATTAGTAGATTTGATGAATTGACATTTGAGATCAATAAGATGAAAGGTGAATGAACATATTACCCTTGAATGTCTCAAAACACCAATAAAAATAGAAACTGAGGGAGTCCCACTCCCACGTCGGAGAAGGCAATGGTACCCCACTCCAGTGCTCTTGCCTGGAAATTCCCATGGACGGAGGAGCCTGGTGGGCTACAGTCCACGGGGTCGCTAAGAGTCGGACACGACTGAGCGACTTCACTTTCACTTTTCCCTTTCATGCACTGGAGAAGGAAATGGCAACCCACTCCAGGATTCTTGCCTGGAGAATCCCAGGGGCGGCGGAGCCTGGTGGGCTGCCGTCTATGAGGTCGCACAGAGTCGGACATGACTGAAGCGACTTAGCAGCAGCAGCAGCAGCACTCCCACGTGGGATACGTGAGCATCCCATCCCAACACAGACCCAGTAAAACTGGCATCTAAAAATATTGTCAAACATATGCCATCCCATTATGAACAAGACTATAGTAGGAAGATTACATGTAGGACTGCTGCTGCTGCTGCTGCTAAGTCGCTTCAGTCGTGTCGGACTCTGTGCGACCCCATGGACTGCAGCCCATCAGGCTAGTACCGGAATGGGATGCCATTGCCTTCTCCGACATGTAGGACTATTCTCTGTTAAATGAGTTCCTTGGCTCAGTCCAAGCAGAGGGATAGAAGTAATTTCTTTGAAGTTCTGTAGACAAGAAAGAACAAGCCGATTTTGGACAACCTGGGGATGGGGTGAAGTGGTCTGGTTAAGATGATGCTTAATTGAAGTATTTCGACAGCAGTGTGGTGAGGCCAGGTTGGCAGGAATGCCCTTCTGCGTGAGTACGTTGGTCCTAGGGACTTCATTGACAGGCAGCACATGGGCATGGTACAGGGCTGCCCCTCTCTGAGGGCATCTGTTGCTTAGGTTCTGTTTATTTTCAAACTTGAGAAAGGCACATCTTTGCTGAGAAATAAGCTTTTTAGAAGTCATTTCAAAGTGAATGAAACATTCACTCAACTGACTCTTGCTTTTCATCCCCTGGCCTTTCCAGCCTGCTCATCTTAACAGTGCTGTCAGTGTCTGCAAGCTTCCTCGCCTCTGACTCATCTCTGGAAGCTCCACACGTGACTCCACACGTAACACAAATGAACCTCAATTTCCTCCACTGTAAAATGGGGCCAATGCATTGTACACCTAGCTTGGTGTTTTGATAACAAAATAAAAATTGTGTACGTGAAAGTGTCATGCAAATATGAGGTATTATCGAATCTCCGCACGTGTTCGCATTCATCAGTAAAGCCATGATACGCCCTGAAGATACGAGAACAAGCCTCATTTTGCATTTTGCCTTCTCTGGGGGCAAAACAGGCTTCCCCCAAAGCAGGATGTTTGGTCAAAATAGCTGTCATCATTTATTGATCGAAATTATGGAACCTTGTTATTTATACCCAACATCGTTTTACCCCTAGGAGCAAAGGCGTGTTTCTTTAGTACAGAGCAGGTAGAACCTTGTAAGTTCCTTTCCTCCACCACAAGGTGGTGCTCGTGTATCCAATAAAACAGTGCCCCGCCACCGAATCAAAAATCCTCTTTATTTCAGCCCTAATTTATGATCAAAATTTACAACCCAGGGCCATAACTTTACCTTACCTAAGCCATCAATTCTCTATTCCTCTTTTAAAAATTCTCTTCCTATGAAATTACTACTCTTTTTTTGGAGGGTTAAGTTTGCTTTTGGGACAAATCCACGTCTACTTTTTGAATTATTGGCTCATGATTTCCACAGGGGCCAGTTCTGCCCTGTCTTCAGTGGGATACTACAAGATCCAGTCTTGAGCTTATTTGCAGAATGTCACTGTTAGGTTCTGATGTTTCAGTGTTTCCTGATGCGTAGTCTAATAGGAGGAGGAAGTGAGGGCCTTTTCTGTATTATTGAGATAGTGCTCTGTAGAAGGAGCTTTGCACCCCATTTGGGGGGATCTGTGTAAACTGTGGGCAAGTTACCTGACCTTTATGACCTTACCTGACCATTTTATCCTCTCTAAAATGATAATAAAGGTGAGAGCAATTTCTTTGGAGTGTTATGGAGATTAAAGATAGATTATAATGTAGTTTTATCTCATTTATAAAATGGAATGATAATCATAGTTATCTCTTAGGGTTGTAGACTAAGTAAACTAGAGAAAACATGTGAAACTCATAAGCACAGGGCTTGGGATTTACAGAGTGCTCAATGGACGTTGGTGATTATTGTCATGATCATCAAGGATGCTGTAGAGTTTGTGCACGGGGCTGGGGGTCGGGCTGATGGGCCCTGCTCTTAGAGTCCTTGGCTCCGTGTGACTGTACATCGCTGTTTCCCTGACCATACGTGAAGTTGGTCATAACTGCCTGAAGTGGTAGGAGGTTTTGTCTCTTTTCTTTTCCGATTCCTTTCACCCCTTTTTTACTTAAGGGGAGAATAAATTATTTCCGTTTAAACTGTCCACCCCTAGTTCCTTTGGACCATGAATTTGTGTTTCTGTAAAAGAGACCTAAGTAAGAAGATAGGAGTCCTAGTTTTCTTCCAGCAGTGCTGTCAAGGAACCTTGTGAGATTAGAGACAGCAGACCAGAAGCTAGGGGACTCCACATCTATAGGCTTGAAAATAGAATTCCTTGTGAATTTAATGATAGCCATTCTCTGATTTGATGATTCTTTAAAATGGAAATGGTAAAAGTTTTTTTCCTATCAGACAGAATTATTGTGAAGATAAAATGAACAAGTAAGATGTGAATGATAATATTGGGGTTCTAAACATCACTGCTACAAATAGAGGCTATCAGGTATCTGATGATGCATGTGTGTGGGGGTTAAAAGAAGTCATACTTTTGAAAAGCTGAGTGGGCAACATGTGACTGACCTAGCAGTTTTCAATTATAAAATCAGGAAGTGAGAGTATTACATATTTTCTCTTCCCACCCCCCTCACACACACGTACACACTCCCACACTTCAGTTCCAGTTTAAAATATAGGACAATTATTTGTCCCAGTGGAGTTGAAAATGGAACAAACAGTAAAATATGGGTCACTCCCAACTCTGTTTGGGATATCTAGTAATTTTGCCTTTGGGGGGAATGTGAACATTATTTTCTAGGGCAGGGATCAGCCTCGGCATCTCCTCAAGAACCCTAGTGGAAAGGACTGCCAAGACATGAGTAGGTATAGGGCATCAACAGGGAAGAAGGCAAAGAGTGGATCACAGAAAAGGAGCAGGGGTGGGAAAGAGAAAGAAAAGAGGAAGACAGAGAAGGATAAAGGGGTCGTACATTTCTGGAAGTGAAGGCAGTTCAGATGTAGGGTTGAGGAAAAGAGGAAAGACTAGAAGTTCCTGTGTCAGGAAAGTCACGGCTGGAATCCCAGTGGTACTGCTGGCTGACCCTGTGACCATAAGTTCAGTTCAGTTCAGTCGCTCAGTTGTGTCTGACTCTTTGTGACCCTATGGACTGTAGCACACCAGACTTCCCTGTCCATCACCAACTCCCGGAGTCTACACAAACTCATGTCCTTTGAGTCGGTGATGCCATCCAACCATCTCATCCTCTGTCGTCCCCTTCTTCTCCCGCCTTCAATCTTTCCCAGCATCAGGGTCTTTTCAAATGAGTCAGCTCTTTGCATCAGGTGGCCAAAGTATTGGAGTTTCAGCTTCAACATCAGTCCTTCCAATGAACACCCAGGACTGATCTCCTTTAGAATGGACTGGTTGGATCTCCTTGCAGTCCAAGGGACTCTCAAGAGTCTTCTCCAACAACACAGTTCAAAAGCATCAATTCTTTGCCGCTCAGCTTTCTTCATAGTCCAACTCTCACATCCATACATGACCACTGGAAAAACCATAGCCTTGACTAGACGGATCTTTATTGACAAAGTAGTGTCTCTGCTTTTTATTATGCTGTCTAGGTTGGTCATAACTTTCCTGCCAAGAAGCAAGCGTCTTTTAATTTCATGGCTGCAGTCACCATCTGCAGTGATTTTGGAGCCAAAGAAAGTAAAGTCAGCCACTGTTTCCACTGTTACCCCATCTATTTGCCATGAAGTGATGGGACCAGATGTCATGATCTTAGTTTTCTGAATGTTGAGCTTTAAGCCAACTTTTTGAGTCTCTTCTTTTACTTTCATCAAGAGGCTCTTTAGTTCTTCTTCACTTTCTGCCATAAGGGTGGTGTCATCTGCATATGTGGGGTTATTGATACTTCTCCTGGCAATCTTGATTCCAGCTTGTGCTTCCTCCAGCCCAGTGTTTCTCATGATGTACTCGGCATATAATTTAAATAAGCAGGATGACAATATACAGACTTGACGTACTCCTTTTCCTATTTGGAACCAGTCTGTTGTTCCATGTCCAGTTCTAACTGTTGCTTCCTGACCTGCACACAGATTTCTGACCCTAATGGATTATGTTAATTCCTCTGATTCTCAGTTTTCTTAGTTGTAAAGTGGGGTCACTAATATCTATCTTTGCATGGTTGTAGTTAGTTTAGCAGCACAAAATATCCATTGTGTATGTGTGTGTGTTCTTGCCCAGAGTTGCAGCTGCCTGCCTGCCATACCCTTCTAAAGAACATCCCTTCATAGCCTTCCCTGTTGAAGCCCAGAGAAATTGTTCTGTGTTGTTCCCTGTGCAAAGACTCCCCTTGAGAGCATCCATCATTGTCAACAATGTGCAACAGAATGCCTCCGAGGATGATACTCTCAGACCCCTCTTTCCAGCTCAACTCTGAACATATAATCAAAACTACTTGGGGGCAGTTTTTCAAACACTCACTATTATACCTAATCACACTGCCTGTTAATCTTCATTTCACCATTCTAATCACAGAGGTATACTGGGGGAATGTTAAATATTTTGCTGAAATCAAGGTTTAGTATATTTGCCACATCCCTCAAGTTATTCCTTGGTAAGGAATTCTAACAACTATGTCTCGTTGTGAATATTTCAGAAGGTTTTGTTAAAGTGCGTTCTAAATGTCCTCACAATTGCAAACTAATGTGTTGGACTATAGTTGGTACAGGAAATATTTCCCCCTTGCTTTTAAAAACTCAAGAATTATTCTGTCTTCAGCCATCTAATATTGATACCTTCTTTATTCTTCATAATTTCATCATGCTAACATAGATTAATGCTGAGATACAGGTGCAAATTCCTTCAGCACCTGAGATTAATTAGTCTGAATTCTGCTACATGTGTTTTTTTTTTTCTTTTAAAAATAAAACAATGCTTTGTCTGTCAGTTTGGGCTCTTATCACAGAATACCACAGACTGAGTGGCTTAAATAACAGAAATTCACTTCCCACAGTTGTGGAGGCTGGGAGGTTCAAGATCAAGACACTGACCAATTCGGTGTCTGGTGAGAACCTACTTCTTGGTCCAGAGATGGGAATCTTCTTATGGGTCTTCACATGGTGAAAGGGGCAAGGGAATTCTGTGGGGTCTCATGTATAAAATCCCTAATCCCATTCATGAGGGCTCCACCCTCATGACCTAATCTCTTCCCAAAGCCCCCACCTACAAGTACTGTTACACTAGGGGGTTAGGATTTCCATACCTGAATTTTGGGGTGACACAAATGTTCATTTTGTAGCATGGTTCTTCTTTTAATTAAACTTTTTATTTTGTGGTGGGGTTTAGCCAATTGACAGTGCTGTGATAGTTTCTTTCAGGTAGACAGAAAAGGGACTCAGCCATTCATATACGTGTATTCATTCTCCCCCAAACTCCCTTCCCATCCAGGTTGCCCTATAACACTGAGCAGAGTTCCCTATGCTATACAGTAGGTCCCTGTTGGTTATCCATTTTAAATATAGTATCATGATTCTTTATAGTACAGTAAGTCCCCTACATATGAACCTTCAAGTTGTGAACTTTCAAAGATGCAAATGTATGTTTGCTCACGTTTTGTGTACCTTACCGTACAGTGCTGTGCAACACAGGGAGCTTACCAATGAAGACCTGATGGAATCGGAGATCCAGGGAAAGAATGAAGGGAGACAGGAGGAAGAAGATGTAACTGAAGAAGTGAAGTGAATCACAATGCAGGAAATGGCAAGGGGATTGTCTTTATTTGAGAAGGCACTGTTGGTTTTGAGGTACAGGACTCAAATGTAGAAAGGTATACGAAGGTTGCAGCAGCCGTTCAGAATGCAGTCCAGTGCTACCATGTCATCTATGATGAGAAAAACAGAGCTATTACCTAGATATCACTGGATTGTTTTTTCAAGAAGGTAGATAGAATTGAATCCAGCAAGGAACCAGAACCCGTGCCATCGTTGTCAGACGTGAGTGAAATTGCAGCATGCTCTCCATCTCCTATTGCTGACAATCCTCAGCTCCACCATCTCCCACCTCCACTTCCCACTCCAGTCAGTAACTCTCCTTGCCTGTTCACTTGATGGCAGCCCCTGTATGCCAGCTGTTGCACTGTACTACTGTACTTTTCAAGGTACCATGCTGTAAGATTTAAATATTTGTGTGTGTGTGTGTTTGTTTTTAATGTATTATTTGTGTGGAAAATATTATAAACTCATTATAGTTCAGTTCAGTTCAATCGCTCAGTCATGACTGACTCTTTGCGACCCCATTAACTGCAACACGCCAGGCCTCCCTGTCCATCACCAACTTCCAGAGTTTACCCAAACTCATGTCCATTGAATCGGTGATGCCATCCAACCATCTCATCCTCTGTCAGCCCCTTCTCCTCCTGCCCTCAATCTTTCCCACCATCAGTGTCTTTTCAAATGAGTCAGCTCTTTGCATCAGGTGGCCAAAGTATTGGAGTTTCAGCTTCAACATCAGTCCTTCCAATGAACACTCAGGACTGATCTCCTTTAGGATGGACTGGTTGGATCTCCTTGCAGTCCAAGGGATTCTCAAGAGTCTTCTCCAACACCACAGTTCAAAAGCATTAATTCTTCAGCACTCAGCTTTCTTTATAGTCCAACTCTCACATCCATACAAGACTACTGGAAAAACCGTAGCCTTGACTAGATGGACCTTTGTTGACAAAGTAATGTCTCTGCTTTTTAATATGCTATCTAGGTTGGTCATAACTTTCCTTCCAAGGAGTAAGTGTCTTTCAATTTCATGGCTGCAGTCACCATCTGCAGTGATTTTGGAGCCAAAGAAAATAAAGTCAGCCACTGTTTCCACTGTTTCCCCATCTATTTGCCATGAAGTGATGGGACCAGATGCCATGATCTTTGTTTTCTGAATGTTGAGCTTTAAGCCAACTTTTTCACTTTTTCTTTCACTTTCTTCAAGATGCTCTTTAGTTCTTCTTCACTTTCTGCCATAAGGGTGGTGTCATCTGCATATCTGAGGTTATTGATGTTTCTCCTAGCAATCTTGATTCCAGCTTGTGCTTCCTCCAGCCCAGCATTTCTCATGATATACTCTACATATAAGTTAAATAAGCAGGGTGACAATATACAGCCTTGATGTACTCCTTTTCCTATTTGGAACCAGTCTGTTGTTCCATGTCCAGTTCAGTACAGTACTATGTAACTGATTGTGTTAGTTGAGTACTTAGGTAACTTTGACTAAATGGACATGCTCTCAGAACTGACTCTGTAGGAAAAACAGTGACTCAATTTGGATGTTGTCTTAGAAATTTGCAAGTACTTTCACATGCTTTATCTCATGTGATCATTACAACCACTTGAGAGGTTGATTGGACTAGTGGTTCTAGTATATCCATTTTAAAGACCAGAAAACTGACACACAGGAGGTTAAGTAATTCATTCACTATCCCACCACACCTGTTGACAGAGTTGTGCTCTACAAAGCATGGAGCTTCTGACTGAGATTTTGAATGTCTTGTTACATATGTATTTTATTGTATGTGTATTATTTTTGAAAGAAAGTAAGCTACAATTGGGCTTCCCTCATGGCTCAGCTGGTAAAGAATCCACCTGCAACATGGGCGATCTGGGTTGGGTTCAATCCCTGGGTTGGGAAGACCCCCCGGAGAAGGGAAAGACTACCCTCTCCAGTATTTTGGCCTGGAGAATTCCATGGGCTCTATAGTCCATGGGGTTGCAAAGAGTCGGACACAACTGAGCAACTTTCACTTTCAGACTTTCAGAAGCTACAAATAGGCAAGAATACACACACATATGTATATATAGTGCTGTCCAATAGAATATTCCAAGATGATGGCAGTGTTCTATCTGTATTTATCCATTTATGGTGGCCATTCACCATACGTGGCCATGGAGCACTTGAAATGTGGCCAGTGTGAATGGGGAAATGAGTTTTAGATGTTATTTAATATTAACTGAAGTGTCCACATCCTACAGAGCCCCATGCCCAGGATCTATCAGCCTGAAACCCTTTCCCAGAGCTAAGAGAGTCGTTAAGTCTACTCTCTTGAAGGGGCGACTCCTGGATGCACTGAGCATTCACCCCAAGGAGACAGTTTGGAGACCCAGTGGTCGCTTGGAAGCTTTGCAGGGTCAGCCACATGGACTTGGGGGCTCAAGTGCATGGGGAATTATGCTCCATCTCTGCACATATGAGTCATAGTGTATAAATTTTAATTCACTGCATGAGCAAGCCTCAGGCCCTTGGGGGCTTTTGCCCTGTTGAATTAATCTTACAGGGTTGTGCCATCCTGCATATGATTTTTTGGTTATGTGCTCTGCTTTCCAGCTCTACACATTTCAAAGTTTGGAACTCTGCTTAGGTAATTGGTTCTGTTGGTTCTGCTTAGAAAGAACAAGAGCTCCCTGACCACCTCCCTTGGAGTCCCACAGTCAGGGACCCTAATAAGCAGCAGGTCTAGTGTTTAGAGCACGGTCTCTGGTGCCAGGCTACCGGATTCAGATCCCTGCTGTGCCACTTATGAGCTGTAAGACCTTAGACAAGCATTTAAGTGCTGTGGGCCTTTCCTCCTCTGTAAATGGAGATGATAATAGTCCTGCCTACTTCAGAAGGTTGGGGGGGAAGATTAGATGAGTGTCTCGGTTTAATAGTGCCCAGCAGAGTGGACGCCATATTGGTGTTTGCTGTTGATACTGTTATAGGCACATGCCCACTCTTGTTTCAAACACCAAGACCAAGGGAGATTTAGGGAACATTAGGCTTGCTTTCTGCAGCTGTGCTATGAGAGTTTTTCTGTTAATTCTGCCTAAACAGTAGGGTACTTACCTAGTTTCTGGAGTCCTATCTGTGACCCCTAGACCCCACAAGTCAGTGTCTAGTTGCCACTAGACTTTCCCAGGGCTGAGTCCTGTCTGCCTGCTGGTGGCCCATGCCAAACTTATACATATGGTTCTCACACCACCTGCCTGCACTTCTCTTGTGAAATGCTAGGAGCTTGAGGGACCTCCTGTCCAACTCTGGTGGGTTTGTGTACTTCCCAGGTCCTAACCCCTTTGTTGTCCCACTCCTCTTCCTTTCATCATGTCTCCTTTTTATTTCTCATCAGGCATTGTTTTGAAGACCACATTAGACTTTCTTTTTGATATATTTTTTCTTTTGTAATTTCCTCTCATGAATTCTATATTTGTTTTTGGCAATAAGATCAAAGCCTATCTTTAAATTTTGAAATCTGTTGATACAAATTCAAGCATTAACTTCTTTTTTGAAATCTAGGATAAGTACAAATTAGTTAATAAATTAAACAAACATTATTTAATGTCTGCTGTACATGAGGCCCTGTGCTTGGTGCTGGAGATACAGGGTTTTGCATAATTTTAGGCCTATAGGAGAGTCTCCAAAAATGGTTGCTCAGTTATACTCTGTAGGATTTTAAGCCCAGAGTCACACTTTCCTGGATGGCTACTGTACCTTCAAAGAGACATGCCTCAGTGACCATAGATGGGAAGGAAAAAGGTAGCTCAGATAGAAAGAACTGAAGAAAACAATGGCATTATCACAGGGTCTTCTGTCTCTTAGTTCGTGATCATCCTGCACCATGGCTGTATCTACCTGTCTGTTGCAAAGGACGGCAATGGGTCAAGAAGAGACGAATCCCTAATCTTATCTACAACAATTCACTAGTGTGCTGCAAAATGGAAATGGCAAGGTATATCAGATCTCCCCAGATCTGAAGATGTGTTTGCAACTGTAAATCTGAATTCGCATATCTCATCTTTTTTGAGATCTTAGACTCTGTTTGTCCCTGGTCGAATCAGTTATTCAAGAGGAATTTACAGAGCAAAGCACTGAGACACACACCCACCAACATGCCTTTTGGGTTTATTTGCCTTTTCAAATACAGCCAGTTTAACCTGGGTGCTATTTATCGTATACTATCTTAGAGGAAAGAGATGTAAGTACTTATGTCAGGTTTACTGGCTCAAAAAGTCCAGGTGCTGCTGGAAGAACCCAGAAGGGCTCCCCGGGCAGGGGATGAGGCCTCAGGGTTAGAAGCCATGCGGGTGCAAGCACATGTACACGGTTCTTAATATTATGCTACTAAGACATGGCTGGTGCTTGGAACAGAGTGGGGAAACAGAGAGAAGGAATAACGAGAAATCCCTGCTTGTTAACATGTGTATTTTACATGGCATCTTTAAAGATGCAGCGCTGCTTACACCACTTTACTCCAATTCAGTGAGTTTTACAGGACCACAGGGGAACATGTTCCAGTTTGAGCAAGCTGAAAATGTCTTAGAGCTGACAGAATAATGAGTGTTTTTTCTTTGTTTAATATTTTTGATCCAGATCGGATAACTGTGGTTTCTGTCATTTCTACCCACTATCTCTTTTGCTGTTTCCTGACTTTGTTTCTTTCACTTACTAGAGGAGGATTTCTAATTTCTTGTGTGTATAAGAAAGTCAAATATAGGTGACTATTTCCAGTTTTTCTTAAGAATTTTCCAAAATTATTTAATGAATATTTGATGCTCTGGTTAGTTTATGTAAAAACTGATGAGAAAACAGAATATGTTTTCTGTTCCTTTTCTGTTTTGTGCTTGTTGGTGTATTTCTAGCCCTGAGTTGAAGATTCACCAGTGACTAAGGTTTGGCTTTCCACACCCCTGGGCTATCAGGACAGAGAGAAACTTTTTCTAGACAAAGGTGTGTCTAGACAAGCTCAACTGGAATTAGGTTTGCAGTTAGTAACTGCATGAATATTTAGAAGAAAGATTTTGTGTTGGCCCTGAGATTGATTCTTCCTCAGGGAGAGGTTTATTAACATCTTTTTATTATTATCTCTCCCTCTCCCTCTTTCTCTTCTTCCCTTCCTCCTCCTCTTCTTCTCTGGTATGATATACTAATTTCCTAGGAAATAGGTTTGGAGAAGTTAAGGAATTTGCTTAATTCAGCTGCTGTGTAAACCCAGCCCTGTTTGTTTTCTAAAGTTTGTTCTCATTTCACTACACATTTACTTTCTCCATCTCTAAATCTAGGGACTATTAGAAATTCTTAAAGGCCTATTATTTTTTGCCCCTGAGATAGTAGGGATTGTGATGATAAGTAAAAGTGCTATCTCACCCTCTTTTATAATTTACACCTGTGTTGCGTGCTAAGTTGCTTCAGTCTTGTCCAACTCTTTGCAACCCCACGGACTGTAGCCCACCAGGCTCTTCTGTCCCTGGGATTCTCCAGGCAAGAATACTGGCGTGGGTTCCCATTCCCTTCTCCAGGGGATCTTCCTAACCCAGGGATTGAACCTGGGTCTCCCGCATTGCAAGCAGATTCTTTACTGTCTGAGCCACCAGGGAAGCCCTAGGTAATTTGCATACAAGTAATAATTTACATACAAGTTCACATACCTCACTTCCTTTTTTTTTTTTTAAAGGGTGGGGATAATCTCATTTTACAGACAAGGACACAGAAGGTAAAATCAATTTTCTAGAGTACCTCCCTGGGTGCAAGAATCTATGTGTGGGACCTTACATCTAGTAGCTGTCCAGAGCATCAATGCAGAAGAGAGAAACACAGGAGGGTCTGTGCCCTAGCCCAGGCTCTGTGGGTATCCTCTGGCACTCTCTGCTTGCATCGCCTGGCCTTCACGGGTGGCAGTGGTATTATCTGCTTCCGTTGCTTCCCTACGAGTCAAAGACCTGCTCCAAGTCTGCTTGCTGCCTCCTGTGTATACATCCTCATCAGGTGTTAAGTCTTCATTCCCTTCCCACTAGATTTCATTCTGTTTCCTTTATTACTTTGCTGGTGGCAGTAGCTGCTCTCAGCCCTGCTGTGCTCTGGGGCACTCAGGGGAGTGGGAAGGCGAACTGGGAGGAAAATTGAGCTGAACTGGGAGACTGGGACGCTGGTCGCCTTGGCCATGTGGCCCTGAGAGGCCATCTTTCCTCCCCCTCATTGTTACGACGGAGGATGGACTGGGGGTAGGTTCTAATACGCCGTGGCTCCAAGTGCAGTCTGTGGAAAGTGAGCATCCTACCCCGGTAACTTTCTGCGAAAGGGATATGCTTATTTTATTGCTGAGAGAGTGTTTAGTACTAAGGCTAGTTATTTATATTTTAATCTTTCTTGACAAAAAGAGAAACTTCACTTCTCTAAAATATTGACAAGCCCAAAGGGAGCCACGTTTATCCGGGCTGCCGCCTGCATTGGATGGAGCACAGCAGAAGTGAGAAGCCTCCAAACGTGGTGCTGTGTGCTGCTGCCTCAAGCCAGAGGTACTGGAGATGCACCCCAAAGCGCTAATTCCCCAAGCTCAAACTTGGTTAGCAGAAGGAGAGGCTGGGAGACAGGGCCCGCTCAATGGAGAATTTTATTTCCCTTTTATGGTAAAAGCTCTGAGGAGCATCGTTCTATTTTTCACTTCGAGGACTGTGAAAAGATTGAACAATAAGCCCTTTGGGTGTTATAAAGGTGTAAATATGACACCAGAATTCTGTATGAAATGCTGACGTTGCTCCTGGAGGTTGCAGTCTTGATTTGGATTTTTGTCATTCCTTCTCCCCTCTCCTCTCTCATTCTTCTGGGAGAGGGTGAGGGCGCCTTGTTTTCTCAAGCTTTTGCCTTATAAGTTTCTGCCATGAATCTCAATGTTGGAAACTCATCTCCTTTTTGCTTCCTACCCTGTTCCTTTGTTTCTCTGCCACACAGTACTCACTTGCTCCTGTCACAGGCTTCCTGCAGACAGATGTCTTCACCTGGAATGCCAGCCCCAGCCTCCGTTCTCATTAAGAAAAGTTAAGGGGTTAGCTTTATTATCATTTCAAAGGTCTTCTGCATGGCTCCCACCATAAGAGCTCATGTATCAATCATGTCCAATGGGGAAAAGCATTTTTTCTCTTTATTTAACATTAGTGTCCAGTGGAATCCAAAGGATAAAGAGTGTTTGAAGGAGGAGACATAGAAAAATGGTTTTGAATAAAGACACAGAAGAGAACTCAAGGGACAGTTCCTTCATTTATTTGTTTATATCTTTCTTTCAAAATAATTTCAGGCAGTTTTCAATAAAGCCCATAAATACAATGTCTGTGCCTTCCAGCCTTCCTGGAAGTGCTCCTAAAAACAGAGGAGAGTAAATGGGCACTGTTTTTGGGAGACACGGGGGGAGAGCCCAGAATGATCCAATTTTGCCTTCCAATTTATAATATGTATCTACATTTGTCCTAGTATGCGTGATCTCTAGGTCAACATCAGGCATATGACGTACATGATAAGTCACTCAGTCATGTCTGACTCTTTGTGACCCTATGGACTGTAGCCTGCCAGGCTGTCTGTCCAAGGGGATTCTCCAGGCAACAATACTGGAGTGGGTTGCCATCCCCTCCTCCAGGGGATCTTCCCGACCCAGGGATGGAACCCAGGTGTCCTGCATTGCAGGCAGATTCTTCACCATCTGAGCTACCAGGGAAGCCCTTAAAGATAGCCAAAGGGCAAATACCTCTGTCAACATTGCTGTGCTTTGTTGCTCAGTTGTGTCCAACTCTTTGCAACCCCATAAACTGTAGGGGATTCTCCAGGCAACAATACTGGAGTGGGTTGCCATCCCCTCTTTCAGGGGATCTTCCTGACTCAAGGATTGAACCCAGGTTTCCTGCATTGTAGGCAGATTCTTCACCTTCTGAGCTACCAGGGAAGTCCTAGTATTAAGATGTCTTAAATGACCTGACTTTGATTAACTCGGGGTCTTCAGACACGAGTCACGTTTATCCCTGTCTTCCTGGATACCCTGACAGATCCCTGGCTAGCCTGGGGATACACATGCCTGGCAACAGGACTTTCTCATAGGTATAAATGAGCAGGAGTCAGGTACTTTAAAAGGGAGACAGAAAATTCCAAAGGACAAATAGTCTCTGAGTTCCTGAGCAGAAAGGACAAAACAGGAAATCTCAAACATACATTTTAATAAATCAAGCCTAAGCCTTTTGTTTGAAAATTCACCATTATTTTCTCTTGTTAAAGTATGATTAAAAAAAATTGTTGAGTTTATCAGTACAGATTACTTACTATACTTTGTAATCAGTAGCTCTGAATACCTGTTGACTACCTGTATGCTTCTTTGCCTCAGGTAAGAAAAGTTGTCTGTTGATGTTCATTTCTTGAGTGTGTTCTAGAGGTTTACAATCACTCTTGCATATCTGAATCACCTGAGGAATTTTAAAACAATCCAGATGCCTAGGTTTCACCTGATGCCAGTTAGTTAACTGAAAGTGCTGGTGGAGGTAGGAGCAAGGAGGAGGTGGAGGAAGAGGCATCAGCATTTTGCTTTTTAAAGGTTTCTAGGAGACTCTGGGCTTTCCTGGTGGAGATTTCAGTGCGTGGCCAAATTTAAGATCAGTGGTTCTGGAACTTGAGTATATAGCAGAATTACCTGGAGGGTTTGTTAAACAGATTCTAGGTTCTAATCCCAAGTTTTCCTAGTAACCTGGTGTCAAGTGGAGCTTGAATGTTTGCATTGCTAACAAAAAGTTCTCCAGTAATACTGATGCTACTGGTCTGGGGAGCAAACTGTGAGAACCATCCTTCTAGAGTTTCAAGTGGGTTAATATTACCAGAATGGATGGGACGGAAATCTTCAAAATCTAAAGGTGAATTTGAGTTAGTTTAGTAAAACAGTGTAACATGGTTTGGGAAATATTTGTACAGCCATGCTCTTCTGCTGTGATGGACATGCTTGAATTTGATTGCCAGCATGTTTTGTTGCAGTTGGATTTAGCCCAGGTTTTTGAGACCCACCCACAGTCCATTTCCTATGGGTTAACACTGTTTCCTAAATGCAAGTTAAGAAAAATGTCTGTCCACTGCTGCTGTTTAACACTGGCATCCTGTGAGACTTTACGGTGCACTGTGACTGTCGTGTCATTACTCCCAGGGTTTGGCGGTTACAGTGATGCTGTGATGTGGAAACCTGCAGGGCTGTGATAACTGTCCTTTCTCTAGCAGGGCTGCAGCTTTTTCTTTATTGGGCTAAACAGTGCCTAGTCTGGCCAGCTCTTGCTTCAGCTTAATAAGTAGTTTCTTTTTCTTCTATTATAAATATCATCTGCACAACTTTTTCTTCTATTATAAATATTATCTGCACAACTCTCTTAGCTTTCCTCGACTCATTAAAAGATCATTAGGTTTCCTATTAGCAGCTGCTGTTGATGGTTTTCCGCAGAGGCCTCAGCGTGGACCTCCCTGCCTTGAATTTGAGCTGGGGTAGAACAAGAGGAAGGAGGGAAGTGTGGAGACCCCACGAATACCTGCCTCCCAATTTCACACCGCAAAAGCTAGGCTGGAACCAGTCTATCTTCTTCAGCAGAGCTGGCTGCAGGTAAAACACAATTTGCATGTTTGTTCCCGAGGCCCCCAAACAGTAACTTTCATTTAATCACTTTTCTTTTTGTTGTTCAGGTGCTAAGTCTTGTCTGACTCTTTGTGACCCCACAGACTGCAGCACGCCAGGCTTTCCTGTCCTTCACTATCTCCTGGAATTTGCTCAAACTCATGTCCACTGAGTTGGTGATGCCACCCAACCATCTCATCCTCTGTTCTCTCTTTCTCCTGCCTTCAATCTTTCCTGGCATCAGGATATTTTCCAATGAGTTGGCTCTTTGTATCAGATTAGAATTTTTTAAATGCAAAAACAAAATATCCAAATAACTTTGTCAGTTTTTACATATCCTGCCTCTGCCAGTTGCCAATTCTTGTTTTCTTAAGAAAACAGTTCTTATTTTCAGTTTGCTGTCTGGTTTCCTTGTGGTTCTAGATCTGATTAATTAAACTTCCTTGGTTGTGGATTTCTAGGTGACCCATAGGTGAGGTTGAGTTCCAGAGACAATGGTACACACGTGTGTGTGCATGCTCAATCATGTCCGACTCTGTGACCTCTGTGACCCCATGGACTGTAGCCTGCCAGGCTTCTCTGTCCATGGGATTCTTCAGGCAAGAATACTGGAGTGAGTTGCCATTTCCTACTCCAGGGGATCTTCCCGACCCAGGAATTGAACCCACATCTCCTGCATTGGCAGGCGGATTCTTTACCTCTGCACCACCTGGTAAGCCCTCAATAGTACGTACATTTCTTTTACTCAATTTTACCTTTCTTATAACAACAACCACCCTTTATACTAAACTACCCATGTGTATTTATTAAATGCTATATTAATGAAGAATGTATATATATATATACATATATATATGCAAGTTAAAATGTAAAAGAAACATAAAACCTAGGTATTCTAGTAATCTTGCTTATTAAGTGCTTATATAGTACTTAATGTCAATCCTTTAAAAAATCTATAACTTAAAGAAAGGATGCTGTCACTTTAGAATTTCTGACATCAGAAGTCCCTGTAAATTCATGCACTTCCTTGAGCTTTAGGTACTTTCAGTTCTTCTTTAATAAAGACAGTTATCAAAGCTTAACCTATCTCTACAAAGTCATCTTCCAGACATTTTAAACCCCCTTCTCCTCACATGCCATCATTTCCTTTTTCGTGGTTTGGAGGAAAAGAGAAAAGATCCTAATTATATACACCAGCTCCATTTACCTGCTCCACTTCACCGTGATTGTGCTTTTCTGATTAGGAGAAAATTTGCTTTTCTCTGACCACTTCTTAGATTTAGCTCTCTGCCCTTTCCAGGGGAAGAGAGTCCTAATTTACACTGAATACATGTGTTTAGTCATTACCACTAAATGTAATGCTTCTTATTGAGAGTCTCCTGGAACTGATCTGTCTGGGTTTTGGTACAGCATAGCTTTTTTTAAGGGACTTCACTGAGGGTTGAGTGTATGTTGAAGCCCGCCACACAATAAGATTATGCAGTTAGAAATGGGTCTGATTTTTTCCCATGACAGAGGTGGTTGTTTTTCTTCTGAGCCAGGTCCATCCCACTGAATGGAGATCAGTAGGAGCAGCCCATGGCATGTCTGCAGGCTGACCAGGATGCACCACTGGAGGGAGCAGGGCATGAGCGTTGTTCCCTGTGCTTTGCATTGGCAAGCTGTCAACTCTTCAGAAAAATCAGGTGTAAATCCTATAGAAACTTTAAAAACTTCAGCTCCATTTACTAAGCTCCTTGGAATAGTAGAGGTCTCTGTTTCCTCTGTAAAACACGGGGCACTGTGTTTTAAGAGTTGTGGAAAGTACCTAATGCTCTAATGTACCAACCACTTCTGCTCCCACGGATGATTTCACTTCTCAAGAGTCAGCTGCCTTTGTGCAAACTTGTTTATGCCCATTGTCTTTGTTATCATAATTATATAACTTTATTAAATATCACATAAGTAGATGGGACATTAATGCAAGAAGAAAGTGTTTCTATGAAAGCTAAGCTTCTTTGGAAAAGATTTGATAAAACAAGTAGCTAAGAAGAATTGTTATCAAATTAGGGATGGGCAAAACATCTGCAAAAGATTAGAAAATATTATAAAAGTCTGGGAGAATTCTGCATTTAGATTGTTTTGTCTCATCTAAAGAAATTAGATGCTGCATTATGGATGTGGTTTATGCAAGAAAGACAATAAAGAACTCCAATCAACAGGCTCAAAGTAGAAGCAGCAGCCTTGGCTCTGCATGAATACATTGATGAATAAATGTGCATCTATAGGTTTAGCTTGGAATAATATGTTTAAGGAACTTTAACTGCCTTTTCTGATTAGGCCAACTGTCAGTTCCCATTGTGTTTACTCCTCATGCAACCCAAGTGTGACCTGGATGTTTCTGCTCTATGATGAATCACAGGAAATTGTCCCAGAGCTCCATACTGGGTCTTGTGGATTTTGAGTTCTGGGAGAGCTCACATGTTCATGGTCACCTCAGGCTTTGAACTTCTGCTTTTCTGTATTTTGGGTTTTGCATCATCACCTGTCCCTTATGTGCTATTTGTTCGGTGCCTCATAGCCTTGCCTATATAACTTGGATTTCTTTAATTTCTATAAAATAAACTTACATAAAGCATTTACATGTGTAGTGACTGAAGTGGGGAAAAGGGAGGACAGGGCAAGGTTTTACAAGTTAGAATGAAAAGAATTTCAAATTGGAAATGAGGTATCTTAAGGTCATTGGAAATGAGGTATCTTAAGGTCACCCTACTGCTGAGGACGTAATGCCCTATAGTGTGTTAGGCTCAAGTAATTTTCCTAGTTTCTTCTAACTGCTTTCTTCTCTCTTCTGGCTTTTCTCTTCTAGCCTGTTTGTGTTAGGGCATAACAGAGAGGCTTAGCCATCCCTTTGTTTCCTGCTGACCCTCCCTCTCTGGTGGGTTCTCAGCTCTCTCCCTGCCCAGATAGTCAGTAGGGTGACCACGTCCTAGGACCTGGAATACACTTGAAAGTACAGGTGCCTTTTCTCTAGGACAGAAGGCAGGAAATTGGGATTATTCTGGGCAAACCAGAATCTGCTATTTATCAAAGTATCTTCCTAACTGCAGGCTGTTTTCTCCTTAAGAATCCTGGTGTTAACAGATAAAACTTTTTTCACCCCATTACGTATACTGTCCAAATTTTGTTAAACTCAAAGCAGCCAATTCTTTCTCTCCTCAGGGGAGTGTTATTCACTGAAACAAAGTGTGCTTTTTATTAGCCATCACTGTTTACTGTTTTGTTTTTTAACATGAGGCCCTTAGCAGACACCAATATTCTCCATTTCATAGAAGGAAAAACTGAGCTTGAGAGAGTGAGATATACAGGACAGTTAAGTTGTGCAGGAGATTAAGCTGCAGAAATGTAAGGTTTATTATAACCTTATAGATGTAAGATTTATTATGATATTTATATCTATATAATAAGAGTCAAAAGTCATAGGGGAGCTGTGAATGACATTACACTACATCAGCTTGATGGCTTTTCTGGGCTTGAGCCTCTGAGCATCTTATTTGGTGCCTTTTATTCTTGCTCCCTGACTCTAAACCTGGTTCTTGGAAATGGCTCTCCCAGTAATCCTGAATCCCTGCTTTCAGCTTCTTTATTATTTCAGTCTTGGACCTCTACTCAGCAGAGTCATCCAA
The DNA here is from genome assembly GCF_054371585.1 of Giraffa tippelskirchi. NCBI lineage: Eukaryota > Metazoa > Chordata > Mammalia > Artiodactyla > Giraffidae > Giraffa > Giraffa tippelskirchi. The sequence continues at coordinate 171,046,123 of NC_137276.1, forward strand.
TCACCCTGAATTGTAAGTCCTTGAGTTGGGTTATTGTGATGCTGATAGATGAGAACTAAATTGAAACCATCAGCCTCGTTTTCCTTACTCACCTTTTTCCAGATGTGGAAGTTAATGGGCTTGGATTGGCTGCTAACACTGAGTCTCATCAAAGGCCATTTTCCCTACCAGCATTAACTGCAATTTATTGATTGGGTGGAGGCTGGAGGCATTTGGGGCGTGGATTTGTATGAGGGCCTTGAAAATGATTGGAGCTGAAATCTAAGCCTGCCACCCGAGTTTGTCAAATTGAACAGGGAATACTGTGACTTTGGATTCAGAAGCCAGGTAGGCTGAGAAAATGAGCAGTTAAAAATGTCTTATCTTATTACAAAGAGATAAGCAGCTCTTTCCTTCCTCTGAGAGTCAACTATGGGCCCATTTTATATGTGCCAATTTCTACTGCTGAAATCAGAGGATAAGTCTAGTTCTTCATTGGCTCCTATAGTCAGTCATTGAGGTCTACTTAGACTGTCTGCATCTGCTGTTTCTACTTCACCTCCTGTCTTGTTTTTAACATTTAAGTATAGTTGATTTACAGTATTTTGGTGGTTTCAGGTATATTGCATACTGATTCAGTATTTTTGCAGAAGATATTTTATTATAGGTTATTATAAGATAATACACATAATTCCCTATGCTATACAGTATATCTTTGTTGCTTATCTATTTTATAAATAGTAGTTTGTGTCTTTTGCCTTTCTCAAACTATTCCAAAAAACTGAAGTGAAAGCAACACTCCCAAATTCTTCATATTTTTGGTAGAATTCCCCTGTGAAGCTGTCTGGTCCTGGACTTTTGTTTGCTGGGATTTTTTTTTTAATACTTTTTAAAAATTACAAATTTAATTTCACTTCTAATCCATCTGTTCAAATCGTCTATTTCTTCTTGACTCAGTCTTTGCATACTGTGTTTCTAGAAATTTGTTTATTTCTTTTAGGTTGTCTGATTTGTTGGCATGTGACTGTTCATAGTATTCTTTCATGATTTTTTAATACTTTTGTGATATTTATTGTTATTTATCCTATTTCATTCCTTATTTTGTTTATTTGGGTCCCCTCTCTTTTCTTCTTGGTGAGTCTGGCTAAAGGTTTATCAGTTTTGTTTATCTTTTCAAAAAGCCATTTCTTGGTTTCATTGATCCTTTTTATTGTTGTTTTACCTCTGTTTTATAAATTTCTTCTCTAATCTTTATTATTTCCTTCCTTCTGCTGATTTTGGGTTTTGTTTATCTTCTTATTCTTTTAAGCAGTAGGTAGGTTACGTATTTGAGATACGTCTTGTTTCTTGAGGAAGCCACGTGTCGCTGTGAACTTCACTCTTAAAACTGCTTTTGCTGCCTCCCATAGATTTTGTAAGGTTGTTTTCATTGTCATTTGTCTTGAGGTATTACCTGATTTCCTTGTTGAGTCATTGATTCTTTTTAGTAGCATGTGGTCTGATTTCCTCATTGATTCATTGATTCTTTTTAGTAGCATGTTGTTCAGTCTCCATATGTGTGTTCTTTTCCTGTTTCTCTTCCTCTAGTTGATTTCTAGTTTCATACTGTTGTAATCAGAAAAGATGCTTAATGTAATTTCTGTCCTCATAAATTTGTTAAGGCTGGTTTGGGGATCTAGTATGTGATATATTCTGAAGAAAATTCCCTGTGCACTTTAAAAGAACATGTATTCTGCTGTTTTTGGTTTTAGTGGCCTGTAGATATCGATTAAGTCCAACTGGTCTGTTTTACTATTTAGGATCTTTGTTGCCTTGTTGATTTTTGGTCGAGATGATCTACCCGTTGATGTCAGTAGGGTGTTAAAGTCTCCTACTATTACTGTGTTATTGTCAATTTTTTTTTCTTTATGTTTGTTAGTATTCGCTTTGTATATTTAGGTGCTCTTGTATTGGGTATGTGTATGTTAATGAGTGTAATATCCTTTTCTTATATTGATCCCTTTATCATTATGTAATGTCTTTCTTTGTCTCTTGTTGTAACCTTTGTTTTAAAGTCTATTTTTTCTGATGAGTATTGCTACCCCTGCTTTCTTGTCATTTCTGTTTACATGAAGTATATTTTTTCAGTCCTCTCTCTCTCAATCTGTGTGTGTCTTTCACCCTGAAATGAGTCTCTTGTAAGCAGTGTATTGAATAGCCCCCCCGTCTTTTTTTTTTTTAACCCAGTCAGCCATTGATTGGAGCATTTAGTACACTGTCATGTAAAATAATTATTGATAGGTATGTTCTTATTGCCAGTTTATTCCTTTTTTTTTTTCAATTGTTTTTATAGTTCTTCTTTGTTCATTTTTCATTCTTTTTGTTTTTTCCATTGTGGTTTGAGTACTTTTTATCTCAGGAATTGAACTACCTATTTTTGATTGAGATCTCTTTTATAGTTTCTTTTTAAAATGATCTTGTGTTTAGATTGATTCTTTTTATTAATTCAGTTAGCTTTTTTTTTTTTTTTTTTTACTAGCTTTGGAACTAAGTGTCTGATAGACTGATTTTTTCTGTTTTATTATTTCTTAAGAGGTTTTCTCTTTCTCTTGCAGTTAGGAGTATTTCCTCTGTCCTTTCATTTTATTTAATTTCCTCTGTTTTTATGAATTTAGGTGAGACAGTTATCTATTGTGGTCTTGATGGGCTATTTTTATGTGTGAGGGCTGTCTGTAGACTTGGTGTACCCAGGTTCTTTGGTTGTGATGGCTGTAGTTATTGTGGATACCAGCCACATCTTTCCCCAGGGTGTGCTGGCTGCTATCACCTTGATAAGGAGTGTGATTGGTGTTGGATAAGCTAGAGCCCAAGCCCAGAGTGTGAGGCAGGACTTCCTCTCTGCTCAGTGGCTGTCACTTCCTGTCGGGATTGAGGTCTGCCCCCCACATTGGTGGAACAGATGCCCTGAGGGTCAGACTCAGATTGACTCTGTTCTCTTTAAGTGTGTTTTTTTCTTCTCCCTGCCCTGAGGCCTTTGCCCCAATGGAGGGGAGTAGCTGTAGTAAGTGTGGATTGTGTACTTTCAGAGGTCTTATGCACAGCTTGTGTAGACATCTGTGACTCCACTCAGATGCAATCCAAGGTCATATTTTTTTCCTCTTGGTATTGTTCCAGATAGATCTTGCACTAGAGTGCAAGGTAATGGTATAGAGTGGACTGGGATGGAATGTTTGCTCAGCTGGGACTGGGGATCTTGATGTATTGGTTGTAGGGGTTTGAGTAACTGAGCTGCTGTCAGATGTCTGGGCTGCTTCTGAGGTGCTTTTTGAGTCACTGCCAACGTTGGCTGCCATTGCCCATCTAGACCACACTTCAGGTCTCAGGTTGTCTTAGTATTCATAGATTGAGTCTTTTCCTAGGACCTGGCTGCCTTAGATCTTGTGCCAAGGTGTGGTGTGGGGAGAGCAAGGCTGGGGTGTATTCACTCAACTTTGGTTGGGGAATGTGATGAGGTGGCATCTGCTAGGGCAGACCTCTCTGTGCCCCGTCTGGTTGCAAGCTACCACCTGCACATTCCTTGTGATTGAAGTTCCAGGCTTCTCCAGCCCTTTTCTCTATCCTAGAAGTTTTCTAACCAGCCAGGATGGCTTATATCCTCTATGAAGGACCCCGGGACTGGGACACCCTGTCTGTGGTCTGACCTGCTCATTTTCCAGGATGAGAGTACATCTGTGTGGGCTTCCTTTTCCTCTGAGTTCTCTATTAGGGACATGGGTCCTGACTGAGTGCTTTTCCCCTATCCTACCCACTTCCGTAGGAATCCTTCCTGCAACCTTGGTTTCGTAGGAGTTTTTGTGCTATTTTCCCATGAGAATTGTTCCAAATGTAGATGTATTTTTGTTCTGTTTGTTGGTGGAGGTGAGCCCCATGTCCTCTTATCTACCATCTTGAGCCCCTTCTCTTTCCTCCTGTCATAAATCCATTCCACTCAGGCTTCTCACCTCTTCCACTCCAACCTATTTGCTCTTACAGTGACCATCAGTGCCTTTCCCATTGCTAAAAACAGTTCTCAACTCTAATTCTAATTGTTCTAGCACAGCATTTAAGATGTTTGGTTATAATCTTATATTCTTGAAACAGTTTCTTCCTTTGGGTTCTAGAACATCACGCTCTTCTGATTTCCTCACACCTCAATGGCTACTCCACATCTCATTGCCTTTGGTTGGTGCAACCTGAACTTCTTGACCTCTAATTATTGGATTCTCTAGAGCACAGCCCTTGGATGTCTTTCTTCTTCTGCCTACACCCACACCTATCCAGACTCATGTATTAAATATTATATGTCTGATGATGACTTCCAAGTTTTTGTCTTTGGCCTGAAACTCTCCCATGGACTTGAAATGCATATAATCATATGCTTACCCAACTCTCTACTTAAATTTTAATAGGCATTTTAAAAATTAAATTAATTAAATTAATATCTCACACTGAACCTCTGCTCTCCTCTTAATGATTTTCCTAATTTTTCTTTATAATAAAGGGCAACTCCTCCCTTTCAGTTGCTTGGGTTCAAGTGCTGGAAGTCATCCCTAATTTATCTTTTTATCTGACATTTTACTTTCAATAGATCAGCATAGTATATTGGCTTTATTTTCAAGATGCTCAAATACCCATAATCTGACCACCGCTTAACACCTCTCCTACTATCACCCTGGTCCCATATGCCATCCTCTTTCACCTGGTTTATTGCAGTATCATCCCTGAATGGTCTCCATGCTTCTGCCTTGGCTAATCGCTATGGTGAAGTTTCAACGTGGCAGCCAGAATGATTGGTTAAAAACCAAAGTCAAATTATGTTACTCCTCTGCTCAAAACCTTGAATGGATCCACATTTCACTCAGAGTAACAGCCAGAGTCCTTAATAAAGCTCTTACTGCAAGACTCTTCACCCCTATTTCTGAGCCAGTGTCCTAATAGTTGCCTCCTTTCTTACTATGTGTCAGTAACTGCTCTGGCTTCCAATACTCCAGTCATTCCTGCCTCATGAGGTTTTCACTTGTTCCCTCTGCCTGGAACTTTCTCATTCCACATGTGTGCATAGTTGTCTCACTTTCTTACGGTCTTTGCTCCAATGTTACATTTTTGGTAAGACCTTTCCTACTCATCCTACTTGAAATTGAAAACCTCACTCACCCAGAACTTCCTACCCCAATTCCTCTTATTTTATAGAACTTACTTTACGTGGAACAGAATATAAAAAGACAGTAGTGGTATAGATAAAATTATTTGTCCATGAATTTTAGTACCAGATGGGATTTTTATTCTTGAAGATAATAATGTTTTCAGTTTCTGAGGCTTCTTGCCACAAATATAGTAATCATTCCTAACCACTCTGTTTAAACAGTAGTGGTTTAAAAAGCAGTATCTCTGTTGCTTGAATCGTAGCCATCACATACTTGTCTCTGCTTGAAGAACTGACCTTCAATCTCTGCCTTATATTAAGCATGTTTGAACACTTATTAGTGACATGGCATTGTGTCTTTTCACCCCTAACTTTCTTTGTTGGAAATTAATTATATTTGTCTAAGCATGTTTTTAAGATGTTTCTATCTTAATGACATAAATTTATTCTAGAATTATGGTCTTGTCTATGAATGTAAGTCTAGATGAATTGAATCCTCAATCATAGGGAACCACAGGTAGTGACAACTAAGTACTGAACAGACTTGGGTGTCAAAATCAGGATCTGGGAAGATAAGTTAAAGGAACCCTGAAACTGTGAACACTATCTAGTGGAATTTGCCTCCTGTTATTGGATTGAAGAAAAGGGTCCAGTGCCCATCCTATCTCCATTTTACTAGGTGCACAGCTGACTGGCTACTTCTGTCCAGAGCAGCACCCCACACCACTTCTCAACCTATTAAGAAGTGATACTTATACTACTAAGTCGCTTCAGTTGTGTCCGACTCTGTGCGACCCCATGGACAGCAGCCCACCAGGCTCCTCCGTCCACAGGATTCTTTAGGCAAGAATACTGGAGTGGGTTGCCATTTCCTTCTCCAATTAAGAAGTGATAACGTTATTTAAATATATCTTAGCCTGCTTTCAAATGGGATGCATTTAAAATACGTTTGAAATATAAGTGAATTATTCATTTACCAAAGAGCAGACTTTTACTAAAATAGTTCAGGATGAAAAGCAGCATATGAAATTATCTGATTGTCACCTACTTGCATTCTAACAACCATATGTACTCTTCCATTCACTTCGGGTATTTTCAGTCTTTAGGCTGAAAGGTCAAATAGCATTTTGAGATTTGAGAATTTTGAGGCCTCTGATTAAATCCACACCTACTGGTGATCCAACTGGTGATGCTTCCATATCAGGAAACATCAGGAGAAGAACTTCTCATGTTTGGACAGCCAGCACTTTCTGAAATTTTGATAAAGTGCAAATTCAATTATTTAGAGGTCACAAACTACAAATTAAGATATATGCTTTAATACAGCTTGCTCTCCCCCCTCCCTCTCTCTGTCTCCTCTCCCCTGCTCTCCCTTTCTTTCCCTCTCTGTCTTTCTCTGGCCAATTTTCTATCCTTCTGTTTGGAATATTGCTTTAGATGCCTCATTAGTTTAATCAGTGTTAGAGAACATTTAATGAGTTAGGCAGTCAGTCAAAATTGGACTATTTTGAGGGGAAGCTCCCATTTCCTGAGATGGAGAATCACAGAATCTAAGTTTGGAAGGAATCTTAAATTTTCATCTAGACTAATGATTCTCAACTGCAGTTTCACAGTAGAATCATCTGGGAGTGTTTTAAAATCCTCATGCCCTAGACCAACGGAAATCAAGTTTCTTGGGATTGTGCCTAGGTGTCCGTATTAAAACAGAAACAAAACCCTAACTGTTTCTACTTTGCAACCAAGTTTGAGAGCCATGACCTAAGTAAACTCACTTGATGCTTAAATCTCCTTTGCATTGTCGTCACTGCCCCAGGCATGGCTGATCTCTGTTAAGATACTTCCAAGGAAGAAAGTGCTCAATCCCTAGATAAGAGCTCTGTAGGAAGATCTTTTTTATACAGTAAGTCCCCTACATAAGAACCTTCAGGTTGTGAACCTTCAAAGACGCAAAGATTGTCTGCATGTCCAAGCACGTAAGTTAGTTCTATTTGAGGAGGCACTGTTACTTTTTGAGACACAGGGCCCAAACATAGAAAGGTACACGAAGATTGCAGCAATCGTTCAGAATGGAGTCCAGGGCTACTGTGTCATCCACGATGAGAAAAAGAGAACCACTGTCCAGACATCACTGGATCATTTTTTCAAGAGGATAGCTAGACTTGAATCCAGCAGGGAACCAGAACCTGTGCCATCACCGTCAGATGTGAGTGAAATTGCAGCTTCCCCTCTGTCTCCTGTTGCTGATGGCCCTTCAGCTCTACCGTCTGCCACCTCCTCCCCCTCCTCTAGTTAGTAACTCTTCTTGCTTGTTTGCTCAGTGCCAGCCCCTGTATGCCAGTTGCTATGTGGTACTATGATACTTTTCAAGGTACTGTACTGTAAGATTAAAAATGTTTTACTTTTCTTGTTTGTTTTTAAAGACTTTTTTGATGTGGGGCATTTTAAAATTCTTTACTGAACTTGTTATAGTACTGCTTCTGTGTTATGTTTTGGTTTTTTGGCCATGAGGCATATGAGATCTTAGCTTCCTGACCAAGGATTGAACCTGTACCCCGGGCATTGTAAGGCGAAGTTTTCATCACCAGACCCTCAGGGAAGGCCTTTGTTTTTCATGTATTATTTGTGTGAAAAGTATTATAAACCTATTACAGTACAGTACTATATAGTCAATTGTGTTAGCTGGGTATCTAGCTTAAATTTGTTGGACTTACAAATGCACTTTTGGAATGGAACTAGTTCATATTTGGGGGACTTACTGTATTAATATGAAAGCTTTCTCCTTATACCTTCTCTACTCATTGTTTTTGGTTCTATCATTTGGGACCACAAAGAACAAATTTCACCTTTCTGCATCACAGTTCTTTGAAAATTAGAAGGCAGTTATCATTTGCTTACTTTTTTAAAACGCCAAGTATTTATTGAATATTTTGTTCAGGCCCAGACCTGCCTTGGAGCCCTAGTACGCTGAAAAATGGTCACTGCACTTATGATGCTCGCAGTATAGTGGGGAAGATTAAATAATCAGTGATTTTGGTGGACAGCTCAACAATGCACTGTTACCCTCTTATCTCCCCACCTTGCATCTCACCCTGTCTTACCCATCTCTGAGAAAAATAGCCTCAACTTCAACTTGTTTTCATAGGACATTGTTTGAGGTTGTCTGTCTACTGAGGTTTAGATTTACTTCAGGTTGTCCACATCCCTAATAATGTATGGCTCTGAGGGTGGATTACAGATGTCAGGTGTGGTCTGAATGTACTGACAAAAGAGAGGGACTACGGTCTGTTTCGCTACACTTCTAGAGGATATGCTGATGACTCATCATGAAATTGTGGACAATTAGATCCATTCTTCATATATCTGGGGCTGTTTATAATAAACACATCTATCCTTTGGGTGAACAGGAGGGTCGGGAACACAAGGCTGATGATATCAAAAAGGGATTTTGGTTGGAGGAATTTAACTTCCCTTTTTTGTCTATCTTAATCATCAGTCTCTTAAGTTCACATGTGAACATTCTGATAATTGATTATGCCACTGGTCCTAGAAGTGCATTGGTGGGTTTGTCTGCATGTGGGCACATTTGCCAAGTGAATTGGACCTAGAGAGAGATGTTGGGTGGGGAGCAACAATTTGGTAAAACTCTTCTTTTTAAGATTTTCCTCTGTCTGCTAATCAACATTAGAAGAAAGTGGCTTTCTTAGTGGTCACTTCTAGATGCAAATTGATCAAATCTATTTTTTTTAGCTCTTCTTTTTCCTGTGCTCTAAGCTAGATGATGGAGTACATATGTTGATTTCCAGTATTACCTTATGGTTTTATGGGAAATCTTAAATTAGTAACTTCTTTGACTTTTATCTGATTCATCTTTTACACACTTTAGGGTGTCAGGGTTATGACAGACCAGTAGAAACTCCCATCAACTGACATTTTCAGTATTTTTCCCCAACCAGTCTCTCCCTTTATGTTTGCTAGTTAATGTCTCAAGAAGGTATGCTGCTATATATTTGGATTTTTGCATTCACATTTAACAAAATGTTTCTCAGATATTTGTAACACAACAGATTCTGCTCTGCTGAGATAAAAATGAGTACATTGAAAACAGATCAATGGCCATAACATCAACCATAGGATCAGTAAACTTTCATTGAGAATGTGTCATATAATTGGTTCCAATTAGAACCAATTCTGAGTTCTAATCTGGGGAAGATTTAGGCAGGCTCCTTCACTATGGGTGCCTTCTTCATTGTATTCTCAATAACAATGAGATGCCACTATCCAGAAGGGAATGGGAAGGCATGGTGAACAACCATGCCTAACCACACAGTGTGTGCTAGACTGGAAAACCTTCCAGATAGATGCTGTTGAACAAGGTGGAGATAGAGCTCAAGTCTGATTGAGAGTGGAAAAGTGAGGAAGGGACTCATGCAAGAGCTTTTAATATGCCTGCTGTGGGGCACGATTCAAGAGGCTGGGATTGCATTTGCAGATGTATATAGGGAAGTGTTTGAAAATAGGCTTTTAAAAATCTATCTGCCCACTTCTTTACCCAAGCTCCAAGACAGTTTCAGGTGCTCAGCATTTCAAAGAGCAGATTTGTGCCAGAAGCAACAGCCTGTTCAATCCTCACTGTCTTGTCTTCTCAGCCACATTTGACTTCACTGAGCTCTCCATTCATGCCCTGGCTGGCGTGTTCATCTGATTCATCCTTCTCTCACTTGGTCCTCCCACTCCCAACCATGGGTGATCCTTTAGATTCCATATTTGGTCCTCTGTTATTGTTTATGTATACCTTTTCATTTGGATTTCTCAGGATTTAACTACCACTTAAATGATTTTATGTTCCAAGATTTTATTTTCAGCCTTAGAGTACAATATACATTATCAGTTATCTGTTAAAGTCAAATGTCATTGTAATAACACTTATTATCTTTTACTTAAAGACCACCTGCATTTGCTGCTGTCAAATATTCTCAGTATTTGAAATCAAATGACTCATTTTTTTTTTTTTTCTTTCCTGGCTTTTCCTGTTTCTTCAGTGGTATTCTGATTCCCCTAGCCATCCAGGTACATTGGGTTTCTCTTTTTTTCCTAGTAAAACAAATATTATAGTTGAGACACTATTGTTGGGCAGATTATGGACTGAAAGATAAAGTTTCTGCTTTAGTGGTGTTTGCATTTCCATAGGAGAATTAGACATTAATCATATAATCACAAAAATATACTTTACCACTGATGGAAAGAGCAGCATAGGATAAGTACAAGGAGCCACGAGAGTGGCCGACTTAGACTGGGGGGTGAGGAATGTCTTCCTTACAGTGATATTTGACCTGAGATCTGAGTAATGAGTCAGCCTTGAGAAGGACAGACATCTCAGGCAGTGGGAGGAAACTGTGCAAGTCAAAGAAAATGATGTGTGTGGAAAAGTGATGTGGAAGGGAGAGTGGAAAGGGATGAGGCTGAGTCAGGTCATGAAGGGCCTTGAGGCCAGTTTAAGTAAGGGGTAAAATGATCTCATTTATATTTTTGGATGTGGGACACACATCCAAACCTCAGAATCACTGTGTCTGAACACATCTCATATTCAACAAGTCCACACGTTGCATTAAATTTTGCTGCCTAACGCCTTCTGCATCTATCTTTTCCTTTGCATTCCTGCTCTTGCCACTGAATTCCAGAGCTGTGAATGAATGTCTCAATTATAATATATCCATCTCCAGTTATGGTTTGCTCACTGAGAACTGCTGTTCCTCTGTCCCTAAACAGTTTAGGGACAGTTTAGTTCCCCACCCTAAACAGGGCCTCAGGGGTCCCAGTAACCTGTCCCCCCTTCAGGATCTTTGTCAGCTTCTAATCAGACAAGAGAGAGTGTGTCTGTGTGTCTTAAAAGGCCATGGTTCCAAAGTTGAATGAACTCCCATCATCTGGTGACCTTTGAAAACGTACAGATTTTTAGGCTCCATGCCCAGAGGTTTCGATTCAGCAGCTTTTGAGTGGCACCCTGGAACCTGTATATTTTTGAAGCTCAAGTTTGTAAGGACTGGGCAGGATTGATTTGCTCTGTGGCACCACTTCTCTGCATTTCCCTTGATCCTGGAGAGGACACTTGGCATTTGGGTCTGGTCCCCGTCTCCTCTGAGCTCTCTTTCTCCCCTGACTGAAACAACCTTTCTTACTGAAATCTTGATTTGATTTTAAAGGCTTCTGTTTTGTGGTTTTTCTTCTCGCTGGGGACTCTCTGATGTCTTCTCAGCAGGCGTAGCCACCTGTGATGGGACGTGCCATGCCATGGAGGACTGCTCCCTGGATGGCTGAGTGACAGGCAGTGTTTCCTGAGATTCATTATAAAACAAGCCCTGTATTTGCAAAGATGAGGTGTTGGATAGAGCAAGAGAGGAAAGTAGGAGACAAGAAAATAATCTTTTTGAAAATGCAGCCCTGATTCATGTATCCACCAATTAGATTTGCTTCCTTTTGGTCTTTAGATAAAAAAACTCAAATAAACATGATTGTGGTGCATCTGTTTTACTGCTTCCAATCTTCTGACTACTAGAGCAAAAAATTAATATCTTCTTTCCTTGGTAACAGTAAAAACTTAGATACTAATGGAAGGAGAGGGTGAACAGATGCAGTTTATCTTTGGGTGATGACTGTGTTTGTGTTTATTCATATATATTTGCACATATATATGTGATTAGCATCGATTTAATATTTTTATGGAACTGTAGCAATAGATCATGTTAGGTATGTGAAAAGAAAATCGAAATTGAATCCCTGACCTAATATACCTAACTTTAGAGGCATAAGTGCATTATCAGATATACATGAGCCAAAGAAATAACAGGAAGAGAAGTTTACTTGGTGTCCAAATATGGATTCATTACTTTTTAATACTCTCTAATGTCTATTCTTAGAAGTGCAGGCCTTTTCAAATGTCCTTTAATTTCATGTATATTCATGTAGAGTCAGTTTACTGACAAGTGATCACTGAGCCAGGGCAGGTGGCATGAGAACATGGATTTGCATTCCCTAAAACTGAGTCCCTGAAACCTGAATGAAGAGGAACACCAATGAATTATAAATTAAATTGATTGTGTGTGTGTGTGTGTGTGTGTGCATGCATGCGTGCATGCACACATGTACATGTTGGGAAGGAGGTGAAATTGGGAGGGGGTGAGGAGAATGCCTTACTTCCACTCTCAGCACAGGGGAAGATAAATCAACACAGATTTAAAAATGTGAAAGGCTTTTCCCATTTGCCTCGCTTCCTTGTGGGGTCTTTGAATGTGTTTGGCAGCAGGGGCCATGCAAGGCCACCTGTGCAGCCAGCAAGATGCTCCTGGTGTTTACAGGGCTCCCTTATGAATCTCCTCAAGCAGCTCTCAGGGAAGCTGGACACTTTCTTTGGAATGTCCTCTATCTTTTTTAACCTTTCTTGAGGAGTTATTATAACTATAATGACTTTTTGCTGTAAGGGTAGTGAGGATTTTCTTTATCCCCAAAATCGAAAATGAGCATCTTCCTGTTTTGTATCATTCAGGATGCCTTGTCCAATGGTGCTGGAGTCTGTAAGTTGTGCAGTTCTGGGGCACCAGCCACATTGTGCTGGGAGGAAGAGGTTACTGGGGGGATGTTTCGTGATTGGTGACCCTTGAAGTCATGCAGCATGGTGGTCAATATTCATTATAAAATCAATCAAATTAATAAGCAACTGAGTGAGGAAATGCCTTTATTTTCATTTTTCATAGACAGTTTAGTGTAGTTTATGTTGAATCCAGATGAAACTAGAAATACAGAGACTATGGATTAAGAGAGACTGGGGTTCAATCCTGGCTCCCTCATTTACTTACTGTGTGATTTGGACACGTTTGCTTAATTTTTTGAACCTCAGTTTGCATATCTGTAAAATAAGTAGAGTAATACTTACCCTGTAGAGTTATAAAAATTACATGTACTGTATATATATGTATATATACACAAAACAATACAATCCCTGGAATAGAATGTTAATAATATTCTGAATATTATTACTGAATATTACTACTATACTATAGTAATATTCAATATTACTCTGAATATTAATAATGATAATCATGGTTCTATGTTTTTCAATCCAGTGTGAGTTATATTAGTAGCTGTGAGTGGAGTAAGTAGAGCATGAACACAGGACTGAGCGAAAACCTGTATCCACTAAAGGCGGGGCTTGTTTCTTATCACACATGTAGCTTCCAGTCTGTTCCTATCCTAGTGATGAACACTGCATGGATTATTAAATAAGTTACCATTATGAGCTTGCAACAGAAATCTTTGTTGAAACATAAAAACAGTTAGTTGAGAATTACTGGTTCAGGGTTGTTTGTGTAGTGTGAAGGGTGTGCATTTTATCATACATTAGCTCTGGCCTGTGGTAATACAACCAACTGGAAAGAAGGCACAATGGGGTTCTGATATTAAATTCTGAATGTGCCACACAAGTATGGCCGAGAGAACAGCCCTATTCTGGCCGGCCTCGATTCCTCTTTTTGGTTCTATTTCTCCTCTGCCATGTGCCACTTTCTCTCCTACTGTAATAAATTATTTATCAAGCCTGCTGCCTGCCCTGTAGGATTTATCAGATCTATTCCTTTCTCTTATTATTGCCTCCTTCTTGCTGCTTTTTTTCATTATTTGTGCCTTTGCTCTTTCCATGCATTTATTAACTGAATTAGCACATTTCCAGTGTTTGTTCACATTTAATGAGGTATTGGTATTTTGACGGCGGAAATGAAGAAGTGAGACCCACAGGTGAGAATTTTATTGAACTTCACGGTATTTTATTTTCCAAGATGTGCAATTCACAAAGTCATAATCTTTTGTGTAACGCAAAGTGATACATGTCCCTACAGTATCTGATATTTTTATGGATGAAAATATAACACTTTTAAGGAAAGTTCCTCAGATAAACTGACTATATCCTCGAGAGTTCAGATTTATTTCATAGAAAACAAGGAATCTTACAGTCACAGAACACATCAAATAAATTTAAGAAGTAATTAGAAATTCAAAATCAAGTTGGAAATGCCTCTGGATTAATTTGATTGAATAGTCTTAGTCAAGGTTCTTTGGGTGCAAATAACAGAAATCTACACAAACTGGCTGGAGCAGAAAGGTGGGGGAGTCAGGTGGGCTTATTCTAAGAACACATAGATGTCCCAGGGTTTTCAAGGGCAGAAAATAGGACAGCAGCCTGGAGCTAGGAATCCATCAGAACCAAGGCACAGATACGCTGTCAGCCTCCAGCTCTCTCCCTACTTCATTTCTCTCTTGCTGCCGTTGTTCTTTGTTTCCTTTTGCCAGTGGAAGTTGGCTGTACCCTAAGGGCAAACGCAGCTCCTGAGTTGGAGTAAAGAGCCCAAGCTGCCCAGCATCTCTGAATCCCAAGTTCTGATTCCTAGGAGAAAGAAAGTGATTGGTCAGGAAAGTAGGACTCCTACAGTGAATACATTGCTGCCTGGAGACCGAAGCTGGGCTGGGCTGGGGAAGAGAAGTCCTCAGTGTAGTTGGTTTCTAGCACTGGCATTGTCTGTGGCACATTTTGTCTTGCTCCATCCTTTTCCTGTGCCACATTGAAATCCAATTAATGTGGGCACAAAACAGTTGTAGCTGAAGTCTTTTGTGACATTTGCTTACTGTTAAAAGCCTGAATATATACATATGCATGCCCAAGACACCCATTAGAGAAGCTGTCTGTAGAACTTAAGCTCAATAACTTTTATCTGACATAAGTAGGAAATTATGGAGAGGGTGCGTATATTTGATTTTGTATTTTGTTTTCTTTGAGTTGGATTAGATTGTGTTTAATCATCATTATAAGCTCATTTCAGTGGTAGCTGGTATTTAATCGCTCAAAAGTGTCTATTATTTCATTGATATTTTCCTTTTCTGAGCTTCATTCCCTCCTTTGCTCCATTTTCTCCCTACTTCCTTCTTAATCTGTTCTTTCTTTCTTCCCCTGCTTTTCCTCACTGTCTTTCTGCTGAGGAAGGAGTAGGTATGCGTGGGTGTTGCTGCAAGGGGGGGAAGAAAAATTGAGCAATGACAAGTTAGAAAGTAGCAAAATTATTTTAGTAACTCACTGTCTTGGGAGGAGGATACATATTGATGTATAATTTATACACAAATGCAAATCACCATGTAAATTGGGTCCGTATTTTAGCTCTTAGAGAGTGCTGCCCACACGTTCTGTGTCGTCCTTCCTGGGCCTCGGCTTCAGGCGGCTGCTTTGGAGTCACAAGGGGTCAGAGTTAAGAGGATCTGGTGTAACTCATGATGAAATGTGTGGCCTTTATATTTCCATACAACGACCAAGGCATGTGAAAGGATGAAAAGGGAGTGGGGAAGGCAGGGGGGAACGCTGAGGGAGGGCAGCCGAGGGAAGGAGAAGGGGGCCCTACCCAAGCAGGCAGTCGGCGGTGGATCGGAGCTAGGCAGGATGTGGGCAGCTGCCTGGAGAACACTGACTTGGTCAGGAAAGGGGCAGCTGCTGGCACATCCAGTGTGTGTGTGTGTGATTTAGGAAAAGATACTTGCTTGCAGTTGTGTGACTGTAGTGGTGTGCCGTTCTCAACCGGGCAGGGCACATCTGTGTGGGACCACCCACTGTAATGTCAGGCAGCATCCCTGAGGGTG
Source organism: Giraffa tippelskirchi (assembly GCF_054371585.1). Taxonomy (NCBI): domain Eukaryota; kingdom Metazoa; phylum Chordata; class Mammalia; order Artiodactyla; family Giraffidae; genus Giraffa; species Giraffa tippelskirchi. The sequence continues at coordinate 171,061,931 of NC_137276.1, forward strand.
AGAGGCAGGATCTCAGCTTTGTGGCTCATGACATACTTCTGCTCCCCGCCCCCGGTAAGGACCCCTGTCTGTGCCACAGGGGTTGTGTGGGTTAGAGGTTTGCTTTGGGTATTACAGCTCAGAGACCCTGGAGCAGGGGGAGTCAATGGGAGACTAATCAGAGGAGACAAGAGTTCAGGTGTGGGTCATGTCTGCAAATGCAGGTGGCAGAGGGGCATGTGTGGCTGTTGGCAGGAGGTGACCTTGAGGTGAGCAAGGCCATGGGCGCCTGTTGTGTTACATACTATTGGGTGACATGCTCCAGCTGCTGGGGGAGACCCTGGTGGCTCTGTTTCACCCCCAGGTAAAGGAGGAAGAGCACTTTGAGGAAGACCAGCTCAGTGGAAGGCAGTTGCCTGGCTTGTAGGCAGTAGAGCTGGGATTTGGGTTTAGGCCTGTCTGTCTGCAAAGTCCATGTGCTTTGTGTCCTTTTCAGTCTCTCTGTCACCTCTCCTGCCCTTCCTAAGGGCAAGGTGACCTCCAGTTTTCAGCCAATAGGAACACAGTTGTTGCAAACACCTCCCATTCTAGACAGCCTTGAAGTAGGGAAGCTGTTGCAGCAAATGTAAGGACACACAAACTGTCACAGGAGACAGGATTCCTTGAATCTGGTCTTCAGAATGTCTGAAGCAAAAATTGTGTGTGACACATGGTCTAACAAAAGAATTTCGTGCTGTTTCATGCTGTGCGATCAGACTGGGAGACAGAGATAGGAGATGAAATATTCAAACTTCAGGGACTTTGAGAGTGTTTGAAATAAACATTGTCCTGGAAAATTCTGGATGTAAGTTCATGCCACCTAGGGAAATCCATATAGTAGTATACAATATCTAATGGGTCCTATGGGGCAATTCATGATGCATTTAGAATGAAAGTACATTTTTGCCCTAACATATACCTGGTGCAGAATGACCTCAAACAATTGTGATAAGACAGTAACTAAGGAGTATACAAAGGAGGGGGCTGTCAGTAGGAAGAATGAGTAGACTCTTGAGGGACCAGTTAGGGCAAAGTGGCATAAGAGAGACAGGAAGCAACTCAATGGTAAGAACAGAAAAAGGCGTCAAGAGGAAAAATGAAATATCGAACCACACATGAAAGGATTAAATCAGCCTTCCTACTGATAATATGAGAGAATGTGAATGACTTGTGCTTGCTCAAAATTTAATTCTTGAAAGTTTAGTGTTCTTTCTCACCTCTATACTTCAAATGCATGGCTTCTTCTATCCAACGCTGATTCCATTCTTGTCTCTCTACAGAATGTCTGTTTTCCTTGAAGGCCTGGTATCTTACCCTCTCCTCAATGAAGCCTTCATTCATTTGCCACCTTCACCTTGTACCACAGCAAAGGGATCATGCAATGATTTAACAACAGCTGCTTTGAAGGTAAGTGGGGTTCTGTGCTAGCACTGGTGATAAAACAGCAAACAAAAACAGACCCAGTGTCTGCTCTTGTGACGTTTTCCCCATCTGGTGCCACTGCTGAGCCTTTTTTTTTTTTAATTTAATAAATGCATGCTACTATTATTTATAATACTTACACATTGTTTTGAAATTACTTATTTATGTGTCTCTGTATCCCATTATATGTGAGTCCCTGAGGGCAAACACTATGTCTTAATCAAGATTTTTATCCTCAGTACCTACCCGAGTGCCTAGAATATAGTCGTAACTATACTTGTGTGTGTATCATGAATGAATGCTCTTCGTATTTTTACATTTTTTTTTTTGGATTCTTCTGTAATTTTTATTTATTTTATTTTATTTTATTTTTTTATTTTATAAATTTATTTATTTTAGTTGGGGGTTAATTACTTTACAATATTGTAGTGGTTTTTGCCATACATTGACATGAATCAGCCATGGGTTTACATGTGTTCCCCTTCCTGGACCCCCCACCGACCTCCCTCCCCATCCCATCCCTCTGGGTCATCCCATTGCCCCGGCCCTGAGCCCTTGTCTCATGCATCGAACATGGAATGGTGTTCTGTTTCACATACGATAATATACATGTTTCAATGCTATTCTCCCAGAACGTCCCACCCTCACCTTCTCCCTCAGAGTCCATAAAATTGTTCCATGCATCTGTGTCTCTTATTCTGACTCGCATATAGGGTTATCGTTACCATCTTTCAAATTCCATATATATGCATTAGTATACTGTATTGTTGTTTTTCTTTCTGGCTTACTTCACTCTGTATAATGGGCTCCAGTTTCATCCATCTCAGTAGAACCGATTCAAATGTATTTTTTTTAATGGCTGAGTAATATTCCATTGTGTATATGTACCACAGCTTCCTTATCCATTCGTCTGCTGATGGACATCTAGGTTGCTTCCATGTCCTGGCTATTGTAAACAGTGCTGCGATGAACATTGGGGTACACGTGTCTCTTACAAATTTGCAGACTTTGAACATGTTCTTACTCATCCTTCATCTTCCAATACTTCCATTTTCATAAAAAAAGAAACTACTGGGGAAATTATTTAATTCCTTTCTACAGACTTTTTTGAGATCTAATATCTGTCTTGAGGAGATCCACCCAAACTGGGACAGAATGATAATGGATGATGGCATTAAAGTGAGTTTGTTTTATTTCAGATATGGTCATTATCTGAAGCCTAGGATTTACAAGAATATGCATTATTGAGAATTGTTGAATTTTTCATCAAAGGATTCTTTTATCTGGCAAGTTCTAGTACATTTGAAATATAATTCTGTTTACAGAACATTGATTTACAAATAGCTTTATCAGCAATATATCTATTGTTTGAAATATACAACAGTAATATATGGGCACAGAATGAGTGATAAGTTAATTAAGAACAAGGAAGATAAAACTTTAATCAATAGACATCACGAATAAAATGTACTTCAAACTAATATTATGGCCAGGCAAGTGGTGGCAAGAGGGACAGATGAAACAGATGAAGGGGTGGGAGGAAGAGGTGCAAAGGGAGAAAGTCAAGATGAAGAAAGGGATAACAGGAAATGAGGGGTTGGGGTAAAACAGGCATCAGAGGGAGTGAGAAGAAAAATCCAGAGAGTAGGATTAGAGAAATCCAAGAAGGATTAGCCAGAAAGATGACAGGCAGAGAAAACTGGGGCATCAACACAAAAGTAGATGTAACTGGAACTAATGTTAATAGAATGAAAGGAGAAAGGCAAAAGGGGAGAGAGTGTGGGGCTAAGTTTGTGTCCAGTTGTTAGACAAAACTCTATACTCGCAGAGTCATCTTAAAACTAATGGAGTCGGTGGAGTTAATGACTTCCTTCAGCCTTTCATCCCTTTGATAGACCTTTATGGAACATGAACCAAATATTAGGCACTCTTCCAGGTGTGGGAACAGAGTGATTAGCACAAGGAGAAGACCCCTGCCCTCTAAGGGTTCAAGTTTAGGATTGGCAATGGTGGTAGCTCTCTGGCTTCCTCTCATCCCTCAGCCACTGCAGTGGGATTTGCATCCGCATTCACAGAAGGGTGCATTGTTTTGCACCATATCCTATACTGTGGGTCTGCCCTGAAGTCATCTTTGAAACCCTCAATGTCTATAACTCTCTGGGGTCACATCTGAGGCTAGGGATCCTCTTCCAAGGTCACACGCTTGCAGGTAGAATTCATTTGCTTGCACCTGTAAAGCTCACTGTGGCTTGCTTTCTCAAAGCCAGCAGGAAGGAGCATCTCTGAGCTCTAGATGCTCCTTAGAAGGGCTCACCTGATTAGGTCTGGCCAACCCAGGAGAGTCTCCCTTTTGATTCCTGAAAGTCAGCTGATTAGGGATGTTAATCACATTTAGAAAATCCCAACGCCTTTGCATATTCTGTTGGTTAGAATCAAGTCACAGGTCGTGTCTACACAAAGGTGTGGCTACCAGCGGGCAGGAATCATGGAGAGTATCTTAGAAATCTGCCTCCCACAGGTGAAGAGAACATTTCCTGCTGGATAAATATTGCTGTGAACTGGTGTCAGTGCTTCTTGGGCTTGACAATGGTTTACTGCTCACTCTGTCTCTTTAGTCATCCTGATAGGTATTTTGGAACTGCCCCCAATGCCCTTTCCTGTCCTTTCACTAGAGGTTTCCTTATATATCCCAGTGCGTCCGTATTCCACTCAGGCTCCTGGCCTACAGCTGGCCACCTGCCCAGCCTCTCTTGAGAGGGTCCCCTTATCCCCCTCAGGGGCTCTTGTCCAGGATCCATGAGGATCCACACAGGTGCAAGAGTAGATCACACCTAGCTCACCAGGAACACTCACATGTGTTTCCCTCACAAATACTGGGAATGCCGGGATCTCAGTATGAGAAGCTCTCTCTCCTGTTGTGAGAGGCCAGCCATAACTTCCCTTACCTTTCGGGTCTCACAGGCATCAGTTAATCGCTGTTATTCTGTCCACCCAGCTGCAGAGAGAACACATTAAATTCTCTGAGAGCTTCTATTTGAGCCCTTTTCCCTTGGCTCGATGGGAGGAGACAGCATCAGATCACCTAGGGTAGATATTCTTGATCAAATTGCTCTTAAAAATATGCTCCTAATTTCCAGCTACCTCTTTAGTCCATTTTTTCCCTGTCATCTCATAATCGGAAGTGGGCGCAGCCTCAGTCCAGGCGGTTGTAGAGCAGGATTCCATAACCAGAAAGGCAGGAGCCCACTGAAGAGTGTAGGAGGTTGGTCTGTCCAGAAAAGGGTTCTAGGTTTAGGAAGGCCGTCCAGAGCCAGGGGGCCATGGTTAAAGGAGGGCCAGACAGGCAGCAGATGGCACTAAGATGACCCTGGCTCCTAGCTAAAACCTGTCCTGATTAGAAAGTGCACACATGAGGTGATTGGTGAAAGTTGAAAATTAGTAAGGGATATCGTTATTCATCGGAGAAGGCGATGGCACCCCACTCCAGTACTCTTGCCCGGAAAATCCCATGGACGGAGGAGCCTGGTAGGCTGCAGTCCATGGGGTCGCTAAGAGTCAGACACGACTGAGCGACTTCACTTTCACTTTTCCCTTTCATGCACTGGAGAAGGAAATGGCAACCCACTCCAGTATTCTTGCCTGGAGAATCCCAGGGACGGCGGAGCCTGGTGGGCTGCCGTCTATGGTGTCGCACAGAGTCGGACACGACTGAAGTGACTTAGCAGCAGCAGCATCATTATTCGTATGTTTGTATTTCTTTACAATTTATGCTAGTAACCTTTTCAATTGAGCATAGCAATAAAAGTTCTGTGTTAATTACCCTAATACACAGATAAGCTTTCAAAGAGTTTATGGGTTTAAGACAAATATATAAAAAGCCTTGTGTGTGTGTGCTAAGTCTCTTCAGTCATGTCTGACTCTGCAATCCACCAGGCTCCTCTGTCCATGGGACTTTCCAGGCAAGAATGCTGGAGTCGGTTGCCATGCCTTCCTCCAAGGAGCTTCCCGACCAAGGGATCGAACCCGTGTCTCCTGCTCTGGCAGGTGTGTTCTTTACCACTGGTGCCACCTGGGAAGCCCATTAAAAAAAAGCCATAATAAAGATCTAATATACTTGTCAAGAACCTCTATCCTATTTTGATGTGTTGATATTTAGTCTAAGCTTAAACATATTATTAATCATAACGGAAACAGGCACCAGGCCACCTGCCTACTCCACACAAGTAATTATTTTTTTCCTTAATTAACAGCCTCTACTTTTTAGGGTAGTTTTAGGCTTAACTGAAAAATTGAGCAGAAAAATACAGCGAGTTCCCATATACTCTCAGTAACTAGTTTTATAGTTTCTGATTCTTAGTTGTTCTGATGCTCATTATTATAATCTTGAATTATCACTAATACTTCCTTTTCTTGATTTATTAATGTTTGATTATATTTGCTGAGTCCTTGACAGAAGGATGTGGCATTTATTTCACTTACATTTTTTTCCCCAGTCTCTTTCCCTTTACCTCTCTCCAATTTTTGTTACAATAGTATTTTTTCATTTGCATTAATGCTTTATTCTGTAATGACATTTTTCTCATTTTGACTATACGTTTATTAGAAAAATTAGCTGTCCAAAAAGTGTTTGCAGTGTTCTGATTGTGCATGTATTATCCATTGTCACACCAAGCTTTGTGCCTGGTCGTAAAGAAGACAGTTTCATCCTGTGTCACTGAATCACCAGTGCTCCAAAGAGAATATCCCAAGCGTCCGGGTCTACTGGATCATTGTTTAATTTCATCTCTCTTCATTTCTTCTAGGTCGTAGTCAGCTGTCACCATTTCTTAAATTTTATATTGCCTTTATGTATCACTCTTTAATTGTGTTGAGATAGCTTTTAGTGTATTTTTTTCACATGAGGCATGGGAATCTTCTGAACCCTCTATGTCAGAAAATACCTTTATTTTGCCCAACTTACAATTGTTGCTTTAAACATGTCTGGGATTCTGGCCTTAAAAATCTTTTTTTTTTTTTACAACTTTAAAGATGTTAGTTGATTGTGTCCTAGTACTCAGGTTTATTGATGAGAAGAATTGTGATACTTTAATACTAAAGGAATTATTCTTTTTACAATGCTTAGAAAATGGCCTGGGATTTAATAACTGCTATGTGAAAGTGAAAATGTTAGTCATGTCCGACTCTTTGAGATCCCATGGACTGTAGCCCACCAGCTCCCTCTGTCCACAGAATTCTCTAGGCAAGAATACTGGAGTGGGTAGCCATTCTGTTCTCCAGGGGATCTTCCCAACCCAGGGTCTGAACCTGGGTCTCCTGCAGTGCAGGCAAATTTTTACCTTCTGAGCTACCAGGGAAACCCAAAATCAGTGCCATTTAAGTGCTTGATAAATAAAACACTGAAAATATTGTTTAATTTTTTTTTTATAAGTGATTATTTTCTCTCGGGAAACCTTCAAGATTTGTTTTCTTTATCTTTGGGATTCTGAAATTTCATTGAGCTCTATTACTAATCCTACTTGGCACTTGGGAGAATTTGCTTAATCTGAAGATTCTTGTCTGTCTCAAACTTTGGAAAATTTTCTTTCATTCTATTTTATTTCCCCACAAGGATTGTATCCATTTTCTCTTTCTGGAGCTTTTCTTAAATAGGTATTGGACTTCTTGACTCTTATTACCCATATCGCTTAACTTTTCCTTTCACATTTTCCATTTTTGGGGTCCTCTTTCTTCATCTTTTGGATCAACACCTGTCTTGTTTTACAGAGATGTGAAACCCTTTCAGCTATCACAGGGCATGCTAATTAGATCTCTTTCAGTCCTCGAGTGCTCCCTGGAGCGCCTGTTTCTTTTTGAGTCAGTTATCTGGCTTGGTATCTGTGGTGGAGCTGCATTTTCTCTAGGTTTCACTCGGATGTTTAGAGAGTCCTGGTTATTGGTTAAGATGCATGGTGAAGGGCTGGGTTGATTAGATTAACTAGTGTGTATTCCTGATGTGGTTTGGTTGTGCTGGTGTCTGTCAACAGGACTTTCTTTTGTGTGAGGGAAATGTGTGAGTGGGTGGGCCACATGCTGGACACCGTGAGGGGCCACAGTGGCTGAAGTTAGAACGGAGGAAATTCTGAAGGAGAGCTCTCTTCTCCTCCCATTCTCCTTTTCTGATCCCCCCTCCTCCTCCTTTCCTCAGGATCCATGTGAAATACAGACATACATGAGACTTTGTTCTCCTCTCTGCAGAAACACCCACGCATCAACCCTTATCCAGATAACTGCCTATTTTTGTGGGAATACTTATAAAGCTTCACGCCAGCAGACAGAGGTTCTGTCCTTTGTGTTCTGTGATACCTGAGAGTAAATTCAGCACTTTGCCAGCTTGTTGATCTAGAGAGTTCTTCAGGTAATTCACCTGATTGCTGCCGAGTCCCTCCCTGTTCTCTGCTGTTCATTGACACCAAAGTGCTAGGCTTGTCTCCAGCTTGTCCTGGAAGCAGCATCTCTTATGTCTGGTGTTTCGGTGGTGAGACCCTCCCATCCCACCTTCTGTCTTCCAGGATATCCTCACACTTTCTGATGCCCTAATCACTCTCTCTTCTCTTTTTTTTTATGCTATCACTGTAATGATTTCATTCTTTAAACAATATCATTTAGTTATTTCAGTAAGAACTGGGTTGGAAGAGAGGTGAGTGGGTGTGCTCATGAAACCTTCTTGAACTTGGAGGCTTTCTTTCAACATACTATATTAATAGGGAAATTGTGTTGTTTGGGGGGCATGTGCTAATTGCTGCCCCACACTGATGGACCACAGGGCTCCTTCAACTCCTAAGCTTTACAAGTCATCACCTGGTCACATGTTCGAATTATGATTGAGTCCTTATGAGGAACTGAAGAAGGAAACGGCAACCTACTCCAGTGTTCTTGCCTAGAGAATCCTGTGGACAAGGGAGCCTGATGGGTTGCTGTCTATGGGGTCACACAGAGTCGGACATGACTGAAGTGACTTACCATGCATTCATGCATGCATTGGAGAAGGAAATGGCAACCCACTCCAGTATTTTTGCCTGGAGAATCCCAGGGATGGAGGAGCCTGGTGGGCTGCCGTCTATGGGGTCGCAGAGTTGGACACGACTGGAGCGACTTAGCAGCAGCAGCAGCAGCTGCCTTATGAGGAACAAGGAGGCTTCACTATTAACAGCCCTGCAAACCCAGGTATCTATAAGAGGATAGCAAAGATCACTGACACTTGAAGTCGCTGCTAACTCTCTCATCTTGGTGTCAAGGGCATTTACTCCCTCTTTTGCCACCTTGACTGCTGTTGCCCGGAGATGGTGAGGAGTCATTGAGGGCTAAAGACCTTCATACCCTAAGGTGGCCATGGGTTCTAAAGCTTTGGAGAAGGCACTCCTCATTAGGCGTTTTGAAAATGTCCTTCTTCCTTCTGACTTAGAGTAACACACATCTCTCTGCCTAAAGTATTCAGCAAGTGGATGATGGGAAACAGGGTTGTTCTTAAGGTTCAGGGAAATTTCAACACAGCAAACACGATTTCTAGTCTTTCAGAAAACCTTTTGATTACCAACTTGTGCTTGGAGGCATCCCTGAAAAAAAAAAATCCAATTTGGTATATTTTATGGATTTTATTATAGTGCTATTTATTCTCCATCCCAGATAGCTAAAGTTGGTGTTAAATAATGCAGGCTTTGTAGCTCTGAACCTCCAGTACAGACTGGGTTTGTGTGCTCTGCTCTCAGAGAATCAGAGGGTGGGGGATTGGATGGCAGCTGTAGGCTCCGACTCAGAGCCCTCTGCTGTGCTGCGGGGCGCGGGGCCCGCCCAGAGGCTGGGGAAGCTGGCCCGGGAGTCAGGGCACCTGGGGCTTCTGACTCAGCTCTGAGGCTGTAATTGAGTTGTGGCCCTGGGCGAGTCACTGAGCCCCTCTGGACCTCGGTTTTTTCCTGCATAAAATGTTTAGAGTTTATTCCCACCTCTTCAGGCACTTCATGCTAGATGCTCTCCAAGGTTTCTGTTGAATATTCTGAGTCTCTTTTAATAAGATTACCTTTAACAACCCCACAAGCATTTCTGTAAGCAGAAGGAACACACGGAGGTAGAATGCAGCATTAACTTATTTGGGAGACAGTATTTCCTATGTTACAGGCTTATTCAGCCTGAGAAGGAGGGAAATGTCCACCAGTGGTAAGTGATTTAACGAGGGATTGTCATTACGACTGAAGACCCAATTGATGGGTAACTATTGTGAGAATCTAGGACCGTATACCCCATCTCCAGTATCCTGAGTGTTGACAGTGGGTGAGATGATGTTCAGTTCTGGGTATCTTGGTTTAAAGGTACATGGATGAAAGGGAGCACGTGTAAAAAAGAGGAGTACATGGGTGTCAGGAAGAGTTGGGGGTGTAGGAGAGGAGGGGAGAGCATGAGGAGAAACCATGGCAACTGGGAAAAAGCTAAGCGGTGCACACAGAGACTCACATAGCTCTTAAGGCCTCCTGTTTGAGAAGCAGAATGAGATATTGCACAATTCTGTTCATGTGAACTAAAAATATGTATTATATAAGACCATGTATAAACATAATTTTAGGAGAACTTAATAAAAAGAAACATTTAAAGAGCATGGGATTATTTAGCTTGAAGAACAAATGGTTAGTGATGTGGTGTATATTTGTGGATATAAAAGACTGTCCTGTGGACGAGGGAAGGTATGTTCGGGGCAGCCTTTGAGAGCAGATGTGGGACTATTTGTTCTGCAGTTTGGGGAGCAGGCTTGGTTCAATGCCAAGGACCTTGTGTGTGCCAGTGAAACCTTACAAATTTGCCATTTAGCTTTAAATTGTGCAGTGTCAGTTTTTAATGCAAATATAAGAGCATTTAACTCACATATGGAATCACCAGAATTACAGAGTTCAGCTCCGTTGCTCATGCATGCATCCATATTTTGTTCTCATCTGTGTCAATTATTGTTACTTCACTTCTTGGTGCACTCACAGTTCACAGCATTCCCTGCTTCCTGTCCTGATGGGGTCAGAAGGACTAGACCAATGCAGAAAGAACTATGGGTTGCCCTACCTCTGTCTTTCCTTTTCCTTCCACATTATCATTTTTGGCATAAGTGGCTGATTAGCACAGGGATGTGCTATGATGTAAGGAAAGATATGAAGATGCAGTTCCTTGGTAGTTTGTGTTTCTTAGGTTAACGTTTCCAAAGTAGATCCAGGTGCAAAGGAAAGTGTGGTTTCTTGGGGCAGCTGGCACTGACTTGCTCAGTCATGGACTTAACCCAGTCACCTTGTACTTGCTTTGAGCCTTGTTGGATTCCCTCACTGGGGGCCCACTGGAATCCAGTGCTGACAGGTACCTCAAACACCATATTTGAAGGAGCATCACAAAACGAGTAAATATATGTGTTCCTGTATCTCCTCAGTTTGTGAGCACACTCCACACTCCGCTAGATTTCATTTACAAAGTGCAAGTTCAAAGGCAAAATTATTAAGCATTTCGAGTCTGCAGAGGACCAAATCAAATGTGGTCATCGTGAGTGAAGGGCCCTGTGTGGTGGTACCCGTCTCATGCTCGTGAAGCCAACCTTGGCCACGCTTTGAGTGGCAAGGATCTAGTGTCTGTACTGTTGGGCTCTGTTTCTCTGATGTGAGGGTAGGCAAGTCATATCTCCATGGCAGGCATATATGGAAATAGTAAGGCTAGTCAGTAGTAGGGCTCAGCCAATATTCATTCTTTGACTTATTCTCTCTCTTCTCTCCTCTGAAGAAACAGTGGTTCAGTGGAGAACCTTGGGGTTGCTCAGGTGAATGGGATGTTCAGATGAGATTAACTGCAGAAGGTGGTGAAAAGGGTCATCTGCTTTGAACATACTCATGTTCTGATGAAAAAGTGAGTGACGCTGGGGCTGGGCTGGGCTTGGTCTCCAACCCTAGGAAGAAGGTATGTGACTCTCCATGGCCAAGTGGGGCCACAGGCCCAGGAATTCCAGTCTTGGGGTGCTTAGGAAGGGAGAGGGCCAGTTTGCAGATCACCAAGTAGGAGGACTTCAGAACTTGCCTGTATTTGTCCCTTGTCTTCCTGCTGCTTTTGTTCTCTGAGCTAATTCCTGTTTGAAGAACTGATATTTAATTCAACAGCCCCCCATGGAGCCTTGTGCCTGTGATAGAAGTTTCTAAAAATCTCTCAGTCAACAAAACGATAACAGCTGGTCTTTGAAACTCTGGGAGCTCTAGACTAGGGAGGTGCTGGGGGAGGAAGAACTAAGGGAACCAGGGATTGGGGCTGGGGAATGCACTATTTGTTAAGGATAATGAGGCAAAAATGTGACAGAGGATTTTATTACAAATAATAGACAGAAGTCTTCAAACAACAGCAGAGAGTCATTAAAAAAAGAAACAGAGTTAAATAATTGTCTAATTAGCAGGCACCAAGAAGGCAAAATTTATTCCATTAGAACTTCTTAAGGGAGAGTCAATAAATTCACAGCTGGGTGTTCATTTTGTCAGGAATACAGAGAATGTGGATTTTCCTGGTGTCAAGTTGTTCTTCGAGCCCTTTGCCAAGCTTCCTTTCTAATTAACCCAAGGTGAGTCTTGCCTCAGAGAACTGCTAGGCTCAGTTGCTTTGCTCAGCCATGTCATTAAGCTGTGGCTCAAGGATTGAGCCTTCCAGAAATTGGTAACCGCAGGGACCTCTACTATTAGCAATGCTGCGAGCTAATGTTCCCACAGTGCTCCACAGCTTACAAGGCATTTTGATATACACCATCTTGTCGGATTCTTGCCGCCACTCAGCAAGGGAAGCTGAGGCTGTATAAGTGAATGTTTATGAGTGTGGATGATGTGTTAGCTAGTTTGCATGCCCATAACAAAGCACTGTGGACTGGATGACTTCAACAACAGACATGTATTTTCTCGCAGTTCTGGAGAAAGAGATCAGGGTGCCAGCATGGTTGGGTTAGATCTCTCTTCTTGGCTTGCAGATAGCTGCCTTCTCTCTGTGGGCTCCCCTGGCCTTTCTTCAGGGCACATGGGGAGAGATGTGGAGAGAGGGAGGGGGTAGGAAGAGAGCAGAGAGAGAGAGAGAGAAGGAGAAAGCGTGGGGGAGAGAGACACACAGAGAGTGAGGAAGAGGGAGAGAAAATAATATCTCTTTGTTTTCCTCTTCTAAGGCCACCGATCTTATCCGGTTAGGACCTCACCCATGTTACCTCATTTAATCTAAATTCCTCCAGATATATTCACTTTGGGGAGTAAGGTGGGGTGGGGTGGGGTGGGGGATTGGGGCTTCAACATATGGATTTGGAGGGGACTCATTTCAGTCCACACTGTGTGGCAACCACCTGGTGAGAACACAAGCCATCTGCAGGCCACCCAGATTACTGTCTGTATTAAAATGACCTTATTTCAGGAGACTCTTGCCCAGGAACAAGACGTTGCAAATAATTATGATTTGGTTAAGGAACTTTCTGAAAAATACATTTATATGAAAAAAAAAAGATAATTCAAGTATCTCTCAGTGGAGTAAACAACCTCCTTTTGCTGCTGCTGCTGCTGAATTGCTTCAGTCGTGTCCGACTCTGTGCGACCCCATAGATGGCAGCCCACTAGGCTCTGCCGTCCCTGGGATTCTCCAGGCAAGAACACTGGAGTGGGCTGCCATTTCCTTCTCCAATGCATGAAAATGAAAAGTGAAAGTGAAGTCGCTCAGTCGTGTCTGACTCTTAGCGACAATATAAATCACTTTACCAAACTCATCAAGTTGCTGTTGATGTTTTAGAACTCTTGGAACCATTTCCTTGCTGTGTCAACCAAACCTCAATAACTGTGTCAGGAAGTTGGGCCAATCTGAATCCAACCTCTACTTGCCTTAAACTAGATCCCCTAACCTCATAAATATGTCTCCTAGAAAATAAGAGTCTTGTCAAGGGAGTATTCTTCCTTAGTATACTACGTAATGAACTTCAACTTTGCTTTATCAGTAAATTGATTAGGTAATTTTATTGGGAAGTCTGCAATCAACAGTGGTTTGAACCATCAGTTTGAACTTTGGCTCCAAAGCTTTCTAGCTGTATGATCTTGGGAAAAAAAAATTTAACCTTTCTATGCCTCATTTTCCTCATCTGTAAAATGATCACCAACCACAGAAGATCATTATAAGGTTTAAGTGAGTTAATATAGGTGAAACTGTTACATAGCTGACACATGGCAAGATCTCAATAAATGTGAGGTCTTACTGTTATTGAAATCTGTCAAATGTCCTGACCAGGGCCTTCATTCATTTTCTTGATGTATACTTCCCTAAAACAAGACTGTATGGTCCGTTGCATTTGACTGTGACCTCAGGAACTGTAGACCACCAGACTCCTTTGTCCATGGAATTTTCCAGGCAAGAATACTGGAGCGGGTAGCCATTCCCTTCTCCAGGGGATTTTTCTCGACCCAGGGCTGGAACCTGAATCTCTTGTGTCTCTTGCATTGGCATGGTGGATTCTTTACCACTGTGCCACCTGGGAAGTCCTAAAACAAGAAAGGAATTTTATAACTAATTTCCTCCATTTCAAAAATACCATTAACTGTAAAATATCAATTTAAACACAAAAACAGGAACAAAAAAATGGAATACTTGTTGCACTAAGGATACACGTTGGCTATATAACACACATGCCAATTTCAGAAATGATAAAATGTCGGATGGAATCTAGGAGGTTTTAGTGAATTTAGTTTTCTCCTGAAACACTCAGCTTTTGTGGGAAGGATGGGGGCTCCCCTGATGTGCTTTCAAACACATCTCTACAGCTGAGTGATTTCTGATTCTCTTTTGGGGGCAGGCTAGGCCAGCTTGGGAAAGAAGGCAGTGAGCCTAAAACCATTTCACATATGTTTGAGTTCCCCGTGGATTTGGTCATGGGACCCTATGTTTGCAGACACTTAGAGAGTGTTTGCTGCAGCCTGGAGCTGGTGTTTGCTTACAGGAGGGCTGGGAGAGGGGCCTCCTTCTCACAGAGCTGGAATTCTGCTTGGCTGTGCTGACAGGTAATATTGATTCAGCCGTATTTCCTCTCCCATAGGGAAATTTTGCTCTGTCTCCACTCAGTGGTCTTCCTTTTCTTCCTTCATCTCACTTCGTGGCATATTCATGGCCACTGAAAGTGACTCATATGGTTGAGGAATATCTATACAGTTTCTCCTAAAGTGACATCTCTAGACCAGAGCCAGTATGTGAACTGTTTCCAGTCTCGGGTGAAGATAATACAGAAATCAAGAGCAGTTTGACATTTTATAGCAATTTGACAGTTGCTCTGAAATCCAAGCAGATTATCTTCTACCTTGTTTCATTGAATAGACCTGTACCAGTAGAGAGGTTGTTACACCCACAGTCTGTTGCATTTAGTGCAGTATACCTACTGACCATGTGTGGTAGAACTATAGCGGGCTGAACATGAAAACTACAATAGCAGCAACTGCAAAACTCTTTGCAATAGCCAAAAGTTTATTGAGAAATACCGTTGTAATAAATATTTTTTATTTACAAGCTGTACCTGGCATTTCAGCAGCTGACTGCATGTCATACAAGATCTTGGACACCAACAGTGACCTGGACACCATGAGTTCTTAGCCTAGCTGGTTCAGAATGATTAAAGTTTACAATTCATATGACGTTGTTCCGAATACCAAAATATTTAATATGATGCTGTTTTAAAAACTGTCTAGATGTGGACAGGTATGGATTGCTCATTTCTCCATTTCATGAAAATATAATTTGAAGCAAGTTTTAAAGAAACTGTAGACCTTAGACCTAGATCAGCATATTCTTTCTAACTTCAGTACTGATCAGAACATGACCTTGAATGGCCTCACTGCCAGTGTGAGGGGCCTTTCTAGGCTGTCCTTTCTGTAGTTATAGGTAATTTTAGAGTTAACAAAACAAGCATTTCCTGCCAGAGGCTTTTCTCTAGCAGTTTTCTTTTCTTTTTTTTTTTCAATTAAAGCAAGGGGATAAGATGTTCTGTTAACAGTTATTAAAAAAAAAAAACCACACACACACACAAATTTTTATCTACTCGGCCCTTCTTCAACTAGAGAGAAACAAACCTTAGCAATGTACCATTATTTAAAAAACAAACAAACTGTGTTTAATTGAAACTGAGCATCCATATCTAAGGTCTTTCCTGTCTTTCTCCCCAGTGATCCTTTAGCATTCTATAAGTGTCTAACTATTGCTGACAAAAATGATTTCTTACATAAAATATATATCTTTTCCTGATGGGAATAACTTACATTTTTATTACAATACATTAAATGCATTGCAAATATACTTTTTTCACTTAAGTACTTTTTGAGAAAATTCAGACTGTTTTTAAAAATTTGTTTTACAGAGTAATTTCCTTATGCCTCACTTGCAATATCTGTTTTTCCTTTCATCCTTCCCTTTTATTATTTTCATCTTGGAAGTTTTCACTGATCCTTCAGGATTCTCCTTAGGTTGTAGAGTATAATGGTTAAGAGCTCAGATTTATCACATTCCCACTTTTACTAGCTGAATGACTTGTATAAATTACTTAGCTTCGCAAAAGTCTCCATTTACTTATCTGTAAAATGGGAAAATAGTAGTATCTACCTAATGGAGGTTATTATAAGGATTAAGTGATATGGTTCTTCTAAACTAATAGATTTTAAGGGCCCAGTAGATATTAGCTATTCTTATTTTGGGGAAACATTTCTAATGGGTAGACTTTGCGTTGCTTCTTCCTCTCTGAAACTGAGCTCACTGATACTCCCTGGGCTACCACATTGCCCTATGCTTCCTTTTCATGTTCTGCATGTATCTGTCTCTCCCACTGGACTTTTGGTTTATTCAAGGCAGATTGGTCTTTTTGTCTTTGGTGGTATGTCATCATATGCTCAATGATTATTTGCTGAACTGAAGTTAAATGAACTTCTCTCTTTTCCCATCTTCCCAGTTCATTGGCATTTCCTAGTGCAGGGTCAGTGGGAATGCTTATTTAAAGGCGGATTCCTTGGTCTTCAAATAATTAAAATTTAGGAGTATTACTGAGAATCTGCACCTTTAACAGGTTTCTCAGGGATTCTTTAGCTGAGTAAACCATTGATCCACATCTCCTTGGCATCTCCATGTTTGGCAACTTCTGTGTCTTCGACCTGCCTCCAAGAATCTGTCTATAGACTCTGCAGGAAACATATGACTATCAGCCATCTTTAATTTTCATAGTTTCTGCCCAAGTTCAAGCCTTATCACCTCTTGGCCGCAGCTTTCAGTAGCATATATGGGGTATAGACTCTTAGGGTGGTCCCTGTGATTCATGACTCTTAGTATCCCCCTTATTAGGGGATAGGATTTAAGACTTGCTTCAATCAATAGAATACAGCAGAGATGATGGGCTGTGTGTGACTACGTTTCACAGAAGACTCCCTGCCATCTTTGAGGAGATAAGTGATCAAGTTGGGAAACCCCAGGAGTCAAAGAACTCTGGGCAGCCTTAGGAGCTGTGAATGGCCTGCAGGCAACAGCCAGCAAGAAAATGAAGCCCTCAATTTTGCAACCAGAAAGAATTTAACTTCTGCCAACGACCTGAGCTGGAAAGCAGATTCTTCACCTTTATTCCTCAGATAATACCAAATCCCTGCTGACATCTCAAAGAGGTTAGTCAGACCCCCAAGGAGGACCTTTCTGGCCCTGGACTCCTGACCCACAGAACCTAAGATAATCAATATGTGTCCATACAAGCTGTTCAGTTCAGTTCAGTCGCTCAGCCATGTCCGACTCTTTGCGGCCCCATGAATCGCAGCACACCAGGCCTCCCTGTCCATCACCAACTCCCGGAGTTTACTCAAACTCATGTCCATCGAGTCAGTGATGCCATCTAGCCATCTCATCCTCTGTCGTCCCCTTTTCCTCCTGCCCCCAATCCTTCCTAGCATCAGGGTCTTTTCCAATGAGTCAACTCTTCGCATCAGGTGGCCAAAGTATTGGAGTTTCAGCTTCAACATCAGTCCTTCCAATGAACACCTAGGGCTGATCTCCTTTAGGATGGACTGGTTGGTTTTCCTTGCAGTCCAAGGGACTCTCAAGAGTCTTCTCCAACTCCACAGTTCAAAAGCATCAATTCTTCAGCACTCAGCTTTCTGCACAGTCCAACTCTCACATCCATACATGACTACTGGAAAAGCCATAGCCTTGACTAGATGGACCTTTGTTGGTGAAGTAATGTCTCTGCTTTTTAATATGCTATATAGGTTGGTCAAAACTTTCCTTCCAAGGAGTAAGTGTCTTTTAATTTCATGGATGCAATCACCATCTGCAGTGATTTTGGAGCCCCAAAAAATAAAGTCTGATACTGTTTCCACTGTTTCCCCATCTATTTGCCATGAAGTGATGGGACCAGATGCCATGATCTTAGTTTTCTAAATGTTGAGCTTTAAGCCAACATTTTCACTCTCCTCTCTCACTTTCATCAAGAGGCTTTTTAGTTCCTCTTCACTTTCTGCCATAAGGGTGGTATCATCTGCATATCTGAGGTTATTGACATTTCTTCCAGCAATCTTGATTCCAGTTTGTGCTTCATCCAGCCCAGCGTTTCTCATGATGTACTCTGCATGAAAGTTAAATAAGCAGGGTGACAATATACAGCCTTGACATACTCCTTTTCCTATTTGGAACCAGTCTGTTGTTCCATGTCCAGTTCTAACTGTTGCTTCCTGACCTGCATACATGTTTCTCAAGAGGCAGGTCAGGGTGGTCTGGGATTCCCATCTCTTTCAGAATTTTCCACAGTTTATTGTGATCCACACAGTCAAAGGCTTTGGCATAGTCAATAAAGCAGAAATAGATGTTTTTCTGGAACTCCCTTGCTTTTTCAATGATCCAGCGGTTGTTGGCAATTTGATCTCTCGTTCCTCTGCCTTTTCTAAAACCAGCTTGAAATTCTGGAAGTTCACGGTTCACATATTGCTGAAGTCTGGCTTGGAGAATTTTGAGCATTACTAGTGTGTGAGATGAGTGCAATTGTGCAGTAGTTTGAACATTGTTCAGCATTGCCTTTCTTTGGGATTGGAATGAAAGCTGACCTTTTCCAGTCTCATGGCCACTGCTGAGTTTTCCAAATTTGCTGGCATATTGAGTGCAGCACTTTCACAGCATCATCTTTGAGGATTTGAAATAGCTCAACTGGAATTCCATCACCTCCACTAGCTTTTTTCATAGTGATGCTTTCTAAGGCCCACTTGACTTCACATTCCAGGATGTCTGGCTCTAGGTGAGTGATCACACCATCTTGATTATCTGGGTCGTGAAGATCTTTTTTGTATAGTTCTTTTGTGTATTCTTGCCACCTCTTCTTAATATTTTCTGCTTCTGTTAGGTCCATACCATTTCTTTCCTTTATCAAGCCCATCTTTGCATGAAATGTTCCCTTGGTATCTCTAATTTTCTTGAAGAGATCTCTAGTCTTTCCCATTCTGTTGTTTTCCTCTATTTCTTTGCATTGATCGCTGAGGAAGGCTTTCTTATCTCTCCTTGCTATTCTTTGGAACTCTGCATTCAAATGGGAATATCTTTCCTTTTCTCCTTTGCTTTTTGCTTCTCTTCTTTTCACAGCTATTTGTAAGGCCTCCTCAGACAGCCATTTTTCTTTTTGCATTTCTTTTCCATGGGGATGGTCTTGCTCCCTGTCTCCTGTACAATGTCACGAACCTCTGTCCATAGTTCATCAGGCACTCTGTCTATCAGATCTAGTCCCTTAAATCTATTTGTCACTTCCACTGTATAATCAAAAGCGATTTGATTTAGGTCATTCCTGAATGGTCTAGTGGTTTTCCCTACTTTCTTCAATTTAAGTCTGAATTTGGCAATAAGGAATCATGGTCTGAGCCACAGTCAGCTCCCAGTCTTGTTTTTGCTGACTGTATAGAGCTTCTCCATCTTTGGCTGCAAAGAATATAATCAATCTGATTTCAGTGTTGACCATCTGGTGATGTCCATGTCTTGTGATAATTTTTCCACAGTAGCAGAAAACTAGTACACATTCTAACTGGTGATCTTCATTTCATTTTATCTTGTTTCTCTTGCTTTCCCATCCATTCCAAGTAATTTCAAGTGCCTCGAGTTTCCTCCGTACCAGACACAGAGATTCTGAATAATAGCCAACTTCATTTTACCTCCCATCCCCAAACTTTCCTTAGGTCCTCACTCTCTACAGAAGAAATTCTGAACTCTTCAGGGACTGAGCTATATCCTCCTTGCTCTCACCTCAAATGATCTTTTCAATTTTGTTACCCATCAAATATTTCCTTGTCCTGTGTCACAGAGATCATTTCTGTGTGTGTTATACTTTCACATTCTTGTACTTTGCTTGTATTGACCCCCCTCCAAAATTCCTCTTTCCTTATTCTTTCCAGGGCTCCAGTTCCACATCCTAAGTCCTTCTCTCTTCTTCCCATGCAGAGTGAGTTGTTATTTTGTAGATGTGCTTTGTGCCTCAGGTTAGCCCTTGCTTCATTGTGTCACATTATCTAGTTGGTCATTCATGAGACTGTCCCCCATAAATTCTAAGCTCTTTAAGGACACAAGAAGTGTAGCCTTCATTGCTTCTTCTGGAGAATATCATTCCATATATTGTCTGATCTCAACGTGGAGTGAGTTTCTATATGCTCCTTGGCTGACATTTACTCTATGAATCCAAATTCTACAGACTTATTTTCAAATAGTTTTTAAAAACCAAGAGTTCCCTGAAACTGAGGGAGGGAATAAAGATCAGGCCCAGATCAAAGAAAAATACTGTTATAAACCTAAAACTAGAAGGAGCAATCAATTTATGATGATTTTTAAGAGCTCAGATTGCCAATTTTCCCTGAAAGAACCTCGGTAAATAAATTCTTCACAAAAATAAGTTCTCCAAACATTTTGTATTCCAAAGGTTTTGCTGGACTCCCATGGTTGCATTTCCTTTATCTCCTGTGTTTGAAAGTGAAGCATTGAGAGAGATGTAAGGAAAGTAGTTGTAAAATCTAGTGTCATTATAGACAAAATACCAACCTAGGTCTTCATCTGTATCATTAGCATGTATGCTGGTCAGTTTTATGTGTCAACTTGAGTGGGCTGTGACATCCCCAGATAGTGGTTAAACATTATTTTTGATTTGCCTGTGAGAGTGTTTCTGGATGAGATTAGCATCACAACTGATAGACTGAGTAAAGCAGATTATCCTTCCCATTGTGGTCTCATCTAGGTTGCTTCCATGTTCTAGCTATTGTAAATAGTGCTGCAATTAACAGTAGGGTACTTGTGTCTCTTTCAATTTTGGTTTCCTCAGGGTATATGCCAAGGAGTGGGATTGCTGGGTCATATGGTGGTTTTATTCCTAGTTTTTAAAAGAAATCTCCAAACTGTCTTCCATAGTGGCTGTAACAATTTACATCCCCACCAATAGTGCAAAAGCATGCCCTTTTCTCCATACCCTCTCCAACATTTATTATTTGTAGACTTTTTGATGATGGCCATTCTGATCGGTGTGAGGTGATATCTACTGTAGTTTTGATTTGCATTTCTCTAATAATGAGCAATGTTGAGCATCTTTTCATGTGTTTGTTAGTCATCTGTATGTCTCCTTTGGAGAAATGTCCATTTAGGTCTTTTCTTCACTTTTTGATTGGGTTGTTTGTTTTTCTGGCATTGACTTGTATGAGCTGCTTGTATATTTTGGAAATTAATCCTTTGTCAGTTGTTTCATTTGCTATTATTTTCTCCCATTCTAAGGGTTGTCTTTCACCTTGTTTATAGTTTCCTTTGCTGTGCAAAAGCTTTTAAGTTTAATCAGGTCCCACTTGTTTACTTATGTTTTTATTTCCATTACTCTAGGAGGTAGGTCAAAGAGGATCTTGCTTTGATTTATGTCATTGAGTGTCCTGCCTATGTTTTCCTCTAAGAGTTTTATAGTTTCTGGTCTTACATTTAGGTCTTTAATTCATTTTGAGTTTATCTTTGTGTATGGTGTTAGCAAGTGTTCGAATTTCATTCTTTTACATGTAGCTGTCCAGTTTTCCCAGCACCATTTATTGAAGAGGCTGTCTTTGCCCCATTGTATATTCTTGCCTCCTTTGTCAAAAATAAGGTACCTGTAGGTGCATGGGTTTATTTCTGGGCCTTCTATCTTGTTCCATTGGTCTGTTTTTCTGTTTTTGTGCCATTACCATACTGACTTGATGACCATAGCTTTGTAGAAAATCTTAAGTCAGGAAGGTTGATTCCTCCAGCTCCATTCTTCTTTGCCAAGACTGCTTTGGTTATTCAGGGTCTTTTGTGTTTCCATATGAATTGTGAATTTTTTTACTCTAGTTCTGTGAAAAATGCCATTGGCAATTTGATGGGGATCACATTGAATCTGTAAATTGCATTTGATAGTATAGTCATTTTCACAATATTGATTCTTCCTACCCAGGAACATGGAATATCTCTCCATCTGTTTATGTCATCTTTGATTTCTTTCATTAGTGTCTTATAATTTTCTGTGTACAGTTCTTTCATCTCCTTAGGTAAGTTTATTCCTAGATATTTAATTCCTTTTGTTGCAGTGGTGAATGGGATTGATTCCTTAATTTCTCTTTCTGATTCTTCATTGTTAATACATAGAAATGCAAGTGATTTGTGTGTATTGATTTTGTATCCTACAACTTTGCTAAATTCACTGATTAGCTCTAGTAATTTTCTGATACTATCTTTAGGGTTTTCTATGTACAATATCATGTCATCTGCAAACAGGGAGAAGTTTACTTCTTTTCTGATCTGGATTCCTTTTATTTCTTTTTCTTCTCTGATTGCTGTAGCTAGGACTTCCAAATCTATGTTGAATAATAGTGGTGAAAGTGGACATCCTTGTCTTGTTCCTGATCCTAGGGGGAGTGCTTTCAGTTTTCACCATGGACAATAATGTTTGTGGTAGCTTTATCATATATGGCCTTTACTATGTTTAGGTAGGTTCCTTCTATGCCCATTTTTTAAATAGTTTTAATCATAAATGGGTGGTGAATTTTGTCAAAGTCTTTTTTTGCATCTATTGAGATTATCATCTGGCTTTTATCTTTCGGTTTGTTAATATGGTATGTCACATTGTTTGATTTGTGTATATTGAAGAATCCTTGCATTCCTGGAATAAACCCAACTGGATCATGTTGTATGAGCTTTTTGATGTGTTGCTGAATTCTTTTTGCTAAAATTTTGTTAAGGATTTTTGCATCTATGTTTATCAGTGATAATGGCCTGTAGTTTTCTTTTTTTGTGTTGTCTTTGTCTGGTTTTGGTATCAGGATGATGGTGGCCTTGTAGAATGCATTTGGAAGTGTTTCTTTCTCTGCAATTTTTTGACAGAGTTTTAGAAGGATAGGCATTAGCTCTTCTGAAGGGGACGACAGAGGATGAGATGGTTAGATGGCATCACCGACTCAATGGACATGAGTTTGGGTAAACTCCAGGAATTAGTGATGGACAGGGAGGCCTGGCGTGCTGCAGTTCGTGGGGTCGCAAAGAGTCGGACATGACTGAGCCACTGAACTGAACTGAAATGCTTGATAGAATTCTCCTATGAAGCCATCTGGTACTGGGCTTTTGTTTTTTGGATTTTTGATCACAGCTTCAATTTCAGTGCTTGTAATTGGGTTGTTCATAATTCCTATTTCTTCCTGGTTCAGTCTTGGAAGATTGAACTTTTCTAAGAATCTATCCATTTCTTCCAGGTTATCCATTTTATTGCCATGTAGTTATTCATAATAGTCTCTTATAATCCTTTGTATTTCTGCATTGTCTGTTGTAACTTCTCCTGTTTCATTTCTAATTTTGTAGATTTGCTTTTGCTGCATCCCATAGGTTTTTGAGTTGTCATGTTTTCATTGTCATTTGTTTCTAGAAATTTTTTGATTTCTCTTTTGATTTCTTCTGTAACCTGTTGATTATTTAAAAATGTGTTGTTTAATCTCCATGTGTTGGTGTTTCTTACAGTTTTTTCTTGTAGTTGATATCTAGTCTCATAGCGTTGTGGTTGGAGAAGACGCTTGATATGATTTCAATTTTCTTAAATTTACTGAGGTTTGATTTGTGACCCAAGATGTGGTCTATCCTGGAGAATGTTCCATGTGCACTTGAGAAGGTGTATTCTACTACATTTGAATGGAATGTCCTGAAGATATCAATGAGACCCATCTCATCTAATGTATCATTTAAGACTTGTGTTTCCTTATTAATTTTCTGATTTGATGATCTGTCCATTGGTGTGAGTGGGGTCTTAAAGTCTCCTACTATTATTGTGCTACTGTGAATTTCTCCTTTTATATCTGTTAGTGTTTGTCTTATACATTGAGGTGGCCCTATGTTGGGTGCATAGATATTTACAATTGTTATGTCTTCCTCTTGGATTGATCCCTTGATTGTTATGTAGTGTCCTTCCTTATCTCTTGTAATCTTCTTTGTTTTAAGGTCTATTTTGTCTGATATGAGGATTGCTACTCCAGCTTTCTTTTGCTTCCCATTTGCATGGAATATATTTTTCAATCCTCTCACTTTCAGGCTATATGTGTCTCTGAAGTGGGTTTCTTGTAGACAGGAAAGGGTCTTATTTTTGTATCCATTCAGCAAGTCTGTTGTCTTTTGGTTGGAGCATTTAATCCATTTACATTTAAAGTAATTATTGATATTTATGTTCTTATTGCCATTTTCTTAAATGTTTGGGGTTGATTTTGTAGATCTTTTTTCTTCTCTTGTATTTCTTGACTGTATAAGTCCCTTTAACATTGGTTGTAAAGCTGTTTGGTGGTACTGAATTCTCTTAACTTTTGCTTGTCTGAAAAGCTTTTTATTTCTCCATCAATTTTGAATGAGATCCTTGTAGGGTACAGTAATCTTGGTTGTAGATTTTTTTCCTTTTCAGTACTTTAAATATATCCTGCTATCCCCTTCTGGCCTGCAGAGTTTCTGCTGAAAGATCAGCTGTTAAGCATATGGGATTTCCTTGTATGTTACTTGTTGCTTCTCTCTTGCTGCTTTTAATATTCTTTCTTTGTGTTTCATCTTTGTTAGTTTGATTAGTATGTGTCTTGGCATGTTTCTCCTTGGGTTTATCCTGTATGGGACTCTTTGTGCCTCTTGGATTCGATTGACTATTTCCTTTTCCATGTTGGGGAAATTTTCAACTATAATCTCTTCAAAAAATTTCTCATACCCTTTCTTTTTCTCTTCTTCTTCTGGGACCCCTATAATTTGAATGTTGATGCATTTGATATTGTCCCAGGGGTCTCTGAGACTATCCTCAGTTCTTTCCATTTCCACCATTTTACCTTCCAGCTCACTGACTTGTTCTTCTGCTTCAGATATTCTGTTATTGATTCCTTCTCATGAAATGAAGTGTTAGTTGCTCAGTTGTGCCTGACTTTTTGTGATGCCATGGACTGCAGCCCACCAGGCTCTTCTGTCCATGGGATTTTCCAGGCAAGAATACTGGAGTGGGTTGTCATTTCCTTCTCCAGGGGATCTTCCTGACCCAGGGATCAAACCCAAGTCTCTTGCACTGCAGGCAGATTCTTTACTGACTGAGCTATGAGGGAAGCCCCTGATTCCTTCTAGAGTATTTTTAATTTCAGTAATTGTTTTTGTTTGTCTCTGTATGTTTATTCTTTAATTCTTCTAGGCCTTTGTTAATTGATTCTTGCATTTTCTCCACTTTGTTTTCAAGGTTTTTGATCATCTTTACTATCATTATTCTGAATTCTTTTTCAGGTAGTTTGCCTATGTCCTCTTCATTTATTTGGACTTCTGTGTTTCTAGCTTATTACTTCATTTGTGTAGTATTTCTCTGCCTTTTCATTAATTTTTTAACTTATTGTGTTTGAGGTCTCCTTTTCCCAGGCTTCAGGGTTGAATTCTTTCTTCCTTTTGGTTTCTGTCCTCCTAAGATTGGTCCAGTGGTTTGTGTAAGCTTGTATATGGTGAGATTTGTGCTGATTTTTTGTTTGTCTGTTTGTTTTTCCTCTGATGGGCAAGGCTGAGTGAGGTGGTAATCCTGTCTGCTGATGAATGGGTTTGTATTTTTGCTTTGTTTGTTGTTTAGATAAGGTGTCCTGCACAGGGTGCTACTGGTGGTTGGATGATGCTGGGTCTTGTATTCAAGTGGTTTCCTTTGTGTGAGTTCTCACTATTTGATACTCCCTACGGTTAGTTCTCTGGTGGTCTAGGGTCTTGGTCTAGTGCTCCAACTCCAAAGGCTCAGGGCTTGATCTCAAACAAGCCAAAATCCATAGACCGGTGCAGAGATGAGGTTGAGGCTCATGTCCCTGTGATCCGAATGACAGGGATGCTTTTCCTTTCTTGAAAGAGAACAGAGGATGCTTTTGGAGGCCAATCAAGTATGGGAATGGCTCTTCAGCTCTTGCCTGCAGTCTATTCACCCTGACCACTGGACCCTCACAGAGTTCCTGATTCAGTTAATTTGGGACCAGCCATGGCTGCTAGAGGCCCCGGGAATGGTGGGGAGCAGTGGGCACAGCCTAAGTGGCAGCCTTGTAACCACTCATCCCAAGGCTGAGCTCTCCACCTCCCAAGCACCAGACTTGGGGCCGGCTGGGCCAAACTGGATAGGACACGGACTCAGGCAAAAAAAATATTTGCTACCATGCTTAATAAATAAACATGAGAATAACTGATTCAGATGTTTGGGCATTTTGCAAAGTAGAGTTTATATACAGATTTCTGGGTTCATGAATGACTGGGGAAAAGGAGATGGTTCTCAAAGATTGACTTCTCCTATACTCCCCAGGTAGAATCAAAAAGCAAGGAGTGAACCATCAGGTATATTAGAGACCCATTTTACATTTTTGGACAAGACAATGAAAACATTTACTTGTAATAGGTGTTCTTCTTCCAAAGAAGATCTGAGGCAGCTTAAATTAAAACATACAGAATAGGAGAGTTAAGTTGTAGATAAACTAGGAGAACTCAGAAATCGAGTTGAAAGAAAGAAGAAATTGTACTATAACACAGTTGATGCATTTGAACACCAATCTTGGTTCTGATGGTTCAATAGCAGTCATGGTGGCTCAGTGGTAAAGAATTCGCCTGCTGGTGCAGGAGACACAGGAGACTCAGGCTCGATCCCTGGGTCAGAAAGATTCCCTGGAGGAGGAACTGGCAACTCACTCCAGTATTCTTGCCTGGGGAATGTCATGGACAGAAAGGACTGGTGGGCTATAGTCCATGGGGTCACAAAGAGTTGGACATGACTGAGCACACACGGTCTGAAATAAGGATAATCATAAATAGTTACCATTATTTTTAAGTAGTTTTCAGGCATCAATCTTTACAACAACTTGACAAACAATAACAGCAGTGAACCTAGGAGCTCAGAAAAGACAAGTAATTTGACAAGAGCTACAGAGTAAGTGATGGAGGCAAAATTCAGATATAGAACTGTCTCAGGTCAAAGCCCATATTTTGTGATATATTGTGAAACATGTCTTTGCAGGATGATAGCTTCCTCCAGGGTCACAGGATAAGTTACTGAGATGTAAGATGCCTGACAGCTCTAGTTGAAGCCCAGCGTTGGCAAGAATTACCCAATCCTACAGCTTCCTTAATGAGTTGCTTGGAATGTTGATTACACATGTATAAGACGAGGCTTTCTTGGGTCCTTACTGCTTCAATTTCTGGGAAGAGATTCCACCTCTGAAGGCTTTGGGGGAATTATTTCTAAGGTCTATTTTTCCATGCATGTGTGTGTGCTAAGTCTCTTCAGCTGTGTTCGCCTTTGACACCCTATGGACCATGGCCCTCCAGGCTCCTCTGTCCTTGGGATTCTCCAGGCAAGAATACTGGAGTAGGTTGCCATGCTCTCCTCCAGGGAATTGTCCTGACCCAGGGATTGAACCTGTGTCTCTCTCTTTAAAAAAAAAAAAATTATTTGTTTGGCTGTACCTAGGTCTTAGCTGTGGCATGTGGGATCTAGTTCCTTGACCAAGGATTGAACCCAGGCCCCCTGCATTGGGAACCCAAAGTCTTAGCCACTGGACCACCAGGAAAGTCCCAAACCTGTGTCTCTTATATCTCCTGCATTGGTAGGTGGGTTCTTTACCACTAGCACCACCTGGGAAGCTCATTTTTCTATGAGGAACTGTTAAAAAGGAACCATTTAAAATACAGCCTGTATTTTTTTTAATCAGCTCTACAAAGGAAGCTTCAGTTGCTCCTTCTGTAGGAGGAAAGTCTCACATTCATCATGATGAATGGTCTGAACAAGAGGAAACTGATCCCAGCCCTGGCTACCTGATACCATCATCCAGATGGCACTGCAGACTCAAGCTCTTGATGCCAGAAACTAGGATTTCAGTTAACTAGGAGTCTGGGGGTCTTGGTAGCAACATTTTTTTTTTTTTTGGACAAAAATATATATAAATGGTAAGTATGTTTGCAGCCCTAAGAGTCTCTGCTCTGTAATAACCATGTTAATGTTCTCATAAAAAGATATGGGGCAAGAGCAAAGTGACAGAAAGGCTGATTAGCATTTTATGACAGAATTAAGCTGCATGACAAATAACTCACTGGTTTACAGCCCAACAAATTCTGCTTTCAAATGCCGGAGGTGCTAGAATGTTTTTGTTCATTTATTTGGTTTTTTACATTTAACCATGAAGGTGTCCAGAGCAATTTGAATAAAGATGGAATACAATTGTAATAGTAGTAAATATAATTAGTACTGATATTTATTAATAATCCTTTCGCTCCAAAATGTCTGTAAAAATTAATACGGTCAATAACAGGATTTTTCAGACTTCCAGATTTAGAACTGGAAGAAAAAGTTCAGATCACTACTCCTCAGTGTTGTAATTCGTAATGGGTTTTACAAAACTGAACAATTCTCTCACTAGTTCTCCCCAACTTTGGGGAAATCTCATTGAGGCCATTATTCCATGGGTGTTAAAGAGGAAATAACTTCCACTTTGTTCAAGGTACCAACTTCTAGATTAAGGACTCCTCTATACTTGCAGTTTTATTTGTTACAGGTAAAGAATGGAAATGTGTAGAAAAAGACAGGAGGGACACCATGTTTAATTCTACAATGGAAATGTGTATTAATAAAGGATCAGACATTGTTGCTAAGAAATGATTCAACAGCTAGTTTTCTTATATACAGATATAGGAGTCATCCCAGGTTTCCTTAATTGCTGGTGGTAGATGAGGATATTAGTTCTCATTTACTTCATTAAAGTATTAATATCTGAATTACAACATTAAAAAAGAATAAAAGACATGTCCATAATTTTCTCCTTCTAAGATGATGTACAACATCGTATATTTCAATGCAGAGGGTGCCAAAATTAACCTCTTTCTTTGTAATCAACCAACACATTAGGTGATTGTTGGGGGTATGCCTTGTGTCTCATACCATGACAGGCAGCTAGGAATGCACAGAGACAATCTAATGCCTGTCCTCCAAGAATGTCAATCCGTTGGAAAGCCAGGATGATTGAGTGAAGCAATTCATGAGCAATGCAGGGTCATAAGGTAAAGTGCTATAGGATGTGGATAGAAATTATGCAGTCATTGTGGTCTGATTGCATCTGTAATTTAGATTGATAACACTTTATACATTCTAACTGCTAACAGATATCTACTGGATTGAGAATTAGATGTTAGCTCTTTGTTGGTACTTTCTGTGACTATGAATAAGCTTCTTAATATATATTTTGTTCTGTATAAAATGAGGAAGATGGGACTAGATGACCTGGAAGAGCCTTCCTGTTTTTGAATCTTAGGAACGCATGACTCTGGCTACTATCATTAAGATAATTTCAGTCCTTTTCATAAAACTGGGAGACAGAGATACTTGCAAAGTACTTCTTTGAGGCAATGGTGTCTACTAATCTTTTGTGATCCAGGCCAGAAGGGTTTTAGATCATGGCCTGAATAGGGATGGGGCTGGAGTGGCTCTTCACTGCAGAGTATGAGACTACTGTAGATTTGAAAGCACCATCCCAGGGCAACACTGGAATAGTCTGGTTAAGCAAAGTACCAGTGGGCAGAGATAGAAATCAGAAATACTGCAACTTTAGCAGAGGGTCAGAAGCAGAACTGGAAGAGATTATCTGAACTTGGGAAAATAACCAAAGGGTGAGGAGGAAGCTTTTAATTTTAAGGACAGATAGCAGAGATTGCCCCACAGGCTGGCAGCGTGGCAGCCATCTTCACATGCTACTTCATATAGTCTTGGTGTTTTCCTGCAATGGTAGAATGCATGGATTCATGTATGTTCTCTTGCCTTAACCCTTACAAGAGAAAAGGCCAGCCTTAGAAATGGTGTCATCTATGACTGAAGCCATAGTTCATAGCTTAGGGGTGAACATTTCTCAGTCCTCTACTTT
This sequence comes from Giraffa tippelskirchi, assembly GCF_054371585.1. Taxonomy (NCBI): domain Eukaryota; kingdom Metazoa; phylum Chordata; class Mammalia; order Artiodactyla; family Giraffidae; genus Giraffa; species Giraffa tippelskirchi. The sequence goes on from NC_137276.1 coordinate 171,091,795, forward strand.
AGGTCTTTTTCTTACTCAAGCCACATTCAATACTGCTACTAGCATAGTGATTTTTCTACAGCATTTTGTCTCTGACCTTACCACTCTTATGCACTGAAACTCTAATATCTACCCTTGTCAAAAATTATGATCTTAAGATCTACAATATGGTTTTAACTCACTTTTACCTATCTCAGCCACTTCTACCATGTAAGTAACCCATGTTATGGCCAAATTAGGGCCCTCGATATTTTTCCAATATACATCGTTCTTTTCCATTATTTTGCCTTCATTCATGCTGATCCTCCTTCCTGGAATGCCTTTCCTGGTTACAGTCCTCCCTAGCATTCAATCCAATCTCAGTTTTCTCTTGGAAACCTCTTCAGAATCCTCCAATCAGCTATATTTTTTCTTTCCTTTAAATTCTTGAAGCCAACTCTCCCTTGACCCTTGTTAGAATTTATTATTTCTACTTTATATCTGTCTTATTTCTTCATTTTTCTTTTCTGAACTGTGAGATTGTGGCCTCATTGGGGGAGGAATCTTGTGTCTTGAGCATCTCATGTAGCCCCTGATACATGATGAGTTCTTAGATGTCTACTGAGGCCTTGATCATGACTCAGGAGGTGGATAGACATTCAGAAAAAGAGAAGATGATCATGTAGAAGTGAGAAATGCTCCTATTCAAGGTTCATTTTTTTCTTGGCATTATTAATTTTTGCAACGTCCATCCCCTCCTCAAATGCCTGTTGCCTACACAACTTAAAATAGTATAGGAAAATGAATTTAGTGATTATTTTTGACATGCACACACAAGTACAAGCGTATTTTGTTAATCCTTCAATTGGAACAACTCACTTGAACTTCCCAAGTGATTGTGTCAAAACCCATGTGCATATTTCAAGCAAACTGCTGGAATGCAAGGGTTTCAAGTGTTCCTTCTTCCTTCTCTTACTCGTCCAGGGATTACTCCTTCCTTTTTATTTTCAACATAAATAGACTGACTTAAGAAACAAAATTAACCTTATGACTCTTGCTTTAAAAAATTTCTTTCCTTCATCTTTGTGGCTCTTCTTTTGGCCCTCATGTTGTGCTTACAAATGCTGCAGGCTGCGTGATGCAATGTTCATGCATGTTTCCTTGGTCAGACTGCATGAGTTCAAATCTCACTTCTACAGAAATTCTAGCCCTGTGATCATCCACTATCTTGTTTATCTTTCTCTGTGACATTTCTTCCTCTCTAAAATGGGAACAAGGATAATCCAATTGGTCTAAAAATTAAGTGAATTAATGTTTGCATCTCAAGTACAGAGCATGCTGTGTAAAAAGTATTGGCTGTATTAACTCTTCTATATTTTAAAGCTTAGAACTGACTTGTGTTCCAAAATTGTTTAGGCTTGAGTGCCATATGGCTATTTCTTGGTCACATTGTGATCCCCACTGATTTCTAAACTATCTTTTTCATTCATTTGTACACAGAGTCATTTCTCCATCTTGTATCTGGACATATTTTTTTCTCTTTGCATTCCCAGATGTACTACTATCCACTCATTTGCATGGAGATTTCATTAGGCCCCAATGGGTGCCTCCCTTCATTGCCTTAGTTTGTGAATAGTAGTGGCTGATAGCCCATGTTGCACTTTGGGTAGAGGCTGTGAGGAAAATTTCTACTCTGAATGGTGCTGTGTTATTGGTTAGAGGCATAATGAAACTTTTTACCTTTCCCTGTAGCATTCAAGAAGAAGAAGCAGGGCCTTGGTGGAGGAGCAGTTTGATTTGAAAGAGCAAATTCTAACAACAGCAGAGAGACTGGGGGGAGAGCTGTTAGGCAGCCATCCAAACACACTATACTGTTGATTCTAACAGTAAAGGGGCTCTCTTTCTAATCACTCAGTTTATATTTCTGAGCCCTCTTGACACAGGCAGCGGAGATGAAGCCCACTGTTACAGATGTGGCTCGTGTGCTGGAGTTAACCAACTCCTGAGATGAAAAGTGAAGCAGAAAAACGTGTGTGTGATTTATGTTTCTTCACAAGCTTTTCACTCCTGTCCAGGGGTAAAAGTAGTAGAGTTAATGTATACGCTTTCCTTTGATTTCAGTCAGGACTGAAACCAAGCTAGACTGTAAACCAAACTAAATTGGAAATTGTAACTTTTGACCCAAGACGGAACTGGATCACAGTGGACCCTGAAAAGGTGTTAGTTGGCTTCGAATCGCCTCCCCATTTGCTGTCCTGATCATCCTACTCAGAACAACCTGCATTCTCTTGTTTATTTATTATTCTCAAGCTGCTACAAATGCAGTATGCAATATTCTAGGTACAGTTTAATCAGTTGTTTAAAGATAAATGATCATTTGTTTTTTCTGGGACTCAGGCCCTTTGCTTATATAATCGAAACAAACAAACAAAAAAAATAGAAACAATGGACCTCTTTGTTGGAATAGCACATTGAAATTTCATCTTATTCATATTTATCACCAACATTCATTCTTAACTGTCACTCCCTAGTCCCTTTCAGCCTATATATTTTTTTATTCTCAATGAATATTTGTGCTTTGGAATAATTTTTCCTAAGATGAGTATATCTTAGTTTATATACAGTTTGCATTTTTTTTCAGGTTCAATCTCTTCTTTATATATTTAAAGCCTTAGGGTTTTATTTTCCATTTCTAAGTTTTCATCATGTGCAGTGTTTTCCCATCCAGTATTATCAGTATCACTGGCAAATTTCTTCCTGTTCTCAGATTATGAAACTGTGAGCACAATTGTAGGTTCCAATAAAGCACTTGACAAATATTATTAATATGTTGAGTAACAGGTTGAAGGCATAATTAGATAATTTCTTCAGTGGAGACAGGGCAAATTTTCAGATGCAAAGTATATGTTGGTGGCATTCTGGTGTTGGTCCCATCTGCCTTGGTCCATTAAAATTCATAATGATATTCATTCTCTTTGGCCAAAACTGTGACACCTGCTTCTAACTTCTGGGATTAGCAAGGGTGAAGGAGCAAACTGGGTGAGGGGAAGAGTGGTCGAGGATGAACAAAGATGTGCTCATCAGGACAAGATGATTAGGACTGGGGCAGGCCTTCCTAACTAAACACTATTCAAATTGACAAAATGTATTCATTCAGATTGGTCTCATCAGTGTGGCAGAGTAGAAAAGGAATAGGTTTTGTAGTGAAACTGCCTGCTTTTGTGTTTCAATCCAGGACCCCATTAGCTATATGATCATGGACAAGTCATGAAATTAGCCTTGTCTTTCTCCTCCCTTTCTTCCTCATCTTTCACGTCTCATCCTCTCTCCTCTCTACTTTCTTCTTTTTGAGAGGTATTGTGGGGACCTAGTTCATTCATAAGTAGACTATTTCTGAACTGCTTCATCTAATTTTATTCTTCTTTTAGGCAAGCAAATTTTATTTCCATCTTGCAGATGAAGTAGTCGAAGTCCAAAAACGTTAAATATCTTGACTCAAGTCCCTAGTCAGATAAGTGATGGAAGGTGGATCTCCAAACTCAGTATAACACACCTATATATACAGAATCAGTTCAGTTCAGTTCAGTCGCTCAGTCGTGTCCGACTCTTTGCGACCCCATGAACCATAGCACGTGGTTCATCACCTTGTCCATCACCAACTCCTGGAGTTTACCCAAACTCATGTTCATTGAGTCAGTGATGCCATCTAACCATCTCATCCTCTGTTGTCCCCTTCTCCTCCTGCCGTCAATCTTTCCCAACATCAGGGTCTATTCAAATGAGTCAGCTCTTTGCATCAGGTGGCCAAAATAAAGGAAGTTCATCTTTAACATCAGTCCTTTCAATGAACACCCAGGACTGATCTCCTTTAGGATGGACTGGTTGGATCTCCTTGCAGGCCAAGGGACTCTCAAGAGTTTTCCCCAACACCACAGTTTAAAAGCATCAATTCTTTGGCACTCAGCTTTCTTTATAGTCCAGCTCTCACATCCGTACATCATTACTGGAAAAACCATAGCCTTGACTAGACAGACCTTTGTTGACAGAGCAATGTCTCTGCTTTTTAATATGTTGTCTAGGTTGGTCATAACTTTCCTTCCAAAGAGTAAGCGTCTTTTAATTTCATGGCTGCAATCACCAGCTACAGTGATTTTGGAGCCCCCAAAAATAAAGTCAGCCACTGTTTCCTCATCTATTTGCCATGAAGTGATGGGACCAGATGCCATGATCTTAGTTTTCTTAATGTTGAGTTTTAGGCCAACGTTTTCACTCTCCTCTTTCACTTTCATCAAGAGGCTCTTTAGTTCTTCTTCACTTTCTACCATAAGGGTGGTGTCATCTGCATATCTGAGGTTACTGATATTTCTCCTGGCACTCTTGATTCCAGCTTGTGCTTCCTCCAGCCCAGCGTTTCTCATGATGTACTCTGCATAGAAGTTAAATAAGCAGGGTGACAATATCCAGCCTTGACGTACTCCTTTTCCTACTTGGAACCAGTCTGTTGTTCCATGTCCAGTTCTAACTGTTGCTTCCTGACCTGCATACATGTTTCTCAAGAGGCAGGTCAGGTAGTCTGGGATTTCCATCTCTTTCAGAATTTTCCACAGTTTATTGTGATCCACACAGTCAAAGGCTTTGGCATAGTCAATAAAGCAGAAGCAGATGTTTTTCTGGAATTCTCTTGCTTTTTTGATGATCCAGCAGATGTTGGCAATTTGATCTCTGGTTCCTCTGCCTTTTCTAAAACCAGCTTGAACATCTGGAAGTTCACGGTTCATGTATTACTGAAGCCTTGCTTGGAGAATTTTGAGCATTACTTTACTAGCGTGTGAGATGAGTACAATTGTGCGGTAGTTTGAGCATTCTTTGGCATTGCCTTTCTTTGGGATTGGGATGAAAACTGACCTTTTCTAGTCCCGTGGCCACTGCTGAGTTTTCCAGATTTGCTGGCATATAGAGTGCAGCACTTTCACAGCATCATCTTTGAGGATTTGAAATAACTCAACTGGAATTCCATCACCTCTACTAGCTTTGTTCGTAGTGATACTTCCTAAGGTCCACTTGACTTCACATTTCAGGATGTCTGGCTCTAGGTGAGTGATCACACCATTGTGATTATCTGGGTTGTGAAGATCTTTTTTGTACAGTTCTTTTGTGTATTCTTGCCACCTCTTCTTAATATCTTCTGCTTCTGTTAGGTCCATACCATTTCTTTCCTTTATCGAGCCCATCTTTGCATGAAATATTCCCTTGGTATCTCTAATTTTCTTAATAGAGATCTCTAGTCTTTCATTTCTATTGTTTTCCTCTATTTCTTCGCATTGATCGCTGAGGAAGGCTTTCTTATCTCTCCTTGCTATTCTTTGGAACTCCTCATTCAAATGGGTATATCTTTCCTTTTCTCCTTTACTTTTGCTCCTCTTTTCACATCTATTTGTAAGGCCTCCTTTTGCTTTTTTGCATTTCTTTTTTCTTGGGGATGGTCTGGATCCCTGTCTCCTGTACAGTGTCATGAACCTCCATCCATAGTTCCTCAGGCAGTCTATCAGATCTAGTCCCTTAAATCTATTTTATAATCATAAGGGATTTGATTTAGGTCATATGTGAATGGTCTAGTGGTTTCCCCTACTTTCTTCAATTTAAGTCTGAATTTGGCAATAAGGAATCATGGTCTGAGCCACAGTCAGCTCCCAGTCTTGCTTTTGCTGACTGTATAGAGCGTCTCCATTTTGGTTGCAAAGAATATAATCAATCGGATTTTGGTGTTGACCATCTGGTGATGTCCATGTGTAGAGTCTTCTCTTGTGTTATTGGTAGAGGGTGTTTGCTATGACCAGTGTGTTCTCTTGACAAAACTCTATTAGCCTTTGCCCTGCTTCATTCTGTACTCCAAGGCCAAATTTGCCTGTTACTCCAGGTATTTCCTGACTTCCTACTTTTGCATTCCAGTCCCCTTTAATGAAAATGACATCTTTTTTTGCGTGTTAGTTCTAGAAGGTCTTGTAGGTCTTCATAAAACCATTCATCTTCAGCTTCTTCAGCATTACCAGTCGGGGCATAGACTTGGATTACTGTGATATTGAATGGTTTGCCTTGGAAACGAACAGAGATCATTCTGTCGTTTTTGAGATTGCATCCAAGTACTGCAGTTCGGAATCTTTTGTTGACTGTGATAGCTACTCCATTTCTTCTAAGGGATTCCTGCCCACAGTAGTGGATATAATGGTCATCTGAGTTAAATTCACCCATTCCTGTCCATCTTAGTTAGCTGATTCCTAGAATGTCAATGTTCACTCTTGCTATCTCCTGTTTGTCTACTTCCAATTTGCCTTGATTCATGGACCTAACATTCCAGGTTCCTATGCAATATTGCTCTTTACAGCATTGGACTTTGCTTCTATCACCAGTCACATTCACAACTGGGTGTTGTTTTTGCTTTGGCTTCATCCCTTCATTCTTTCTGGAGTAGCTTGTATTAATCAGAGTAGGCTGGGTTCCACTGCAGTAACAAATAGCCCCAAATCGCAGTTGGCCTACATCAATGATGCTTTTCTACTTCTCACTCATGCTGCCTCACCCAGGCAGCAAGCTTGAGTTTGTTCAGTGTGTCTTTATTCCCAGACCCAGGCTGATTGAGACACATCTGATTATTGTTAGTTTCATCGCACAAGGAAAAGAAATTGTGGAAAGGCACATGGTGGCTCTTTAAGCCTTTTCTAGGAAATTACACCCCTCAGTTTTGTCTCTTTCATGGCCAAAGCAACATACATGACTAAACCTGACCATCAATGTGATAGGGAAAGTATAATCTATCCCAGGGATGAGAAATACTTTCTGGGGAATAATATACTGTCCCAACTTGCTTTTCAAAGTGTGGTCTGTAAACCAGTCAATCAACATCACCCAAGAGCTTATGCAAAATTTATGTTCTTACACCTTGTCCCAAACCTACTAATTAGAATTTGCCTTTTAACAAGATCTAGTAATTCTCCATTCAAGTTTGAGAAATACCAGTCTGATACAGTGCTCAATTGTTACTTACTTTTTTTCCTTTTCTTACTGCCTTATATTGTCATTTTTATTCATTTTCCCTCTTCTACTATTTGAAATTCATGCCTTCTGCTTTCATTTTTTAAAGGTCACACTTTACATTTTAACATGCATGTTTAGCTTAACAAAGATTCTATTCTCCTGAACAACACAAGAATATTTGTCCTCTCTCTTTTTACATTTTATTGTTTAATATGCAAGGTTTGTCTGGTTTTATAGTCAATTATCATGATTGTTACTGATTTTACAATTAATGCTTATCTAGATTAACCACGTTTAAAACAATTTTGTTCTTGTTATTCAGTCTCTAGGTTGTGTTGCTAGATTCTTTGTGATCCCATGGACTGAAGCATGCCAGGCTTCCCTGTCCTTCACTATCTCCCTGAGTTTGTCGAAATTCATATTTGTCGAGTTGGTGATGCCATCCAACTATCTTGTCCTCTGTTGCCCCCTTCTCTTCTTGCCCTCAATCTTTCCTAGCATCAGAATCTTTTCCAATGAGTCAGCTCTTTGCATCAGGTGGGCAGGGTATTAGAGCTTCAGCTTCATCATCAGTCCTTCCAATGAATATTTAGCATTGATTTCCTTTAGGATTGACTGGTTGGATCTCCTTGCTCTCCAAGGGACTCTCAAGAGTTTTTTCCAGCACCACAGTTTGAAAACATCAATTCTTCAACACTTAGTCTTCTTTGAGTCTGGCTCTCATATCTGTACATGACTTCTGGAAGAAACATAGCTTTGACTATATGGACCTTTGTTAGGAAAGTGATAAAATAATGACCAAATAAAACAATTGTATTTGGCCATTATTTTTCCATGTATCTCAGCCCTTCCTTTTGGGTTGAGAATCCTTCCTAAAGTATATTCTTTATTGGTACTCTGAGTGTCTGTTAGTAGAGAGCTCTCTGACTTAGTATGCCTGAAATGATCCTCATTTTACTCTTACTTATGAATGGTGATCTAGACTGGTACAGAATTCAAGGTTGACATTATTTTCTTTGACTATTTCAAAGATATTATTCCTTTGTCTTCTTGTTTCTATTGCTGCTGTTGAGAAATCTCTTATTTTCTAATTATTATTTGAAGGCACCCTGTATTTTCCCTCTGGATGCTTTTAAAATCTCTCCTTTGGTACTGTGGAGTTGCATGATGGGTATCCAGGTATGGATTTATTTGTATTTATTCTGCTCATAAATAATTTTGCATCATGAATTATGTCTTTTTTCAATACTTGGAAGTCTTTTGCTGTTATCTTTCAGCTAATACATTTCTTGTTTCTCTCTATTTTCTCTTTCTGAAATTCCCATTAGACATATGTTGGGCCTTTTCACTCTGTCATACATACCCTTCAACACTATCTGATATATATATTTATCTCTCTAGTTCTCTAGAGAGACTTCCCTTGTGGCTCAGCTGGTAAAGAATCTGCCTGCAATGTAGGAAACCTAGGTTTTGTCCCTGGTTTGGGAAGATCCCCTGGAGAAGGGAAAGGCTACCACTCCAGTATTGTGGCATAGAGAATTCCATGGTTCTCTAAACCTAATTTTGGGTTAATTCCCTTACAAATACTTTCATGTTCATTATTCTTTGTTCAGGTGTATCTAAGCTGTTTAGCCTATTTACTAAGTTTGTTTAATTTTTTAGTTTTTAAAATTAGCTATTTTGTTTAGACACACAAAAGATTTAGAGAACACTGTAATCAATGCTTGGAAGCTCAACATCAAGCTCCAGAAATAAAAGCTTTATATCTTTTATTTCCTTTTGTTTAAATCACTAAATTAACATGTTTCACTTGTTCTTTTTCAAACTTTTTGTTATTCATTTATGTCTTTTTTTAAAATGATTTTTCATTACATCTGTAGTAACCATCTAAAACATTTATTTTGCGGCCTCCCTGATAGGCCCATCATTTAAAGATATTAGGGGTCTAACTTGCTGTATGTTTTATATGCTGACTCTTGTTAACTGAGGGTATCTTCTTTATTTGTCTTAAATTTTTGGATTATAAGCTAATTCAGCAATGCCTTTTCTATCTGAATCCTGGTTGGCATAGGTTGAGGGCATGTCCCTTTAGAAAGGTGTTTTTATTTTCCTTTCATGTGTATTAAGGGGCATTAATAGGCCAGAAACCATTTTTATGATATCTAGAGGTTGAGAGTGGTAAATTCACACTCAATACACGGAGACACATTCCTTGATTCAAAGTTCTTAGGGTAAACTTTGTCTTTAACAGGCACCAAGAGAAAAAGCTTTCCTGTTATTTCTCCGGGTTAGTAGACAGGTGTTTTTAGTTCTCCCTTCCACTGAATTTACGGCCTGTTGAGATTCCTGGTCTTATGTGAGGTGACTTAGTTCCAACTCTGTGCCTTACTTTATCTCCTGGCCCTGTCTGGGCATAAAATCCTAGGGACATGGGTTAGAAAACTAGGAATCTTCCCTACCTCCCAGACTGCTGCAGCTGTAGCTTATATACTTATTCCCGTGGATTCGGAGCCCTCTTTGTTTTTGGTGGAATTTTCTCTCTGTTGTAAACTCAGTTCCTTCACAGATGTTTGTATATTATTTTAGCCCATACTTTTATATGATTTTTGGTAAGGAGATTTGTTTGGTTTTCTGGTTCCCCAAACAGAACTCCCACTTACCTTCTTTAAGGTACTCATTTTTATTTTTAAAAAGTGAATAATAATATATACTTTGCAGCTTTTTTAAAGGATTGGGTAAATATATGCAAAATATCTCCCTGTGTCTGGCAATGTCTTATGCATAGTACATATTTGACAAAATAGTTGTTACTATTTTTGTTATTCCTTAACACATGAATAAAACATAAAAAAATAAGCCATGAACAAAATGTTTTGGATTATTTGTTATCATTAAGAAAGCCCCTCTGGGGATATTTCATAGCATAGTAACTTGGACTGGGGCCTAACACTTGATTAGATTTCACAAAAGTTTGCTAAAGGCCTACTGTGGGGTTAGGACTCTGCTATTTTCTACTGTTTTTTTCAGTTTTCAGTAGAGAGGCATTGCCACCTTTAAACTACAAGCTGCTTTTCTTGAAAAAAGTTCTTAAAGTTTATATTGAATCATAATGACAATATTAAGGACATCATAGAAATAAACTTTATCATCTCTTCATTCTTTTATTATTTAGCCATCTGACTGCTTCTATGCTGTCCCTTTTGTCAATTGACGATTCTTTCTGTCAATTCAGTGAAAAGAATTTTTGAGTATTTATAATGTGTGCTGTGTAATGTATATAAAATTAAAAAATGTGTACTATGTACATGTTGTTCAGGACATTGTGAGGGCTACAGATGTATTATGAGAACATGTTTCCATCCTAAGATATCTCAGAGTCTATTTGGAAAGATAACACATCCAAAAATATAAACAAGAACAATAACAGAAAAGTCTTAATTAAGTACCAGGCACCATATTTAGGTTGAAGTCCTGGCTGTGTGTCCTATTTGGGAAGATCATCCTCTTTGTCTTGAGGAATATTTTAGGGAGGAACATATCCAAGTCACTGGGTAATAATGTATCAGGACAAATGAGAGAAAGCCCAATCCAAACTAACTTAAGAAAAAAAAGAAATGTGTTGTTTCACCCAACTGAAAAGATGGGGGATCACCCTTCACATGTGATTTGATTCAGGGACTCATAAAGTGCCATCCGGATCTGCTTGTCCTCCATCCCTCAGCCTTCCTCACCTTCAGGCTTGGTTCTGATATCAAATTCCATATGATAACTGTAACAAGCACCAAGCCTTCATCTTGTGAGGTATAAGTCCAGCAGAAAAGTGATCACCTCTTTTTTTACAGCAAACCAGACCAAATAGGGCTTCTCTGGTGGCTCAGATGGTAAAGAATCTGCCTGCAATGCAGGAGACCCAGGTTTGATCCCTAGGTTGGGAAGATCCCCTGGAGAAAGGGGATGGCTACCCACTCCAGTATTCTTGCCTGGAGAATACCATGGACAGAAGAGCCTGGTGGGCTAGAGTCCATGGGGTCGCACAGGTTGGACACGACTGAGCAACTAAGTACACATACCAAATATAATTGCATCTTACTAGCCTTGATTGGGTTATTCCCCATCCTAAGGGCATGTGATACTCAGTAAGACAGATCTGAGTTAGAACACTTGGGATGGAGTCAACTCTAGATGGAGCATATGGACTGAGAGAAAAAGGACTAGTTACCCAAATGAAACATTGCATTTGATTATTTTAAAAGCAGCTGATGGATTCTGGCAGCCGAAGCAGCAGAGAGAATGGAGGGAGTTAGTATATGGACAGATAGAGCTGGATAGATCTTGGCAACAGTTTCGGTCTTTGTGAGACTCAGTGTTGCCATCTGTAAGGGTACCTGCCAGTAGGATCGCTCAGAGAATCAGGAGACCTAATGAATGGGGAAGTGCTTTGTAAATCAGAGTATTATGAAAACCTAAGATATCTATATATGACATGGATAGGAGCAAACACAGAGGAAAATGAAGAGATATGGGTGGACTTGGGACATGTTAAATAAATGTTTTTAGATGAGTTTCCTGGGGGTCACTAAAAACTTGCTGTGTAAATGTTAATGCTTTTGTTTGTCATATGGCTGATGTTCCTAAACTTTGATTTGTTCTCCTTTGCAGAATCTTTATGCATGCTCTGTCTTCTCTCTCTCCCCTGACTATATTTCCTCATGAATATAGACTTTGAGCAAACATTAGGGATCTAGATAATCTTTAGTAATTGCCCTGGTTTCTCAAAATACCTTGGAATAGTTGAAGGACAGGAAGGGAATGGAAAAAGATTTATAGGCCTTGGGTTTCCAAATTCTTTATTCTCTTTTATTTCTTTTTTGAAGTTGAAAATGATGTGCTCCGTGTTATTTCGCAAAAAAAGACTGTTGCTCCTTCGTCTGTGTTGCTTTCCCAACACCATCTCTCCTTTGTTCTCTGGATTATAAAGTATTACAAGGTGGCTGAAACTGAATTATCTGGTTGGCAATCCCTAATGAGCAGGAAATCAGGTTATTCCTTTGAAAAGGTTTCATAGGAATCAAGCCTGTGCGCCAGCTACTTCAGACTCTGAATTCTGATAAATTGGACATATTTTCTTTTCTGTCTTCAAATATAAGACAAAATTTGGGATGCATCCATTGAACCCTATCTATTTTCTTTAGGCAGTTTATATTTTATATGACTCTCCAGCTCTGCCTATGACTCTTTTTTTCAATAACCTACAGTGGTGCTTCTTTTATTTTGTATCTTGTGTCTTCTTGTGTCTTGGTTGCTTTTTGCAACCATCTCTCTTTTATGATCCACATAGACACTTTAGGCCTATGAGGAGGGGAAGAGTTGCATCTTTTCTACTTGAGAATTAAGAGAAGGAAAAACAGATGATTCTGAACTGGCTATAAGTAGTGAATTGGTTTGAATTGCAGGGTAACTTTTGCAAGCTGATTTTGGGTTCTTGGCATGGAAAACAAACAAAATAATTCTTCACAATTAAAACAACATATGGGTTTTTAAAAATTGCAACTTTATTTTTAATCTTTATTTTTTACAAGGCTAACTACATGGTCATATTGGTGATATAAAATGTTACTGTCATCCACCTACTCACAAACCACTAATCCTCATTGGCTCCAAGAAGACTAAGCAGGCCCTCTCACTCATGGCTGACACAATTATGTTGATAATCTATGGGACTTAACAGTGAGGTGAAATAAAAATTCAGTCCGAGTTGTTTGATGAAGGAGGCAGTGGTGTAAATCACGAGGGCTGACATATTGAGGCAACAATTATTTTTGCAAAATTTTTACCATAAACCCTCTACTTGCCTACTGTGTAGGAGACTGACCTGTTTGCTGATATCACCCTTCCCTTCTGGAATTCTGAAAGCTCTAGTTGGGTGTGTGGTCTCTTAAAGAGAAGGAAGAATCTAGGGACTCTATTAACCGTTCACCACCTAGACCATTGGCTAGGAAGCTATACTGTCTGAGTTCAGGTCCTGGCACTGCCACTTATTTACTGGAGAGCTTTGGACTAGTTGCTTAACCTCTCTCGTAGTTTGTTCATTTATAAAATGGGCACAACAGTGGTACCTATAGTATAAAGTTAGGATTAAATATGTACATGCATGGAAATGCTTAGAAGTCAGCACACAGAAAGTGCTCAGATGTGACTTTAGTATTAATTGGCGTTACTTATGGATGTGAGAGTTGGACGGTGAAGAAAGCTGAGCGCCAAAGAATTGATGCTCTTGAACTGTGGTGTTGGAGAAGACTCTTGAGAGTCCCTTGGACTGCAAGGAGATCCAATCAATCCATCCTAAAAGAGATCAATCCTGGGTGTTCATTGGAAGGTCTGATGTTGAAGCTGAAACTCCAATACTTTGGCCACCTCATGCGAAGGGTTGACTCATTGGAAAAGACCCTAATGCTGGGTAGGATTGGGGGCGGGAGGAGAAGGGGACGACAGAGGATCAGATGGTTGGATGGCATAACCAACTTGATGGACATGGGTTTGGGTAGACTCCGGGAGTTGGTGATGGACAGAGAGGCCTGGCGTGCTGCGATTCATGGGGTCACAAAGAGTCGGACACGACTGAGCAACTGAACTGAATGATTATTATTATTATTGGCATTATGATTATTATTGTTGGTTCACGATCAGAAGATACCCTATGACTCCAAGTGGGAAGATGTTTTATCTTCCCTCAGTCAAGTCTTTTCTCCTTATATTCTCAGTAGAACCTCTTTTGCTTAACATGCTTCGATTCAGTGTGTAGATATGAGCACATATAGACACATGTCCATGCACGCACACATACACACGTGTGTATGCTAGCTTTGATGGGGACATTTTGATTGCAAGAAGCAGAAATTCACTCAAGCTAGCCTAAGAAAAGAAATTAGAGTTTGCTCATAGAAGAGCCTCTTGATGAAGGTGAAAGAAGAGAGTGGAAAAAGCTGGCTTAAAACTCAGCATTCAAAAAATGAAGATAATGGCTTCCAGTCCCATCACTTCATGGTAAATAGATGGGGGGGGGGGGAGGAAGTGGAAACAGTGACAGATTTTATTTTCTTGGGCTCCAAAATCACTCCAGATGGTGACTGTAGCCACGAAATTAAAAGACACTTGCTCCTTGGAAGAAAAGCTATGACAAACCTAGACAGCATATTAAAAAGCAGAGACATCACTTTGCTAGTAAAGATCTGTATAGTCAAAGCTATGTGTTTTTCAGTGGTCATGTATGGATATGAGAGTTGGACTCATAGAGAAGACTAAGTGCTGAAGAACTGATGCTTTCAAACAGTGGTGCTGGAGAAGACTCTTGAGAGTCCCTTGGAGAGCAAGGAGGAAATCAACCCTGACTATTCATTGGAAGGACTGATGCTGAAGCTGAAGCTACAGTACTTTGGCCACCCGATGTGAAGAATTGACTCACTGGAAAAGGTTCTGATGCTGGGAAAGATTGAAGGCAAGAGGAGAAGAGAGCCACAGAAGATGAAGTGGTTGGATGGCATCACCAACTCGATGGACATGAGTTTGAGCAAAATCCAGAGGATAGTGAAGGACAGGGAAGCCTGGCATGCTCCAGTCCATGGGGTTGCGAAGAGTCATATATGTTGTTGTTAGCAACTGAACAACAACAACATAACAGGCCTTCAAGGATACACAACAGAGGCCACGAGAACACTGGGTCCAGAACGTTGTGCCATAGTTTGGAGCTTCCTCCTTTGTCATCTAACCGGGTTCTGTCTATTTTCTGTCTCATGTTTCAGTACTCAATAGATGTAATGAAAAATCTGTATGTGACTGTATGTTACTCTGGGCTGGTTGCTCTTGAATCTGCATGGCTGGTTTAGGTTACAACGTCTTGGAAAAAGGCAAACTGACTTTAGAAATTTAAGTTGGGAAAGGTTCTCTTAGGTGAGCGTCCAGATGAGTAGGACATTCATGTACCATTTGTGCAACTAACAGTCCAGTTTCACTGTCAGGTACCTACCTTGTAGACTTGTTAGTATTAAAGGAGCACGTAGATAGAAAATGCTTAGAACACGGCACATAGTAAGAGCTCTTGGTCACTCGCTTTCTTCGTGTTTTGGACAAGTTACTTCCTTCTTCTAATTCTCAGTTCCATTGTCTGTAAATGAAGGTCTCAGATCAGGACCTTTCTGGTTCTGGCGTAGAACATAGTCCCACCTAAAGGTCAGTTTCAGTTGAGGGACTAAGTGATCAGGCATTTCTGTTTCCTCCTCCTCTTACTTAACTTCCCAAAGTAGGATTCATTGCCGGGCTGCTCATTAAGTTTCTTTCTTTTGCTAGTGTGAATAATTAATTGCCACTATCATTTAGATTCCTAGCAACAAAGTTCTGTCCCACATCTCCTGTGGTGCAGCATGTACTTCCTGGGCAGATGAAGAAGTAACAGTGTGTGAGAAATCTGTTAGCAATTAGCATGGCCAACTGGACTTTCTCCAGAGGATACACAGCATCCCCCTCCAAGAACAGGAACTCTGCTCCACACCAAAGAGAAGCATCTGATGTGCTCAATATTTAATAAAAAGAACTGAAGCTCTAATGAGGTGAAGATGTTACACATGGACAGTTTTCTCTGGAGGGATTAGTGGGGCAAGCCTCCTCCTGAGATGGCCTCAGCTGTGCTGTGATGATTTAACCAGAGGCCTTGCTCCTCCAGCAGGGGATAGTTCACAGCTCATTTTTCACCTGTCGGGGAAAACCTAAGATGGGCTCACTTCTCTAGTCTCAGTTCTAGAATCTGGGCATAAAAGATGCAGCAGGAACCATTAGCCTTTCCCTGTGGCTGTTGACATGTGTGTGTGAACTCGGTAATTCTCTCTCAGTGGGGAGTTTTCCCTCCAGGATAGAAAATTCCATGTGGGTCAACCAGCCCAGGAAAGTTAGGCTAGTATAAAACTTCAGAATTCTAGATGTGTTCTGGTGATGAGAATGACACAGGGCTGTGGGTAGCTGGGCAGGGTTTCAGTAACTAAAATTTGAATGGTTGTGACCATCAGCTTGACTACACTGAGGTCCCTTGTTCTCTCTTCCTATATGGAACATGTGGTCTCCAGGATCCCATTACCTGCCACTTTCTGTCTGTCTGTGCATCTCTGAGGGGCGGATCAATGCTCTGACTCTGGAGCACTAAAGCTTGGGGATGCTGAGGATAGAGCATGTGGCCCTTCTGGTTCTTTCTCTTGGTCTTCTTCCATTTTCTTCCTCTACTCTCCTGCTCTGTCCAATTCTCTCTACTACCTGGTCTTCTTTTTTCCTACATTCCCCCTTTAACTCCATAATCCAAGTCTCAGGACATGTTTCACTGCTGTGATAGTGATTGCGAATATAGAAAACCATGAATTATTTTACTGAGGATTATATAGAAGAGTTGATTCTCTTGACATCAGGAATGGTGGGTGTGAAGAAAAGCATCCTTTCTCAGCAAGTTTGAGGATCATCTTTCTATGACTGACAGCTTCTGTCTAAATTTTGATGATTTTATCTGAAATACTTCATCCCAGTAATGGGAATAGTAATGAGGAATACTTATGGGTATGCAGTAGTTGGGGGAAGGAGGGTAGTTTGTGGAGAGTGGGACTGGAGTGGGGAGGAGGGGAGTAAAGGTTGCTTATAAGCTGAAGAATTTCTTAAGATAATAAACCTCTGTTATTGAAAGTTTGGGATTGAAAAGGGAATAATAAAATAGTAATCAAAAATGTGCTAAAATGAATTTGATGCAAATGAGATGCAGAGAGTGCCCTGGATGTGTTGGAAGAGGATGTCAGATAATTGGAAAGCCTACATTCTGGCCTACGCATGGCCAGCGCCAGTCTCTTCAAGAATTCTCTGGAGCCTCTTACTGCTAAGCCATTCTAATCTGAACAGGGACTTTTTTTTCCTCTTCCTGTCAGTTAGAGAGTTGTGAAATTTTATCTATTTTGGTATTTGTTCTGTTGGGAAATGGACAAGTTCTGGAGAGGAGTCAGGAACAAGTGTTGGCAGATGCTCCATACTCGTCCTGAGTTCAGCCAAGTCACCCTAATCCGATGACTGCCTGGCCTGAGAGAACACTTGGTGATTCGTGTCATAGGGAGAAGGGAGGCATATCTAGCAAAGTCCAAACTCGGGGTGCCCGTTCACTCTGACCCCTGACCCTTGCTCTGTGGTTGAGAGTCTTCCCGGTGCCATCCCACTGGGGACAGATCAGAGGGGCCAGATTTCTAGGCTGCCTTCAGCAGTTGGCGTGGTTTGCATTAGGCAGCTGTGTCCTGTGGTTCTGTCTTCCATGAACTCCTGCTACAAAGCTGACTGCTAAGTTGAATCTGAGTCTTTCCTGGGACATTTCCTACTTTCTCAGAGTCTGTAAACATGCCATGGAGGCAAGATCATCCATGTGTCCAGGGAAGAGATAGTAAGCGCTTAGCTCTTAGACATAGGGCTTGAGATCCAGCCGTGCTTTCCCCAGAAAGCCTAAGTTGGCCTTGCATTGCAGCACCGAGCCCTGGCTGTTCCATCTGTCTGCTGTTCCTGGGGCTCCACTGAACCTTCCCAAGGGCTAGTGGGTACAGGTGCCTGGCAAAGTAGGTCTTAACAGAGCCCTCCTGTTCTTCCCGTAGGCCTGGCAAAAACACAGTCCTGCTCTTACCACCAAAGGACGGAAATGTTGCCAGATTTCTTCTCTCCAAAAGGATTAAGTTATTCTAATCTGAAACCAGAGAAATTGAAGTATGATTGGGTGTTAGATATGATAATATGCTATGCTAATATTTATCTGGGCAGAGATAATAAGCCAGGATTGAAGCTGTGGGAACAGATTTGTGAGGGAAACAAAAAGAGGATTTAAGAGAGGCAGGCTTGTGATGCTTACTGGGGTGCTTGTAGACCAAGAGGAAGGAAAGCCTGATTCAGGGAGATGTTTATGGGCAGAGTCCAGGGCAGTTGTTGAGTCATGATTTGTTTGTGTAGATAAATGGAAGGCGAGTTTTCCTTAGAAGAGAGAATGTTCTCTTCTGGTGATCGGAAGACCTGAGTCCTAAAGCAGAGGCTAGATAAAAGAAGAAATAAGAATGAAAACTGGAAAAGGAGAACTATTTGGATGTCTGAATCTTTTTCAGTATAAATATAGTTAATTTACTGGAGAAGGAAATGGCAATCCATTCCAGTATTCTTGCCTGGAGAATCCCATGGACAGAGGAGCCTGATGGGCCACAGTCCATGGGGTCGCAAAGAGTTGGACTCAACTGAAGCGACTTAGCAGCAGCAGCAGCATAGTTAATTTACAACGTTGTGTTAGTTTCAGGTATACAGCAAAGTGATTCAGATGTGTGTGTGTGTGTGTGTGTGTGTGTGTCTCCATTGTTTTTCAGATTCTTTTCCCTTATGGGTTATTATAAAATATTGAGTATAGTTCCATTTGCTATACAGTAAGGTCCTTGCTGGTCAACTATTTAAGGCAAGAGCTCCTCCCAGTAAAAGTAATGTGTCTTAGGGACTTAATCTGCGGGTATGATTTGTTAATGCACAGGTGGTGGGAGGGTGTGTTATCCAGAGTAGGGGTGCAGCTTGCTGGTGGCAGGAGAATGTGTTATCCAGAGTATGGGTGCAGCTTGCTGGGGTGAAGGATGATGTACCCTGGGAGTATGGTGTTTGAGAGAGAACAGCTTATGCACTTGATGAGGCTTCAGAGAGTAACTCAAAAATGCAACCACTGAGTGGTGGAAAGAATCTTAAATCATTTCTGTGTTCAGAGTTTGACTATGCGACTAATTAGCACTGAGACCTGAGAAAAGCTTCATCTCCTTTCCGACCATTAGTTTTCCTTATCTGCCAATGAGTAGCTGGTCACGTGGCTGCTAAGCTGACATCCTGGCTTCCTGTAGCTTGTTTGGGAACTGTTCTGGGCTGTGCCCTGTCACAGGGATCCTGTGTCTTCTCCAAGCATACCACAGACTCTCTGTTTCTTTTGTCAACTCAGCGGCATCCATGTCCCCTTAAGAACAGCTACAATCACCCTCCACTCCCCTTCATGATCCTGTAGTTCTGATTCTTAGGAACCACGTTTCTCAGACTCCCTTCTCAGCGGGTTCTGTGGTAGCTTTGACCAATGAGAGGTACTTGTATAAGACTTGAAGCCAGAGGGAAAGTAAAGTCATGAGTTACTAAGGCAGCTATGGGCATGGCGTGGGCCTCAGCAGATGGCAGACATGGGGTTGTATCAGTGGTTTGGAGGCATTCTCCAGAGAGTCACCTTCTTTTCTGTAGGCAGTTGAGATCATTTGCACGGTGACTTCCCTGTGATTCTTGCACTTGTAGATTGTCTGAAAGCTAGCACCAGCCTCCTTGACCTCTGACTCATCTCCGACCCTTATACCAGTTTTCTGACTGTGTTCTCCAGAGAAATAGAGCCAATAGGATGTGCATGTGTATAGAAATAAAAATATTATTGTAAGGAACTTGCTCATGCAGTTGTGGAGGCTGGTGAATCCAAAATCTGCAGTGTGGGCTGGCAGGCCAGAGACTAATAGAGCCAGTGGTGCAGTTCCCATTTGAAGGTATGTGTCCTCAAGACCCAGGAGGGCGAACAGTGCAGGCAGAGTCCCAAGTCAGTCTTCGGGAGATTTGACTCTTGCCTGGGGAGGCTGTGTCTTTTTGTTTTATTCAGGTCTACAGACGACTGGATGAGGTCCACCCACATCGTGGAGGACGGTCTGTTTACTTAAAGTATGCTGATTTAAATTTTAATCTTATCTAAAAACACCCTTCAATTTAATGCATAGAATGGGTCATCAGACTGATGAAAGCTTATTTGATAAAGCTTTAGGATACAGGTAACAGAATTTCAAATATGAAGTATGAGGTTGGTTATCTGGTTTATTTAGACGTAAATGAGAAATACCCAGGGATAATCGAAATCCTGGTAGTTCATGGCACATGGTGGTAAAAACTTAGTTAAATTTTCATTTGTATTTGTCCATAATTAAGTGTCTATTGGATATAATGCTTCAGGAGACTACGTGGCTGTTTTAATAGAAAATTAAGAGAGAAACAGCAAGTTGAAGGACTATGGGATGAATGATTATCAGTGCATAGGGAGCTTAATGAAGGCATGGAATCCTCAGAATTAGAAGGGGACTTTTGGATGAAATCTGTTGAATATTTGGACCTTGAACTCCAAATCATCCTGAATTTCCTTGTCAGAGAAGCAATTCCTCATTCTATCAGGTTGTTACTTTCCTCACTTTTAAAGAACCCTCAGTAAAATGACCCAGGTCAATTAGGAGAAGCTGACTGTCCTTCAGGCTTACCCGTACCACTCTCTCTTATTGCCTGATGCTGCTGCTGCTGGTAAGTCACGTCAGTCGTGTCCCACTCTGTGCGACCCCATAGACGGCAGCCCACCAGGCTTCTCCATCCCTGGGATCCTCCAGGCAAGAGCATTGGAGTGGGTTACAATTTCCTTCTCCAATGCACGAAAGTGAAAAGTGAAAGTGAAGTCGCTCAGTTGCGGCTGACTCTTAGCGACCCCATGGACTGCAGCCTACCAGGCTCCTCCGTCCATGGGATTTTCCAGGCAAGAGTACTGGAGTGGGTTGCCAGTGCCTTCTCCCCTTATTGCCTGCAGATCCAAACTAATATTGGATCTCAGCAGCCTCCAGGGAGAAGAGGACACAATCCACACTTGGAGGACATAACATATTCAACAGAAGGAGATCTTACCAATAGGTTTTTAAATTTATATACCAAGGAGGAAATAATATAGCATTATATTGGGCTGAATTTTTCAAAATGTATTTGAAATTTTATATCAAACCACTGTAACCAAGTCTTAACAATTGCTTACATGGTGGACTTAAATATGGAATTAATTAAATGAAGTTAGTTAAATGAATTAATTAAATGAAATGTTAGACTTTCCTGGGTAATATGTGGAGGGATGAATTCTAAAAGCATAGCAAAACAGAAATGTTGGATTAGGTTTATCATACATGACCCGCTTACACTCATCAGGAGGGCGTAGATAACATTCATTTTGCTGAAGCATGGGGAAGGGCATTAGTGAGGGGAAGACCAGTATCTTTGAGACATTCTTTAACTGTTGTTCTCTACAGGCTAAAAATGTTACTAGGAAATGCCGAGACTGAAATGAGCTCCCTTAAATAAATGGAGGTTTGGGATCCTGTAATGACAGAGGTCAATGATAATGCTTAAATACCAAAGACATGAGACTTGTGGTTATAGCAAAGAGGAGCAGGGTGAGAGCAATAATCAGAATGATTTCACATGCAGAAATTTGGAGGACTAGATCACTGATCTTGGTATCCTTAGGACTGGATGGGAAGCCTCCTTGAGCCTTATTTGATCAAATAACTAAGAAACCATATTGTACTGAACAGAGAGCCTTGATCTGTTTTATAAAAATGGTGGTTAAATGTCTCTCACACAATTTCCAGGCTGGAACTAGTTGATTCAAAAATACTTGACTGAATAAGGGAAGTGTCTCCCTTTGAGCAAGAACCCTCCAGTATTGCCACAAGTGTATTCATTGTAAGCAGTCCTTCTGGCCTTTGCCAAAGGCTCAGGCCGCCATTTACCATAGAATGTGCCCTTGAAAAGTGAGAAAACTCATATATTTTGGTAATTCCTAGACGTTAGCTCTCATTTGGTGCTACTCCCGGGGATCCAATATACTCCTGTGGTCCACCTGTCAGAGTAAGGACTTACAAAGTCAAATTATGCATGGGTTTTTGGCTTTAGTCAATCTCACAGTGAATGCTCTGTATCCACACCACCACCCTGAGGATATTTCTGCAGTTCCTGGATGCAGAGTTGGAAGACACAGTTGACCACTGGGAAATTCCTGCTTTGGCTGCCTAACTTGTGTACTTGGGGCAATCATTATACGAAGAATCAAACAGAAGCCCATGGAACTGTCTCTCCCTAACAGACAGCAAACCAACAGCTATATTCCCTTGGAAAATTAAAAAATTAGTGCTACCCAAAACATCAAAATATCCTAAAGTGTGATTCTTATATGTCATCACCATTTGGCATGTATATTTATCCTCTGAGCACCTCCCAGGTGGCACAGTAGTAAAGAATCTGCCTGCCAGTGCAGGAGAAGCAAGAGATGTGAGTTCAGTCCCTGGGTTGGGAAGATCTTCTAGAGTAGGAAATGGCAACCCACTCCAGTATTCTTGCCTGGGACAGAGGAACCTGGCAGGCTATAGTCCATGGGGTCACAAAAGAGTCAAACACAACTGAACAACTGAGTGTGCGTGTGCGCACACACACACACACACATTTATCTTATATAGAACACAACTAGATCTTGAGGAAAGATAATGGATTCATTTAAACCTAATCTGATGTGGTAGCTGCAGTCTCAGTTAAGTTTTAGATGTGGTATCTTTCCAAGAGCAGATATATTCATTCTCTTTATGGCTTTGGTCTTGTCCTTTTTGGTATTTCCAGCTCTCTTGTCTCTAGTATCTTCTATGTAGTCATTGATCTATCAGTTGTTTTTCTCTATGGTGAATAGCAAAGACCACTGGTGGCTGTTTCTTTCACCTAACAAGGATAGTAGTCTGCCTCCCTTTTTTACCTCATATCAGTGTCTATTCTCAAACTCTATCCCATTGAGTCTGCATGAACCTGGATCGTCTCACTAACCCACAGGTTGTCATGCTGGTCTTCTACATTGTTGACATCCTACCAATCACCCGTCATGAGTAGCAGTTTCCTAGATGTCTTCATAAGCACATTGAGGACAAGAGTTAAAACATCTGCCATGGAAAGTCAGGGTTTATCACTTTAGGGCAGTTTGTATAAGTTCAGTGGTCTAGGGTGTTGAGCTATCACCTCTGGAGTAAGAGAGAGATGAGTTGCTGTATTTTGGATCCCCAGTAACAACAGAGATGTACAGTGTTAGTCAGCCTCAAATAACCTGTAATACTGCCAGCTTTGAGTGGAGCCCAGCAAGAGAAGCCTGTGCAGTGTGTTCAGGCTATAGCACAAGGTGCTCTATGACTTGAGCTTTATGAAATTAGACCTATGAGATGTCTAGGACAGAGAGAAATGTTTTCTGGATTCTCAGGAGAAGTCTGATTAGAGAATCAGGCCCTAGGTCATAAAGCAAAGTCATATCATGTTGAAAATAATTCCATGCTTGCCTCCAAGACTGAATCTTGAACTCTTGGACAGTATGTAACCCAGCAACTTGAACTTCAATCATCTATTGAGTGTTATCTGGACATGTGCTATCACATTCCATAATCAAGTGGAAATGGTACAGATGAGACTGAAATTGAGTAAGTCCTAGGGGCAGGAGTAAGTTGCTTGAGCAAGTGGTTTAGACTTCCATGGAATCTACTTCTTCTGTATTGTTGTCTGCTCTTCATCTCATGCCTGTGGACTTATGGGAAGCTGCTTATGATCATTTGACTAGAGAGGGGAAAACCTGGGGCCTTGGGTGTGTAGCTGATTCTGTGTGAGGTTATGGTTCCAGACATGGAATGGATTGCAGGGGTGGTCCTAGAGGACAGAAGAGAAGGAAAAATCCTTCCTATGGGAAGGACTTAAGAAATAGCCAGAGGGGTGGTCTATACTGGGCAGTGACAGAAACTTTGGCTGGATGATCAGGGACTTGGGAATATCAAGGTTGGAGACTTGGGGACAGGGACTCTGAAGAAGAGGTATGTGGATGGACCTTTTGACTAGGCATAGGTTGTTACCCATGAGATTGCTCAACACAAGGTGTCTACTTCAGACAAGATTCAATAATCACAGAGATTACACAGCCAGATCTGTGATGGCTGTCAGCTTCTTACCCTATCTATTCCACAGCTTGCTCATCAACAAAGTGGTCATATTAATAGGGGTAGATGTTATGCATGAGCCCAACAACATGGATTTTCCTTCACCAAGGCTGCTCTGGCTGCTACTGCTGACTGTCCAACATGTTAACATGTCAATGGCACAGACCAAAGCGGAGTTCCCAATATGGCAGCATCCCCCAGAAGAACCCAGCCAGCCACCTGGTGGCAAGTTGATTACATTGGACTCCTTCCATTATTGAGGGGGCAGTGATTTTTTTTATTCCTGGAATGGATGTGTAATATGAATATGGGTCTGCCTTCTCTGTTAGCAACATTTCTGCCAGCACCACCATCTGTGGGCTTATTGAAAGCATTATTCACTGTCTCGGTATCACACACAATATTTTTATTTTTATTCTGACCGAGGAATTTTATTTTGTAGCTAAAATAATAAATAAAAAGAGAGTGAGGGAAAGTGTTGCACTCATGGAATTGACCGGTCTTATCATGTCTCTTGTTCACTCAAAAGCAAGATGCAGTAAATAGTCAAAAACAGCAATCTGTATGTGATATCCCACTGGAAGAATATATGGGTCTAGAAAGCCAGTTTTTGCTTCCCGCTTCACAACTTTGGACTCTGATGGTTTAGAACTCTTAGTTTCCAAAGAAAGAATCCTTTCACCAGGGGACACCACATTAATTATCACTGGAAGCTGAGGCAATGATCTGATTTTTTAGGCTCCTTATGCCACTGAGCCAAGAGACAAAAGAAAGAGTCAGTGTATCATTGGTGACTGTGATTATGAAGGGGTATTGGGGTTGCTGTCACATAAAAGGGATCTGACAGAGTGTCTGAATCCTAGGGAATTTACTGTGGTATGTTCCATGTTTGATTGGTAGAATGTAATGGAAGTCTGTAGCAACCAAATATACGCACCTTCAGGAATGAAGATTTGGTCATCCCAGCAGATAAATTGTTATGTCTGGCTTAGATGCTGATTGATTATAAAAGGAATATGGAATGGGTAGTGGAAAAATGGAGTTCATGGCTTTATCATCATTTTCAAAAATGAGGACTGTGTTTGTTATGTGTTCTGTTTTTGCTTTGAGGTATGTACTTAAGACACATACATTTGCTTTGAGATATATGAGATACAGGTACAGATGTCTCATACACCAGTTTCTTCTCTCTTTTCTGTACAGCATTCTGTAAGATGTGTTAGTTGTGATTAACCTTATAAGGTTTAATCTTTAGCTTACTGCCTGTCTGAGAAGGATTGTGACCATACTAGAAGGGGAATTGAAGTGTCAATTCCCCTAAGAGATGAATGTGGTTCCTGAAGAAGCTTTGAGTCTCCACTTTTGCAGGAGGAAAAAATGTTCATCTACATTTGTACGAGAGGCAGTTGCCTCATATGAGGTAGAAACATGAGGTTGGTTGGAAGATGAACATGGGTTAAAAAGGTTTCCTGGATTTGAGTTGAGAAAAAGGGTAGATTGTACTGAGTAATCAGCACCAACGTCCCTCCTTGGAAAGAAGACTGAGAACTACATTTCCCAGCATCCTTATCAGCGTAATCTCAGGTTACAGTCTGCCAATGAGAAGCACACCCCTGAAATTGAGTAGAGGAAGGGAAGGGGAAGCCATTATTCTTTGGCTGCAGCTGTGGGCAGGTGCATAGGCACAGCAGTGGCAGCTTTGGGGTTTAGCCAGGTCCCTGGGCATCCTCTTGTTGCTGCAGGCAGCTGTGGTCTCTGCCGACAGCTTCCCTGTGATGCAGGCACTTCTGGGTTTTCCAAAAGACAGGGGTCACCTCCTGGCCCTTAACTCTTTCATCCCTAATGAAAATTGTGTGTGCCTCTAATTCACTTGCGAAATCCCTTCCTGTTTATGATATCTTGAGTGGCTTCTGTTTTTAATTCTAAACCTAAGTGTCCCCACCCCTGCCTCCCACCTACCCATTCCCAGAAAATCCTGAATCTAAGTTTCCTACTCAGGAAGAGATGGGGTAAGGCAAGGTTGTCTTCCAACATTTTTTTTAATTGAAGCCATTTTTGAAAAATAAAAAATTAACCTCTTAAGAAATGTCTGAGATTTAAAACAGTCAGTTTTCCTTGCTGGAGTGGCTTTTTTTTTTTTTTTTAAAGGGCCATGGTTCCCTAGGAGGTCTTGGTTTAATGATAGGGTTTCTGAATCTTTAAGTTTACCAACCACTCTGTATGGTATAAATTAAAAAAAATAAGGTGGCTGTCCAATTTTATCCTTTCTCCCTCTCTCCCTCTCTCTTTTTTTCTTAACCCCATGCCAATACACATAAATGTAAATTTTTAAATTTATTTTATTGGTTAATAACAAACTTATTTAAAAGCATTATTGACATAGCTGTAATTATTTTTATTGATTTTTTTCTTAGAAGCGAATACAAAAAGTAAACCTATATGAAATACAGATCTTTAGAACTCTTTTGACTTTAAAAACACTTCCCCATACTAAAATGATTAGAATCTACTGCCTCAAGTACAAAATATCCCTGTGGTTTCCCTCCCATCCTAGAGCCTAGTATGGAATGAGCATGGCTTTTATACACAGAAAGCTGGGGGTAATACAGTTTCTTGCTTCTTGCTGACTATGAAATCTTGGATAAGTCATTTTTTCTCTCTAAGTCTCAGTAACCTCTTCTGTACAGAAGGAATGGAAGCAGTTGTTAGAAGTAGTAACATGAAATTAATATCTTTTTAAAAAATCAGGTAAGTTAAGTGTTACACCATGCTATTCTAGAAGAGTTCTGAACTCTTCATGTACCTGCAATAAGAAGTTACCTAACTCTTCTCTTACTAACCCAAACTTGCCTGCAGCCCAGCACCATGCCAAGAAAATAAGTATAGCTTGGGCAAAGCTTATTTTCTCCTTCTGATTTGTTTATTTTGTAGTAAGAATTTTTTTTTTTTCTGATTGCTTATCCCTTCCCTGTTGTATTAAAGTTATTTTGCTTTTATTCCAAGCTAGCACAGAGGGAAATTTTATCATAAGGGTACAGAGAACATCTCATGGATCCCAATGGCAGGGAAGTAGTTAGACTTTATCTAGAGACTAGAAGTAGGAATGGAGTATTTGTCTCTTTCTGAAAGTCTCTTTTGTTTTCTCTCTGAGACCTGCTTCCCAAATAATGGGATATGATTCATCATAGCTTCTCAGTTTACATGTTGCTCTTCCAGCAGGCCACCTGGAAAGTGCTAGATTCGATTATCCTTATTCCACATTCCCAGTTGAAAAAATCTGATTGAATCTTCTTAGGTAAAATGCACATCTCTGGTCCAAAAGAAAAAAAAATGGGACCAGCATGACAGGCTCATGGGGGTACAAACAAGGTTTCTGATGAGTGAACTGGAAAGGTAGCCAGCCTAAGCTAGAGCTAGACCCTGAAGGTTCTGTGTGAACACCTGGAAGGTCAGGCAAGGGCTGGAGGCCTCTGAGTTGTCTCCTGAAATGCCAAGTCCGGATATCGTATGTGCTGAGCTCTGGGTTGTAACTTGCACATTCATCTTTCTGTTTATGTGTTTCCTGAGGACTCACCAAGTGTCAGGCACTGGGCTGGACTTTGGGATGCTGTCATGAGCTGATGCATATAAACCTGTTTCATAGGCTTTGTAGTTTTATTCTCACTTTTTGAATTCTAAGCCTCACATTAAAACAGGTTTTAGACATTTGAATTCCCATTTTATGGATAAAGATGCAGAGAAGTCAGCTTTTCTGGCACAAGGTCATAGCCCTTTCAGTTTCACCATAGATGGCAGGAGTTAACCTGGTATTTTGTGTGCCAACTTTTGATATACTATCTATAAATCACTTTTGTCACTACATCACATAATCGATTCTCCCAGGCAATTCTTTTCAGAGTTATTTCAGTTACTGAATATGTTTGAAACTAATTAAAGTATACTTTAAAAAATATCCCATATTGGGTTGGGCCTTCTCCCAAGTTATTTTAAATTAGTGCGGTCACTATTAGTACAACCAACTACATTAATAAATGCATGAACATTTCTTGTACATCTACCAAATCCAACAAGCTCTAAGCTAAAATCAGATTTTAATATTTTATAGATGGGGTAGGATTTTAGCTTCTAATTACTCATTTGCTATGTTCTCTTGTACCAGGAGAAAGTGAGTGTATGTTATCCTGCTCAGCTGTTCGGAGAGATGAAGAAGGTGACAATAAGGGCAGACTGATGCTTGCAGGTAAGCTGGGAGTCCATATATATTGTTTGAGACACTATTATTTATTTTCTCTTTGTGCATTATCTTATTTAATCCTCACAAACCCTAGTGAGGGGTAATCATTCCCATTTTATGAATGGAGGAACTATGGCTCAGAAAGGTTAAGACACTTGGTCAAGATCAAGGAATCACAACTTGTAGCCAGATCTTTTCCATTATGAAGTTCAAGCTGTCTCCACCATCCAGTCTCGATTGTAAGATCTGAAGCTTCAGAGTAGTCTGTTCAGGAGGTGAATTCCAGCAGCCATGCCACAAATTTGTGAAAAGCTTCTGTCTGGCCCAGAGTGGCTCCAGTTCTGTATCAGACTGTTTCTATAGTTGGACATCCTTTTATTTGAGGAGTTTCTGGATTTACCTGACTTCCCAACATAGTGTTGGGATTTTCTTAGAACCCACCTTGAACTAGTAAAACAAAAATGGGAAAGACAAACTGAATGAATGCTTGGGAACTGCAGCAGTGCTAAGTACCCACTGATGCTCCACTGCCTGGAGCTGGGTCCAGACTTCCCATCTGTCTCCGCTCTCCACGTCTGTCTCCACTCTCTACAGCCCTCATGCAGTTCTCCTGTTTGTAGCCTCACAACCAAAGAAGAAAGGGGTTTGAGTAAGAGACCAGGCTTCTCTCTCCAAGATTTCAGATCTTTCAGAAGACATTTGGTGGGCCTGGACTGGGTCTTGAGTTCTCTCCTTGGCTTAAGCACTGCCCCAGGGCTGGGGAGTAGGGAGATGAGGTGAGGGCCACTGTCTTGCTCAGTTATGACTGTGGCCAGGGGAGGGGCCTCTGTAATCAGTGGAAGGGGCAATGGATGCTGGGAAGGAAAGGTAGGTAAGAGAAGTCTGCGGAGAATCTTCCAGCTTACAGGGACGTGCCTTTGGGTCCAGGAGAATATGGTCGGTAGGAAGTATCAGTCAGGGCCACCTCTGCAGAATGACATACCCACATCCTGTGCCTAACACCTACCTTGGTGAAAACCTTACAGATTTTTAGTGCAGAGTCAGAGGTGAGAACTCCCAGCATTCACTTGAATCAGTGCTTCCCTACTTTGGGCTCCACCCCTTCTCCCTCTCTGTATTCTCTCTCCGAAGGCCTCTGAATGTTCTCAAATTATTTTTTAAAAACTAAAGTTAAAACAAATCTGTTTATCTCCAAAGCTTGCTGGTTCATTATGGATTCAGAGAATAGTTTTCTGATTTATTTCCTCAGTTTGGGCTTCTTCTGCCCTGTTAGTGGAATTTGAATCTAATCTTTGTGATCAATTATAATTAATTAGACAGTATTCTTCCTCTGTAATGGTGACAGTGGAACGGTTGTGGCAATCTGTGTGTTTCTTTCACTCTACGCTGTAAGTAGAGATCTGTTTGTTAGATTGCTGTTAATTAATCGTTTAGTTTGTCAAAACAACACAATGGACTTAAAAATACATTTTGATAGTACTGCTGCTGACTGCGACTTGTGAATCTGTGCTGGCACCAAGAGAAAAACTGATGAGAAGGATAAGGCCTCCTTACAAAGTTGCTGATGTTGGTGTGTGAATCTGTGTCACTGTTGGGAATGTGTGCATTTCTGAGACTGTAAATCTATTTTTAGGACATATATGCAGGTGAGTATAACTGATAGTCCATGAGGACAAATGTACCGTCTATAATTTGTTTTGGATGGATATATACTGGCAAGCTGCTAAATGGCTGTTCTTCAGAGCCCTGGATGACATTTGTAGAATACAAAGACTTCATTTTAATCAGTAATGTCAGTCTTCTCCCCAAACTTAAAACTGTTCAGTTCAGTTCAGTTCAGTTGTGCAGTAGTGTCCAACTCTTTGTGACCCTATGGACTGCAACACACCAGGCCTCCCTGTCCATCACCAACTCCCGGAGTTTACTCAAATTCGTGTCCACTGAGTCAGTGATGCCATCCAACCATCTCATCCTCTGTCGTCCCCTTCTCCTCCCACTGTCAATCTTTCCCAGCAGCAGGGTCTTTTCAAATGAGTCAGTTCTTCGCATGAGGTGGCCAAAGTATTGGAGTTTCAGCTTCAGCATCAGTCCTTCCAATGAATATTCAGGACCGATTTCCTTTAGGATGGACTGGTTGGATCTCCTTGCAGTCCAAGGGACTCTCAAGAGTCTTCTCCAACACCACAGTTCAAAAGCATCAATTCTTTGGTGCTCAGCTTTCTTTATAGTCCAACTCTCACATCCATACATGACTACTGGAGAAACCATAGTGTTGACTAGACAGACCTTTGTTGGCAACGTAATGTCTCTGCTTTTTAATATGCTGTCTAGGTTAGTCATAACTTTCCTTCCAAGGAGTAAGCGTCTTTTAATTTCATGGCTGCAATCATCATTTGCAGTGATTTTGGAGCCCAAAAAAATAAAGTCTGACACTGTTTCCACATCTGTTTGCCATGAAGTGATGCGACTGGATGCCGTGATCTTCGTTTTCTGAATGTTGAGCTTTAAGCCAACTTTTTCACTTTCCTCTTTCACTTTCATCAAGAGGTTCTTTAGTTCTTCTTCGCTTTCTGCCATAAGGGTGGTGTCATCTGCATATCTGAAGTTATTGATATTTCTCCCAGCAATCTTGATTCCAGCTTGTGCTTCTTCCAGCCCAGCGTTTCTCATGATGTACTCTTCATATAAGTTAAATAAGCAGGGTGACAATATACAGCCTTGGTGTACTCCTTTTCCTATTTGGAATCAGTCTTTTGTTCCATGTCCAGTTCTAATTGTTGCTTCCTAACTTGCATGCAGATTTCTCAAGAGGCAGGTCAGGTGGTCTGGTATTCCCATCTCTTTCAGAATTTTCCACAGTTTATTGTGATCCACACAGTCAAAGGCTTTGGCATAGTCAATAAAGCAGAAGTAGATGTTTGTCTGGAACTCTCTTGCTTTTTCGATGATCCAGCGGATGTTGGCAGTTTGATCTCTGGTTCGTCTGGCTTTTCTAAAATCAGCTTGAACATCTGAAACTTCATGGACTACGGTGCTAAAAAGGACAACAGCACAATGTATCTTTACCATACGTTTGATAATCACATTCACATCTGGGAATGGAGGTACAAAGAAATAGCCCAAGGGTTGACCACAGGAGGAGAAGTGAGGAAAAAGCATGGCATTGGAAAGATTGTTGGATGACAGAGTAATGGCTAAGTGGATTATTCCCCTAGCTCTAAAAATGGGAACAACGGCTGTTCCTGAGTGTCAGGGCAAGAATGTGGGCTAAGGCCCCTGGGTTGCTTTGAACAAGTGCTCTCTGAGCAGCAGAGAGGGGAGTTCCTTGGCCCTTTTCAAGGCAGTACAAGTCTGTGCCAAAGACGGTATGTGTACGTGTAGCTAGCCTTGAAACCTGCATAGGATGGTGGGCATAGCTTGCTCTGCTTGGCTTTGGAGGCATGTGGGATGGAAGGCTACTGAATAATAGGGGAGAACTGGAGTCCCTAGCCTGGGGTTTGCATGAACTCTACTAATCAACTTGTTAAGTGCAGAATGGATATATTGTCCAGAGGATCTCAGGGGGCACCTCAGTGTAGAATCAAAGCATGAGGCTGGGAGAAGCATATACCCTTCCCATCCTCTTCCAGGGTCCTCTGATAATGTCCAGTGATCCCTTCCCTACACCTGCAGGTGGAAGATTGTTTTTGTTTATTTGGATTATTTTATTTTGGTTTAAACTTTTCTGAGTATTTAACCGTTAGCTTTATGTCCAGTTGCATGATGATAAATGTAGTCTCTAGTTCCAGGAATTTGTTCACTACCGAGGGAGTATGAAGTTATGGTAAAGGGCCTGAACTCCAAGGCCAAGTCACCTTGGCACGAATCTAATTACCTTGGTTTTGAAACTAGTTCACTGAATATACTTGTACAGAGTAGTTACTACTCTGTACTTAATTTCTTCTACTTAAATATAGTTTTTCATAATATCTATTTCAGAGCATTGTTCTGAAGATTTAAAAGAATATATATTGAGACTTTAGACAAGTTTTGGGGACAAAGCCAGTACTACATTTGTCAGCTCGAGAAGCAATACATCACTGTTTGAGAGGACAGACTCTAATAGGCAGGCTGTATGGGTTAAAAGGGCAGCCCTGCCACCTTCCTGCTGTGTGGGCTTGGGTTTGCCATCTTTTCTCTCTGTGCCTCAATTGTGTCATCTGAAAATGGTACTACATCTCAATGTTGTTGTGATAATTAAATGCTTGAGTATATGTAAAACCATTAGAATACCACCTCAAGTATAGTAAGCTTATATGCTGGCTATTACTATAATTAGTATGGAAAGAATTTCTTAGGCCCGGGGACTGTGTGGCAGGTGGCAAGAAATTGGTGAAGAGTGTGGGTTCTGGAGATAACTGTTCCCTACATTGGTTTTGTCATCTGAAAAATGGGGGTAAGAATAGAACCAAACCCCCAGGAGAGTGGTGAGGATTAAATGAGAGAGAGCACAGAGTGGGACCTGTACCTGGCTGGGGAAGGAATGGGGCTAGTTTAATTTATTGCTCTCTTAACTGCTGAGGAGGCTGATACCTGCTGCGCATGCCCACAAGGCTGTTGTTACAGTTCTCAAGTCACACTGGAGCTTACCACACCCCAGGATCCTCCAAAATCCCCACACACTAGGGGTCTCTCCTCTCCCCTCAACAAGGGTCTTCTTGGATCTTTCTCTCGAGCCCTTTATGCTGTATGGCTTTTTGAAACCATAATTTTTTTTTTAATTGGAAAAAATCTTGATTGGTCAAAACAATTTAGGGATGCTAGAAGACATATAGATAGACAAACAGCATCCAAATAGCTGCTGAGCACTTACCATGTATCAAGTCCTATGGGTATGTTCTCTTAAGAATAACCACTTTATTGAGCTATAATTTACACATCATAAAAGTCACAATTTTAAGGTCTCCAATTCAATGGATTATAGTGTATTCACAGAATTTCATGACCATCTCCATATCTAATTTTAGAACATTTCATCACTACAAAATAAACCCTGTACCTTTAGCGTTACTTTCCATTCTCCCCTACCCCAAGACCCTGGGCAATCACTAAACTATTTTCTGTCTGTATGGATTTGTCTACTCTGAACATCTGGTTTATGTGTGGCCTTTTGTGAATGGCTTTTCTTCACTTAGCATAGTATTCTCAAAATTCCTGTATGCTGTGGCTTGAATCAATGCTTCATTTTCCCCATTCATTTTTTGCTGTAGGATAATATCCCAATGCATGCATAATATGCATTTTGTTTATTCTTCAGTTGGTAGACATTTGGGTTTCTTCCACTTTTTGGGTATTATGTATAATACTACCATGAACTTGCGTGTACCTGTTTTGTGTGGACATATGTTTTCATTTCTCTTGGATATATACCTAGGAGTGGAATCACTGAGTCATATGAAAATTCTTAAATATAATCTTTTGAGGAACTCCCAGAATGTGCTCTTTTATCTAATCCACTGACTCCATTCCTACAGTGCTCCTGTGACGTGGTTGTTGACTGCCTCATTTTCCACACAAGGGAGCTGAGGCACAGAGAATTTAAGTAACTTGCCCTCTTTCACAGAGCAAGTGATTGGTAGAGTCAGAATCCAGTCTTTATAGTATCACTGCTTGCTTATTGTGTCTCCTTTTCAGGGTTCTGAGAAATGTGTTCATTATATCAGCCTGCCAGGCTCCTCTGTCCATGGGATTCTCCAGGCTAGACTACTGGAGTGGGTAGCCATTCCCTTCTCCAGGGGCTCTTCCTGATCCAGGGGTAGAACCTGGGTATCCTACATTGCAGGCAGATTCCTTACCATCTGACCACTAGGTAAGCTCCCATATCAGTTTTAAAGAAAATTTGAGGACAGGGATTTTCAAATGCAAAGGCTATTGTCAGTGGCCAGAGTGCATAATACCCCTTCCATAGGTAAACTTAGTTTCTGATGGAAATTAAACTTGAATGAAGGGAGTTGTGGAAATTAACCCATGGTGATATCCACAGGGTTAGGCTCTTATTTGGAAAATGAGCAGCAAGACATGAATGGCTCAATGCCAGCTTTGACTTGAAAAGTTTCATATAGAATCTGAGTACCAGTAGGTTGATAGTTAAATATGTTGGAAATATCTTCTCCCAATTTGTTTGTTTTTTGATTTTTTTAATGGTGGCTGATGAAAAAATATTGCAGTTTAGTTTTAGAGCAATTTTAAGTTTATAGCAAAATTTGAGGAAAGTACAGAAAATTCCTCTAAACCCCCTCCCCATTTTCCCTATAGCCTCCCTCCTTCACTTTCTACATCCCTCACCACAGTGTGCATTTGTTACAATTGATAAACATACATTATCACCCAAAGCCCCTCATTTACATTAGGGCTCACTCTTGATGTTATATATACTATCTATGGGTTTAGACAAATTTATAATGGCATTCATGTACCATTGTACCATATGGAATATTTTCACTGCCCTAAAAATCATCTGTGCTCTGCCAATTAAAGTTTAAAATTTTGATGTGTATATCTTTACCTAAAATTTTACCTACATTTGTATATCTTTACCTAAAGGCACAGACTCTGGAGCCAGGCTGCCTGGATTCAAATCAAAGCACTGCCATTTACTAGCTGTGTGACTTTGGGAAAGCTACTTAATGTGTTAGTGCTTCAGTTTTCTCATCTGTGAAATGGGAATAATAAAAGTGTCTACCGCAAAGGGCTCTTGGGAGGATTAAATGGGATTATACAAGTAAAGGCTGATAATGGTGCCTGGCATATCAGTCAGCCAGTTCAGTCACTCAGTTGTGTCCAACTCTTCACAGCTGCATGGACAGCAGCATGCCAGGCTTCCCTGTCCATCACCAACTCCTAGAGCCTACTCGAACTCATGTCCATCGAGTTGGTGATGCCATCCAACTATCTCATCCTCTGTCGTCCCCTTCTCCTTCTGCCTTCAATCTTTCCCAGCATCAGGGTCTTTTCCAATGAGTCAGTTCTTTGCAAAAGGTGGCCAAAGTATTGGAATTTCAGTTTCAGCATTAGTCCTTCCAGTGAATGTTCAGGACAGATTTCCTTTAGGATGGACTGGTTGGATCTCCTTGCAGTCCAAGGGACTCTCAAGAGTCTTCTCCAACAGTTCAAAAGCATCAATTCTCTGGACCCCAGCTTTCTTTACAGTCCAACACTCACATCCATACATGACTACTGGAAAAACCATAGCCTTGACTAGATGGACCTTTGTTGGCAAAGTCATGTCTCTGCTTTTTAATATGCTGGCTAGGTTGGTCATAGCTTTTCTTCCAAGGAGCAAGTGTCTTTTAATTTCATGGCTGCAATCACCATCTGCGATGATTTTGGAGCCCCACAAAATAAAGACTCTTACTGTTTCCATAGTTTCCACATCTATTTGCCATGAAGTGATGGGAGCAGATACCATGATCTTAGTTTTCTGAATGTTGAGCTTTAAGCCAACTTTTTCACTCTCCTCTTTCACTTTCATCAAGAGGCTCTTTAGTTCTTCACTTTCTGGCATAAGGGTGGTGTCGTCTGCGCATCTGAGGTTACTGATATTTCTCACGGGAATCTTGATTCCATCTTATGCTTCATCCAGCTCAGCATTTCACATGATGTACTTTGCATATAAGTTAAATAAGCATGGTGACAATATACAGCCTTGATGTACTCCTTTCCTGATTTGGAACCAGTCTGTTGTTTTATGTCCAGTTCTAACTGTTGCTTCTTGATTTCTCAGGAGGCAGGTCAGGTGGTCTGGTATTAGCATCTCTTTAAGAATTTTCCACAGTTTGTTGTGATCCACACAGCCAAAAGCTTTGGCATAGTCAATAAAACAAAAGTAGATGTTTTTCTGGAACTTTCTTGCTTTTTTAGATGATCCAGTGGATGTTGGCAATTTGATCTGTGTTTCCTCTTTCATAAGCCTCTTATCCCTATCTATCAGAGGGCAGACAGAGTGAAAACCACAGTCACAGAAACCTAACCAAACTGATCACATGGACCACAGCCTTGTCTTGCTCAATGAAATTATGAGCCATGCCTTGTAGGGCCACTCAAGACGAATGGGTCATGGCGGAGAGTTCTGACAAAACCTGGTCCACTGGAGAAGGGAATGGCAAACCACTTCGGTATTCTTGCCTTGAGAACCCCATGAACAGTATGAAAAGGCAACAAGGTATGACACTGAAAGATGAACTCCCCAGGTCTGTAGATGCCTGATATGCTACTGGAGATCAGTGGAGAAATAACTCCAGAAAGAATGAAGAGACAGAGCCAAAGCAAAAACAACACCCAGCTGTGGATGTGACAGATGATGGAAGTAAAGTCTGATGCTATAAAGAGCAATATTGCATAAGAACCTGGAATGTTAGGTCCATGAATCAAGGCAAATTGGAGTGGTCAAACAGGAGGTGGCAAGAGTGAACATTGACATTTTAGGAATCAGTGAACTAAAATGGACTGGAATGGGTGAATTTAACTCAGATGACCATTATATCTACTATTACGGGCAAGAATCCCTTAGAAGAAATGGAGTAGCCACCATAGTCAACAAAAGAGTCCAAAATGCAAACGACAGAATGATCTCTGTTCTTTTTCAAGTCAAACCATTCAATATCAGAGTAATCCAAGTCTATGCCCTGACCAGTAATGCTGAAGAAGCTGAAGTTGAACGGTTCTATGGAGACCTACAAGACCTTCTAGAACTAACGCCCCAAAATATGTCCTCTTCTTAACAGGGGTCTGGAATGCAAAAGTCAAGAGCTACCTGGAGTAACAGGCAAATTTGGCCTTGGAGTACAAAATGAAGCAGGTCAAAGGCTAACAGAGTTTTGCCAAGAGAACGCACTGGTCATAGAAAATACCCTCTTCCAACAACACCAGAGAAGCCTCTACACATAGACATCACCAGATGGTCAACACCAAAATCAGACTGATTATATTCTTTGCAGCCAAAGATGGAGAAGCTCTACACAGTCAGCAAAAACAAGACCAGGAGCTGACTGTGGCTCAGGTCATGAACTCCTTATTGCCAAATTCAGACTTAAATTGAAGAAAGTAAGGAAAACCACTAGACCATTCAGGTATGGTCTAAATCATATCCCTTACAGTTATATAGTGGAAGTAACAAATAGATTCAGGGGGTTAGATCTGATAGACAGTGTACCTGAAGAACTATGGATGGAGGTTTGTGATATTATAAAGGAGGTGGTGATAAATACCATCCCCAAGAAAAAGAAATGCAAAAAGGCAAAATGTCTGAGAAGCCCTTACAAATAGCTGAGAAAAGAAGAGAAGCAAAAGGCAAGGAAGAAAAGGAAAGATATACCCATTTGAATGCCTATTCCAAAGAATAGCAAGGAGAGATAAGAAAGCCTTCTTCAGTGATTAATGCAAAGAAATAGAGGAAAACAATAGAATGGGAAAGACTAGAGATCTATTCAAGAAAATTAGAGATACCAAGGGAACATTTCATGCAAAGATGGCCACAATAAAGGACAGAAGTGGTATGGACCTAACAGAAGCAGAAGATATTAAGAAGAGGTGGCAAGAATACACAGAAGAACTATTCAAAAAAGATCTTCATGACCCAGATAGCCATGATGGTGTGATCACTCACCTAGAGCCAGACATCCTAGAATGTGAAGTCAAGTGGGCCTTAGGAAGCATCACTACGAACAAAGCTAGTGGAGGTGATGGAATTCCAGTTGAGCTATTTCAAATCCTAAAAGACAATGCTGTGAAAGTGCTGGACTCAATATGTCAGCAAATCTGGAAAACTCAGCAGTGGCCACAGGACTAGAAAAAGTCAGTTTTCATTCCAATCCCAAAGAAAGGCAATGCCAAAGAATGCTCAAACTATTGCACAATTGCACTCATCTCTGCTGCTGCTGCTGCTGCTAAGTCGCTTCAGTCGTGTCCGACTCTGTGCGACCCCATAGACGGCAGCCCACCAGGCTCCTCCATACCTGGGATTCTCCAGGCAAGAGCACTGGAGTGGGTTGCCATTTCCTTCTCCAATGCATGAAAGTGAAAAGTGAAAGTGAAGTTGCTCAGTTGTTTCCGACTCTTAGTGACTCCATGGACTGCAGCCCACCAGGCTCCTCCGTCCATGGGATTTTCCAGGCAAGAGTACTGGAGTGGGTCGCCAGTGCCTTCTCCAGCACTCATCTCACACACTAGCAAAGTAATGCCTGGCATATAGAAAATGCTTTATGAAGATAGGATTTTATTATTATAGGTTTTATGGCTTTTACTTTTATCTAAGAAACCCTTCTTTATCCTGATCCATAAAATTTGTTCTCTCCTCTGTTTCTAATCTGCTGTTTAATTTGTCCTCCCTTTGTGGTGTTTTTAAGTTGTATTGGTTGTTTTCCTGCTTATGTTTTCAAGCTTCTCTTCTGTTTCTAGGCACTTAATAAACCTAAGTAATGTATGCTCTGCATCTGAATTGTATTTGAAGTGTTTGTTGGTTTGTGTGTGGACAGACTCTTGCCTTTTTCTGCTGCTCTTCGGTCAAGGAAACTTTTTATATCTCTGTGTGTATGTGTATAGTTAAACTACACTTTTATCCAAGGACCCAGGCTATCTACCAAACTGGAATCAATTTAAATCAAATTCTCTCAGTGTTTTTTCAGATAACATGAATATAGACCAAAAAACCCCATGTGGCTGGCTTGTTACAGATATTCAGGTATATTTCTTCACCTCTGTCCGGAGCCAGAACCGAGAGTGGTGATAATCTTTGCTGCCTGGCAGGGTTAGTTTCTCATCCATCCTCTCTCTAGGGAGGTGCTTTTGGGGGCTTGAGGTTTTATCCCATGTTCCTCATTCCCACGGCTCATGTGGCAGGTGATGCAGAAGCTTAGGGTCTTTAGGTTTCAAGCAAAGAGGCTTCAAGGAAAAATCCAATCCTGGTGCTTACTTATTTTTCAGGATTCTTGATGTCACTTCAGTTTTTGGGCTCTGTGAATTCTTTTTGTCACTTCAGCGGTGTGCTTGAAAATGTATTTCTGTGTACTTTTTAATCCAATGTTTTATTTGCTTCTATCAATAGCAGTTATTCAGAATATTTGCAGTATTGCCAGTAATGTATGTCTTCATCCTTTTTCTGCTCCTTAGTCCCCCTCTGTCCCCTCTCTCTTACCTTCCCCTCCTCCTTCCTTTCCTCCCTTCCTTCCTTAGCTTGCCTATAATTGTTCAGCAAACCAGCTTCATCCTAGAAAGAGGAAGCATAAAGAATAAAAGCCTTTTGTATGGGTGATGGGCTTTCATTATCCTCACACCAATTTTCTTGTAGATTTTTATTTATTGAATTATGTGTAAATAATGTTCTAACTCCTCTTAGCAAAGTGTAGTGCTTTATTCATTATTATATCCACAGTTAACTAGAGAATTATCATAAGGCAGTACACACAAATTTTTCTTCGTGTGTGTATAAAAATAAATAGCATTTACAGGAATGTAAACTGCATGAGTTAACCCTGTCTCTGTCCTTAAGCCTTTTGTCTGTATTCAGTTCCACTGCTGCGGGCCAGGCTTTCATCTCTGTAATGTTTGGACATTCCAAAGTTTCTTAGGCAATTTTGAAGTCTGTTTTCTTAGTGTTATTATAAACCTGTTATTTAAACGTCTTAAACCATTCTCAGATGTCTAAATTGGCTCCTAGTGGGGGATCCACTTTCTTTTCTTCTCTGGGCATCAGGAATGATCGTGATGGATGGTCTGGTCTGAACTGAAGGGGTTGAATTGCAATCCTTGCAGCAAAGACTCTCTTGGTGGAGGTGATTTTTATTATCCACAAAGAATGAGGTGATCCTACTTTCCTAAACCATTCAGAGAAATTTAGCCAGGAGCTAGTGCATGAAGTTCATATGTCATTCATTCACCAGACATTTTACAAGACACCCACAGTGTACCAGGGATTACTGCATGTATGAAGGACTGGAAATGTAGTTTTTAATAAGATGGACTCCTTGTACCAGTGTATTACATTATCATGTTTTACAGCTTAAATTTACACAATGTTATATGTCAATTATATCTCAATAAAGTGGGAAAAATATGACAGATGCCCTGACCTCAAGGAGTTAATGTTTTAATAGGAATGGTATTAGATCTCCCCAATACTCTGTGTTCTAAGAGAAACACTGCTTTCCCCTTCCCAAATAATACTCTGGAGATAGGGTTGGTTTAATAAATATGCAATATTTATAAAGTTGTGATCTCAGTAGTGTAGCTCTGGTAACAGAGTAGTTTTGCATTTTTAAAATCAATACCTGGAGATATATTTTGATACTTATTCAATGTCTATCTTAAATATTGAGGAATCTTGGCACCTTCTACTAGAATGTTTTCTTCTATTTTCTAATACTCCAAACTTGGAGTCCCTTGCTTTTTAATACTTCAAAGCTCTCCATCCAGCCCATGCTGATAATGCTTCTTTATTCAGTTCCCTCTATGTACACAATGTCCCTGATAATTATAATTATTCTCCTAATGGCTTTTCTTGTGTTAACTTTCCTAGCAGCTTTGGCTCTTTCTTTACAAAGAGTGGAACTGGGAGAAAAGGCTCAGTAACCTGAGGGGAAATTGGTGAATACCAACATGTTAATATGTCCATCTCATCACATCTGTTTGTGTAAGATAAAACTCTCCACAAGCACATGTGATTTGAACTGTTCTTTACCTTGAGGGGTAATAGTGTATTGTGGCCCATATGTGGAAATGTGGATACTCAAAATTGCCAGTTTCCAAGGAACCCAATAACCAAGTCATCATATCCTAAGATAGAGTCATCTTGTTGGCCACTAAGAGTAGTCAGGAAGGAAGTTTGAACTGTTACCAGGAAGAAGGGATGGCCTTCCTGGAAGGATGATCTGGGAGAGTTAAGGAAGACAAAGAGTAGAGGGGCAGCATAATGGATAAATGTAGAGGGGGCGTGGAGAGCCCAGAAAGGGAGGCACAGAATCAAGGGATTGTGGACTTAGGCATTTTCCAAGGTTATG
Source organism: Giraffa tippelskirchi (assembly GCF_054371585.1). Classification (NCBI taxonomy): domain Eukaryota; kingdom Metazoa; phylum Chordata; class Mammalia; order Artiodactyla; family Giraffidae; genus Giraffa; species Giraffa tippelskirchi. The sequence goes on from NC_137276.1 coordinate 171,132,903, forward strand.
GAATCTAAGTTCTTTTTGTTTCCAGGGCACATATGCTGCTTTCTGAATCATGGCTTACATCATCTAAAATGCATCTTTTTTCCTGACTCCAGTGGACTAACATGAAAAACAGGTATATTTTACTACTCTGCTCACACAGTGGAGATCTGATGGGGCAGGCTTCTAATAGCTTAAATTATACTGTATACATGTACTTTGCAGCAATCTGACATGGTATCTTATGTTTTTGGTGGTGATTGTTTATAAACTTAAAACTGCCCTTTCCTAAATTTAGTTGTAAGATTCCATGTTTTAATCTTTTCTTCAGTGTAGCTCTACATTGGATCCCACCAGATACATGAAATTCCCTGAGACTGTCAGGATTCCCCTGTGGTGAGGTGGTAGGGCTTTCCTCAGTGTGCTTAGAGAGGACTTCGTGTAGGCTATTGTCACTGTTGATATTGATTAGCCCCTGGAGGATTTACTTTGGCCTCGTCACTTCTATTGTTTCAATCCTTCAAAGTATGCAGAAATCATATTGTTTCCTTGTTCTCTGGTACTATTAGTTTGTCAGGGCTCTTATAACAAAATATCAGAGACTGGGTGGCTTGTAAATAACATACATTTATTTCTCAAAGTCCTGGAAGCTGGGAAGTCTAGGATCATAGCACTGACGGGTGTGCTCTTGGTACGAACCCATCTTCTCACTGTGTCCTCACATTATGGGAGGGACAAGGAATCTGTCTAGGTCTCTGGGTATTAATCCCAGTTGTGAGGGCTCAGCTCTCATAACATAATTACCTCCCTAAGGCCTCACTTCCTTGTACTGTTACCTTGAAGGTTAGGATTTCAACATATGAATTTTCAGGAGACAGAAATGTTCAGACCGTAGCAGTAATTATCTGAATAAGGCTGACCTGTCAGCCTCAAAATCTGAGGGTGTTGTATGTCAGTCGAGAAGTTAGTGCCCTGTGGTAGGTACTTAGCTGTGATTACATAAGAGTTTCTAAAAAACTAGTTTTGAAAAAAGTTGTAAATGGTTATGGAGAAATTAGTGTGCCATATGTAAAAATATAGGATCCATTTTTTAATAGCCGATGTGATATAGCTAGTACTAAAATGAATATAAGATGGATATATTCATCCATTGTGGATATATTCATCCATTGTCGATATAAGACACAGAAAAGGAACTTGAAACAAATAGAGGAAATATTTATTGAGTTTCTGGAACACATTTTTAACCTTAGAACTGGAAAATAATCACCCAGGAAAATATCAGTGGACTTAACTAGGTAAAAATTTTCAAATGTACATAAAAATATAGAGAATTAAAAGTTCACTATAATTTCAGTAAATATTATAGAAGAAGTTAACATTTATATAAAGAACTCATAAAAAGATACAAAACTATTAGAGCTCAAAAAATGAAAGAGTAAACAAATATATGTGAATAAAGAACTCATGAAAGGAAAACGAAGTGATTATTAAAAACTTGAAAAAAAATGTTCACCATTGTTAATTACCAAAAGCCTATATGTTAAAACAATTATGAAATGCTACATTTTGTCTATCAAATTAGGGAAAACTTAGAAAACAGTAATATAGAATCTAAAGGGAACATGATGTAGCAAAAAGCATCCCATATTACATATAAAATTAATAATTGACAAAAACTTCTGAAAAGTAATTTGGAAATATAGAACAAGAACCTTTAAAACATTCTTATCCCTTGCTCCAACAATTGTAATTTATGGACTTTGTTGTACAGAAATAATAAATTTTTTTAAAAGCAAATGTTAGGCATCTGAGAGGACAGGATAGATGTACTTTTTCCTTGTTCTCCTACTAAGAGCAGCGTGCAGAGTGGTAACATGGCACTTCTACCCTCCCAGCCAGCGTCCTATCAGCAGAGGCCTAGTGTGGGGCCAGAAGTTCCAGCCTTGCCCAGAGATAATGAGAAGCCCATCTAACTGAGTGTCAGTGAGGGCTGAGAAATCTACCTAGACTTCTAACCCCACCTGGAAGTGAGAAAGTGGGACCTATCCCTTCCTCTGTCAGAGCAGTGCCAGAGAAAGCTAACTAAAAGAGGATTTAAATAAGATATATTTATCCAGAGTCTTATTATTTAATATCCAAAATGTATAGGTTTGAACAGAGGAATCACTTACCATGCCAAGAACTAGGAAAATCTGAACTGAATGAAAAGGCAGGCAACAGACACCACTGCCAAGAGGCAGAGATCTGTCAAAGATTTTCAAGCAGCCATCAGAAAAATGCTTCAAGAAGCAATTATGAACACACTTGGAACAACAGGAAATCTCAACAAAGAAATAGAAGATATTAAGAGGAACTAAATGGAAAATTAGAATGGAAAAATATAATAATTAAAATAAAAATCTCAGTGGTTGAACTCAATTAGGAATAGGAGAATAGAAGGGACACAGTAAAGAATCAGTAAACCTGATGACGGAATAATAAAAATTATTCAATCTAAATAGCAGACTGAAGTAGTCTAAAAAATGACAGCATCTCAGGGACCTGAAAGACTTAAACAAAGGTATGACATTTGTGTCATCGGAGTCCTGGAAATAGAGGAAAAAGAGAATGGGGCTGAAAAAGTGCTAAAAGAAATAATGGCTGACTTTTCTCAAATTTGGTGATGCAAATTTGTATGATACAAATTCTATGTATTTATAGATTCAAGAAACTGAGTGAAACCAAAACAGAAATCTATACCAAGACACATCATAGTCAAATTTCTGAAAGCTGAAACAAGGAAAAATCTTAAAAATAGTGAGAGAAAAATGGCGACTTTTCTGTGGGGCAGAAATGGTTAAAAAGATGGCATATTTCTTATTAGAAAACATGAAGGCCAAGAGGAAGTGGCACAAGATTTTTCTAGTCCTAGAAGAAAAGACTTGTCAACTCAGAATTGTATAATCAGTAAATATATCCTTCAGGAATGAAGGGGAAATCAAGACATTCTAAAATGAAGGAAGTCTAAGAGAATTCATCACCAGAAGACCTACCTAAGAGCATTCATCACCAAAAGTATGACTAGGGAAGCTCTCTAAAAAGAGAGAAAAAATTTTAAAAGAAGATATTTCGGAATATCAGAAATGAAGAAAGAGCAGTGGAAAGATTAACAAAAATGAGTAAGTACAGTAGAATTTCCTTATTTTTCTTGAGTTGTATTTACGTTTGACAAGCAAATGTTATAATACTGGCTGATGGGATTTAAATGTATGTAGAGAAAACATTTACATCAATTATACTATGAATAGGGGAGATAAAGGGATGTCAAGGGAGAGAGTATTTCTAAACTTCACTTAAGCTGGTAAAATGGCAGTACCAGTAGATTATGATGGTTTATGGATATGTAATGTAATAACTAGGGCTTCCCCAAGTGGCACAGTGGTAAGGAATCCACCTGCAAATGCAGAAGATGTGGGTTTGATCCCTGGGTCAGGAAGATCCCCTGGAGTAGGGAATGGCAACCCACTCCAGTATTCTTGCCTAAAGAATCCCATGGACAGAGGAGCCTGGCAGGCTACAGTCCATGAGGTCGCAAAGAGTCAGATATGATTGAACGCGTGCGCGCACACACACAGACACACACACAAAATGTAGTAACTAGAGCATCTGCTAACAAAGGTATACAATAGATGCAGTCACAAATACTATGTATAAATCAAAACAGAATTCCAAAAATGTTCAAGTAACTCACAGGAAGGCTGGGAAAAAGACAACAGAGAAACAAAAACTAGGGTAAACAAGGTGAAATAATAAAATGGAAAACTTAAGCCCTGATGTATCAACAATTTCATTAAGTGTAAATGGTCTAAGTGCATCAATTAAAAGACACGTTGACTGAGTAGATTAAAAAGAAAAAAAAACTGACCTAACTCTGTGCTGTCTATATAATTTTACTTCAAACATAATGATACAGGTAGATTGAGAGTAAAAAGATGGGAAAAACATATATCATGCAAACTTTAAAAAGTAAGTATGGCTATTATCAATATCAGATAGAATAGACTTTATAGCATGGAAAGTTGTCAGACACAGAAAATAAATGACATTATAACATGATGTTATTTAAAGTGACTCATTATGAGTCCATCTACCAAGAAGACATAACAATCCTAAATGTTAGTGCAGCAAACAGTCGAGTTGCAAAACATGTGAGACACAAACAGAACTGAAAGGCTAAATGAACAAGTCTACTCTTAACTGAAAAACAAGGCAGAAAGTCAGCAAAGACATAGAAGAACTCAAGAACACCATTAGCCACTAGGATCTAACTGATATTTATAGGACAGTACTGTACAAGAGTAAAGCACACATTCTTTTCAAATTCTCATGGAACATATGAGGATAGACCATAATCTGGGTCATAAAGCAATATTCAACATATTTTAAATAATTGAAATCACACAGAAAATGCTCTGTGATCACAGTGAAATCAAAGTAGAAGTCAGTAACAAAAGTTACTGAAAAATATCCAAATACTTGGAAACTGAACAGAATAATTCTAAATAATCCATGTGTCAAAAAGCAAGTCTCATGGGCATTGGAAAACTACATTGAAGTACATGAAAATGCAAATATACTGTATCAGAGTTTATGGCAGACTGTTAAAGCAGTGTTGAAAGAGAAATTTATACCACTAAATGCTTAGATTAGGAAAAAAGAAACATCTCAAAGCAACAACCCAAGCTCCCACCTCAGCAACCTAGAAAAAAGAACAAAATAAACCCAAATTAAGCAGAAAGAAGGAAATGAATATAAAAGCAGAAATCAATGAAATTGAATATAGAAACGTAGCAGAGAAAGTCAATGAAACAGAAAGTTGGGCTTTTTTTTTTTTAAAAAAAAGATCATTAATATTGACAAATCTCTAGAAAGATTAAAAAATTCAAAAAGAGGAAATATACAAATTTACCAATACCCGAAATGAAACAGACTATCAGTGAACATCCTGCACAGATAAAAAGAATAGAAATGAAAACTGAACAGCTCTGGACACATAAATTTGACAACTTAGATGAAATGGGCCAATTCCTTAAAAAAGTGTGAACTGCCAAAACTCACCCAGTATGAAATAAATAATTCAAATAGCTCTGTAACTATTAAGGAAATTGAATTTGTAATTTAAAAACTCTCAGAAAAGAAATCTCTAGGCCCACGTGGTTTCCCTAGAGAAGTCTATACCCATTATGAAGTGAAGTGAAGTGAAGTGCAAGTTGCTCAGTCGTGTCTGACTCTTTGCAACCCCATGGTCTGTCCAGTCCATGGAATTCTCCAGGTCAGAATACTGGAGTGGGTAGCCTTTCCCTTCTCCAGCGGATCTTCCCAACCCACGGATCAAACCCAGGTCTCCTGCATTGCAGGTGGATTCTTTACCAGCTGAGCCATAACATCAATTCTACACTACCTATACCATCTCTTCCAGGAAATGAAATAGAAAGAATAGTTTTTAACTCATTTTATGAAACTAGTATTTACCTGTCACCAGAACCAGAAAAAGATAGTACCAGGAAAAAAAAAAATCAAAAACAAAAAACCAACAACTGTAGACCAGTATCCCCCATGAATGTAGATGGAAAAATCTTTAGCAAAATATTAGCAAATGAATTCAGCAATATATAAAAAGAATTATTACAGTGAGTTTATTCCCAGAATGCAAGTCTGATTCAGTAGTCAAAAACAGTGTAATTCAATATATCAAAAGCCAAAGAAGGAAATTATTAAATCATATCAGTTGTTGCAGAAAAATTTTTTGACAAGTCTTAAAAAATGGAATTGGAAAAGTAACTGTTCAGAGGATAATAAAGTATAGACTTTACAGGATACAGACTTGGAGAATGTATTTGGAGATCAGATATTCAACAAAGAATTATTGCCTAGAATATATAAAGAATTCTCAGTCTCAACATTAAAAATATCAAATGATTCAAATAGAAAATGGGCAAAAAAATATAAACAGATATTCCACTGAAGAGGATATACAGCTGGCAAATAAATACATGAAAAGATATTCAACATATTAGGGAAATTCAAGTGAAAACCACTACATGTGCAACATAATAGCAAAAAACGAAAACAAAGCTAACAAACAAACAAACAAAAAACACAACACCAAATGCTGGTGTAGATGTGAAGAGACTAGATCACTCATACTTTGTTGGTAGGAATGAAAAATGACCCAGGCATTGGGAAATATAGTTGCAGTTTCTTTAAAATGTGAAGTAACCATGCAGCCTTGGACAATTAAACTTTTATGCATTTGTCCAAGATAAGTAAAAACTTAGGTTCCCCCAAAATCTGTACGTGAGTGTTCATAGGAGGTTTATTTGAAATAGTTCCAAACTGAGAACAATCCAGATATACTTCAGTGATGAATGGTTAAATAAACTGTGGTACATCCATACCGTGGAATACTACTCAGCAATAGAAGAAATTATTGATGTGTAACACTGGGTGAACCTGCAGTAAATTATGCTGTGTGGAAAAACAGAAAGCCAGTCTCAAAATATTACTTTGTGTGACTCATTTGTTCTTAAAGTGACTACATTATAGAATTGGAGAATAGAGTAGTGATTGACAGGGTTAAGGAGTGTGTGGGGGGGAGGCTGGTGGAGGGAAGTGGGTAAAACCATAAAAGCACAGCATGAGGGATCCCTGTGGGGGTGGGAATGTGCAGGATCTTGACTGTAGCAATATCGATATCCTGGCTGTGATTTTGTACTGTAGTTCTGCAAGATATTACAGTTGGGAAAACTGGGTAAAGACGCATGAGATCCCTCTGCATTATTTCTTACAAATGCAGATGGTAAGAATCTATGATTATGACAAAATAAAAAGTTTAATAAAGAAGCAAATATCTGTTCATTTCAGTCCTGTTTATAATGGCAGACAATTGGAAGTAATCCAATGTCCAAAAGTGAGCAATGTTAAAGTAAGTTAAATTATATTTATAACATAAAACATAGAACATTATGTTTTTATGAAACCTCCTAGAATAATTTTAAGTAAGTGTCTTAAATGATGTTACAGAACATAATTACTATAATGTGCAGTGAACAAGAGTATACATAATTGTTTATACCTTATGATCTGAGCCGTGTTTAATTGTGTTAACAGAACTGGAAAGATACATGACTAGTGTATGAATGCAATGTACAGGAATAGACTTACAGTGCACATGGAGATTTAGATTATGATAGAGATTTCATCTCATGTCACTGGGCAAAGATAGACTTTTAAATGAATGTATCTAGGAGTATTTTGAAAAAGATAAAGTTAGGCCTGTATCTCACACTGTACATAAGAATAAACTCCAAGTGGCTTAGGAATCTAAATGCAAAAATGGAAACCGTGCAAATACTAGAAGAAAATATGGGCAATTTCCTTTTTCCTCTTAGGATAACAAAAGACTTTCTAACTATCCATTAAAATCCAGAGGCAAGAAAGTAAAAAACTAGTAAATTTGACTATATAAAAATAAAAAAAATTGCATGACAAAACTACCATAAACAAAATCAAAAGACAGCTGACAAACTGGGAGAAAATATTCACAACATACACAGACAAAAGCTACTATTTATGATATATAAAGATCTTTTAAAACTTGAGGGAGAAAGGAACAGAAATCTCATAGAAAATAAGGAAATGATGTGAATAGACAATTCACAAAAAAATGTCTCTCAGTCATGTGAACATGTTCAAGCTTACTGATACAGACACAGAAATTAAACAAAAGTGATATATCTTTGCTCACATATCAGACTAGCAAAAATTAAGAAGTGTAATAACACATTCTTTTGATTAGATCATGGAGAAACAGGCAATTTCAAACATTGTCTGATGTGAATGCTTGCAGCTCAGTGTGAGAGATTTGTGTCCCCTGAGTTCAAGTTTCCACAGATGTGGCACAAATCTTCTCTGTGTGTAGGATCTACCCAAGTCATTACATGTCACCCCCATGGGCCTGGGGGGCAATGGGACCAATGCAAACCTGGAGTGCATGCTGACGGCTGAGCATTGAGAAACAAAATCCTTTGTCTTTGATCTAGAGGTTTCATGTCCTCTTATGGAACTGTGGTATTTAAACGCTTGTATATTTGGCTCAATTGGTAAAGAATCTGCTTACAATGCAGGGAACTGCCTGCAGTGCAGGAGACATAAGAGATGCAGGTTCAATCCCTGGGTTGGGAAGATCCCCTGGAAGAGGAAATGGCAACCCACTCTAGTATTCTGGCCTGGGAAATCCTGTGGACAGAGGAGCTTGACAAGCTATAGTTCATGGGGTTGCAAGAGTCAGACATGACTTAGCTACTAAACCACCACTACCACCACAGCTTTTATTGGGGAGTGGAGTATGTGGATAATGTTACTTACGTTGTTCTATATAGGATGTGTTAGTGTTAGTCGCTCAGTCGTGTCCGACTCTTCATGACCCCATGGACTGGAACCCTCCAGGCTCCTCTGTCCATGGGATTTTCCAGGCAAGAATATTGGAGTGGGTTGCCATTTCCTGCTCCACTATATAGGATGTGAAGTGAAGTGAAGTCACTCAGTTGTGTCTGACTCTTTGCGACCCCATGGACTGTAGCTTACCAGGCTCCTCCATCCATGGGATTTTCCAGGCAAGAATACTGGAGTGGGTTGCCATTTCCTTCTCCAGGAGATCTTCCCAACCCAGGGGTTGAACCCAGGTCTCCCGCATTGTAGGCAGATGCTTTACCATCTGAGCCACCAGGGAAGTATACCACTATATAGGATAGTGGTAGGTAAATTATGACACAGCTGTCAAGAGCTATGAGTATCTGAGATTTTACCCTACATGCAGGTTAACCAATTAGCCTGCCATGCCAGTTTCTTGGAATCTGGAAGACTTGTGTCAGAGAAGAAGGACAGTTTACTGTTAATACTTAGAGCAAATATTATAGCTGAATATTATTTCTGGCATTATTCTGTTGTGTCTCAATTCCCACAAATCAAAGCAAAGAGTACCAGGTAATACCTGTACATGTGATGTCTGCACAGAAGAGGAACCCTGAGATTAGGGAAACTGGATCTTTTATAATAGGAAATAACCATCCTTCCCATTTGTTTGGAGGAGATGCTGTCTCTGTTTTGCAAGGCAGGTGGCCATACAAACATGCTTGAAAAGGCAGTCTGGAACAAAGTGCAGTCAGTGCTTTGCTCAAAAGATATGAAGAAATGCAAAGAGCTTCAACAATACTCACATAATGGAGTGTGTGTGTGCTCAGTCACTTTAGTCGCGTCTGACTCTTTGTGACCTATGGACTGTAGCCTGCCAGGCTCCTCTGTCCATGGGATTCTCCAGGCAAGAATACTGGAGTGGGTTGCTGTGCCCTTCTCCAGGGGATCTTCCTGAACCAGGAATCTAACCCATTTCTCCTGCATCTCTTGCATTGCAGGCAGATTCTTTACTTGCTGAGCTACCTGGGAAGCCCACATATGTGTGTATACTCAAGCTGTTGAACATACATGTATATTTCCAACCTTTGTCCACTAAGGTCACTCAAACCTTGGAAGACATGAACATACCCAGAACTGTGATACTAGTTTTCTAAATGCCTTTTTTCAGTAAAAGAAAACAAAGTTCAGTAAACGAGTGCTTGATTACAGGGCAGGGGCAGGGGCAGGGAAAAATACAAGATGAGCATTATGGTATCAGAAGTGTCTGAAAAATGTCAAAAGGACACAAGAAACAACCTGAAGGATTTCTCAGAGGCCAAAGCTGGAACAATTTAACCAACAAAATATGTAATTGTATTATTGGATTATAATCCATAGAATAAATAAATGTCACTGAGTCATATTTATCCAAAGTTTATGATTGAATATGTAAATAAATGTGAGAGAAATAATAGTTCTTTCTTACAAAAGAATTCCAAAAGAATGAATGAGGTGAAGAAAAAATTGAGGGGAAAAAAAATCACCACAAGGCAAATACCATAGTAATAATGGTTGCAGCAGAATCTTCTCATGGATGTTACTATCAGTGCGTGAAAGTTGCAGAGGAAATAGGATATTAGCAGAATGTCAAAGTATCTGATGCAGTGTATCAGTTACAAAGGGGAAAATGGTAATTTTATGATGAAGAAACCCTATAAACACCACCTTAATTCACTGCTCAAGGTTAGCATTACCAGTAATAACACCTGTCAACATCATGCACCCTCTGAAATGATGTTCTGAGAAGGACACAACCTTACTTCTGTGTATTTATATGAAAAGGCATCAAAAGTACTGATGCTGAAGCTGAAGCTCCAATACTTTGGCCACTTGATGCAAAGAGCTGACTCATTAGAAAAGACCCTGATGTTGGGAAAGCCTGAAGGCAGGAGGAGAAGGGGATGGCAGAGGATGAGATGGTTGGATGGCATCACTGACTCAATGGACATGAGTTTGAGCAAACTCCGGGAGATGGTGAAGGATAAGGAAGCCTGGCATGCTGCAGTCCGTGGGGTTTCAAAGATTCTGACACGACTGAGTGACTGAACAACAAACCTCAGTCTAATCACTGGAAAACACTAGGCAAACCCCAAATGAGAGACGAATATCAAAAGTCCTAATGCTGTGAAAGACGAGTGGAGATTGAGGAACTGTCAGATTGGAAGAGACCAAGGAATCACAACTAAATGCAATGTAGGATCCTGGAATAGAAAAATGACAATAGAGAATAAATTGGCAAAATTCAATTAAGGCTGATAGTTTCATTAATGATATTTTACCTATGTTAATTTCTTGATTTGATCATTACATTAAGATTCTGTAAATTGGTAGCATTAAGGGAAGCTGGGTGAAGGAATTATATGAACACTTTCTACTATTTTTGCAACTCTTCTGTAAGCCTAAAATTGTTACAAAATAAAATGTAAAAAAATTCAGATAAAAATAAAATATCAACAATGTTTTCCCTAGGAGAGTTATATGATATAGATTTATCTCTATATTGACTTTGCATTTTTGCAGTTTCCTAATTTGTGTATTATTTGAAAATATAAAGTATTTCAAATGTACTGAAAAGTAGAAAGAAACTATTAGGCAACTATATGCCATCTAAATTCAATGATGTTAGTGTTTTACCATATTTACTTTAATTTTTTTTCAGTGATATAAAATGCTGCAAACATTCAAAGACCTTTCTTGTTCTGCCCTTCTTCAACTTTTTTCTTCTTTCTAGAGGTAAATATTTCTCTGAAGTCACTGGTTTTTTTCCACCCACATTTTTGCACTCTGATACATGTGTGCTTACAGAACACTGTACAAACTACAACTTGATTTATTTTAAAAATATATAAATATATTATAATGTACAAATATAAATAATTATAAACAATATAAATATTACAAATAATAATATATACAAGTGGAATAATATATTTTTACATTATATGATAATATATAAATAATATTATAATGTAAAATTCCTTCTACAGATTTTTTCATTTAATATTATGTCTTCAAGATTTGTCCATGTTCTGTTCATTTTAAATGCTACATAGTTTTTCACTGCATAGTTACATACATTTAACCATTCCCTTCTTGAATGACTTATTTTCTTTTTTCTCCCTTTTTAAATATTATAAATAATGTTAACAATTACAACATAGATGAAAGTTCCTGTGAGCCTGTTTGCAGTTTTTGTAATAAACCTCACAAGAGTGGAAATTCTGAGTTGTAGGGTATATGTATCTTGAATATTACTAAATAGTACCAAGTTTATCTCCAAAGTGGTTAAACCCATTTATACTCCTACTTGCAGCATGTGAGTTGCCATTTCTTCACTTCACTTGCCAATACTTCTATCATCAGACTTTTAAAATTTGCCAATCTGATCAGTTTAAAATGATATTTCATTTTTGTTTCAATTTGCATTTTCCTGCTTAGTAATGAGGTTGAACATCTTTCTATATGATTTTTGGTCATTCATTTTTCCTACTCTGAAAATCACTTTTTCATGTCTAACTAACTTTTTATGACAACTTTATATGTATTGGTGATAAAGACTGGACCAAAGCATAGAATACATAGATGATGTAGTGTTTGATTGCACTGGCTGAGATACAACATCCATAGTCTTGGGGTACTGAGTTTTGTTCCAGGTAACTGTCCAGAGAATATCCAGAGGTGGTTAAGGGTCCTGAAATCATGAAATAAGAGAGGTGGTTGCAGCAACAAGGACTGTTTCTCCTAAAGACGTATCTTAGGAGGGATGTGACTGCCGATTAAAAAAAAAAATGAACAAGGTCTCAGGAGGCAGAGGATGTATTAATGTTGTTTCAAGGGAGCCAAGGCCAGTGATAGAAATTTTGAGGAAATGTATTTGAACTCAAGTTCAGGGAGACTTTCTTTTTTAACAATGAATTTATTCTGGGATGGAATTGGTTGCATGATCCCTGAACATATTTAAGCTATTTTCAGGCCCCTGTGGATATAGCTAGAGAGATTCCTCTGCAGGGAAGGACCGTGAAGGAATAATGTCTCATCCAACTCAAAAGTCTGTGTTTCCATAGTAAACAGTTTGTAGAAAGAAGCTCCAGGAAATGTACAAATGAGTCAATTTTTAAAATTTATATTTATGGTTGCTCAGTTAAAACATTGCTCGAGGTAATGGTGAGTCAGTCTTTAATTTTTCTAAGATTCGTCAGCCAAACAAATAAGCCTAAATTGGCTGACTCAAAGCAGAGCATTGACTCCAAATTCCAAGTTGATTTTTATGATACTTCAAGCTCACCCCCTTCCCACTTCCACTCCAGATGACTCTCTGCCTTTTGGGTCCTGTGATTCCTGTAGCTAGATGATGTATCTACCCAGTGGTACCATTTCATCTTACCATTTTATCTTTTGTGCTAAAGGATGTGGAAGCATAAAAGATAAATGGTGGAAGGAAGACTCTTTAGGGAAAGGGGAAAGTTTATAGCATTAGGCAGAAAATAAGGAGTTGTTTTTGAGCAACTAAAAGACGCCTTATAAATGGACTTGGGGAGCAACATGAGGAATTTTGTTAGAGGGAGAATTTTCTGATAGACTTTCTAAACACTGTAATGAGTGTTTATGGGACTTCCCTGATGGCTCCAACAGTGATGAATTTGCCTATGATGCAGGAGACCTGAGTTCAATCCCTGGATTGGGAAGATCCCCTGGAGAAGGGAATGGCTACCCACTCCAGTATTCTTCTTCCTTATATGTCTTTAAAAATCAAGTAGTCCTTACTATAGGATGAGATGGTTGGATAGCATCACAAATTCAATAGCCATGAGTTTGAGCAAACTCTGGGAGATGGTGAAGGACAGGGAAGCCTGATGTGCTACAGTCCAGGGGGTCACAGAGTCAGATACGACTTAGCAACTGAACAGCAACAAAATGGTTAATGGAAGTTGAGGAATCCATTCTGATGCCATTCAGAGAGAAAGACTGTCAGTTTAGGTATTATCTTCTTGGAAACTCCCTCTGCTGTCATGACTGTTGATAGGCCCTAAGTGGCCTCCAACATTTGAAGATCTTGTATGTTCTGAGGATCACAAGTGTTTTCCCTCTGGGCCACCCTGTGGGGGATTTTAATTAAAGGACTCTATTCCTCCAGTATTGGTCAGGAAGTTGCCATGGAGTCCCATGTGCTCCCAAACACCTTGCTGCACCAATGGATCATATCTCCCATTATTTTCTCTTCTGGGCCAGATAGAGGTCAGTCCAGGTTGTTGTTAGTCTGCTGAGTTTCTCTTATGCTTTGGGAATCAGCAGTGGTGCCTGGCATCCTTGTTTCATACAGAGATTTTACAGCCACTGCTTATTAATATTTCCCCTCTGGTAAGAGGCCTTTGGAAGGAAAGCAGGAGCAGGAGATAGTGTAGGCAAGCAGCTGCCACCTCCCTAATTGTGACCCTCACTCTCTCTTACATTAGAAAAATCTTTCCCATAGACTCCTGCCTGGAAGATAGGCCCAGATAAATCAAACTGCTGGTAGGAATGCAGTTCAGGCTCCTAGGGTGAGTGCTTACTCCCTAGAGCCTCCTGAAAATGGGTAGATGTTAAGAGTTTTGCAGAAATATTATTCTGAATTGAGTATACATAATAGTTGAAAGGAGACACCCAGGGAGGAAAAGAGAAATAGGAACCAGCTGGGAAGAAATGTACAAGAGTAGGAACGCCAACACCAAGAGGATTGGAAAATTAAAGAAACTGAGTGAAGGAAAAAAGTTGAAAATTTATGTAAATGCAGAGAATCAAAAGGCGGCTTTGAGACAGAGATTAACATAATTATGATTCCAAGAGTGTAAGATTTTGACTTGATCATTAATGTGGATTCACTGGCAGTAGTAAGTGAAGAAGCTAGGAGGAAGTTTACTGAGTAAATGTGCCTGGTGTTGTGTTGACTGGCGCGTGTGTGTCTGCTGGGCCTTGTTTTGTAGCGCATTCTCTCTCCTTTCTCCTGTAGGTTGTGCTTGGTGGGACAGGAGCAGCGGGCTCATAAAGACCTCAGATGTGCAGAATACCCCCGTTTGAGCATCTGCCTTGTTTTTTCTGGAAAACCCAAAAGACATTTTTACTATTTATAATGATTCCAAACATTTGAAGAAAGCAGTTTATAAACACGAAAGGATGCTTAGAAAAGAGACCAGGAAACTGGGGAGTCAGAGAGGTTAATTACAGAGAAAAATGCTAATCTCTTGTCAGCAGCAGTAGTGGTTTGGAAAAGGATTGATTGCCTTCTGGATTTCTGAGCTGATGGTGTCCTGGGCGTACTTTGGTCTAGTGTCTGATCTAAAATATTCTATCTTGATTTTTAGAGTATCTTGGCCAATAAAAAAAAAAGTCTTGCGTTTTGGATGCTACTTGGTAAGATTTGAGAGGGATCTAGGAAAGGCACTGTTATCCAACGATACCTTCCCCAGTGGATCAGTAGGATGTCAGAACAGAGAAAGACCTTTCAGGGAGGTGCTTGGGCACTTGAGTCAGGGTAGGTGCCCCTAGTCACTGTGTCCATATAGTCAAAGCTTTGATTTTTCCAATAATCATGTGCAAATGTGAGAGTTGGACCGCGAAGAAGGCTGAGCACCAAAGAATTGATGTGTTTGAATTATGATGCTGGAGAAGACTCTTGAGAATCCCTTGGACAGCAAGGAGATCAAACCAGTCAATCCTAAAAGAAATCAACCTTGAATATTCATTGGATGGACTGATGCTGAAGCTCTAATACTTTGGCCATCTGATGCAAAGAGCTGACTCATTGAAAAAGACCCTGATGCTGGGAAGGATTGAGGGCAGGAGGAGAAGGGGACAACAGAGGATGAGATGGTTGGATGGCATCATCGACTCAGTGGACATGAGTTTGAGCAAGCTCCGGGAGATGGCGAAGGACAGGGAAGCCTGGCATGGTACAGTTCATTGGGTTGCAAAGAGTCAGACATGACTTAGTGACTGAACAACAATAGAAGTCATTGTGTCCATCAGAAATGCCTTCCATTTACATCTCTATCTGACCCTGAGAGAGCAGTGCACATGGTTAAAAAACCACGCAGTTCTAGAGCCACCTCTTTATTTTATGACTGAGGAAATGGCAGCCCAAAGAGGTTAAGTGATAAGCCCAAGGCCACACAGTGCAACAGCAGCAGATCCAAGGCTAGAGCTTTCCTCCACTGCTCCTTCCACAGCGTGGAGCTGCACCCACACCAGACCCCTCGTTTCACTCATAGAGATTCATCTCCTTGGGAGTAGGCATTGTGTTTCTGGCAGTTCCCACCAGTGTCAAGTGTACTCGGAATTATGATGCATTTAATAACCTTTGAGTTACCTTGCTTGGAAACTTAAAAATACCAGGACAGAGAGATGTTGATAGGAAAGGAAGGAATGGGGAAAACATGGGAGAACAAAGAAGATGCAGCAAGGGGCACTACCTCAGAAGGACCGCAAAGAATGGATGGCTTGGGGCGGCGGGTGGTCACAGGCAGGTACAGCCTGTGTTCACCAGTGATGTGAACATGGCAGCTGGACATGTGGCTGGAAAGCATGACATGGCTGTTGGGTGGGGCTAGTGGAGCTGGTCTTTGTACTACAGTTTACAGCGCCCCCCCATAGGATTTACGGAGAAGGCAATGGCACCCCACTCCAGTACTCTTCCCTGGAAAATTCCATGGATGGAGGAGCCTGGTAGGCTGCAGTCCATGGGGTCGCTGAGAGTCGGACATGACTGAGCGACTTCACTTTCATTTTTCACTTTCATGCATTGGAGAAGGAAATGACAACTCACTCCAGTGTTCTTGCCTGGAGAATCCCAGGGATGGGGGAGCTTGGTGGGCTGCCGTCTATGGGGTCGCACAGAGTCAGACACGACTGAAGCGACTTAGCAGGAGCAGCAACAGCATAGGATTTATATCATGAATTCATCTTTGGAGCAGCTCTGTCTAATACTCTTGTTCCATCTGAATTTATTTCTAGCTTCTTAGGCTTGGCCAACTTTCGGTCCAGGACTGCAGGCTTAGTCTTCAGGAAACCTCTTCTTGACCCAAGGCAGTTTGGCCCAAGCACCCGGAGGAGGGCAACTTGGCACTCAGCCTGAGCTGCGACTCATCTTGCCCCCGCCACTTCCCCAGCTGCTGAGACGTGGGGTGCATCGCCCTTTCTCCTGGGCTCTGTTTCCTTTTCTGTAAAATGGGGTGGCCAGAAGGCTTACAGGCGGCAGTGTGTATAACAGAGTCGGCACCTAGCCAGTACCAGACATGGGTGTGCACCCCTCTTCTCCCACCCCTGCCTCATCATAAGCAATCTTCTTGGATAAAATCCCACTTTCATTGCAAAATTCCTATGGCTTTTCTAGTCGCCTCCTCGGCTAGTTTTCCTATTGTTCTTCAAGTGCACGTGAAGAACAATTTGTCTGTTACAGAATCTTCAGTAGCTTACTCAGATACTCAAGTGCCTTCAGAGGAGCTCCGTTTGTTACTGAGCTTCTTGGGTTCCTCATGGCCACTGATTCTTCAAGATCCATTTGTACCTGGTGCTCAGAGATCACACAGCTCCTTAAAAGCCCACAGTCGCACGTATAAGCCATCCAGTTTTACCCTCCCCAATTTACAAGATACTGCAGCCAAATTACTCAGCTTATTAGGATGAATTCCTTATGAAGCTCTGCCTAAAACAAAGCCCCTGTCCTCGCTTTATGCCGCTTTGTCCTCACAGAAGTCAATCTGTCATAGTCCAGTGCAGGGCAGCCTAGAGGGATCCATTACTTTGAGTGGAAGGGCCCTCTCTCTGAGTTTTCCTTCAGGGCGCTGGGCTTTAGATATGTCCCTCTGCTCCTGAGACAGGCAGCTGATTTGCATCTGTGTTGTGACAGGGTGATTATGCATGTTGTGAATAAACATGCTTGTGTACGCATGTGTGCTGTCACAGCAATGAGTAGCATCCAATAAATATCGGGTTCAGAGCATGCCAACATCTTCCCAACAGCTGGCACAGCTGAAAACTCGCCTGCCTTATTAGCACTCCACTTATCTGGAATCTGCTCACTGAGCAGAAACAACTTCATAAATTTCTTCAATTTGCATTCTGCCTTGCTGTCGCTCATTACCAGTGACCTCACTCCCTCCTAGGATAGAGCAGATTGGCCTCCCGCAGCCTGGCCTGCTCTGTGTCCTCACCTCTGCCCGTCAACATCGGAGGCAGAGCCGAGGTGAGGCTTGTGGCTAGGGCCAGCACTGGGGAAGGAAGCATGACAATTGTTTTCCTTCATCCCGGAGAAGGTGACATTTCCAGATCTCCTTTTTCCTCCTGTCAGTTTGTAACCTCTTCCTTCCGAAGAAGATTAACATGCAAAAGTCCAAACCTTCTTCCAAATGGGAGAGAAAGAAAGAGGCAGGCAGTAATTAGGTTGTCCAAGAAAATATTCCCTCTCAGTGTCTTTCAGAGATTAGTCAGTTGCATTCTCAATGTTTGCCAGTTTCTCTTAATCATTCTAATCTGATTCCCCAACCTTTTAACCTCTCTCTCCTTTGCCCTGGCTCTTTTACTCCATATTGTGCTGTCAGCTGTTTCATTAGCCACAGTTCACCACTCGAAGCATCCAGTTAAATATTTGCAGGCCAGGTGCCTTTTATTATTGGTGTTTGATGTGGGGAAGGCTGATTCCTTCTCTCCTCTTGGACACAAACCCTCCTCCCCTGTATTACCCTTGGTTATAAATGGTGGTCTGCTTGCCATCTTGGATCCTTCCCAAATTGCTCTCTTCTGCCCTGGGACCCTGAGCTCCACGCTGGACTGGGGAGGCAGCTTCTGAATGCAGCAGAACCCCTGAGCAGCAGCTTCATTAAAAATCACATCACGAACTTGGTTTTATTTTTTTCCCTCCCTGACTTGATGAAAACAAAACAAGAAGGGGTGGGGAGGGAGGAAGGAGGAGAGCTGGAAGTGAATTGCTTAATGGAGACACTCAGTCTGAATATTTAATATGCTGATTTTATTGAATAAAAGGTGAAAAAGTGGTTCTTGTTTGTTGCTTGCCTGTCAAACCACGGCAAACAAGCATTCTTTTCCCTGACTGCAGCTTTTTATTACTGTATGGATTCTAGAGTGTAATTATGCCCTATATCTGAGCTGCATTATACACACAATTATAATTCCCAGGCTGAACTATTTATTTATGACCAGGGGAGAAATTTGTTCAGTTTCCTAGGAGGATTATTTTTTTGGGTGATGTCTCTCATTGTCTTGCCCTTCACCAAGATGGATTGTCCAGGAGAAGCCCCTCGCTCTGAGCCCCTGGCTTGTCTGTTGACAGTTTGAACGAACTTCCCAGCTACATTTATGCATGCTGTTGGAGAAAGACGCTGGGCAAAAGAAATTTCAGGGCTATAAATGTTTGAGAATGTTTGCACTGTTTGCAGAGCTTTCATGGGAAGGACTTTTTATTCTAGCTATTATCATCTCATGAAGTCTGATTTGGAATCATTTTAGAAAATAGCTTTCTCTAGGTACAGCCTGCCTGCCTAGCAGTTCATAAAGAAATAGCCTGTGGCTAAATAGAATTCAGGTCAGTAAACATTTGTTGAGGACCTTACTGTGAGTTGGGCCCTGTGCTGGGCACTAGGGCATAGAGATGAGGAAGGCTCTGTCTTCATCCTGGAAAATCCACAGCTCATCATGAGAAACAGATACACCATTAATTATATGAGAAATGTAGTAAGTGCTGCAATATTAGTTCATACATTGGTTTACATTTTTTCTAATGTCATACTATATCTGAACACTAGACAGAGGATGTAGATGTAATTGGAGAGAAAAAGATACTGGTCTTTGCCCTCAGGTGTGTTCTCTACCCTTGTTATAGAAAGAAGTGAATGGGACCAGACAAACAAAAAGTCAGCCAGTAAATAAACAATTTAAGGTACTGAAGATTGCCATAGAAAGGAAATGGGAAGATGTGATTGGAAATGTCTGAAGGTGGAAAAGGAGGAGATGGGTAGTTAGAGATCTCTTTGAGAAGGTGTCATTTCAGGTGAGACTTTCGTGATGAGAGGGAGTTGGGCATGGGTTGACCTGGGGGATGTCTTGGGGGAGGAGCTTTCTGGCAGCAGGAACAGTCAGTCCAAAAGTTCTGAGACAGGGACTGTGAGGACACACAGGGAGGGAGGAAGACAGCATGGCGAGGTGGCTGGGACTGGGTCACTTAGACCCTTGTAGACTGTGGAAAGGACTGTTGGGGTTTTATTTTCTTTTGCAGTGGGAAATCACTAGGTACCAGCTGATGGGATTATGTCAGGGGTCCCAGTCTCCCTTAGCCTAGATAGAGGCACAACTTCCAAACTAGATCAGTCAAAGGAGGACGAAGTGAATAAAAACGCCTGGCATCTCCCGCTTCTTCTACCAGGCTTATGGTGGCTTCTAGCAGTAGGTTTCTTATTTATCATCTGACACTCTCTCAGGCCCTGTCCATCTTCAAGGCTGGCCTTCCAACCTTCCATTAATTTCGTGGACCTTAAAATTGTTTCTCACAACTTTCTTTTGGATTAAGTTAACAAAGTTTTGTTGCAACCAAGGAAATCCAACTGGCTGGAGAAGAGAAGAAACATCTTCAGAGATCTGTTTTTCTTTTTCTATCTATTTTGGCTCTAAGCAAGTTACATCTAGGCCTTATCTGTTTTCTGAGTGTCAAGAGTTCAAACATTGATTGCTGCTTCCTGATGATTTTCTAATTATTTTATGTATTTTTCATTTTTGTAAAAATGTGTCCAGAATAATTTTCTTATTCCTATGGCTAAAAAGTTCAATACTTAGCTGTGAAGAATGTATTTTAATCTTTCTACTTCTAGATGTCTCTTCTTTCTATGAGTCTTTTAAATGTTCTTTTCTTCTTAGTTTTTATCTCTCAAACTTATAATAACCTTTTTGAAATATGATTACTTTACAAAGAAGTCAACTCTTTTAACTAGGATTTTAATGCATTTTCCCATTTGAACATTTTTCTCTAGCATTTTGCTTTAATTGAAGACACATATTTGAAAATAGAATCTCACTATTTCTCATGTTCATTTCCATTTCTAGTGTGATTTGTAAATAAACTCAGGCCATGAAGTCCAAAAACAAGTGATATGTGGATCCTTGGTATTGTAATACATTTTTTCTTAGAGATTATATTTTTGATAAAATTTATATCAAAAGGATAGGAGAAAGGAAGAAGTGTATACAGTTAGCTATGGGAGTGTGCCTTCTATGAAGGTCATGACAAAACTAGGATTTTTCAAGTGCTGTAGGGACAAGCAAGGTTATTTGATGCTATTTTGTACTTTTGTAGCACCTTTATTTTGAGGACTGATTTCTCAGTTTATTTTTAACCAGAGAGAATTAACTTGTTCAAAAACACTAAACCACAGGGAAATCATCTAAAGCCTTACAAAAGATGTCTAGACCAGCCACAAAGCAGACTACCTCAATGAATGGAGATAGCTAAGGAGACAGGAGTTACACAGTACAGGTTGATAAGTGATATTATCATGAGTTAAGAGTAAGATGCTTTTGTATAGGTGAGACCTCTACTCAAGCCTTGTGATGAGTAGTTTCCAAAAGAAGGAGGTAGGAATGAGAGCTGAAGGAGAAGAAAGAGTTAACCAAGCAAAAACGGAGTAGAGTTCTAGAGAGAACTATGCTTACCTACAAAGGGATGCAGGTGAGCATCTTTGCATCTTCAGTGTGACTAGAGCAAGACCCAGTGAGGGATGATGATGGAGAGGCAACTGAAAAGTGCTTCACTATGCATGGACTATTGTCATGTGCAACGTAGGTTTATCCTTCATACTGTCTTCCCCACTGGTCACTCTGGCTATGGGTCCTGTTTTCCTCATTCTTCTGAAGTAAATACTAATATCTCTTGACAAGGTTGTGGTTAGACTGAATGATAGAGCATATACCTGATACAGAGGATGATATGGGTATGGTAGGTAGAACTACAGGACTCCCCCTAAAGATTTCCTGCCCTGTTCTTCAGGATTGTAACTATATTGAGATATCACACACAAGGTTATGTTAGATTAAACAACAAAAGGATTTTGCAGATGGAATTATGTTTACTAATCAGTTGACTTCGAGTCATTTGAAAGCAAAGAGTTTTTACCAGCTAGTAACAGAAAAAGAAAGGCTTCCCAGGTGATGCTAGTGGTAAATAAATCCCCCACCCCCCACCCCATGCAGAATACACAGGAGACACGGGTTCGATCTCTGGGTTGGGAAGATCCCCTGGGAAGGAAATGGCAACCCACTCTAGTATCCTTGCCTAGAGAATCCCATGGACAAAGGAGCATGGTGGGCTACAGTCCATTAGGGTCGTACAGAGTTGAACATGACTGAGGCAACTTAACACATACAACAGAAGAAGAAGCCAAAGAGATTCCAAATATGAGAATTCAGTGCACCCTTGCTGGCTTGAAGATGGAGGTTCTCATATGTCAAGAAATGAGGAAGGTCTCTATGAGCTGAGACCAGACCTTGGCTGACAGCCAGCGAAGAAATGGGGGACTTTTTCTTATATCCTCAAGGAACTGAGTTCTGTCAACAGCTTGAATTAGATGGGAAGTGGATTCTTTCCCAGAGTTTCCAGATGAGAGCTTGGTCCACCTGACACCTTGATTTCAAACTATGAGAATCTAAGTTGATAACACAGTTCAGCCCACTCAGATCTGACCTACAGAACTGCAAGATGTTAAATGGGTGTGATTTGGCCGTAATTTGTTGTGCAGCCATAGCAAACTAACACAATGGTATCAAATTTATGGTGCTTTGGAATTAGAGCTGAATTCAAGTCCTGCCTGAGTCTTCCATGTGCCAGTTTTATGGTTATGGGCAAATTACTTAGTAACCTCTCTGAGCCTCAGTTTCCTTATCCATAAAAAAGAATAGAAATACTATTTACCTTATAGCATTAGTAGGAAGTCCAAGTCAGGAAACATGGTAAGTGCTCACCTCAGAGTAAAGTATGCAGTGAATGTTAGCTGTTTTTGCCATGGGTTTTGAACTACCATTTCTATTTTGTGTAGTACCTCTCAGAGTGTTCAGCACACAGTAGGTGCTTACTCTATGTTAGTACTTTTCAGCTTGCCTCCATCTTCCCTCATTTTCTTGAAAATCTCTTGTTCTAACTGCCACTTTCCCGCCTATCTCCTCTACTTTGTGAATATTGATTTTGAGACTGGAAGGGAAACATTTATCATTCTTAATTGCAATAAAATCATTACAGTGGTGTTAAACATTCAAATAGAAATTAAGTTCCACTGCATAATGCAAAGACAACTATTAATCTGTGCCGGTAGCCAAACGCAGGAAAAGTGATATGGATAAAATGAATGTGATGTATTAATAACATCATGATGCCAGGGAAGGAATTTCGATCTGAGCAAAGTAGTTATACTTTACAGGCAAGTCTTTCTGTTTCATAATGGGGAATCAGCACATAAATCCCTGCAGCAAAATCACAAAGTAGAAGGAAAACTTAAAAAAGAATAAAGAAGGCATTTAATTTCTAAGTAATTATCAATACTGTCAGTGGAAGATAAAGTTGCAAACACTGATACATAAAGATTTATGTTCATTCTTATACAAATTAGCATGAAAACTGATTAACTGACATCTTCTCTGCTCCTCTGTTTCTGACCAAATACCATCTCAGCCATGGACAGGCAAGACTTTCAACTGGGATCACATGCAGGCAGGTGTTAGAGGACTTGAAGCTGAGATAATTTTTGGAGCCCTCACTAAGAAAAATATGAAATAGTGAGTTAAAAGTTAGGTAGAAAACTGAACACGTGCACGTGTCATCCTGAATGAGAAAAGCCATTACATCCATTATAAATTTTTTGAAAAAGTATTTATTTGGCTGCATCAGGTCCTAGTTGCGGCATTCGGATTCTCTAGTTGTGGCAACTCTTGAGTGCACAGGCTCAGTAGTAGCGGAGCCTGGGCTTAGTTGTTCTGCAACATGTGGATCTTAGTTCTCCTGCCAGGGCTCAATCCTGTATCCCCCTGCATTGGAAGGCAGATTCTTAACCCCTGGACCACCAGGGAAGTTCCTGTAAATTTTTTTAGAAGATGACAAATCATCACAATGATATTACAATCATCACAAAATCTAAGAAAATGACTTAATACTTTTATTATTAATTTCTTGCCTGCTATACTTCTATAATACTCTTTCCCTATATATTTGGTTGCCTGATCTTTGATCATCATTTCATATTAAAATAATATTACAATTTTCTATAGAGAAAATTTATTTTTCCTCCAGCATGGCTGATAGGAATTTGTTTGTAATTATTTGGAAGTGGTTTTCTGTTTTCGAATGTCATCTTGGGAATACTGCCTCTAACTTCCTCTGCAGAATCTCACCTAGAAGTTGCTTCTCACCCCAGAGCAGGCCTTGGAGAAGTCTGTTCCTTTAATCTCTCTTGTCCTGGCCTCCAGAGCTGCTGCAGCCACAGCTGGCCTTGCTCCTTGGGTATTTAGTACCCATCCCTCGGCCGGTACCTTCCTTCTGGATTTCAAAGAGCAGCATCTCTTCTTCTTAGAGTCCATGATGGTGTCCAGTTGCTCACTAAGGTCCACCAGAGGCAATTTCTGCTGGAGGACAGGTTGATGTGGAGGTATTGCTGGAAGGGCAGTCCCAGGACACCATGAGAAGGCCTCCATGGACAGCTAAGGCCACTCCTTCTTCCTTGCATCCATGGAGCAGAACCTGACCAGCCTTAGAAGGGGCAAGGCATGGGAAGGATCCAGAGCCTAAACACCATTGTTGTTGTTGAGTTGCTAAGTGTCTGACTCTTTCTGACTCCATGAACTATAGCCTGCCAGGCTCCACTGTCCATGGGATTTTCCAGGCAAGACTTTCAACTAGGATCAGTGGAGTGGATTGCCATTCCCTTCTGCAGGGGATCTTTCTGACCCAGGGATGGAACTCATGTTTCCTGTGTATTCTGAATTGGCAGGCACA
The DNA here is from genome assembly GCF_054371585.1 of Giraffa tippelskirchi. Lineage (NCBI taxonomy): Eukaryota > Metazoa > Chordata > Mammalia > Artiodactyla > Giraffidae > Giraffa > Giraffa tippelskirchi. The sequence continues at coordinate 171,157,390 of NC_137276.1, forward strand.
TTCTTTACCACTGAGCCAACAGGAAAGCCCCATTTGCTTAGTGTTAAGCTCACCTCTTCTATCAATTTATCCTCAATCTACCTTTCTAACTTGCAGTTTTGACAAACTGTTTTTCCCCAAAATGCCTTTGTCTTTCCCACTTCTGGCCCTGAATCTTCTAGTACCTCTACTTGGGATGCTTCCCCCCACCTCAACATTTACCTCCTGAGATTCCTGAAAGCCTAGATCAGATTCTGCTTCCCCATGAAGCCTTCCCTTTACCAGACGAGAGATCTTGTCTATGCCTGAACCCCTTTAGTGCCCAGTGTCCTCTGTTTTCACAGGGACCGTTCCAAAATATCTTTGCATATTATCAATATATACATCTGTGTATCCATGGAAAATGAGCAAAAAATTTCTCCAGCTAAATAGAAAAGAAGCCAAAAACAAGCATAAAAGCATTTAATCTTCAAGTTTTGAAGTTATTCATTCACTCAATATACTCTTCCCATGCTAAAACTGGAATTATAATACTAAGCAAGTCAAAATTCTGTCCTTCAAGAGTTTATGGGCTTCCCTGGTGGCTCAGATGGTAAAGAATCTGCCTGCAATGCAGGAGGCCTGGGTTTGATGCCTGGGTTGGGAAGATCGCCTGAAGGAGGGCATGGCAACCTACTCTAGTATTCTTGCCTGGAGAATCCTCATGGACAAAGGAGCCTGGAGGGCTACAGTCCATGGGGTTGTAAAGAGTTGGACATGACTGAGTGACTAAGCACGTAGAGTTTACAGCTATGGGAGGCCAATATTAATTTCACATACAGTGGAGGTAAAAATTTTAAAGGACAAGATCTGTGTCTTTGTAAGGTAGTGACAGGGTTCTTGTGTGTGTGTCCTTTCGGAGGTACAGGATATGAGATCAAAGAATAAATAGTTAGCCTGGTAAAGAAGAGGAAGCATTCCTGGCAGAAGGAACAGCTTTAAAAGGCCCTGAACTAGGAAGGATCTTGTTGCATTTCAAAATCCTAAAGAATGCTTATTATCATGTGCATATCTTTGGTAGTTTATTTGTTTCAGTGGCTGTATCCTCTCACCCTATAAATTTCTAGAAATCCTCTCCTAAGCATTTCTGCATCCCTCCTGCCTATCACAGTGCCTAGCATATGCTCATTAAATGTTTGCCTAACTGACTCAAATCTCATTTGTTAAGTGAAAGAAAGCACAGAGCCCATGTCAGAGCATACAGAATTTCAAACTCATTTTTTATATCTCATTGATTCTAAGATGTGCATATCTTCATTTACCATCTTTGAAATTTTTTTTTTTTTTTTTTTAACATTTGATTATGTCTCACAACTACTTTTGGCTGTTTTTCTTTCTTGGTAGTACATAAAACAGTGGTGTGTTTTAAAAGCGGTAGTATGTTATATTCACTGAAATGTGGTAGATATCTTCACATGGTTAAATTCCTCACTGATAATTTAAAGCAATAAATGAGTGATTTTCATAATTTTTAATTTTTTGGACTAATTTTTCAAACTAATCACTGATTTGAATCCATTGGGACATATAGTCTTACTCTGGACTGATAGAATGCTGGGGTAGAAAAAAGTTAAAGGAAATTGGTTCCACTTTTCATCCATTCTGGAGGATAGTGAAAACCTGTTGTTTTGTCTGTCCAGAAGTACCCCAAGGCTTTCTCTCCACTTCTAGAAACTTCTCCCTTCTTATCTGGTCCACCATCTCTCCTCCTCTCATTCTCTTCCACAGTTACTGTGGGAAGGGCAGTGTTGTTATAGTGGGATCCTGACCCATGGCCACATTTGTCTGGTCCAGATTGCAGTTGAATGGTGCATAGTTCCTACCACAGGAATTTGGATCTGTGACAACCAGGGAACCTTGGATTAGCTATCATTTTCAGTATCTGACCTGTAAGGTGTAAAATTTGGGAAGTTATAGGGTCCACATTCAGTCATGGAAGCTGAGACAGAAGAAGCCTCTCTGTGGCCAGAGGAAAGAGAGAAGCAGACATACAGTGATGAACGAAATACATATACATGATGACACTGGAGTTCTGTCTGCATTCCTAGTCATGGCTTGCATAAGACAACCAGTAACCTTAAGGTATATTCTCTCTTGCATTTACTTCTTTGTAATTACAACCAAATTGCAACTATTTAAAGTCAAAAGAAACTCAGTTTATACTGTACATATATATGTATGTATGTATATGTATATTATAATATAGTTATATATTATATATATATAATGTATATATAGTACAGGCATACCTCGAATATAATGTAGGTTCAGTTCTATTCCAGACCACTTCAGTAAACCAAACATTGCAATAAAGGGAGTCACAATAAATTTTTTGTTTCCTAATGCATGTATAGTTATAGTCACACTATACTGTAGTCTATTAACTGTGCAATAACATTATGTCTAAAAAACAGTGTTCATACCTTAATTAAAAAATAATTTGTTGCTAAAAAATGCTAACCATCATCTGAGCCTTAAGAAATCATAGTTTCTTTGCTAGTGGAGGGTCTTGGCTCAATGTTCATGGCTGCTGACTAATCACTGTGGTGGCTGCTAAAGGTTGAAGTGGTTGTGGCCATTTCTTAAAATAAGACAATAATGAAATTTACTGCATTGATTGATTCTTCCTTTCATGGAAGATTTCTTGATTTCTCTGTGGCATACAATGCTAATGCTATTTTGATAGCATTTTATCCACAGTAGAACTTCTTTCAAAATTGAAATCAAGCCTCTCAAACCCTACCACTGCTTTATCAACTAAGTTTATGTAATATTTTAAACCCTTAGTTGTCATTTTAAAAGTCTCCATAGCATCTTCACCACAAGGAGATTCCATCTCAAGAAACCACTTTCTTTGATCATCCCTAAGAAGCATCCTCTCATTTGTGTAAGTTTGATCCTGAGATTGCAGCAATTCAGTCTCATCTTTAGGTTCTCCTTCCAGTCAGTTCTAGCTCCCTTGTTATTTCCACCACATCTGCAATTACTTTCTCCACTGAAGTCTTGAATACCCCAAAGTCATCCATGAGGGTTGAAATCATCTTTTTGCAAGCTCCTATTAATGTTGGTATTTTGACCTTTTCCCCAAAAGTCATAAATGTTCTTAATGTTATCTAGAATGGTGAATCTTTTCCAGGAGGTTTTTAGTTGTACTTTACCCAGGTCCACCAGAGGAATCACTATCTCAGATAGCTGTAGTTTTATGAAATGTGTTTCTTAAATAATAAGACTTGAAAGCTGAAATTACTCCCTGATCTATGGGCTCCAGTATGGATTTTCTTTTTAGCAGGCATGAATGTGAATTTCATATATCTCCATCAGAGCTCTTGGGTAATCAGATACATAGTCAATAGCAGTAGTAATTTGAAAGGAATCTTTTCTTCTGAGCAGTAGATCTCAACAGTGGACTTAAAATGTTGAGTAAACCATGTTGTAAACAGACATGTTGTCACCCAGGCTTTGTCGTTCATTTATAGAGCATAGGCAGAATAGATTTAGTGTAATTCTTAAGGACCCTAGGATTTTCAGAAAAGTAAATAAGCATTGGCTTCAGGTCACCAGCTTGAACCCCACTATCCCCCAACAAGAGAGTCAGCCTATCCTTTTGAACTTTGCAGCCAGGTGTTGACCTCTTCTCTCTAACTATGAAGTCCTAGATGACATCTTCTTCCAATTTAAGGCTGTTTCGTTTGCATTAAAAATCTGTTGTTTAGTGTAGCCATCTTGTTTGATTTTCTTGCCTAGATCTTCTTGGAGAAGGAAATGACAACCTACTCCAGTATTCTTGCCAGGAAAATCCCATGGACAAAGGAGCCTGGTGCGCTATAGTCCGTAGGGCCCTAAAGAGTCGGATCTGGATAACTTGCGGCTGTATATCAGTACATCAGCACTTGGTGCCTCACCTTGAGCTTTTATCTTGTATAGATGGCTTCTTTTCTGAAACCTCATGAGCCAACCTCTTCTGGCTTCACACTTTTCTTCTGCAACTTCCTTACCTCTCTCAGGTTTTACAGAATTGAAGAGAGTTAGGGCCTGGCTTTGAATTAGGCTTTGGCTTAGGGGAATGTTTTAGCTGATTTGATCTTCTATCCAGACCACTGAGACTTTTCCCATATCAGCAACGAGTTTATTTTGCTTTCTTATCATTCATATGTTCACTGGAATAGCACTTTTAATCTCCTTCAAGAACTTTTTAATTCTACACTCTGGCACCAGAGGCCTCACTTTCATCCTCTCTTGGCTTTTGACATCTCTTCCTCACTAAACTTAATCATTTCCGGTTTTTAATTTAAAATGAGAGAGATGGAGCCCTTCTTTTCAGTTAAACTCTTAGAAGCCATTGTAGTGTTATTAATTAGTCTAATTTCAATATCATTGTGTCTCAAAGAATAGGGAGGCCCAAGGAGTGGGGGAAAAACAGGGGAACTGCAGGTTGATGGAGCAGTCAGAACACATGCAACATTTATCAGTTCAGTTAGCCTTGTATGGGTACAGTTTGCGGCACCCCCAAACAATTACAATGTTAACATAAAAGATCACTGATCACTGTAACAAGTATCAGCCAATTCAGTTCAGTTCAGTCGCTCAGTTGTGTCCGACTCTTTGCGACCCCATGGACTGCAGCACCCAAGGCCTCCCTGTCCATCACCAACTCCTGGAGTCTACCCAAACTCATGTCCATTGTGTCGGTGATGCCATCCAACCATCTCATCCTCTGTCATCCCATTCTCCTCCTGCCTTCAATCTTTCCCAACATCAGGGTCTTTTCAAATGAGTCAGCTCTTCGCATCAGGTGGCCAAAATATTGGAGTTTCAGCTTCAACATCAGTCCTTCCAATGATCACCCAGGACTGATTTCCTTTAGGATGGACTGGTTGGATCTCCTTGCAGTCCAAGGGACTCTCAAGAGTTTTCTCCAACACCACAGTTCAAAAGTATCAATTCTTCTGCGCAAGTAATGAAAAAGTTTGAAACATCTTGGAATTGCTAAAATGTGACAGAGCTGCAAAGTAAGCAAATGCTTTTGGAAAAATGGCGCTGATAGACTTGCTCAGTCCAGGGTTGCCACAGATCTTCAATGTGTAAAAAATGGAATGTCTGTGGAGCGCACTAAAACAGAGTACAATTAAATGAGCTGTGCCCGTATTCTCAGAAAGTGGTTGTTTAGTCCCTACCTGCTCGAAAGTCCCTTGTGGGAGGGAGCACACCATCTCCCATGGACCCCATCCTAGTATGGGGAAATGAGGACTTTTTGGTAATTCCATTCATATTGAGATGAAACAGCTTCATAGGAATTTCACAAATGGTTGGTAGTTCTATATGCCTTCAGACAGAATGAGTCTGTTCTGTTTCCTCCTTGGTAGCACCTCAGGCTTAGTAATTACCATTCCATCCTTTAAGTTTTCTTCATCCAGGAGAGAACCCAGGTTTGTCAAATTAAGTTTGTTGTCCTTGTTCATTTTAGAAGAGTAAGGGAAAGAAAGTGTTAAAACAACCAGCAAAACAATGATAACAACAAGAAATATCTAGCTTCTTGAGATGTGTTTATTTTGGGCCAGGTACTGAACTACATGTTTTATGTACATGTTTTCACTGGATCACAACAACCTCATGAGGTAAAGACTGTTATTTTTCTAAATCTGCTGATCAGGAAACTGAGGTTTAGGAAGATTAATTTACCCAAAATCACTCAGTAAGTAGCACAGCCTGTGTTTGAACTTGAGAGGTACTATTTCATAGTTAAGGGATAGCATTGCAGAGGCCTACTTTGGTGAAAGAAGAACATCCTCAAAGGGCTCATAGTGGTTCTTTGAAATTCTGTGATGTGACTGAAAATTAGTCTCAGCAAAACGACATGTGATGAAATGAATTTACCCCTCAGGCTGGGCCATTCCCCAGGGGAGTATGTCCTCACGATGTGACAGAATTTGCCAGTCCCAGAAGAGACTCATCTGTTTTCTTGGATCTCCTGGACAAGATTTTTATGGAAAGCATCTTTCCCGTCTCTGTGAGACATTGCTTAACATAGTTTTGTTTTATTTTTCACATTTGTTAATCACCCTCAAGATGCTGAGCATTGAGCAAACCCGCTTTGAATAGGCAGCCACCCAATGAATAATATGAATACGTATACGTTTCATCAAAAGAAAAAGTAAGTCTCCTGATTCTCCTTTACCCTGGGTGGGATGAGCATGTTGAAGAGGAAAAATGCAATGAAGACAGAATAGGAAAGGTATGTGGATGGTGACAACAGGAAGATATTTTTAAGGGTGGTGGTTTTTTATATTTGTTTTTAAGCTATTCTGGATTGTAATAACAGTTTCTGTTTTGAGAGCACTCACGCCTTAGGTTCTCAGAAGCAGACCCTGAGACAAGAAGTCACATCATATAATTTATTAAGTCAGTGATTTCAGCAGAAGACAGAAGGAGAGTAGGAAGCAAGACAGAAAATGGGGAAGAAGCCAAGCCAGAGTGTGTGTATAGGTGATGTTCCTGCCTTAGCTAGGTCCCAAGGGGAGCTTGACAGCATAAGTTAAATTACTGTGCTTATCTCACCCACAGGCAAGGGCGTTGGGCTAGTACACTCCTGTATGAATCACAGCCACTAACATGAATACTTCAATCTCTGGGTTCTGTTTGTTTAGGCCAAATCCCTTCTAGTAACCCAAAGGTATTCCTCTGAGAGAAATAGTGGGTGTCGTCCATTAGAACCAAAGCACGCAGAAGCTTGAGGATGGGCACACAGAACCAGTAAGACCTATCCAAGGGCATCTGGTCATTCATTGCAACTCTCATGGTCATTGTGGCTCATCAGACACTAAGTACTGTACATGCATGCCTTTTGGTTAATTTACAGTGTAATCTAGCAAGATAGAAATGATTATCTCCACTTTACAAGGGCAAGGATATTTTTTGAGAGGTTAAACAACATTATCTAAGGTTATATCATAGCTCATAGTTGGCAGAGTTGGGATTTGACCTTGGGTTTCTCTAAAACCAAAGCTCATGCCCTTCCTACGGTGTTCCATATTACCTCTTTGTAGGCAGCTTCTGCTACATACCACTGACCCTCAACTAACTTTCAATTCAGTGAGCAATGTCTCTGGCGCCTGCCACATGTCCAATGTTATGTTTGGCATCAAGGATGTAAAGATAAATAAGATTTAATTTTGCCTTTGGGAGATTGGTCTTTTGCAAGAATGATATATAGATGCATGGAGTTAAATAACGTAACGTGAAAATGCCACAAGAAGTTTATGAATTAAGTATTAAAGATCATGGAAGAAGGAACAATTAATATTGCCTCGCAGCAGATACAGGGGAAGAGGGAGGCTTTAAGATGGGACTGGCATCTGAGTTAAGCTTTTACATGTGAGAAGGATTTAAGCAGGTCAAATTGAAGCTCTCAGTACCTATCAGAAAGCAATTTAAATTGGGGATTGAGGGGGTGATTATGCCACTTCTGTACATCTTCCAAACAATCTAAAATGTAACTCTGGCCCCTGTCAAACTTATGTCTTATCTTCAGCAGACATTTAGCAAGTAGACTTTTTCAAACCATTCATAGGCTTATTGATTTATTCTCATTCAAAAGAGTAACTTCCCTAATGGGGACTTTTGGGAATGCTGAAGACAAGGCCTGAAACAAATGATCAGATGACTGAACTGCTTCGGGCCAAGATCAGGGTCAAAGGTCAAGGGCAGTGGTGGTTCTGGAAGCCAAGAGTAAGTGCAATTGGTATTAACCAAATGATCAAGAAAGAGGAAGAAGTGGTGAGAACCATCCTGTCACCTCTTCCTTCTACTTTATGACCCGGGTTTGACATTGCTACTGGGAGGATTCTCAGGTCATCCATACCAGCTTCTCTCTTCCTTTAATCAGTTGGTTAATTGGCCAACTTTCTAACCTACCCTCTGCTTGCGTGCGTACCTGCATGCTCAGTTCTGTCTGAATGTTTGGACCCCATGGACTACAGCCCACGAGGCTCCTCTGTCCATGGGATTATCCTGTCAAGAATACTGGAGTGTGTTGCCATTTTGTTCTCCAGGGGATCTACCTGACCCAGGGATTGAACCTGATTTTTCTGCATCTCCTGCTTTGGCAGACAGATTCTTTACCACTGAGCCTCCTGGGAAGCTTAGTCAACACTTATGAGAGGAGAATATGATATGCTACTGCAGCTTCAGTTCAGTAGAGTTGGTCAGTCCTGTCCGACTCTTTGTGACCCCATGGACTGCAGTACACCAGGCTTCCTTGTCCGGCACCAACTTCCAGAGCTTGCTCAAACTCATGTCCATTGAGTTGGTAATGCCATCCAACCATCTCATCCTCTGTCATCCCCTTCTCCTCCTGCCTTCAGTCTTTCCCAGCATCGGGGTCTTTTCCAATAAGTCAGGTCTTCGCATCAAGTGGCCAAAGTATTGGAGCTTCAGCATCAGTCCTTCCAATGAATATTCAGGACTGATTTCTTTTAGGATGGACTGGTTGGATCTCCTTGCAGTGACTCTCAAGAGTCTTCTCCAACACCACACTTCAAAAGCATCAGTTTGTTGGCACTAAGCTTTCCTTATCAATTTTTCCAACCCTCACAGCCGTACATGACTACTGGAAAAGCCATAGCTTGACTAGATGGACCTTTGTTGGCAAAGTAATGTCTCTGCTTTTTAATATGCTGTCTAGGTTGGTCATAGCTTTTCTTCCAAGGAGCAGGTATCTTTTAATTTCATGGCTGCAGTCACCATCTGCAGTGAGTTTGGAGCCCCCAAAATAAAGTCTGTCACTGTTTCCATTGTTTCCCCATCTATTTGCTATGAAGTGATGGGGCTGAATGCCATGATCTTAGTTTTTTAAATGTTGAGTTTTACGCCAGTTTTAAGCTTTTTCACTCTCCTCTTTCACTTTCATCAAGAGGCTTTTTAGGTCTTCTTTGCTTTCTGCCATAAGGGTGGTATCATCTGCATATCTGAGGTTATCGATATTTCTCCTGGCAATCTTGATTCTAGTTTGTGTTTCATCCAGCCCAGGATTTCACATGATGTACTCTGCATAGAAATTAAATAAGCAGGGTGACAATATACAGCCTTGACATACTCCTTTCCCAATTTGGAACCAGTCCATTGTTCCATGTCCAATTCTAACTATTGCTTCCTGACCTGCATACAGATTTCTCAGGCAGGTCAGGTGGTCTGGTATTCCCATATCTTTAAGAATTTTCCACAGTTTGCTGTGATCAACACAGTCAAAGGCTTTGGTGTAATCAATAAAGCAGAAGTAGATGTTTTTCTGGAACTCTCTTGCTTTTTCAATGATCCAGTGGATGTTGGCAATTTGATTTCTGGTTCCTCTGCCTTTTCTAAATCCAGCTTGAACATCTGGAAGTTCTCATTCACATCCTGTTAAATCCTGGCTTGGAGAAATTTGAGCATTATTTTGCTAGCATGTGAGATGAGTGCAATTGTATGGTAGTTTCAACATTCTTTGGCATTGCCTTTCTTAGGGATTGGAATGAAAACTGACCTTCTCCAGTCCTGAGGCCACTGCTGAATTTTCCAAATTTGCTGGCATATAGAGTGCAACACTTTCACAGCATCATCTTTCAGGATTTGAAATAGCTCAACTGGAATTCCATCACCTCCACTAGCTTTGTTCATAGTGATGCTTCCTAAGGCCCACTTGACTTTGTATTCTAGGTTGTCTGGCTCTAGGTAAGTGGTCACACCATTGTGGTTGTCTGGGTCATGAAGATCTTTTTTGTATAGTTCTTCTGTGTATTCTTGCCACCTCTTCTTATTATCTTCTGCTTCTGTTAGGTCCATACCATTTCTCTCTTTTATTGTGCCCATCTTTGCATGAAATGTTCCCTTGGTATCTCTAATTTTCTTGAAGAGATCTCTAGTCTTTCCCATTCTGTTGTTTTCCTCTATTTCTTTGCATTGATCACTGAAGAAGGCTTTCTTATCTCTCCTTGCTATTCTTTGGAACTCGGCATATCTTTCCTTTTCTCCTTTGCCTTTAGCTTCTCTTCTTTTCTCAGCTATCTGTAAGGCCTCCTCAGGCAACCATTTTGCCTTTTTGCATTTCTTTTTCTTGAGGATGGTCTTGATCACTGCCTCCTGTACAATGTCACGAACCTCTGTCAGGTACACTTCAGCTTAGAATTTATCAAAATTGAGTAGTGTTCCAGACTGATTCCTATGGTTCTGGGATTGAAAGAAAGTCTCAGTTCTGGAGCTCTTAGGTTTCCTTGCTTTCAAAAGGAACACTTATTATTAAATAATTGATTGAGGAGAAGGGACTTCACCAAGTAATAGAAAAGTTAAGGAGTTTATAGCAAAGAACTACAAGAGTGAAAGGGGGAGGAAGGGAACTTTTCCATCCTTTCTTTGCCTCCAGGACAGTGTCATGCTGAAATGACATGATAAATGTTGTTTTTGAGAAGTTTAACTTGAAGTCATTACCAAGAATCCTTGTCTGAGTGCTCTTGCCTCCTCTCAGTGATAGGTAAGCACATCCACAGTATGCCAGATCTTTTGTAGTAGGAAAATGGGATTCATATACATGAGTGTTTTCAGTTAGATTAATAACTATTTAAGTTACATATATTTCATTATCTTTACCAAGCATATTAAAGACCACATCATGGAAAAATAATTAGCAAATTTCTGATTGATGTTTCTGCCATCAAATCTATGCTTTCTATTCTAAAATTAATTACTGGGGTTAAGGTGACCTTGTCCTTATAAAAAAATTTGTTGTAGAGTAGTGCTTGAAGATCTGGGTTTCTGGTATGAAATGAAAAGTATGTAAAATTCATACATGTAGATTTACAACCCAACCACATTCAAACTCTTACTTAAATATGGTGTTAATTTTGGGAACATACATTTAAGAAAAAGTCCAATCAAGTTATTGCTTCTCCTCTTTAAGGACCTTAGCAGACAAGCTGAAGGCTTAAAAATCATAACTAAACCCAGAGTTAAAATTTAAGACATTCTTTTATGGGAAACTGTTGACCGTAATAATAATAGGATCTACACAGTTTAGACAGCTATTTATAATAATGTCTGGAGCTCTTTGAGATTCAGCAAAGATAATTTTATTGCAGAAAAACTTGGGCACTATAGAGTCAGAATTATACAATTTACTATAAACAGTTATCTTGAGCATACTTTAAGAGATTGTGTGGCTCATGATCAGGGAGCCTGCTTGAGGAGGGTTATATATTCTTACCCTGTTGAACTCAGGCAGGGCCATTTGACTTTCCTGGGCCATCACAATGAGTGATGCATGTCACTTCTGGGCAGAAACTTCATGAGGTGAAAGGAGGCTTGCCACATTGTTTTCCTGGCTGACATGTCTATCAGCAGTGTTCCCTATGGAGGTACTCTGATCAGCCTTAGATTGGGAGCAGTAGCTGTTCTGTGATGGATGGTGTGAATATGAAGTCAGTCCTTGTTGAGAGATTTTGGGATAATTTGTTATCATAGCATAACAACCTATCTTGACTAATACACACATGAGACAAAGTATAATTACAGGTACGTGTCATAGGACAATATAAATTTTCCAAAGCTTCTGCACCAAGGAAATGGGGGACCCCTTAACGCATATGCTAAGAATTATTTCTGTCATGGGCTTAATATATTTTGGGTTGTTTCTGATTTTTAATCCCCTTATTCTGTAGCCTCTGCTGTTTGTGTTCAGTAGTAGCCTGACCACTTGAGTAGTCATTAAAATACTTAATATTAGTTGCATAACACACTAATATTTTCATTGTTATAGATCCAAGTTCACATTTTGAGTAGACTCTTTTGCAGCTCTTCCTATAGCCCTAGGTTAGCTCTGTTTTTATTTGTGTAAAATTACTCTGCACCACTTTTCTTTTGGCCTCCAAAGACTACATAAAAGACTGTAGAAAGTAGAAATGTAATTGTTTCTCTAGATGTCTTTCTTCTTTATCTGTGTGGTGTTGCAATTTTCTTCTTTATCTGAAGACTTTCTGTATTTTGCGACATAGAGCCATAATACTGAAGTAGGGAATTATTCTTGTTTTTCCTTTTTTTTTTTTGACTGAAAATTTTCTAGGCTGAGTTTAACCTAGAGAAGAATTTCTTCAATGATCAGAGTCATGGGTACCATGTTGCCATCTGTATGAACTTTCTCTCTCTGCTTAAACTTTTAGAGCTCTAAATAGTATGTCCAATAGAAATACTTCTCAGATGAATTCAGAACTTAAAGGAGAAACCTGGTCATTTAGCAAATAGAGCTGCTACTGTTTCTCAGATCTTTCTATCCTCAATTACCCCACCCCCCACAGCTTTACTGGGGTATGATTGACAAATAAGAATTGTATATATAAATACATGGTGTGTACATGTGTAAATGTATGTATGTATATAAAGAAAATGTGATATATATATTTCCATTCTCTATCCTCTCATCCACTGATGATAGGAATTTAATTTGCTTCCATATCTTGGGTACTGTGAATAATCCTGCAATGAACATGACAGTGCAAATCTCTCTTCAAGATAGTGTTTTGTTTTGTATTTTTTCCTTCAGATATATTCCCAGAAGTGGAACTGCTGGAACATATGGTAGTTCTATTTTTAATTTTTTAAGGAGCCTCCATATTGTTTTCCATATGCCTCTACTAATTTACATTCCCACCAACAGGACAAATGATTTCTCTTTTTTCCTACATCTTTGTCAAAACTTATAATCTTTTTACTTTTTGATAATAGTCATCCTAAAAGGTGTGAGGTGATACCTAAGATTTTGATTTGTATTTTCTCAATGATTATTGATGTCAATCATCTTTTCATATATCTGTTGGCTGTTTATTTATCTTTGAAAAAATGTCTATTCAGATCCTTTATCCATTTTTAATTGGATTCTTTTTTTCCACTATCGAATTGTGTGAGTTTCTCGTATATTTTGGGTATTAACCCCCTATGTGATATATGACCTGCAGATATTTTCTTCTGTTTTTTAGGTTGCCTTTTCATTTTGCTGATTGTTTCCTTTGCCATGCAGAAACCTTTTAACTTAATACAGACACACTTGGTTATTTTTGCGGTTGTGGCCTGTGCTTTTAATCCAAAAAATTACTGACAAGATCAATGTCGAGGAGCTTCCCTCCCCACCCCCCGTATTTTCTTCTAGGAGTTTTATGATTTCAAGTCCTAAGTTTTTCTTTAATCCATTTTGAGTTGATTTTTGTATATGGTGTAGTATAAGGTCTAGTTTCATTATTTCACAAATGGCCATACAATTTTCGCAACACCATTTGTTGAAGAGACTATCCTTTCCCCATTGTGTGTTTTGGTGCCTTTGCTGAAGATTGCATGTGTGCTAAGTCGCTTCAGTTGTGTCTGACTCTTTGCAAGACTATGGACTTGAAACCCATCAGGCTCCTCTGTTTATGGGGCTCTCCAGGCAAGAATACTGGAGTGGGTTCCAATGCCCTCCTCCAGGGATCTTCTCAACCCAGGGATGGAACATGCCTCTCTTACATTATCTCCTGAATTGGTAGGCAGGTTCTTTACCACTAGCGCCGCTGGTAAGATTAGTTAACTATATATGACTTTATATGTGTTGGTTTATTTCTAGGCTCTATTCTGTTGACTTCATTTGACTTTGTATGTGTTAATTTCTAAGCTCTATTCTGTTCCATTGGTCTGTGTCTGTTTGGTTTTTTTTTAATATATAATTGTACATTACTGATTTGATTACTATAGCTTTGTAATACCGTTTAAAATCAGGAAGTATGATGGCTCCAACTTTGCTTATCTTACTTTGCTTGGCTTTCGCTATCCATCATTTTTGTGCTTCAATATGTATTTTAGGATTACTTTTTAAAAAAATCTGGAAAAATGCAATTGGAATTTCAATACAGATTGCAATGAACCTGTAGATTGTTTTGGGTAATATGAACAGTTTAACAATGTTAATTATTCTAATATATAAACATGTAATATCTTTCCATTTATCTGTTCTCTTCAGTTTCTTTCATCATTGTCTTATAGTTTTTAGTATATAGTTCTTTTACCTCTTTGGTTAAATTTTTCTTAAGTATTATGTTCTTTTTTTTTAATTGAAATATGGTTGAAGTATGTGCCAATCTCTTCTGTACAGAAAAATTACTCAGTTATACACATATATACATTAATTTGGGGACTTGTTTCCTTATTTTTTGAATAGTTCTTTGTTAGGATGTAGAAAGACAACTGCTTTTCTTTTCTTTTTTTTTTTTTTTAAGGCCAAAATACTTTTTATTCTTTGATAGAAAACTTCTGTGTATCTATAAGCTTTTGAGAATTTGTCAGTTCCAAATGAAGTTAGTATTATTTTTTTCCTTTTAAAAATAATGTAATTTATTTGCAGTATAGCAGAAACTAACACAAAATTGTGAAGCAACGATATTTCAATAAAAATTAATTTAGAAGATGTTATTTTTACAAATAATTGATGAAGTATAATTGTAGCCCTAAATTTCAGTTCTAGCATTAACAAAAATGAGATGGAGAGGGTAACACTGACATATAAAGAATACAGTCAGAAAACACTGCCATTGAGGAAATATACAGATCAACTACCTGCGTTTAATCAGTAACATGAACCTGGCGGCAGTTTGTCCTGCCCATTCAAAGTATAAGAATGAAAGAATTTTAAAACTGCAAAATGACTTAAGAGTTTTACCAAGAAAATATTTTTTAGCCAAAATAGAAATTATTTTTTAGCCAAAATAGAAATTACTCAGTGTGGAAATAAACTTAATAATATGTTTAACTGATGTCACTGAAAGTTTGTTGGTTGTACCCCCTACCCACTGATTATAGTGTAGTACCTATTTTACTCAGCAACACCAAATGTAGTTGGTATTCTTATTTTGAGAATATACCAACATGGATTTTTATCTAAGAGTTAAATAAATTTCCTCAAACTATTTGATAACTTTTCTTAGTGTGTAAGAAATTCATGTAGGGATTTTAACATAAATATATGAAATTAACTATGCATTCTCAAAAAATTTTCCTTATGATAAAATTAAAATCATTTTTCACTCTTCATAAAACATGATTTCTTGTTGAGCTTTTTCTTCAATTCTCCATAAATGTTTCCTCTTTGGGCTCAAACTAAGCATGGAAAATATCACCTTATGAGACCTTTTTGGAAACCTATAAACAGTGGTAAGGGAGTTAAATTTATATTTAACTTCACCTGCATGTTTACCACAAATGATATATTGAGCAATCTTTTTTTTTTTTTTTTTAAATATAATTGAGCTAGCTTGCTAGTTTGTTCAATTTTTTATGAGCCACTTTGCCAGAGTCCAGCTCCAGCAGCCAGGGAATCGGCCTGAAGGGACAAGCAGTGTTGGTGGAGAATGATGCAGCCTCTGACTGCATGTTTATTTTAAGCATCAGGTTTTCTTTTATACTTTTACAAAAGCATTAGGTCAGAGGTTTGACATCTTCAGTTTCCCCTCACCCAGATTTACTGTCTCCATACATCATTGTTGTCCTTCACAGTTCCCTCTTAAGTGTCCTTGTGATTACATTGTAACTGATGTTTGCCTCTGGGCTGCATACCACATTCCTCAGTTTATTTCTTATCTTTCTAAATCCTGCTAGTCCCTAGTATCTTAAGCTCATTATCTCCTAAAAAGGCTTCTAGCTATTAGTATCTCTAAAATTCCTAGTCTCTATAAGCTATAGTAAAATATGCCAACCCTACAACATTCCTTAAACTTTTAGCTTCTAACTATTCTTAATTATTCCTAAACCCTAAACTCAATAAACTGCTTTTGCCATAAGCATTTCCCTCACAAGCAGGTCTCAGATAACAATCTTTCCCATGGCCTCAAGCTGCGGCCTACGCGCTCATCCTGGAACATTCTTTGTAAAGATCCTTGAACAAATGTCAGTAGTTAGCTTTATGGATTATTTACTGGGCATAACTGCAGAAGGCTTTGTGCTTTCTCATGCTCCTTGCAAGAACAATAAGCACCTTAACATTCTTTCCAGCCAACTCAACCGAAGGAAGGAAAGGACAAGTCAGAATCACAAGACCTAACTCCTTCATCCTGGGACCGTGCCTGTGGGATAAGGAGAGGGGGTTAGGGCTGTGCCTCCATTTTGTCAGTAATGCCTAACGCGGCTCCTGACACCACTTATACATTTATTTGGGTACTTCAGTATACTTGGAACTTTATCTCCCAGAATTGAATGTCTGAAGCTTTCTTTTTTCCCTTTCTTGGGTTCATAAATAAGAGGATGCCAATTTCATACTGGCAAACAATTTCCATGTTGTGAAATAATAAGGTGATTAACTAAGACAACTGCTTTTTTGATGCTGATCTTGTATCCTTCAACTTTACTGAGATTATTAGTTCCACAGTATTTTTTAGTACTATCTTTAGGGTGTTTTTTATATATATATATATATATATATGATGTCATGTCATCTACAGATAATTTTACTTCTTACTTCCCAATCTAAATGCATTTTATTTGTTTTCTTGCCTTATTGCTCAGGATAGGACTTTGATTACCGTGTTAAATAGTGGTGATAAGAGTTCAGTTCAGTTCAGTTCAGTCACTCAGTTGTATCTGACTCTTTGTGACTCCATGGACTGCAGCATGCCAAGCTTCCCTGTTTATCACTAACTCCTGGAGCCAACTCAAACTCATCTCCATGGAGTCGGTAATGCCATCCAAACATCTCATCCTCTGTTGTCCCCCTCTCGTCTCATCTTCAATCTTTCCCAGCATCAGGTCTTTTCCAGTGAGCCAGTTCTTTGCATCAGGTGGCTAAAGTGTTGGAGTTTCAGCTTCAGCATCAGTCTTTCCAATGAATATTCAGGACTGATTTCTTTTAGGATCAACTGGTTGGATCTCTTTGCAGTCCAAGGGACTCTCATGAGTCTTCTCCAATGCACAGTTCAAAAGCATCAGTTCTTCAGCGCTCAGCTTTCTTTATAGTCCAACTCTCACATCCATACATGACTACTGGAAAAACCATAGCCTTGACTAGATGGACCTTTGTCGGCAAAGTAATGTCTCTGCCTTTTAATATGCTATCTAGGTTGGTCATAGCTTTTCTTCCAAGGAGCAGGTGTCTTTTAATTTCATGGCTGCAGTCACCATCTGCAGTGGTTTTGGAGCCCCCCAAAATAAAGTCTGACACTGTTTCCATTATTTCCCCTTCTATTTGCCATGAACTGATGGGACTGGATGCTATGATCTTAGATTTTTGAATGTTGAGTTTTAAGCCAGCTTTTTCATTCTCCTCTTTCATTTTCATCAAGAAGTTCTTTAGTTCTTCACTTTCTGCCATAAAGGTGGTGTCATCTGCATATCTGAGGTTATTGATATTTCTCCTGGCAATCTTGATTCCAGCTTGTGTTTCATCCAGCCCAGCATTTCTCATGATGTACTGTGCATATAAGTTAAAGAAGCAGGGTGACAATATACAGCCTTGATGTACCCCTTTCCCAGTTTGGAACCTGTTGTTCCAATCTGTTACTCCATGTCTGGTTCCAACTGTTGCTTCGTGACCTGCATACAGATTTCTCAGGAGGCAGGTCAGATGTTGAACAATTTTTGAATCCCAGGGATAAGCCCTATTTGATCATGGTTTATGAACCTTTAACGTGCTGTTGAATGTGGTTTGCTAGTATTTTCCTGAGGATTTTTCTTCAGTGTTCATAAAATACATTGCTCTTTAGATTTCTTTTCTTGTTATGTCCTTATGTGAATTTGGTATCAAAGTAATACTGACCTTGTAAAATGAGTTTGGAAATGTTTCCTTCTCTTCAGTTTTTTGGAAGAGTTTGAGAAGATTGGTGTTAATTCTTTAACATTTGGTAGAATTCACCAGTGAAGCCTTTGGACCCTAGGCTTTTCTTTGTTGGGAGGTTTTTGATTACTGACTCTCTATTTTTACTCATTACTGGTCTGTTGGATTTTTATTTCTGTATGATTTAGTCTTGGTAGATCGCATGTTTCTAGGAATTTATCCATTTGTTCTAGGATATTCAGTTCATTGGCATATAATTGTTGAGAGTAGTCTCTTCTGATCTTTTGTGTTGGTGTAGTATCAGTTGTAATGCTTTTTCTTTCATTTCTGATTTTATTTGAGTCTTCTCTCTTTTTTTTCTTAGTCTAAATAAAATACTAATTTTAAAATTTGGCTCTTCAAAAAACTCTTTTGTTCATTTTTTTCTATTGTCTATCTAGCCTTTATTTCACTTGTTTCTGTTCTTCATTATTTTGTTCCTTGAAACAGCTTTGGGCTTAGTTTGTTTTTTTTCTAGTTCCTTGAAGTGAAAAGTTAGATTATTTGAAAACTTTATTCTTTCATAATGTATTCATTTATCTCTACAAAATTCCCTGCAGAACCACTTTTATGTACTTGTGCTAAGTTGCTTCATTTGTATCTCAAAATTTTGGTGGTGGTGATTTAGTTGCTAAGTCATGTCTGACTCTTGCAACCTGGACTGTAGCCCGCCAGGCTCCTCTGTCCACGGGATTCCCTAGGCAAGAATACTGGAGTAAGTTGTCATTTCCTTCTCCAGGGGATCTTCCCAGCCACGGAGTCGAACCTGGGTTGCCTCCATTGCAGGCAGATTATTTACTGACTCAGCTACAAGGAAAGCCTGGTGGCACTAATGGTAAAGAACCCACCTGCCAATGAAGGAGACATAAGAGACAGTTCAATCCCTGGGTTGGGGAGATCCCTTGAAGGAGATCATAGCAATCTACTCCAGTATTCTTGCCTGAAGAATTCCACAGAGGGAGGAGCCTGGTGGGCTACAGTCCACAGGATTGCAAAGAGTTGGGTATGACTGAAGTGACTTAGCAAGCACTCATGCAAAGCTTTCAGTTGTAATTGTCTTAAGATATTTTAAATTTACCTTTCTTTTTTTTCTTTGAGTCATCACTTGTTCAGTAGCATGTTGTTTAATATCCACATATTTAATAATTTTCCAGTTTTCCTCCCTTTATTGATGGTGGCTCAGATGGTAAAGGATCTACCTGCAATACAGGAGACCCAGCCTTGATCCCTGGGTTGGGAAGATCCCCTGGGGAAGGGAATGGCAATCCATTCCAGTATTCTTGCCTGGAGAATCCCGTGGACAGAGGAACCTGGCAGACTATGGGATCACAAAGAGTCAGACATGACTGAGTGACTAAGCACACACTTCCAATTTCATATAATTGTGCTCAGAATGATGCTTGGTATTATTTTAGTCTTCTTATATTTTTTAGGATGTGTTTGGTGGCCTAACATATGACTTATCCTGGAGAATGTTCCATGTGCAAGTGAGAAGAATATATATTCTGCTGCTCTTGTATGATGTTCTGCACATGTTTGTTTGATCCATTTGGGCCACAATGAAGTTCAAATCTGTTGTTTTCTTGTTGATTTTTTTCCTCTGGATAATCTGTCCATTGCTGAAAGTGGAGTACTTAAATCCCCTACTATTATTGTATTACTGTCTATATTTCCTTTCAGATTTGTTAATGTTTTCTTCATATATTTATGCACTCCTATATTAGATGCTCTTTTAAAGAGATTTTATATTTACAATTTTTATATCCTCTTGATGAATTGACTGCTTTATCATTATGTAATGACCTTCTTTGTCTCTTGTTACAGTTTTTTATGTGAAGCCTGTTTTGTCTTGATGTAAATATAAGTACCCCTGTTTTCTTTCATTTTCTATTTGAATGGAATATCTTTTTTCCCATAGCTTCATATTCAGCCTAAGTGTGTCCTTTAAGCTAAAGTGAATCTCTTGTAGGTAGTATATCACTGGGTATTGTTTTTTATCCAGTAAGCTATTCTGTGTCTTTTTATTGTATAATTTAGTCTATCTTCATTTAAAGTAATTATTGATAGATAAGGACTTACTGTTGCCATTTGGTTAATGTTTTCTGGCTATTTTGTAGTTCCTTTGTTCTTTTCTTGCTTTCTCACTGACTCACTTTGTGGTTTGATAACTATATTTTATGCTTTGATTCCTTTCTCTTTCTCTTTTGTTTATCTACTGTAAGTTTTTCCTTTGTGATTACCAGGAAACTTACATAAAACATATTTATAACAGTCTATGTTAAACTGAGAGCAATTTAATTTCAATCACATATAAAACTTGTATTCTTCTACTTTCCTTCCCCATATTTTATGTTTTAATGTCACAATATACATATTTTTATGTCATATTTCCATTAACAAACTATTGTAATTTTTTAATACTTTTGTCTATTAGCCTTTGTTTTAGAGTTACAAGTAATTTACACACCACCCTTACAGTATCAGAGTATTCTGAATTTGAATATATATTAACTTTTACCAGTGAGTTTTATACTTTCATAAGTTTTCATGTTATCAATTAGCATTTTTTTCTTTTCAGCTTGAATAACTCCCTTTAGCATTTCCTGTAAGGCAGGTCCAGTGTTGATGAAGTCTCTCAGATTTTGTTTATCTGGGAAAGGCTTTCTGTTTCCTTCATTTGTAAGAATAGCTTTGCAGGGTAAATTATTCTTGGTTGGCAGTTACTTTTCTTTTGATATTTTGAATATATCATCCCACTGTCTCTTGACTTGCAAAGTTTCTGCTAAGAAATGTGCCTTATGGGGAGTCCCTTGTAAGTGATGATTTTCTTTTCTCTTGCTGCTTTCAAAATTTGCTCTTTGTCTTTAATTTATGGCAGTTTGATTATGCTGTGTCTCAGTGAAGTCTTTTATGGGTTGAGTATGTTTGGGAACTAATGAACTTCATTACCTGAATATCTCACTCAAGATCTGAGAAGTTCTCAGCCATTTTCACTTTAAATAAGCTTTCTGCTCCTTTCTCTTCTCCTCTGGGATTCGCATAATGTGTACAGTAGATGTTTTCATGATATCTCATAAATCCCTTAGGCTTTCTTCACTCTTTTTCATTTTTTTTTCCTGATATGGGTAATTTCAAATGACTTGTCTTTGAGTTATCAGAGATTCTTCTTATGCTTTATCAAAGTCTTCTTCTGCTTTATCAAAGACTCTATTACATTTTTCATTTCATTCATTCTGTTAATCAGCTCCAGAATTTCTGCTTGTTTTCAGTAATGTCTGTTCCTTTGTTTAACATATAATTTTTTTCATGAATTGTTTTCCTGGTTTCACTGAGTTGCCTATATTCTCTTGTAGCTCTCTGAGCTTTCTTAAAGCTGTTATTTTAAATTCTTTGTCAGGCAATTTGTAGATCTCCATTTCTTTGGCTTTGCTTACTAGAAAAAGCATTTTGTTCCTTTGGTACTGCCATATTGCCTTGATTTTTTTCATGTTTCTTTAAGTCTTATGTTACCACATTTGCATTTGAAGAAGCAATCACCTCCTCCAGTCTTTACTAACTGACTTTCCTAGATAAATGCCTTTACCAGTAAGCCTCGACATGGATTCTGAGGCTCTCTCAGACTTTTCCTGTGGATGCAGCTTTTCCACAATTCTTGTTTCCTCGTGGAGGAGGATTTCAATGTCAGCTGTCAATCTTGCAAAACTAGGCTGGGTGCTCAGTCGCTCATTTATTTTCCCTAGGGCAATGCCTTGAATTGTTCAAGTTTGTGTACATTCTCCCAGCCCCACAGTTAGATTTTTGCATGTGTTTGTGACTTGCTTTCAAATCCTTGTAGTTACAATCCATGGGGGTGCACACAGGAAGTCAGCCTCAGAGAGGAAGATAGTTGAGTGGGGTATGCTGAGGACTGGGTGTGCCTGTGGGCCAGTTTCATCATCTGAAGGCAAGGCATCTCACTGTTCCATGGGCAGGCTTCCTGATGGTCTACAAAGCAGTTAGTAAGAACTGAAGCCTTTGATGACAGAGGATGAGATGGTTGGATGGCATCACCGACTCTATGGACATGGGTTTGGGTGGACTCCGGGAGTTGGTGATGGACAGGGAGGCCTGGCATGCTGCAGTTCATGGGGTCGCAAAGAGTCGGACATGATTGAGTGACTGAACTGAACTGAACTGAAGCCTTTGATGAGTTCTAAGCCATAGTTGCTATGCTCCCAGTCTCTCCCAACCCTTCAGCTGTGCTGATCACATCCATGTTCTTGGTGGGGTGAGAAAGAAGTGGACCTGTTGGGCAGCATTTTACATGACTGGGGAAGTTGATATTATTCATTATGTTCTCACTTTCCCCTGTAGGAGAACTCACAGATGTGAGGGCTCTCTTTTGGCACTGAGCTGTGCCACCTTTGAGTAGGAATAACATACTTAAGGTGAAACTCTTATCCTTTTCAATGCTTCTATTCTCATAATATTCTCCAATGATGTGCTGAACTTTTTTTCTTCTGTCTCTTGGACAGCTCCTGCAAAGGCACTCTTGTCTGTGGGTGGTTTCAAGATCTCTGTTCTGTGGGGGCATGATGATAGAAAACTCTCATTCCATCATCTTACAGATATCATGCCCCTCTATCCTCAACTTTGATTCCTATTCAGATTTTATAAAATCAGGGTCCCCACTTCTCCATAACATCAGCCCAGAAAAGTGTGGTTTGTGGAAAAGAGACTTTCTAATTTCAGAATCCAGTTTTTTCACTTCCCTTAACAGACAGGCTTAGGTCTAGAGTATGATGGTGGGTGACTGCCAGAATATCTTTGCTAAACTGATTTTTGATTAGAGCTTCCTTGATGGCTCAGCAGGTAAAGAATCTGCCTGCATTGCAGGAGACACAGGAGACTGGGGTTTGATTCCTTGGTCAGGAAGATCCCCCTGGAGGAGGAAACGGCAACCTGCTCCAGCATTCTTGCCTGAAAAGTGCCATTGGACAGAGGAGCCTGGTGAGCTAGGCCATGGAGTTGTAAAGAGTTTGACATGACTGAGTGCATGCATGTGTGCATGCACACACACACACACACACACACACACAAACTGACTTTTGAATAAGTGTTGAAGTGTTCTGAATTGAGAATATTATTCACCAAAATGCATCCTGGAAAACATCAAAGGCAGGCATAAACTTCAGGTTTAAAGCTAATTAGAGGCATCTGTTTCCCAGGTGTGAGGTGTTTATCTTTGAAAAGTGGGAGATAGTAAAGCACGGGAGAAGCACACTAGAGTACCGGGAAGCACAAAATGATTGAGTGGATTCAGGAAAGGAGAAAAAATAAGGGAGATAAAATAAAGTGTCGTGGTGAATATGAAGAGCTGGGAGAACTGCTCTAGTGTGATTCAGTGCATGGGGCTGAAAATAATATGAATGGGTGTACCACCCTGCCTGATTTCTTATTCAAATTCTTCCATTTTACCCTTATTTTTGTGTGTGTGTGTGTGTGTTTTTTTTGGCTTCTGTCAGGCCCATGTAATAATATTGAGTTTGAAAAGTGTACTTTTCACTGCAACTTTTGAGTCCCAGGAGGGCTGATGCATTTAGTGCTTATCTGCATTTAGTATTTATCTGTATGTTGCTGAATCTGTTTCATCATTATTCATATTTAGCACTTACTTTTTACAAGGAACCCTGGAAACAGGAAGCATGCATCTCATGCCTTCCTTTTCCAAAAGTTGAAGCAAACAGAAGCAGCTTCATTTGGCATATAGTAAAACAGCACTCAATTTGGTATTGATCTTAATTATCTGTATATTTTCCCAGGTTTTCCTGAGGTGTTTCACTGCCCTAGCATCAGTGAACATAACATGATGGCAACAGTGGGTGATTTGGGATCTAAAGACATGGACCCTAGTCCTCCTTCTGCCTGTTCCTAGCTGTGTTAACTTTTGGAAATGCAGTTAGTATCTCAAGTCCTTAATTTCTTTATTTGCAAAATAAAGATTCATGAAGATTGCCTTTAAGGTTCCTACCATGCCAGTTGTTTTATCATAAAACTCATGACTCAGTTCAGTTCTTTAAAGCTTTTTTGGGTTTTAACTCTGTGTTGGGCACTTGAGGTAAGACAAAACATAAGATATCATGGTCTCATATAGCTCATCATGGGCAATGTGTAACAGAAGAGAACTATCTCAGAAGAGAAATGTATCAGATACCTTGTTACTATGGAGAAGAGATGGACAAATCCCATCCTGGAGGATTATGGAAGGTCTATCTGTAAAGGTGACGTTGAGGTACAATTGTGAAGAATAGGTACGACACTATGTGGACCAAGAAGAGGCCATTTCATATTATTCAATATTATGTAGCTCAAAGGTCTTCAGGCTGGATGTTTCCAAGTCTTCCAGGCTCTGGTATCCTCTCTATTTCAATACTGAGCCCCCAACTCCATAATCTGTGGCAGTTCATCAAGCCCTTGACAGAAATCTGTGTGTGTGTATGTGCGTTCATTAGGTAGGGGACATTTATTCTCTTCTGACTTATTCTACACTGAAAGATGCTTTGAAAGTTTTTGCTGGTAGTACCCTTCGCTCCCAGAACCTAAAAATATCACCCTCAGATACTCAGCCTCACCTTTCCTGCTACTTTATCTATCCAAAGACCACACATACAAGGTTACTAAACACAGACAACTTGTACTGAAAGTTTGGGGAAAGCGGAGGACAATTATTGATAGCAGAGAAGAACAGCTTTATACTAAATGTTGTTGTAGAAATACCTATCTCAGAGAACTTTTAGGACCCTTGTTTTCAATAAAAGGAGCTTCTTTCACCTCTCTTCATGTGTCCACTATTTTCCCTGAGGATATCACCTATAAATTCCTAAATTCCTAACCTTGATTAGGCAGAGCAGTTCAACTTTTCAGTCTTACTCTGGCTATGCCCCAGTCGCTTGACTTTGTTTTTTAAAAGCTCCCACTGAGACTTGGTGTTTTAACTAGTCAGTAGAACAAAAAGTGGGTGCACATTTGTTTCTGTGACTTATTAGAGTCTAAAATAAAATTCACTTAAACCAGATAGATATTTTCCCTCTCACATTAAAGTTTTACAGTGAGACAATTCATGCTACAGTGGCTCTGTTCCACAAAGTCTACAGAGACCCAGGCTGTTTATATCTTATAGCTTCACTGACCATGACCTATATTTTCAAGGTCACTCCATGATATAACATGGCACCTGAGCTCCAGTGTTATAGCTGCATTCTAAGATGAAAAAATGAATAATGGTGAGGCAATAGGAAGACATAGCTTTCTCTTTAGGAGGGTTTATGGGAGCTACCATGCCATTAGCTGAAATTAGCTATTTATATCCCATTAGCTAAAATTTAGCCTGATGGTCACGCATTACGCATAGCTACAAGGGAGACTGTGGAGTGGAGCCTTTGGCACATTTTATTGTTACAGACAGAAGAAGGAAGGGATATTCAGACATTTTAGCATTTTAGTCATACTTTTTTATGAAGCAGAAGGTGGAAAGTGAAGGCTCTTAATGGCTTGTTGCTTGTCTTTATTGTGACTCCTTAACCCTGTTCACATGATTCTTTGTAGATCCTTCACAGTTTCTCTACATTCCTCTTAAAAGATGGATATCAAAACTAGGCAGAGTTGTGATAAGGGCCTCACCAAATCCTTAATCTCTTTTTAATCACTTGCCAAATAGGAGCCTTTTCTATTACACATCATTAAGATTAGAATCCATTTTTTTTTAAAGAGCATGAATGAATTATCTGTTTTGACAGTCTTGTTTTTAGTTCTGTTGTTATTTTTGTGTTGTGTGAGTCTAATACTCTTCTCCTTGAAGATTCTCTCATATATTTTTTTCTTAAATTTAATTTTGTACTGTTTCCCTTCAAGCTCTTTTTAATGAGAGTGTTAAATCTGAACAAGAGCTAAATTGTAAGGAGTTTAACAGAATAAGTATCATAACACACTAATAAGGCCATTCGGTGAGAGCCTGCTGGTTATCTGGTATTCACCTAGATATAATCATTCCTTCATTCTTTTATTCATTTAAGAGACGTGTATTGCATGCCTATGTTTTGTGTTTGTGCTGAGCACTGTACCTGCCAGGGCCAGGATATTAAAAAATGTCAAGAGATGTGGATCCTGACCTCATGGAACTTACCTTCTAATGGAAGAAAGATAAGAGCAAAGACAAAGAAATTAATTACTGCTTATATTAGAAACTCTAAAGAAATGGGGAGAAAGGGATTCTATAATAGAGTGTATTGAGAGTGGAGGGAGGATGATCTCAGGTTAGGGCTTTCAGAAGAGGAGGCATCAAAACTGAGGCTTGATGGATGAGATGAAGTCAGTTATGGGGAGAATGTAGGGAAGAGCAGTCCAACCAGAGGGAACAGTAAATATGAAAGGAGACAACTTGGCCTAATGGAGATGCCCATGCAGGACAGGGTGGATGGTGTTGTGATGGTATGCCAGGAGGTTTAGTAAGCTCTACTATAATGCTGGCTTTCAAAATGCAAATTCTTTCAACAAGATGGATAGGGAAAAATTTGATCTTTACATGGATTTTGCATTTGCTTAGGTGTAATTTTGCCTGAGAGGAACACAAGGCAAATGGAGAAAACTACAGCCAGCTGAACCGAGCAGTGTAGGAATATACCAGATGCACACATGCGTATACCTCAGACAGCCACCAGCTGCTTCAATTCCCCATGTGTGTATGCTTTACACCCTTCCATCTACCTGGTATTACACCCTTTCCTCTAATTTCAGATAACCTTCCTTTACCTGTTAGTGATCACAAGCTGCAGCTCTTCTGGCACCTTCTTCCCACATACAAACTTCTAGGCTTTCAATGGTGAAGTGCCATATTTACTGATGTATATATATTTCATATATATATATATTTCTTAGAAGCTAATAAGTAGCATTTGGACAACTTCTCATAAGGCACTTTCATACATATAAATTCATCATGTCTGCACTTCTCCCCACAGCAGAAGCCAAGCCTTATACTTAGAAGTGACTAAATATGTTTGTCTAACGAAATACAGACCTAGGTGGCTCAGTGGTAAAGAATTCCATCCACCTGGCAATGCAGGAGATGCAGGAGACTTGGGTTTGATACTTGGGTTGGAAAGATCCCCTGAAGGAGGACATGGCAACCCACTCCAGTATTCTTGCCTGGAGAATCCCATGGACAGGATCCAGACCAGGCTGGATATGCTGGATATCCAGACCAGGATAAATCCCCACCAGGCTCCAGACCACGGAGTTGCAAAGAGTTGGACATGACTATAAATATATGCTGTACCTTCTGTTTTCTCATGTATTATAAACCAATACAGTAAAAATACTTTGTAAACATCTTTTTAATGACCAGCATAATATATGGCTAGATGGACAGACCTTAATGCATTTAACCTGTTTTGTTTTTTTGAACAATTAAGATGTTTGAAATTATTTATTATATTAATAAGTAACACTACAATAATTGAATTTGTGCATAAACTGTGTCCACTTTTCATATATATGTCTATAAGTAAAATAACTGGGTAAAGAATATAATATCTAGATAAATATATTTTAGTTTTGAGATTTCCTTGGTGGCTCAAGCAGTAAAGAATCTACCTGCAGTACAGGAGACCTGGGTTCGATCTCTGGATCAGGAAGATACCCTGGAGAAGGGAATGCATCCCACTCCAGTGTCCTTGCCTGGAAAATTCCATGGACAGAGGAGCCTGGCAGGCTACAGTCTGTGGGGCTGCAAAGAGTTGGACACAAATTAGCAACTGAGCATGTTATTTCTTAACCATTTACAATGTGTAGTTAAAACTACACCACCATTTTTATTAAATTCTTACCTTTATTTAATGTATTGCTGGTGATGTTTTTGTGTGTTGTTACCCTGTGGTTTTATCGCCTGCTTGCTATGCTGTAGCCTATTTTTAGGAATGCATGTTTTGCATTAGCAGAACCTACTGTACCCAGGGAGGTTGAGGTAGGCATGGGGCAGATCCTTATGCATAGCCTTACATACTAGGTAAAGAGCTTGTTTCCTCCCCCCCACTGGCTGTAATGAGAAACCCCTCAAAAGATTTAAGCAGGGGAGTAACGTAATACGATTTGTGAGGTGGTATGTTTTATGGTAAGGACTATCAGTTGAAACCAAGAGATTAGTTGGGAGCCTATTGCAATGGTTCAGGTGAGAGGTAGTCATTTATTTAGATTGACATGGGAACACTGAAGTTGGAGAGGGGTGTTTGGAATTCAACTATAGTTTGCCTTGTAGAGATGCTCATCAGCTCTTACTTACGGGCCAACAGCAATTTCTAGCATCTTTAGCTCAAATATCTACAATCTCCGGTTAATGTGGCCCCATCTATGGATGATAAAAAGAGACACTATCCATTTCTGAGGGAATTTAGGCCATTCTGTTGTTTTTCTGCTCCAGTACTAATTACTAAACAATGCAAGATCACTTTCAAGAAATGAGAATGCCCTTGAAGGTATCTTTTATAATCAAAAATGCTAATTTATTTTCATTAATTTCTATTCTTTTCTTTTAAGATACACTTAGCATTAATAAAATAAATTACAAGATGCAGTGACTTGAATCTTGCGATGCTTAAGGAATTAACAGAAATAAAACCTTCTGAAAACTCTAAGAGGCTTGCCGAGGGGCCTGTGATACCAGATGCCATAACCAGGCAGCATAAAATTCATATCTTAGCAATACACGAATAATAGGAGGATTAATTTTCAAAGTCTAAGAGGGATTACAGAGTAGTGGGGGAAAATAAAAATGACTCTTAAAAGAACAAATCTTGTCAAACTAATCTAACTTTTTTCTACAACGGCATGAAAGTTATAATGTGGTTTGATGCTTATTGTACTTTTGATTAGGCATTTGAATGGCGTTTTCCTCAACAGTCTGTGTAAAGTGATTTTGAACATTTTCTCCCTCAGGGGTACCTGGAGCAGAGAGAGGCCTAGCCTCACAGAGTTCTTGATGAGTCCAGTCATCAGGGGTGGGAGGGTTTAGTTCTGAGTAGATGGAGAGTGAAATGTCTCTATTGAGGATTCATTTATGAGTAAACGCAGGGCAGGCCAGTCTGTTCCTGTACATCCACAATCATGGAATATCATTAAGGTAGAAAGGAGTAGAGACAGAGGTCACAACAGAATCCTGTAACTCACCTGTCACTGTGTTCGGTTTACTGGTTTTTGAAGGCTGTGCTCAGGGTGTGAGTAGTGGGGAAAAGGATAGGTTAAAGGCTGAAAACTCAGTGCTTCTTGGGTTTGACCCATTATCCTCTGTCTGAAGAAGCAGGGAACATTGTCCTGGAGAATTATTAAAATCTTGGCTCCCTGTCCACCAATGCCAAATGGAAATATGGAGACAGAGTTTGAAGGAAATGGAAAAGAGTAGCTTTATTATTTTTGC
Organism: Giraffa tippelskirchi; assembly: GCF_054371585.1. Taxonomy (NCBI): domain Eukaryota; kingdom Metazoa; phylum Chordata; class Mammalia; order Artiodactyla; family Giraffidae; genus Giraffa; species Giraffa tippelskirchi. The sequence continues at coordinate 171,186,696 of NC_137276.1, forward strand.
CAGGGAAAAGGGAAACGCAGCAGGCTAGCTTCTCGAGAACTGTGTCTCTTTTCTCGGAAATAGGGAAAGGTTTTATATCCTCTTGAAGGTCTCGCATTTTTTTTTTTTCCTGCAAAGTTTCAAAATGGACACAGCTAGCATCAGGCAGCTCAGCAACTGCCTCTGTTGTCCCTAAAGTTATCGGCCCATGATCTTCTTTCTGAAATGCAGAATACTACAAGAGAGCGTAGGGGGAGAAGAACGCCAGGCGCAGAGTGTAATCTATATGCTATGTACAGATTCAGAGAGTAACTAGCCTTGTGAAAGACAAGTCCAGCTACAAGTGTTTGTTAGTAGTAACAGCTAAAGAATAATCAAGTTCGTTTACCTCTTGTAGGCCTTTTGGCTGGTTCCATGCCAAAGGCTGTTCACTCATTTCTGTTTTTGTTGCAACGGAATCAGATGTACAGAAAGTAGGTTGGAACTGGGGATGATCTTGACATACCTGTAAGGTGAACTTTTGTTTCCCCCCAATGTACTCACAATTAATTAATCACTAACAGTCAGGCAGGATAACAAACTACCTTAATGAATACATAAAAGTCATTTGAAATTAAATTAGCAATATCCAATTACATACAAATAAAGTATAATTTTTTTAACTATTTGTACTCTACAACAGGGTAAAAGAAGGGTAAATACTGCTTTCTTCATTTTATCTTGTCTTTTTCAACATTCAAGTTTAAATTGGTAATTATAAAACCTAGTTTAAATAATTCTTGGTGAAAATATTATATAATTTGTAAAAGCTGGGTATGTATTTCATAAAATAAAAGTCTTTGGGAGAATAAAATAAGTAATGACTGCAATTTATTAAATGCATACTGTGTTAGACTCTGTGTCAAGCATGTTTTATTCATTATTTAATCTTTCTTCCCAAGTATAGGGATTAGGAAACTGAGGCTCAGAGAGGTTCTATAACATACTAATGGTCCCAGAGTTAGGAAGTGACTAATGCTAAATGAATTCTGCAATTTGTTTACTCCACCATGAAAAAAAAAATAAAGAGACCTCTTCTCTGAATACTGTGAACAATTTTGGAAGTGGTACCAACTATTCCTCTCTCCCGTTCTTCTGAGGACAGGATACTTTTAATATCTGGAATTTTTTTTTTTTTGGCGAGGAGGAAAGAGGTAGCTTGTGGTAAATGTGATATGTGTAGCTTATTTTTGAACTTTGATTTGACTCTTGGGCTTCCATGTTTTCTTACTGTTTGGTCTCAGAATTTGCCTGAACCGTGGAAGTGTGTAAGGGTAGTCCTTGCACTCCAAGTCTGTGATCAGGTTCAAGCCAGTCATAGTAGTCAGCACACTGCATACTCCACCCCACCAGCTCCTTTCCATCACACCAGAGCAGGCCCTGACTAGTCCATCTCCTGTAAGGCTGTTACAAGGAAACATGAGCTGTTTGCTGGCATAGTTATTTCCTGCCAAGATGCAGTAGAAGGAATAGAGGGAGCAGTTATTTGTTCACCTTCTTTATCTTTTTTGCTAGAAACAGGGTTTTGATTTTAAGGGTTTGTTAGCTCTTAGGAATAATAATATTCTTTTAGGTAGGTCTTACTGAATAATACAGAGGAATCTTTTATTAATGATATTAAATTATATCAAATCTAAATACAGTTGCTATGATTTTGCTTCTGGCAATATCTTCCTATTTGATCCCTGTCCTCAAACCTGGAGAGATTATCATAACACAAGAGGCCATCTTCTTTTATTTTTTGTCATTCTACCCTTATTAAGAGATTATGGTTACAAAGAGAGCTTTAAGAATTCTCTTTCAAGTAGCAGAGTTGGGGTTTGAACTTGGATGTAGCTAATGTTGAAGTCCATGTTCTTAACTGTTATCCACTTCTGCCTCCCAGCGAGATGACTGTTCTTGAGGCTCCTTGGGTTTTTAGATTTAAAACTAGGGGCTGAAGCTTTTCTTCACTGAATATTAGCAAAACTGAAACTGAACATTATATGAATATTTATGCTTATAAAACTCTTTATGTAAGCTTTTGATCATAGAGGTACACATGCACGTACACACACTTATATGTCAGATGCAAGGGTTCTATCCCTCTTCTTCTTGCTAAGATAGAATGTGTGTGTTTATCTGTGTGTTTTGAAAAGCAATAACATTTTATTTGTAAAAGTGCAATTAGAAAGATTTGTTTAATGAATCAGAGATTGGTTCGAAGCTGAACATCTCTAACATTTTTCTAAGTACACTTGAAATGAAAGCAAGGAAGGTTGTTTTTGCTGGAATCTTAAAATATTCTTGTCTGGCAAAGCTGCCAGCTGGCTGGATGACTTTGAGTGATCATCTTACCTATATACAAGGATAGTAAATTTTTAGAGTTCGATTAGAATGTTGCTAAGGTGATTTTGAGCTCTGAACATTCATACATTTGTGAAAATAATTGTTTCTACCGTGAAATATATAAAATTCTCGCTTTAACTGAAGAAACCTATTATAATATAAGCAAAGTTGAGGTCTATTGACTTACTGCAATAAAGACAGTAAGACAACTTTGAAATGGCAGCCCATTAGAGAAGGAATGTTTTTTATTGCTCATAAGTTGGGGTCAGAAGTTCTTAGGGTAGAATATCAGAGTTGGATGAATCTTTAAATTTATCAATTTCTGAATGCAAGTATGATGTCATTGAGGGAAGGTTGTAGATGAATAAGGGAGCATTATGTGAATTACAGAATGGTCTTGGTTATAATGGTATAACTAATGGGCTTGGTCGTTCTGGTTCTCACCTATCATACTGTGTTAGTCTGAGTTCTCCAGAGAAAATGTATGTGGTATGTATTGTTATTATAAAAAGTTGGCTCATGTGATCATAGAGGTTGAGAAGCCCTTAGACCTGCAGGCGGGAAGCTGGAGGCCTAGGAGAGCCAAAGGTACAAATTCCAGCCCTAGTCTGAGCCTTGAAGGCAGAAGACAGACATCCTCAGTCAGAGAGAGAGGATTCTCTTATTGCTCTTTTTGGCTGATGCAGGTGTCCAATTGGATGAGGCCTACCCATGTTGGGGAGGGCAATCTGCTTAACTCAGATTACAAATTCAAATGTTAATGTTGTACAGAAACATTCTCATAAACACACCCAGAATGTTTAATTAAATATCTGGGCACCCTGTGGCCCTGTTGACAACAATAAAACTAAGCATCGCACTTACCATTTTGGAATGAACTCACATTTCTCTGCGACTTTTTGGTGATAAGAATTGTGACTTGCTAAAGCCAGCAGCTAACCCAGGCTTCCCAGGTGGCACTAGTGCTCATCTGCCAATGCAGGGGACATAAGAGACACGGGTTCAAACCCTGGTTGGGAAGATCCCCTGGAGGAGGGCATGGCAACCCACTCCAGTGTTCTTGCCTGGAGAATCCCATGGACAGAGGAGCCTGGTGGGCTACCATCCATAGTGTTGCAAAGATTCAGGCATGAATGAAGCAACTTAGCATACACCAAAACTAACATCACATAGACCCTGATATGTATACATTTGGCCTTTTATATCTGTGGATACATCCATTTTATATAAAGGACTTGTGTATCTTCAGGGGATAGTAGCAGGTGTCCTGATACCAAGCCCCCACGGATACCTAGGAATGACTGTTTGTAGTAGGTGCTTAATGCATGCCTATTAAAGAGGTGAGAGTGGGATGATTTGAGATAATAGCATTGAAACGTGTATATTACCATATGAAATAGATCGCCAGTCCAGGCTTGATGCATGAGACAGGCAGGGCACTCAGGGCTGGTGCACTGGGATGACCCTGAGGGATGGGATGGGGAGGTAGGTGGGAGGAAGGTTCATGTACATCCATGGTTGATTCATGTGAATGTATGGCAAAAACCACTACAATGTTGTAAAGTAATTAGCTTCCAATTAAAATAAATAATTAAAAAAAAAAGAACAAATGAATGAAAAGAAACTCCAAGAAGTCTGGTATAGCTTTACATTGGGATTGGGTAAGTGTGGAGCTTGGTAGAGGCTAAGGTTTTGCCTTACAGCAGTTTGATTTCATTATCTTTTAAGGAAGGGAGAACCTTTCAAAATTGCTCTGGTTTACTGTTGCTTGTTTGAATAGATGTGACATTCCAAAGTTGATATTCCTTAATAGCTGCGATTAGCATATCTAAATACTTCTCCAAAGACTTCTGAAGCATTTTTCTTTTGTTTGAAGTTTCATTACAATTTAAACTGATAGTTTGGAGGAGCCAGGCTGGAAGTTTTATTCTTATCCTTCTTGCTAATTGAAACATCATGTATAAATGGATATTCCTTGAATGGGGTGTCCTTTCCTCCAAGGACAAGAATGAGTTCAAAGTTCCTATAATAGAGAAAGCACAATTTGAAGTACAATTTATGTTTCTAAAAAAGTCTGGAAGGCCCCATAAGGAAATAAACTCTACTCAAGGGCTATCCTTAAGCATAAACTGAGTTTAATTTGCTTGGCCAAGCTTTCCTTCATGCATACTGCAGAAGGAAACTGCAAATCAGCCAGGACCTTGTCACAGTGCTCAATTAAAAGTCTGAAATAATAAAGCTGTCTTAATTGGCCTGACAAAACTAGCAATATGACCTCATCAGCCAGTTCTACCTCTTTGATCCTGGATTTAAAATTTCCGTAAAAGACAGACAAGAACTAGCAAATTCTTGTTTTCTTAATAACATACCACACTTGCCGTCATAACATTCAATGCCTGAGCTCACAACTTTATCTACCAATCTAGAGTATGTTCTGGAGCTAGTTAAATTAACTTAGCTATCAAAATGCTAAACTTGATAGCTCATTTATCTTTCTGTCTCACAACCCGACATTACAATGCGGTGGTGATTGATCTTGCATCTTCCAGGTACCATATAGTATAAAAACTAAGAGAAGATTAATTAAAAGCTGTCTTACCCAGACAGGTTTTTAAATAAGTTTTAGATTTACACTATATATCAGCTGAAACAGAAAGAGATTCTAAGACCAGCAGCTCTGTAATACCAATTGGATTTTTCTTTTATGTAGAATATGTATGCAGTAGTCCTGATGACCATTATTATTCTTTCACATGTGTTGAATACCAAAACGAGGCAGAAAGACCCCACCACAGTTGTCCTCTACCTGTCTCCATTCCAGTGCAGCATAATGTGCAGCACACACAGAAAATATATTGTTGCACAATTATCTCACATGCATAGTCATCACTCCTTAAAAATTTGTTCTGTAGTTTTTTTCTATGAACGTGAAAGTTTGAGAAATTGTAAGTGAATATGAAGGAAAATGATGTCTAAATCCAGCACTGGGGAGAGAAGAAAAGCTCAATTTCTGTGTCAGATTTAAGGGAGAATCTTTAGAGAATTGGTGAAAGGTATCTAAAATAATCATAATTGCAGTTACTGCTGACAGAATTACTGTATCACTTAACTTATTCACATGATTTCCAATCTTTATGGTAATTTTTAAAAGGTAAGTATTACTGTGCCCACTTTACAGATGACAGAACTGATTTCCTGAAGTACCAAGTTCCGTCACCAAAGCCTAGTGGTTAGCAATTAGCAGATTTGGGGTTTACATTGCAGGTGATTTGTTGTTGTTCAGTCCCTTAGTCATGTCTGACTCTTTGCTACCCTATGGACTTCAGTACGCCAGGCTTCCTGTCCTTCAACATCTCCCAGAGCTTGCTCAAACTCATATCCATTGAGTCAGAGATGCCATCCAACCATCTCGTCCTCTGTCATCCCCTTCTCCACCTGCCTTCAATCTTTCCCAGCATTGGGGTCTTTTCCAAGTTGGTTCTTTGCACCTGATGGCCACCTAAGTATTGGTGCTTCAACTTCAGCATCAGTCCTTCCAATGAATATTCAGGTTTGATTTCCTTTAGGATTAACTGGTTTGATCTCCTTGCAGTCCAAGGAGGATTATTTGGTTTACTTGGCTCCAAAGACCACTGTACCATGCTTCCTTACATCTCCCTGCAGAGTATCAAATGTGTTGCTCTTGTTCAGTTGCTAAGTTGTGTCTGACATTTTGCAATCCCATGGACTGTACCATGCCAGGCTCCTCTGTCCTCCACTCTCTCCTGTAGTTTGCTCATATTCATGTCCATTGAGTTGATGATACTATCTAACCAGCTCATCCTCTGCCAACCCTTTCTCCTTTTGCCTTTAATATTTCCCAGCATCAGGGTCTTTTCCACTGAATCGACTCTTCGCATCAGTTGGCCCAGTTCTTTGCCTCCAATGGCCACCTAAGTATTGGTGCTTCAACTTCAGCATCAGTCCTTCCAATGAATATTCAAGGTTGATTTCCTTTGGGATTGACTGGGTTGATCTCCTTGCAGCTCAAGGGAGTCTCAAGAGTCTTCTCCAACACCACATTTCAAAAGGATCAATTCTTCAGCACTCAGCCTTCTTTATAGTCCAACTCTCACATCCATACATGACTACTGGAAAAACAATAGCTTTGACTATAACAGACCTTTGTTGACAAAGTAATGTCTCTGATTTTTAATATGCTGTCAAGGTTTGTCATAACTTTCCTTCCAAGGAACAAGCGTCTTTTAATTTCATGGGTGAAGTCACCATCCACAGTGATTTTGGAGTATAAGAAAATAAAATCTGTCACTGCTTCTACTTTTCCCCCTTCTATCTACCATGAAGTGTTGGGACCAGATTCCATGATCTTATTTTTTTGAATGTTGGATTTCAACCCAACTTTTTTACTCTCCTCTTTCACCCTCATCAAGAGGCTCTTTAGTTCCTCTTCACTTTGTGCCATTAGAGTGGTATCATCTGCATATCTGAGATTGCTGATATTTCTCCCAACAGTCTTGATTCCAGCTTGTGATTCATCCAGCCTGGCATTTCACATGAGCAGCAATACATTCATGCATTTCCTATTTTAGGCTGTTTGGGCTACTATAAGAAAATATCACAAACTAGGTGTCTTATAAACAACAGAAATTTATTTCTCACAGTTCTGGAGGCTGGAAGTTCATGATCATGGTTTCAGCATGGTTTAAGGATTGTTCTCACTGGTCATAGCAAACACCCTCTTCCAAAAACACAACAGAAGACTCTACATATGGACATCACCAGATGGTCAACACCAAAATCAGATTGATTATATTTGTTGCAGCCAAAGATGAAGAAGCTCTATACAGTCAGCAAAAACAAGACCAGGAGCTGACTGTGGCAAACATCATGAACGCCTTATTGCCAAATTCAGGCTTAAATTGAAGAAAGTAGGGAAAACCACTAGACCATTCAGGTATGACCTAAATCAAATACCTTATGATTATACAGTGGAAGTAAGAAATATATTTAAGGGACTAGATTTGATAGAGTGCCTGATGAACTATGGACAGAGGTTCGTGACATTGTACAGGAGACAGGTATGAAGACCATCCCCATGGAAAAGAAATGCAAAAAAGCAAAATGGCTGTCTGAGGAGGCCTTACAAATAGCTGTGAAAAGAAGAGAAGCGAAAAGCAAAGGAGAAAAGGAAAGATATCCCCATTTGATTGCAGAGTTCCAAAAATAGCAAGGAGAGATAAGAAAGCCTTCCTCAGCCATCAATGCAAAGAAATAGAGGGAACAGAACAGAATGGGAAAGACTAGAGATCTCTTCAGGAAAATTAGAGATACCAAGGGAACATTTCATGCAAAGATGGACTCGATAAAGGACAGAAATGGTGTGGACCTAACAGAAGCAAAAGATATTAAGAAGAGGTGGCAAGAATACACAGAAGAACTGTACAAAAAAGATCTTCACAACCCAGATGATCACTTACCTAGAGCCAGGCATCCTGGAATGTGAAGTCAAGTGGGCCTTAGAAAGCATCACTATGAACAAAGCTAGTGTAGGTGATGGAATTCTAGTTGAGCTATTTCAAATCCTGAAAGATGATGCTGTGAAAGTGCTGCACTCGATATGCCAGCAAAATTGGAAAACTCATCAGTGGCCACATGACTGGAAAAGGTCAGTTTTCATTCCAATCCCAAAGAAAGGCAATGCCAAACAATGTTCAAACTACCGCACAATTGCACTCATCTCACTTGCTAGTAAAGTAATGCTCAGCAATACGTGAATGGTGAACTTCCAGATGTTCAACTAGTTTTAGGAAAGGCAGAGGAACCAGAGATCAAATTGCCAACATCTGCTGGATCATCGAAAAAGCAAGCGAGTTCCAGAAAAAACATCTACTTCTGCTTTATTGACTATGCCAAAGCCTTTGACTGTGTGGATCACAATAAACTGTGGAAAATTCTGAAAGAGATGGGAATACCAGACCACCAGACCTGCCTCTTGAGAAACTGGTATGCAGGTCACGAAGCAACAGTTAGAAATGGACATGGAGCAACAGACTGGTTCCAAATAGGAAAAGGAGTACGTCAAGGCTGTATATGGTCACCCTGCTTATTTAACTTCTATGCAGAGTACATCATGAGAAACACTGGGCTGGAAGAAACACAAGCTAGAATCAAGATTGCTAGGAGAAATATCAATAACTTCAGATATGCAGATGACACCACCCTTATGGCAGAAAGTGAAGAAGAACTAAAGAGCCTCTTGATGAAAGTGAAAGTGGAGATGAAAAAGTTGGCTTAAAGCTCAACATTCAGAAAACTAAGATCACGGCATCTGCTCCCATCACTTCATGGGAAATAGATGGGGTAACAATTGAAACAGTGTCAGACTTTATGTTTTGGGCTCCAAAATCACTGCTGATGGTGATTGCAGCCATAAAATTAAACGATGCTTAACTCCTTGGAAAGAAAGTTATGACCAACCCAGATAGCATATTAAAAAGCAGAGCCATTACTTTGCCAACAAAAGTCCGTCTAGTCAAGGCTGTGGTTTTTCTAGTGGTCATGTATGGATGTGAGAGTTGGACTGCGAAGAAAGCTGAGTGCCGAAGAATTGATGCTTTTGAACTGTGGTGTTGGAGAAGACTCTTGAGAGTCCCTTGGACTGCAAGAAGATCCAACCAGTCTATCCTAAAGGAGATCAGTCCTGGGTGTTCATTGGAAGGACTGATGATGTTGAAGCTGAAACTCCAATACTTTGGCCACTTCATGCGAAGTGTTGCCTCATTGGAAAAGTCCCTGATGCTTGGAAGGATTGGGGTCAGCAGGAGAAGGGGACGACAGAGGATGAGATGGTTGGATGGCATCACCAACTCGATGGACATGAGTTTGGGTAAACTCCGGGAGTTGGTGATGGACAGGGAGGCCTGGCATGCTGCCATCCATGGGGTCGCAAAGAGTCAGACAGGGTTGAGTGACTGAACTGAACTCTTCTGAATACAGTCTTTCTGTCATGTCTTCAGAGGGTGGAATAGGCTAGGGATCTCTCTGGAGCCTCTTTTGTAAGAAAACTAATCCCATTTCTGAGGGCTCCACCCTCATTGCCTAAGCACCTCCCAAAGGCCCCACCTCATCTTTGGGAGGGAATTAGGATTTCAACATATGAATGTAGGGTGTGACACAAACACTGAGACCAAAGCAACACCCTAGAAGATTTTTGAGAGCCAATAGAATCTTTAATGGGTTTCCCAGATGGTGCTAGTGGTAAAGAAACTGTCTTTTAATGCAAGAGACCTAAGAGATGTGGGTTTGATCCCTAGGGTTAGGAAGAGCCCCTGGAGGAGAGCCTGGCAACCCACTTCGGTATTATTGCCTTGAGAATCCCAAGGACAGAGGAGCCTGGTGGGCTACAGTCCATAGGGCAGCAAAGAGTCAGACAGGACTGAAGTGGCTTAGCAGCAGCAGCAGAATATTTAATTCATTGTAGGCTGCTCAAGCTTAGTTCCCTGTTTATAAGAACTTGTTGCTTCCATGGATATGCTGCATCTTCAGATCAGCATTCCTCTCTAGTCAGCCAGGGAGTTCTTTGTGGACTTTAAACTCCAAATTATTTAATAGTCGTAATGGGTGAAATCTCTAGTTCTCATTAAAATGTTTTAAGTTCCTTGACAAGAAAATAACCAAGTCCTATTTTTTTGACATTAAAAATGAATAGCTGAGCTGTCCTTACAAAGGTTTATATGTTCAATCCCAAAGATTCTTATATATGAGCTGTAAAGGAAACACTGTTAACACTGTTAGTCATTTCTCTCCCTCACAGTCATAAGCATTCACTATATACCTTGAATGATTATACTGACAATAGCTGTAGCTTTTAATTTTTTAAGAAGAAGAGAAGCTGCCTTCTTTAATTTTTATCCAGAGAGAAAGGCAAGAAAAATAAAATTTAATAAACACCTGGTGAGTAGTAAGCAATATTTCCTATGGCACAATTAATGCCAAGTATCTAACTACATTCATCAAACATCTACTGAGTATCTTCTGAATGTCAGGCTCTGTGCTAGGCATTTTTATGAATATAAAGATTGTTTAAATAAATACTTTATTTGTATTGATTTGGTTGCACTGAGTCTTAGCTGCAGAATGTGGGATCTAGTTCCCTTACCAGGGATCAAACCCAGGACTCCTACATTGGGAGTACAGAGTCTTAACCACTGGACCATTAGGGAAGTCCCAAATACAAAGATTTTTAAGATGCAGTTATTTTCCTAGAGGGCTTCCCTGGTAACTCAGACAGTAAAGAATTCACCTGCAATGTGAAGAGACCTGGGTCGGGATGATTCCCTGGAGGAGGGCATGGCAACCCACTCCAGATCTCCCAGTCTAGTATGAGAATATGATCACATTACAGGAAGGGGACCCCATCCAGGGCCCGAGAGTGGGTTTGTGTCTAACACTTGGAAGTGAATTGTCTGAGGAGATACATGTGCTGACAAAGCAAGAGACTTAATTGGGAAGAGGCACCTGGGTGGAGAGCATCATGTAAGAGAACCCAGAACTGCTCTGTCATGTGACTCACAGTCTCAGGTTTTATGGTAAGGAGGTTAGTTTCCAGATTTTCTCTGGCCAATCATCTTGCTTGGCCCATATTTGGTGACTTAGGGTCCTTCCTGATGGTACATGCATCTCTCAGCCTAGATGAATTCCAGTGTGAGGGGTTCTGGGAGGTTGATCATCCCCTCCATCTTTTGGCCCCTCCTGGAATTTTCCCAGTTAGTTTTCAGTAGCTGCAACTTGTTCTTTTTGTTTTTTTTTTAATTGAAGGATAATTACTTTACAGTGATGTGCTGATTTCTGCCATACATCAACATGAATCAACCCTATGATTCCCTCTTGAACCTCTCTTCCATCTCCCATCCCAATCCCATCCCTCTAGGTTGTCACAGATGCCCTGTGTTGAGCTCCCTGTGTCACACAGCAAATTCCCACTGGCTATTTATTTTACGTATGGTAATGAATATGTTTCCATGCTGTTCTCTCAATTTGTCCACCTTCTCCTGCCCCCACTGTGTACACAAGTGTTCTCTAGTTCTGCTTCTCTATTGCTGCCCTGCTAATAGGTTTATTAGTACCATCTTTCTAGATTTTATACACATGTGTTACTATATGATATTTGTCTTTCTGACTTCACTCTGTACGATAGGCTCTAGGTTCATCCACCTCATTAGGATTGACTCAAATGTGCTTTTTTTTTTATAGCCGAGTAATATTCCATTGTATATATGTACCACAATTTCTGTATCCATTCATCTGTGGATGGACATCTGGGTTGCTTCCATGTCCTAGTTCTTGTAAAAAAGCACTATGCTCTTTATCAGGACCTCCTCTTTTGAGACAACTCAGGCAGGCAGTTGTTGTTATACCTGGACAAGGTGGGTAGTTTCAGTCAACAGTTTCCTGACAACTATGTCTGCACAAAACCAAGTAAGCAAAACAATCATTTAAGGACATTATCTATGAGAAATTGATTTTTTTTCAGTAACCTGAAAATTTATCTCTTTGGCTGATTCTCAAGTTAGAATTCAGATGACCATCCTGGGGTAGTGAATTAGTCCTGGCCCCTCTTCAGAGTAGAGAGGGACAGTGCTAGTCAATAGGACAGTGCCAGTCAGTAGGACAGTGCTGGTCAATAACCACAATGCAGAGGGAAGCAGGGCAGACCCCAGGGTCTTTCTTTGGAGGTAGCAAAACAGTCCCTAAGTTCCCTGTATGAGACTTCCCTGGTGGCTCAGATGGTAAAGCATTTGCCTACAGTGCAGGAGACCTGGGTTCAATCCCTGGGTTGGGAAGATCTCCTGGAGAAGGAAATAGCAACCCACTCCAGTATTCTTGCCTGGAAAATCCCATGGACAGAGGATCCTGGCAGGCTACAGTCCATGGGTTTGCAAAGAGTTGGACATGACTGAGTGACTTCACTTAAGTTGCCTGTATAGACAGAGGGATATGATAACATGTACAACTTGGGAATCTTTGACTTTTGGGAGTTGAGTGCAATTATACCTCCCATCTTTAGAACTCTAAAGATGTCCCCCCTAACCGTCTGCCCCAACTCCAGAAGACTTTTATCTCTTGGGTATTCAGTCCAACATGAATCTAGATGCTACTGTGGAGGGATTTTTCAAATGTAATTAAATCCCCAAGTTAGCTAACCTCAAAATACAGAGATTATCTGGGTGGACCTTTGTCAGATGAAACCTTAGAATGCAGAAAGTTTTCTCTGACCAGCAGCAGAAGAGGAAGTCAGAAAGATGTAAGCCCCAGAGGGACTTGATGCATTGTTGCTGGCTTGAAGATGGGAGGAGCCACCTGACAAAGAACAGAAGTGATATTTAGAAGCTCTAAGAGCCCCCCAACTGACAACCAGCAGGAAAGCAGGGACCTCAGGCCCATGATCACAAGGTACTGGATTCTTCCAACAGTAGCAATGAGATTGGAAGTTGATTCTTTCCTGAGGTGTCTGGCTGATACCTTGATTTCTGTCTTCTGATGCCCTGAGCAGAGAACCCGGTGGAGTCTGCCTGCATTTCCTAGGTACAGACTTTTGAGCTAATAAATGGGTGTGACTTTAAATTGCTGAGTTTGGGCCATTTTTACCACAGCAGTAGAGAACTGATGTACCATTAGAACCCATGAGGACTCTCTGTCAGATACCTCAGATGCCTCTAAGCCATGGGGATTGCAGAGCCTCTACATTCATTTATTCTCTGATCAATGGGAGAACTGAAGCCCTGTTTTATATGATAGTCTTACATGACAGATCTTGAAAGAAAGATCCTAAACGTTGGGGGGGGGGGGGGTGTCTCACAACCTGGATTCAAGTCCTGGCTCAACACCTCCCTGTCTTCAAAAGAGGCTAATCCACTTTTATTGAGCAGGAACATGAAGGTGAAGTGTGATAATAATTTGAGGAATATAGTAAGTGCTCATTAAAAACTGTCCTTACTAGCACTGTTTGGTTTAATGACTGGCTTTCAGCACCTCATTTGAATTGTGTAATTTTGTGGAGAAGCTCCTCATCAAGAAGCTGATAGCTAGAGATCTTGCTATCTCAACCTTCTCATACTTAATGGGAATAGGTGGGCAAGGGTAGCTTCTTTCAAATATCCCCTAAGCAGGAAAGGTAGTCCATTTCCCTGCCACTGAGGATACTTTATGCAGTTGATTTCATCTGGGTATTTTATTTGTAGGTGCTGGATTGTCAGGGCCTGCTAGTGTTTCATTTTCTGAACTGAGATCTGTGTTAGTCTCCCAGTGGGTGGTGATAAGGGTTTATTAAAGGTATATTTGAGGAAACAACTATTTCTTGAATTATCATAATCAGTGAGTGTCAGTAGAATGTATCTCAGCACACTTTGAAAATGAAAGAATAATATAGCAGGAGAATGTTGGTTCATTTCTGCCCTGGAAATTCCCTAAGGGATCGATCAACCTCAAAGTGCTGTCCCTAGAACTTGTTCAAAATGTGAAACGGGCTTGGCCCCAGGCCTGCTGAGTTAGAACTCTTGGGGTAGGGGCCCAGTAATGTTAAGTAAGCATCTTTTGTGATGCATCTCAGACTTGAGGAGCCCCATCTTCAAAGATTTAGGTGGCTCCCAGTATCTCCTGGAAATTTTGAGTAAAATTTTCATGTGTGCAAAATGATGAACACAACCACAGAGAATTAATGAGAAAGTAATGAATGATCCAATTCTATAAGAGACTGAACACAATCTCAGTTGATATACCTTCTAAATTTTGCATGTATATTAAAATTTTGTAAAATGGATTACTGTGTAAATCTATCAGGAAACTAGTTTTTTAAAGAAAAAAAATTAGGTGGCAAATTCTTTTGTAAAGTTAAAACTCTGATTTATCTGTTTTGTAAGCAGATTTTTTATGTATTGAATTTTCTTAGGAGAAGGTAGATTATTTCTGGTAGTTTTATGCATTGGAAATGCTTCTGAAGAAATATTTGATTACTTGATATGGGAGTCAAAATATGCTAGGTTGTAGAAAACTGAGAAAATTGCCATTTTTACTGTAAATGCCTTTAAAATGGAATTTGATACTTTTTCCATAGTTTAATTTCCCAAGCTTTTTTTTTCCCCCTTGCAAAACATGGTACAAAGAAAGGTAAGCAGAGTGGTATACTGGGAAGAATGTGAACCAGTGTGCTTGGCTCTCACACTTATCAGCTGTGTGACCTTGGGCAAGTTCCTACTCCTATAGATGTTCAGGTTGTGGTCCAGCTTCTCTAGGCTACTATTTCTTAAACTATAGGGTACACCAGTATCACTTGGCAAGCTGGTTGGAACACAGATTGTCTAGGGACAGAATCTGTAGCAGTGTCCCCTTGCTGGTGTCACTGCTTTAGCTAATAGTCCAATTTTAGGTTGAGCTGAGGAGAATGGCTGGTTGCTGTGTTCCATGACTCAGTTCAGTCAGTTCAGTCACTCAGTCATGTCCGACTCTTTGCAACCCCATGAATTGCAGCACGCCAGGCCTCCCTGTCCATCACCAACTCCCAGAGTCTACCCAAACTCATGTCCATCGAGTCGGTGATGCCATCCAACCATCTCATCCTCTGTCATCCCCTTCTCCTCCTGCCCCCAATCCTTCCCAGCATCAGGGTCTTTTCCAATGAGTCAACTCTTCGCATCAGGTGGGCAAAGTATTGGAGTTTCAGCTTCAACATCCATGACTACCTTCTAGGAATATGACAGGAGGGCAAGTCACCAACTGGTTTAAGAAGCCACTTACTAAGATCATCCTTATGGTCAAGGAAGAGACTGTGCCTTCCTTCTGAACAAAAGCAGATGATACTAGGAGGTTTCTCTGTAATACTTTGTCCTTCAAGGTTGCATGGGCCAAACGCATGCACAGTAACCTTTCCAGCACTATACCAGTGCAGAAGATTTGTGTCTTTAAAATATGTATGAAATTGTTTCAACAAATCAATTAACAATTGTGTATAATACAACAGTTTCTTTAAAAAGACTTGTAAATTATAATTTCACATTTAAAATATTATTTTGAGTTGAGATTCTAATTTATTGCAATTAAGTTACCAAGGAAAAAGTAGAGAAGTAGAGTAAAGGCCTTTGCAGGTCGGGTCATTAGGCCTTGTAGTAGAAAAATGGAAGCTCCTATGACTGGGATTCTAGCTGTGATCTCTTTCATATTGCTTACAGTGTAGTATCAAATGTCCTAATAACAATTATAATAGCTAACACTGAATGAGTGCTCACTATGTACTAGGTACTGGTCTAAGCACTTCCCATTTGCCAGTTCATTTGTTCTTCATAACAGCTCTCTGACATAGATACTAGTCTTATTGCTGAGAGGAGGGTTGAGTTCTTTGTCCAAGGTCAGAGAGCTGGTCAGTGACAGAGCCAGGGCTCAACCGCAGAGGGTCTTTCTTGACAGCCCACGTTCTAAAGCTTGTTCTGTATCAGCTCTTGTAGAAGAATGATTTCAGCTCTGGTTTTCAGTGATCAGTATCTCTGTGACTTGGTCAGGTAGATCCTGTGTCCAGGATACCAGGACACCTCACACGGAGCCCCTCCTTCTGGCTTGTGGCACACCCAGATGCCCCCATTGCACTCTCATTGACTACCTAACCAGGATCAGCATCTGTACTTCTCTTGCCACATTATGTTGTTTAATTGAATTCTCCTTTCGCCTTGGAACTTTCTTCCAACTTTGCTTGGGAGACTATTCACTTTAAATCTGTGTAAACCAGGCCACCTGCCTGATAGGGGTCAAAGCAAATAAAATGGAGCCTTTTTTCCTGCCCATCTCTGGGACCCCTGGAACCTTCTCACTTTAGTCTCACCCTTGCTCTTATCCAATTCCTCATTTCACTGTCTAACTTCTGTCTGTGGGTCTTACCCTTGTTTCTGCCTTCATGCTGGCCTCTTGGACTTGAAGGTAAAAATCAGCTCTCATCATTTGCCACTTAGTTCTTGGTAAAGACTTCATTTGACTGGCTTACTAAATCTTCTTCTGAGCCACTTTAGGGAAATATCCACCCCAGATCCACTTCTGGCCTATTGTGGTCCCATGCAGGAGATGGCAATGAGACAGACATTTAAAGTCTCATTCAAACAAGGTTGTTAAAAGAACTTAACCTCACCTCATGCCCTTCCAGGTACATGAACATTTCAGTAGTGGGTCTGCCACGGGCCATTGGTTTATTTCAGGCAGAAAACAGGCTCCAGGAAGTTCACACTCGAGGCATGTTTCCTAGAGCCTTTCAGTTCACACCTATTCTAACATGCATAAGGCATCACTAAGGCTGACTCAATATATTCTTCTAATTAATGGAAAGAGGAAACAATCTAACATCACGATTTAAATGATGTTTTATTGAATTAATTTTTCCTGTAGGGATTCTCTGACAGGAGGAAGAGACCCGGCAGAGCAACAGCCTTTTCTAAAACCTTTCGAGCAGGTGCTCACAAAACCTGGAAATGGAAACCAATCGACAAATTACATCCAGAGTTCCAATCTCCTTTGTTTGTTCAGGTCATTCAGGATATCATTATCACCTTAATGGAATTTTCTTATTTCTATTTGCAGATCCTTTTGTGCACTTTGTAATCTGATTTGAAATGGAGGGGGAAGAAACCCTCCTTCATTTTCATCTTTTCTGAAAGCTCACATGCCAGAAGTGTTGAGCCAACAGATTTATTGGCTATCATGAAAGAGATGCCCTTTACTTTTTCATTTATGCTGCCTCTAATTCTTTGACTTCCATTTTTTTCATTCTCATTTTGTCCATTAATTGTAACTTATCCATGTTCTGGCATGAGCTCAGGTCAGAAGATCCTACAGGTGCCTGTAGTTGAAGTATGCTAGAAAGTGAAAGTTAAAATCCAGTTGCAAAGTATTTGGCGATAACTCAGGCAAGAAAAAATATCTTTAATTTTAACTGTATTTAAGTATGTGTCTTCTCACTCCATCAAAGTAGTTAAATTGGCTGTAAGTTCACTGCAAAAGAACTTAATTTTTCATTCGATTTTACTGAGAGAAAACATTTTTATAGCATTGTGATTCAGGAATGATCATTTCATTCGCAAATGGTGTGTTTTAGGCAGTAAACAAATATTTTCCAGACCCCAACGATAAGTTTAGGCAAGGCTCAAATCATCCAGTGCTAAATTTGGAGCCCAATTTCAAACAAGTTGGCTGTGTTTCTTTATGGTGTAATATGGCTGTGATAGGAGGTGGAAATTTTATCCCATGCTAGCAATGATAAGAGGGAGCAACAGCCTTAACAAGAGTTGATCAAAGGTCCCAATCAAATCCCATGTCTGCAGTCTTGGAAAATTACAGCTCATATAACAGATCTTATAGAAAATCTTTTCATTTCTATGAATTTCACTAAATCAGAGAATTTCCTTGCTACTCTATTTGGTTTCCTTCCTCCCATAAGTAATTACTTTTTATTTTAAGTGACAGAATCACTTTAATTTTGCATTTTTTCATCTTTATATAGACCTTGGCAAAGATTAATTTGTCCAGAATATTCTGAGTACTTGGCTCCCATGATTCAGAATTGTAAATGGGATACAGCAGGCAGCTTGTCTTTCTCCTGCCTTTTAGGCTTATTTGAATGTAAATTATATAACAAAACAGTGTTTCCTTGCATCTCCTAGGTCCTTATTAAAAATAGAGAGAACACGCCGTGAGCGGGGGCGAACCCAGTGCGGCCGAGACACTGCGAGCTTACCACACACACGCCAGAATTGCAGTGTTCCTTCCTCCCCACAGCACGATTGAACAAGCGAACCTAAAGAGATCACCTCCACTGCTTTGTTGCAGGGCGGAAATTAGATACTGAAGAGATCTCCAAACAGAAGCCAAATAAACGGAGGGAAGCGCTTTGGAAGGGACAGGCCAACAGATTAAGATCCCTGTAGTTAATACCGACTGCATTAAAAAGGACCTATAGATCTTGAAAAGTACAAGCAGGAATAAGGATCTATCTAAAACTGAGCAGATCCCACACTGCTCACAACAGCTCCAGAGAAAGTCCGGGATATATATATTTTTTACTATTATTATTATTTTTTTTTTTTAATTTTTTTTTTAAATTTTTTTTTTAATTAAAAAAAATTTTTTTTTTCTCTTCTTTCCTTTTTCTTCAAGTCCTCTATTACACCTTTAACTTTCATTTTCATAACCCACTATTAACTTGCAAAAAAAAAAAAAAACCCTATTTTTGAAGCAAACTACATACATATATCTTATACCTTTTGTGTTTTCTTTTTTTTAATTTTTTTTCCTGTTCTACATTTTTTTACTGTTTCTTTTTTTACTGTTTTACTGTTTTTTTTCTTTTTACACTGTTTCCTTTTTTCTTTTTTTTTAGATTGTAAGTTTTATAAGAGTCTAACCTCTACTCTAGATTTTTAATCTTTGTTTTACATATTTGATATCAACTTTGTACATTTAAGAACCCAATCTTTAGGACCCATTTTTACTCAGGAGTGTGATCACTGGCCTGATCACTCTCTCCCCCTATTGATGCTCTTTCTTCTCCCCCAGGGAACCTCTATCTCCCACCCTCCTCCTTCTCTTCTCAACCCAATTCTGTGAATCTCTGAGGGTGTTCTGGGTACCGGAGAACACTTCAGGAACAGGATACTGCCCAGATCTCTCTCTCCCCTCTTAATTCCTCCCTTTCTACTCATGCTCACCTCTATTACCTTCCTCCCCCCTCTCTATGTATCTCTGTGAATCACTCTGAGGGTTCCAAACTGTGGAAAGCACAGAGGGAAGTGCTTACTGGCTAGATTGCTCTCTCCACATTTGAATTCCCCTCTTCCCCTCCTGGTCACCTCAACCCACCCCCCCCACCTCATCTCTCCATGTAACTCAGTGAACCTTTCTGGGTATCCCTCACTGCGGAGAATCTTTTCACCATTAACCTAAAAGTTTTATTATTGAGGCTGTATGGAAGGAGAAGTCTTGAGGCTACTGCAAGAATAAGACTGAAAGCCAGGGGAAACATTAATTAATAAGAGACCATCCAATAGCTTCCATAAATTCACTGAAACCAAGCTCCACCCAAGAGACAATAAGTTCCAGAGCAAGACATACCACACAAATTCTCCAGCAACGCAGGAACATAGACCTGAGCATCAATATACAGGCTGCCCAGAGGCACACCAAATCCATAGACATCTCAAAAATTAATACTGGTCACTCCATTACACTCTAGAGAGCAGAAATCCAGCTCCACCCACCAGAACACCGACACAAGCTCCTCCAACCAGGAAACCTTGACAAGCCACCTGTCCAACCCCAACCGCAGTGAGGAACCTCCACAACAAAGAGGAACTTCATACTACCAGAATACAGAAGGGCCACGCCTAACACAGCAATCTAAACAAGATGAAAAGGCAGAGAAATACTCAGCAAGTAAAGGAAAATGAGAAATGCCCACAAAGCCAAACAAAAGAGGAGGAGATAGGGAATCTATCTGAAAAAGAATTTAGAATAAGGATAATAAAAATGATCCAAAATCTTGAAAGCAAAATGGAGTTACAGATAAATAGCCTGGAGACAAAGATTGAGAAGATGCAAGAAATGTTTATCAAGGACTTAGAAGAAATAAAAAGGAATCAATATAGAATGAATAATGAAATAAAGGAGATAAAAGACACTCTGGAGGGAACCAACAGTAGAATAACGGAGGCAGAAGATAGGATAAGTGAGGTAGAAGATAGAATGATGGAAATAAACGAAGCAGAGAGGAAAAAAGAAAAAAGAATCAAAAGAAATGAGGAAAACCTCCGGGACCTCTGGGACAATATGAAACGCCCCAACATTCGAATCATAGGAGTCCCAGAAGAAGAAGATAAAAGGAAAGGCCATGAAAAAATACTCGAGGAGATAATAGTTGAGAATTTCCCTAAATTGAGGAAAGAAATAGTCACAGAAGTCCAAGAAACCCAGAGAGTTCCAAACAGGATAAACCCAAGGCGAAACACCCCAAGACACATATTAATCAAATTAACAAAGATCAAACACAAAGAACAAATATTAAAAGCAGCAAGGGAAAAACAACAAATAACACACAAGGGGATCCCCATAAGGATAACAGCTGATCTTTCAATAGAAACCCTTCAGGCTAGAAGGGAATGGCAGGACATACTTAAAGTAATGAAAGAGAATAATCTACAACCCAGATTACTGTACCCAGCAAGGATCTCATTCAGATATGAAGGAGAATTCAAAAGCTTTACAGACAAGCAAGAGCTGAGGGAATTCAGCACCACCAAACCAGCTCTCCAGCAAATGCTAAAGGATCTTCTCTAAACAGGAAACACAGAAAGGATGTTTCAACACGAACTCAAAACAACAAAGTAAATGGCAACGGGATCATACTTATCAATAATTACCTTAAATGTAAATGGGTTGAATGCCCCAACCAAAAGACAAAGGGTTGCTGAATGGATACAAAAACAAGACCCCTATATATGCTGTCTACAAGAGACCCACCTCAAAACTAGGGACACACACAGGCTGAAAGTGAAAGGATGGAAAAACATATTCCATGCAAACGGAGACCAAAAGAAAGCAGGAGTCGCAATACTCATTTCAGATAAAATAGACTTTAAAATAAAGGATGTGAAAAGGGACAAAGAAGGACACTACATAAAGATCAAAGGATCAATTCAAGAAGAAGACATAACAATCATAAATATATATGCACCCAACATAGGAGCACCACAATATATAAGGCAAATACTAACAAGTATGAAAGGGGAAATTAACAATAACACAATAATAGTGGGAGACTTTAATACTCCACTCACGCATATGGATAGATCAACTAAACAGAAAATTAACAAGGAAACACAAACTTTAAATGATACAATAGACAAATTAGATTTAATTGATATTTACAGGAGTTTCCACCCCAAAACAATCAATTTTACCTTTTTCTCAAGTGCACATGGAACTTTCTCCAGGATAGATCACATCCTGGGCCATAAATCTAGCCTTGGTAAATTCAAAAAAATTGAAATCATCCCAGCCATCTTCTCTGACCACAATGCAGTAAGATTAGACCTCAATTACAGGAAAAAAACTATTAAAAGTTCCAACATATGGAGGCTAAACAACACGCTTCTGAATAACGAACAAATCACAGAAGAAATCAAAAAAGAAATAAAATTATGCATAGAAACGAATGAAAATGAAAGCACAACAACCCAAAACCTATGGGACACTGTAAAAGCAATACTAAGGGGAAGGTTCATAGCAATACAGGCGTACCTCAAGAAACAAGAAAAAAATCAAATAAATCAACTAACTCTACACCTAAAGCAACTAGAGAAGGAAGAAATGAAAAACCCCAGGGTCAGTAGAAGGAAAGAAATCTTAAAAATTAGGGCAGAAATAAATGCAAAAGAAACAAAAGAGACCATAGCAAAAATCAACAAAACTAAAAGCTGGTTTTTCGAGAAGATAAACAAAATTGATAAGCCATTAGCCAGACTCATCAAGAAACAAAGGGAGAAGAATCAGATTAACAAAATTAGAAATGAAAATGGAGAGATCACAACAGAATACACAGAAATACAAAGGATCATAAGAGACTACTACCAACAGCTATATGCCAATAAAATGGACAACTTGGAAGAAATGGACAAATTCTTAGAAAAGTATAACTTTCCAAAACTGAACCAGGAAGAAATAGAAGATCTTAACAGACCCATCACAAGCACGGAAATCGAAACTGTAATCAGAAATCTTCCAGCAAACAAAAGCCCAGGACCAGACGGCTTCACAGCGGAATTCTACCAAAAATTTAGAGAAGAACTAACACCTATCCTACTCAAACTCTTCCAGAAAATTGCAGAAGATGGTAAACTTCCAAACTCATTCTATGAGGCCACCATCACCCTAATTCCAAAACCAGACAAAGATGTCACAAAAAAGGAAAACTACAGGCCAATATCACTGATGAACATAGATGCAAAAATCCTTAATAAAATTCTAGCAAACAGAATCCAACATCATATTAAAAAGATCATACATCATGACCAAGTGGGCTTTATCCCAGGATTGCAAGGTTTTTTTAACATCCGCAAATCAATCAATGTAATACACCACATTAACAAATTGAAAGAAAAAAACCATATGGTTATCTCAATAGATGCAGAAAAAGCCTTTGACAAAATTCAGCATCCATTTATGATTAAAACCCTCCAGAAAGCAGGAATAGAAGGAACATATCTCAACATAATAAAAGCTATATATGACAAACCCACAGCAAACATTATCCTCAATGGTGAAAAATTGAAAGCATTTCCCCTAAAGTCAGGAACAAGGCAAGGATGCCCACTTTCACCACTACTATTCAACATAGTTTTGGAAGTTTTGGCCACAGCAATCAGAGCTGAAAAAGAAATAAAAGGAATACAGATAGGAAAAGAAGAAGTAAAACTCTCACTGTTTGCAGATGACATGATCCTCTACATAGAAAACCCTAAAGACTCTACTAGAAAATTACTAGAGTTGATCAATGAATATAGTAAAGTTGCAGGATATAAAATTAACACACAGAAATCCCTTGCATTCCTATACTCCAATATTGAGAAAACAGAAAGAGAAATTAAGGAAACAATACCATTCACCACTGCATCAAAAAGAATAAAATACTTAGGAATATATCTACCTAAAGAAACAAAAGACTTATATATAGAAAACTATAAAACACTGATGAAAGAAATCAAAGAGGACACAAACAGATGGAGAAATATACCGTGTTCATGGATTGGAAGAATTAATATAGTGAAAATGAGTATTCTACCCAAAGCAATCTACAGATTCAATGCAATCCCTATCAAGCTACCAATGGTATTTTTCACAGAACTAGAACAAATCATCTCACAATTTGTATGGAAATATAAGAAACCTCGAATAGCCAAAGCAATCTTGAGGAAGAAGAATGGAACTGGAGGAATCAACCTGCCTGACTTCAGGCTCTACTACAAAGCCACAGTCATCAAGACAGTATGGTATTGGCACAAAGATAGAAATATAGATCAATGGAACAAAATAGAAAGCCCAGAGATAAACCCACGCACATATGGACACCTTATCTTCGACAAAGGAGGCAAGAATATACAATGGAGAAAAGACAATCTCTTTAACAAGTGGTGCTGGGAAAACTGGTCAACCACTTGTAAAAGAATGAAACTAGAACACTTCCTAACACCGTACACAAAAATAAACTCAAAATGGATTAAAGATCTAAACGTAAGACCAGAAACAATAAAACTCCTAGAGGAAAACATAGGCAAAACACTCTCCGACATAAATCACAGCAGGATCCTCCATGACCCACCTCCCAGAATATTGGAAATAAAAGCAAAAATAAACAAATGGGACCTAATTAAAATTAAAAGCTTTTGCACAACAAAGGAAACTATAAACAAGGTGAAAAGACAGCCTTCAGAATGGGAGAAAATAATAGCAAATGAAGCAACAGACAAACAATTAATCTCAAAAATATACAAGCAACTTCTGCAGCTGTATTCCCGAAAAATAAACGACCCGATCAAAAAATGGGCCAAAGAACTAAACAGACATTTCTCCAAAGAAGACATACAGATGGCTAACAAACACATGAAAAGATGCTCAACATCACTCATTATTAGAGAAATGCAAATCAAAACCACAATGAGGTATCATTTCACACCAGTCAGAATGGCTGCTATCCAAAAGTCTACAAGCAATAAATGCTGGAGAGGGTGTGGAGAAAAGGGAACCCTCTTACACTGTTGGTGGGAATGCAAACTAGTACAGCCACTATGGAGAACAGTGTGGAGATGCCTTAAAAAACTGGGAATAGAACTGCCATATGACCCAGCAATCCCACTGCTGGGCATATACACCGAGGAAACCAGAATTGAAAGAGACGCGTGTACCCCAATGTTCATCGCAGCACTGTTTACAATAGCCAGGACATGGAAGCAACCTAGATGTCCATCAGCAGACGAATGGATAAGGAAGCTGTGGTACATATACACAATGGAATATTACTCAGCCATTAAAAAAAATACATTTGAATCGGTTCTACTGAGATGGATGAAACTGGAGCCCATTATACAGAGTGAAGTAAGCCAGAAAGAAAAACAACAATACAGTATACTAATGCATATATATGGAATTTGAAAGAGGGTAACGATAACCCTATATGCGAGACAGAATAAGAGACACAGATGCATGGAACAATTTTATGGACTCTGAGGGAGAAGGTGAGGGTGGGACGTTCTGGGAGAATGGCATTGAGACATGTGTATTGTCATATGTGAAACAGAGCACCATTCCATGTTCGATGCATGTGACAAGGGCTCAGGGCCGGGGCAATGGGATGATCCAGAAGGATGGGATGGGGAGGGAGGTGGGTGGGGGGTCCGGGAAGGGGAACACATGTAAACCCATGGCTGATTCATGTCAATGTATGGCAAAAACTATTACAATATTGTAAAGTAATTAGCCCCCAACTAAAATAAATAAATTTATAAAAAAAAAAAAAAAAAAGAAATAAAATTAAAAAAAAAAAAAAATAAATAAAAAAAAAAAATAAAAATAGAGAGAACTACCCTCCAAGTTGCTATACTTTCATCAGTAAACTCACCACTGCCCTGTTGGGGCTTTGGGGTTTAGGAAATCCTGATGCTGTGGGGGAAAAAGCCTATACAAAATTCATCCATAGCCAGTTTCTCCTCTTAGCCATTTTCTCCATCTCCTAATGTCTCTCCTCTCATAACTCACAGTCTTTTTCCTCTTCTCATTTTTATTTGATACCCTCTTTGCTTTTCCTTTTGCTGCTGCTGCTGCTAAGTTGCTTCAGTCGTGTCCGACTCGGTGCGACCCCATAGACGGCAGCCCACCAGGCTCCGCCATCCCTGGGATTCTCCAGGCAAGAACACTGGAGTGGGTTGCCATTTCCTTTTGCAAAGCCAGCTTTTTTCTGTATGCTTTTCTTTCCCCCTTATGTTAGTGTTTCTTTTCTTTGTGCTCCAACTCCCACTGCCTCTCCTCCAATTTGTTTACCCCTTTAAAAGGAGTAAACTTTGTTTCCTTCTTTAAAAGGAACAGAGATGATGCTTCGACTAGTGTGGTCTGGCATGAATTGGACTGATTTTAAGACTTCAGTTAAAATCACCTCTCATGCTATGCCCCTCCCCAGTGAGCAGATGAATCTGCTGCCATTTAACTTGTCTATTTCTTTTTCCTTACAGATGTACTGAGGTGTGTGTGTGTGTGTGTGTGTGTGTGTGTGTGTTGGGGGAGGCAAAATAGGAGGCAAAGAGGAAATGCTGCATGAGAATGATAACACCATATCTTTGGGGCACCAAATAAATGGGTCAGGGCCCTCAGGGTAGTCACTGGCCCTTGGTACAGTCACTCAGTCGTCTCCGACTCTCTGCAACCCGATGGACTGCAGCACACCAGGCTTCCCTGTCCTTCACCAACTCCCGGAGCTTACTCAAATTCATGTCCATCTAGTTCGTGAAACTATCCAACTATCTCATCTGCTGTTGTCCCCTTCTCCTCCTGCCTTCAATCATTCCCAGCATCAGGGTCTTTTCCAATGAGTCAGTTCTTCCCATCAGGTGGCCAAAGTATTGGAGTTTCAGCTTCAGCATTAGTCCTTCCAACAAACATTCAGGACTGATTGCTTTTAGGATTGACTGGTTTGATCTCCTTATAGTCCAAGGGACTCTCAAGAGTCTTTTCCAATACCTTACTTCAAAAGCATCAATTCTTTGGCTCTCAGCTTTCTTTGTTGTCCAA
This sequence comes from Giraffa tippelskirchi, assembly GCF_054371585.1. NCBI lineage: Eukaryota > Metazoa > Chordata > Mammalia > Artiodactyla > Giraffidae > Giraffa > Giraffa tippelskirchi. The sequence continues at coordinate 171,212,901 of NC_137276.1, forward strand.
TTCTCACATCCATACATGACTACTGGAAAAACAATAGCCTTGACCAGGTGGACCTTTGTTGGCAAAGTGATGTCTCTGCTTTTTATTATGCTGTCTAGGTTGGTCATAGCTTTCCTTCCAAGGAGCAAGCATCTTTTAATTTCATGGCTGCAGTCACCATCTGCAGTGATTTTCAGTTCAGTTCAGTTCAGTTCAGTTCAGTGCGACCCCATGAATTGCAGCACGCCAGGCCTCCCTGTCCATCACCAACTCCCAGAGTTTACCCAAACCCATGTCCATCGAGTCGGTGATGCCATCCAACCATCTCATCCTCTGTTGTCCCCTTCTCCTCCTGACCCCAATCCTTCCCAACATTAGGGTCTTTTCCAATGAGTCAACTCTTCGCATGAGGTGGCCAAAGTATTGGAGCTTCAGCTTCAACATCAATCCTTCCAATGAACACCCAGCACTGATCTCCTTTAGGATGGACTGGTTGGATCTTCTTGCAGTCCAAGGGACTCTCAAGAGTCTTCTCCAACACCACAGTTCAAAAGCATCAATTCTTTGGCGCTCAGCTTTCTTTATAGTCCAACTCTCACATCTATACATGACTACTGGAAAAACCATAGCGTTGACTAGATGGACCTTTGTTGGCAAAGTAATGTCTCTGCTTTTAAATATGCTATCTAGGTTGGTCATAACCTTCCTTCCAAGGAGCAAGCGTCTTTTAATTTCATTGCTGCAATCACCATCAGCAGTGATTTTGGAGCCCCAAAAAATAAAGTCTGACATTGTTTCCCTATCTATATCCCATGAAGTGATGGGACCAGATGCCATGATCTTAGTTTTCTGAATGTTGAGCTTTAAGCCAACTTTTTCACTCTCCTCTTTCACTTTCATCAAGAGGCTCTTTAGTTCTTCTTTACTTTCTGCCATAAGGGTGGTGTCATCTGCATATCTGAGGTTATTGATATTTCTCCTGACAATCTTGATTCCAGCTTGTGTTTCTTCCAGCCCAGTGTTTCTCATGATGTACTCTGCATAGAAGTTAAATAAGCAGAGTGACAATATACAGCCTTGGTGTACTCCTTTTCCTATTTGGAACCAGTCTGTTGTTCCATGTCCAGTTCTAACTGTTGCTTCCTGACCTGCATATAGGTTTCTCAAGAGACAGGTCAGATGGTCTTGGAGCCCCCAAAATAAAGTCTGTCACTGTTTCTATTATTTCCCTATCTGTTTGCCATGAAGTGATGGGACCAGATGCCATGATCTTCATTTTCTGAATGTTAAGCTTTAAGCCAACTTTTTCACTCTCTTCTTTCATTTTCATCAAGAGGCTCTTTAGTTCTTCTTCCCTTTCTGCCATAAGTGTGGTATCATCTGCATATCTGAGGTTAGTGATATTTCTCCTGGCAATCTTGAGTCCAGCTTGTGCTTCATCCAGCCTGACATTTTGAATGATATACTCTGAATATAATTTAAATAAGCAGGGTGGCAATATACAGCCTTGACGTACTCCTTTCCTGATTTGGAGCCAGTATGTTGTTCCACATCCGGTTTTAACTGTTGCTTCTTGACCTGCATACAGATTTCTCAGGAGGCAGGTAAGGTGTTCTGGTATTCCCATCTCTTGAAGAATTTTCCACAGTTTTTTGTGATCTACACAGTCAAAGGCTTTGGCATAATCAATGAAGCAGAAATAGATGTTTTTCTGGAACTCTCTTGCTTTTTCGATGATCTAACAGATGTTGGCAATTTGGTCTCTGGTTCCTCTCCCTTTTCTAAATCTAGCTTGAACATCTGGAAGTTCATGGTTCATGGGCTGTTGAAGCCTGGCTTGGAAAATTTTGAGCATTACTTTACTAGTGTGTGAGATGAGTGCAATTGTGTGGTAGTTTGAGCATTCTTTGGCATTGCCTTTCTTTGGGATTGGAATGAAAACTGACCTTTTCCAGTCCTGTGGCCACTGCTGAGTTTTCCAAATTTACTGGCATATTGAGTGCAGCGCTCTCACAGCATCATCTTTCAGAATTTGAAATAGCTCAATTGGAATTCCATCACCTCCACTAGCTTTGTTCATAGTGATTCTGGCTAAGACCCACTTGACTTCGCATTCCAGGATGTCTGGCTCTAGGTCAGTGGTCACACCATTGTGGTTATCTGGATCATGAAGATCTTTTTGGTATAGTTCTTCTGTGTATTCTTGCCACCTCTTCTTAATATCTTCTGCTTCTTTTAGATCCATACAATTTCTGTCCTTTATTGCAACCTATCTTTGAATGAAAGTTTTCCTTGGTATATCTAATTTTCTTGAAGAGATCTCTAGTCTTTACCATTCTATTGCTTTCCTCTATTTCTTTGCATTGATCCCTGAGGAAGACTTTCTTATCTCTCCATGCTCTTCTTTGGTACTCTGCATACAGATGGGTATATCTTTCCTTTTCTCCTTTGCCTTTAGCTTCTCTTCTTTTCTCAGCTATTGTAAGGCCTTCTTAGTCTGATATGTTTATTTGCTCTTTGGGTAAATGGCAAAAGGAAAACCTTTCATCCTCTTCTTTGACCTCCTTTGTTTTCTTTTTAGTCTGTCCTCTTGCTCCTAATCAACCACTGAGGTCACTCTCTTAAAAGCATGGGCTAACCTTTGGGTAATGCCCTAATTTGTACCCTCTTGAAAATGCCAGAGACAGAGACTAACTTCCCTCCTTGGACATCACACTTAATGGCTTCACCCTGAGGTGCTTTCTGCTTTTGGGAGGTGACCCAACTCAACAGAAACCATCACTCTCCTTCCCTTTTCCCTGAAACCCCAATCTCACGTAGTTACATTCTATGTCCTTACAGAGTTTTAGAATTTGAAAGCAAAAGTAGAGATAATTTACAACTTTGTTTTAGAAGTGAGGATATTGACAATAAATATGAAGTAGTATTTATTTGCCATCCCTCAGTAAATTGACAATAATTACAACAACTGTATTTCCTATCTAACACTGAGACTCACAATCTGACAATAACAGTAATAAAAACAGCAACAAATAAGCAACAATAATAATAATCGCTACTGTTAATTGATTATAATACCAGGCATTGTACAAGGTACATTGCATCTTATTTGATACTCCAAGCAACCCTCTATGGGGTAAATTATTATTTTTGACCCAAATTTTATAGATAGTAGAGGCTCAAACAGAAATCCACTTCATGAATAAAAATAGGGCAGCACTAAGTTGTAAATCCGTCTTTCTAATTCCAAAATCTGTCCCCTGCACAGTGGAGGTACTAGAGCTATTGTGTTCATCTGGTTATTGAGAGTTGATTTTTAGCATCTTTTCCCAAATCATTGTTCAGTGATATCACGTTAGTAGCTTGAAATCAGCCACAGTAAAGCATTTACATCATGTAAATTGGCAAAGACAACAGATGAGGGCATGGAGAGCTTAGAGTTGTTACCACTTACCAACACACCATCACCTATATATATTTTTATAATATTGCCCTTTTAACAATGGAAAGAAATTTTAAAACATCATGACATTCCTATAAAATCTGGATCATCTGATCCTTATCGTGCTGGTGGGAAAACCAAAAATAAAATTCAGATGTCTACACATTTCTCACTTGGTGCTCTTTTTGTCATCTCCTGCTGGAATTTATTTTCTGTGGTATATCTTAAATTCACCAGCTGTGTGTTAGACAAGGAGCATTTGGTGGAAGGAACAGAAACCCATTGAATATAATATAAGCTGGTAAGACATATATTGGGGAGATATGGGAATATCCATCTCACAGAGCTTCACCGCAGGGAGTGTGGCCCCCTGAGGAAGTGGAAAGGCAGTCCTGAGCACCTTACCTCATCACTCAGAACCCCCTGGAGTCCTGTCATTGCATGCCTCTCTAAGTCCCTGTCTGTAGACCAGCCTTTTCTGTTGCGATGTGACATAGCCAACACCCTGACTCGTCCGGGTTCTTGCGCCAGGCAGGCACAGCTAGACCCAGTGTTTTGATCCATTTCCCATTTTCTAGGAGAGAAACACTTCCCAGCCCAACGTGGGTAAGTTGTGCGATCAGCTTGGACAGCTGAAAACAAAATGTGTTATAAGCATGGCTTCAGGAAGTGAGGTTTCTCTAAGGAGAGAAGACAGGAGTGAATGAGGAAAAGATATTCGTCCTTAACGCAAAAGATATTCATCCTTCCCCCAGGCTTGGGAAGGGTACAGAATAAGGAGGAAGAAAGACTAGGTTGTAAGCAACCTGAGGGCAGAATCTGGGTTTTACTCGTTTCTGAATATCTGATACATTGCCTCATACTTGGCATTTTATAGGGAGTAAGAGTTGAAAGAGAAAAAGTGGCACTTGTGGACAAGAATACATTTCTCCAAGCCATAAAAAAGAAAAAACAACCCTGTCAGAAACCTGTCAGTAAGAGAAATGAAGGATAGGAAATATTCTATAAACAAAACCATTCTGGTGTTCAGTGTAGATTGTTACCAGAGAGATCTACTGTGGATCCACATTGGCTATCAAGGGACTTATTTATGCTGTTGTTTCCAACATCCAAATGTGACCTTCCATTGGAGCCCAGTTAAACATACATTTTCAAAGTCCCTCCCACATCGCTTCACCCCCACCCCCACCCCCTTACAAGGTTATGGCTAAAAGCAGAACCAGTCTAAAAATAATCATTTTGTGAAATTACATGCAAATAGAGAAATCATACTCAAATTAAGGAAAATGACCATGTTTTTCATAGTCAATCTTTAGAAAATGGCTTTTACAATAAGTGTTATACCATCCTTAACTTTTTATGGTTAATGAGGAGCAAAATATGTGCCCCCAGGATCAAGAGCACTAGAGTTCAAATGATCAGTGCAATTGGAAAAACTTTTAGCCTGCATATTGGACTTAAAATCTCATAAGAAAGGATTTTATTTGTGCTTTTAGAACGTTACTGCCTAAAGCCTTCACTTGTCTTGGAAAGTATTATTAAGATTAAAAATAATTGCACAAAAGCCAATTTAACTATTCCAAGATCAGGAAGAATGATGGTGTAGTCTGCAGGTTTGAATTTATTTTATCCTCCTTCATTGTCTGAATTTATTGTTAATACTTTATCTTTGAAATGCTATAAATATGATATAATCACCTGTTAATTTGGGAAGGACTGATTATCCACACAGGCACAAGCTGAAATCAAGATTGCCAGGAGAAATATCAATAACCTCAGATATGCAGATGATATCACCCTTATGGCAGAAAACAAAGAGGAACTAAAGAGCGTCTTGATGAAAGTGAAAGAGGAGAGTGAAAAAGCTGGTTTAAAACTCAGCATTCAGAAAACTAAGATCATGGCATCTGGTCCCATCACTTCATGTCAAATAGATGGGGAAACAATGAAAACAGTGACAGACTTTATTTTAGGGGGCTCTAAAATCACTGCAAATGGTGACTATAGCCATGAAACTAAAAGATGCTTGCTGCTTTGAAAAAAAGCTTTGAGCAACCTAGATAGCCCTTTAAAAAGCAGAGATGTTACTTTGCTGACAAAGGTCCATCTAGTCAAAGCTATGGTTTTTCCTGTAGTCATGTATGGATGTAAAAGTTGGACCATAAGGAAAGCTGAGCACCAAAGAACTCATGCTTTTGAAATGTGGTGTTGGAGAAGACTCTTGAGAATCCCTTTGACTACAAGATCAAACCAGTCAATCCTAAAGGAAATCATCCCTGAATATTCATTGGAAGGACTGATGTTGAAGCTGAAGCTCCAATACTTTGGCCAATTGTTGTAAAGAGATGACTCATTGAAAAAGACACTGATGCTGGGAAAAATTGAAGGCAGGAGGTGAAGGGGACAACAGAGGATGAGATGGTTGGATGGAATCATGGACTCGATGGACATGAGTTTGAGCAAGCTCCGGGAGTTGGTGATGGACAGTCCATGGGGCTGCAAAGAGTTGAACATGACTGAGTGACTAAACTGATTATCCATGCTGAAATTTACTCATAGTACATTTTGCTTTCACTTCCATGTAACGTAACCTTTTTTGCTCAAGCAAGTCCTCTAGTGACATTGTCACCATCTCACTAAGTTCATTCTTACATGGAATTGCAGCCTGTTGGAACTGGGAGAGGTATGTTCTGGTTGATTTGTTAAGATAAAATAAAACAGTCAATTGCTCTTGTCTTTCTAATTGCTCGGTCTTTTTCTCCCCCTCTTTTCGCCTCCTTTTCCTTGCCGGGTGTGAGACAGATGGTCATGCAACAGAGAATAAATCAGGGGCCAGTATAATCCAGCTGATGCTTTTCTTCCGTGGCACCTATGGTGCTGCATTTACCTGGCTATCTATTGGGTCCAGGAGACCTTAGTGGCAGGGAAAGGTGGGGACATACACTGCACTGACTTTTTTCCCCGTGTGCACTCGAATGACCGTGCACATAGTTAAAATGCTGAGATAAATTAGTAGTTGTTGATAAATACTTATTGGTTTGATTTGCTTAACCCTGAACTACTCCCCTCATCTGGCTCCTGGAGTTCCAACTCTGGGGTCTCCTGGAACTACACCACAACCTGTAGGATTGATACTTGGCACAGAAAAGGGTCTTAGGACTTCTTTTATGCTTTTTAAAACCACTCTTACTTGTTTGTCTTTATCTTATGTTTAACCTACCCTAGTCCATATGTGTTTTAGAAAATTGACCAAAAGTATAACCCCAATAATATGCATGGTTGTTCTAGTACTAAATCCAATTCATCTCTTTTAAGGTTTTGAAGAAAGAGTTGACCAGGAGGTCAGGGAAATACCTCTGCCCAGCCCCTGCTCAGATCATCTGCTTCTTGTGTTTTGTTCTGACGTGGTCATTATTTCAGCTCAGGTGCTTTCCATTGCAGGTAACAGAGTAGCTGATCCACATGTCTCTGCTTCATGTGATTGAACACCTACAAGAAAGGGATAAGCGGTGGCTTGACCCGGGCTCATGTGATGTCATCGGGGTTTAGCTGATTTTTCTTGTTTTGGCCTCGCTTCCTCAAGCCTGGCTTTGTAGTGAAATCTACATGTTCTCAGGTTCACTAGAGCAGCTCTCTCTGTTATCTCCAGAGAGAGAGAGAGAGACAGACAGACCAGGAACATTTCTCTTATGTTTCCAAATGAACATCTTAGAATTAACTGAGTCTTTTGGGCCCTAGTGGACTTGACCATCCCTGAACCAATCTCTGTGGCTATGGGAATGGTGTGTGCTGATTGACTTAACCCAGGTCATGTGCTCCACTCCAGTATCTGGGGTTATAGTTGCTTCACTGAAAATACACAGACTGGGGTCAGAGAGGGTGGCCTCAAACGAAGGGATTCTCACTTTGTTTTACTTGAAAGTGGTAGATGCTGACAAGTGTGTGTTCTACAGTCAAGTCATTGATTCACTTCTTTATTCCATGTTAATTATATCCTATCTCCACATGAACAGCTCTTTCTATGCATAGTTTTATTCTGTTGAGAATTTTCATCCTCTCACGAATATAGACCTTATTTGTAAAACTTCATAAACTATGTCTCTGTGTTCTTAATTTGCTACTGTGCATGTGGCACAATGACAGAGACCTTGTCTGTCTGCTTCTCTGTTTTCTCCCAGTACCTAGAAGATGCTCAGTAAATGCTTATTGACAAAAATAGGGGTTTGTTCTCCTTTGATGCACTGTCTGCAAGAAGTGTGCATGCAGCTCATTATCCAGAACGCTGCTGCCTCCTATGTCCTCGGTTTCCAGGCTGCACTGGGAGGTGGTGATAAGATGATTTTGTTAACAACCTTCATATTTGGTCGGAAGAACACACTTCCAGGAAGGGGTACTTGAAAAGTGTTCGCTTGAAGAGGAAATCACTGACTCTTTTAACTTCCTACGTCTCAGATACAGCAGATACTCCTCTTTTTCATAGTTCCTCTGGCATCCCGATATATCTGCTCGTGACCACTGTCTATGAGTAACTGTCACCTGGCCCTCAGACCCATTTGTAAAAGGAATAGCTTTCTGGTGGCACTGATGGTTTTCTGAACTTGAGGGCAGGAAGAAAAATGGGACCTTGTGCTTCCAAACCTCTTGTTAGTAAATACCACTATATCCGAGGCTTTCCTGAGTCAGTCTTACTGTTTGATATGTCATTCTTCTCTGTAGCAATCATAGGGAAACAGAGGAATTCTGGGCAAGGCTTGTGATTTCCATCCATAGGTTGGGAATTCATGGAGGTTTCTCTGATTTCTGATTGTGTAGCTCCCCAATTGTCAGCTCCACAATGAGCAGCCAGGTGGCAACTCCAAGGTCTCTTTTCTTGATGAGTAGCATCCCTTCCCTGCACATGGCACATCATAGTCCACACTCACACACCACTTTGCTAGCTCCTTTGATATTCAAAACAGCCTTGTGAGGTAGCCAGGGGCAGGGATTGGTATGCTCATTTTACCAATACGAAACATAAGATTCAGGCAGATGTTACATGATTTGCCTGAATTCCTCAAAGGTGTACAGAATTAGGTCCAACTCAGGTTTCCTAGCCTAAAAACTTTTTCATGGCTTGGCTTTTTCAGACTTGGGTGTCTTATTTCTAGAGTTGATCTAAGCTCCTGAAAGAAGGGCCCCTATTGACATTCAGTCTGTAGCCCTGATGGCATCTCATCTAGATGTCTATGCATCTGTACTGGGGTTTCAGCTGCAAAACTGGAATTGAAGCAGCAGGAAGGTTCTCCAGAAGGTTCTGTTATGCTTGATCCCAGAGAAGACCCATTCTCGGCTTGTCCATCATGTCCACCCACAATTCAAAGGCTGACTACTGATCGTCTTCCATGTCTGTCATAAGTGCTGTGTGCTCTATCTTCCTCTCTTTGTGTGACTTTTAGGCCAGTTTGAATGAGAAAGATGTGTAGCAATGCATTCTTCTACCCTCCAGCCTAATGGGATGCCCAGGTTATTGACATCAAGGAAGACAAGTTGATTCATTTATCTTTAAATCTTTTACCTTGTGTGTAAGTATTAAAAAACACATTACTTAAATTTTTTAAAGATATCTTTTATTCTCTTTATACATATTTGGCAGAGATGTAATAAGCATGCATGTTTGTATGAGATACTTTCCACTTAATTTTATTTTATAAGCATTTTTATACATTTCTACACAGTCAGCATTGAGCACTTGCTATATGCTAGGTGCTAATCTAGGATGTTTTCAATGGTCTATTTAGTCATTGGACTATGATTTACTCAATAATTTATCTATAGATATATTACCCCCATTTCCCCCACTATTATAAATAAAAGTGAAATGAATATATTTGGACTCACAGGTTTATTTTTTATATTTTTCTTGGGAATAATTTCAGTAAGTAAAATTGCTGGATCAAAGGGCATGAATATTTTTATAGTCATTAGTATTTAATGATAAACTGCTTTTCAGAAAGGCTATTTAAATTTACAATGCTATCAATATTGTAGGAAAATATCAAGTTTTCTGGACCCTTATCAGGATCTGATTTTATTATTAAAAAGAGAAGCTAAGAAATGGTATTATGATTTTTCTTAAACTTGGATTTTGTTGCTTAAATTGGGAAGGGTGAAAGTTTTTGCAAATTGTGTTTTCTAACTTTGTGAATCATCTGTTTTCTTTTACAACAGTGGGTTTGTAAATTGTGTCACTGCAGGTCAAATAACCACAGCCACCAAGATCTTGAAGGTGACAAACCCTCGCCTGTCACAGTATCGGTTCCTTCCCTGTCCTTCCCCTGTCACAGGCTAATAGGACAATGGCATTTGTTTCATCTATTTCCAGAAAGATGTTAATGGTCTTCTTTCCTTCTGCTTTGACAAAACAGCTGTGAAGGAACCAGGAAGCCCGCATGCAGGAACTGCTACAGGAAAAAAAACCTACAGTGGCAGGAAATTACCCTAATAGGGTGAAAATTAAGAAACGACTCTTGGCACAGCCTGTTTCCAGGAAACGGGTGGTACTTTCACGCTTTAGCAATTATTCTCTTAGAATCAATTTGGTGGCTCTTTAAAAAAAAATTAGATTTGAACCTGAAGGGGGTTAAAGAGAAAAGGATAAAAGCTTGGAAAATATTTAATTTTGTTTCATAAAGAAATTATTCTCATCTTCCCCATTGAGTAGAAAAGGCAGTTCTTTGAAACTTTTTCTTGGTCTTTCCTATTTTGTGCAAAATTGTCTCATTTTAGGTTGTACATTTTGGAGCTCAGGCAGGGAGTAGACATCTGCAGAAGGAAAGGACTAATGCCTTTGTATTCTTCATTTGTAGAAAAAATATCAGGGATGTTAAGCCACTGATTGGTGGTAGTGTTTGGTGGCCCACAGGGTGGTGGTCCTAAGGTTGGGAGATGGAGTGGAGGATGTGCAATGGCCACTGCTTCGATAGTCAGTTGAGGGGCAGGTATGTTTGCATCTACCTGCTTCTGTGTCAGGAGTGCAGAGCCCGAGTCTCTTAGTGCTTTCTCTCCCCATCCCCTGATCACTATCTTGCATGTCTACCATGACAACTTATATAGAAAAGGCTCCTCAGTCGTCTCTATTTCATCTCCCTCTTTTTGCTTTGGTAAGTCTTGGATTGATTGACTAAGGCACTGAAAAAATATTCTCTTGTATGGAAAATATTTACTTGTTTATTTAGTTTATTCTCTGCACTTTTTTGGCACCTAATAACCTAAAGACATTAAAAATGGAATTGGCTTTTATTTAGTTTCAGAAGACATGACCTGTATTTGGTTGTCTAAAGGTATAGATCTCTCATGGAAGATAGTGACTGTAGAAACAAAACTGGTGAACTCTTTGAGGCAGGATGTGCTTGCTTATCTCTGTGAGTCTTCTTCATTCTTGGCACAGAAGAGATGCTTGGTACCTGGTTGTTGAGGTCAGCACCTTGAAGGGAAGCTTCTCTTTCATTCCCTGAAGCTTCACTCTGAGGATAAGTAGACAGCTATTAATGTACTCAGTAGGGATAATTTGATTTTAATAAATTCATAGAAATGCTGTCCTTTCATAGCATCACCAGTTTCAGCATTTGAAGAGATCTTGGAGTTCAGTTCCTCTAAACTTCAAAACTGAGCTAAAAAAAGTCTCAAAATCTAGAAACAATGGATTAGACTAACAAGATGGGATTTGATAGGGATTCAGTCAACATTTTATACGTTTTTTTGAATCTATCCTGTGTGAAAGAGTAGTTGAGAATGAGTTTGCAAAAATGCATAAGACTCAGTCCTTAGTGTCAGTTTCTTAAGAAATAATAGAAGTAGATACAGGCTGGCATCAATATTACAAAAGAAAACATTAATTATACTTATTTATTCACTTGTTCATATGTTCTGACTTCCCCGGTGGCTCAGAAGGTAAAGTGTCTGCCTACAAAGCTGGAGACCCGGGTTCAATCCCTGAGTCTGGAAGATCTCCTGGAGAAGGAAATGGCAATCCACTCCAGTATTCTTGCCTAGAAAATCCCATGGACAGAGGAACCTGGTGGGCTACAGTCCAAGGGGTCGCAAAGAGTTGGACACGACTGAGCAACTTCACTTCACTTTACTTCATATATTCAGTTATATGATTCACTTACTGACAAAGTCAATTGAGCATATAATTTAACAGGAACAGTAGATGATGGAGAAGATCTGTCCAAATAGAAAAGACCTGGAGAATTTAGTCAACCAGTCTGGCTTGAATGTTTCCAGTGATGGGCTGCAATTTACCTCACTGAGTGAGCCATATATTTTAAAACAGATCCCTAGAAATTCTAATTAAATACTAACTTTAATACAGTGGTCCTAATTCTACCATATGAAAAGCTTTGGAAAAATTATAATGTCTTTTTATCTTCAGTTCAGTTCAGTCGCTCAGTCATGTCCGACTCTTTGCGACCCCATGAACTGTAGCACACCAGGCCTCCCTGTCCATCATCAACTCCCTGAGTCCACTCAAACCCATGTCCATTGAGTTGGCCATGCCATCTAACCATCTCATCCTCTGTCGTCCACTTCTCCTCCTGCCCTAAATCTTTCCCAGCATCAGGGTCTTTTCCAATGAGTCAGCTCTTCGCATCAGGTGGTCAAAGTATTGGAGTTTCAGCTTCAACATCAGTCCTTTCAATGAACACCCAGCACTGATCTCCTTTAGGATGGACTGGTTGGATCTCCTTGCAGTCCAAGGGACTCTCAAGAGTCTTCTCCAACACCACAGTTCAAAAGCATCAATTCTTTGGCGCTCAGCTTTCTTTATAGTCCAACTCTCGCATCCATACGTGATTGCTGGAAAAACCATAGCCTTGACTAGACAGACCTTTGTTGGCAAAGTAATGGCTCTGCTTTTTAATATGCTATCTAGGTTGGTCATAACTTTCCTTCCAAGGGGTAAGCGTCTTTTAATTTCATGGCTGCAGTCACAATCTGCAGTGATTTTGGAGCCCAGAAAAATAAAGTCAGCCAGTTTCCACTGTCTCCCCATCTATCTGCCATGAAGTGATGGGACCAGATGCCATGGTCTTCATTTTCTGAATGTTGAGCTTTAAACCAACTTTTTCACTCTCCACTTTCACTTTCATCAAGAGGCTCTTTAGTTCTTCTTCACTTTCTGCCATAAGGGTGGTGTCATCTGTATATCTGAGGTTATTGATATTTCTCCCAGCAATCTTGATTCCAGCTTGTGCTTCTTCCAGCCCAGCGTTTCTCATGATGTACTCTGCATAGAAGTTAAATAAGCAGGGTGACAATATACAGCCTTGACGTACTCCTTTTCCTATTTGGAACCAGTCTGTTGTTCCATGTCCAGTTCTAACTGTTGCTTCCTGACCTGCATACAGGTTTCTCAAGAGACAGGTCAGGTGGTCTCGTATTCCCGTCTCTTTCAGAATTTTCCACAGTTTATTGTGATCCACACAGTCAAAGGCTTTGGCATAGTCAATAAAGCAGAAATAGATGTTTTTCTGGTACTCTCTTGCTTTTTTGATGATCTATCGGATATTGACAATTTGATCTCTGGTTCCTCTGCCTTTTCTAAAGCCAGCTTGAACATCTGGAAGTTCATGGTTCATGTATTGCTGAAGCCTGGCTTGGAGAATTTTAAGCATTACTTTACTGGTGTGTGAGATATAACCCTGAAAATAATTGTCTGGAGCCCCTGCTTATTTTTAAAACTTTAAGCATCATCTTCTCTGTGAAGTCTCTCTGAAACTCCCCAGGAATTTTTTTCTTCTCCTTTATTACTACAAGCATGTGGTTCTAAAACTTACCGTGTTTTACAGCACCCTAGGGAATAATTCAAAATATAGATTCTATAGCTCTACTCTAGTATATTAATAAAGCTCCCTAGAAAATCCTGAGGCCGGTGGTTCACAAGCCAGCCCTTGTTAACTACAGTGCAGAGGAGATGAACCTGCTTTGTGGAGAACCTACTATGTGGTTTAGTGTGGTCTAGTTTGGTTATCATATCCGTGCATTTTTATTGTTCTGTAAATATCTCCATTATCACTTATCGAGTTATAACTTAACTATTTCATTATCAATTAATATCTCTATTCCCCACATACTAAAAAGTTTTCATTCATTTTTGATACTCCCTAGGACTTACCCCAGTGTGTTGTCCCTTAGTGACTGTCCAGTGAGTGAATGAGTGCAGTGTCAGAGAAAAGCTTACCATGAACACTTGTACCATCCTCTGAGGTAGGAAAACTGAGCCAAGTGTTTCAGAAAGGCTCTAAGTTGCACCTTCATTACTGCATCAAGGCTGGAGTGCTAGAGGGAGAAGTGTATCACCCTGGAAGTTGAGAAACTTGGCCAATATTCTCAGCTTAGCCACCAAGTCACTGCTGGGGCCCAACGGTTTATCCTTCATAAAGAGAAGGGATTGGCCTGAACACTATTTTTGCCTAATCTGTACACTATAAGCTGGGCTTCCGCAATGGCTCAGCAGGTAAAGAATCCACCTGCCAATGCAGGAGACACAGGAGTTGCAGGTTTGATCCCTGGGGAGGGAAGATCCTCTGGAAAAAGAAATGACAACCCACTGCAGCATTCTTGCCTGAAAAAATCCCATGGGCAGAGGAGTCTGGCGAGCTACAGTTTAATGGGGTTGCAAAGAGTCAGACACGACTGAACAACTCAGCACATGCAATCTGTTGGCTTTCTTCTGGCACTGCAGTGTACTTACACTTTCTGATATGATACCAGCTTCTGGACCAGCATAAAGAGGGGAATGATGGAGAAAGGCTCTTGGCAGGATATTGTAAGGTACTAACCCCTGTGTCTAGTGGTCTTGTGTTGTAGCTGGTGGAGTGAAGCATGTTCAAAAACTCTTCTCTCTCCCTTTATTCACACAGAGGGAGTGAGACAGGGAAGGTGGATTGTTCAACTAAATCAGGTCCTTTTGAGATCTTTAGGTATTCTTTTTCTTTTGTTGGTTATCAGCTCAATAAAGATTCAGAAGGGACAGAGAGGCCCTCCATTTCAGAGACTTGCTTTGAGTGGTTTGAAACAGCCACCACCTAATGACTCTGCTGTATTCCTGGAGCCCTGAGTGGCTGTTTAACATTCAGGCTGCGTGGAGCCAGTGAGAGCTCCCAGCAGAGAAGGGAATTAACTGTTTGGTGTATTTTAATAAGTGAGTGAGCAAAGATCATGTGAATCGATTATCAATTTGACTAACTTTCTTGCAGGGCTTGTGTAGAATTAAATGCAAACAGACGACATGTTTACCAAAGAGGAATTCACCTTGAAGTGGGCATTAGGATTCTCGAATGTGATTTTTGTAATGCATTGGAGCTTCTTATCCCCTTTCCTTATTTCTGTCAAGAACATGTGTTGGAAATGAAGGTGGAAATCACTTAAGTCTGATTAGATCCAGGGCCAGCATACAAAGGACCTGTTCCTCTGGGTACATTTGAGACCCATCCTACCCTAGTATCTTTCTGTTAGTTCAGAGGTTACTGCCAGAGCTCAGGGCTCTAGGGACACTTGAGGATGACTCTAAGTTGGTAGTGACAGTGGATGGGGTTCCTGCTCTTCAGATCGGTCCAGTTTATTCCATTGTACTTGCTTGAGGAAGACTGGTAAGACATGACACCAAAAAGCTGATCTGAACCAATTTTACCTCCAGGATGCTTGCTGCTTGAGAATAACTGGAAAAGAAGACTTGGAAGGAGATTTGACTCTGGTTCTTCCCTTGTCTTCTTCTTTCTTCTCCATCCTCATTCTTTGCTTTCTAAGAGGGAAGCACAACTGTTTATATATTCATGGCTGGTGAACACTGTTGCCCTGAGAAGGCTGCCTGGGGAGAATATACTGGACCTGTGAGAGTGGAAGGGACCACACCTTTGATTAACCATTTTACCTGAGCCAGCACCTAGGAAAATGTTCCCCCTTTGTCCATGGGAACATCTCTGATGGTACCCAACACAGGTGTGTATTAACCTGTCTGTTACTTACTCCTGTTCTCTGAGCACATTGCCAAACACATAGTGGCTGCTCAGTCATTACTGTTGAATGACCGAATGAATAACTGCTTATAGCTATGAAGTGATAAACGTCCTTTTTAAAAATTTTCAACTGTTGAGCCTTTCCAGGTATTTCTATTTCTGAGCTCTGTTGTCAAGTGTTAGCTTTTGAGTGACTGTCCAGCTGAATTTTAAAAGTCCCAAGATCTCATGTTTTATTTCATTATTATTGGGTCAAGAAACTGGAAGACGGGAAGCTTACTGGGCTCAAGGAGGAGACATTGATCTTAATAAAACATGAGAACTGAAGTGACAGTGACATGTTGCATTCTTTATATCTTCAAGAAGTGTATACAGATCACCCAAAGCAGCAAATTCATAGTAAAGTGATGAAAGATCAGAGAGGAGTTTGGAAAAATAATGGAGAATTGTTGTTTTTTTTACTGATGAGTGAAGTGTGAAGTAATAGATGTCCTGTGCAGGGCTGGATGTGGATGGTGGGAAGGGTCAGGGTTTGGTACCCTTGGTCCTTTTATCAGCATCCTCTGCTTCTGCTGGGGCCCCTCACCTCAGGTCTCCCAGATTGTCACATTAAGGCCCCAGAAGCTTGGCTCCATTTCCTGGCTCTTTCCCACCCCATGTGTCAGACTCACTAGACTCGTGCCTGCCTCCCCAGGGCTTGCTTGGTTGACCAAATTGCTTGTATTTGATGAATTAAGTTGTAGTAAGACCTGAAGGTTTGGTATTTTACTTTCTGGGGTTATTTGCATTTTAACTGGGTACTCATGGACTCCTGGATTAGCTCAAAGAAATAAATTACTGATGCTTGAATTTCCAATTGGCAAGTCGGGGAGGCAGATATTTTTCTCAGATTTCTGTTCCAGTGTCAGCCCTCAAATGTGAATGGGCATAGCATATTTCTTTGCTTTCCTCATTTCTGCTGCTTCTTCTGTATCCTTTTCTGCTTTTTCTCCCTTCTTCTGTTCCTCTTTTTCTCCTATCTGAGTAGACTCTGGAATCAGAAGCTGTGCTCAGTATTGTGCTATGATGAAAGGAAAGCATTTGGGGTGCCTCTGGTCATAGACTGAACTGTAGAACAGAGGTAGCTGTAAGAGAGTTGGCAGAAAGAAACTCTGAGACTGAATGCTTTGGAATTTGGATGTGGCCCTTCTACATCACCACAAGCTTTGTATCTTGGCAAGTTGAGAATGTCTGGGGTTTTCTGCCTCCTAACATGGAAGACTCTTATGTCAAGAAGTTCAGTCATTGTATCTCTGTGGAAGACAGAATCAGAAGAATGAGGTTAAGTGCAGCAGTAGAGATAAGATTAGCATAGAAGGAAAACCTCACGATCAGTTCTGTTCAGCTCATTTCAGTTGCTCAGTCGTGTCCAACTCTGCGACCCCATGAATTGCAGCACGCCAGGCCTCCCTGTCCATCACCAGCTCCCGGAGTTTACCCAAACCCATGTCCAACGAGTTGGTGATGCCATCCAGCCATCTCATCCTCTGTCATTCCCTTCTCCTCCTGCCCCCAATCCTTCCCAGCATTAGGGTCTTTTCCAATGAGTCAACTCTTCGCATCAGGTGGACAAAGTATTGGAGTTTCAGCTTCAACATCAGTCCTTCCAATGAACACCCAGGACTGAACTCCTCTAGGATGGACTGGTTGTATCTCCTTGAAGTCCAAGGGACTCTCAAGAGTCTTCTCCAACACCACACTTCAAAAGCATCAATTCTTCGGTGCTCAGCTTTCTTTATAGTCCAACTCTCACATCTATACATGACCACTGGAAAAACCATAGCCTTGACTAGACGGACCTTTGTTGGCAGAGTAATGTCTCTGCTTTTAAATATGCTATCTAGGTTGGTCATAACCTTCCTTCCAAGGAGTAAGCATCTTTTAATTTCATGGCTGTAATCACCACCTGCAGTGATTTTGGAGCCTAGAAAAATAAAGTCTGACACTCTTTCCACTGTTTCCGCATCTATTTGCCATGAAGTGATGTGACTGGATGTCATGATCTTAGTTTTCTGAATGTTGAGCTTTAAGCCAACTTTTTCACTCTCCTCTTTCACTTTCATCAAGAGGCTCTTTAGTTCTTCTTCACTTTCTGCCATAAGGGTGGTGTCATCTGCATATCTGAGGTTATTGATATTTCTCCCGGCAATCTTGATTCCAGCTTGTGTTTCTTCCAGCCCAGCGTTTCTCATGATGTACTCTGCATAGAAGTTAAATAAGCAGGGTGACAATATATAGCCTTGATATTCTCCTTTTAACAGTGAGATTTGGGTAAATGGTTGTGAGAGGCGGTAATAGCACCACCATTTCAGTAGCTGTTTACAAAGTGTCACCTTCATTTTCTATGGTTACATAAAATTATGACTGGAAGACAGGGGTCTTGGTTGGTATTGGAAAACTATAGAGGCCCAAGTCACTTCAGTGATGTTATTATTTCTACTGATCAGTGAATGGCATACTCTAGATCTATTCAAACACAGTAGCTACTGCACAGTGGTTGCCGAGCATTATTAAATGTGGCTAGCCCAAACTGAAATGTATTCTAGGTATAAAATATACACTGGGTTTTGAAAACTTTCTTAAAAAAGAGGAATGTCAAATGTATTGTTTCATTTAATATGGATTATAGTATGTTTATAATATTTTTGACATATTGGGCTAAACAAAAGATACTGTTCAAATTTTCAGTCACTTATTGTGCATTTTCCCCATGTAGTCACTAGAAGCTGTAAGATCGCATATGTGGCTCTCATTTGTGGTAGGCGTTGTATTTCTGTTGGACAGGACTGATGTGAGTCCTGCACATTTTCAGTGCACAGATTGTCTTTAAACATTGAAAAGATTTTGGCATATTTTATATTCATCTATCTTGATGGATAAGTTTCATAATTATTCCCAAAGTTTGCTTTCTGATCAGTACAAGGGCTCTGGTGACAGGCCTCTGGGATGTCACTTCCTGTAAATGTCTGGAGGCACAGTACCTCTGGGCGTGCATCGTGGGTGTGTGCTCAGGAGGATTTGATGAGGATCTCCCTCCTCAAGGGAGTGGCATGGAAACTTTAAAAGACAGTCTTTTGCCTGTGAATAAAATCTTTTTTTTTTTTTTAAAGAGAGCATCCTATTTGGCATTCTACAAGAAAAATTATCTCCTTAACGAAGACACTAAGAATTCCTTGGATTACCAGTGAAAGGTGAGAGTCTCACCTTGAGACAGTTCAGATCCTCATTTCTATTCAGGCTCTCTTCTCTGCTATAGGTTATTCAAATTATTACCTGCCTAGATAGCCAATTAGGCTATAAGAGTTATGCTGTAATCTCTGTGTATAAGATTGGATTTGGTTGAAGGAAATAATAAAACCCAACAAATAGAGGCTTTAAAAAGATAGTAGCTTACATCCTCTCTCCTGTATAAAACATGGTGGGGTGAGTCCCGAGGTCCGGCAGTGGCTTTGTTCCACTCTGTCCCTGGGGACCTAAGCTGCTTTTAGCTCCTACTCTGCCATCACTCGTGTGACTCTCTTATACATTCCAGAAGGTGGAGAGGGGAAAGAACAGAAGAGATGAGGGACAGAGTTTGTGCAATAGTTGTTCTTTAGTTTCAAAACACAACAAGTGCACTTATATCCTATTGGCCAGACTTTGGCTTGAGTGGCTGTATGCTGAGCTAAAATTCCTGTGGCTATGAAAGGAAGATGAGCTTCCTTGTTGGATCAGATGGTAAAGAATCTGCCTGCAATGCAGAAGACCCAGGTTGAAAGACAGAATGGGTATTGTGGGACAAATATTAGTCTCTACACCTTGTGTTGTTACCCATACAAACATTTGTTTTTTACCAATTACATACTCTATTACTTTAGAGAGTTCTTTCATGTAGTTACCTCATATAGCTCCATGTATAAAAGCAGGAAAGCCTGTTACATGTTTGGCCCTGATCTTTAGAAAAGCCAACTTATTTCTGGAAAATCGTTGTCATCCATGATAAAATAATAATAATAACACTTTACATGGGAGAGGTATGGGGCTGTTTACCTGTGAACCTGATTTTGTGCACTTAGGATGCCAGGTTAGTTGGATGGCATCACTGATTCTATGGACATGAGTTTTAGCAAGCTCCAGGAGTTGGTGATGGACAGGGAAGCCTGGTGTGCTGCAGTCCATGGGGTCGCAGAGTCAGACATCTCTGAGCGACTGAACTGAACTGATAGGATGCCAGGATCTTGACAGTAATAGCATGGTGGGGTTGACCTGGTCCCTGTTAATATGTAAAGGTTCTTTACTATGGGAACTAATGATTAAAACAAAAGAATTTTCTGAGCATGCCTGAATTCACCCCTCAGAATGAGAAATAGATGTTCTTGGCATGGTTACTTGCTTAAGCCTAGGCCAGGCAAGCCTGGGCACAGCTAACAGACTGATGGGACCAATGTGCCATATGCCTTCTATTATCATGAAGGCTTGAGGGCCTGAGAAAAGAAATCTGAGTGTGTCCATCCCTGATGTCAGTGCATTGTTCTATGTTCTCGCACCAAGTTTGTTGTGTTGCTACTAGAGAGGAAATTCATAATAGAGGTCAATAAGGTTTCAGTGGAACCTTACTTTTTGTTTATATTTGACTTTCCTTTGGCAGTTGATTTTCTATATATATACTGGTTGCTTTTCAAAAAGTTTCCCATAATTCCATGGTATTTCCAAAATTTGAACTTCCTTTTCAATGGGAGTAAACCCAGGAGTTTCCTATCTCCAGTTTCATCCAAAAGACTCTAGATATTTTTTTACTGAGCAGTCTGTTAAAGGATCAGCTTTTTCTTTCTGACTTGGTGAGATGATTTTCTTTTCACAAATTATTTCATTAAAACTTTGATGAAAAAAATGATCCTTTAATGTTAGAAAAGCATACTTATAGCTCCTTTGAAAGGTCCCCAATTAAACAAATTTGTATGATTTCCCAAGCTTTGCACACACTTTATTTATTGTAGTACATGTTGAGAAAGCACATGGAATTTGAAGTTAGACTAATTTTGGTTTGAATACTCTCTATTTTTATTAGCATTGCCGTTTTTACTAGCTGTGTGGCCTTGGTCAAGTCACTGAATTGTTCTGAGTCCTAGCTGCAAAGTTATTTTCCTGACATCCATCTTTCAGGGTTATTTTGAAGAGGTAGGTAGTCTATGTAAAGCATTAATGTAACACTTAGTATTAAAAAGAAGCCCAGTAAGCTCTGTTGTTATTCATTTAGACATCAGATCCTACTCCGTATAGTGCTGTAGATTTTTTCTAGTTTACACTGTCATACTCCAGATGAATATTATTTGTTGTGAGTTAGAAGCCTCACATTTCTTTCTTGCTCCTCCTTTCCACCCTTTATTTCTTATTCCTTTGCTTCTTTTTCCCCTTTCTCTCTCCTTTTTTTTTTTTTAATCTCCCATTTTCTCCTGTCTCATTCTAGGTATAAAAATTCTGTTAATTTTGCCCCAGTGATTTAGTATTTTTCTTATCACAGCACCCCTCTGGTGATTACAGACTAGGACTCCATAACTGGATTTCAAATCTGAAGAATGTCAAATCATCCTTTGATTTCATTCAGCTGTAATTGTCAGTTTACATTTGATGACTTCATGATGTAGGGGTTAAGGTGGGTGAAACCCAGGTTTGGGTTTTCTCCTGGTATTGATACTAGGCTGTTGATGAGAGGATCAGATCCTGAGCCTCTAGCACTTTCCTGCTTCTTGTTTCTTTGCCTTGGGGATTGGGAGAGCAACCAGCAAGTCAAGGCAATGGATGGAGCAGGGTAGGTGTAAAGAGCGGAGCCCAGGCTCTGCGGAGTCCTGTTGCTAGGCAACAGCATGCATGAGCGGACACATCCATATGCCTGCTAGCAACCTGTTGTCCTAGCAACAGAACATTTGGGTGGAGAACTGGAGGAAGAGGAAAACTGGGTTCAAATTACTTAAACTTCCCCAGATCCTAGGATACTCCCAGGCCTGAACCCCATGTGTTCATTGTCTTAATTTTCCCTCATACACTGAACCTGAGGGTTCTATGTTTTTTCCTTAAATTCATCATCCAGCATTTGTAAGAGGTCTTTCCTCAGAGTAGCACATTACCCAAGTCATGTGGCAGCTCAATAGAGCCTATCCACCTCCAGGCTCTCTGGTGATCTGCATGGCAGGACCTATTCTGTGGAATTTTAAAAGGATCCCTTGCTCTAAGTGCAGCCCTGTGGGATAGAAATTAAATGCTCACTTGTATGGAAATTTAAGTTCTAGTTGTTTGGTATGTGTAATGTTGCTAAGTCATTACCATTAGATCTAAGGCTGTCACTGTGAACTTTTCAAATAGTTACAAGGACTAAGGAAAAGGACATAGGACAGGATGCGTTCTTTCTCCTTTTGAGCTCTGTGATGTTCAGGAACCATGAATCACACTTGACCATATTCTGGAAGCCTTGGGGGTCATGCCTTCTTCATCCTAAATTCTTCATTTCTAAGTGCTCCATCTCTACTATGGGTGCTGGCACATGGTAGATGAATTTATTAAATGGATGACCTGGGGACATGCACAATGTGATACTGAAAGTGCAAATAATTTGAAAGTGTTCCATGCAGTGTATGAATTGGTTAGTTAGTGTTCTTGCATGCCTGGTTCTAATCCTGTGTCCTTTTGTTCTGGAGACCACTTTCTGCCTCTAGGTTGGTGGCTGCATTCTTACTGTGTTCTCTCAAATTTTACACCTTGTATTGAAGATCTATCATGCCCAGTTTCTTATGGTTAAGACCTTAGTTTTTCCTGTCTGTCCCAGAGAACTTGTACACTAGCCCTATGGCTGAGGTTCTGCCTCCAGCTTTCAGATCTTCCTGATACTACCAGTTGGTTCTTCTTCATTCTGCCTTATCTTAGGACTGCCACCTCTGTCCCACTCTTTTATTTGAAATTGCAGGGCTCTGAGACAATTTACTTGTCCTCGCTCCCACCTGTTGTCTGTTATTGTTTCTTCTGTGGATGCTTGATATTCCCCTGGGGAAGTACTTAATTGTAGATCTTTCTCCATTGTAGTTAGTCTTGCTATTTGGGGTGTATTTGACGAGACTATTTCTAGTCATTTTGCTTTATGTTATGATAACAACTTTGACCTACCCACCAACCCCCACTTTACTTCCATTGTCCTTCATAGGAGATCATACAGTTACTATGAAAACAAAACAAGATTTGTCTACATTATGAACTAGCTGAGTACTTTCTTTACTGCTTTCTGCTATTATTTAATTTTTCATAGTAAGTATATATGCCATTAGATGTAGGAAAAAAACCCAATGTTTAAAAAAAAATCCTATTCAATGTCTAGCACAGGATTAAGCACATAGTATTCAAATAAGATATGCTTTCTGAATTAAATTGAATGTAGATTTTAATATTTACCAATGAGATTGAGATAGAATTTCTTTTGCTAAACCTTTGAATTTCTTCCAGTGTGGAAGTTGCCAGCATATGGCCCAGGATATCAATAAAACGATTAGGATCCTAAATAGCAGAGAAGAGACTAGTTCTCTTTAAATGGTACATTTCCTTTATACCAGCTTTACATTTGGGTTCTATATGCCCTGAATTGGTGCACATTTTCCCATATTTGTAATGGAAACTACCGATGTTCTAGTCCAAACATGCCTGAGTGATTCTCTCAAATAGCCATAATGGGACCCCTGCCACAGATATCTGCATGTGAGCATAAGACGATATGTCTGGAGTTAGTAATCCTGGCAGGCTGGAAAGTCAATGGCCCATTCAAGGGAAATCTTCCTTTAGAACAATTTGAAAGTTGTATAAACCATATCAAATCAATCTAAATGATAAATATCTTCTGAGTTAACGTATGTGTGTGTGTGTGTGTGTGTGTGCACACGTGTGTGTATGTATGTATTCAATTCAGAGTTGGAGCAGGGTGGAGATATTGTTACTGCTTTGGCAAGGATTATATTATGGTGCTGTTGACCTGGGGAGGAGCAGAGGGAGAGAATTTTTCCTATCTTAACCTTGTGTTAATGTTAAAGCCCCTTCTGGAGGACTCTATTTTGCAGAAGAGTGCTTGGAAGAAGTAAGTAGAGCTGATCTATTGATATATAACAAGACTCTTTCATTCAATGCTAATATACATACAAAGCTGGTATCTCCAAAGAATTTGACCAGTGTAGCTGGAATCTACCCTGTTTTGGAAGGTCTGTTCTGCCATTCAGGGGAAGGTGTGTGGCTCAAGTTCACAGTTTCTGTCTACATATCACCACCATATTTTCACTGAAGAAAGTGCCATACACAACCTCAAGTTCTTACCTCTTAAATGATGAAGAAAATGCAAGTTTATTGCTATCATTAAAATTTCACTTCTGTCATTGAAATATAATTTTTAAAAAGATTTCCATCATTCTTATCATCAACAGCTATAAAGCAAACAAAGATGTCTCTTTCTCTGTTTCTCAGGAAATTAAGACTCCTCAGAGTTAGGAGGAGGAATCAGAGATAAAGGCCAGGGAACTCGCAGAGTCCTCCAGGTTGATGAGAACCATGTTCCATCTCCTTGGCTGGGAGCATATTGTAGCTTTGCAGCCTAGCAGTAGGATGAAGTGTTGCTCTGGAGGATCCTGCCTTCCTCCCCACATCCTGCTCTACAAGGCTCTGAGTGTGCAGACAGAGCTCTGCAATGCTCACCTCCAAAACAGCTCTCTAGGAAGCACTTGGTGGGGTAGTACTGTTGGACTTCAAGATCCTAGCAGATTCCTGTGTCCTCGAAGCTCAGATTTTATAGGTGATTTCATGTGATACCCTTATTATGATACTCTTATTATGATGCATGTATGATATGGAACAGCTGCTGCTAGGGGATCATCCACGAAACGTGACCCTATCCCCTTGGAAATGCCTCCATGTACCTTGGGGATAAGCTTGACTTGTTCTCTGTGCAGCTCCTGGAAAATGTGACCACCTTGCTCCCTGTCACAGTCCAACTGTGGCTGTAGTACACGCTGGAGATCACTGTCCATCTTGCAGTGACTGTCTCCTGATTCTTGTATGAAAAAATCTCCAGTTCATTCATCACTCATCAATCATTTCCCTCAGTGACTCATCTTCTGAAAGTTTCATTCCTTAGTCCCCTTTTCTGAGGCTGGTAAATAGCATGTCATTCCAGCAAAAGGCGGAGGGGGCGGCAGCCCATCTGGACCCTTAAGTTTGATTTCATATTTATGAAACAGCTTAAATGTCAGTTTGAGTGAAAAATGACACCTTCTCCAGCTTCTCACATTAGTGCCTGTGGCTGCCACTGAGTGTTTCTTGCTTTCTCTTTTTAAAAGCAGCTCATGGCTTCCTTACTTGGTTGTGCTAAGGTAGGGATGGAAAAGGGATGGGTGGATGCATAGATGGGTGGATGGATGGCTGAGATCACAATTAGGTATTACCACCAGAGAGGAGAATAGAAGTTGGGGACAACAAAGCAAAGATCATATAAAAGAAATACTCTGGCTGGTTTGTTGGGAATTTGATTAATGGTGAGGATTCCGAGATAGTCTTGTGAAATGTGATATAGAAATTTGGAAAATAAGGATCTTGAGAAATGTCATCTATATTTCTACTACATTAATATTTGTATTGATATCCTGGATATATCTCTCCCAGTTCATTTTTTCAATGTACGTGTAGTTTCCTAAAGTTCAAGACAAAAATGTGCATTTAAGGAACCTGGGAACCTAGAATTTAGGATTTTAGAAAAATTGTATGTTGGGCTGAAGGAGGGGTGGGATAAAGGCAATTGAGCTCACAAGTGAATGCCTTCAGTGTAGTCTCTACATGTTCTCCTGGGAGTTTAAGACACTCTCATTAATGAGGGATTTTCCTCTTGCTGGAAGGTTAGGGAATTTGTGCAGCATTGAAATTGACCCTGTGACGATGTATATAGATTTGGTAGTCAAAGTGTAAATCTGGACCTGCTCCTACCTGGGTCGTCTGTGTTCCCCGGAAGCACTGACAGAATGGAGAGGGGAAGCACTGCTGGAGCCTCAATGGGTTCTGAGTTTTGTCAGGATAAGCGAACTACCTTTCTTCAAACACTGAGTGGGGTGGTGGTGGGGAAGCCTGAAGTACAAGCATCTTGAGAAACAGAAAAAGGGTCAGCTGACTTAATGAGAAGTATTAAAAGAACATTCTAGTACAAGGCAGAAGAGAGGTGCAAAGCAAGCTAAGGAGCAAATGGCAACAGTGGTGTCAGTAAGTCTGGCAGGAGGGATGTAGTCACAGGAGGGATTAAGTTCTAGCAGAGGTCAAGGTGAGAGCAGCCCCCACCCCAGGGAATGGCCTCAGGCAGTCCAGAGACAGGAGTTCTAAGAGGGAAATCCCTTCCCAAGAGACTGCCTGGTTGGTCCTTAGAGGTCCTTTCCTGCAAACTTGTTAAAATCCATTGTATGAGTCAGAGCCTTGGTAGGAAGAGTGCCTGGGGCACCAGCAGATTCTGGGAGAGATGCTGAGTCACAGATGATTGGTGGGACAGTGGGAAGCCTTGGTCTTCAGTTTGATTTTTTTTCCAAGCAGAGGCCTTTGGGTGGGAGCAAAGTGAAATGCTTCACCAGGTTAATGACACAGAACTTTGCCTTCTCTAGAAGGTCACCACTGCCCTGCTACTTTGCCAACAAAGGTCCATCTAGCCAAGGCTATGGTTTTTCCAGTAGTCATGTATGGGTGTCAGAGTTGGACTATAAAGAAAGCTGAGCATCGAAGAATTGATGCTTTTGAACTATGGCTGTTGGAGAAGACTCTTGAGAGTCCCTTGGACTTCAAGGAGATCCAACCAGTCATCCTAAAGGAAATCAGTACTGAATATTCATTGAAAGGAAGGATGTCGAAGCTGAAACTCCAATACTTTGGCCACCTGATGCGAAGAGCTGACTCATTTGAAAAGACCCTGATGCTGGGAAGATGGAAGGTGGGAGGAGAAGGGGACGACAGAGGATCAGATGGTTGGATGGCATCACTGACTCAGTGGACATGAGTTTGAGTAAACTCTGGGAGCTGGTGATGGAGAGGGAGGCCTGGTGTGCTGCAGTTCAAGGGGTTGCAAAGAGTCGGACATGACTGAGCGACTGAACTGAACTGCCCTGCTGTGATGGGGTAAGTGGGAAGCAAGGAAATTCCACTTGAGTCTGTAGGTGGGTAATGAGATCCCACAATATTGGGACTTTTAGACCTGTTGATATGTACCTTTTCACTGGGGTTTGAATATATTCCAAACTAATGAAAGGAACTAACTAGAGGAGGGAAATGAGGCTTTTTTCTTGTTATCTGTGTTTGTCCTTCCAGATTTTCTTGTATCCTTTGGCTTAGATTATAATTTATTTAAGCACTGCTTTTTTTTAAAAAAATTAAGAGCTTAGTCATTCAGTCATGTCCAACTCTTTATGACCCCATGGACTGTAGCCCGCTAGGCTCCTCTGTCCATGGGGTTTCTCCAGGCAAGAATACTGGAGTGGGTTTCCATGCCCTCCACTTTAAAAATTAAAATAATATTTAAGTGTTTGCCCATTGCTACCTGGTCTTAGCCATTAACTTTAATGGCTATAACTGAAAAAATACTATATTATGGATGTATCTTATCTTATTTAAGGATTTCTCAATTTTGGTCACTTGGGCTATGTCTGATTTTTTCTTTTACAAAATATACTACAGTGAATATCTCATAGCATATTCCCTCCTTGAGTTTTGGATTTTGGGTAGGGGGGGACTATACTCCCAGAAATGAAATATTGGGTTAAAGAGTATAAATATTCTTGGCCTCTTGATATACATGACGGGCCCAGAAACTTCAAGGGACTAATGTTTTCCTACAGATCTTTGTGTGAAAGTGTCAAAGAAGATAAACACAAGAAATAATTGGAACTGCAGTTCAGAGTTACGACAGATTTATTCTTAATTATATAATTGTGGGGGCTCACAATTTCTACTTGCATGTGAACCCAGAAAGAAAACTGGCTGTTAGTGAAAGGCGAGTGCAGAGAGAAAGAAAGGGAGCCGGGCAGTCAGGCAAGGAAAGGGAAATTTATTAGAGGGAAAAGAGAGGGTGACTGGCTCTTAAGGAGAACCAGTGTCTTCCCTTTCCGATGGAGTCCTTCTTATACCCCACTGATGAAAAACTCTCTGAAGGGATGGTCACATAGCCAGAGGTGTGGAATGTGGTGGTCTCGCAGCTTTGAGAAGATAGGCACCAGTGAGATAACAGGATGCCATTTGGGCAATTTGGTCAATCTCAAGGATCACTGTGATTTATTCTTTATTTGCGAGATTGACATAACGAGCCATCTTATCAGTGAGACCCCATGTGGACCCTATCAGTTAAATGTTTCATGATGGTGAGAAAAAAAGAACATTACTAAAGTCAGTACATTTGCTCACGTAAGACTTGGACAATGAGAGAGGAAAATAAAGTAGAGTAGTAAGCCATTCAGAAGTGACAAGCAAGTTCCTGGCTTATAAAGCTGGAGCAAAGGCAGAAAGTCAAGAGCAACAATGTGGATAGGAGAGAGAAAGCCATACACATTTGACCTGTTTGGTACACAGAGAGCTGCAGGCCTCTGGAGTGGGCAGCACTCAGGAAGGTGTGATGAAGGGAGAACCAAGCTGAAGCGGTCCTGGTGGAGCACATCCAATAAAGGTGTAAATAGTTAACCCAGCATCAGACTTTCTGGGAAAATCAGAGAATTGGATAGTCCGACTGTTTTTTTTAAGGACACGAAAGGGAAACTTATAGTATCATTCTTTTTTATTATTCTGAAAATATTATCCATTCTGCAGAACATTTAGAAAGCATAGAAAAATGTAAGGAGGAAAATAGAAATATCACAATTCTTAGACTAGAAATAACTGTTGTTAGGATTTATATGTGTTTCCTTTTTGCTCCAGGTACACATACACTCAAACAGAAACACATACAGACGTATACACAAATGAAATCATATTGTATATGAATGCTACAAATTATTATTCTCTATAGATATATACCGGAGAAGGCAATGGCACCCCACTCCAACACTCTTGCCTGGAAAATCCCATGGACGGAGGAGCCTGGTAGGCTACAGTCCATGGGGTCGCTAAGAGTTGGACACGACTGAGCGACTTCACTTTCACTTTTCCCTTTCATGCACTGGAGAAGGAAATGGCAACCCACTCCAGTATTCTTGCCTGGAGAATCCCAGGGACGGCGGAGCCTGATGGGCTGCCGTCTATGGGGTCGCACAGAGTTGGACACGACTGAAGCGACTTAGCAGCAGCAGCAGCATAGATATATACTAGAATATATTTAAACTTCTTGGCATTTATGTTCCTTTAAAATTCTGTTCTATCTTGCAATAAGACAAATGTGCTTTTACTTTAATTTTTATAATGTTTTTTGAAAAGTTTTTCAGACTGAATTCCTTGACTTATTGGGTCAAAGGATAAGAGCAATTTTGAAGCTCTGTCACATGTAGACAAATAGTCATATGAGCACATGAATTTATCACACCCTTGCTAGCAAAAGATTTTGTTTTGTTTTAAAGTCTTTGACTGGAGCATCCTTTGAAGGCAGTGGTACCAATCCCCTCCCGACTCAGCACTTCTCTACCCCAGCCAGTGTTAGAAGACTGCTCCAGCAAGAATATGTGCTACAATAAGACTGATTAAGAAACTCAGAGGAGTTTCATTTCCTCAATATTTAACATTATTAAGAAGTGTCAAATGACAATAAAGAAAAGAAGCTATCAAGACTTAATAATCTTGTTATGAGAGAGAGAAGGAGAGAGAGAATTTAAGAGTCAACTATGATCTAAAAAAGAATGCTGTCTCAAATACATTTTGAAATTAGTGAAATATAAACCACAAAGAATATCAATAAGTAATTATCATTGTATTTTATATAAACTCAGAATCCTCTGGCTGACTAGCATTTTTATTAGGAGGTCCAAATATTGGAAAATTCAACCATCAGTTTTGGGTATCTGTGATTATATTGAGGTCTATAACACTATCCAGTGTTTTATGCCTTTTGTTTATATTTTATACTTTTTGTATAAGAAGTATAAATTTGGGGAATTTTTTTTTTCTGGAATTGACTGGCCTTTTTAGTCTATTGGTGATAGATTCTTTTATTATATAGTCTTGCTTGAGGAACAGTTCTTAAAACTTTAGTGTAACATACACACTTTCTCAAAGTAACTAAGCATGGTAGAACTAGGATTTCTAATATTGGGTCCCTTCTCACTTTAAATCACCTTGGTTTCATCCCTAGAGCTTGATTACAATTTTAATTTTATATCTATCCAGTCTAATCTTATAATCACATGTCTCTTTGGACCATGATGTGGTTCTGTGTCTTCAGGCTAAATTTGCCTTCAGAGAACTGCTGGTTTTTTTCTGCTTCTTTAACGCCAGAGTAGTAAGCCATTGAAGAAAGTAGGGAAAACCACTAGTCCATTCAGGTATGACCTAGATCAAATCCTTATGAGTATACAGTAGAAGTGACAAATAGATTTAAGGGACTAGATCTGATAGACAGAGTGCCTGATGAACTATGGACAGAGGTTCATGACATTGTACAGGAGACAGGGATCAAGACAATCCCCATGGAAAAGAAATGCAAAAAAGCAAAATGGCTGTCTGAGGAGGCCTTACAGATAGCTGGGAAGAGAAGAGAAGCAAAAAAGCAAAGGAGAAAAGGAAAGATATTCCCATCTGAATGCAGAGTTCCAAAGAATAGCAAGGAGAGATAAGAAAGCCTTCCTCAGTGATCGGTGCAAACAAATAGAGGAAAACAACAGATTGGGAAAGACGAGAGATCTCTTCAAGAAAATTAGAGATACCAAGGGAACATTTCATGCAAAGATAGGCTCGATAAAGGACAGAAATGGTATGGACCTAACAGAAGCAGAAGATATTAAGAAGAGGTGGCAAGAATACACAGAAGAACTGTACAAAAAAGATCTTCATGACCCAGATAATCATGATGGTGTGATCACTCACCTGGAGCCAGACATCCTGGAATGTGAAGTCAAGTGGGCCTTAGAAAGCATCACTATGAACAAAGCTAGTAGAGATGATGGAATTCCAGTTGAGCTGTTTCAAATCCTGAAAGATGATGCTGTGAAAGTGCTACACTCGATATGCCAGCAAATTTGGAAAACTCAGCAGTGGCCACAGGACTGGAAAAGGTCAGTTTTCATTCCAGTCCCAAAGAAAGGCAATGCCAAAGAATGCCCAAACTACCGCACAATTGTACTCATCTCACTCACTAGTAAAGTAATGCTCAAAATTCTCCAAGCCAGGCTTCAGCAATACCTTAACCGTGAACTTCCAGATGTTCAAGCTGGTTTTAGAAAAGGCAGAGGAACCAGAGATCAAATTGCCAACATCCACTGGATCATTGAAAAAGCAAGAGAGTTCCAGAAAAACATCTATTTCTGCTTTATTGACTATGCCAAAGCCTTTGACTGTGTAGATCACAATAAACTGTGGAAAATTCTGAAAGAGATGGGAACACCAGACCATTTTACCTGTCTCTTGAGAAACCTGTATGCAGGTCAGGAAGCAACAGTTAGAACTGGACATGGAACAACAGACTGGTTCCACATAGGAAAAGGAGTACGTCAAGGCTGTCTATTGTCACCCTGCTTATTTAACTTATATGCAGAGTACATCATGAGAAACGCTGGGCTGGAAGAAACACAAGCTGCAATCAAGATTGCTGGGAGAAATATCAATAACCTCAGATATACAGATGACACCACCCTTATGGCAGAAAGTGAAGAAGAACTAAAGAGGGTCTTGATGAAAGTGAAAGAGGAGAGTGAAAAAGTTGGCCTTAAGCTCAATGTTCAGAAAACTAAGATCATGGCATCTGGTCCCATCACTTCATGGGAAATAGATGGGGAAACAGTGGAAAGAGTGTCAGACTTTATTTTTTTGGGCTCCAAAATCACTGCTGATGGTGATTGCAGCCATGAAATTAAAAGACGCTTATTCCTTGGAAGGAAGGTTATGGCCAACTTAGATAGCATATTTAAAAGCAGAGACATTACTTTGCCAACAAAGGTCCGTCTAGTCAAGGCTATGGTTTTTCCAGTGGTCATGTATGGATGTGAGAGTTGGACGGTGAAGAAAGCTGAGCGCCGCAGAATTGATGCTTTTGAACTGTGGTGTTGGAGAAGACTCTTGAGAGTCCCTTGAACTGTAAGGAGATCCAATCAATCCATCCTAAAGGAGATCAATCCTGGGTGTTCACTGGAAGGACTGATGTTGAAGCTGAAACTCGAATACTTTGTCCACCTGATGTGAAGAGTTGACTCATTGGAAAAGACCCTAATGCTGGGTAGGATTGGGGGCAGGAGGAGAAGGGGACGACAGAGGATGAAATGGTTGGATGGCATCACTGACTCGATGGACATGGGTTTGAGTAGACTCTGGGAGTTGGTGATGGACAGAGAGGCCTGGTGTGCTGCAATTCACGGGGTCGCAAAGAGTCGGACATGCCTGAGTGACTGAACTGAACTGAGTAAGCCATTTAGAAGTAAGTTGTCAGCTTGCTGATTACCATTCTCTTTGTTATGTGGTGAAGGCCTGACAGTTGTTTGGAGCAGAGATAGTATACAAAGTCTTTCCAACCTGTGAAAAAATAGCATGCTTACATTTTAACTAATGACAGATTCATTTAAGTTAGTGGTTCTCAATCTTGTTCAGTTGGTGAAACACCTATAGACCAAGTTATCTTCTGAGAAGAACTCCATGAAATATTGATATGCTTAATGCCATTTACAAACTAAGAACATTTAGCCTCAGAAAATATGACTGTATGGTATGCTGCAATGTGAAATCACTCCCATAATCACATACACCAAAGAGCTAGGGATACTTCTAAGTTTGTCTGGTAACATTAATGCAGTACTTAATAATTTGTCTCATCATTTTCTAGGATCCACCAACAGCAGATCTGTAACAGTCATAAAAGATTTAAGGAAATCTGGTTTCCTAATGGGACGACATTTTAAGTTGAGCAAACTGTATTTATTAAAATGTCTTTTTCTTGTGAATTCACATACAAGCAGCTGCATTGGTTGATTTTAGTCACAGAGTACCTCTGACTAACATGGCTTTGAAAACTATTTGTTGTTGTTTAGTTACTCGGTCATGTCCGACTCTGTAGCCCATGAGCCTCCTCTGTCCATGGGATTCTCCGGGCAAGAATACTGGATTGGCTTGCCATTTCCTTCTCCAGGGGATCATCCCAACCCAGGGATTGAACCCATGTTTCCTGTTTTGGCAGGAGGATTCTTTATGACTGAGCCACCTGGAAAGCCCCCTTGAGGACTTCTAATTTGTTCCATTGGCCGTTTCTTTTGAAATGCACAAATTACCTTAGAGACTAAGCGGGGCTCCAGTAATATCGTAGTTTTATCAGATAGTCACCTAATGTCTAGCCAGTATCAGTTGCTCTGTTTTCTATTTGATTGTGGTTTTCAAACTCATAAATATTAACTGTAGCTTAATAATAGATCAGTCCTGAATATTCATTAGAAGGACTGATGCTAAGCTGAAATTCCAACACTTCGGTCACCTGATGTGAAGAACTGACTCATTTGAAAAGACGCTGATTCTGGGAAAGATTGAAGGCAGGGGGAGAAGGGGATGACAGAGGATGAGATGGTTGGATGGCCATCACTAACTCAATGGACACGAGTTTTAGTAACTCCAGGAGTTGGTGATGGACAGGGAAGCCTGGCATGCTGCAGTCCATGGGGTTGCAAAGAATCAAACACGTCTGAGTGACTGAAGTGAACTGAGGCTAGCACTAGCTGGGATCTCAGCTAGGGATGAGGGCCAGGGTCTCAGAATCTCTCATTTGGGCCTTTCCACATGGCCTGGGATTTTTCAAAGCATGCTGACTGGGATCCAAGGACAAGAACCCGAGTGAGGGAGTGCTAGGCAGAAGCTATGTCACCTTTTATGGCTTAGTTTCAGGAGTCAGATAGCATCACTTCTGCTGTACTCTACTAGTCCAGGTAGTCACAGACACCTTCCTGGTTTCAAGATGAGGGGACACAGACTGTACTTCTTGAGAGAGAATGCTTGTTATGGATGAACATGTGGAACCAGAAATGGTGCAATCTTTTGGGGGGAATGCAATCTACCACTCCCTTGTATCCTTTTGTCTGGCATGAATCTTTCCATTCCACCTGCCTTGGAAATGATAAAGATAGTTTGTAAAAGAGATGAAAGGCTATGAGATCATATAACTGGGAATGAACTATATGAGCGAAGCTGAAAAGATTGTAAGGGACAAAATGACTCAGCAAATAAGGAGAAATTTGCTGAGTCATTTGGAGTTTGGAGTGGTAAATTTACCTTGGTATGTACAGAGCTCTGAAGTTAGGTAGCTAGGTTATGGCAAAAATTCTAAGTGATCTATGTATTAGTGAGTCAGTTAAATTATCCAAGGCTCAGTGTTCTCATTTAGAAAAAAAGTAACTTGATCCCACAGAGCTGCTGTGAAGCTCAACTGGTTAATGGACTTAATGGTGGTTTTTTTTAGTGCTCTGTTGATTTTCATTGAATCACTTGTCACAGTCACACTCTAATTAGGTTCAGATTCTACATCCTCCAACTTTCTTGATCCTTCCATCAATCCCAGCATCCCATGATTCTTCTAATAGTTTTATCTGTTTGGTTTTTCTTATGCAATTTTGTCTATTTTTCAATTTAGTATAGTTATTTATGCATGTGTCTTATTTTCCTTTTTTTGCCTGTGAACTCCTTGAGGTCCTTTGTGTTGATCACAGAACCTCTAAAAAGCCCAGTATAATGCCTTCCATACAATAGAGGGTCCTTAAATATTTGATTGGAGAATAAATGAAAATTAATTTGCTAGGATAGCAAATAGCTTGAGAATGAAAGAAACAACTTAGCTGCAACTGCAATTTTTGTTCCCATATTTCTAACATAGATGATACCTAGCATAACTCTCCTGCAATAACTATCTGAGCTCAGGAGAAACATGAGCTTTGGCCTAACACATTTTGTCAGATGGCCACCAGAAAGCATGAATTCTGCAAAGCCACAACCATGTCTCTCTCTAGTCTTGGTACCATGTCTGCCTATTAGAGCTAAATAAATACTGCATGAGCAAATGAAGAGGTGAATAAGTGAATGAATGAATATTCAATTCTGGTATTCTGGTATGGTTCTCTGACCCTATTCCATGACCTCAGCTTCCCTCATCTAGTTCCCTGCCATTGAGGTAAATAGAAACTGGAACTCAGATATGAAAGATCCAACAGAGTTTACAGGTCATAGCAAGGTGGCCAACCATGTTTCCATAGTCTCACCTCTAAGTATCAGAAAGCCTGGGTTCTGGTGATGATGCCATTAAACTCCAAATGGTCCCAATTCCTGAATCCTGAGGTGGTCTTCCTTCACAGGAATTCAGACTCCCAGAAGTTTGCAACCTCAGATGGCTCCCCAGGGAAACTCACCTCCGCTTGGTCTCAGGGCCATCTCCTTGTCCAGGGCAGTCTGGATTAAAATGCCATAAGGAGTCAGGGTCAGAAAGGAAACCCAAAAACCTCAGCTCTGTATTGTCTCTAATAAAGTGAATCCTATAAATCCAGTAAAGGTGGTGGCGAAGTGCTAAAAACAGCAGGGTTATTATGCTCGTCTCTAATGCTTTTAATGTAACAATAGATTATTCCATTGTCATTAAATGAAGAGAAAGTAGGAGGATCTAATTCTATCTCTGGATTCCTTAATAAGTACTTCATTGTCAGTAAAATCATTTACATTGTTCATTCTCCAAATGAAAGAAGGCGATGTGCAGTGGCACATACATTTGGCAGAGAATTGGGATCTGTGACAAGGACTTAAGACCCTGGTGCCCAGTTAAACTATGCCTAGGAAGGAGGTCGGTGATGAACTGCTGTTTGTTCTGAAATGAAGTGCTTCGCTCTGGTGGAATCAGGGAGGCAGTGTTTTGGTGAGATGGAATCGACAAATGCTTCACTTTATCCATCTCCTCACACCCCCATGAACGTGTGATTTTGTGGCAGGATTTGGAGATGAGATTTTCTACTGTATAGGCTTCTTGTCAGGATGAATGAAGACCCTGTTAGCCAGACTGCATTAACTTCCGTGGCCTGTAGGCGGAGCTTTTGCTCTAGATTGAATCACCCGCAGGATCAAGGCACGAGCAGCTTTCCTGGCTGACATCCGGTTCTGGCCGGGCAGAGTGCGTCAGCCCTGTGAAATCTCTGCGCTAGGAGGTCTCATCAAAGAGCCCCGGCACAGATATCCTCATGCCAAATACACAGATATTCAGTATTTGCTAATCAGCCATTAATGTTCTATTGATAGGCAGGGCCAAAGCCGGCTCGAGGGAATGGCTTTATGGATTTACATTGCTGCTCAAGTTTATAGCCTGAAAAAAAAATTTATTTCTGTTTCTTGCTTCATGGCTTCACTACTCCTTTTTCTTCCTTGAACTCCTTAGAGATTTCAAGCTGAGGGAGTTAAATAAATGATCAGGGACCATGGTTTTGTTGAAAGGGAGAAATGATTTGAGAGCCACATAAATTTAATTTCTTATTTCTAAGAGATGAAGATTATATACACATATACTATAATGATAGAAAATATGAACTCCAGTATTACTTCTATGTATTAGAATTATGCACTGTTCAGAATGGTAACTGCTACCTAGATGTAACTATTTAAAATTAAATTTAAATGAATGAAAAATTTTTAAAAATTACTTCTTTAGTTGCATTAGCCACATTTTAATGCTCCTCTCGTTTAATGTTACCTGTCACTAGTGGGTGCTATATTGGAAAGTTGGTATACAGAACATTTTCAACATTACAGAAAGTTTTATTAGACAGCAGTCGGGTAGAAAACAGAAAGATAAACAGAATGAGAAGAAAACTGAATGTGGAGAGACAAGAATCAGGCAATGGAGTAGGTCATCTGAGCAAGAGAATTACATACAGTCAGACTCATACGTGGAGAATGAAAGTTCTAGATACTCTGGTGTGGCTGGAGATTATTGTACATAGACACAGAGTAGAAGAAAGAATTTCAGAGAGATATTCTAACTTTATAGCAATCTAAAATTCCACAAATAAATATTTTTAAAGCCATGTTGCATTGTTGCAACTATAAGCAGAAGTAAGTGTGAGCGGCTTCTGATACTTTTCATGTTGTCCAGATAGAAATACACTGATAATTTCTCTGGACTCAACGATCATAGATCATCCATACCTTATCCATGCAATGCCATCCCAGTTGGTTGTAAAGTTAAAGAAAAGTCTTTCAGGTAGTTATTTTGCATATATAAGAAAATGATTAGTTTGATTTATTTGCATTGAATCAGCAAATTATTTTGGTGTCATTTGAAGAGTCATGGGTCTAGAAATGACTAAGAGAATACATTTGAATGTTAAAAACTATAAGAGACCAATAATTGCATACCTTATAAAGCTATGCTTTATAATAATTCTGTTATATTATAATAAATCAATTGCCCTGTCAAAAGTTTTTTTCTTTAATAAAGTTAACCAACAGTTCTTTAGCCATGGCCACACCTATTGCTTTTTGATCTTTTGCTTGGAGTCTACTGAGACAAAGGAAATTGTTTTTGTTGTTGTAGTCCATATGATGCTTCTTTGAACTCTGAAGGACCCAATGGGGAATAATAACAGCGAAGATTGGGGCTTCCTCCCAGCCCTTAACTTTTCTTGTAATTTTCGCTATACTTGTTGAAGTGATGTGACAGGTAAAGCTAGCAGGCCTGGACCTTCTAACCTGTAAGTCCAGTCCATAGTTTTATAGCACCAACAATTTAATCCTATTTAGTTTTTTCCTGCCACAATTAGACAGCTGGTAATCGGCTCATGACAATACCTTCTTCCACCCCAATTCTGATATGTAAGGTAGAATGCAGCTTTATTAACTTGAAGCTGGGGGAAAACCTGGCTTGAGACTATGAATGCACTCCAAAAAACACATGACAGTTCAGAACATTTCTTGGTGAATACAGAATCAAAGCTGCTGTCCTCGAGGGACAGTCCTGTCAAGCCTTGGTAGCTTGATGAATTGTGTCTCTTGTCCCAGGAGAGGTTTCTGTCGGAAGAGCCAGAACATTTCCAGTCTGAACACCCTCTTGCTGAGCAGAGCAGGAGACAGGTGACCCCCTGGCTTCAGCTCTCCTCTCTGATGACCACTGTCACCTGCCTTTGATGTTGCATGAGTCTTTCTCTTTCTCATTTAGCATCCTTTTGTAACCATTTACACTCGACAAGTTTACAGATTACTTTTAATTAATTACAGTTTAGGTTGGCTACCTCCTAGTGACATTTAGGGGAGCATTATAAACTCATTTGCTGGTACATCTCTAATCAACTTGTGGAATAAATTTCTTCTGAGGAAGTTTTTTTGTTGTTTTGTTTTTTGTTTTGACAGCTTTGCATTCATTCAGAATTTCTTAATTCCTATTCTTTCTAGACATTAAGAGAAACTCTTGATGAATACAGTTTTCCTGTTTTTTCA
Source organism: Giraffa tippelskirchi (assembly GCF_054371585.1). Lineage (NCBI taxonomy): Eukaryota > Metazoa > Chordata > Mammalia > Artiodactyla > Giraffidae > Giraffa > Giraffa tippelskirchi. The sequence continues at coordinate 171,250,950 of NC_137276.1, forward strand.
GAGCTCGCACTGCAGTTCAGAGGCAGAGTTCTCAGGTAAAGATAGTACAAATGGTTTGGGGTGCACGAAGGTAGAATCGGTTGAGTGTTTTGAAGACTACGTGTTTGTATACCTCATTTGCTATGAAAAATCTTCTGTAGTATCTGCCTTTCTAATTTTTGTTCGTTATTTTTGGACTAGTAGCAAGAATGATGATAATAGTTGTATTTACCATGACTTCTTGAGCCTCTAATCATGGGCTTGACACTATCTCTGGCACCATATACATGTTATCTAATGTAGTTTTTCTAGCAACCCCTGTGCTTAGTCACTCAATCATGTCTGACTCTTTGTGAACTCATGGACTATAGCCTGCCAGGATCCTCTGCCCATGGGGATTCTCCAGGCAAGAATACTGGAGTGGGTTGCTATGCTCTCTTCCAGGGGATCTTCCCAACCCAGGAATCAAATCCAGGTCTCCCACATTGCAGGCAGATTCTTTTTTTTTTTTTTTGCAAGCAGATTCTTTACCATCTAAGTCACCAGGGAAGCCCTAGAAGAAGATATTATTTCTATTTTGTGGAGAAGAAATCTAGGACCTAGAGCAGTTAGGTACTTGCCTGAGGTCACCCAGCTAGAAATGGATAGAGTGGGCTAGGATCCCAATTCTGATGTCCAGGCTCATGTTCATTTCCCCATATCACATGCTATCCACCAGCCCCTAGTCCTCCAGCCATGAACTTTATCAACTGGAATGACAGGATGAGGGGTGTGTGGTTCTGCTGGAGGATCCCAACCCATTCAGGTGGAATGGGTAGATTATCTAAATGGATCCACTACAACTGAAAACTCTCCACCCCTCTGTGGAGGGAGGCAGATACACTGGACTGGCGTTGTGAAAATCAGATGATGACAATTAAAGTAAACACATTGAAATTATGGAGAATGGTGATTTTTAAGAGACATATCGAAAACCCATGTGATGGGTTTGATGAATTTTTGAAGCACTTGTAGGGTGCTCAGAGGAACAGTGTACTTTTTGGGTGAGTAGAGGCAGTACCAGGGACAAGTTGCCTGCTGTGAATATGTCTGTGCTGGCTGACAGCATCCTGGCCCCGGTTCACTCATCTCAATTAGGATAATTCTGCTTTCTTAGTTGTCTCATCACCTACTGATTTGCTTCTATCTTTGAGGCTAAGCCAGTGGCATTGGGCTTCCTGTGAAGCAACAGAGATGAGTGATGAGAGGAGCTTGTAGCTGAATTGAAGGCATATGTCTTGGAAGAGTGTTGTGGGTCTATGAAGGGTTTGCCAGAGAATCACTTCCTTCTTCTAAGCCTCAAATATTCCTCAAATATTCATGGTCTTCCTTATCCCTCCCATACTGATTCTTCATTGCTCCTTCCGAGAGGTAACCCCTCATGCCCTTCCTCTCTTTGACTTTCTTTAGTGTCCTCTGCTGTCCTCTCTACCTCACTACTTCTTGGCCATCTTCTGCTGTGACTGAGAAATGAAGCACGTGGATAAGGGCTGCCCCTGATACTGCCTCCAAGGCAAGATCCCACCATCTGTGGGCAAGAGTCCACTAATTACAGGCGAAATTGGAAAGCCTGTAGAAGGAATCCAGGATTCCTTACTCTTCTCTCCTCTGTTTCAGGTTTGGGGGCACAGGAGAAAAGGAGAGGAACCTCATCTATAGGCACACTTTCTGGGAACCACAGAGTAGGTGACCCCTAGACTTGATGAGCACATGTGCCCTCAACACGCACACCTCCACACACACAGTGACTGGAGGCAGCATATCTTTATGTCAGTGTTCTCTGGGAAGATCAGTACACTTTCTGACCTCCCACACCCTCTGTTCTCCCACAGAAGGAATATATATACATAGGACCCAAGGTTTCTATTATATTACCCCTTACATGGCACTTCCTGGTGGCTCAGATAGTAAAGAATCCATGTGCAATGCAGGAGACTTGGGTTCGATCCCTGTGTTGGAAATTTCCCCTGGAGGAGGGCATGGCAACCCACTCCAGTATTCTTGCTTGGAAAATCCACATGGACAGGGGAACCTGGTGGGCTACGGTCCATGGGGTTGCAAAGAGTGACACAGCTGAGTGACTAAGCGTGGCATGGCGCACCTTACATTCTATATCTTAGAGCTTGGTGAACACATGGATGGGTTTGTAGGTGGAGCCTAGGGTTTAGATTCAGGAAAAATGAATTCCAGTCCTAACTTTTTCTTTTACTGGCTGTGAGACCTCAGCTATTTGCATCATTTTGTCCTACTTTAACTTTTTCTTCTCTGTCATAAGAAAATAGTGATGAATACTTGTTTTCTCTTTGCCATGGTGAAGTTCAGGTTTGACAGTGGGTGGGAAAGCACATTGCATATTTTGACACACCGAGAAAATGCATTATAGCAACTTAGAGAATGATCAGTTGTCTACCCATTTCTGTTTAGTAGGAAGCAGCCCTTTATAGGAAGGATACAAAGGAAAATTTGCTTTTTTCCTTTCTTGGGCATGAACTAATGTCTGGGAAAAAAATAGGAAAGATGTATTTGGAAGAAATTTGTCTACCTTTGAGGCTCTGTGGGAACTTAGTAATTTTAATTTGTTGTTGTTTCAGGCACTAAGTCGTGTCCAGCTCTTTGCAACATCATGGACTATAGCCTGCCAGGCTCCTCTGTCTATGGGATTTCCTCAGCAAAAATACTGGAATGGGTTGCCATTTCCTCCTCCAGGGGATCTTTCCAACCCTGGGATCAAACCCAAATCTCTTGTGACTTGCATTGACAAGCAGATTCTTTTATCACTGAGCCACCTGGGAAGCCAAGTGATTTTAATACTTCCTTACATTTGGGAGGCTGCAAAACGGTTAAGAACATGGGCCTTGGAACCAGACATCCCGGCTCAAATCCTGGCTCTTATATGACCTTTAGCAAGTCTTATGACCCTTCCTTGCCTCAGCTTTTCTATCTATAGAATATGAAGATTATAATAATAGTTTGCATAGAGTTTTTATAAGAATTAGGTAAATTAACATGTGTAAGTGACTTAGAGGGCAGTCTAATCCATATTTAGTTCAGTTCAGTCACTCAGTCATGTCCGACTCTTTGCTACCCCATGGACTGCAGCACGCCAGGCTTCCCTGTCCATCACCAACTCCTGGAGCTTGCTCAAACTCATGTCCGTCGAGTTGGTGAGCCATCCAACTATCTCATCCTCTGTTGTCCCCTTCTCCTTCTGCCTTCAATCTTGCCCATCATCAGGGTCTTTTCAAATGAGTCAGTTCTTCACATCAGGTGGCCAAAGTACTGGAGCTTCAGCTTCAGCATCGGTCCTTCTAATGAATATTCAGGACTTCTTTCCTTTAGGATTGACTGGTTTGATCTCCTTGCAGACCAAGAGACTCTCCAGAGTCTTCTCCAACACCACAGTTTAAAAGCATCAATTCTTCGGCGCTCAGCTTTCTTTATGGTCCAACTCTCACATCCATACATGACTACTGGAAAAACCATAGCCTTGACTAGACGGACCTTTGTTGGCAAAGTAATGTCTCTGCTTTTTAATATGCTATCTAGGTTGGTCATAGCTTTTCTTCCAAGGAGCAAGAGTTTATTAATTCCATGGCTGCAGTCACCATCTGCAGTGATTTTGGAGCCCCCCAAAATAAAGTCTGTCACTCTTTCTATTGTTTCCCCATCTATTTGCCATGAAGTGATGGGACCGGATGTCCACATTAGCTTTTATTATTATAACACTATGTCATTTGAATCTCTTCCAAGGATGTTTCCATGCTACCTTTCATTCGACTGTCATCACAGCACCCTTGAGTGGGAGCAGGTGCATTTCACAGGGAGGAAACTGATGGCTGCGGTCTCTTCCTCAAGTTCACACGACCAGCTCATGACAGCACCGCGGCAGCTACCCAGGCCTCTTCACAATATGCTATGACTATGGTTCCCTGACAGGCTTCCCAGGCGGCTCGCCTGGGAATGTGGCTCAGTGATAAAGAATCCACTGCTAACGCGGCAGGAGATGCAGGAAACTTGGGTTTGATTCCTGGGTGGGGAAGGTCTCCTGGAGAAGGAAATGGCAACCCATTCCAGTATCCTCACCTGAAAAATCCCGTGGACAGAGGAGCCTGGTGGGCTACAGTCCATGGGACCACACAGAGTTGGACATGAATGAGCAGCTGAGCACACACACATGGTCCTTTAGACCCTGAAACTGGGAAAAGGGCTGAAGGCTCAAATCGCAGCCACCCTATTTAACAAGTGATCTTGGCAGACTGATTGCTTAGCTAAGAACTAAGACTTTGGATTTGTGATCAGAGTTTTTAAGTGGACTTAGAACTTCCTTAAGTCATTAAATATATGGAATTAAGTTTTAAACTAGATTTTTTTTTTCATTACACAGTAAAAAAAAAGGAAATTTAAAAATAAAAAACAGTACTCTTTTCACTATTCAGTATTTTTACCCTACCTACTACCAAGATGCAGATTCCTATTGAAACAAAGGATTCAAGAAGATATTCAGAGATTAAAAAAAAAGAAAAGTTCGCCTAACTCACCTAACTCAGCAACTTTCTTTTTTCTGTGAGAGCTAATGCAGGACAAATGTACATATTTATATATAATTTTTATTTCATTCAAAATGAAAATAGGTTTATTAAGTCCCTTAGGGGAAATGTATATTTTTATGACTTAGATTATCTGTATTATTAAGCATGGCAATGTCACTGAAATAAATGGCACTGAGTTTTAGCCATTAAAATGTTAATTTAGGGACTGAGTTCTTCCTGAAATTGACTAAAAGGTGGGACCTTGAACCTAGATGGACTGCCTATAACAAGGGATAGGAATCACTCATAGTTGATTTAAATAAAATGTAAGAGATAGAACCTTCCAAGGCATCGGAGACCACTTGGTAACTCTCAAGGGACACTGAGTCTGGGTGAAGACACTGAGACACTGAGTGTGGCTAAGTCTGCATTTGTTTCCTAATGCAAAGGAAGAAGTTTGTGCATTATTCCATTTTCATTTTCTGACAAGAGAAAGTAGATGCATTCACCCAAAGAGACCTTTTTATTATTCTGGAATCAAACCTAAGCAGACATTTATGGAATGAGAATTTATTTAAAGAACTTTGAGTAACACAGTGGACAGTATCTTCAGTGACAGCCCTGTAAAAGACACTAAAATCCTTCTTAAATAGACAATCGTTATTTCAACTTTCTATAGAGGCAGGAGGCATAACATTAAATTCTAACTTGGTAAGAGCTTTTTTCCCCCTATTTTTGAGAAGGCAATGAAAATGAGCTGAGCTAGTACATGGTTACTCTGCTTGCTGATAACTTATCTTAAGGTTCCATGGTACCAGAGAATCTTTTGGGGTCAAAAACTCCTGCTTCTCTGGGGGTCTGATGAGTAATTCTGGTGAGTGAAGCTAGTCTGAGTGGAGGTGGTGGCAAGCAGGAAAGAATGTGGTCTACTGACAGGGCAGTAAATTCTCAGCTCCTGCTGGCGGATGCTATGAGAAAGTGTGGACCGGGGTCATCAGATCTGATCTTTCAAGAAAAGTAATAAATCCAGATTATACATGAAATCCTCCTAGTTTTCCATATTGGCAACTAATTTATATGTTTAAAAAATGCTTAGTGTGATGTGCAAAAATCACATATGTATTTATTATGCATATATGTATTTATATATATATATATATATATATATATATACCGTTATTTATTGCTGCGTTATTTGTGCTGCCAAGTTTGGAAACGGCCTAAATATTCATTGAAAGGGGACCAGTGAAATAATCATGGGGCATCCATTCAATAGAATATTAAGCTGGTGTTTATAAAAAAAGAGTGAAACAGTTTTTATATTCTGATATGGAAGGCTCAAAGACATCATTAATCAGAAAAATCAAGGTGCAGGTGTATGCATGCTTCAGTGTGTGAAAAAAAGGGGGAGAAGAGTGTGTGTTTGTGTGTGTGTGTGTGTGTGTGTGTATAGGGCTGCCATAATAGGCTACCATATGCTGAGTGGCTTACAAAACAGAAATTTATGTTGTCACAGCTCTGGAGGGTAGAAGTCCATGATTAGGGTGCTAAGAAATTTGGTTTCTGGTGTGAGGTCCCCGCCTTGCCATAGACAGCTGCCTCTATGTCCTCACATGGCCTTTCCTCCAATGCTTACGCAGAGAGAAAGAAGTCTCTGGTTTCTCTTTCTCTTCTTTTAAGGACATCAATTCTGGATTAGGACCCCACCCTTCTGACCTCATTTAACCTTAATTCCTTACCTAAAGGATCTCTCTCCAAATAAGATCACATTGCAGGTTAAGCTTCAATACACGAATTGTAGGGAGACACAGTTCAGTCTATCTTTTTACTTAGATAGAATATATTTAGAATGATAAAAGTAATCACATTAGGAGTTAATGTTGTAGTCACTCCCAAGACTAGGAGTGAGACCTGAGAAATGCTGGACAAGTGTATGCCTTCTTGTCCACTTCCTGGAGGAACCCGCAGTGCTTCTACATTGTCCAAGTTTAGGAACTACACTTGTCCTTTCACTTGAGGGAAAACCACCCTTCTCCCTCACTTGCAGCTACAGACAGTATTATTTTTCAGAAAAGAGTTTTGGATCTTTAAGTCCTAAGTAACTGCTTGCTTGAGACCCCAAAATTCTGCCCCATGTAACATAGAATGTAAAAAATACCAAACACTAAAATCAAAAGAATTGTGAATTACTGAATTAATCATCCAGAGTCTGGTTCCATTTCATTTATTGATGAAGAAACGGCATATTTATGCTGCTTATTAAATGTTCAGTTTGAGTCTCCCCCTCTACTTAAGCAGAAAACTTGTTCTTTGAATGCAAGCTGTTCCTTTTTCTTTTCTCTAATTCCTTCCTTCCCTCATATTCAAGCAAACAACAGGGGTATTTACTACTAACTTAGGTACATCCTTTGTCTGGTTGATAGACTGGAAAATCCAACTGGTTAGTAAGCCACTTCTACCTCTGTTGGATTGGAGTAGAGGAAGGGGTGGGAACAGCTCCTATTAATGTACTTCCTGAAAAACACTCTGATGTCCCTTGAGGTGCATCTCTCCAGATTTCATGGAAGCCAAGAAAGTACTGGTGACTGTTGCTTATCGACCCACAGGCTTGGGTGCAAGTATGAAGAAGGATAGTTAGCTTCTCAGTGGCATTAACTGATATTTTTCTAGATGAGTTTCAGTAAGGGTTATTGTTTTGTTTAATCACTTAAGTTATATCTGACTCTTTTGCAGCCCCATGTCCTGTAGCCCTCCAGGCTCATCTGTCCATGGGATTTCCCAGGCAAGAATACTGGAGTGGGTTACCATTTCCTTCTCCAGGGGATCTTCCTGATCCAGGGGTCAAACCCATGTCTCCTGCATTGGCAAGCAGATTCTTATACCACTGAGCCATCTGGGTAATTTGTTACAATCTCAGTTGTTCTCTTTCTCTTGATTTCTCTCACTCCTGGCCACACCCATCTTGTGGCATCCCAAATGCTGTTAAACATGGCAAATGCCACCCTGGTTTCAACACTGCATCCTGCCAGCTCTGTGTAATTGTGCAGTTTACATATGAGGCAGTGGATGGGGGAGCCTAAAGGACACCATTTATGTTGACTCTGATATAGACAGTTCTGAGTGATGGATGAGAGGGAGGCATCCACCTTTTTTGCATACTGCCATCAACCAGAGAAGCTTCATCCTAGACAGGTCCAGCAGAAGTAGATCAGAGCCTTGGTTCTCAAATAAGGTCAACATTGGAGCCATTTCTTTCATTGTTCCCACCTATGGAAGCTCATGGGTACTCAAAGTGAAGTGAAAGTCACTCAGTCGTGTCCAACTCTTTGTGATCCCATGGACTATACAGTCCATGGACTTCTCCAGGCCAGAATACTGGAGTGGGTAGCCTTTCCCTTCTCCAGGGGATCTTCCCAACCAAAGGCTCGAACCCAGGTCTCCTGCACTGCAGACGGATTCTTTTACCAGCTGAGCCACAAGGGAAGCCCAAGAATGCTATAGTGGATAGCCTATCCCTTCTCTAGCGGATCTTCCTGACCCAGGAATCGAACTAGGGTCTCCTGCATTGCAGGCAGATTCGTTGCCAACTGAGCTATCAGGGAAGCCCCCTGGGGGGTACTCAAGGGCTCTGAGTAATCTGAGAATGTGTTAGTTTCACCAGGCTAGGTTCAGTTAGAAATAATTTTCTTAATACCTATTTATTTTACCTGCCTGGCACCTGGAAGAATTTTCAGGGTATCAATGGAGCAACTGGACCTGAAATCTAGGACTCTGATTCAGATCATCACTTTGATAAAAATCACTCCTCAGACTGTGTTTCTCTTCTCAGACTTTTAGTAATGGAGCCTCGGCAATCTATTAATTGACTCAAAGCCTAGGCCTTCAGACAACTCTTAGGCTCACCAGAGTTTAAAACAGTGGCCTCAGACTTTAAGCATTTGGAATTAGGGATGAAGTCTTTCCTGGTTATTTCCAGCAAGCCTGGCACATAGTAGGTATTTGATCAATACCTGTTGGATGTTAAAATGTTGTGAGGTCGTCAGTGAGATTCAAAATCGTTTTGAACTTAAATTTCCTTATGTATAGGATGAGGACAATAATAGGTGCCTTGAAAGGTTGTTGAGAATATGAACGACATAACATAGGAGGAGTCATTAACTATAAGCCTGGGCCATGTAAAGATTTCAGTAAAGGTTAGTGGAATCTAGATCTCTATGAGGAATTAGGAGTAGACACTTGGATGTCTAGTGTGATGTGTATGAATTCAAACCTTTTTGCTTGTGTCTCCTGGCTGCAGAGGCTAAAACTGACATTTCCAGACTCCCTTGCAGTTAGATTTTGTGAGTCACTTTCACTGATCTGAAACGCTTGCTAGAAACTTATATTCAGAACTAAACTATGAAGGGACATATGCCCTACTATGTAGGGCATCAGGCATCCTATCTTACTAACTCCCCTCATAGCAGAGACAGTGTGGTTCTAGAGCTGGTAGATGTGGTGGCCTCCTATCGGAATCAGAAGATTTCATTCGGCTAATGGATTCCATAGTACAGCTTTGGTATTGTTTCCAGAAGCTAAGCCTGTGGTATGTTTCTTCAGCAGCCTTTCCCCACAGTAATGCTCTGAGCCATTAATGCACTGTGTATTCATTTTCTTCAGCTGCCATAACAAAACACCATGAACTGGATAGCTTAAAACAGTAAAAAAAATTGCTCTTTCAGGGTTCTGGAGGCAAGAAGTTCAAAATCAAGGGGTCACCAGAGCTTTCTCTCTGAAAGCTCTAATAAGCATGTTTTTGATCTCTTCCAAGTTTTTGGTGGTGATTACCAACATTTTTTTGGCATTCCTTGGCTTGTGGATACAGCATTCCTATTTTCGCCTCTATTTTCACACGACCTTCTTCCATGTATGTGTTGTGTCTTCACATGATTTTCATATAAGGACACAAGATTAGGGCCCACTCAGATCCAGTGTGGCCTCTTTTTAACTTAAGTGATCACATCTGCAAAGGTCCTAATCCAAATAACATGATATTCTGAGAATTTGGGTGGACATGAATTTGGAAGGATCCTATTCAACTCAGTATACAGTGCAATAATCTCATGTTGCTCAAACTAGCTAGAGTGAATTCTGTTCTATGAACCCTGCTGATTGGAATGACCTCTGAAACTCCCAGGCATCTCTGACATGGTAGAACTGTACTGTTGATAGTGAGCTATTCAACCTTTGTTGTGATTGACAACTGTCAGGCTCGGGCACCAGCAACATGCAGAAAGCTTCACTGAAGGAAGGCTTCATTCATTTAAGGTTATCTGTGATGAGTCACTTGAGCCTGGGGAATGCAGCAACCTTCTTCTGTTACATGGAAGCCCACAGAGCCATTTATTCAGGCTTACTTGTCACTTTCCTTTGCCTTTCTTCTCAACCCTCCTGATATACACTAGAGACAGGCTACTTTGGTAGAATAAGGCTTTTCTTACATAAACGATCCTTCAGTGTTGATTCCAATCTCAACAAGGCAAGCTGGCCTAAAAAGTTATTTCAAAATTAGGTCCATAGGGAGCATTGCACTGCAAAATTAATGAAGTGATTAGGGCTAGGAGGTGCTCACCAAGAAAATGTTGAGAAGAGACCTAGAAATTCAGATGTAATCCATGAAGATTGCCAGCTCTAGTTAAACACTATTAGTTGTTAGAATTGTGCCAGGCTATATATATATGTATACACACACACACACACACACACACACATATATATGTATATACATATATATATATATATATATGAATATATGTACTTTGAGTTGTAGCTGATCCTTAAACAAAGTGAGTTTGAGCTGTGCAAGTCCACTTATATACAGATTTTTTTCAATAACTATTTTGGAAACATTTTGAGATTTGTGACAATTTGAAAAAATTCACAGACTGTGTAGCCTAAGATATATTGAAATGATTAAGAAAAAGGTATGTTATGAATGAATAAAATATATGCAGATATTAGTTTATTTTTATATAGGCATAGGATAAGTGATATTTAATATAAAATTCATAATTTGTTAGTTTTCTTACTGTTTTGTAACTTTGCCTTCAAGGAATTATGTTACTCTACAGTATGTCTCTCAGTCTCATAATTGGAGAAACTATGTGTCAGCCTATCGTCACAGGTAAGTGCTGTTTTTTTTAACATAACAATGTTTCCAATAGTATATTATGGATATAACTGTAATGCCATAAAAATTTGTAACAATTCGGATTCATTTGTTAGTGTATTGGCTAGGCTACCTAGAAGCAATTGAATCAGTTATACTAGGCTACTATAAAGCAGTCATATTGCTGCTTCTTTGTTTTCAGTGCATGAATTGTGATACCTGTAATAAAGATGAATTTCTTTTTCCTATTATCTTTCCATTTTTATAATGTCTAGTGTTACTAATACATATAACATCTACAGAGCTTTGTATCATACAAGGCAATATTGATATTTGGAATGACAGACAATTGATTCATCTTGTAAACAGATGATGTACACTTAGGATATTAATAAATACAGTGCAGTGCTGTGTATTTTTCTTATGATTTTCTTAATAATATTGTATTTTCTCCAACTTACTTTGTTGTAAGAATATAGTGTATAATACATATAAGATGCAAAATATATATTAACTGACTCTTTCTGTTAGGATATTAAGTTAAAGTTTTTTTTGGGGGGGTCAAAAGTTATACATAGATTTTTGAATAAACAGGGGTCAGTTCTTCTAATCCTCACTTTGTTCAAGGGTTAATTCTGTGTGTGTGTGTATATAGATAATTGGGACTTTGGGATTAACATATACATTCTACTGTATATAAAATAGATGAGCAACAAAGACCTACTCTATAGCCCAGGGAACCATATTCAATATCTTGCATAATAGAAAAGAAAACATATATATATATACATATATATATATGTATGTATATGCATATATAACTGGATGACTTTGCTGTATACCTGAAACAAATGTAACATTGTAAATTAATCATATTTCAATTTGAAAAATAGTTTATAAACATATTTATATATATATATGAGTTTTTTATTCCTGCCATAGCAAATTTCCACACACTTGGTGGCTTAAAACACAACCATTTATTATCCTGTAGTTCTGCATGTCAGAAGTCTGGGCACAGCGTAGCTCAACTGGCTCCTCTGCTCAGATTTGCAAGGCAGAAGTCAGGGGATTGCGTGGGCTTTGGGGAAGGTAATACTTCCAAGCTCATTCAAGTTGCTTATGGAATTCAGTTCTTCTCTATAATAGTAAGACTGAGATTGCCATTTCCTTGACATATGGCCCCCTTAATCTTCAATACAGTAACGGCACATCAAATTCTTATTATGCCATGGACCTTTAAACTCTCTTCCTGCTACCAGCTGGAGAAAGATCTCTGCTTTTAAGAGTTTGCATGATTAGATTACGTATACTCAGATTCCAGGATAATTTTCCTATCTTAAGACCAACTGATTAGTAACCTTAACTCCATCTACAAAGAGTCTTTGTGGTGTCATGTAACAGATTCATGGCAGTAACACCTGGAGGTGAAGGTTGTGGGGCCAAAATTCTGCCTATGACAATGCATGTTTTCTAAAAAAACTGAATCTAAGAAGAATTAAAACTAAATATCTTAAATAGGCTTATACATCTGGCAAAAGGCAGAACTGTAATTTCATACATTCTTTCCACAGACATTTAATGAGGGCACATGATGTGCCAGGAACTGCTTGAAATGCATAGGATATAGCTGTGAACTAAATAGAAGAAGGTACTGCCCTCATACAGCTCACATGCCTGTGGAATTTGACTCCTGCCTGTTGGACTCTCCTGCCTCCATGCTATGCAACTCTTCTCATGGAGTATTCCAGTTTCTCAGAGCCCCAAGCCCAGGACTGCCCTTCTTCTTGAACCAGTGGTGTCCGAGATAGAGGCAAACTACTAGTCAGACCTGCTTTCTGTTTGAGGCACCAGCCGTGGGCAGGCTTATAGGCTGCCATGTATAGTTGTACCATATGCTAGGGTGGCTCTAAGCCATAGTGCTGGCTGCTATACATCCCACCTGGCCTGGTACCCCAGACTTGCCTGGCTCCTGTTGGAGACTGGCTTCTTCCCTAGGATCCTGCTTGCCCTCTCCCAGGTACCATCCAGGGATGCCTCTGAGTGGCCTTTCTCTCAAAATTACGTATTGCTCAAAATCACGTGCGTGTATGCTCTGTCACGTCCAACTCTTTGGGACCCCATGGACTGTAGCCTGCCAGGTTCTTCTGTCCATGTAATTTTCTAGGCAGGTATCCTGGAGTGGGTTGCCATTTCCTAGTCCAGGGGATCTTCCCAACCCAGGACTCAAACCTGTATCTTTTGTGTCTCCTGCATTTGCAGGTGGATTCTTTACCAACTGCACCATCTGGGAAGCCCTGTATTGCTCTGTGGACTCTGCTACATTAACTCCCCTCCCCCGGGGGAATGTTCTGACTCTCCCTCTGCCAGATGGACCGGACCAGGCTTTTCTCTGCCTCTCACCTGACTCATGTCAGTCCCTGGGTCTTCATCTGAGTACAGATACTGGCTAGTTAGTGTTAAAAATGATAAAGAAAACAAGTTAAGTGATTCAAACTTCAACACTTCATGAAGCAGATAGTGTCCTTTTGGAAAAATGCAAAATGGGTGCAGAAGGCAAGAAGCTTTTATTGGGACTGTCAGTGAGGGGTGAGAGAAGACCCCGTGTTTTAGGTGTGCTTCTCCAGAGAAACAGAGCAGATAAGATATTTTTATGTCTAGAGGAGATTAACTACGAGGACCTCCACACAAGTATGGAGACTGATTGTCCACATTCTGCAGGGGGCAGCCTGGAGACCCAGGCGGGCTGATGGCAGAGGCCAAGTTCTGACACCTGGGAGAACTGATGGTGGAAGTTGCAGTCTGAGTCTGAAGCAGGCTGATGTCCCTGCTCAAAGATAGTCAGGCAGAGAGATGGAATTCTTTCTTATTCAGCCTTTCATTCAATTCAGACCTTAAAGAGAATTGATGCGGTCCACGCACACTGGTGAGGTCTATCTGCTTTATTCAGTATACTGATTCAAATGTTAATCCCACCCAGAAACATCCTCCCAGACACACTCAGAACAATGTTTAACTGAATATCTGGGCAAATGTTTAACTGAATATCTGGGCACTCCATGGCCCAGTCAAGCTGCCACGTAAATGTAACCGTTGTACCTTGAATGGAACATTATAATACCAACTGACAGAAAACCTGCTATTGCCTCTTTGAGCAGAGAAAACTCACAGTAGAAATGAAGCTGCATTTCAGTGGCCTCAGTTGCCTTATTTTCTCTTACGTCCAGTCTTCACAGGGAGAACTGAGAGCCCTGTCCTTTGGAATCCTTCCTGGGCTCTCATGAATGGACACACTCTCCACTTCCTCTCCCATGCTTGCTGCCTCTCTCTCTCGATGTCTTGTGGCTCTTGTAATCTGTGTATCTCATAATACACCCAGCACAGAGTCTTACACAAAGAAGGAGTTCAGGAAATGCCTTTGAAAGAATAAGAGATCTGAAAATCTCTTTCTTTTGGGTAAAGTCATGCAGAACTCAGAGGGTAAGGGAGGGAAGCCCAGGAAGAGGAGTGTCTCCTGGGAAGACCACTGGGCAAGGTATCTGGGGACCCAGGCTTGTATGGGTTCTGCTACTGAGCACCTATGTGGCTCTGTCACCTTGCTCAGCCTTTCTGAGCATTGGTTTCATCTGATCCATGGTTGGAATGCTAGTGATACCTATCCTGCCTACTTCAGAAGCACCTGGAGCTTTGGAGAAGACTAAATGGAGCATCTCCTAGGAAGGAACACAAAATATTATAAAGATGCTATAAAATGTGTTGTGGGTTTGTTGTTGTTTCATAGGTGTGTGTGTGCTATGTCCACAGATGGTAAATTCCTAGTCATCGGGAACCCTGGGTCTCATGTATTCCTCAGAGTTCCAAGGACAGAGAAGAACTTGGAAGGGGCTTGCCATCAGTCTGCCAATCTGAGCTTGCATTGCTGTGAGGGCTTGCTGAGTCTGAAAGGGACTAATGATCCTCAAATTTCAAGGCCTATGTCTCATTTTTTTGTAAGTGAGAGTCAGACATGACTGAGTGACTGAACACATACACATGAGTAAGAAAATACTGCATTAAGGGTTTAGTGAAAGGAAGTGAACATGGAAATATTCCTGTCTCCTCTGGAGAGGGGCTGGGTGCAGGATACACGCTACATACAAGGTCCTGTTCTAAGTGCAGGTGGGAGAAAAAGATTCATTAAGCATCCCAAACTTGGCCAGTTTTTGAGCATTGAGCACCTGCAGCGTGCCAGGTAGGGTGTTTTTCCTGTGCTCATACAAATAGCTCTCATGGCGGCTCTGTGGGGTAAGGATTGTTATCCCTGTTTTGCAGTGGGGGAAGCTTGGAGGGCAATAGAGTTGAAGCATAGTGCCCAGCAAATGCTGTGCAGAACTGGGACTCAGATCATGTCTTGATTCAAAGCCGTTACTCTTTTCATTTTGTTATATGAAGTATGAATCTGGTTTATAATTTAGGATTTTGCACAAGCCCCATTGTTATTCTTAAAAAAAAGAGAAAAAGAAGGTATACTAGTATGTAGATTCTTTTAAATGACACTCCTAGAAGTTAGAATGTTACGGGGTACCAGTTCATTTTCAGGCTCTAGTTTTTAATTTTCCATGAAAATTGCTTTGTGTTTATAACCAATTTGGTTTAACATGCTTCCCTCCCTCTTTAGTGGATATTACCAAATATTTGCAACAATCCCCTAGATGTTTTGTGCTAACCAAGGACTTGGTTGTTCTTATCATTTTAAAATGATAAAATTAAAATTTACCCTCAAAGGATTAGGGCTCTGAAAACATACCATTTTGTTGGTTCCAGGCACAGGAAATAAATCTACACGGAAAGAAAGGGGTCAGGGTAATATAATTGTGGTGACCCCTGCCTCTCCGTGGACCTAGGCATGGGGTTTTGGGCAGCACGCAGCCTGCCTGAAAAAAGGCTCCCTGCCCTCGGGTAAGAGAAGGACGTATGGCCTGGGGAGAGAAAGTAATACAGAAAGATGAAGGAGAAAATGAGTTGTAGGAAAAGAAGGGGAGATTGTAATTGTAACTTTAAATTTTCAAACATATTGGGAACTACACAGTATTTAACAAAGATGACCCTGAAATAGAAGGTTCATATAACATATCACATGAGTATGTATTCCATTTACAAGTGTTTTCTGCGTCTCTTGTCAGTGCCCAGCAGTTTTCATTCTAGCAGTAGACATGCATCACTTATTTTCTTTAACTTCCTGGTCACCCAAGATTAACTGGTATTTAATTGAGTCAGTCAGTTTGTCCACAAACATTTAAGGAGCATACCCTATGGATAAGATACTATTCTGGGTGCTGATGAGAGAAAAAGAAGCGCTAAGGATTTTAACTGTCCTCTGAGAGCTACCAGTTCTGCACAGGGACTGATTAGCACTAATGTAAGCAAGGTACCCTACCAACATAAAATATGAGTGTTACAGAGGAGAGAGAGATGATTATTTGTGGAGATGTGCTAATACTTCCTGCAGGCAGTGATATTAAATTGGTGTTTACTTCTGTGAATACTAGCAGGAGGCTGCATTCTGGATGAGGAGGATGTGGAACTAGAGAGCAGAGGCCACACATGAGGACCTATGATATGACCGGCTGGAATAAAAGGTGATTGAAAACGGTAGTCAGAGGTGAACGAGGGAAGGTTGGCAGGGGATAGATTGCAGAGAGCATTTAATGCCACATATAGCCATCAGGATTTGCTCAGAGAAGCAAAATTATTACAATATTTGAAGAAAGTGGGGAAAACCACTAGACCATTCAGGTATGACCTAAATCAAATCCCTTATGACTATACAGTGGAAGTGAGAAATAGATTTAAGGGACTGGATATGATAGACAGAATGCCTGATAACTATGGACAGAGGTTTTTGACATTGTACAGGAGACAGGAATCAAGACCATCCCTAAGAAAAAGAATGCAAAAAAGGAAAATGGCTGTCTGAGGAGGCCTTACAAATAGCTGTGAAAAGAAGAGAAGCAAAAAGCAAAGGAGAAAAGGAAAGACATACTCATTTGAATGCAGAGTTCCAAAGAATAGCAAGGAGAGATAAGAAAGCATTCCTCAGTGATCAATGCAAAGAAATAAAGGAAAACAATAGACTGGGAAAGACTAGAGATCTCTTCAAGAAAATTAGAGATACCAAGGGAACATTTCATGCAAAGATGGGCTCAATAAAGAACAGAAATGGTAGGGATCTAACAGAGCAGAAGATATTAGGAAGAGGTGGCAAGAATACACAGAAGAACTGTACAAAAAAGATCATCACTCCTCAGATAATCACAATGGTGTGATCACTCACCTAGAGCCAGACACCCTGGAATGTGAAGTCAAGTGGGCCTTAGGAAGCATCACTATGAACAAAGCTAGCGGAAGTGATGGAATTTGAGCTCCAGTTGAGCTATTGAAATTTGAGCTATTGAGATATCTCCAGTTGAGCTATTTCAAATCTTGAAAGATGATGCTGTGAAAGTGCTGCACTCAATATGTCAGCAAATTTGGGAAACTCAGCAGTAGCTACAGGACTGGAAAAGGTCAGTTTTCATTCCAATCCCAAAGAAAGGCAATGCCAAAGAATGTTCAAACGACTGCACAATTGCACTCGTCTCACATGCTAGTAAAGTAATTATCAAAATTCTCCAAGCCAGGCTTCGATAGTCCATGGACCATGAACTTCCAGATGTTCAAGCTTGTTTTAGAAAAGGCAGAGGAACCAGAGATCAAATTGCCAACATCCACTGGATCATTGACAAAGAGAGCTCCAGAAAAACATCTATTTCTGCTTTATTGACTATGCCAAAGCCTTTGACTGTGTGGATCACAATAAACTGTGGAAAATTCTGAAAGAGATAGGAATACCAGACCACCTGACCTGCCTCTTGAGAAACCTGTATGCAGGTCAGGAAGCAACAGTTAGAACTGGACATGGAACAACAGACTGGTTGCAAATAGGAAAAGGAATACATCAAGGCTGTATATTGTCACCCTGCTTATTTAACTTCTATGCAGAGTACATCATGAGAAACACTGGGCTGGAAGAAGCACAAGCTGGAATCAAGATTACTGGGAGAAATATCAATAACCTCAGATATGCAATGACACCACCCTTATAGCAGAACTTGAAGAAGAACTAAAGAGCCTCTTGATGAAAGTGAAAGAGGAGACTGAAAAAGTTGGCTTAAGCCTCAAAGTTCAGAAAACTAAGATCATGGCATCTTGTCCCATCACTTCATGGGAAATAGATGGGGAAACAGTGGAAACAGTGTCAGACTTTATTTTTCTAGGCTCCAAAATCACTGCAGATGGTGATTGCAGCCATGAAATTAAAAGACACTTACTCCTTGGAAGGTAAATTATGACCAACCTAAATAGCGTTATTAAAAAGCAGAGACATTACCTTATTAACAAAGGTCCATCTAGTCAAGGCTATGGTTTTTCCAGTAGTCATGTATGGATGTGAGAGTTAGACTATAAAGAAAGCTGAGCACGGAAGAATTGATGCTTTTGAACCATGGTGTTGGAGAAGACTCTTGAGAGTCTTTTGGACTACAAGGAGATCCAACCAGTCCATCCTAAAGGAGATCAGTCCTGAGTGTTCATTGGAAGGACTGATGTTGACGCTGAAACTCCAATACTTTGGCCACCTGATGCGAAGAGCTGACTCATTTGAAAAGACCCTGATGCTGGGAAAGATTGAGGGCAGGAGGAGAAGGGACGACAGAGGATGAAATGGTTGGATGGCGTTGCTGACTCAGGGGACATGGTTTGGGTAGACTCCGGGAGTTGGTAATGGACAGGGAGGCCTGGCGTGCTGTGGTTCATGGGGTTGCAAAGTGTCGGACACGACTGAGCAACGGAACTGAACTGAACTGATTTATTACAGGAATTAGATCTTACTCTATTGTGAGAGGAGCTAGTATAGTTTGGACTTTCTATGATTATATAACAAGTCACTCCAAAACTTAGTGGCCTAAAAAGACAGCCATGTTGCCTGCTCATAATTCTGTAGGTTCACTGCAGCTCAGCTGAGTGGCTTCTTGCTGTTCTCATTGGGATCTCGCATGGAGCTACGTAGGAATGTCCACGATGGCTTTGCTACTATGTCTGTTGCTTAGCAGGGATGGCTGAGAGTCTGTGACTCCTCTGTCTCCACATAGCCTTCCCACGTGGCTAGTTTGGATGCTTTACATAGTGGCTGGATCTTAAGAACTCATACTCCAGTAGGACATGCCTCAGTATTCAAATGCTTGTTAAACCTCATGCTTGCAAATGGCCCATTGGTCTCAAGCCTAGAGTCCATGTAGGAGAAGAAATGCAAAGGCAAGGGTACTGAGAGGTGTACCTCATTAGGGCCTTCAGATTAGCCATCTGCTGCACCAGGCAAAGGGATTAGGAATTTTTTCAGTGGGTAAGAGGGAGCTATTGAAAAATTTGCAGAGGAAGGTACCACAATGAGATTATTGTTTTAGAAAAATGAGTCTGACAATTGTGTAGAAGCACATGAGGTAGGAAGAACAATTAAAAGACTTTTGTAAATGGTCAAGGTGAGAGAAAACAAGGGGTAGAGCTAGCATATATATCAGAAAACTTCTTATATGCTTTCAGATCTAAATCTCTCACTTCCTCTGATTGGTGGCTCAGATGGTAAAGAATCTGCCTGCAGTGCAGTAGATGTGAGTTGGATCCCTGGGTCAGGAAGATGCCCTGTAGCAGGGAATGGCCACCCACTCCAGTATTCTTGCCTGGAGAATCCCATGGACAGAGGAGCCTGGCGGGCTACAATCCATGGGGTTGTAAAGAGTCAGATATGACTGAATGAAGAACATTTCACTTTCTGATTACAAGGGAGCTGACTCCTACGGCCTGTGTTTCCCAGACTCCAAACTAAGTGTCAGCTGGCTTCCTACTGGTTTGGCAAATGAGGCACTCTGGTAGAAGAAGGGAGGGAAAGAGGGGTAGATATCTTTTCTGTTTCCAGATTCTTGTCTGTTTCAGTTGGTACTTTGACAGCAGTGGTAACTTCTTTGGCAGCAGTGGCTTTAGCTTTGGTAATTCTGTCTTCCATTTTTGCCTCTCCAAGGTAGAGAGAGTAGCAACTTACCATTGCACTCATTTCTGGATTGCTTGATTATCCCTTGTTTAGCTTCTTACTGTTTCTAGCACCTGTAGAACTCAAATTCTGTATTAAGTCTATTTAAAATAATTAGTATAGTTTTATATCTTCATGGGCCTTCCCATGTGGCACTAGTGGTAAAGAACCTGCCTGCCAATGCAGGAGACATAAGAGACACAGGTTTGATCCCAGGATCAGGAAGATCCTCTGGAAGAGGGCATGGGAACCCACTCTAGTATTCTTGCCTGGAGAATCCCATGGACATAGGATAACAGCAGGCTATAGTCCATGGAGTCTCAAGTAGTCAGACAGAGCTGAGCAACTCAGCACAGCATAGCACATATCTTTGTGGTTCAATCCTGGCTGATACAGCAGGCCAGTGGGAGTAGAGAAAGGGAAACACATAGAAAGATGATACGTAGTATTTTGAAAAGAATTGTAGAAGTGAGTATTTTAGAATGTCAATAGATTTCTATGGTCACTTGGGGTTTCTGAATTAGGGTAACTGAGAATGGTAATATGAGTAGAAAAATAGAACAATAATGAGGGGAAACAGCCTCTGGAAAAAAAGATGATGAATTCAGTTTGGGACATACTAAATGTTTGAGTGGTGGGTTATTTAGATGATGACTACCAGCAGGCAGTTGGGGGAAAGATCAGAGGCAGGAGTTTAGCTTTTGGTTCCATATGAGTGGAAGTGGTTGTTGAGATTATGAAATTTTATAATATGGCCAGGAGGAGAAAGGAATGAAAACAAAAATGTAACTACCTGTGTATAGGGAGAAAGGGAGTAAAGAAGAGCACAAGAAGAGTTCCAGGAGAGGGGACAGAACCACAAAAGATATTATTATGAAAACCAAGGAGAAAATTTCAGAAAGAAGGGGAAGTTTCAGTTCTCTATTGCTGCTGTAACAAGTTACCACAAACTTAAAGGCTTAGTGGCCAAAGAAAAATATCTTCAGTTCTGTAAATCGCCATCCTGGCAAGGTTCTCAACTGTCTAAAATTAAGACTTCACAGGACTGCATTCTTTTCTGGAGGTTTTAACAGTTAATCTGTTTACCTGATCCTTAGGATTGTTGGCAGAATTCACTTTCTGATGGTTGTAGGACTGAGGTCCCATTTCCTTGTTGGCTTTTGCCTGAGGACCTCCCCAGATGCTGGAGGCTGTCTTCCTCCATTTTCAGCAATGGTGGATTAAGTCTATCTCATGCTTCAAAGCTCTCCTATTGCCTTTTTCACCACATTTCTCTGGCTGACTCTTGGCTCATATGATTAGATTGTCCCCATATGAATAATTTATGAATCTCTCCCTCTCTCCAGGTCTGTAACCTTGATCACATTGCCAGTTCCCCTTTGCCATATGATACAACATATTCACAGGATCCAGGGATTAGGAGCTGGGCATTTTGGGGGGATCATTATTCTGTCTGGTCTTCCCTGGTGGCTCAGATGGTAAAGAAGCCACCTGCAATAGGGGAGACCTGGGTTCGATCCCTGGATTGGAAAGATACCCTGGAGGACGGCATGGCAACCCACTTCAGTATTCTTGCCTGAAAAATCCCTATGGACAGAGGAGCCTGGTGGGCTACAGTCCATAGGGTCACAAAGAGTTGGATACGACTGAGTGACCAAGCACACAGCACATTATTCTGTCTATCACCGAGGATAAACTGTTTCTTTTATGTGATGCAAAAGCCAGATAGAGAAATAAGAAGAGAACTTAGGACTTGGTGCTTGGAAGTCTGAGGTGCCCTTTGGGATAAATGCTTCCATGGAGTGAGGATGGCAGAGGACAGCTTGCTGGGCTTGATGGAGCCTGAGGGTGGACAGGAGGTGGAAGCAGAGTCACGCAGTAGGCAGAGCTCTGAGGTTATTGGTACTTTGGGAGAGCCAGAGCTCAGTACTTGTTTAGAAAGTGCACATCTCTTAAGGAGTTTGGTGACGAAGTGAAGGAAAACAGAAGCACGCCTGAAGGTTAAGGGGAATTCCTGGAGAAATAGAAATGGGAGATGACAAGGTAGATGCAAAATCAGATAACTGAAGAATAGCTGTTGAGGGTTACTTGGGAGATGGAAAGGAATAGGGCCAAGTCAAGATGGAGGGTCAGTCTTAAAAAGGAGGAGGGAATCTCTGTACTTGACACAGGAAGGAAGAAGAGGGTATATGAACACAGTCATTTGAAAGTAAAAAGAAGAAGAGATGGAGATGATTAATGTCAGAGATGCAGTGATCTTCTTTGAAGGATTGTGGTTATCTGTGTATAACCGTGAGGGATGTGAAGAGATGGGTCTGGGAAGATAGGAACTTAAATTGAAAAGCTGCCAGAAGTTTATTTTTTTTTCCCCTGTAAATTGGCTCCTCCCCCGCTTCCCTCTGTTATAAGCAAGGCAGAAGGTAGCCGAATCAGATCTCTCAAGTTTGCAACTGCAAAAACCGGGTCAGACTGATTAAAATCTTAATTCTAACTTTTTAGGAAGAAACAATTTGACTAGTTCCTCTTAATTCAGATGTCCCCTCTTAATCCAATCAGGCGTGACTAAATGGAGCAAGTATGTGGGAGTGTTTCATGGCAGTCATTTCCCAGAGGAGGTAGTAAGGTGATAAGCTCCCACGAGCTTCCATGCTGGTGGGAGAGTTTTATTTAACCAGTATAGTGAGATCAGTAAGGATAAAAGCAGGAGTGGATGAATGCCTGATGGCTGTAATAACAACAATGGTCATGGTTAGATTATTACTGGAGCTTGGGTTTGGGGGTTTATTCTGAGGGTTTCTATGGATCACTGAATGGAAGAAAACATGAGAGTCTATTTTTAAAAGGACTGCTTTAGGTTATATAATTTTTTTTTTTTTTTTTAATTTAAAAACAAAAAAGGGATAGAACCACACCAGGGAAAATGAAAGTTTGGAATGCAGAAAGTGGGAAAGGGAAGGCAACCCACTTGTCACCAGGTGTTGTTGGCTAACCTCCAGGACAAGGGCAGAGATCTTTTTCCTGAAGGTGGGCAGGGCTCAGCCTGCTAAATTCAGAAATCCTAAACAGATTAAAATGATGCTAGGCATTAATGTGGCTTCACTGAGTGAATTTCCTTCCTTGAATTAACAAGATTAGCATTATTGTTATTAAAATAAATTGTTTTATGTGTGAACAAGCCGATTTTCAGAAATCAAATTGCCTTATGGAATGTTTTCTAGGCCAAATTCATCGAATACCAGAGTCCTGAAGATGGTAACGAAAAGGCCACCCCAAGATCCAGGTACGTAACAAGATGATGAAAGATCCCTGTACTCTACTCTGTATAACTACTGGGTTCCATTTTCATGGCATGAGTTTCAGAGTCTACATGAGTATGGAGGGCCTATCACTGTGGGCAAAACTGTTATGCTCCTCCTTGGAAACATAGTCACAAATGGGTTGGGGCCTTTTCATGAATGAAGGTCAGGGAGGAAGCTCTCATTTTAGAAGTTGTTGTTGTTTAGTAGCCAACTCATGTCTCACTCTTCAGTGGCCCTATGGACTGTAGCCTGCCAGACTCCTCTGTCCATGGGATTTCCCAGGCAAGAATATTGGAGTGGGTTGCCATTTCCTTCTTCAGGGGATCTTCCTGACCCAAGGATCAAACCTCCATCTCCTGCATTGGCAGGTGGATTCTTTACTGCTGAGCCACCTGGGAAGTCCCCATTTTAGAAGCAACTCCACTTAAATATTTATGATAAGTTTCAAGTCTCTGAGAATATTAGTTCTTAATGTGAACATCGATAGGCCCATAGCGCGAATGAGATGAAAGCCACTACTAGTCTTGTAATGCATCAGCTTAAATAGTCCCACTGACACAAGCCCACACTTGACTTTCTTTGTTATGCATTACCAAGGAGAAGAAATAAATCTCAGCATGAGGTTTGCTGGAGCAAAATAATTCACCTCAATGGTATCTCTGTTATCCTAAATTTCATTCTTTCCCTGATAGCTACATCAACACACATTGATCATCTTTGACTACACAGTAAAGACTTGAATGGATTTAACTTTTTTCATAGAAAACTTCTCAAGTGGAAACTTTTTGTGCCAAATGCTTTACCCTCAATTGTTAAGGACATTCCTTAGCAGTGTTATGATCATGTGTGAATTCAAAGCCAATTTAAGATAGGTTGCCTTCAGTTGATAACATTTCTCAGAGTCTTGTCCATGATTTTTACTTTGCATCATGCCTTTGAAGCTGACTCTGGCCTTTGTGCCCTGACACTGAATTAATTCTTGGAAATAGAGTTTTGGATAAAGTAGGAAAGAATAGCTTTATTGCTTTGCCAGAAGGGGGCTGTCACAGAGAGCTAATGCCCTCAAAACTGTGTGTCCCAACCTAGAGGGGTTAGTGAAAAGGTTTATAGTAATGGTTCAAAGAGGGCGTGATCAGCTCGTGGACATTCTTCTGACTGGTTGGTGGTAAGGTAAGTGAGAATCAGCATCACCAATCTTTGGGTTCCAACCAGTCTGGGGTCTTCGTACTTGTGGGCAGCATATCGTTAATTTTTCTCAAACCTGGTGGGCATTTCTGTATCTGCAAAACAGTTCAAAGATATTGTTATGTGTATTGCTTGAGGGGGATCCAAGACCTTGCCCCCAAGACTGCACTACTGTTTCTCTTGACTGTTCCTCCATTGTCTCTGCATCTCCTCCCTTCTCTAATTAGCATCTGTTTGAACTTGCCCTTGGAACTCAGGGAAGTTCTAGGAGGCTGAATGAAGCCTGTTTCCCCTATCCAAGAAATAGGGTATACCTGTGGCTGATTCATGTTGATAATTGGCAGAAAACAACAAAATTATGTAAAGCAATTATCCTTCAAATAAAAAATAAATAAATTTTAAAAATTACATTATATGAAGTAAAAAAGAGAAATAGGGGACACAGAGAAGCTTTTGTGTCAGGAACCTGTGAGCCTTTTGTGCACAAGGTCCCGCTTGGTATCATCTTATAATTGATTTCATTTAAAGAAAACTGTACAATTAATGCTTCTTAAAAATAAGGACATTGTACTTTCCTCCTCTTCTGACATTTTTGAAAGCATCTCTGTCCAATAGAACTTCCTGTGATGAAAGAAATGCTCTATGTTTGCACTGTCCAGCACAGTATCCACAAGCCATGAATGGCTACTAAGCTCTTGACATGTGACCATTATTCCTGATAAACTAAATTATGAATTTTCTTTAAATATTAATTTAAATTTAAGTAGCCACATTTGTCTGTTTTGCGCTTGAAATGTGGCTCATGTGACTGAAGAACTGAATTTTCAACTTATTTAAATAGCCATGTAGTTTTTGTTTTCCATATTGGATAGCACATATATAGAATAGTTTCATCACTGCAGGAAGTTCTATTGGATATTTCAGTTCTAGATATAAAATTCTTCAAGAGCAGGGAGTGGGCAGTCGTCTCTGTAACCCTGAGCCCCTAAGGTGGAGAATGCACTTGTCCACATGCTTATTGCTTGATAAACTCCCTAATAGGAAGGCCTACTTCTTGAAGGGCACATTTTTCACTTCTGGTCTTTGATTCATTATAAAATGTACTTCTAGCTCTTTCAGTTCCTTGCTGCTTTAGGATTACTGTATTTCTCCTTCTCAGTTCTTACCCAGCTGTTAGAACTGATTTCAACCATGTAGTCTGATGCCTTTACTAATTTGATCTGTCCCACTCCTGATAGATGAAGGTAACTAATTAAATACAAACAAATAATTTATAAAAACAAATGTAGTGTGTTAATCAGGGTACGTAAATTTAGAGTACGATTTAAAGAACATCTAATATTTAGATACAGTGCGGTATCTCTCAGGACACTGCATATGTAATGAATCCCTGCATAATCTAATTCTAATTTTTTCTAGGGCACATTAATTAGAAGGAAACCTCCCTGAACTGGCATGGGTTTCACAATGTCTGTGTGCTTCGGGTCTTCACAAAAGCTTGGTATTCAAAGCCCCTGAAAGATGTTTAGCTAGCTGGTTATTTGTCCAACCCCTAAAGTTTTTTTCTCTGAAAATAATTGAAAAGTGCTTTTCTCCACACAGAGAGAGGGTTTTGAATGAAATGACAGGAAACCATCACCCTCTACTATGGCTGCACGGACGCATAGATCAGATTCGATCATTGTTTCATAAGTGTGCTATGTATTGTAAAGCTGCATTGAGTTAACATATGTAAGAAAGGATATGAGTTTTTTAAAAGAGGCCATGCTAGATCAGAGATCATGCTCATAAACTATAGGTTTATCAGAGGAGGTCAGTGAGAATATCTTGGTGTACCCAGTGGTTTACAGCAAGGGCTATCTGGAGAGGAAGTGTGTTTGAATTATCTGAATCCTGGATTACCAGGGACGTGACCTTGGATAGATTACTTTTTGCCTCTCTGCCTCAGTTTGGTTATCAATAAAATGAGACTATTTACACTATAAGCTCATGTGGCAGTTAAAAGAGTAAGTTCTCAAAAAACTCCCTTATTTCTTGTTATCCAGCTGCTAGAACTGGTTTCACCCATACAGTTGACCTCCTTTGACAAACTTGTGGTTTCTGAGCATGATCTCTGATCTAGTATGACCTCTTTTAAAAGATTCATATCCTTTCTTACAGATTAACTCAACACAGCTTCACAATACATAGCATACTTATAAAATAATAATATTACAAACAGTGTTATTATTACCTTCCATCTATGTTTGACAAGGAATGGAGACTCTTACAACACATAATTAGATAGAGTCAGAGAAAGTACCAATTGAGAATGAACAGTGAGGCTGTTTATCACAGACTAGAGAAATCACATTACTGCCATAAGCAAAGGAAAAAGAATTTGTAGATTCCTTTTCATGGAAGGAATATTTCTGTGCATCCAGGTCATGTCTTCCCAGCATCCTTTCAGTGTAATTCTCTTTGTAGTGGAAAGCCTTCTCATTGCGTATTCTGTCTGTGGCTGCCTGGTCTCCCCTCGTCTTCCTTTCCTCCCAGCATTATTTCCTGAATCAGGAATTGAGCTGAAGAGCTACCCTGTAAATTCTAAGGTGGCAGTACCCAGGTGACTTGTGGTGCTGAGGGATTTCTGAATCCCTTTCTTCTTCGTAACCAGGTTACATAAACACACTAGGCTTACTTAGCCCAGTTCCAGGCACAGGAGATGTGTCCGTGTCCTCAGCCCCACACATTAGGACTAAGTAAGAGGTGCTAACCATCTTGCTAATCTAACCCTTGTGATTTGCCTCCATTTAGGGAATGGAAATTTCTGGCTTGTTGATTTTAACCTAGTTCTCCATCTTCCCAGCTTCCTGAATTGGAGCTTTGACCTTGATTTCTGAAATGCCTTCCTGGAATGAGACTTTCTTCCAAGAATCCAGTGACTGGGATTCTCCTACATTTTAGTGGTCACTTTCCTGTCTGGGCCTCTTCACGCAGCCCACCCTAAATTCCTTATCATTTCCTTCCCATTTTATACGGGAATCTCTGTACCCCTCATATTGGGGCCTATTGTCCGCTGCTTCAGCTCTGACAGGAAATTGCTGCAGTCTGGAAACATGCTTTACAGGAGATATTTTCCTCATGTCTAGAGGAAAGATTTGGGTCTATTTCCCTCCTTTTGGCTCATCTGATCCACTGGTGTGACTCTACCCATGTCCTGCTTAGGGCGTCTGACCAGAGACCTCAGTGAAACTATACACATTATTTTCTCATTCAGCGAATACTTATTGTGCACCCTTTTTGTACTATTCTAGACACAGGAGATACTGAAGAGAGCAAAACAGTCTCATCCTCATGTTGCCCAGATGCCATTATATGTACATGTGTGATTTGATTTGGAATTTTTCTACTGTTGTTTTGTGTGTGCCAATTTGTAAAGATGTTTGAAATAGATATAGTCTATTTTTAAAGATATAGTATTTAATAACTGTAAGAATTAACTTTTAACTCTCCTATGTTGTTCATGGACTTCCCAAGTGGCTCAGTGGTAAAGAATCTGCCTGCCAATGCAGGAGATGCTGGTTCGATCTCTGGATAGGGAAGATCTCTTAGAGGGAAATGGCAACCCACTCCAGTTCTTGCCTGGGAAATCCCATGGACAGAGGAGCCTGGCAGGCTACAGTCTGCGGGGGTCACAAAAGAGACACAACCGAGTGACTAAAAATGTTTATAATGTACCACTTCATTACTGTGGTTACCAAGTAGATAGTGACAGGTGTGGCTGTGGGGAGGAGTTCAAGTTGATTATGTTCATATTTAGTGTCTGATTAGGTCTAAATATTGCTCAGCTATGCACATTCAAAAGACAGAAATTTCCTCTCTTGTGGTGAAGGAATAGTGTGTCATTTTAAGTAAAAATATTACATAATATTTATTTTAGGTTAATATTATCAATTTAGAAGATTCTGTATATCAAATGCAGTTAAACAAAAGCTTTATTCCACCTTCAAAAGGATGAACATGCATGCACATTTTTACTATATATAAACCACTCATGCATTAGTATCTTCATGTGAGATCACAGAGGGTTCTGCAAGAAACTCGTCTTCTGTCTGCAAGAACCAGCAGACAGAAATCTCAGCTAATGGTTGTATTTCAATGATACATAAAATAATTGGTTTGAAATTCAGCAAGGTAACTTTTGTCTTCCCTAACATCAGTCAACTGTACAATCTTACTTTGTTGGTTCATTATCATGAGGATGGATGTGGTTGTATTAAAACAGCTGTCCATAGTAGTTACCCATGTGTTCACTAATTATTGAATAACTGTTGCCTTTGAGTAGAATTCATCCATCATACTGTCTCTCTTTAAATTGTAAAATACACATAACATAAAATTTACCATCTTAACTATTCTTGAGGTACAATTTGGTGGCATTTAAGTGCATTCACATTTTGTGCTACCATCACCACTTTTTTTTTTTCTTTTTTTGACTGCACAGCTTGTGGGATTTTATTTCCTTGACTGAGATTGAATCTGGGCCCTTGACAGGTTTATCCATGTTGTAACATGTGTCAGAGTTTCTGTCCTTTTTACGGCTGAATAATATTTTATTGTATGCATATACCACATTTTGTTTATTCATCCAATTTTCAGTGGATACATGTGTTCCTTCTACTTTTTGGATACTGGAAATAATAATTTACACGAATAGGTACATCTCTCTGAGTTCTTGCTTTCAGTTCTTTTGTCGGCTGTGCTTTTGATGTCATATTCAAGAAATCATTGTTAAATCCAAAATCATGAAGATTTTCTCCTCTGTTTCTATTTTAGAGTTTTATAGATTTAGCTCTTACATTTAGATTTTTTATGCATTTTAAATTGATTTTTGTATACAGTGTAAGGTAAAGATTCAACTTTATTCTTTTGTATGCAGGTATCCAGTTTTCCCAACACCATTTGTTATAAAACTGTCCTTTCCTCAT
Organism: Giraffa tippelskirchi; assembly: GCF_054371585.1. Taxonomy (NCBI): domain Eukaryota; kingdom Metazoa; phylum Chordata; class Mammalia; order Artiodactyla; family Giraffidae; genus Giraffa; species Giraffa tippelskirchi. The sequence goes on from NC_137276.1 coordinate 171,280,196, forward strand.
AGAATGGTCTTAGTATTCTTGTCAATAATCATTTAGCCATATGTATTAGGATTTATTTAGCCTCTCTGTTCTATTCTGTTGGTCTATATACGTGTGCCTTTCAGTACTGTACTGTTTTGATTATTGTGACGTTGCAGTAAGTTTTGAAATTGGAAAATGTGAGACCCCCAACTTTGTTTTTCTTTTTCAGCATACTTTTGTTATTTGGTATCCCCTGAAATTCCATGTGAATGAAGTTTTATGTTTCTGCAAAATATATTATTGGGATTTTAATAGGGATTATATTGAATCTATAGATCACTTTGAATAGTTTTGGTACTTCCAATATTAAATATTCTAATCTATGAACATAAATGTCTTTTATTTATCTGTATATAGAATTTCTTTCATTAATAGTTTGAAATTTTCAGTTTATATGGTTTTTGCCTCTTTTAAATTTATTCCTAAATATTTTATTTTTTTGATGATTTTACAAATCATATTTTTTTAAAAAAATCCTTTTTTATTGTTCATTGTTAGTGTATAGAACCACAACTGATTTTTGCATGCTGATTTTGTATCCTGCAGTTTTACTGAATTTATTTATTAATTCTAAGTTTTTAATAAAATCTTTAGGATTTTTTCCATTTAAGATTATGTCATCTGTGAACAGAGATGATTTTACTTCTTCCTTTCTAATTTGGATGCCTTTTATTTATTTTTCTTACCTAATTTCTCTAGATAGGACTTCCAGTATTATGTTGAATAGATGTGGTGAAAGTGAGTATCCTTGTCTTATTTCAGATCTTGGAAGAACAGTTTTCAGTCTTTCGTCTTTTTTTAATCAAGAATGTCTTTATTGATAAAAATACTAATCGTTAAGCATTTGCAGTAGTAACATCGAAGATCACTGATAACAGATCACTGTAATAAATATAATGAAAAATTTTGAAATATTTTGAGAATTATCAAAATGTGACCCAGAGACATGAAGTGAGCAAATGCTGTTGGAAAATGGCACCAATAGATATATGCTCAATGCAGAGCTGTCATAAACCTTCAGTTTGTTTCAAAAGGAAAAGTGCAGTACTTGCAAAACACAATAAAGCATAGTAAAATGAGGTATGCCTGTATATGCTGTCACTGAACATTATGCTTTTATATGTGTATGATTTGCTTGAATAAGATTCCTGTACTACATGGAAAAGTTTAAGAGGATGGGGACCATGTCTGTTTTGCTCATCACTGTATCTCACCACCCAGTAGAATAATGGCAGATAATAGGTGCTGCATAAATCTTTGTTTCTTCTACTTTCTTTTAATTCACCCTGTTTTTTTTATTTGAATAGCACCATTTCATTTCTTTAAAAAATACTTTTCTTAGAGCAGTTTTAGGTTTACTGCAAAATTGAGCAGAAAGTACGGTGATTTCTCATAAGAAATCAAGCCGTGAAAAGACATGGAGAAAACATAAATGTATATTACTAAGTGAGAGAAGTCAATCTGAAAAGGTAGGTATGAATAGGTGTAGCACAGAGGATTTTTAGAGCAACGAAAATACTCTGTATGTTATTATAGTGTTGTATTGACATCATTATACAATTTGTCAAAACTCACAGAATGTACAAGAGTGAACCCTGATGTGAACTATAGACTTCGGGTGACAATAAGGTGTCATTGTTGGTTCATTGCTTGTAACAAATGTAGAAATCTAGTGCATATTATCAATCTTTCCTTATTGAATATGATGTTTGCTGTGGGCTTTTCATATATGTGTTTTATTGTGTTGAGGTGATTTCCTTCTTTGCTGGAGGAGGGCATGGCAACCCCCTCCATTGTTCTTGCCTGGAGAATCCCATGATCAGGGGAGCCTGGTGGGCTATGGTCCATAGGGTTGCAAAGAGTTGGACATGACTGAGCAATTTAGCATGCATGCATGCAGTTTCCTTCTATTTCTAAGTTGTTTGATAAATTCCTAATTTATCATGAAGATGTGTTAAATTTTGTGGAAATGCCTTTCTGCATCAATTGAAATGATCATGTGGTCATTTTCCTTCGTTCTATCTATCTGGTATATTATAGAGATTGACTTTTGTATATTGGACCATCCTTGCATTGCAGGAATAAATCTTACTAGTTGTATTGTATAATCCTTTTAATGTACTATTGAATTTTGTTTGCTAGTGTCTGTTGAGGAATTGGACTGTTTTAGTATCAGGGACACTCTGCTCACACTATACTTCAGGGAACTAAGACTTTGAGAGGGGATATAATATATTCAAAGTTATGCATCTGGATATTATTTTCACATTGAGTCTAGAACCCAAGAATTCTCTTAGGTGGTTATTTGCTTTAAGTTTCAAATGAGTGAGCAGGCTGCTTTTTATTTGCAGGGATCTGTGATTCTCACTTTGCTGGCACATTGAAACCACCTAGGGAGCTTTAAAAATTACTGAGACTTGGTTTTCACTCACAGAGATTCTGATTTTCTGATTTAATTGGCTTTGGGTCTGAGAGGAGCACCCAGGCATATGTGTGTGTGTGTCTGTGTGTGTGTGTGTAAATATTTTGGTGGGAGAGGACTTTTATTTATTTTAAAACTTTAAAAAATATCCTTTATTTTTTAGAGCAGTTTTAAGTTCACAGCAAAATTGAGAAGAAGGTAGAGATTTCCCATATACTTTCTGACCCCACTCATACACAGCCTCCTCCATTGTCAAATCCTGCACCAGAGTGGTACATTTGATACAATTAATGAACCTACATTGACACATCATTAGCATCCAAAGTCTATACTTTACATTAGCGTTCACTCTTGGTGTTGTACAATTTACTTGTGGACAAATGTATATTGACATGTATCCACCATTATCATATCAAACAAAGTAGTTTCATTGTCATAACAATCTTGTGATACACTTTTTCATTCTTCCCTCCCTGCTAATCATGACAATCATTGATCTTTTCATTGTGTGTAGTTTTGCCTTTTTAAGAATGTCATATAATTGGACTCATATAGCATGTAAACTTTTCAGATTGTCTTATTTCACTGAGTAATATGTATTTAAGCTTTCTCCATATCTTTTCATGACTTGATAGTCTGTTTCTTTTTAACACTGTATAATAGCCCATTTTTTAGAAACACCAAAGTTTTTAAAATTCATTCGTCTACTGAAAGTCATCTTGGTTGCTTCCACGTATGGGCAGTTATGTTTAAAGCTACTGTAAACATCTTTGTGTAGGTTTTCGTGTGGACATAGATTTTCAACTCCTCTGAATAAACAACAGTGATATGTTAATGTGTAGTCAGGGTTAAGCACCTCTGGCTTAGATTTGATAACCATGGAGAAAGGCCTGGTATTGTTCTCATAAATCAGGTAGATCGATCATGTGGAGTCACACTACCATCAGTTGTGAAAGGCAGCCTGGAGACTTCTTATTGTGGTAATGCAATGTGGAGATGGCTGTGAGCATTGTAGATGGTTAGTCTGTCAAACTGGAAGGAATCTAGGTAAAGTTTTTTTTATCAGATGGAAAAAATAAGACCATCATCATGTGGGAGTAAATGAATGCATTCATTTTAATGTCAGGGCAGATTTCCTGGCGGAGTATGTTATTGTCATGTAGCAGGGAAAATTAGATAGTGCTGATGAGAAGACTACTTAAAAGGCAGCAAACTTTCTGCCTCTATATTGAAATTCAAGCTTGCTGGTTAATATCTATACTTACTGTAGGGAAGTTATCAGGGAGAAATAGGGGCAACCAAACCTACATTCCTGCATTCGTTTCTCCGAAAGTCACTGCAGTTTTTAATCCCCTACACAGTTTTCCTAAGAGGCTTTACAAAATTTCCTCAAAGAAATCTTTCTGAAACCATGACCCTATCCATGGAGTATCTTCACTGGCTGATTTATTTTAAAAGGGATTTTAAAGGGGATGAAAACTTTGCACAGTAGACCTTTATGACCTATATTTTATTTAATGTAAAATTTTATTTTATAGACTGCTGTGTAGCCTTGTTTAATTGATTTATATACACTGTAGAAAGCGTTATGCACTGTAGTGTAACAGGTGTAACATTTTAAAATTGATTAAATATCCTGCTTGTGACCATTCATATGAAGAAGTTGGGCACCAGGTCTTGGTTAAGAACAGAAACCAATTTTATAAGATTGCTCTTATGGGAAAAATAAGATTTAACTTATTTCTCTTACATTTAGAGAATATGATTCAGTAAACAACTTGGTAAACACCCTAGTAAAACTGCTGTAAAATGCCTTTCCTACTTCTTCAAGGGACAGAACAAGTTATACACACAATAGGGGTAACATTTCCTGGTTATGCTTTAGTTACTTAAGACAAATGAATTCTTTCAAGCTCTTAGTTTTGCAGTTGACAGATTTGTTGACAACTGTTAACTAAGTATCTATTATGAGTTATATTTTGGGAAGAGGAAGACAGTGTAGAGATACTGATTTTTCCAATCTGAAAGATTTCATTATAATATGAGAGAGAACATAATTAACATCCTAAGAGAAATTCAACTTAAGTCCAGAGTTTAAGGGACTTTGTGGTGGTGGTTTAGTTGCTAAGTTGTGTCTGACTCTTGCGACCCTGTGGACTGTAGCCTGCCAGGCTCTTCTGTCCATGGGATTTCCCAGGCAAGAGTAATGAAGTGGGTTGCCATTTCCTTCTCCAGAGGATTTTCGTGACCCAGGGATCGAACCAGAGTCTCTTAATTATGTCACTTTTGATTTATTTTCTAGGAGAAATGGTATAAGTTAGGGTTTGGAGGATTTGTATGAGTAGAAATGGGGTAGAACATTCCAGGCTGAGAAGATGGTGTGAGGAAAGAAGATGATGGCAGAAAGCAAGATGAGTTTGGGGAATGATGAATAATCTCATTTACTGAAACAGATGGGTCAGTAAAGAATATATGTTTAGAGAAACAGGACTGTGACTTAAGATATAGAAAAGTTAAGGAGAGGGCTAGGTCATGAGGTAGGTTTATAGGAAAGGAGAGGCTGGCAGCAGGGAGGCAGCATTTAGTTGAAAGTCATGACTGGAAGGAAAACAGAGAGAAGGATACAAAACCAGAGCATTAGTGAGCCAGGCTGTTAGACATGGAATCTGTGTGTCACGAATGGCAGCCAGACCTGGTTTTAACCCATGCAGAAAGAATGCTCCATCCAGGGCTCCAACTCCCGGGAGGCACTTCCTTAGCATATTTCCACTCTCAGATGAGCACAAAGAAAGTAAATCTTCCATTTGAACAGAAGCCCTTTGAGCCTGATCTGTGCTACAATCAGAGCAGCCTGGGAAAATTGGGCCTCTGCCAACTGTAAATGGAGCTCAGACCTTAAAAAGCTCCAGGTTCCTGTAGAGGTTGTCCCTGTGATACCCTGCACTGAGTTTAATGTACCCTGAGAGCCTCTCCAGCTCCATGGATGGGATGACACAAAATCCGTATGGGGTCCTGCCTGCTTTCTAAACTGTGTACCAAATGGGGAGATACAAGCTTCATGACCCCAAATATCCTCATTACCAGCACTGACTCTAGGCAGTGTCAGGTAATTTACTTACTGTTGAAACCCTCATTTCAGGTATAGAAGATCATTCCAGGACAATGAAATATTTTGCAGTGGGCTCCTTTGGAGCTCCTGACACAACCTGCCTCCTGTGGAAAGTTCTGGGTTGTTTGCCTTCTCTTAAAAGCAAGTCCCCTGCACCAGCCTTTGTAGTCTTTGCACCAGCTGTTTTCGCTTCCAAAGTGGATCATTCAGAACACCTAATGAAAAGTCCAGGTGAGAAACCATGGGGTTGGGTGACTGTTCTTGATTTTCTCCAGCTTGTTTTTCTGTTTATTTTCAAATCCTTTAAAGTAGGCCAACTGACCTTCCAGAGCTTAGAACAGAGAAGTCTTCTCTCTTCACTCATCTCCCAAGGGTGCTGGCTGGAGCCAGGCTTGTACCTGATTGTAATGAAGTATCATCCCTCTGGCTGACAGGGAGAGAAGATGCAAATACGTTTCTGAAAATAGCAAAGTAGTTGTAGAGAGTTCTCAATGGCAGCAGTTATTTCTTCATCTGAAGTGAAGGGACTGTCCCCTTAATAGAGACTGGAAAATAGGTCCCAAGATCCATGCTTACACTCTGCCTCCTGTTTCTGCGAGAGAGGATCACACCAGAGCTCGTGGTGGGGAAAGAGGAAGCCTGGAATCTTCTCTTGTTTCAGAGGAAATGGAAAATGTTTTCCATATTTTCTCAAATTTCAAAAATCCCCAAATAACTTGACTTTATGAAATACCTAGAGTGTACAAAGTACCTGGTCTGTAACAAATAGACTACCCCCATGCAGAACAAAATAACATGGGTTTAAAGTACAGAAGGAGGAGCTTTGCTAATATGATGCATCTTTTAAAAAAATTTATTTTTATTGGGGTATAACTGACATATTATGATACATCATTTTAAAAATTAATTTTGGCCTATAGTTGATTTACAGCTGTACAGCAAAGTGAATCAGTTATTTATATACATATATATGATACATTGTTGTTGAACCCTAAGATGAGTTAATGACAGAGGGAGGGAGTCTTTTGAAGGAGTCCTTGTGCAAGCATGTCAGACAAATGAAATCCATCTTAACATCTATTCCTGAAGTTTATGAATATATACCATGAATAGCAAGTGATTACCCTCGATCAGCTGTATTTTTTGTATATAAAGTTTATTGTGACAGAGCCATGGTCATTATTTATGTATTGTCCCTAGATGCCTTCATGCTAAATGACAGAGATGAGCAGTTTCACAGAGAATCTATGGTCTGTAACCTCAATACATACAAAGGGTATTGTCTTCGGGTAGTAGATAATTGTGGTAATAGCTGTGTGTAACACCTTAGGGCTTTCTAAGAACTTTTGCATCCATCTTATTTGGCCTCCACACCAGCCCTGTGAGATAGGCAGGGAAAATATTATCCTTATTTTATAGATCAGGAAACTGAGTTCTAAAGAGATCCCCAACACTAGCTACTAACTGGGAAAGAACCAGTGATGCCTAGAGAAGATCTTCAGAGGCCCTAAAACTGAAGAGCTAATGGTTCTTCAGGATAGGTGGGACCACAGGCCCCAATGCATCACCTCTCCCTATGTCCTTTCCCACATAACTTTATTGAATCTCTCTCAAAAAGTAGTGCGTGCTTTCCTATCCCTTGAATTTGGGCTTGGCTCTTGGACTTCATTTGTCTGAGATGTTACTACTGTTAAGTCACTTCAGTCGTGTCCGACTCTGTGTGACCCCATAGACGGCAGCCCACAAGGCTCTCCCGTCCCTGGGATTCTCCAGGCAAGAACACTGGAGTGGGTTGCCATTTCCTTATCCAGTGCATGAACAGGAAAAGTGAAAGTGAAGTTGCTCAGTCATGTCTGACTCTCAGTGACCCAATGGACTGCAGCCTACCAGGCTCCTCCATCCATGGGATTTTCCAGGGAAGAGTACTGGAGTGGGGTGCCATTGCCTTCTCCAAATGAGATGTTAGAAGGCAAGATTCAAGCAGGCTGGGACTGCCCCCTCCTGTGCTTCTGTCAGTGCCAAGAGGAGAACATGCCTGAGCTAGCCTGGTGGTGCAAGGAAGAGGAGAGACAAGTGTGGCAGAGCCACCCTGCTTTCCTGGCCCTACTCTGAGAAGCAGAGCTGCGCCAGCCACTCTGGCCTGAGGCTGATCTGCCTGACTAGCTGAGCTCAGCCTAGAGGAGACAATGCCATACTGTCTTATCCATCACTGATGTTTTAACTCACTGAGTTATGCATGACTCGTTAGATGTAGCAATGGCTGACATGTGAAGTACATGAAACTGTTACATAAATATAAGAAAGTATTCTAGTGTCCCAAACTGATTACTTTTTTAAAAGTGGCAAATATATTACATTCTGTCAGAAACTGTTGTTTTTTTTTTTTTTTGATTTGTTCCTGTCAGGTGCCTTGACACTCCCTCTAACCTGTTGTTGGGTGATGTTTGTTGTTGCTTAGTTGCTAAATCATGTCTAGCACTTTTGTGACCCTATGGACTGTAGTCTGCCGGGCTCCTCTGTCCATGGAATTTTCCAGGCAAGAATACTGGAGTGGGTTGCCATTTCCTTCTCCAGGGGATCTTCCTGACCCAGGGATCGAACCCACATCTCCTACATTAACAGGTGGATTCTTTACCACTGAGCCACCAGGGAAGCCTGTTGGTGACATAAGAGTAGCTTCTTTGTCCTTGCTACTCACATGAATGAACAGTTCTGATTGTTCTGTTGTGAGAAAGGCTTCTATGAGACTCACAAGTCCCTGTGAAGCAGCTTGTGAGTGCTATAGTCTCCAGCTGATTTTCAGGACAAATTCATTCACTTGTTCTCTTATAGAGGGCCTGCCATTTCCAGATCAGAGGCAGAGAGACTCCTTGCACACCTCTTGTGCAAAAGCCTAATCCTTTCTGCATTGGAGCATTTTTATATTAGTGCTGTCCCTTTTATTTCTAAGGATCACTGGAGCCTAGCAAGCCAGGAGATACAGAAATTTCCCAGCTTGCAAATAGACTCGTTTCCTCAGCTTTCTTTTCCTTACACTCTCTATCCTTCATCCCTTTCTGTTCTCATTTACTTTTTAATTCCACAACATGGAACTCTCCAAGGCCTGAAAGGAGGGTTTTCTTGGCATCCAGTCAATCCAGACAGTGAGTGTAGCATCTTGGAGAGTAATCAGAGAAGACTGGGGGCCCTGGAGCTTTTGCAAAGCAGGAGAAAAAGCCGCCCACTTCTCCCTCTCCCCCAGCCCCTCCCTTCCTCCTCCTGTCCTCCCCTGGGATCCTGCAGAAGTCCAGCTCATTCATCAACATGTCTTTCTCTCTTTAAAAAAATAAATCAACAAAACAGGAGAGAGCTTTAGAAAGCCTTTGTAAAAACTGCTTAAAGAAACAGGCTCTTTTTATTCCAGACACATGCTCTGAAAACCAAGTACAACTTAATTATTTAGGTAATTCAGATCCAAACCCCATTTTGACATGAAGTATTCAAATAATTTGAGGTCAAAGCATTTGGGAGCAGATGGGTCCTAGATAATTTATATGGTATAGATAGTGTGTGAAATAGCAGAGCACTTCATCGAAGGGGCAAAATTAGGCTACTGGTGCTGCCTCTGAGAATCAGTTGGGAAACGTGTCTAGCTCTGGAGATCTAAGGGTGTGCTGGGGTGGGGGGCTATGGCTATATTACTCTTGAATGAGGTAAAGTGCCTAGTGAAGGATAGTCTCTCTCCTGTTGGTAGGTCTAAGCCAGCTCAGAAGATTTTGGCAAGTGACACCACCCCCACCCCCTACCCCCCACCATCTCAGTTCGAGCTCATTTCTTATCAGCTGGTCTGCACATAGTGAAGTGAAATTGTTGTCTCTCAGTCATGTCAGACTCTTTGAAACCCCGTGGACTGTAGCCTGCCAGGCTCCTCTATCCATGATAATTTTCAGGCAAGAATACTGGAGTGAGTTGCCATTTCCTTCTCCAGGGGATCTTCCTGACCCAGAGATTGAATGCACATCTCCTGTGTCTCCTGCATTGCAGGCAGATTCTTTAACGAATGATGATCCTCTAAAGGGAAGATCATCTAAGCTTTTTTTCCCCCACTTGTCCTGTTTTTAAAATGTAAACTCTGAAGCCCTACACACTCTAGAAACAGTAACTTCCTTCCACTGAGAGCATGTGACATCTTTGTCAGCTGTGTGGTTTCTCAGAGTAAGGAGAGCTTTGCAGGTCACAAAGCTAGAGGTGGCTGGATGTGGCATTGTAGGTACTGTGTGTGGTCACCAAAGGCTTTACAGCTAAAGACCAGCTCGAGGAACATGTGGTTTGAGCTAATTCCCCACAGCTGTATTTAAGATGGATGGGAACACCAGAGTCTGAAGGCAGAAAGGATGGCCAGGGGGTGGTTACTGCAATTTAGGCCAATGCTTCCCAGGGTGAATTTCAGGTAATGTAACAACCAGAGGGGTTCCATGATCAAATATTTTCTCTCTCCCTTGGAGATTCACAGAATTCACAGAGATGCCCAGAAACAAGTTAAAACCTCTGAAAGGTCCTATAGCAAGACTTTGCAACTATGTTTAACACAATGTTTCTCAAAGGTAGCTGACTACAGAACCATCTTCAGGTATAGGACCTACTAGCAAGGTGTGGCACTAGTTCTTGACAAAGGAATAGAAGAAAAAGTAAGAGGCCGAGGAGTGAAGGGAGACAGTTCTTCAATTCAAAGACCTCCTTCTCAAGTCTGGGAAGGCAGAATATGAGGTAAACTTTGGCAGTAACAGAGGAAATTGAGATGGTGAAGGTGATGTCAGTTTTTGACATGTTGGAATTTTGATCAGGACATGAGTGACTGAATAAGCTCCAAATTTTAATCTTTTATGTCAACCCTATTAGTCCAAATTAAAAATAACAAACCAGGGCCCAGACCCAATTTATTCAGAGGTACATAATATTGCTTGGACAGGAAAGGCTCCCTATGGAATATTTTAATTGGTTCAGCTAAAATTTCCACTCTATTATATTTTATTCCATTTCCAGTTTAGTAGTCTAACAGAATCCTAGTAAGTCACATATTATAATTAAAAAAGAGACAGAATTGCCAGTTTTCCTCTCAGCTCGGATGGACGTGATAGTGAATGTTTTAAACCTCAGCTGAGAAGCTTTACTCATGTACTCCTAGAGGTTTCTGGGTTGCTCTTGCCTGGGACCCATTTACATATTCTCAGGCTGTATCCACCACCTGAGGTCCTTAGTCACTGCTGTCCTTAGTTTGCAGGACTCCCCAGAGATGGTGGCAGAGCCCTGTGGGGCTTGTCCACTGCAGGTGTTTACCCGCCTCCCTCAGAGAGGGTCTTTGTTGCTGTCTAGCAGTCCTTTCTTAATTTCTGTTGGGGACTATTCCAGATTTCTCCTCCTGCTCCAGCTGCCTCTAACAGGTCACCCCACTTTCTACTTTATTGAGGAGACCAAGCTCATCAAACTCAACCCCTCATTTTCCACCAGCTCTCTTTCTTCTTAGATACTTGCCTCTATAAACACCCTTTAATTCTTCACTCTATTTCAGATGTTATGGCTTGTTCCCATAATTTCCTTCTAACAGTTTTGATTTCTTCCTTTCCATAAAATTCTTCCCTTGGCCCTTCTTGTAGGTCATTTCTCTCCTATGTGACCCTGGGCAAGCTACTTCACTGCTCTCAACCACAGTTTTCACAATAACTTCTGACTTGAAGGATGCTGGAAGTATTGAGTGGTTAATATATTAATATACAAGCATGCTACACAGTTCTGAGACATACAAAACACTGGGAAGTAGTAGCTATTCTTACGCTTGCTCCTACTATTTTCATTTTTTAAAAAATCAACTTTATTGGGTCATAATTTTCATAAAATAAAATGACAAACTTGCAGTTTGATGAGGTTTTTGTATGTATATGTATCATGTATCCAGCACCTCAATCAAAGCACAGACCATCCTCATTATTCCAGAGTCTCATACTCACACACAGGCCATTTCCTCTATCTCTTACTGCAAGCGCAGATCTGATCCCTGTTGTTTTAGATCTGTTTTACATGTTGTAGACTTTATTCAATTGGAGTTATTATATTTTTTATGTACAGTGTATATTTTTTGTGTGGTGGTGGTTTCTTTTGTTCAGCATAATTGAAAAAAAATTTTTCTTCCATGTTACTGAATGTAACATTTGTTGAATGAACATTCTTTGTATTGCAGAGTAGTATTTCATTGTGTGAAATATATGTGTATATGGTATCTATCTATCTCTCTCTCTATATATATATTTTTTTCTTTTGGAGAAATACCTGAGGACAGAATTATTGGGTCATATGGTTAGTGTCTGTTTAACTCTTTAAGAAACTGCTAAATTGTTTGCTAAAGTGGCTCTGTCACTTTAGCAAAACAGCAGTGTATGGAAGTTCCAGTTGTTCCATAATCATGTTACATTTAGTATTATCCGTTTTGATTTTTGTCATTCCAATGACAGGGTAACTCGTTGTGGTCTTAATATTGCTTCCCTAGTGACTGGTGATGTTCAGCTTCTGTTTGCATACTTACTGGCTGGCCATTGTATATATCCTCTTATGAAGTGTCTTGTACAAAATTCCTACATTTTGGTAAATTGAGTTGCTTGTCTTCTTCCTCTTAGTGAGTTAGAAGAGTTTCTTTAATGACTTGTGACACAAATCGTTTGTTAGATATATGCATTACAATTAATTTCTCCACATCTTTAGCTTACCTTTCCACTTCTTAATGGTATCTTTTGCAAAACTAGAGTTTTAATTTTGATGAAGTTTATCTTTTGTTTTTCATTTTTGGTTAGTAATTTTAGTCTAAGAAGTCTTTGCTTGCTCTAAAGCATGAAGATTTACTCATATATTTTCTTCTAGAAACTTTATAGTTTTTTTATACTTATGTCTATGATCTGTTTCAAATTAATTTTATATACAATAATATTTTGATTACTGTGACTTTTTAGTAAGTCTTAGAATTATTAGGTTGGTACAAAAGTAATTGCAGTTCTGGACCATGAATTTTAAATCATTATAACTAGACCTAAACACACCTTTATTAATCAAAATAGGAACCATTACAATCAACACATTTTTGCTAACAAGAAGTAAGTTTGGTTATTCCTATACCCTAAAAATCAATGCTTCAGAACTCAACAAACTCTTGGAAAGCATTTCCTGCATCCTGCTAGTTGTGGAAGTTTTCCTGCAAAGAGTTGTTGAGATGCTTGAAGAAGCGGTAGTCGGTTGGTGAGGGTCAGGTGGATATGGCAGATGAGGCAAAACTTCATAGCCTTGATTTGTTCAGCTTGTGAAGTGTTGCTTGTGTGATATGCAGCTGGGCATTGTTGTGGAGAAGAATTCGGACCATTCTATTGACCAATACTGGCTGTGGGTGTTGTAGTTTTTGGTACACCTCTTTGATTACTGAGCATACTGCCCAGAGCATTGGTTTCACTGGGATTCAGAAAGCTGTGGTGGATCAGACAGCAGACCACCAAACAGTGACCATGACCTTTTCTTTTGGTGCAAGTTCGGCTTTGGGCAGTACTTTCGAGTTTCTTCTCAGTCAAACCATTAAGCTAGTCATTGCCAGTTGTCCTATAAAATCTACTTTTTGTCACACATCAGAATCTGATCGAAAACTGCTTTGAAGTTGTTGTGTAGAATAAACGAAGACACTTCAAAATGACTTTTTTTTTTTTTTTTTGCTTTGTGGTCAGTTCATGAGGCACCCACTTATTGAACTTTTTTTCACCTTTTCAATTTGCTGAATGATAGTAGAATGGTGGTAGATGTTGAGTTTTTCAACAACTTCTCATGTAATTGTAAGAAGATCAGCTTCAGTGATCACTCTCAGTTGGTCATTGTCAAATTCTGATGACCTGCCACTGTGCCTCTCATCTTTAAGGCTCGCATCTCCTTTGCAAAACTTCTTGAAGCATCACTGCATTGTACATTCATTAGCTGTTCCTGGGCCAAATGCGTTGTTGATGTTCCAAGGTGTCTTTGCTGCTTTATGATCCATTTTGAACTTGAATAAAAAAATTGCTCAAATTTGCTTTTTCTCTAACATCATTTCTGTAGTCTAAAATAAATATAAAATAAACAGCAATTAATAGTCATTAGTAAAAGAAATAAAGCAAGAAATCTGCATTAAAATGATGTATAACACAACCACATTTATTTAAAAAAGTATTCCATTATCAAACAGCAAATTTCAGCAGTGCAGAACTGCAATTGCTTTTGCACCAAGCTAATATATTTAGTCTCTGTCCTCTAGTTTTGTTCTTCTTTTACAAGGTTGTTTAGGCAATTCTAGGTTCTTTAAGTTTTCATCAGTTCAGTTCAGTTGCTCAGTTGTGTCCAACTCTGTGACCCCATGGACTGCAACATGCCAGGCTTCCCTGTCCATCACCAACTCCTGGAGCTTGCTCAAACTCATATAAATTTTCAAATAAGCTTGCCAGTTTCTACAAAAGTGCTGAATAGGATTTTGATTGGATTGAATCTGTAGATCAATTTGAGAAAAGTGGACATCTTAATATCGAGTCCTTCAATCCATGAATGTGGTATATCTCTTTTTATTTAAATTTTCTTTAGTTTTTTGAGAAGTATTTTATAGTCTCATATATCTTCATTATCACTTCCCTTCAACCTCAAAGATACTCTAACATTTCTTGAACTGCTGGTCTGTAAACAACAGATTTCTCAGTTTTTTTTTTTTTTTTTTCAGACACCTTGTCTTAATTTCATCCTCATTTTGTAGAGAAATATTTGCTGGCTGGTTATAGAATTCTGGGCTGACTGTTGTTTTTTATTTTTTCCTTCAGCACTTTAAAGATGTCATTTCTTCTTGCGAATTTATGGCCTTGCTGAAGTCTCAGCTGGATGCTGAGTGCTAATAAGATATTAACAATATTTTAAGGAGATGTCTCCACCCTGGCTAGTTCAAACTCTTAATATAATTCATAACTCTGTTTGACTTCTAGCATTTCTTTCCTACTGTCAGCCCCATAGCAATGAACTTTCTTGGAAGCCTCTTGTAGTCTCTCCTTGCCCATGTACAGTCCCAGCCCTCAGTCAAGGACTCACTGGGGTACCACACTTAGATTTCTGGGGCTCCCTTCTGCACAGATCCCTCCCATTTATTATAAGGCTGCTCAAATTGTAGTCCCCTTCTCTATCTCCAAAAAGATGTGAGACTCTTTAGCTCAGGTGAAATGCTGTATTCTATTTATACTCCAGGTCTGTCTTCACCTGATTTGGGAAATTCTTCTCCAGGCAGACAATAGTAGAATGGTTGCTGGTACACATCATGCTTACTATGTAAGCTTCCCTGTTTTCCAATGCCTAAAAAGAAGTTTCCTTAATATTTTAGCCAATTTTATAGCAATTTAAGGGGTGTTGGAATCAGCTCATGCCAGCGTGAAAGGCAAATTTGAAATTTTTAGGAATTTTGCCAGTCGGTTGTTAAACCGTTGGTAGCTTGAAATCAGCCCCAGGGGGAGTAGGTATGTAATGGAAACTGGCAAATGTTATAAACCAAGGATTTTTTTTAATTAGAGAACTGGCTTTTCAATATTTACCAGCACACTACTCTTTATGGTGGGGGACTGGTTGGGTCCTAGTTGCTCCATCATGGTTAGACAATGAAGTTTCATTTTCTTATAATTCACTTATTTCTTAATCCTTTTTAAATTTGATTTTAATTGCCTCCAATCTATTTTAAAGGACGATTTTATCCCTGAACTTTGCTGTATTCTTTTTCTTTTTGATGCCTCTAATAATTTGATGACATTAAAATTGGCATTTTAAAAAAGATTTCTTCGTTGCTCCTTGTGTGTTACATTTACTGATTCCTTATTTCTGCTTCTTAACTGTAGTCTCTCCCTGTCGTTCAGTTTCTCCCGATATCTGAATGGGGAAAGAGGGAGGTTCTGCCACTTAATGAATTTCACTTTATTAAATATATAGAAAAACAGTAAGCTTGCCCTTTCCTGCCTGAATTTATACTTTACCTGGCTTGGTACACACTTTTGTGACTTTTTAAACAAATTATTTCTTTGATTCTCCACTGGATATGAACTGAGACTTAAAGCTGAGAAACTAACAGAAGGAGAGATGAGAAAAAGGAGGGAAGAAGTCCTGGAGGTACTTGTGTACCTGCCACTATAGTTGCTGATCCTCTTGATTCCTTGTGTCTTTTACTAGTTCCAGTTTATGCCACTATATAGTTCACTAGTATATATTTTTCACTTGAAGCAAATGTTCTGATTCTCAATTCAACCTTTAATGTACTTAAATATACATTCTCCATGACCCTTCCCTGATTACCTTTGCCCTATAATATCCCATTTCTTTTTTGCACAACTGCTAATTTTCCAGTCTTTCCCCTGGTTAAGCACGAAGCAATGCTATTCAGTTTATTCACTATTGTGTTCTATATCCTCAATTCAGTTAGGAGCTACTTAAAAGCAGCAATCATTTTTTCTAAGTTTCTTTGTTTCCCACCTGATGTCTAATAATTGTGGAAAGAAAACACTGAATTGTAAAATTCAACAGATCCATGGTGATGTCTTGACTTCTGAGTCTATTTAAATATACATATTCTTTGTAGAAAAATCTATTTAATTTTTGTTCCGCTCCAAATCCACTTGTCCTGTTTACTTGACACTACATCATCAACACAATTAATCACTTCTTTTAGAAGAAATTAGTTTAATTAGTTAAACATTTAGTCCATGGATTTAGTAAAATGGCTAATCTAATACATTTATCTTAACAAACAAGATAATTTGATGTGGCCTAGTTATTTTAGTGACTAGTTATTATAGTTTATCAAATGTGTTTCATCTACCATGATGTGATTGGTTGATTATGATTAACCTTCAAGTACCCTTATCATCTCTCTTCCCACTTGCTATAAAGGCTGTAAGGGATCTAAAAAAGCATCTGTGGCTGTGTTTCCTCTGTTTAGGAAATTCCTCTGGCTCTGTATCCATGTGTTTCCCCTGGAATGTTCTTCTCTTTACAGCTTATTTTCACATAAATAGAAATTTCACTGTCTGTATATCTTCTTCTTTTGTAGGATAATTAGACTTGACCTGCAATTGTAATACTACCAACAAAATACAAATAAACAATTAAGAGACACTGTAGATAAAACAAAATTACCATAAATTTTAAGATGTAAGCATGGCAGATTAGAGACCAGTTCCATTTTGAGACCTGTCAGAGAAGTCACAGGAGTTGAAGAATATTTAAACTGTCTTGTTTTATATATAGTCTAGAAGACATCAGTTTACCAATGAGAAAACTGAAGCTCAGAGAAAGGGAAATGATCTACCCTTGGTCATGGAAACAACCTCAGTCTGATTTTTAATCTACAGCTCAGCTCTCGCCACCATCACAAATATTTTAAATGAAATTATCCTCTCTTCTATTTTTGTCTTCCTTATCTCAAAGGTTGAAATGCACTTTCCTTATTGTTTCTTGATTCCTCATCTCTGCAGCCCTATTTCTCTGCTACTATTCACAGGAAAAATTCTGTAACAAGTTGGTGATACCTATGCTCATCTTTCCCTCACTTCCCATTCTCTCTTTAGTGCACTCCAATCTATCTTTGTTCCACCCCAAATCCAACCCCAGAAAGATTAGTGTCAATATCTCCAGTGACTCCATGTTACCAAATCTGTTGTCAGTTCTCTGTCCTCATCTTATTGAACTCTCAGCAGCAGTCAACATGAAGCACTTTCCTTTTTTTGAGTTCTGTGAACCACAAGCTCCCTATTTTCCTTCTTCCTTACAGGCTGTTCTTTCTCAATTTTTAATTTTCTCTTTGTTATTGTTCAGTCACTCACTTGTGTCTGACTCTTTGCGACCCCATGGGATGCAGTATGCCAGTCTTCCCTGTCCTTCACCATCTCCTGGAGTTTGCTCAAACTCATGTCCATTGAGTCGGTGATGCCATCCAACCATCTCATCCTTGGTAATCCCCTTCTCCTCCTGCCTTCAAACTTTCCCAGCATCAGGGTCTTTACCAATAGGTCGGCTCTTCGCATCAGGTGGCCAAAGTATTGGAGCTTCAGCATCAGTCCTTACAATGAATATTCAGGATTGATTTCCTTTAGAATTGGCTGATTTGATCTCCTGCAGCCCAAGGGACTCTCAAGAGTCTTCTCCAGCACCATAGTTTGAAGGCACCAATTCTCTGGCGCTCAGCCTTTTTTATTGTCCAGTTCTTACATTTGTACATGATTACTGGAAAACCATAGCTTTGACTATAGGAAACTTTGTAGGCAAAGTACTGTCTCTGCTTTTTAATACTCTGTCTAGGTTTGTCATAGCTTTTCTTCAAAGGAGCAAGTATCTTTTAATTTCATGGCTGCACTCACCATCCACAGTGAATTTGAAGCCCAAGAAAATAAAGTCTATCTCTGTTTCCATTGTTTCCCCATCTGTTTGCCATGAAGTAGTGGGACTGGATGCCACGATCTCGGTTTTCTGAGTGTTGAGTTTTAAGCCAGCTTTATCACCCTCCCTTTTCATCTTCATCAAGAGGTTCTTCAGTTCCTCTTCGCTTTCTGTCATCTGCATATCTGAGGTTATTCATGTTTCTCCTAGCAATCTTGATTCTAGCTTGTGCTTCATCCAGCCTGGCATTTCGCATGATGTACTTTGCATAGAAATTAAATAAGCAGTTTGACAGTATACAGCCTTGAAGTATTCCTTTCCCAATTTGGAACCAGTCCATTGTTCCATGTCTGGTTCTAACTATTGCTTCTTGACCTGCATACAGGTTTCTCAGGAGGCAGGTAAGGTGGTCTGGTATTCCCATCTCTTTAAGAATTTTCCACAGTTTGTTGTGATCTACACAGTCAAAGGCTTTGTCATAGTCAATGAAGCAGAAGTAGATGTTTTTCTGGAAATCTCTAAGAGATGGGAATACCAGACCATCTGACCTGTCTCTTGAGAAACCTGTATACAGGTCAGGAAGCAACAGTTAGAACTGGACATGGAACAACAGACTGGTTCCAAATAGGAAAAGGAGTACATCAAGGCTGTATATGGTCACCCTGCTTATTTAACTTATATGCAGAGTACAACATGAGAAACGCTGGGCTGGAAGAAACACAGGCTGGAATCAAGATTGCCAGGAGAAATATCAATAACCTCAGATATGTGGATGACACCACCCTTATGGCAGAAAGTGAAGAAGAACTAAAGAGCCTCTTGATGAAGGTGAAAGAGGAGAGTGAAAAAGTTGGCTTAAAGCTCAACATTCAGAAAACTAAGATCATGGCATCTGGTCCCATCACTTCATGGCAAATAGATGGGGAAACAGTGGAAACAGTGTCAGACTTTATTTTGGGGGGCTCCAAAATCACTGCAGATGATGATTGCAGCCATGAAATTAAAAGACACTTACTCCTTGGAAGGAAGGTTATGGCCAACCTAGACAGCATATTTAAAAACAGAGACATTAGTTTGCCAACAAAAGTCCGTCTAGTCAAGGCTATGGTTTTTCCAGCGGTCATGTATGGATGTGAGAGTTGGACGGTGAAGAAAGCTGAGTGCCGCAGAATTGATGCTTTTGAACTGTGGTGTTGGAGAAGACTCTTGAGAGACCCTTGGACTGCAAGGAGATCCAATCAATCCATCCTAAAAGAGATCAATCCTGGGTGTTCATCGGAAGGACTGATGTTGAAGCTGAAACTCCAATACTTTGGCCACCTCATACGAAGACTTGACTCATTGGAAAAGACCCTAATGCTGGGTAGGATTGGGGGCGGGAGGAGAAGGGGACGACAGAGGATGAGATGGTTGGATGGCATCACCGACTCGATGGACATGGGTTTGGGTAGACTCCGGGAGTTGGTGATGGACAGAGAGGCCTGGCGTGCTGCAATTCATGGGATCGCAGAGTCGGACACGACTGAGCGACTGAACTGAACTGAACTTTGGCTGGTGGTTTCTTGACCGCTAGCGCCACCTGGAGGAGAGTACTGATATACGCAGCAGCATTGATGAATCTAGAAACACTATGCTTATTGAATAAAGATTTCCACAAAGAGTATATACAGTATGATAGCATTTATATGAAGTTTTAGAAAGGAAAAACTAATTTATGCAACAAGTTAGAGTAGTTACCTTCAAGAGAAGTGTGAGGATTTGCTGAGAGGGAATGTGCATGGGGAAACTTTCTGGATGATGGTAATAATCTATATCATGTTAGGAATAAGGGAAGTGGTTAACAACGGGAGAATTTTTGCCTCCAGGTTACTTTTGGCAGAGTCTGGGGATATTTTTGGTTGTCACAACTGGAGAAGGAGGTGTGTGGAGCTACTGACACCCAGGGTATATAGAACAAGGGTGTTGCTGAACATCCGACAATGCAAGGGCAGCCTCCACAACAAAGAATTATCTAAGGTTTGAGAGCAGTGTCAAGGTTTAAAAACCCTGAGTTAGAATTACATAAGTGTATGCATTTCTTAAACTCATTAAATGGTATACTTAAGATATTTGCATTTCATTCACTCTATGCAGAGTTTTCCTATAAAAATAAAAGAACCAAAACAACTTGTTGATTCTAGTCAATAATATGCATACTGTAGTAAGACATGGGGGTGAGATGTTCTGATGTTCTCAAATTTCCTTTTACCTTAAGACCATCAAAAAATAACATGGATTGATGCATGGTTAGTGGGATGGATAGAAGGATGGTTATTTGATAAATTATATATAGTAAAATATTAGCTGTACAGTCCTCATGGTGAGTACATGGGTGATCATTATTCAGTCCATGTCTAAGTCTGGAAATTTTCATTAAAAAATTTGTCATCTTTGACTCCTTTCTGAAACTCACCATTCATATCAATTCTATCAATATGCTTTGCCTATTGCATTATCAAAACACCTTGAACCTGTTCACATTTTCTGTTTCCATAGCCATCGACTCAGTGTTAATGAGCCAACAACTCTCTCAGTCTGTTTATACTTCCTCTCATGCTTTTTTTATGATCTATGGTTTCAACCATAGCCAGGGGGTCTTCCTAAAACAGAACTGGCATAGAATACTCCCTGAATCAAGACCTTGCAAGCTATCAGTTCACTGAGGTCAGAGTAAAGAGTGAAGTCCTTCCACCCTGCCGTGTCTCATGAGTATCTCCTAGACCCAGAGCTCACCTACCTCTTGAACTCTTCTCTGTGTCGCCTATTTCACTCTATCTGGCCACTGTGGCCAACTTTAATTTCTTGAACTTACACTTTTTCCCACATCATGTGTTTCCTCTGCATGGGGTACTTTTTCTTGCCTCTTGAAAGGGATAGTTCTTTTCCTTTGTTTTTTTTTTTTTTAAATTGAGGCAGAGTTGATTTACTGTATTTTATTAATTTCACATAGACAGCAAAGTAATTCAGTTATACATGTATATGTATTATGTATTCTTTTTCAGATTCTTTTCTGTTATAGATTATTACAAGGTAATGAATGTGATTCCCTGTGTTACACAGTCACCTTTTCCTTTTCCAGATCTCAGTTCATATGCTGCTTTCTCTTTCTCCGTCTGAAGTATCCTGTTCCCATCATCTCCTTCATGGCATCTGTCTTCCTTCCTTCATAGGAGCTATTTGAATTTATCTTGTTAATTTTGTGCTCTGCTTAGTAACAATTTTGAAGTCCAGGAACACGGATACCCTATCTGTCTTGTTCATTGCTCTATCATCAGCCACCAGAATAGTGCCTGATACATAGGTAAGTACAACATAAATATTTATTCTTTGAGTGAACAGATGTATGATAGAGTCAGAAGTTTGGTGACAGGAGTTTTCTTTTTTTTTTTTTTTTTACTTCAGAAAAGCCTAGTAGTGCCTTCAGACTGGAGAGTGAGATTCTGTGAGGCACTCTTAGACAGAGAAAGCATCATATAGAGATTTATAGAGGAATATGAGATGTATGATCTTAGAGCTGGTCCTTAGGGCATACATACCTCTGGACTCCATTCACTGTCTTGATTTTTCATTGACTTGTCTCAGGAATAGAGGATTAGTTAAGTGAATTATGGAATGTACTTCCTGATGATACAATCCCCACAGCTATTAAAAATCATGTTGTGGAGGGATATTTATTGACACAGAGAAAAGTTCATGATATACTACCCAGTGAAAAAAGCAGACTTCAGAAAAATGCACTCAAGATTCTTTCCAGACCACCAAGTACCCTGAACAACCTCGTCCCTTCCTTAATAGAACTGTTCCAAGGTTGTTAAGGAGTTATTATCCTTGGCCTAGATCTTCTGAGGGCAGGCACCTTTGGTCACTTTTGGAATCAGAGAGATTGTGTGTTTTGGAAATTCTTAAATATAGAAAGGCCTTGAAATAGGTGCAATTGAGAGATATTAATTCAATATTAAGTGCCAGTAGTCTGCTCGAAACTAAGGAGATGGTAAAATTGACCAAGAAGTAGGAGTTTGTGTTGTATTACCTTGTACTATGTACCATGTGTGTGTGTTGGTTGCTCAGTTGTGTCTGACTCTTGGCAACCTCATGGACCATAGCCTACCAGGCTCCTCTGTCCATGGAATTCTCCAGACAATAGTGGGTTGCCACGCGCTTCTCTAGCGGATCTTCCCGACCCAGGGATCAAATCTAGGTCTCCCACATTGCAGGCAGATTCTTTACCACTTGTGCTACCTGGAAAGCTACTACATGTCATGAAGGAGTTTAATTCAAGCTGGGTCACAGAATTAACTCCTATGATATAATAAGAAAGCTGGAGTGCTACATTCTGAAGGCAAGTGGAATGATTTGTCTCTCTGAGTGTACCTACATTTTTCATGCTTACCTTTAATAACTTGAATACAGTAGTCTGAGAATCCCTCCTGTGTGACTGCTGGGATCCCATCTGGTGTCCAGTTCTCTCTGAGGTTTGCTATAAGAGTGCTGTATTGGTTTCCTGGGGCTGCCATAACTAAGTACCACAACCTGGGAGCCTTAAACAGCAGAAATCTATTGTCTGACAGCTCCAGAGGCTAGAAGTTCAAAATCAAGGTGTCTCCTGGGCTGATTCCTTCTGAGAGCTGTGACAGAGATTCTGTTCCAGGCCACACTTCTAGCTTCTGGTAGCCCCAGGCGCCCCTTGGCTTGTAGATGCTGTTCTCTGTGTCCTTAGGGTATTTTTCCTCTATGCATATCTCATTGCCTAAATTTCCCTTCTTTATAAGGATACTAGTCATATTATATTGAGGCCCATTCACGTTGTCTGATTTTAACTTGATCATCTGCAAGACCCTATTTCCAGGCAAGGTCACATATCCAGGTACTGGGGGTTAGAACTTCAACGTCTTTTCGGGTGACGCAATTCAACTGAGAACAAATGCTATCCTGGATGTGCTATCTTCACACCTACCCTCTGCTCTGGCCTATCCCTAATTGTCTTCCCATCACTTCCTCTTCAGGCCGTGATAGCTCACCCCTAACCACCAGCAAAAAGCTGTCATCACAAATACTAATCTTGGGGACTCCCCTTGTGGTCCAGTGGCTAAGTCTCCGGGCTCCCAGCGGACGGGACTAGGGTTTGATCCCTGGTCAGGGAACTAAATTCCACATTGCTGCAATTGAGAATTCTCAGGCTGCAATGCAGATCAAAAATCTTGCATGCTTCAACTAAGACCCAGCCTAGCCAAATAAATAAATTAAAAACACACACACACACACTAATTTGACTAAGATAGGAGACTTACATAAGAAAAGTTCAACACAGAGACAGGAATCTTGAAACTGGATATTAGACACGTCAGCTTTCCAAGTCCAGGGTCCACAACCTCTCACTGGAGTTTTGGCCATCTCTTGTCTTAACTCCTGGCCTACTGCCAGATTATGGGATTTGATCATCCTTCTTTGGGGAGTTTTCTGCATTTCAATTGTTTCTTCACTTCAGTGTAGAGCTCCCAGCAGAAGAAGCATAAAATCAGTTAATATAAAAATAAGTACTTCAGAGATATACCATTTTATGATGAAAACTCTTATCATAGTTGAAAAGACCACTTAATACCAGAGCTGCAGCATCTGTGTTTTGGTCCATGTCCTCCTAGTTAAGAGTGGGTAGGTACTTGCCCTACAGCTGCATGACTGAAAACTCTCCCCATGATGATTCTATAAAAAAAAACAAAACAAAACTAAGAGGGCATCCTTTGTGAGTGGATTTTGAGGAGAAATTACTGTAGTGTTTTTATAAATAGCACTGTCATTTTTTTTTTCTTCTGTAATTTTATCATGAAGTTAGTAGGGTCTCCTAGAGGAATTGGGACAAGAATTGCCCCTTGAAAGGTAATGGTTTTTATCTGGGTTAATAATTTTCTTTAAATTCACATCCGTAAAAACATCGTGATAGAGATGTAAGTTATGGAGACAGGTTAGTTAGGGCATATCTCTCGTTACCATACCCGTCGAGGCTGTGCCTGCACAGACTGAGCTGGTTTCTACCTGAAAGCCAGGAGGCAGAAAAATAGGTGCTGTGGGTTATAATTGAGATGGGATACAGGCAGTATGCAGCGACATTTCCATTAGAGCTATCCTGAAAGCAGGTAGACTGAGGTGCTTGGGTGTAGGGTACACAAGTATATTTTACAGTCCACGCCTTGCATGATTGTGCTCCACTTGAAGTCCACTGTGTCACTAACACCTCAGTACGGTGGCTGCAATGTCATAGTCAGCACGTGAATGAGGACTAAGAGAACAACCTCTACTGGGTCAGGGGAGTAAGTGAAGGCATCACAGAGAATGCAGTGTTTGAACAAGGTTATTAGGCTGAGATTTACAAAACTGTGCCCTTGGGCCATACAGACCCAACAAAACATATTGATCTAGTCTTCTCCAAAGGCTTCACATAGAAATAAAGATTTGTGACACCTCCTAAAAATTAAAAGGTTATTAGCATTAAGTCTAGATAATTACAGAGCAATGAAGGTTTAAATCTGAGAGTTCTCTGCCTCATTTCCCACAGTTCCTACCACTCCTTATTGTGTCCCCAACATGCAGGAAGTAATTTGTTACTGCATATCATCTATTGACCTTGATCGAATTTTTAAACAGTAGAGAACTATTTCTATGTCTCAATATAATTTCTTTGTTTCTTTGCTGCACTCAATATTTCAGCAATTCTGGAAAACTCAGCATTGGCCATAGTACTGGAAAAGGTCAATTTCATTTCAACCCCAAAGAAAGGCAATGCCAAAGAATGCTCAAACTATGGCAAAATTGCACTCATCTCACACACTAGCAAAGTAATGCTCAAAATTCTCCAAGCCAGGCTTCAACAGTATGTGAACCATGAACTTCCAGATGTTCAAGCTGGTTTTAGAAAAGGCAGAGGAACCAGAGATCAAATTGTCAACATTTGTTGGGTCGTAGAAAAAGCAAGAGAGTTCCATAAAAATATTTACTTCTGCTTTATTGATTATGCTAAAATCTTTGACTGTGTAGATCACAACAAACTGTGGACAATTCTTCAAGAGATGGGAATACCAGACCACCTTACCTGCCTCCTGAGAAATCTGTATGCAGGTCAAGAAGCAACAGTTGGAACTGGACATGCAGCAACAGACTGGTTCCAAATTGGGAAGGGAGTACATAAAGGCTGTACATTGTCACCCTGCTTATTTAATTTCTATGCATAGTACATCATGTGAAATGCCGGGCTGGATGAAGCACAAGCTAGAATCAAGATTGCCATGAGAAATATCAATAAGCTCAGATATGCAGATGATACCACCCTTATGGCAGAAAGCGAAGAGGAACTAAACAGCCTCTTGATGAAAGTGAAAGAGGAGAGTGAAAAAGTTGGCTTAAAACTCAACATTCAGAAAACATAAGATCATGGCATCTGGTCCCATCACTTCATGGCAAATAGATGGAGAAACAATGGAAACAGTGAGAGACTTTATTTTCTTGGGCTCCAAAATCACTGCAAATGGTGACTGCAGCCATGAAATTAAAAGCTGCTTGTTCCTTGTAAGAAAAACCATGACCAACCTAGATGGCATATTAAAAAGCAGAGACATTACATTACTAACAAAAGTATGTCTAGTCAAAGCTTTGGTTTTTCCAGTGGTCATGTAGGGATGTGAGAGTTGGACTATAAAGAAAGCTGAGTGCTGAAGAATTGATACTTTTGAACTGTGGTGCTGGAGAAGACTCTTGAGAGTCCCTTAGACTGCAAGGAAATCAAAGTAGTCAGTTCTAAAGGAAATCAGTCCTGAATATTCATTGGAAGAACTGATGCTAAAGCTGAAGCTCCAATACTTTGGCCACCTAATGCGAAGAGCAGACTCACTGGAAAAGACCCTGATGCTGGGAAAGACTGAAAACAGGAGGCGAAGGGGATGACAGAGGATGAGATGGTTAGGTGGCATCATGGACTCAATGGACGTGCGTTTGAGCCAGCTCCAGGAGTTGGTGATGGACAGGGAAGCCTGGCGTGCTGCAGTCCACTGGGCTGCAAAAGTCGGACATGACTGAGCGACTGAACTGAACTGATTTCTTTGTCTTGTGGTTATATCTAAAGGTGACAAAAGATAGACTAAGACAGCAGTATGATTTTTCTTATACTATCAGTTTTTGTTCACATTTTTCATAGCTACAGAGCCCAATAAACATTTAACTTTTAAAAATCTCATAAAAAAAGAATAGTAAGCAGAGAAGAGGGTTAGGAAAAACTAGAAGAATGGACATTTTAATCAGAAGAAAGCAAATGAACATAGTCCCAAAGTTATGATAAAGTATATTAGGGAACAGTGTGGCTGCTCTGTGTTATGTCTAGGAATTGCACTTTGACTCAGATGTTGACTTTCTGAAGGCTGGGGTAGGGAAGAGAGAGAGACAATGGGTAGGGCTAGTGGCAGAGTGCAGGTAAACTGTCAGCTGGCTTGAATAACCTGCTATGTGGTGGAAGAATCTATGAGATGCCCCAAGAGAATTGATGGCACTAGGTGACCGGTTGCATGGACAGGTGATTGAGAAAGAGAATGGGTGAAAGAACAAAGTCTCTTTGCAGTCGTTGGTGACATAGCATATATTTAAGTCTCAAGTAAAACTTTGTCACTCTGGGGCAGGTAACCATAGCAACCAGGTAAAAAAATATATGTATACAAAAATGTGGTTAATAGCCTGGATGGGAAAGTCAGATTGCTTTTGTTTGTCAGCTGATTTTAAGAGAACCTCTTTGGAATCTAAGTAGATATTAGACATAGCTTTCTTACGTTTTCATTCTTGGCTCAAATAACTGCCAACATAATGCCAATTAACATGTACCATGTTACCATGGGCACAGTAGCTTTTTAAGTTTAGTTGGCTCCTGACCTGAGGTAATGCTGATTTCCATTTAGCTTTCAGGAACCTGATGCTTTAAAGCAGGTACTGATTGGATGTCAACCACTTTAAACGTAATTTATACAGCTGGGGAGAATGAGACTGATTCCTAATGTGAGACTGACATCTTTAAGGGCTTGTAAGAAAATATAAATACTTTAGTAGCCATTTCATTCATTTAGTGCTTCAGATTTGATGAGTTGTTCCTTCATAATTTTATTTGATTTTCTTTGCAAGGCATTTCATCCATGTAACAATATGAGGAACAGCTTAGAATTATACTGGTATTTTCAATGTAGAGTTTGAAGCTCAGAAAGATGAAGTAATTTGTCCAAACTATGTGACTAGTGAGTGGTAAAGCCAGATCTGAAAAACAGGTTTTATGGATCCTATTTCATTATTCTTCACCTGTTCAATGTTCAGTATACTTTATTCCCTAAGACATTACATTTTTAAAGAGATAATTTTTAAAATAGCTCAACTGGGATTCCATCACCTCCACTAGCTTTTTTCATAGTGATGGTTCCTAAGACCCACTTGACTTCACATTCCAGGATGTCTGGCTTTAGGTGAGTGTGAGTGATCACACCATTGTGATTATCCGAGGAGTGAAGATCTTTTTTGTACAGTTCTTCTGTGTATTCTTGCCACCTCTTCTTAATATCTTCTGCTTCTGTTAGGTCCATACCATTTCTGTCCTTTATTGAGCCCATCTTTGCATGAAATGTTCCCTTGGTATCTCTAATTTTCTTGAAGAGATCTCTAGTCTGACCACCAAAGAATTGATGCTTTTGAACTGTGGTGCTGGAGAAGACTCTTGAGAGTCTCTTGGACAGCAAGGAGATCAAACCAGTCAATCCTAAGGGAAATCAACCCTGAATATTCATTGGAAGGACTGATGTTGAAGCTGAAACTCCAATAGTTTGGGCACCTGGAAAAAGGGAAAGCTCACTGGAAAAGATCCTGATGCTGGAGGCGAAGGGGATGACAGAAGATGAAATCGTTGGATGACATCATAGACTCAATGGACATGAGTTTGAGCAAGCTCTGGGAGATGGTGAAGGACAGGGAAGCCTGGTGTGCTGCAGTCCATGGGGTCACAAAGAGTCAGACATGGCTGAGCAACTAAACAACAACAACAACAAACTACACTGAATGTGGACATAGGGTGATCCTTAAAAAATGTGCTCTGATAGTACCATAAAAGAAGGGGACTGAATGCTGGGTGGCCAAAACAACCAAGGCAAATGTCCTCTATAAGGAGCCTCTTACATTCCTGGCTATATTCTATAGTTGCTTGAGGAGATAGGATGTTTTATTGAGAACTAAACTAGATTGTAGGCCACTCAACACCGTGTCACATTATCATGCAGGAAGAGCCACAGGTCAGTTATGAGGAAGGCAGAGCCTGTTTTATTGCATCATAGCTCCTTCTTCTGAACCTAAGTCCCCTAGACTGAGACCACCTAGCGAATTGTACGTGGGTGGAAGTTTGCTATGCTGGTCTTAATTAGCTTCTAGTCAAGTCTTAAGTCCTCCAGACCTCTGTGTCTCCAGCTTCCTGCCTGCCATGCCCCACATGTATCCTAGGCTACTATTTCCCTTCCAGTCTGATGCTTCTGGAACACTCTCTTAAGTCCCTGTGCCTTTGCATGGGCTCCATCTTCTCTGTGGTATGTGTCTCCTGTCATTGACTTCCTCATAGAGTCACATCTAAATAATGAGGTTTTCTGATTCTGACCCTCCAGGCTGAAATAGTGTTCACATCAGACCCTATGCACTTGAAAAATATATACGTATTACATTGAATTGTAATTGTTGATTTCCTTGTCTGTCTTCATAGAACTTCTTTAGAGTCACAGCTTGATCTATTTGCTTGTATTCTGGTGACTACCCCAAAATTGGTCCACAGTACGCTCTCAGTATATATTTACTAGGCTGATGAAGGGAGAAATAAATATGTGGATGAATCATTGACGTAATTATTTAAAATATCTACTTCACTCTTTTTCATTTAATCGCCTTTCTGATATTGAAATGCAGGCAGAGGAAGTGCTCTGGGTACAGCCATCCAGAGCCAGTGGAGGAACAGGGAACAGCAATCCTTGAGGATGAACTTTTTAGGATCACACTGGTGGGAGAGAGTACATTGCAAAGAACTTGCCACTTGTCATCTTTGCAGTGATGACAGGAGTTGAAGAAGTAGGCTTGGAAAACTCGGAGACCTGCAGCCCAATTAATGGCTGTGGTTGCTCATTATGGTGGGAAACCTGTACCCGCACTGCAGCAGAAGCTGCCTACATTTGAGTGGCTTCATTAACTACCTTTTCTCTCCTGGATGAGACCACAGAGGGACATGGTGTTGTCATCTAACAAGAGATCACCAGCAAAGTCAACTCCTATCTCACAAGCCATTATCAGAATATTGCGACCAACTTGTAGTGCCTCAGAATCACACGATGAGCAGAATGTATAGCTGGAAGTCGAGCACCAAAATATAATTGCACAAGATTGAAAAAAATTGCCTAGGAGGAAAAGTTACAGCAATTAGCTTATTTAATCTGCAGAAGGAAAATACAGGGAAATTTACTGCATTAAAGGCTTTGAGTCCATGAAGGGTAATTCTAGAGGATGGTGAATTTATGGTTGTACATATTAAAGAATTTTTCCTGTTGCCTTCTCTCCATTTCTTCCTTGACTTCTCTTCTGTGATATGTGATGAAAGATAATAACATGGTGACTTCCGAAGATGTATAAGAATTAATACTTGGGGAGTCTGCAGCATCTTGCACTGTCTTACAACTACCTTCCACCCTCTCCCCTCCAAAAAGAAAAACACAGAAAGGAGTGAGTATACCATCTGCAAGAGCTCTTTCCTCTTTTACAGACATCCTGTCGCCATCTGCTAAAATCCTCAGCCCACCTGTGTAGTGAACAACATCAATTATCTTCTAGAAAAGCACAAGACCCACAGTCTCCCCCAAGATTGAGGGTAGGAATATGGAGACATTTTATAGCACTTTCAAATGAGCTTCTTACCATGCAACTCACCCTTTGATTCCGTTTGGTAATCTACTGCATGTTCAACCAGGCTTGCAGTCGAAGCAGGGGAGAATTCTTGGGTTAAACAGAATCTTAGCATTTGTTGATTCCGTGGCTCTCTTCTTTGAAATTTCTAATGCCTGTAGCAACTCAGAGGTGCTGTCCCTAAAGTTGAGAAGCATTTAGAGGTTTTAGAAGTAGCCATGGGGATTTTCTTTGCTTCAGAACAGGAAAATTCTTTCAGCCAAATCCTGACATGTCCCTTCTACATAATTATGGCTAAAATTTGGTTCTTGCTCATATTGTACAAGTGGCCTGTGAAGTTTCAAAAGAGAATTGGCTAGTATTTCTCATTAATAGTCTTATTGGGGGCAGGTAAATTGTTCCTTTTGCAAAGCTGTCCTTTTGCAAAGATGTTTTCTTTTCCTGGATTTCATCTGTTAAATGCCACTCATGCTCCCTGTCACTGTGGCAACTTCAGAGTCCCCATCCCACCTTTTCCAGCACCTGTTAAGAGAACACCCCCTCTTGAGAACTTGACAATTATTGAACCTATCTTTCCTCCTCATTTTTGCTCTTTCAGGAGAATAGGAGAGGTTTAGCTGCTGTTTCCTTTTCAGGTGGAAAGATTCTGGTATGTGTAGCTCTAAACTATGTGATCAGACCCATAAGCTATCAGAAAGAATCTACGGTTATGAAAAATTAAAGTGTATCTGGCAGAAGTACTTCCTCAGATTGGTCTCTCTCTCTCATTCTCTCTCTTTCTCATACATACATATACACATAACATGGTTCTTAAATCTGAATCTAAAGTTTTGACCCATGTGAAACAGGACACAGCTGAGAAGAAAAAGAAGGCTTAATTCAAACTACCAGTTATCATCAATGAATTTGAAATATTAATAACTATTGTTTGCAATTGATCTTCATATATATACTCTCCTAACAAGTTCATTTTGCAGTTAGGTGCAGTTGGATGTCAGTTGACAATGCCTCTGACTAGTTTAGGCTAGTTTTCATTATTTATTTATATATCATTTATTTAATTATTCATTCATTTATTCATTCACTTTTTGTGGACATCACCCTTTGTTAATAACAGTCCACAATCCAGTTGGAAAATTGCTTAGCCTTATATATTCAGTATATTTTGTGCATATATTAATTAGCAGAGCCTCTCTCAACCAGCTTATCCCTTTCCTTATAAGAAAGAGCTTAGGCTGACTTCTATTTCTCCTTCCTGAAACAACATTCCCTTCATAAAACAAGAAACTAATGAGTTAGTACAGCAGGCCCTTTTAAGGCTATGTCTACATAGATGAGTTTTGCCATTCAATGGCTGATTACTAGGCAATCAGTCATACTGCATAGTCAGGCTGATTCAGTTAGCATCTAGAATAATCACTTATTTGGTGACTCCGCTATAGCGTGGCAATCAACAAACATGGATTGACCATCATAATGATCAATCTAGTAGGCTCTATTGTCTCTTTTCCATACTGAGCTGTTGCATTTGTGATTCAAAGCTTTTTTTTAATCAACACCTACAAACTCATTTGAATATCCAGCTAAGCACTACACACTGTTGACTAGCGAGGACACAAAGATAAAGGGAGCAGGTGTTGTGGAAAGACAACAGGCTTAGGGGTCAGAGAAATAAGGCTTCAAATCCTATGAGGTCTTTGGAAAGTTATTTAACCTCTTTGAACTGCAGTTGCTGGGCTGTGGTGAGGATTAACCCCACAGCATAATGCTGCACAGGGACCATGGCCAAGCATTCAATAGTAGTCACTGCTGTTATTACAAATGAGACACAGCGTCTACTCTTGAGGTCACATTACTCATAGTAATTATGTAAAACCAAATTCTAGGTATGCGTATTATCATGTATTGTCTTAATTTAAAATTATTTTTTAAAAACTCCCTAAATTTAGCATATCTATTTTATATTGAGTCCCTGCATATCCATACTTTGTATCCAAGACTGTTTCCTTGATGTTTGAAAATAAATGATAAGTGCCATGCAGACCAAACTTGACCTGCCACAGCTCTCTTCAGAACATTATCTCACAACTGTTCCAAATATTCTGACACTGAGTCATCTAATGCAGTTTACAGGAAAACAAGCTGTGTGTTACTGTAGGCGACCTTAATGATGCATAGTTATTTAAGAATCTGGTGTTCACCACTTCCAGTTGAAAGTGCATGAGCAAATTAGGAAGACAGTATAATTATATATCAGAAATTAGGTTAACATAGATGCTGTAATAGCTCAGTGTGACCACAGACGAGGCCTTCGCTATCAGAGTGCTGCCTCTTGTGTATACACACACAGTCTCTTACACACATACAAACACATCTATTCAAGGCATGCCATGTAGCAACATGTTTGAACAGTACATTTTATAAGTGCCTTTTGTAGAATAGTGATTATTTAGTTTCATAGTTGTTTTCCACCCTACAGGGGAAAAATAGTCCCTTGAAGTCAGGAAATTTTCACATTATTTAATAATTTGCAACAAACCATTGTACAACTTTGTGGCTTACAATAACAGCATCTGTTCTTCTCACAAATCCCCAATTTGGGCAAGGCTCAGCAGGATAGCTCATTTTCTCTCCACGTGAAGTTGGCTGGGGCAGCTCAGAGTCTGGGTTCTGGGATCATTTAAAGCGGTGGTTCTCAACTAGGGGTGGTTTTGCCTTTTCCTCAGGGAATATTTGATAATGTCTGGAATCATTTTTGATTGTCACAACTCAGACGAGGGATACTCCCTGTCCTCTAGCAGGGAGAAGCCAGGACCTCTGTCTGTATTTACATGGGCCTCTCTAATGTTGTGTCCACACCCTCCTTATGGGCTAGTTTGGGCTTCCTCGCAGCATGGCAGCTGGCTTCCAAAATGGGGAGTGTCCCGATCGAGAGAGTAAGACTCCTTCATGAGACCCAGCCTCAGAGGACATGTATCATCACTTCCTTCATGCGCTATTGGGTGGAACAGTCACAAAATCCCACGTATCTTCATGGGAGAGGGCACAGACCCTGCCACTCCATAGCAAGCGTGTCAGTCACATTGTGAAAAGGGCAGAAAGTGAAATTTACCCCAGGGACCATGTCTCATTCTTCTTTGTTTCTCAGCACCCTAGCAGTCAGTGGAAGGCAGCAGATGCTCAATCTGTGCATTTTTGAATTGTATTAAATTAAGTAAATTTGATATATGAAATATGTGGAAAATAATGAGGAGATTTGGCACCATACATAACAATTTTCCACAGAGTACCTTTAAATAGTGACTCGTTCCACTTCATTATAAAGTATGAATTAATTATGAAAATTTCAATGGCATGTTTATTCATCTGGCTGTTCATTAATTCAGTATTCACTGAACACATACTGTAGGCAAGAGAGTGTACAAGGTACTGGAAAACAAAGATGTATCAGACATAGAATTGCCTTCAAGTCGCTCACAGTCTAGTGGGGAAAGTAAACAACATATATAAATCACTCTAATGCAGACCAGAGCTCATTAGGGGTATAAGTGCCCTGGTGCTACATGAAGACACGCAGCTTTTCAGAAATGGAAAGTGTAGACTTTATTAAGGATGCTCACTTTAATGAATACTAAATCTTTTTACTTTCTCACTCCACATTTCTGTAATTGCAAGGGGAAATTGGCAGAATTTCATCCAATTTTATAATATTCAGTTGAAGCAGTCACCTAAAACATGACTGAGGACCATCTGCTATGCAGCTGTTAAGTCTGTCTGTCTCGGTCAGAGTCGGTTATTGATATGGGAAGACATCTCTTGAAAAGGATATTGTGAATCTTCTTACTGCAATCCTAGAACATTCCAACCTGAATGATGGAGAAAAGTAGAAATGTTAGACGTTTGCATGTTGCCCCAGGGGGAAAAAAAATACCTGCTTAATAACTCAGTAGTGGTACGGTCTATCCACCTTGTGAATATTGGGGCTCTTCAGGGTTGTTTCAGGAAGTGTGTGTACATTGGGGCCTCTCTGACTTAAAATTCCAAAGCTGAGAATTGGAGTTTCATGCCAGACCCTCTAGTTCTTGGCACTAAGACGATACAAATTTTTTTTTTTAATAAATTTATTTATTTTAGTTGGGGGCTAATTACTTCACAATATTGTAGTGGTTTTTGCCATACATTGACATGAATTAGCCATGGGTTTACATGTGTTCCCCATCCTGAATCCCCCTCCCACCTCCCTTCCCATCCCATCCCTCTGGGTCATCCCATTGCCCCAGCCCCAAGCATTTGTCTCATGCATCGAACCTGGAATGGTGTTCCGTTTCACATATGATAATATACATGTTTCAATGCTATTGTCCCAGAACGTCCCACCCTCACCTTCTCCCTCAGAGTCCATAAGACTCTTCTATGCACCTGTGTCTCTTATTCTGTCTCGCATATAGGGTTATCATTACAAATTTGTTAATCTAGTTTATGGGGTCTTCCAAAGTGATGCACTGGTAAAGAATCACTTGCTAAGGCAGGAGATGCAAGAGATGCAGGTTTGATCCTTGTGTCATAAAGATGCCCTGGAGAAGAAAATGGCAAACTACTCCAGTATTCTTGCCTGGAAAATTCTATGGACAAAGGTGCCTGGCAGGCTACAGTCCATGGGGTTGCAAAGAATTGGGGTCTCTTGCCAGATCCTCTAGTTCTTGGCACTAACACCATATAAATTTGTTAATCTAGTTTATTAATATACCTGAAACACCATTGTAAAATATTTGTGATGTTTGAAAGAATAATTGATGGTATTTTATGATGTTTTATAAAATTATACATCTATAATTGGGACAGAAGAAAGTCTTGTGATGAGGAAACCAAATTAGGAAGCTGTAATATAATCAAGGAAGGAGATTGTGACCTGGCTTTGAGTAATAGCAGAAGGAATCATAACAGCTAATATTTATTGAATATTTGCCACTTGACAGAGACTTTATATGACTTAATAAGAATTTTCTGTGTTAGAAAACACAATAGTAATTTGAAATAGGTATTAATTTCTTTCCATTTTACAGATGAGGAAACTGATCCTTAGTATGTAGTCATCAGTAGAACTAGAATTTAAGTCTACCTGAGCCCATTTTTGCAGCCCATCATTTTAACCATTTTGTGCATTGTCCCTAATACAAGGGAAGAGAGGTGGTTAGGATCAAGGTGGAAAAATCTGGATGAGTCAGTAATATGATTGAATTTAGGGGGAAAGGATGAGTGAGACATCTAGGATAAATGCAGGTCATAGCTTGAGTTTGGTGAACAGGGTGGATAGAGATCCATTTCTCTTAGATAGAAAAACACAAAAAACATTGGAATTGGTTGTGTGAAAAGTTCAGTTTCGAGCCTGTTGAAGAAACCTGAGAGATATCCATGTGGAAATGTTCAATAGGCAATTATGTATATGGCTTGACGTTCAGGAAAGAGGTCCAGATAAGAGACATATATTTGAATATCATCAATCTGCTCATGAAACATTGAGAGTGATGAATAGTGTCCAGGAAGAATATGAAGTTAGGGAAATAAGGTGATGTTACAAAACATAGTAAATAGAATTTGCTTTACTGGAGTGTGGAGGAACAAAAGAGGATAGCACATCTTTCAGAATTCAAAAAAACTAGAATGGGAATAGGATTCATTTGGAAGATTTCCTGGAGTTCATATTTGAGCTGAGTTCTCCTGAGCATGCAAGAGTGTGAAGGAAAAATTGGGGATTAGTGAGATTTGCAGTGGAGGTCAGGGACACCTTTCCTTACACCCTTGCTCTTCACCTTTCCTTTTCCTTTCTTATCTCGCTGACAGCTCATGCTATAAAGCCATTATCTTTTCATCTGATGCAGGAGATTGTGGAGTCTGTGCATTGGGGAGGAGAAGATGGGTATAAGATGGGGAGAGCAAAGACAAACGGGAACCCACAGACTCATGGTTCTCACTGCTTCTGACTTTGACAGTGTGTGTCCACAGGAGAAGCTGAGGCCCCTCATCATGGAGCTCAGTGCCTGTCTCGCCCAAGAGTTGGAGAAGGTGAAGGAGGACTCAGGTGAAGCAGGAGCCATTTCAGATCCAGCTACTACCCCAACCCACAAAGCAACTCAGCAGGTAAATAACAACAAGTGTGAGCTACAAAATGACGGCTCTTCACTTCTAGCCTCCAACTCGTGCCCTTGAATCTCGGGTCACCCAGCCTAACGAGAAACCACCAGGTAAGGAAATTCTGTGAAATATAGTTCATCCCACCCAAATTGATGCATTGCAAAGCTTCCACATTGTGTACAAAGGTGACCAGGTGAGAACTGAACAAGCAAGGTTTGAAAGGAACTGGCTGGTCAATTTAGATCAATGTTTTAAATTTACCTCTCAAACTTTACCACTTTTTTGGTAAATACCTGAACAGCTTGATAAAACACAGAGTTTCTGATTCTGGGGTCTGAGGTGGGACCAAAAGTAGCATTTCTAGTTTCCAAGTGATGCTGACACTGGTAGTCCATGGATCACACTTTGAGAACATCTGGTTTAGCTGAAACTTAGAGGCCTCATTAAGTTTTAGTGAGAAATAAAGTGAAGAGAAACTATAACAGAGGAATAGTTAAGAAAATCTGCTGAACAGTGGACAACTGTTGAGTGGTATCCGATGTGACAGGACATCGTTGTAAGTGACTGAAAAGGAGGTAACTGGCAAAGATGGTGTTTGTTGCAGGATGTGTCTAGCTGTGTGGGAGAGATGGCTTCAAAGGGAGCATGAAAGTGAGGAGATTCATTGCAAAATAGTTTAACAATCATCTGGTGATACAGATCCAGAATAGGGAGGTAAGTGACCATGGAAACAGAAAGAAGGGATGCAAGAATGAAACACTACTTTAGATGTAGCTTCAGATTCCCTGCTTCCTCTGCTCCCTAGAATATGGTCTTACATCTCTTCCACTTAGAGGGACCTGGAATTTCATTTTTGTCTTTTATAAATTTTTTTTCTGATTGTATTACCAGTGCCTGTGCACTGCAGAAAATTTTGAAGGCAGGCAAGTATAAAGAATAAAATGAAACTTCTCCTTCAGGCTAGATGTAATCACTATCAAGTTTGTAATCTCTATCAAATTCTCTCCCTCCTTTCTTCATCTGTGTATGTTTTCATATGTTTTATTTTGCTTGAAATTGGCAGACTTCACTCTTGATCATACTGGATTTGACCTTAATTGGGCAATTAATGGGGGAGGGGTGTTACTGGTGTTCCAGCCCTCCCTATTCCTGTCAGTTTCATCTTCCTGAGTAATCACCATCTTGCCTGTTCATACAATTCACTGCTCATGACATCGGTGTCAGGGGCTGTCAGCAGCTTGTTACATGGCTTCAGATTGATGTTCCCTTAGACATCAAATGAGTGTGGACAGGAGTGACAGATCAGGTCAGGTGGCAAAGCTTCGAGTCTGAGAACCAGTGTAGCCAGGGCCCAGGCTTAGACATAGTGTCTCATTTGATTGGTCTGCAGAGAATCCCTTTGAGATAGACATAATAATGAGTAACATCAGGAATGACAAATAACATTTACTGAATGCTTACTATTAATATGTGCTAGGGTCTTTACATGTGTTAGCTCATTTAATTCTTAAAACATTCAGATGAGAAAGATTCTGTTACTTTATCCATCTTGTAGATGAAGACATTTTGGTTTGAAGAAATTAAGAACTTTGGTGATAGGTTGGTACTTAAAAGCTAGATGACTTCTCCAAGATCAAACACGTAGTGTGTGATAGAGCCTAGCTTAGAATCCAGGTCTTTAGGTTTCTAGGTTACTACTCTTTCTGCTTTATTCCATTGCTCTCCTGAACACATTTTACAGTTCTTTCTGATGTTCAGCACAGCTTAGAAATTTTTCCTGTGTTCCTGATTTTGGATTTACAGTCTCTTCTGATCTCACTGTCTGCTTGTAGTGTCTGCAGAGACTCAGAATTGAATGTCAGCACTTCTGACCCCTCCAGTCTGGTAACTTGACCCCTGAGAGTGTTTAGCTTAGACTAAGTCTTCCCCTGGGCATCAGCAGGAAGGCCTCAAATTCTGCACCTGACATTGCTGAGCTAATGAGAACACCGAAGGGCAGTGATAACTTATTCTGAAGCCACTGCCCAAGTACTCAACAGGATGGAACGAGGGCAGTTTACCTCGTGTTCACTGGCTCAGCAGCCACCCAGTGCCATCTCTCTCCTCCACACCCTGGCTCCTTTTCGGGCTCACTGCCCTCCTTCTACCAGGCCCCTTTCCT
Source organism: Giraffa tippelskirchi (assembly GCF_054371585.1). Classification (NCBI taxonomy): domain Eukaryota; kingdom Metazoa; phylum Chordata; class Mammalia; order Artiodactyla; family Giraffidae; genus Giraffa; species Giraffa tippelskirchi. Next base: position 171,318,446 of record NC_137276.1, read on the forward strand.
CTCCTACGAAGCCCAGCACATGGATCCCTTTCCCCACTGTACTGGGCATAAAGGGCATCCATCCACACGCAGTCCATGGTCTATTCTCAGCATGTGGCAATGAGCTATTTTTACATCTGTTTCCCAGACAAAATATAATGTGAAAGTAGGAGGTAGGTTTTCAAAACAAATAACTTGCCTTCAACTATTTTTATATAAATGTAGATTTAGAATATAATGGTGAAAATCTGACATTTCTGGCACTAGCTCTCCTTATGAGGAAACTCTGTCCAACTTCAGCTTTTAAATCTGCCATGTATTTCATGTACTTTCCTAAATCTTGCATCTAAGGAAAATTCTATTTTACTTTGTAATTTTTAGTTTTGCTTTGACTGTTTTGTTTCACATCCTCTAATGATTCCTCGTTTATGGAGTTTTGTATTAATCCTGGGGTCAAGTGTTGGATACTTTTTTTTTTTTGGTGGACCAGGAATCTGAATTTGTTCATTAAACTGGATATGAAGCACACGTATCTCCTCAGAGTAGGTAACAAAGCAAATTGGGGATTTTGTTCCTGATGATTTGTCTTCACGTCACAGTACGTCTTTTTTTTATACTATTTTATTTATTTATTTGTTATTGGCTGTGCTGGGTCTTTATTGCTGCATGAGATTTTCTCTAATTGTGGCAAGCAGGGGCTTCTCATTGCAGTGGCTTCTCCTGTTGCAGAGCATGGGCTCTACAGTGCACAGTTTTCAGTAGTTATGGCACAAGGGCTCATTAGTTGTGGCTCCCAGGCTCTTGAGCACTGACTCAATAGTGTAGCGCATAGGCTTAGTTGTTCTGCAGCATGTGGGATCTTCCTGCATCAGGGATTGAACCTGTGTCTCCTGCATTGGCAGGCAGATTCTTTACTATTGAGCTGGAAGGGAAGCCCCCGCAGCACGTCTTATTTAATTTATATATATATATACATATATATATATGTATATGTATATGTATGTATATATATATGTATATATATATATACACACACACATACACACATAATTTAATATTATATGTAATGTAATATCTATTGTATGTAATTCACATACAGAATTATGCATAGCGACATATAACATGTATATAACTTTATATGCTACATATCCCGCTTGCACTTTGAAAGGAAAGCTATGACAAACCTAGACAACATATTAAAAAGTAGACATCACTTTCCTGACAAAGGTCCATATAGTCAAAGCTATGCTTTTTCCATTAGTCATGTACAGATGTGAGAGTTGGACCATGAAGAAGGCTGAGTACCAAAAAATGGATACTTTTGCATTGAGGTGCTGGAGAAGACTCTTGAGAGTCCCTTGGACAGCAAGGGAATCAAACAAGTCAGTCCTAAAAGAAATCAACCCTGAATATTCATTGGAAGGATTGATATGAAGCTGAAGTTCCAATACTTTGGTCACCTGATGCAAAGAGGCAACTCATTAGAAACGACCTTTGTGCTGGGAAAGATTGAAGGCAGAAGGAGAAAGGGGCAGTAGAGGATGAGATAGTTAGCATCATGGACTCCATAGACATGAATTTGAACACACTCCAGAAGATAGTGGAGGAGAGAGGAGCCTGGCATGCTATAGTCCATGCAGCTGCAAAGGGTCAGACATGATTTAGTGACTGAACAATAACAAGCTGTGTGTGTGTATATATATATATACCTATGCTTTACAGGTGGTGCTAGTGGTAGAGAACCTACCTGCCAAAGCAGGAGACATAAGAGATGGTTTGGTCCCTGGGTCAGAAAGATCCCCTGGAGCAGGGTATGGCAATCCACTCCAGTATTCTTGCCTGGAGAATCTCATGGATAGAGAAGCCTGGCAGGCTATAGTCCATGGGGTCGCAAAGAGTCAGACACGACTGAAACAACTTAGCATGTACTCAAGCACGTAGCCAGTGGTTAACAGAGCTGGTACTCAGATTCAGTCTGCTTCAAAACCCAAGTTCTTTGCACTGGACCTCTCTACCCTTTAAAACTGTGTCCAGTGTAGGACAAGGGGAGACAAGTATCTTTCACATGAGAGAAGGAAGATTAGTGGTATAGTGAGTGGGACCAGGCCTTTAGGAGTAGCTGAGGAAGCCCTAGGATGTGGTTACAAATAAAGCACTGCAGAAGGTAAGCCACCATGAGGAGCCTGTCTACCCCTGCTGTGGAAGAAGTTCATAAAACTAGCAATGACTCCTACTCTACTCTTCTGCTTTAACAGGGGAACAAATGGAATAGGTAAGGATAGCAACCCAAGAAAATGCATTGAGGGTCATCATCTGAGATGTTGAAAGAGCCAGAGCCTGAAATTGAAGATATTAATTTTAGGTGAGTGACAAATGGTAAAGATCCAATGTGTGTGTGTATACCACATCTTCATCCCTTCATCTGTTGATGGACACTTAGGTTGCCTGTAAATAGTGCTGCTATGAACAGTGGGCTGCATGTATCTTTTCAAATTAGTGTTTTCATTTTTTTTTTAGATAATACCCAGGATTAGAATTGCTTGATCATATGGTAATTCTATTTTTAGTTTTCTGAGGAACCTCCATACTGTTTACCATCATGATTGCCCCAATTTACATTCTCACCAACAATGTACAGGGGTTCCATTTTCCCCACCTCCTTGCCAATATTTGATATTTGTAGATTTTGAGCTGATAGCCATTCTGACAGGGGTGAGGTGATATGTCATTGTGATTTTGATTAGCATTTCTCTAATGACTAGGAATGTTGAGCATCTTTTCCTGTGCCTGTTAGCCATCTGTATATCTTCTTTGGAAAAATGTCTATTCAGGTCCTCTGCCCATTTTTTAACTTGATTACTTTGTTTGTTTTTGATATGAGTTGAATGAAGTGTTTATGTATTTTGGACATTAACCCCTTATTGATCATATTTTCAAATATTTTCTCCCATTGAGTAAGTTGTCTTTTTATTTTGTCGATGATTTCCCTTCCTGTGCAAACTCTTTGAATTAGGTGCCCATTGTTTATTTTTGCTTTCATTTGCCTTAGGAGACCGATCCAAAAAATATTTCTATAATTTATGTCATAGTATTCTGCCTATGTTCTCTCCTAGAAATTGAGTGCTTCAGGTCTTGCATTTAGCTCTTAAATTCATTTGGGTTCATTTTTGTATAGGGAATGAGAAAAAGTTTTAATTATTTTATATGTAGCTGTCTAGTTTTCCTAGTACCACTTATTGATGAGACTATCTTTTCTCTATTCTTTTATCCATTGTATATTCTTGCCTCCATTGTAATAGATTAATTGACCATAGGTTCATGGATTTATTTCTGGGCTCTCTATTCTGTTCCATTGATGTATGTGTTTGTTTTTGTGCCAGCACTATGCAGTTTTTATTATGATAGCTTTGTACTATAGTCTGAAGTCAGGGAGTGTGAGTCCTCAATATCGCTTTGGCAATACAGGATCTTTTGTGGTTCTATATAAATTTTAGGATTTTTTTTTATAGTTCTATGAAAAATGTCACTGGCATTTTGATAGAGGTTGCTTTAATCTGTAGATTGCTTTGGGTAGTATGGCCATTAAAAATAATTATTTCAATACAGGAACTTAAGATATCTTTCCCCTTTTTGTAGCATTTTCAAATTTCTTCAGCAATGTTTTATAGTTTTCAGAGTATAGGTCTTTCACTCCTTTGAAAGAGAGGCTAGCTTTATTTCTAGGAATTTTATCCTTTTTGATATGATTTTAAACAGGATTGTTTTCTTATTGTTTCTTTATGATAATTCATTATTAATATATAGAAAAGCAACAGTTTTCTGTATGTTAATCATGTATCCTACAACTTTACTGAATTCTTTTGTTAGTTCAGATACTTTATAGGTAGATTTTCAGATATTCATATAGAGTATCATACCATCAGCAAATAGGGACAGTTTTACTTCTTCCCTCCCAATTTGGGTGACTTTTATTTATTTTTATTGTCTGATTGCTGTGGTTAGGACTTCCAATACTATATTAAATAGAAGTTGTTAGAATTGACATCCATGTCTTGTTGCTGATTTTAGAGGAAAGGCTTTTAGCTTTTCACTGTTGAGTATGATGTTAGCTGTGAGCTTGTCATAAATTATCTTTATTATATTCATATATATTCCTGTATATCGACATTGATGAGAGTTTTATCATGAATAGATGTTAAATTTTGTTAAGTGTTTTCTGCATAAAACAATTTTTTTTCTTATAATGTTTTAGTCTGAGGTAGTACTTGAATTATCATAATTCCTGAATAATACCTGAGACAAGAAAATGGTCTTTTTTAGTCAAGAATTATAATACTATCATACTATTGTAATACTACTAACAAATATTTAATTCTTATTATTCAGGCCTTGTAGTTGCATGCATTTTCTCATTTAGTCCTCAAGATATACCTCTGAGCTACATATGTACCATTATTCTCATTTTATATAGCTCGTCAGCATTTGTTCAGAGTTGGTTCAAATAAAATATGAGAAAATCTTAAAATAACAGTTAAGTAGTTAGCAGTGCATTTCTCTATCATGTAAATGTGCAGTGGTGTTTATCCAGGGTTTGGATGGTATATTGTAATTCTGTCCCAAGTCTTCAGTGACCAAGACCTCTACCAGTTCCTCATTCTGTCATGCACTGGATATGACCTTGGCCTCATTACTCAGGATTGAATCTACGTTTTTTTTTTTTTTCTCTTCTTTAGGGAATAGGATTGAGAGAAGAATGGGAAAAGGGTATAACAGACTTCTTTTCAGGAATTTCTTGTAGGATACTTTCACTTAAATTGGACAGAATTAGTCATACAGGACATGTCTTGGAAATAGCTGTAAGGAAACCTAGGGAATGTAGTCTGTGTTCTGGGTGACAGGGTGCCCAACCAAAAATTCTATCATACTAAATGGTAAGAATGGATAGTGGAGAGTGACCAGACATTCCGGCTGTATCATCCAAGATCATAAACAATTGGTAAATGATGAGGCCAGAATCAAACCTGACCTATGTTTTTAGCACCCATGTGTCTGAAAGTACCTCTTAAGCACCTAGATTCTCCAAAATAAGACATTTAATTTGGGAAGAGAGGACAAGATGAAGGGTAGGGTATTTAGCTAACTGTACTTTGTAACCAATGAGGCTGCCTTTTTTTTTTTAGGTTACCAAGGAACTGAAGGTGAGAGTTGAAAATTCTGTTTTCTTATGCAGGTCAGAAATGAGAGTCATCATGACTTGTATCTTACTCTTGTTCTTAATCTGATATAGCTCTGGAGACCGAATAGTGGTCATACATTTTTCATGTTCTATTATTGTTTATGGTGAATCACACAACAATTGGTTTTCTAATCATTAATAGTTAACACAAATTGCACTGCTCAATTTCATGCTAAACAAACTGTATTGCACAGAGACAAACAATGTAATTTCTAATTCATATCTGGAGACTTATATTAAGTCTCACATAGGAAAAAAATCCAACTTCAGCTTTATAGAACTTCAGAAAGTACTTTAGAGATCTTTTAGATTGGTCATTAACAACAATTATTTCTCTTTAAGTAAAAGGTGCAGATTTTAATATTGTGTTCACTTTGTCCTGTTAAATTTCCAGTTACTTGATAGTTTCTTTTGTTTCTCTATTTATTTCTATTTCAGGTGATTTTTAACCTTCCACACTAAGAAAGTAGACTCTCAAAACAGACTTTCAATATTTCCTAGCTGTGTGACTTTGAGAAGTCACCTAAGTCTAAAAGCCTCCCATTTCCTCTTCTGCCATATAACCACTTCCTAGACTTGTAAGAACTAAATAACAATATATTTTGTGAGGTGTGTGAAATAGTTCCTGGCACCAGTTATGTATTATTTTAATTATTATTATTTTTTTCTGACTCTCTTTCATCCTGCTTTTATATCCCATAACTCGCTACCAATGAATGATTTTCTAACAATTGATTATTCTAGACACCCATGAAGGACACTCTTCCTGTCCAGCAAACCAGAACACTTACTCAGCACTCTGGTCAATAGCATGTGCTGGTTGGGAATGCAGCATTCAGCTCAGGTGGTCTTTTTGTGCTGTGTGAGAAGACCAAAGGCTTGGGTATCACCAGTACCTGGTTTGATTTCTGGCTCTAGATCTTATTAATTGTATTACCTATGAGGTATTTCTTATACATTCTGAGCTTCTGTTACTTTACCTATTGAACAAGAATGATGATCACATCTAATTTGTAAAGTCATAAGGAGAATTAAAGATAATAAACATAAAACCTAATACTGGTACCCACCTGAAAATATTCCAAGTATATGGTATCCTTAGGGTAAAGGGAACTAGTTGGGCTAAATGAATGGGGCAAAACCAAGTAAAGTAATGTGGTCAAATGGTAGTGGGTTCATAGCAAAATATTCCATATTAGAGTGGCTCAGACAGTAAAAAATCTGCCTGCAATGCAGGAGACCTGGGTTTGATCCCTGGGTTGGGAAGATCCTCTGGAAGAGGGCATGGCAACCCACTCTCTTGCCTGGAGAATTCCCATGGACAGGGGAGCCTGACAGGCTACAGTCCATGGGGTTGCAGAGTCAGACATGACTGAGTGACTAAGCACCACATAGAGTTAAGCCAGGCTGAAGAGGATTCTTAGTTTCCCCTGTAAATGCCATGGGCATTCTGTTTTCACTGAACTGTCAGGAAGGCTGACAGCAGGGGAATGTTGTGTTTTTAGCTTGCTCTTGAAGCTTCCCAGACCCTTGCTTATTTGCTTCTCTTTCTTCTAATAGGCCTTTCCCATTCCCTCTAGAGAGCTCTAAAGATATTAATTCTGTCTGCAGAAATCCCTTTTTAGTCCACAGATCATAAAAAGTGTGAGATTATCTACGGCTGGATACACATAGAGACTCTGTGTTGTAAAGAAGTGAGTATTGGACTGGGAATTAATGTATTTGGGTTTCTGTTAATAGCAAACTGTGTGACCTTAGATGGGGCCATCCATCTCTCTTGGGCTCCATTTCTCTGCAATGAAACTGAGAGGCAGAATCAATGATTTGTAAGGTCTCTTTAGCATCCAAAATTCTGAAATGGTGAGATTAGTTGAGTAACCCAAATTTTTAACTTGCAAAAAGTGTTTCCTAAATCATTGCATTTTCTTGTTCTGGTGCTTATTCTTCAGTAGCTGTTGAGTGGTCATAACTGGGTTGCAAGGCTTGCCATTTTCTCTCACTGCAACTGCTACTGTCAGATTTCATCTCTACATGAACAGTTTCTTTGACCATCTTGCTGACAGTCCAGATTTCACCCTTTTGTAAGTCGTTACAAATCTTACAACAAACCTGACAGACAAATGCATTACTATTCACCAAACCCAAATGTTATATGCCTCAAACCCAATATAAACTCTTTTTTCCCCCTCTTTTCTCATCTGTCTATTCAATAGAAAATATCTATCATTTTCTTGTTCAAACATTGTTAAATCATTTTCTTTCAAAACTTTTGTTAGATGCCTCCCATATGTGGGCACTGGTATTTCTGTGCTCATATGTGGAGAAGGAAATGGCAAACCACTCCAGTGTTCTTGCCTAGAGAATCCCATGGACAGAGGAGCCTGGCAGGCTATAGTCCACAGGGTCCATGAGAGTTGGACATGACTTAGTGACTAAACAAACAAACAAAAAAATGTGAGCACTGGTTCTGAGACTTTATAAATTAGTAGAGAACAGATAAGACATTTGTATTATTATTTAAATGGATCTCTAAGGCCCTAGAGTTAGAGTAACCTAGTGGTCAATAAGCCAGATATAGAGTCAAATCAGGGCTTCCCTGGTGACTCAGATGGTAAAGAATCTGCTTGCCATGTAGGAGACCCAGGTTTGATCCCTGGATCTAGAAGGTCCCTTAGAATAGAAAATAGCTCCTCATTCCAGTATTATTGCCTAGAGAATTCCATGGACAGAGGAGCCTGGTGGGCTATAGTCCATGGGGCTGCCAAGAGTCAAACATGACTGAGCAACTAACAGAGTCAAATCAAGGATATGTATACTTCAGCAAATTACTTATCTATCTCCATCTGTTAAAGAGAGAGAAATTACCATACCTTCCTTGCTGCTTATTGTGAGCATTAAGTAAAATAATGTATATAAGTGTTGACATAGGCCCCAGCTCACAGGGTTGCTCACTTATTATAATCTGTAGTAATTTGTAAACTTGATGAGACACACACTTAAAATTTGTGCTAAATGAGGTGTATGTTTGCAAGCTACACAGTGAGTAAGCTCTGCAGTTTTACACCAGGGACAAATAGCTGTGAAAAAAGGGAAGTGAAAAGCAAAGGAGAAAAGGAAAGATATACCCATTTGAATGCCGAATACCAAAGAAGAGCAAAGAGAGATAAGAAAGCCTTCCTCAGCGATCAGTGGAAAGAAATAGAGAAAAACAATAGGATGGGAAAGACTAGAGATCTCTTCGAGAAAATTAGAGATTCCAAGGGAATATTTCATGCAAAGATGGGCTCGATAAAGGACAGAAATGGTATGGACCTAACAGAAGCAGAAGATATTTAGAACAGGTGGCAAGAATACACAGAAGAACTGTACAAAAAAGATCTTCATGACCCAGATAATCACGATGGTGTGATCACTCACCTAGAGCCAGACATCCTGGACTGTGAAGTCACGTGGGTCTTAGAAAGCATCACTACGAACAAGGCTAGTGGAGATGATGGAATTCCAGTTGAGCTATTTCAAGCCCTGAAAGATGATGCTGTGAAAGTGCTGGACTCCATGCCAGCAAATTTGGAAAACTCAGCAGTAGCCACAGCACTGGAAAAGGTCAGTTTTCGTTCCAATCCCAAAGAAAGGCAATGCCAAAGAATGCTCAAACTACTGCACAATTGCACTCATCTCACATGCTAGTAAAGTAATGCTTAAGATTCTCCAAGCCAGTAACAAACACATGAAAAGATGCTCAACATCACTCATTATTAGAGAAATGCAAATCAAAACCACAATGAGGTACCATTTCACACCAGTCAGAATGGCTGTTATCCAAAAGTCTACAAGCAATAAATGCTGGAGAAGGTGTGGAGAAAAGGGAACCCTCTTACACTGTTGGTGGGAATGCAAACTAGTACAGCCACTATGGAGAACAGTGTGGAGATTCCTTAAAAAACTGGGAATAGAACTGCCATATGACCCAGCAATCCCACTGCTGGGCATACACACTGAGGAAACCAGAATTGAAAGAGACACGTGTACCCCAATGTTCATCGCAGCACTGTTTACAATAGCCAGGACATGGAAGCAACCTAGATGTCCATCAGCAGATGAATGGATAAGGAAGCTGTGGTACATACACACAATGGAATATTACTCAGCCATTAAAAAAATACATTTGAATCGGTTCTATTGAGATGGATGAAATTGGAGCCCATTATACAGAGTGAACTAAGCCAGAAAGAAAAATACCAATACAGTATACTAATACATATATATGGAATTTGAAAGATGGTAATGACAACCCTATATGTGAGACAGAATAAGAGACACAGATGCATAGAACAGTCTTATGGACTCTGAGGGAGAAGGTGAGGGTGGGACGTTCTGGGACAATAGCATTGAAACATGTATATTATCATATGTGAAACAGAACACCATTCCATGTTCAATGCATGAGACAAATGCTCAGGACTGGGGCAATGGGATGACCCAGAGGGATGGGATAGGGAGGGAGGTGGGAGGGGGTCCAGGAAGGGGAACACATGTAAACCCATGGCTGATTCATGTCAATGTATGGCAAAAACCACTACAATATTGTAAAGTAATTAGCCCCCAACTAAAATAAATAAATTTAGTAAAAAAAAAAAAAGATTCTCCAAGCCAGGCTCCAGCAATACGTGAACTGTGAACTTCCAGATGTTCAAGATGGTTTTAGAAAAGGCAGGGGAACGAGAGATCAAATTGCCAACATCTGCTGGATCAACAAGAAAGCAAGAGAGTTCCAGAGAAACATCTATTTCTGCTTTATTGACTATGCCAAAGCCTTTGACTGTGTGAATCACAATAAACTGTGGAAAATTCTGAAAGAGATGGGAATACTGGACCACTTGACCTGCCTTTTGAGAAACCTGTATGCAAGTCAGGAAGCAAGAGTTAGAACTGGACATGGAACAACAGACTGGTTCCAAATAGGAAAAGGAGTACGTCAAGGCTTTATATTGTTACCCTGCTTATTTAACTTATATGCAGAGTACATCATGAGAAACGCTGGGCTGGAGGAAGCACAAGCTGGAATCAAGATTGCTGGGAGAAATATCAATAACCTCAGATATGCAGATGACACCACCCTTATGGCAGAAAGTGAAGAAGAACTAAAGTGCCTCTTGATGAAAGTGAAAGAGGAGAGTGAAAATGTTGGCTTAAAGCTCAATATTCAGAAAACTAAGATCATGGCATCCAGTCCTATCACTTCATGGCAAATAGATGGGGAAACAATGTCAGACTTTATTTTCATGGGCTCCAAAATCACTGCAGATGGTGACTGCAGCCATGAAATTAAAAGACGCTTACTCCTTGGAAGGAAAGTTATGACCAACCTAGACAGCATATTGAAAAGCAGAGACATTACTTTGTCAGCAAAGGTCCGTCTAGTCAAGGCTGAGGTTTTTCCAGTGGTCATGTATGGATGCTAGAGTTGGTCTATAAAGAAAGCTGAGCACCGAAGAATTGATGCTTTTGAAGTGTGGTGTTGGAGAAGACTCTTGAGATTCCCTTGGACTGCAAGGAGATCCAACCAGTCCATCCTAAAGGAGATCAGGCTTGAGTGTTCATTGGTAGGCCTGATGTTGAAGCTGAAACGCCAATACTTTGGCCACCTCATGCGAAGAGCTGACCTATTGGAAAAGACCCTGATGCTGGGAGGGATTGAGGGCAGGAGGAGAAGGGGATGACAGAGGATGAGATGGTTGGATGGCATCACCGACTCAATGGACACGGGTTTTGGGTGGACTCCGGGAGTTGGTGGTGGACAGGGAGTTTTGGCATGCTGCTGTTCATGAGGTTGCAAAGAGTCGGACATGACTGAGTGACTGAACTGAACTGATAATAGCTTTCTACCCATCACATGCATATGCCTCATTGAGAATCTGAAGGAGGCACTAAACACTTACTTTGTACTTTACTGGAGTTTTCATAGAAATTGACAAGCTAATTCTAAATATAATTCAGAAATACAAAGGATTTGAAATGACCAGAACAACTCTGAAAATGAACAGCAAGATTGTGGGACTAATACTACCTGATTTCAGATTCATTATATTAATAAATCTATACCAAACGAAACAGTATGATGTTGGTATCAAGAGACAAATGATCAATGAAAGATTGTACTTAATCAAGAAATAGAACCACACATATATGGACAACTCATTTCTGATAAGGATTTTGTGATGACAATTTATTGGAGAAAGAATATAATTTTCCACTGATGGTGCTGAAACATTTGACTAGCCACATGCAAAAAATATAACATTGCTGTATACTTTGCATTATGCTCAACAATTAATAGGAAATGAATCATAGGTTTAATTGTAAAATCTAAAGCATGAAGGTTCTAGGAGAAAAATAGGGGAGCATCTTTGTGATCTTGGGTTGTGCAAAGATTTCTTATGTATGACACCAAATGCATAATCCATAAAGGAAAAAATATATAAATTGAACTTCGTGAAAATTTTAAATGTCTATTCTTTAAAAGATACTGTTAAAACAATTAAAAGACTAACAGACTGATATAAAAATGTTTGTACATTGTACAACTGACAAAAAGAATTGTGCTCAGAAAAAATACATATATATATATATAACTTTAGTGGAAAAGTGTATTTCATATGTATATGAAATATATACACATACAAACTTGGAGAATAATATAATGCTACCTTATTTCAAGATTTATTGTAAAGCTACAGTAATAAAAACAGTATGGTGTTAGCACCAAGAGAGACAAAAATATCAATGAAAAATGATCATTGTGTATATGTATATATATTTAAAAACTCTTCAGTTCAGTTCAGTTCAGTTCAGTCGCTCAGTCGTGTCCGACTCTCTGCGACCCCATGAATTGCAGCACGCCAGGCCTCTCTGTCCATCACCAACTCCCGGAGTCTACCCAAACCCATGTTCATTGAGTCGGTGATGCCATCCAACCATCTCATCCTCTGTCGTCCCCTTCTCCTCCTGCCCCTAATCCTACCCAGCATTAGGGTCTTTTCCAATGAGTCAACCCTTCGCATGAGGTGGCCAAAGTATTGGAGCTTCAGCTTCAACATCAGACCTTCCAATGAACACCCAGGATTGATCTCTTTTAGGATGGATTGATTGGATCTCCTTGCAGTCCAAGGGACTCTCAAGAGTCTTCTCCAACACCACAGTTCAAAAGCATCAATTCTGCGGCGCTCAGCTTTCTTCACCGTCCAACTCTCACATCCATACATGACCACTGGAAAAACCACAGCCTTGACTAGACGGACTTTTGTTGGCAAAGTAATGTCTCTGCTTTTAAACATGCTGTCTAGGTTGGCCATAACCTTCCTTCCAAGGAGTAAGCATCTTTTAATTTCATGGCTGCGGTCACCATCAGCAGTGATTCTGGAGCCCCAAAAAGTAAAGTCTGACACTGTTTCCACTGTTTCCCCATCTATTTCCCATGGAGTGATGGGACCAGATGCCATGATCTTAGTTTTCTGAACGTTGAGCTTTAAGCCAACTTTTCCACTCTCCTCCTTCACCTTCATCAAGAGGCTCTTTAGTTCTTCTTCACTTTCTGCCATAAGGGTGGTGTCATCTGCATATCTGAGGTTATTGATATTTCTCCTGGCAATCTTGATTCCAGCTTGTGTTTCTTCCAGTCCAGCGTTTCTCATGATGTACTCTGCATATAAGTTAAATAAGCAGGGTGACAATATACAGCCTTGACGTACTCCTTTTCCTATTTGGAACCAGTCTGTTGTTCCATGTCCAGTTCTAACTGTTGCTTCCTGACCTGCATACAGGTTTCTCAAGAGACAGGTCAGATGGTCTGGTACTCCCATCTCTTTTAGAATTTTCCACAGTTTATTGTGATCCACACAGCCAAAGGCTTTGGCATAGTCAATAAAGCAGAAATAGATGTTTTTCTGGAACTCTCTTGCTTTTTCGATGATCCACCAAATGTTGGCAATTTGATCTCTGGTTCCTCTGCCTTTTCTAAAACCAGCTTGAACATCTGGAAGTTCATGGTTCACGTATTGCTGAAGCCTGGCTTGGGGAATTTTGAGCATTACTTTACTAGCATGTGAGATGAGTGCAATTGTGCGGTAGTTTGAGCATTCTTTGACATTGCCTTTTTTTGGGATCGGAACGAAAACTGACCTTTTCCAGTCCTGTGGCCACTGCTGAGTTTTCCAAATTTGCTGGCATATCGAGTGTAGCACTTTCACAGCATCACCTTTGAGGATTTGAAATAGCTCAACTGGAATTCCATCACCTCCACTAGCTTTGTTCGTAGTGATGCTTTCTAAGGCCCACTTGACTTCACGTTCCAGGATGTCTGGCTCTAGGTGAGTGATCACACCATCGTGATTATCGGGGTCATGAAGATCTTTTTTGTACAGTGCTTCTGTGTATTCTTGCCACCTCTTCTTAATATCTTCTGCTTCTGTTAGGTCCATACCATTTCTGTCCTTTATCGAGCCTATCTTTGCATGAAATATTCCTTTGGTATCTCTAATTTTCTTGAAGAGGTCTCTAGTCTTTCCCAATCTGTTGTTTTCCTCTATTTGTTTACACTGATCACTGAGGAAGGCTTTCTTATCTCTCCTTGCTATTCTTTGGAACTCTGCATTCAGATGAGAATATGTTTTCTTTTCTCCTTTGCTTTTCGCTTCTCTTCTCTTCCCAGCTATCTGTAAGGCCTCCTCAGACAGCCATTTTGCTTTTTTGCATTTCTTTTCCATGGGGATTTTCTTGATCCCTGTCTCCTGTACAATGTCATGAACCTCTGTCCATAGTTCATCAGGCACTCTGTCTATCAGGTCTAGTCCCTTAAATCTATTTGTCACTTCCACTGTATACTCATAAGGGATTTGATCTAGGTCATACCTGAATGGACTAGTGGTTTTCCCTACTTTCTTCAATTTAAGTCTGAATTTGGCAATAAGCAGTTCATGATCTGAGCCACAGTCTGCTCCTGGTCTTGTTTTTGCTGACTGTATAGAGCTTCTCCATCTTTGGCTGCAAAGAATATAATCAATCTGATTTCGGTGTTGACCATCTGGTGATGTCCACATGTAGAGTCTTCTCTTGTGTTGTTGGAATAGGGTGTTTGCTATTACCAGTGCATTCTCGTGGCAAAACTCTATTAGCCTTTGCCCTGCTTCATTCTGTACTCCAAGGCCAAACTTGCCTGTTACGCCAGGTGTTTCTTGACTTCCTACTTTTGCATTCCAGTCCCCTATAATGAAAAGGACATCTTTTTTGGGTGTTAGTTCTAGAAGGTCTTGTAGGTCTTCATAGAACCGTTCAACTTCAGCTTCTTCGGCATTACTGGTTGGGGCATAGACTTGGATTACCGTGATATTGAATGGTTTGCCTTGGAAACGAACAGAGATCATTCTGTCGTTTTTGAGATTGCATCCAAGTACTGCATTTTGGACTCTTTTGTTGACCATGATGGCTACTCCATTTCTTCTAAGGGATTCTTGCCCATAGTAGTAGATATAATGGTCATCTGAGTTAAATTCACCCATTCCAGTCCATCTTAGTTCGCTGATTCCTAGAATGTCAACATTCACTCTTGCCATCTCCTGTTTGACCACTTAATAATAAGATATAAAATACTAAATTTAAAAATGTGCAAAGACTTAAAGATTTTTTGCTGAATAAAAGAATGTTAAAGAAGAACCCCAAAAGATTCTCAATATTCTTTGATATTAGGAAAATTAAAGGCTATTAGAAGGCTAACGTATAAAAAGATACAGATAAGCAAATGCCTGGCTGGATGAATCACAAGCTGGAATTCAGACTGCTGGAAGAAATAACAACCTCAGATACGCAGATGACACCACTCTAATGGCAGAAAGTGAAGAGGAACTAAAGAGTCTCTTGATAAAAGTGAAACAGGAGAATTGAAAAAGCTGGCTTGAAACTCAACATTCAAAAAACTAAGATCATGGCATCCAGTCCCATTACTTCATGGCAAATAGATTGGGAAAAAATGGAAACAATGACAGATTTTATTTTCTTGGGCTCCAAAACCACTGTGGACAGTGACTGCAACCATGAAATTAAAAGACCCTTGCTCCTTGGAAGGAAAGCTATGACAAACCTAGACAGCATTTGAAAAAGCAGAGACGTTACTTTGCCAACAAAGGTATGTCTAGTCAAAGCTATGGTTTTTCCAGTAGTCATGTATGGATGTGAGAGTTGGACCATAAAAAAAGGCTGAGCATCAAAGAATTGATACTTCTGAATTGTGGTGCTGGAGAAGACTCTTGAAAGTCCCTTGGACTGCAAGGAGATCCAACCAGTCAACCCTAAAGGAAATCAACCCTGAATATTCATTGGAAGGGCTGATGCTGAAGCTGAAGCACCAGTATGTTGGCCACCTGATGTGAAGAGCAGATTCATTTGAAAAGACCCTGATGCTGGTAAAGACTGAAGGCAGGAGGAGAAGGGGATGACAAAGGATGAGATGGTTGGATGGTATCATAAACACAATGGACATGAGTTTGAGCAAACTCTGAGAGATAGGGAAGGACAAGGAAGCCTCGCCTGCTGCAGTCTGTGGGATCACAAAGAATTGGATATGACTTAGTGACTGAACAGCAACAGATAAGCAAATGTTGATAAAGAAGCAGAGGAAACAGAATTCTCACACTGCTGGGAATGTGAAAAGATAGAACTAATTTAGAAAAACAGCTTGGCAATTTTTTTAAAAGTTAAATATTATCTGCCATATAACCTGCTGCTGCTGCTGCTGCTAAGTCGCTTCAGTCGTGTCCAACTCTGTGCGACCCCATAGACGCAGCCCACCAGGCTCCTCTGTCCCTGGGATTCTCCAGGCAAGAATACTAGAGTAGATTGTCATTTCCTTCTCCAGGGCATGAAAGGGAAAAGTGAAAGTGAAGTCGCTTAGTCATGTCCGACTTGTAGCGACCCCGTGGACTGCAGCCTACCAGGCTCCTCCATCCATGGGATTTTCCAGGCAAGAGTACTGGAGTGGGGTGCCATTGCCTTCTCCGGCCATATAACCTAGCTATATTCTATTCCAAGGTGTGTACGCACACACACATTATATACATATACATATACATATGCATATACATATACATATACATATGTATATATATCCTGTGTGTGCTCAGTCATGTCTGACTCTTTGTGACCCCATGGACTGTAGCCCACCAGGCTCTTCTGTCCATGTGAATTTTCCAAGCAAGAATACTCATGGAAATGAGTAGCCATTTCCTCCTCCTATATAATACCTATATATATGTGTGTATGTGTGTGTACACACCTAAAAGAAATGAAAGCATGCATTCATAGAAAGATTTGTACACAAATGTTCATGGGAGCTTTATTTGTAATACCTTTGATGTTTCATGTCCACCAGCAGGTGAATGTCTATGTGGATTGTAGTATTGCCCATATAATAGAATACTACTCAGAAGTAAACAGGGATGGATTTGTGATACATCAAACAACATGTATAAATCCTAAGATAATTAGGCTGAGGGGAAGAAGTCAGAGAAAAAAATAAAAAGCATGGAGATTCAATTTATATGAAATTTTTTTAGAAACTAATTTTTAATTACTGGAAGTAGTGCAGTGTTTCACTGGGGCTGAGGGTGCCTGTGGTAAGGGACAGAAACGAGAAATTACAGACAGCTGCAAGGAGACTTGGGGAGGTGATGAATCTTCTTATCTTAACTGTGGTGATAGTTTCACAGGGATATACTTGTCAAAACTCATCAAATCAAATATTTCAAATGTGCAGTATATTGTATATTCATTATACCTCAATAAGGCTGTTTAAATTTTTTTCTATTTCTAGTTTGATTGGTTTTTTATCATAAATGGATGCTAAAAGCTATCAAATGCTTTTTGTTACATTTTTTTTGAGATCATCATGTGCTTTCTCTATTTTGTTTATATGGTTACTGACAAAGAAGTGCCCCTTTTGGGATAATTTTTATTATTGCATTTTATTTCATCTGTTAAGAAGGTTATGCATAGTTTCTTGTTAACAATTTTTTAGTGGTATCCTACAGATTGCAACAGACTTTCTCAATTTATCAGTGTATAGCAAACTAAGATTTTCACCTCTGCTTAAAAATTCAAGGAATTAAAAAACTTTTATTACCTTTGTTTTCCTTCACAACCTCTGTACTATGGCTTCATGCATTTTGATTCCTACAGTTTTAAAAACCTAGCAGCATTATTTATGTGTTTAGCTAATTAACAAATTTGCCCATATATTTAACACTTTTTATTCATTCTTTTCTTTTAGTATTTTCTTTAGTTCAAGTGCAGTGTTGAAAATCCTCTTGGTCTTTCACTTATCTAAAAATAACTTCATTTTCTTTCATTTTACTTGATATATAATTCTTGCTTGGCAGCTATTTTTTTCAGAACTTTGAAGATATAAGTTCCTTTTTTTTTCTGTGGAGAAATCAACTATTATGTTATTATTACCTTTGAAAGTATTGTTGTTTTTCTAGCTGCTTTTCGGAATTTATCTTCATCTTGATCTTTAGCAATTTTACCATGCTGTGCGTAGGTATAATTTTCTTTTTACTTATTCTGGTTACTTTGAACAGTGCTGTTTGTATCCATGGCTTATTATTTCTCTTTTATTTTGGATAATTCTCAGGTATTATTGCCTCAACTATTTCTTTTTCTATTATTATCTCACTCCTTTCCTTCTGGGGTTTTAATTGCAGTTAATTAGTCATTTCTGCATTTATTCTATCTTTCATTATCTTTTCTATATTTCCCTTCTTGTCTCTCTTACTTCATTCAGGATCTGTTCCTCTAATCTAACTTTCAGTGCCTTAATTCTCTCTAGTCAGCTATTTCAAATTTGCCATTAAACCTAACTCTTGATTTTCCAATTTTTCAATTTCTAAATTTCAAATTTTCTTTTCTTTCCTTGAACACCTTAGACCTGGTTAAATTCTAAATCTCTTTAATCTCTGGAACCCAGTGGATAGATTTTTATTGTCCATTGTCCTTCTTGCTTTTCAATCACATTGTCTTATCTCCCCACGTGTCAGAAGGTTTTCATTATGCTCCAGAACCTGAAAAGATATGACCATGTATACATTTTTAAAAACTGAAAATATGAAATAAATATGAATAATTAGTGGCTTAAAGCTGTTACTTTTCTCTAAAGAATATTAATATTTCCGTCTGCCAGACAGTAGGGATACTCTAGCTCTTCCAAATCTCCTATCACCAGTTTCAAGGAACAAGGTTACTTAAAGCTGTTTAGTCGTTCAGTCATGTCCAACTCCCTGCGACCCCATGGACTGCAGCACACCAGGCTTCCTTGTCCTTCACCGTCTCCCAGAACTTGCTCAAACTCATGTCCACTGAGTTGGTGATGCCATCCAACCATCTCATCCTCTGCAATGCCAGGTCTATTTCTGATCTGTACCTTACTCCTAGGGCCTTGCTCTTCACGTCACCAACCCATGGGCTGAAGTTTATATTAGGCAAGTAAGGTTCTGAACTCCAAGTGCTGTGCCCTTCCTCAGTCTCCAAGCCTTTCAGCTACTTCTTTCAAAACTGGCAGACACTCCTAGGGCACAGTGGCCCTAAGTACCCACTTTGTCTCTCTTGATTTCCATTTGCTTCGAGATTGTGGCCACATAATTGTTCACTGCTTTGTTAGCTCTTGACAGTTTCAAAGAGATGAGGTTAGCATATTTTTTTTAATTATCATTTCTCTAGTGATGTTCCATCTCAGTTACATAAACCACCTTACCAGAATCTGAAGTTTTTATTCCATTCTGTGTTTTCTCTCTCTTAGACATCTGAATCTCAGCTTCTCAAATTTTATTCCTACCAAAGTTCTTGCCTTCTAGAAGTATTTTTTAAAATGGAATATGGGAAATGCAAGAAGTGAAATGTCTTCCCTTTCTTGAAAATAAAACCTCAGTTGCATTCTTTGTGCGATGTAGTCAACCCCAGGGGATGAGTTTTTGATTAAATTAAGCCAAATAGCTCAATTCTATTCCCTGGACAATAACTCAGATTTTGTCAATAGAAGGTAAAAAGAGGTCTTCTGGGTCACTGGTATTAGTACCTCCACATCATTACTGCTAAAGATAGAGCTACACCCTTTACGTTCCTACCCACTACCTTGTTGTTAAGATACTGCTTTGTGAAAAATAGGACACAAGAGTTGTTGCAGCTAACTTGTGAATATGAGAGAAACCACTAGCATGTGAATAATTGCAGTACAGAAAAGCAACATTAAACCAAGGTTTTTGCTGACATTCTTAAGCTGTTGTACCAACTTTTGAATCCTAACCCTGGATTTCTTGTTATTTGAGATAATGGATCCTGATTACTGTCACTTTTAAAAAGGTATTGTTGCTTGCAGCAAAACATATCCCAGTGGATCTAATACACTTCCCTGAATTGCATCTTAATATTTCTAAGATATACACATTGCCTCTCTTTCTGGACCAGTTGCCCAGATTCTATGTAGATATTCTCTGGCATAGCTCTGATGGTTTCTATTCTCAAGAAACAAGTCTACTTCTGTTCCTTCAGTTCTGTTGCTGAACTTTATTTTCTTTTCTGTCCGTTCCATTTCCATCTACGATGCTAAAACTGTCAACTTCGTTCTCCCTTGGCTTGAGCCCCATTACACTTCTGTCAAACCCTGGCCAATGTCTTCTTTCTGTGTCAAGTTGCTTTTAGTTTTCCCTCTGGATGACTATATTCTCCCTCCTCAAATATTTCAAAGGGGCATCTAATCTTTTGCCTAAAACTCAGCCTCACTTTAGTGATTGACCTCCTCTAACTTGGTACTGAAGAACCCTGGGAAAGGATGGGATCCTGCATATAGGAACATTCTCATTTAAGTTATTGCTGCTGCTCCTCTGCAAGAAACACTTCAGAGATGCATGAACATGTATGAAAATGGATGCCAAAATGAAATTAGGTGTGGGTTAGTTCCTTTGTTTATACTAGGTGGGGCTTTGCTTTTGTTTAGAAATGCTTATGAGCTAGGTGAAGCTAACTTCTACTCTTTTTTTTTTTTTTTTTTTTTCCATCTTGAGGGTATAACCTGGCCGTGAGAGATGGGGCTGGAATGGGTGCAGCTCCAGTGCTGAGACTCTTTCACTTTTAGAGCAGGGAAAAAGCACCCTGCATTCTCCTCAAAGCAGGCTTTGTGCATTGATTTTTAAGCAACGTGAGAGGATGCCTCAGTTGACCCTGTGAAGTGGCCTGGGAAAGAATGCAAGATGTGGACAGTGCCTGCTGGCACCAGCCCAGACACAGAGGAACAATTTAGTTCAATATGTTTAGGGAATGTTCCTCAAATTATCTTGTTAAAAATCTGTCCCTCTCCCTTCTGGGCTGACAGTTGATAAAGCATTTAATGAATATGCATTTTGATAGGCAGACAGCCTCGTCTTCACTCGCTGGATCTGTCCTTCATCAGATCAAGTCTGGACAAAGGACCTTTGTCATCATTCTGTGTCTGTTTGGCCAGAGAAGTGATCCGAATTAATGTTCCAGTTGACCCATCTGTAGAGGCCACGAAGCCCCAACTCTGCAGAGGGGAAGGAAGGCCACTGTCTGTTTGCATTTAGGGCCCCCTGATATATATCACTGGGCTGCAGGGCTATGCTATGCTATGCTATGCTAAGCCGCTTCAGTCGTGTCTGACTCTGTGCGACCCCATAGACGGCAGCTTAGGGCTGGCTGTAGGCAACTCTGTTAAGTAAATATCTTCTTATCATCAACACATTACCAAATACCTACTTGACATTCTGAGGCAGAACTCCAGATACACCCCCAAACCTGCTCCTCTCTCAGTGTTCCCTTGTCAGTCTAGAGCACTGCCACTCTTCCCCTAGCTCAGGACACAACCTGAGCCATTGTCCTTTCCTCCACTGTTTCTCTCACATGCACATCCAGCCCACCTATTGGCTATAGTCTGTCGACTGTCCTCTCAGGATTTATCCAGAATTTAACTACTTTTCCTCTAGTCTGAGCTGGCATTTCTGCCTGGATTATTTTCAAGGCAACCTCAATCATCTTCTTACTTCCACCCTTGCCCCCATTTCAAACTATTGTCAAAGTAGGAGACATATCTCTAAAAATACAGGTTAGGGCAGATTATTCCTCCCTAGCATCCTCCAGCCAACTCATAAGCTCGTCTCTTACCATTCTCCCTCATATCCACTCTGCTTCACCTCTAGTCCTTCCTTCCTGCCCCTGGAATCTGCTGCACATGCCTGGGTGCTATCATCTCAGGACATCTGCATTGTTTAGCTTTTCCAGAAGACTGTTCTTCTCCCAGGTATCAGCACTTCCTTCCATTCTTCTTTCTGTTACCTTCTCATTGATGCCGTCCCTGACCCTTTAATCAAAACTTTACCTCTCTCTGTATCTCCTTGATTCCTGTTTTATTTCTTCCTCATAGCACTCATCATTATCTGGCAAACTATCTTTTACTTGTTTCCTTTGTTTGTTGTGGATTCTTCCAGTAGAGTGCATAGTTGATGAATGTAGGACATTTTATCTGTTTTATTCACTAAGATATCACAGCATCTAGAACAGTGTGTAGCACATACAAGTGTTCCAATGTGCACAAGTAAGGGCCAGCCATCTGTTCTTGTAAATAAAGTTTTGCTAGGCTATAGTCACATCCATCATTTTATATATTACCTCTGGCTCCTTTTGAGCTACGGTGTCAGAGATGCTTTGCTCAATAAGTCTAAGACGTTTAACTATTTGACCTTTTAAGAAAATGTTTGCCAAACCTCATTTACAAAGATTTTACAATGGAGTTGTAGAAATAAGACTAGTAACTTTTAGAAGGCAGTTCTCTATGGGCCACTTATGTGTACGCCCTCCTTTTGAGCAGAGGTACTGACTGCCTTCTGGTTTTCTAGATGTGTCTTTTCAACGAAATCTGTATAGCAAACAGCTTTGGAAGATACAGAATCTTTCTTCAGTGGAAAGTGCTTACTAACTGTTATAAAAGATGTGCTTACTGACTATTATGAAAGTCTATAGTTCCTTAAGCTCAGGGTTTC
Organism: Giraffa tippelskirchi; assembly: GCF_054371585.1. Classification (NCBI taxonomy): domain Eukaryota; kingdom Metazoa; phylum Chordata; class Mammalia; order Artiodactyla; family Giraffidae; genus Giraffa; species Giraffa tippelskirchi. Next base: position 171,340,751 of record NC_137276.1, read on the forward strand.
TTTCCTATAATGTAACCCATTGTGTGTGCAGGTGTGACATAGTCTCCTGCATCATCCGATAGGAACTGGTGTTCAAGGAACTAGCGGAAGAAAAGCTGATGTCCAAGCTGTTGCTTTTGCTGTAAATAAAATGCTTTGTCTTTGATCATACATTTTACATCTTCTGTCAACATCCATGAACTCTTCAGGGCTAACTGGATAGTTTGCAAGGAGGGTAAAATCTTTAATCCTTCACAATTCTTAGCAGTACCTAACAAAACATACCAAGGTTGCAAAGTGGTACATCCTCGAAACTCAGGCCTGACTGGAAGAGAAGTCTTCAAAAAAGAGGTCGTATAGGAGAAAATATAGTGAGTTAAAAGAAAATGGGGAACTTGTTCCCAGAGGGTGTGGGAAGAAAGAGGCTAAAGGGTATGTGTAGGGGAACAGCCCAGATGAGAAAGATGGCAATCTGTTCCACTCTCTAAGGCAGGTTTGAAAGGAAAAGGATACGTAGACTGGGTATTGATGGGAAAGTATGACTTAAGGAGAGAATGTTTCAGGTAAGGGAGTGAGGAAGATGGTGATAAGGAGATTTACAGATTCTCGGGAGGTTTGGATGATGTGAAAGCAGTATGGAGTTTACCTTATAGGCTGTAGAGACTAATTGGAGACTTGCAAATAGAAGATAAAGGAAAATGGCATTTTAGGAAGATTAATCAGGCTAATGTACAGAATGCTTTAAGATAGGGAGAGTCTAGAATGGAGAGATTAGTTAGGGGATAGTTAAAAAAATTAAAGGAAACTAACCAAACTTGTGGACAGTGTATGGTTATGCCTGACAGGATGCCTTAGGAGGTTGTGGAGGATACTGGAGCTCTGGAGCACCTGCGCCCTTCACAGTGTACCCCACAATCACCTAGCCTTGGGGATTTTAAAATATTTATTTCAAAAGCTTGGATAGCTTCAGTATCTAGGTTAGTATATAGGTTGTGGCAAAATCAGGAAGCGTGTAAAGTACCTTACAATACCTTAGATTCCTGAAAGGTACCAAAAAGTACAGTAAAATTAACACTTTCATTATAAGAAATGTATGGCACAAATAATATGAAACTGAAAGGTGAAAGAAAGGTGAAAGACTGGTGTGCTGCAGTCCATGGGGTTGCAAAGAGCAGGCCATGACTTAGCGATTGAACAGCACCACCAATGGTATTCCATTAACTATTTCTAACCAGTTAGTCATCAAGTGACTTCCCTGGTGGCTCAGAGGTTAAAGCGTCTGCCTCCAATGCGGGAGACCTGGGTTCGATCCCTGGGTCGGGAAGATCCCCTGGAGAAGGAAATGGCAAACCACTCCAGTATTCTTGCCTGAAGAATCCCATGGACGGAGGAGCCTGGTAGGCTACAGTCCACGGGGTCGCAAAGAGTCGGACACGACTGAGCGACTTCCCTTCCCTTCCCTTCCCTTAGTCATCAAGTATAAAATACAAACAAAGCACCTTGTGAATCCACAATCTAATTTAAGAAATCCATTATGGATACAGTTGAAGCCCTTTGTGTACCCGCGCCGGGCACATTCCTCTTCTCGCCTGTGTTCTCCATGCCCTGCTCAGTAACCATGGTAATGATTTTGGTATTTATGAATTCTATGCCTTTAAAACATACTTTACTAAAGTATTTTACTAAACAACCATGGTGTTATTCTAATGATTTTAAATGTTTGTCAAAAGGATGCCCTGTTGTGATGTTGCTATTTTATCAAACATTTTGTTGTGAAAATCATCCATGTTGATAGGTGTAATTTTATTTATTTTCACTATTGTCTACTATTCTATCATGAGAAAACCACAGTCAGTCAGTTCTCTGGTTAATGGCCATGTGCGTGTTTTTCAAATGTGGTTAATCCCATCAATGCTAAGGTGAAGATTCTTGTAAACTTTTTTGTGTGTATGTATGAGAATTTTGAATGGCATACACTTAAGAATGGAATTTCTGGGTCATTAGGTATGCTATTAGGAAAGGTATTGAAATAGCCTATGTTAGAAGTCTCTGGATCAGAGTAGAATCAGGTAATGGGAGGGAATAAAGCATTAGAAGAGGTTTTGAATTGCGTTTAACTCATACGAGATGTCGGGGAGGTAAAGAAGTAGGATTTAGGAATGACACTGGGGTTGTATGGCAAGGATGGTCAGGATAATAACACCACCTCAGACAGATATGGGAATATATGGAAGAGTGCTTACTTGTGGGGTATGTTTAAGGAGTGTCTAGTGAGGCAGTGCTGGGAATTATAATTCATACAATGTAGATTTCTGGCAGATAAGTTAATATTTTAAATCTTGGGGGAGAAAAATAGTATCAAAGATGTAATTTATACAATATTTTTAGAACTTTATAGTTAAAATCATGTAAGAAGAAGGTACCTACCTTAGAGGAGGTGAATAGAACAAGAAAAGTACCAACAGAGTGGTGCCAGTCAGGTACTATACCGGGTTATATTACTGGTCATGGTTACTCACATCTGCTTCCCTGTATGATGATCCTCACCCACTGCCCTGAGAACTTTTGTGCTTCCTGTTGGGGAAGTGTACCACTGAGCCTCATTGACTTTCAGTCTGGCCATGTGATGTGCTTTGGCGAAGGCATGTCTCCAGTGTGAGGGGTGCCATGTCTGAGCAAAAGCATGGGAACTGCTCTTTCAGATTCAGTCCCCAAACAGAAGACACACGGGCTGATCTCTAGGTTGCAACAGATCTGGAGCCAACCTGTGGTCCCTAAGGAACATGAAAAAGAAATCATTGTTTATTGTTGTAAGCTCCTGGGAGTGGGAAGATCATTACTTCATCTAAGCTGACTGATTCAAGTTAATGGTGTAGAAGGAAATTTGCAAGGAGTTAATGATTGAGTGTTTGTGGGAAAAAATTTACATTGATTTTGGTCTGATTTCTTAAAAATTCTAGTGGTAAAACCAAGGGAGAGAGACATGTAGAAACATCTAATATTCATATCCAATATTCTCTCCCCCAAACAGAATCCTTGAAGTTAACCATGCCTTTAAGAGTTACACTGGCTGGTAAAATGTCTGCAAAGGTGACTTCTCTCACTGTTGGGCAGACGATTTGAAGGAGCATGTGTGCGATTCTCCATCCTTTTCTTGCCCTCTTACGCTTGCCATGGAAGCTCCATCCACTGCAATGCTGTACACTGTACAATTACAGAATGTTGGGATGTTCTTTACTAGGGACATTGAGTTGTCCACATGGAAGGTCTTTTCTAGAGAGTCACCCTGCCCTGTAGTACACTTATTATGAGAAATAAACAGATCTTTTTGTTTCCTCTGAGATGCCTGATGCTGTTTGCTATTGCAGCATAGCCTGGCACACCCTGGCTAAATGACATGGTATACTGAAGCAGCAACAGCATCAAATAAAGGTCTTTTTAGGCTAGATGAAGCTAAAATTGTTTGAGGATAGAGGTGAAAACACCTAAAGAAACGGAAGAGACGGCAGAAGAGGTAACCAATGAAGGAAGGCAGCAGAAGAGAGAACACAAGATCACAAAGGGGATTAGTAGGAGATGATAAATGTTGTCTCTTTCTAAGGATTATGTGTAGAACCCCACAGCATGGCCCAGTCTGTTTATTTTGGTAGGAGTTCTTCTCAAGAGCTGGGAAAAGAGAGTGGAAATTTCAGAATAAGCACTTTTAAGTTAGCAAATAACAAGATTCTCATTTAAGGTGAAGGAAAATTTATTACTCATGGAATGCATCACAGGAAAGGTGGCCTTGGCCCCAAGAACAACTGGTTCCCTGCCTGGCCTGTGATGCTGGCAGGACTCTTTATCTATTTCTGTGTCACCTTTCAGCTTCTTTATTGTATTGGCTTCATCTTTTCCTATTATAGACACATTTTCTCCATAAGGCAAGGAACATGGCCACTTGCGGCCCTGAATTCACTTCCCAGAAATTCTGCCACCAGAGAGGAGAGATATAATTTCTGCTCCTTCAAGCCAGAAACATCCTGGAGCAGGACTTTGCATGGGTCATCTGTCTATTCCGGGCCAATCTCAGTGGCCAGGTAGTTGGCTGATATTTCTTGACTCAGGTTGGTTCACATGCACACTCCTGTAGTCAGAGACACAGAACCTATTGCCCCAAGAGGTGGAACAGGCTCTGGACAGAGACATATAAGGACTGCTGCAGGAATATAAGAGTAATCACTGTTCAGAGTCCTCTACCTTTGGGGATACAACTCAATTGTGAAATGAGTTCATGTTATCAGTTGTACAGTACCAAGTTTTAAATTTTGAAATATTTGTTTCACCTGTCATGTAATCAATCATAAGCATAGACCTTAGGAAACTGCAAAAGCTTATTTAAAATAACAAAGTAAATAATAGGAATGATAGAAAAAAATGGCCAATGAAGTTCTTGATAGCAGAGCTAGAGTAAGGTGGTATTATATGCATAATGTCAGAAATGTTGGCAAGGGCTTGATCCAGAGTTTTTTTCCAGAGAGAATCCTTCTGAAGCCTTTCTAGAGTCATCCCATTGAGGAAGATACTGTAGCCACTTGCAATAACACACATTCCCTGGGGAGGAGAGATTGAACGTGGCATTTGTTGACTATCTACTATCCATGTTATTGGTGTTATTGCTATCACTGCTGAGAGATGAGAGAGGAGTATGCTCATTCAATAGGATGAATCTGATAATGGGAACATTTTCTAACTCATCCAAGTTGAAATAACTAGAGATAAGCTTTACCAATATTAAAAGTCAGACCTATATGAATATAAAGTTCTGACCAGCATGTTTCCAGTTATTAACACCTTATCATGAATTAGTTTGTTAGATATTTAAAATAGATTATACAGACTTCTTTTGGAATGACTCAGTAAAGTAAATAAATATCAATCTTTCCCAAAGTCATTTGGCTTCTCCTGGACTTTGTTGCAGCTGAGACAAAACATAAAACGGGAGTTTTAAGTGGTAAATGGTGCCAGGGAAAGGCAACACTGGGGAAGTGTGTATAGATATAATTGGGCTTTGCTATGCTAATGATTTTGGCAGCTCTGAGCTAAGAGGTGTCCAGGTGGGCTACTGATGTCTGCTGGGTTATTGTGGAGGAACAGTGGGGGTTTGAGAGACCCTGGGGTTACCTAAAGAAAAGTGAACCTCTGTGAGGCCAATTAAGATAAGAGGACCTTGTTAACTGGTCTCATGGGAGGGACATTTAGAGAAAGGACCAGTAGGAGAGAGATCTTGATGGAGAGGGTTAGGGAAACTCAAAGACTGGAGGCTGAACTTAGTAGTGCTACGTGGATGCTGCATCACGGAACAAAGGAGCGATTATTCAAAAGTTTCTCTAGATAGATTCTGAGAGGCATCGCTGAGAGAAGGAATTTAGGAATCTGTAAATAATTTTTATCATGGGAAGAAAGCAGAGGTCTGGGAGCTGAGAGAGGAAGATCATTGCTCTTCTTGATTCTAAAGGTAGCTAAAGGAAACAGCCTGACTTTGAGTACAAAGTCCTTAGAAAAGTGTAGTGTCTTGGAGACCTTCACCTGGAAGATAATTTTATGGAATAGAGAGGCCAGTTCATGTCCAAGTGAAGGCCAAGGTGAATTGGAAACACAGAACTCTGCCCGGGGCACATATTTTCAATATAGTTAACACAGAGATTCTAACTCAGTGCCATATACACAGTTTATGCTCCTGATCTGATTGTACTGTGGAACACTGCTGGAAAGAAAAGAAGCTGTGAGTCTTACGGGGGTTGTCATCAAAGGAGAATCTGCATACCATGACTTTAATGTTTCCCTTATCCAAAATGCTAGTAGAATCAGGCTGAGGGAGACTTCTGGAGACTTGGTTATATAGCAATGAAAAATTGGGTTGGGGAAAGGTGGAGAGATTTGTCTAGATCTAAGGCATTTGCTTGGAAGAGAATGGAGGCTTACAATGAAGGCTTACAGTGAAGGATGCTGGTCAGTCCATTGCAATAGGTGGTCAGTGTGTTGCATGTACAGAAGGGGAGATGGAAAGAGAGAAGGAAATGTAACAGGAAGCTCAAAGAGCATTATCTTCTTTGGTAAGAAGTTCCATAGAGTCAGCACAAGTCAGGCAGCTATTAACAGCTGCTTGGCCATGGCGATAACTCTTTAGCTATTATGGTTTTCTGCTATGCTTAATCACTTCAGTTGTGTCCAGCTCTTTGTAGCTCCATGGACCATAGACCTCTGTCCTTGGGATTTTCTTGGCAAGAATACTGGAGTGGGCTGCCATGCCCTCCTCCAAGGGATCTTCCTGACCCAGAGATCAAGCTTGCATCTTATGTGTCTCCTGCATTTCAGGCAGATTCCTTACCACTGAGCCACTGGGGAAGCCCTTAATATGGCTTATGTGAGACTGATTAGAGTAAAGGAAGGACTATTAAAATGAGACGAGAGAAAGGCATGAGGGAGGAATTTAAAAGGAGAGACCAGAGATAGCACTGCCTAGGGTCAGACTATCTTCTCTGAGCAAAGAAGCTTATACAAAATTTATGATGGACTAAGGTCTAGGACAATGAATGCTTTGAAACTCTACTCTATTTAAATGATGATAAATGTCACAGCTGTTCCCCTGTATAGAGTGATTTGGCCAATAGAAGAGAAAGATTTCAAACTGTCTTTTACAAAGAAAGGATAAAAATCACTTAAAACTGGTCAAACTGTCCCATAAGTCTCTTGAGCTGCAGAAAATTCTATACCTTTAAAAAGAACCTACAAGTAAATGATCATATAAGAATAAACTAATGTTTGATCTAGTCCTGAGTTTGGTTATGACCATGGCAGATTATTCTCATGATGTCAACCACAAAAGTTTTTTTTGTTTGTTTGTTTCAAAAACCTATCATTGAACTGGTCATTTGTTAGTTTAGTAAAATGGTTTGGAACCCAGCAGTCACAGCTTATTCTGTTTCATAATGTACTGAAATTTACAACTCTCTTGTATAAAGGAATCTGTTGCTTCAAACTTCAGACCCTCCAGAGTCAAGGTTTGTGCTTGGGATCTGGCTAGATATTTACCTTATCTCCAAATTTCAGTATTATATTTCTGCCCCTTTGAACTTCTTCTTTAAATGAACTTGTTGTTGGCACAGCTGTATTAATTAGGCAAGGAGGCCATTAGATTGAGGTGACTCTAATGCCTTGGTAGCCTACGTAAACAAATGAAAATATAAGCCCGAGATGCCTTAAGGTTTAAGAAATCAAAACCTAAGGACAGCTAGTCACAAACATCCAACTAGGCTTTCCCAAATCAGGCAACCACTGTAACCAGTCAAATCATTTCCTTGCTTTGCTTCCGTGTCTGTGTATAGAAGATATTCTTGAAACCCCTGCTGGTAGAGTGCTCCTAATCACTTGTGGTTTGGTGCTGCCCAATCGAGTCAATGTTTGCTCAAAAGACCTCTTAAAATTTTTAATATGCTTCAGTTTATTTTATAACAGTATTGAGGGAAAACAAAGGAGCATATCTAACAGAGATCTCAGGAAATGTCTGTCTCTATTTAGCTGTAATTATCTAAGTATTGTTCCCAAGCAGATGAGACTAGAAGATTCAGTTCTTCAGATAACATATGCCTCATTCCAAGTGGTGAGAATAGATGTATTGTTACATTAAAAAAAAAAGCAAGGAACAAAATGGCATGTATTTTAGTACTGGCATGTCTGTGAAAAAAAAATGCATATATATTTACAAATAAACAGTATCTCTGGAGACATAGTCAAGAACTGATAAGAGCTATTGCCATTAGCAATGACAATTGGCATCTGGGAGATGTGGAAGTGGTAAGGGGAGATCTACTAACCACCATAAACATTTTATAATCTTTCAAGATTGTGCCATGTATATGTGTAGCTTAGTAAAATGGCAACAAACTAACCAATGAGAACTGAACAAAATGGTGCAATTGACCTTACTAAGTTGGGATTTCTACAGTTGGATAACTTAGTTACTATTGAAGCTTTTGGAGTTTGAATGCCTCTTCCCTGCTGTTTGGTGAAATGGGCAACCTGTCATGTGATTAGTTGCTATTGTGCTATCTTCCATATGTAAGGGCCATTGGGAATGGGAGCAGACTGAATTCCTTGTGATAATATCCAGTCTGTAGATTCTGTCCACACCACAGAATCCCTACTAGCACATATACATGAATATAGTCTAGGGTTGATGCTTAATGTACAGAGGAAGAAAATTTAACTTTTCCTCTATCATCAGGATTTGGGAAAATCCCAGGGAAAGGAAGGGTACAGAATATTAAAAATGTGAGTACAAATCTGGAGGAAAAAAAAAATAGCCACAGGACTGTATTTTTCAGATTGTCTTTGGTTACAAGTAGCAAAAATTCTACTTGAAGTAGTCTGGGCAGAAGGGAGAATTTTTTAGAAGGATAGTGAGGATGTCCACACGATTCATGAAGGATGGAGTACAGCAGAACCTGAAGCGCAGCTGGAAATACTGATAAGAATGTCCCCCAAACTCCTTTCTCGGCATCTCATTGCACGTTGGTTTTGTTCTCTCACACTGCTTTCTGCATGTGGTAGGGCACATGATGGGTGACAGAAAGCTGTTTTATAGTTTCCCTACCAGAGAATGTGCCTACTCTTCTTCCCCAAGTTCAGGTGTGAAATATCCCAGGAAAAAACTCTGATTGGCCAGAGTCAGATGTCCATCTCTGAGTTGATCAACTATGATTAGGGGTATAGATTTCCTTAGATTAGTAACTTCTACTGGAACATATGCTTTGATGTGGGGGTAAGACCTCAAAATTATTGTTGTTCAGTTGCTCAGTCGTGTTTGACTCTTTGCAACCCCAAGGACTGCAGCATGCCGTGCTTCCCACTCCTTCACCATCTCTTGGAGCTTGCTCAAACTCATGTCCATTGAGTCGGTGATGCCATCCACCCTTCTCGTCCTCTGTTGTCCCCTTCTCCTCTTGCCTTCAATCTTTTCCAGCATCAGGGTCTTTTCCAAGGAGTTAGTTCTTTGCATCAGGTGACCAAAGTTTTGAAGCTTCAGCTTCACCATCAGTCCTTCCAATGAGTATTCAGCACTGATTTCCTTTAGGATTGACGGGTCTGATCTCCTTGCAGTCCAAGGGACTCTCAAGAGTGTTTTCCAGCACCACAGTTCAAAAGCATCAATTCTTTTGAAATAAATAAGTGTTATTTCTGGAAAAAGATATCTAAACAACAAATAAACAATATAAACGGATTGCAGGCAGCAGGCGGTCACTGGGGTATACATTCAGGAGCATTCCCCTACCGCCTCACTGTTCCTTGGACTCCCTCCAATAGTTCATCTTTAAATCAAAACACTTCTAGAGAAAGGTCACTTGTTTAAATTCACTTCAAGTTAAAAATGACTGATATGCCCTCACTTTCCTGAGGTAACAACCTTTTGTTTGGGGAGTGAGGAAGAATTATCATGGAGAATTCCTGAGGGGAGTAGGAGATAGGGATTCTATTCTATTGAATCTTTTTCAGATTCTTCTTTTCTTCCTCAACATTCAGTCTCTCTCTTATAGGCTGTTAATGTTACTCGGGTGTCAGTTCCACCAGCAGGGTCACAGAGGTACATCTCTCATGTTCACATTGTACTGTGTAGAATTCTAGTGTTTTATGAAGTCATTGTGAATGATGGCACCTGGAGTTGTGCAATATGACAGTCTGTATTTTTTCTCAACTGGGAAAACTTGTTTTTTTTCCTAAAGCGTTTCCTGCATTCTTACCATGTATAATACATACAGAAGCCTAAAAATTACATTAAATGACATATAATCCATTTTTCATGCTTTGGTTAGGAAACTAGAAGCTAGGGGCCAAACCCAGCCTGCCTCCTGTTTTATAAATAAAGTTTTATTGGAACATAGCCACATTCAAGTTTTCACATATTGTCTCTGGCAGCTTTCATGCTACAGTGGCAGAGTTGAGTAGTTACGAGAGAGACCATATGGTCCATAATGCATAAAATACTTGCTACCTGGCATCTTACAGGAAAAGTTCCTGTCCAGTTGCTCTGGACTGGAAGATACACTAGAAATTATGATTTTCCATTAATCTGGTAAACACAACCCTCCACATTTGTTAGTCACTTTATTACAGATAAAATTCTTTGCAAGTAAGCAAAGGATCCCCTGGAAAAGGGAATGGTAGCCCACTTCAGTAGTCTTGCCTGGAGAATTTCATGGACAGAGGAGCCTGGCCAGCTACAGTCCTTGGGGTCACAGAGTCAGACACCGCTGAGTGACTAACACTTTCACTTTCAAACAAAGGATGGTAATTGTTCAATTAGGGTCACAAAAAATTAGAGCTGCAAAAAGTGTTTGCAGATCATGGAGCCTAATTCTTATGTTTAAAATGGGAGAAACTGATGCTCAGAGAAACAAAATAACTTGCTGAAAGTCACATATCAAGTTAGATTGAAGGCTTCTATTCAGCCATTTGAAGCAGCTCCACATTCCCTTCTGTCTGGACTACTCTGTTTCTTTTTACAACTCTGCTTTCTCCATTTTCAAGTTTTTAACCTGTACGAGTCCTTCAGTTAGTAGTATTTTTGTGTTCACCTTGATTTTAAGCACTTTATCATTGTTACTGCACCACAGTATCCATAATATGTTCACATTAATTATTCTCAACTTACCTACTCTTTCTGTCCTTTTCTTAATCACTCCATATGCACTTTCCCTATGTGAGAGGTTCTTTATGAATGGCAGTTTCAGACTGGCTGCTGGGTATTTCCTATACTTTTTCATTATCGAGCCATCCCCTACCAGATGTTCTCACATTCCTCTTTTATCTTGGAAAGTCACCTTGCTTGATGTTGATACCAGGAAGCCTGAGGTTTTGATGTACAGAGTTCAGAATGTAGTGATTAAGAAACATCACCTAGTGATTATGTCCCTTCTGTATCATTAGCCTTGATGAAGGCATTCTCTGTCTCCTCCCTCAATTTGCCCTGCAGACATTCAGCCCAAAAATATAGGCTGGGTTTGTCTCAGGCACTGTGCCATATAGGATATCAGAAACTCCATAAAATTCGGAGATGGAAGGATTGCTGGTGGATTGTGGCAGGGCAGTGCTTCCTATTCTAGGAAAAGGTTTAATAGGAGGAGTGGGATATTTGTTCAACAGCAAGCAAAATACTTTGTGGAGCTATGTTAGGTCATAGAATAAAGTAATACAAAATAACAATAGATTAGAAGTCAGGAGACCGGGTTTTCCTGGTTTAGACTTAATTTCATGTGTGATGTTAGATGACCTGGTTAGCCTCTGTGGATCTCAGTTTCCTCATCTTTAAAATGAGAAGGTTGAACAAACATAAATCAAATGTACCTTCTAGTTAGTGACTATATTTTCTGAGCCCCAAATTAGGACATACACTCTGACAAGTTCAATTATACTTATGGGGGCAATGAGACAGGAGATTTGAAATATAGATCATCCTAGAAAATCTGGAACATATGGCTGCCATACTTCCAATTATAAAATTCTTTGAGAGTTAAGGCCCTCATTGCTTTTGTATACTTCAGAGCTTTCTAAAATTTATGGATCGTTAATGATCATGGTCTAAAATTCTATTAATTTTTAAGCCTCATAGTTGCTCAGCATTTACATTGTCACTATATTCCTCATGCTCCAAAGCATTCTTTTGTGCTCTATCCACTTATTCAACAATATTTGAAGGGTTCCTCTGTTGGTCTAGGATTGCTGGACATGGCTGTCCAAGTTGTGCCTCCATCGGCTGTCTAGAGAGTGGACGAGGGGGGCCTGAAACAGCCCATGCTCTGCTCACCAAGCACCAGCTACATCCAGCTGGAGGAAGTAGCATCAAGGGACCATATGCTAGTGGGTTCCCTGTGTTAGGCAGTGGACACAAAGGACTATATGATAGTCTTAAAAGTGGTAGGCAAGTAGGAAAGATGATACTAAAAATAATTATAGAAAATACAAGTACTATCAGAGAGGGACAAACTACTTCAAGAACACAGATGAAGGAAGGAGGGGAAGAACACAGACAAAGGAAAGGGCAATGGGAAATGTTAAGAGTCAGAGAAGAAATCTCAAGGGAAGTCACTGTTGTCATCTTCTTGGCCTTTGGCTTCATCCGAGGAGAAGGAGAGCCACCATAGATGTGTCATGTTCAGGGATATTTTTTCGATTAGGTTTTCTGGATCACCAAGAGAATGGGGTCTTAATAAGTTCCATTTCTATTTTCCCACAAGGTTATGAGGATAAGTCAGGGCCCACGGCATTCCTGCTTAAGAAAAGAGATCTCCCACTCTTCCCTTTCTCTCAGGCTCTTAGAAAGGCATTTAGAAACTAGGGTGATATCCCACCAAAAATGTCCGTTTCTCAGTTTAAGTAAAATAATTAAATTCAAGGCACTGTTGCTCAGGTTAGCCCACCTAGGTCTCCTTGCTGCTGAAGACCAAAGCCAAGTTAAAAGTTTTTCTTTCTCTTGCCTTAGCTTACATGGTAGCAACCTCTTAGGAACCTCTCAAGGTTATAGGTGACTAGGCATGGACAGAGCTCTATAATTCAAAAAGCTATCCTCAATCTCTATTATTAATTGAGATTGGATTTTAAAGAGTAAGAGTTTTCCTGTCAAACAAATCATGGGAAGGTATTACACAAGAAGGGAACAGTACCTGCAATGGCTTGAATTAGTGAATGATATTTACATATTTGGGAAACTGGAGCAAAGGATGGACTGAATAGCTAGGCTGGGAATATAAAGGGCCATGATGCCCAAATAAAATATGTAGATTTTATCCTGTGGGCAATGTTCAGAGGCAATAGAAGTTAGCAAGTCACAGAATGATATAATTAGATCTCTTCTGTAGTGTGAAGGGCAGAATGGAATAGAGAAGAGATTGTAGCCTAGAAATCAGTTAGAGGTAACAGGGCTCTTGCACTGGGCAGCAGAGTGAGAGTAGAGAAAAAGAATCTGGTTTAAGAGATAGAGCCCTTTAGGTGTGGCCATGGGGAAGAAGGAGAGTTATGAATGCTCGGATGCTGCAGACTGATACTGAGAATATGCAGCAGACGGAGAGAACTTGGTTGGTGAGGGTCGGGGTTGGGAATTATAGATAGAGCTTAATATAAGGACTTAGAAATACCTTTTTTTGAGGTTGATTTGATTATCTGACATGGAACAGGGTAAGGTTTGATGGACAATTGCTATTTGAAGTGAAATCAAAAAGCAATACTCTGCCATCAGCTTGACCACCCCCATCTACTCCTCTAATGAAAACTGTGGAAGCATGCATTTGTGGTAGAGAATTATGCTAAGTGGACAGGGGCAGGGACTAGCACTGCAGAGGATGTGTTATGATAAGACCGACTAAACTTTGTTCCTAGACACCGTTGGGCTTCCCGGGTGGCACTAGTAGTAAAGAACCCACCTGCCAATGTAGGAGACAGAAGAGATCAGGTTCGATCCCTGGGTTGGGAAGATCCCCTGGAGGAGGGCATGGCAAACTACTCCAGTATTCTTGCCTGGAAAATGCCTTGGATAGAGGAGCCTGGCAGTCTACAGTCCAAAGAATCGCTAAGAGTCAGACATGACTGAGGTGACTTAGCACACACGAACTTCGTTCCTAGAGACTGATAGGATGTGCAAACAGTTTACTCATACAGAAACTTGGTGACAGAACTTGACCCAAAGCGGGAAAAAAGTGTTAGACTAACAAATTTTAAAAATATGATAATAATACCTGCCATTTATTGTTCCAGGCATTTGACTCACATTAATTTTATTGAAACCTCACAATAACACAGTGAAGGAAATAATTTCATTCTTGCAGAGAAGAAACTGAGACTCAGAGATATTAAGTAACTGACCCAAGGAATATTGCTAAGTGGCAGAGTAATTACAAAACCAGGTCCCCCTTACTCTCTCCAGTATTAGAAACCTTCTTTTGAGCCTACTTAGGAATGAAGACAATTAGTGGCACTATTTTGCTTGTAAATAATACGGTTGCTAAGCACAACTGATTCTTATCTATTTGTTAATGAATTGTGGGATTCTGTAAAATCTTTGTGGCTTCTACATTTTTACTCTTTACTTTCTCCCACTTAGTTTTGTCTTTTATAGCCTCTGGATTATATTGAGGAGGTTTCAATTCTGGTGGAATCAATTTACCCATGGTGAATCATTGGCAACTTTTTCTGCTCACTTCAAGCCCTATAGTTGTTGTTCAGTCTCTCAGTTGTGTTGAATTCTTTGCAACAGCATGGACTGCAGCACGCCAGGCTTCCGTTGCTTCACCATCTCCTAGAGCTTGCTCAGACTCATGTCCATTGAGTCGGTGGTGCCATACAACCATCTCGTCCTCTGTCATCTTTTTTAGCCATTAAAATATGTAAACAGTACCCTACTTTCTAGGGTATGCTTTCTATGCTGTGCTTCATCTCACAGGTTTATAGTAGGTGCTCAATTAATATTTACTGAATGATGGTACAGTTTTTCACCTCCTGACTTTATATAATTTTGCTCCAAAGATGTATTTAAATGGCCTCTCATGTTCTATGCTTTCTTCTCAATATTGCTTCCGTATTCACCAATATCATAAAATCAATGTGAATAAAACCAAATCTGTTACCTTCTCTCCTGTCTTCTCTTTCTGGTTATAGGACATCATCATTGTTTTAAGTAATGTTTCACTTCTAACTCCTTTTTCCTTCTTCTGCAGATTCTACCATAGATTCATTGCTTGAATCAAATCCCTCTTTTCATTGCCATCATACTCATTAAAATAAGTATTACTGAGTTATTGCAATGGTCTCCTAAGTGGTTTCTCTTCATCTAATATTTCCCCTCTTCGATAGACCTGGCATAAATGTGATTCTATCCTCCTCTGCTCAAAAATCTTGCATATTCCACTTCTACATGTAGTGTTCAGGGCCCTCCACAACAAGGTACTTGACATCTCAGTCTCACCTCTTCGATCTCTCTCACAACCTACCCAACAGCTACTATGGTCCACTCATTTCCCCCTTTATGTCCCAGTTACTTTTATATCTGAGCCTTGTTGTGCAGTGCTGATCCTGAGTGCAGGAAGTCATGTATGGGCATCCATAACTCTGCTTCCTTTGCTTGGGTTCAAAGGAGACACTGCTAATTAGTTAGCACATCACTTCTCAGCAGAGATAGACTCAGAATTCTCATCCAGGGAAATCCTGTGGTGTCTTATAGTGAACTGAATGGACACAAAGACAAACCCTTCTATAGCTTTGACCTCTCTGCCAAGTCATCTTTCAAGACCCAGATTCAATGGCCTCTCTTCCCTGACACCTTCCCCATCTCTAGGCTTAAGCTGATCACTTTGCCCTAGCAACTGGTCATTGTCCACTACCTTAAGGGTTTGTTTGTTGGTTTTTGACTTCTCATGGTAATCATATAAGTACAGACTGATCTTCTGCTAGAGTCTAAGTGCCTTGAGAGTGAAGACCATGTGGGATTCACTTTTGAGTTTTCAGAAGCTCTAACCACAGTGTAGGGGTTAATGTCTGTCAGATGAATCAGCTTCTCACACACTTTGACTTCATTAAGGTCATGTACAAGCATGCTGTATTTTCTGTACTATATTTAAAATACTCGAGGGCAGGGATCAAGCCTTGTTCATCTCTGAATCACTCATAGCCCTGAGAACTCAGTAAATTGTTACTGGTAGTTCTGTGAATAGCTTTCTTCATTCTTTGTCAACAATCATATTGTGTCCACTTAATATCCTTCAACTGGAAGATTTTTTGTAAAACATTCTGTTTTTCAGGCTTATTATTTCTGATTGACCTTCTCTCTAACTTAGGGCAAACTATCAAGGATTCACTGAATTTCAAAACCTTGAAAGTAGCAACTCAGCAGAAGGTCGGCAGAGAGGGAGGCAGCAGAATTTGGAGAGAATGCAGAAAGGGTGACTGTCTCTCAGAAGCCAGGGAAGGATACGGTAGATGGACACCTCCTGAATGGAAGGGGCAGACAAGGAGAGAGAGGGGAAGATGGAAGGAAAGGGGAAGTCCGGCAAGAAGGAAACAAAGCTGGAATTCGATAACATGTTGTTGTTCAGTCGTTCAGTCCTATCTGTCTCTTTGCAACCCCGATGGACTGCAACATACCAGGTTTCCTTGTCCTTCACCATAGATAACGTTTGCCACCATTAAAAACAAATTAGGCTGCTGAAAACAAGAGAATGTCTCATGTTTTAAAAAACAAAACAAAACTATGATTTCTTTTTTTTTCAAGGATGAAGACTGTGAGATAGGGGTAAAAAGCAATTTTATCATTTTAACCTCTGACAATGTGAACTGGAAAAGGAAGAGATTTTTAAAGACAAATGAGAATCCAAAGGTCATACAAAGAGAGGGGAAAGAAAGTGTGAATTTTGGGAGAGGGCATGAGGAGTGAAAGAATATACTGAGAAATGGCAGGAGGGGGCAAAGGAAGGTAACTGCAGGCAAGGAGCCGGATAAATTAACATGTTTGTTTGAATATAGGGACTTCTTTGTGAAGATGAGAGCTCACATTTGCCTTTGATCAGCCACATGGCAGCCCAGGATCAGATCAGAAAGCAAATGAGATAATAAAGTAGCTGAAACCCCAGTAAGTTTAACATCCAGGAGGGAGCAAAGGAGGGAGAGAACAAGCGGAGGAGAGAAGCTCTCCCCTTCTCCCTCCAGTTTGGGCAAAAAAGCCTGCCTGGACTTGCTTGTCAAGGTGAGCAGGGCCTGGCAGTGGTCCCGATGCCCTCTGTGGCCTTCAGAAGGACAACAGGGCGATGACACCAGAGGGAGAGAGCTCGGGGAGACTCCTGGGCCCCGTGTCCTGCTGGCAGGCCTGACTTTGCTGACACAGCCCAGGAGCTGATGGGAGAGAATTTGCTTAGCTCTAGGGACTTTCTGAATTGGCATTTCTTTTACCCTGAAACAGGCCAGAACAAAAGATGAAATCGTTATTTCCAAGGGACTTTTTTTTTCTCTTTTCATACCCTTTCTCCCCCTTTAGGAGCACTTTTATCGCTGAATTGTCAGAAAGGCTGCTTAATATGTAAAACTGACCATATTCTGCTGCTGAGTTTCTTTGTGAATTTCTAGATTGTTTGTAATGAGAGCCCTATGATCATAAAGCAACTGTTTGGAAGACTTCTTAACTGTCTTTCAGTCATTGAAGAGTGGCAGAAAGACCCATAAACTCTAGGATACACACGTTAGAAAAATTGCTGACACTTTTAGAACCCCTGATACAGGCCATACACTGGCTTACATTATTTTATTTAACTCTGAGGTAGCATCCTTATCATTCTCATTTTACAGATGAGGAAACCGAGGCTCTGAGATGTTACATAACCTGCTTAAGGGATTAGGGCTAGGAAGGGGCAGAGGTAGGACGGGAGCGTAGATTTCTGAGTCTTCTGTACCCCTTGAGTGTGATTCTACAGATGGATTGTTACTTATATAATCCTGAGTTGTCCAAAAACTACATTTGGATTTTTCGTAAGATGGCGTGACCTGAATGAACTTTTTGACCAACCCAATATATTTTACATATATATATGTGTGTGTGTATGTGTGTGTTTTAATTACTAGAAGAGAAATATTTCTAATGTAGGTACAATGTAAATTACATAAATCTGAGAGAACGTATAGCTTGAATCACTCCTCCTTCCAAAGAAGATGCTTGTTATTTGAGTAGTCTCATTCCATTTAGTTATGTGCCTAACCTGGAGGACGGGCTCCCATTTCATCTGATTTTTAAGCTGGCTGGGCAAAGAAAGTCAGGAGAACTCAGAGTGCAGAGAAATTCTCAATGCTGTTCAGTCCTGTTTCAAAGAGTTTTGTTGTGGGGAGGGTGAAGGCTGGGAGGGGTGTCCTTCCACACCTTTGGCAGGATGAAGGAGGAAGGCTTGTGCACCTGTAACCCCCTGAGGGAGAGGAGGGAGAGGAAGGAATCTGCAAACAATGACTCTAGTTAAGAGACCAAAGATAGGAAAATAGGGGAAAAAGAAAAGTGGTTTAGTGCCCAGAGTCTCAGTGTAAGAGCCATAGAATGTTCATCCGTAGGTAAGTGCTGCACTTTAAGATCTGAAAGAAAGTCACTAATAGGCAAGAGGGCTTCCCTGTTGGCTCAGGTGGTAAAGAATCTGCCTGCAATGCAGGAGACCAGGGTTCGATCCCTGAGTCAGGAAGATCCCTTGGAGGAGGGCATGGCAACCCACTCCAGTATTCTTGCCTGGAGAGTTCCATGGAAGGACGAGCCTGACAGGCTACAGCCCATGGAGTCACAAAGAGTTGGGCAAGACAGAGCGACTAACACACACAACAGGCGAGAGGATGAGAGCCAGGTCTGCAGGGTGAGGCAGCACTGGAGCAGCCCATGCCTGAGGGCTCCAAGGACTGCTCAGGACATTTTGATGTGAGAGCCTGTCTCTAGAAGAGAAGCAGTGAACCGACAATAGGTAAGCCCTCCTATAACCATGGAGCTTTATCATGGCAGAAAATAGAGTCTGATCGATCTCACTTGCAGTCACTATGCCATTCAAGAACCAGAAATAAAAAGGAAAAAAACCTGCTGAGAGCAGTATAGCATCCTCTGTGATACATGACATATGCTATAAGAATTGTGCTGCTGCTGCTGCTAAGTCGCTTCAGTCGTGTCCGACTCCGTGCGACCCCATAGACGGCAGCCCACCAGGCTCCTCCGTCCCTGAGATTCTCCAGGCAAGAACACTGGAGTGGGTTGCCATTTCCTTCTCCAGTGCATGAAAGCAAAAAGTGAAAGTGAAGTCGCTCAGTCGTGTCCGACTCTTTGCGACCCCATGGACTGCAGCCTACCAGGCTCCTCCGTCCATGGGATTTTCCAGGCAAGAGTACTGGAGTGGGGTGCCATTGCCTTCTCCGTAAGAATTGTGAGAGGTAAGCAAAATAAAATGAGGCATTGAAACTGAGAGGAGTGTTGGTTATAGACAACTCTCTGAAATTGAAGTCAGAAAGGGCATTTAACGGGACTGGGGGAAAGAACTCTTGTTAAAAGGGAAATCTAAAGAGGCAGTGGCTATAGAAGGAGGAAGGACCAGGTTACTATCTCAGGGACAGCATCACTCCAAGTAGAAGTCATAATGAATGAGACTGTCAAGGAAAGAGACTCCAGCCCACCTTTCTTGTAAGCTCTAGGAGGGTCAAAAACTTAGCACTGCAGTTCCATACATAGTCATGAAGCAGCAACTGAGTCCTGGATTTTGGAGGAAAATCAAAAATATAGGATGTTACGGTTAAGGAGTTGGGGAAGGGTGAAATTTGAGTGTCTAAATGACCATGTAGGCTCAGTGAGTAAGTTACTAGGCTTGAAAATTCTTTTGTAGGATGGATTTACACTTGGGGATTTCTACATTTCCCATTGCCTTTTTGTGATCAAGGGAAGATTTTGTGCTTAAAGAAAAAAAATTATCAAGACATGATAAAATTGAACTTAATACATCAGGCCTTTAAAATTCTATCACTAAATAAAAATATTTTTAAAATTAAAATAATAAGCATAAGGCAAATATATTCTGGTGTCCGTGATGATATTTTGTTAGATATAGTCTAGGATACAGTCTAGGATAGTCTAGTGGTTAGAAGTGTGAATTCTGAAATTACAAAACCTGGGTCCCACTTCAGATTTGCCATCTAGTTAGCCAATGATTAGCAAGTTATTTTAAATCTACATATCTCATCTGTAACATGAGGATAATAGTTGTGTACTTCCTTGTGTTATTGTGATTATATAATTCATTTAAAAGAGTCTACCAGAACCACTTTGGCCCATAGTAAGAGCTCTAAAAGTAAAGATAAAAAGGACTTTTGTCATTAAGATTCTGATTTGGTACTGGCTTACCATACAGTTCTCGTTAATTATTCCCTTGACTCCACATTTAGAAATTTAGTGGAAATACCTGGGGGAACATTTTATTAAACTTGTCATATAATAATACATGTAAATTTGTGTCCAGACTCACAACTTCTCAAACAGAAATTTTTCCCAAAACACATTTCTAAATAAAAAAAATATGTAAACACATGTACATTTTGTAATTCAAAGAGCAACCATAGGGAAATGCACAAAACATGTATATTTTGTAATTCAGAGACCAACCGTAGGGAAATCTGAACCTACTAGAAATCAAATATTAATGAAGACCAAACCCTCTACCTAAATTTTAAAGCCATGTTCCCTAGTTAAAAAACTATATGCCTGAAATAACCTTATATACTTTTCAGAATAACCTTGAGAACATGAAATCTTGAACTGAAACTTTTTTTTAATAACTGGACTCAAAGTTAGCTGTTGGCATTTTTTCCACTCTGCTTTATGGATCAACACGCCAGCCGATTGATTGATCCCTTACTTACTCTTATTTCTGATCCTTCTGCCATTATTTAAATCTGGCCAGAGTTCCTCTCCAATTCTAAATCCTTACTCTCAGCAGCAAATTGCCCTTTCAGTACTTGGTCAATTGTATTATTTGTGACTGCTTTGGGAATTTTAGGGATAAAGTTTTTAATCCTAGTAGCATCACATGTTTGTTCTTTCAGAGAGATTTATTTTCTGCTAGAGTTTGTGGGTTTCCTGCTGATGTCAGGTTGAACTTTCATACATATTCAGCATTTTTGCTCTATTCAAGTTGGTGGTGAGAGTCCTCCTTCGTATTTGTACTTTTCATCATGATGGCCATTGTGATTGGGATCACTGACATCAGCACATCATCCACCGAGTTTCATGGTTATTGATCATTCATTCAGAATCAGGCTTGTGCTTAATATTGTGGAGGAGATCCAAACACAGAGGCAATGGTTCTTGCCTTAAAAGACTCTATAGTATTTAGGAGATAACTCAAGATAGTTCAAGATTATTCTGGGGCTGAGTAGGGAAGGCCTGTGTTATGAGTTAAGACTTTTCTTAGGCTCTAGGCTTCTTATTAGCGTGACTGACATGAGAAGGATAATAGTGTTCGCTGCGTAAGCCAGATGACTGAGGCCAAACTAAGGGATTATGCTTTCTCGCCTTCTGGCTGAGGAACATTCACCTAGTCCTTTAGTTTTGTGCATAATGTGTTTCTGAGAATGTGCTTGAAGGTCTAATGAGCTGAACAACAAACTTGTGTATTTCATGGTTGAGTTTGGTTCTCTGAGTTACAAAATATAACATTGGTAATTTCACCTTCCAGGCATGGTTTTCATGGAAATATTTTCAGTGTTTTATACATTGAAAACAAAAAAGAAGCATATCTTCTAATTTCTGTATTTGTGTCAGTATTATTGATTCTATAAGAACAAAGTCTTGTCACCAGTATTTACATTTTTATATTTCCACTCATTTTTGTAAAGTGCCTGTCAAATATTTGAAATCCCTTTTCAAGTTACCTCTTATCAGGAAGCATGCTATATATGACAGATCCAAAGTAGAGCTGCTGTGGCAGACGGGAGAGTGATGGAGCTGGGCTGGAACTCTGAAACTAGGATGCTTTTTCTGTCCTTCACCTCATCGTCCTCTGTGGTGGTTCTAAGGAGTTCCTTGGTCTATGTGAAATGCAGTACAATTACTAGAATAAATCACTGCCATTTTTTTTCAAGCTCTGATGTGTAGATATAGGTGTGACATTGCCAAAACAGGATTTTTGGTGGAAATCATTTTCCATTTTGATTCTTTAAAATGCTCATTCCTTATCTGATTAAAGAAAATCCAAATAAACATGCAAAGAACTGACTCCTTAGAAAAGGCCCTAATTCTGGGAAAGATTGAAGCCAGGAGGAAGAGGGGACGACAGACGATGAGATGGTTGGATGGCATCACCTACTAGATAGATAAGAGTTTGAGCAAGCTCCGGGAATTGGGGAAGGGCAGGGAAACCTGGCATGCTGCAGTCAATAGGGTCACAAAGAGTTGAACATGACTGAGCGACCGAACCGAATTAGACTTAAATAAATATATAAAAGTGGATTAAAGGAGTCAACATAAAAGAAGTATCTCTAGCCAACATAATTTCATTTTCCCCCATTAAAAAGTGGCATGAAAATAGAAATATACATGTCAGTAGGCACAGATCACCTCTATCTGCATATTAGTTTTGGATAAAATAGGCTATGAGAGTAACAGAAATGCCACTCTTAGGCACAGCTAGTTGTCTTTTCTCCAATTTCAGTTGTTCTTTATTTCTATTTTTGCTCTTTTCTTGAGTCTATTTTTTCAAACACAGCTGTGGTTCTCTTCTTGCCTGTTCTTGGACTTTGCTCATACTGCACCATACTAAAACAGGAAGTGTAAAAAGTTACTATTTAGATCTATTGCAATATAGGCTCAAACGACTCCAAGAATTTCTCTCACCATTCATCTTGGGGAAGAAAGGGATGAGTGAACATTTCGTCTTCGTGTTCCTTTCATCTACATGACTCTGCTGCTTTTCAGGCTTGATGAGAAACAGAAACACCAGAAAACAAGCCGTGTAAGAATTGTGAAGAACTTCTTCACTGATATGCTTTCTGCCTCGATGGAGATTTCTTTTCTGGGTTTTATCTTTATTTTTCATTTGTTTTTAAATTGAGATGGAATTCAGATAACATAAAATTAACCATTAAATGAGCTTCCCTGGTGGCTCAGTGGTAAAGAATCCACCTTCAATGCAGGAGATGTTGGAGATGGAGTTTCAATCCCTCAGTCAGGAAGATCTCCTGGAGAAGGTAATGGCAACCCAATCCAGTATTCTTGCCTGGAAAATCCCATGGCCAGAGGAGCCTCTTATAGCTCAGTTGGTAAAGAATCTGCCTGTAATGCAGGAGACCTGGGTTCAATTCCTGGGTTGGGAAGATCCCCTGGAGAAGGAAATGGCAACCTACTCCAGTGTTCTTGCCTGGAGAATTCCATGGACAAAGGAGCCTGGCAGGCTACATACAGTCCACAGGGTTGCAAACGTTGGATACAACTCAGAGACTAAACCACCACCAAGACATCTATTGGTGATACATCCTTTCTCAAATCAAGAGAATTTTGTTACATTGTGGACTTCCCTGATAGTTCATTTGGTAAAGAATTTGCCTGCAATGCAGGAGTCCTTGGTTCAATTCCTGGGTCAGGAAGATCCACTGGAGAAGGGATAGGCTACCCACTCCTGTATTCTTGGGCTTCCCTTGTGGCTCAGCTGGTAAAGAATCCGTCTATAAGGTGGGAGACCTGGGTTTGATCCCTGGGTTGGGAAGATCCCCTGGAGAAGGGAAAGACTACTCACTCCAGTATTATGGCCTGGAGAATTCCGTGGACTGTATAGTTCATGGGGTCACAAAGAGTTGGCCACGACTGAGCAACTATCACTTTCACACTTCAGAGGAGCCTGGCAGGCGACAGTCCATGGAGTCTCAATGAATCAGACATGACTGAGCCCGTACACAAAGATAACCATTTTAAAATGGATGATTCAGTGGTGCTTAGTATATTCACAATGTTGTGGAACCACTACTTCCATCTAGTTCTGAAATATTTTCATCACTCAAAAGGGAAGTCCTGTATCCATTAAGCAGTTGCTCCCTAGGCCCTGGCAACGAACAATCTGTGCTTTCTGTTTGTATGGATTTTCCATTTTTGGATATTTCATATAGATGAAATAATACAATACAATATTTGGTCTTTGGTGACTGGCTTCTTTCTTTAGCATGTTTTTGAAGTTCATCCATGTTGTAGCATTTATCAGTTCTTTGTTCTTTGTTATGGCTGAATAGTATCCTGTTGCATGTAATACCACTGTTTGTTATCCATTCATCTGTTGATGGACATTTGAGGCATTTCTTTTTGCTTGTGTGAATAGTGCTGCTATACATGGATATACATGTATTCGCCTATGTATCAACTTTCCATTCTTTTGAGTATATACCTATGGATAGAATGCTGAGTCATGGTAAATCTATATTCAACTTTTTGAAGAATTCTACTCCCAAGCTGTTTTCCACAGGGGCTTACCTACCCACTAGCAATGTCCAAGGGTTCTAATTTCTCCACATTCTCACCAACACTTATTATTATTTTCTTTCTTTTAAAATTATAGCCATCCTAGTGAGTGTGGAGTGGTATTCATTTTTGTATATTGTCTCATTTTCTTTTGTCTTTCCTCAAAATGTTTAATATCATTTTTAAACACAAATTTGTTTCCTCAAAGTATGTGTCAGTTAATGTTATACTCATACCTGTGAGTGGCCAGGGTATAGAACAGAGCTGATCAGGAAAAGATCACACAGAGGAGTCTAGATAAACATGAGTGGTGTGAATGACCCGGTAAGTCTAGGCAGGTAAGGACCCAAAGCAAACAATGTAGTAGAGAGCATGGTTGGCAGAATTCTGAGATATTCTCTAAGATTCCCCCTCAGTCATGCATGTGCCTTGTATGTTCCTCTCTCCTTTAGCATAGGTCTCTGAATGTGACACAATAGTCAGTCCTGTGATTATATTACCTTATATAAGACTGTATAGAAATTTTCTATATAGTTTTTCTAGTAGAGGTAGAACTAGAAATATATTTCTACTAGAGATCCTCCTGCTCTCTTTAAGAAAGTAAGCTGCTGTGTTATGAGAGGGTCATGCAGCTGGGATCTGGAGGCGACCTCTGGGAGCTGGGAGCATCCCCTGTCAGACAGCTAGTAAGAAAATGCAAACCACAGTCCTGTACCCCAAGAAGCTGAATTTTGCCAATAACCCGAATGAGGTTGGAAGAGAATCCAGAGCTTCAGATGAGAGCTGAGCCTGACTGAAACTTTGGAACACATGTACACCCATGGCGGATTCATGTCAATGTATGGCAAAACCAATATAATATTGTAAAGTGAAAAAAACAAAACAAACAAAAAAAACTTGTGAGACTCTGAACAGAGAACTCATTTGAGCCCACCTTCTCATCTATAGAACCAGGACAGTTAACAAATGGATATTGTTTTAAGATGTTAAGTTTGTGGTAATTTGTTACAAAGCAATAGAAAAATTAATACAAGGAGATATTCAAACTGTGTAATAATTGCTTAAAAATCAAGGTATCTCAGACACTAGCCAGTCATAGCAAATTCTGGCCACAGCACTGATGAAGCTTCCTAGACCGGGTGTCACCAGAGTGGAGGGCTTCGGCCAGGCTTTCAATTCACACACTGTGTTCACTTTGCTTCTGACGTCTGGCCTGGCTGTAGCCCTCTTTGCATGAGCATGTTCTATCTCTTCTCTAGCAAAGTGAGGCAGGACACCTGGAGGTTTGGGGGGATCATGAAGTCCCTCAGGGCTGGTGACTGAAATGAAAACAGCTCTCATCTCTGTCTATGGAAGGCCAGGAAGGTGAGGGGACAGCTGTATTTTCACCAAATTTTGCAACATCTACAAACAGAGCAGAAAAATGATTAGACTATTTTGTATTTTTAAACCATGTCCTAGTTTTAGGGTCATGCAACACAAATGTAGGAAAACTGCTTCATGGTAAAGAATAACAGAAACATATTTTGTAGATGTAGCTAACTTCACCACTTATTATTTGAGTCATGTTGTCTTCCACATTGGGTTCTTTATCTTTCTTTTCTATCCATTTCTTTCACTTTTATTATTATGATGTATTTGGATAGTTTCCATGTAAAAATATTTTCATCTTGCTCATACTTAACGTGGGAAGCTCTGTTTATAATTTGCATTTGTTCTAACATAATGTCCATCAATTCTAATAGATCATCTTTGGTGACAAAGAAATTGTCTTTAGGCCTCAAGATCTGAAAAAAATGCAAGTTGTCTATGAGGAAAAAAAGGAAGGAATAAAGGGGGAAAATAAAGAAGAATATCAGATTGTGGGGGTGGGGAGTGTGGTTTGTACATTTTAAACCATTCAAGGTTTTGTTTGAGTATAAGAGGATTAGGTAGACAAACTAAATAATCAAGAACTCAGGGACTGTATCATTTTTTTTAAAGTACTTCATGAAATATAGCCAACTAAAATATAATTTTTTAAAAAGTTCAGGATAGAAATGTTGTGGTAAAGATATTGGTGTAAATACTGAGTTTGTATTAACAGAATGAAGAGGAAGCTGGTAATATATTGCAGAACAGAAGGCAAATGATATGTAACTTGATATATTAAAATAACATAATAAAAATCTGGAGAAGGGGCAGTGGAGGTGGGTGGGAATGTTAATTTTCTCATTTTTCAGAACAAGCAATCAATCAATATTGACTAAATTTGACACATCTAGTTCAGACAAACCGTAATGATTCCAACTTCTTAAGGTTCCTCCTGTTACTTCTTTCTGAAATTTGGTTTTATCTTTTTGGAAAAATATATCTTATCTTAAATATTAGATATTTATGCAAATTTATCATTCCTTCAGTTTTATCTTTTTATTCATTTTCATTTTTAAAATAAAAACTAAAAATAGCATATTTTAGTGTGATACCGTTTTTATGGAATTATTTCTACCTTTATTGACCTAACTCTCCGTCCCTCACCCATCTTTCCATCTACTCATCTATCTGTATCTGGAATGATGCTTACCTAGTATTAAAGATGATTAGGCTGCTCTAGATATGAGGAGATGCAAGAATTTTGGCTCATAAAATCTTCTCCTAAAAATATCTATTTGAAGGCCAATTCTGCCAGTTCTTCCCAGAGCACTGAGTGCCTCCACCCTAAACTCCTTGCAGGGGATGTTGAAGGCCAATGGCTGCAGTGGCTAACGACTAACAACTTTATTCTTTTACGGGCAGATGGCAAGCACAAATTTTTAGTTGGCAAAACCAAACTGAGTCACTCATTCTTTTACCCAAATTCAAAAACTTCTACTAACTTTCCTGCCCCTTATCACAATTCAGTTCAGTTCAGTTCAGTCGCTCAGTCGTGTCCAACTTTTTGTGACCCCATGGACTGCAGTATGCCAGGCCTCCCTGTCCATCACCAACTCCCAGAGTTTACCCAAACCCATGTCCATTGAGTCGGTGATGCCATCCAACCATCTCATCCTCTGTTGTCCCTTTCTCCTCATGCCCTCAGTCTTTCCCAGTATCAGGGTCTTTTCAAATGAGTCAGCTCTTTGCATCAGGTGGCCAAAGTATTGGAGTTTCAGCTTCAGCATCAGTCCTTCCAATGAATATTCAGGGCTGATTTCCTTTAGGATGGACTGGTTAGATCTCCTTGCAGCCCAAGGGACTCTCAAGAGTCTTCTCCAACACCACAGTTCAAAAGCATCAATTCTTCAGTGCTCAGCTTTCTTTATAGTCCAACTCTCACATCCATACATGACTGCTGGAAAAACCATAGCCTTGACTAGACGGACCTTTGTTGACAAAATAATGTGTCTTCTTTTTAATATGCTGTCTAGGTTGGTCATAACTTTCCTTCCAAGGAGTAACCGTCTTTTTATTTCATGGCTGCAGTCACCATTCAGTGATTTTGGAGCTCCCCCAAAATAAAGCCTGCCACTGTTTCTACTGTTTCCCCATCTATTTGCCATGAAGTAATGGGACCAGATGCCATGATCTTAGTTTTCTGAATGTTGAGCTTTAAGCCAACTTTTTCACTCTCTTCTTTCACTTTCATCAAGAGGCTCTTTAGTTCTTCTTCACATTCTGCCATAAGGATGGTGTCATCTGCATATCTGAGGTTATTGGTGTTTCTCCTGGCAATGTTGATTCTACCTTGTGCTTCTACCGGCCCAGCATTTCTCATGATATACTCTGCATATAAGTTAAATAAGCAGCGTGACAATATAAGACTTGACTTACTCTTTTCCCTATTTGGAACCAGTCTGTTGTTCCATGGCCAGTTCTAACTGTTGATTCCTAACCTGCATACGGATTTCTCAAGAGACAGGTAAGGTGGTCTTGTAGTCCCATCTCTTTAAGAATTTTCCACAGTTTATTGTGATCCACACAGTCAAAGGTGTTGGCATAGTCAGTAAAACAGAATTAGATGTTTTTCTGGAACTCTCTTGCTTTTTCAATGATCCAACAGATGTTGTCAATTTGACCTCTGGTTCCTCTGCCTTTTCTAAAACCAGCTTGAACATGTGGAAGTTCACGGTTCACGTATTGCTGAAGCCTGGCTTGGAGAATTTGGGGCATTACTTTACTAGCGTGTGAGATGAGTGCAATTGTGCAGTAGTTTGAGCATTTTTTGGCATTGCCTTTCTTTAGGATTGCAATGAAAACTGACCTTTTCCAGTCCTGTGGCCACTGCTGAGTTTTCCAAATTTGCTGTCATATTGAGTGCAGCACTTTCACAGCACCATTTTCAGTATGTGAAATAGCTCAACTGTAATTCCATCACCTCCACTAGCTTTGTTCATAGTGATGATGGCATCTGGTCCCATCACTTCATGGCAAATAGATGGAGAAACAGTGGAAACAGTGTCAGACTTTATTTTTGGGGGCTCCAAAATCACTGCTGATGGTGATTGCAGCCATGAAATTAAAAGACGCTTACTCCTTGGAAGGAAGGTTATGGCCAACCTAGATAGCATATTTAAAAGCAGAGACATTACTTTGCCAACAAAGGTCCATCTAGTCAAGGCTATGGTTTTTCCAGTGGTCATGTATGGATGTGAGAGTTGGACGGTGAAGAAAGCTGAGCGCCAAAGATTTGATGCTTTTGAACTGTGGTGTTGGAGAAGACTCTTGAGAGTCCTTTGGACTGCAAGGAGATCTAACCAGTCCATCCTAAAGGAGATCAGTCCTGGGTGTTCTTTGGAAGGACTGATGTTGAAGCTGAAACTCTGATACTTTGGCCACCTCATGCGAAGAGTGGACTCATTGGAAAAGACCCTAATGCTGGGAAGGATTGAGGGTAGGAGGAGAAGGGGACGACGGAGGATGAGATGGTTGGATGGCATCACCGACTCGGTGGACATGGGTTTGGGCAAACTCTGGGAGTTGGTTATGGACAGGGAGGCCTGGCATGCTGTGATTCATGGGGTCGCAAGGAGTCGTACACAACTGAGCGACTGAACTGAATTGAACTGAACTGATGCTTCCTAAGGCCCACTTGACTTCACATTCCAGGATGTCTGGCTCTAGGTGAGTGATCACACCATCATGATTATCTGGGTCATGAATATCTTTTTTGTATTCATATCACAACTGAGATAATACGTTCAAACTTTTTTTCCCTTTTTTTTCATATTAATAATGTCTTTTCATAAAATGATACTTATATCCTTTAAAGAAATTAAGGAAAGAAAAATTAAGAATTCCCCTATCTTATTATCTAGTAATAAAAAGTGAAAGTGTTAATCACTCAGTTGTGTCTGACTCTTTGTGACCCCATGGACTGTATCTCACCAGGCTCCTCTGTCCATGAAATTATCCAGGCAAGAATAATGGAGTGGGTTGCCATTACTTTCTCCAGGGGATCTTCCAGGTCTGCTGCATTGCAGGCAGTTTCTTTATCATCTGAGCCACCAGGGAAGCCCAAACTATATATTTTACTTTTTAATTTTGCTTCTATTTACTCCCTTACTGGAATATAATCTTCTTTATTGACTGCTGTATCTTCAATGCCTAGAACAGTGTCTAGCATATGGTAAATATTCAATAAATATCTGTTGGATTAATTAATTAATGTTACCGACATAGTAAGAGCTGCTTTTCAGTTGGTAAGGGTAGTAGCACCAAGCACTAGGGCTTTTATATGGGACAGGGGTGGGAAAGGTATAGGTAGGGAAGGGGATGCTCCTACTTCCAGCAAGGAGTTATGCCTAGTCACATACATGTGTTGGATAAATAGGAGAGAGTAATGAAAAGATGAAAAAGGGGAGTAAGAGTAGCGGAAAATCAGTAACAGAAACCACAGCTGGGTGCTTCCAAGAAAGAGTATATAGAATGAGGAGGGTGTGCAAAGTGATTTCTATTTCTATTCAGGCAGCACTCTCTCCTTGCCCATTGACAGATGCTGAACCGTCCAGATCACCTCAATTAAACTGGAGGTTCCATGATCTCCCTTGGAAGTGGCTACCCATAAATTACATTAAACCCCAATTCTCTAGAGCATGATGGAGTCTGAGCCTTGATGAAAATGCATTGCCTGACTCTATCCTGCCTGAGACAAGGGAGAAGTGAGCCAGCACTGGCAGGGCTTGATTTCCTCATAAGAGAAGGGGAAAAATGGTGGAGGAAAGACCCTAAATCTCTCCTGTTTGTTGTGTAGTTATGAGAGTGATAAGCAGGCTTTCAGAAGTTTTACTCTGAGGATGACTCATGGGAATACAGGCTCTGATTGTGGCCCAGGAGAAGAATATCCAGGGAAGAAATAAATACATAGGCATGATTTTTAAGGGAAATAGGCATTGAAAAATATCAGCTAGAAGCATTAGAATCTATTCTCATTGCATTTTTTCCTTCCACGTGTCACAAAACCTCTGTATTTCGATAATAAGAGATTCTTTCAAGTTAAGACATTAGGAAAGTAATAAATTATCCAAAGTCTGAATTGTTTTATATTTATTAAAAGCTACGTAAAAGTTTCCAAAATTATCATTGAAGTTGACTACAAGTTAATATGAGTAAGAAACGAACTTTTGTGTTTTCTTTGAAATATCTACCTGTTCACATATCACTGGTCTGTTGTTGTTAGTCTGCTTCCTTGTAGCCAAATCTATCCCACACTCATCTCCTACATGATGCATGGTCCCTCCTCATCCCTTCCTCCTCAACACCCTTATCGTAGGTCAGAGTTGGACCAGTCCACTGGCGTTTAATCATATGCAGTTATAGAGGAAAATCATGTTTTCTGGAGAGAGACAGGTCTCTTCAGTACACAGCTGTGTGACTTTTGAGTAAGTCTTCCCTTTTCAGTATTAGTTCCTTATCTACAAAATGTGGATAATAATATTGGTTACCTTAAAATAATTTTGGGGAGGTAGTGGTAGTATGGGATGATGAGGTTTAAATGGTAAAATGTGCTTAGCATCATAATTTATGGAGCCAGTACTGTTCTGAATGTCTAAGATAAAACAGCATCAACACAATAGCTGAGTAGGGTCCTTAGGCCAGAGTAAGAATTTAATATTCTTTATCGTGAGGAAAGGTATCATCACCAGTCCAATTTTACAGACCATGAAGCTGGTCTTTGATGTTTCCTTTTCTTTCTCCCTCCCCCTTTTAGCTAGACCATCACCAAGCTCTGCTGACTTTCCCTTCTCAGTGTCTGCAATCTGTTATTTCCCTCCTTCCTACCAGTACATCCATCCTTCTGGTTCCATGGCTGCCGTCTTACCTGCACTCCATAGCACATGTTCCCAGGATTCTGACATCCAATCCAGCTCTCCTTCTGTCCTGTCTCCATGCTGAAATAGCATACATCTTTTAATGCTCAATCTGAACACATTGTTTTGATGAAAACTATCCAGTCACCTCACCCTCAGTTACCTCACCTCTCCCATTGCTCTTAGAATAATAGGCATGTTCCTTCACACAGTCTAGTAGGCCCTGTGTGAATTTCTGGCTAGCCCCATCTACTGCCTGCTGCATGCTGGGTACCAGTCTCTTTCTCTTTTTAAACCTGCCTTGCTTCCCCTGCCTTAGGGTATCTGCATGGTGGTTCACTGCTTAGAACATCCATCCTTCTCATTTATCCAAGTAATTCCTACTCTTGGCACAAATGATTCTTTCCCTGGAAAGACTTCTCTGCCCTGCCAGACTAAGTCCTGGCCCCATTTTTACAGGATCACACTGTTCTTTCGTTACATCTTAGACAGTTTGTAATCATACATTTAAATGTGTGTTTATTGATTGATGTCTTATTCTTCCACTTGTCTGTAAGCTCCATGAAGGTAATACATCTCCTTATAGTTGCTGTTAAAATCTCAGCTCTTGGAAGTGAGTCTGGTCAATGATAAATGCTTAATAAATAGTTGTTCAATAAAAAAATGTATGAATGAGCTGGTATCTTCAGAGTCTATTCTGTTATTATTTTTGTATGTCATATGTAATCATATAAATGTATATAAACATAATCATATTTATTTTTATTTTTACTATCATAGGGTGAATACCGAGTGTCACTGTTAGTGCAATTGAAAAGACTTAATTTTTAAACCTTCTTTGTGTTTCATTTGCAGCTGTTTAGGGATTATTTGGCAGCTCTTCTTTCTCTTCTGCTCATAAATGCTGCTTGAAATCTCAATGCTACTCTTTTATCTTCCTAAGATACTTTGTCTGTTTCCTCTCTTCTGGTCTAAATCATTGCATGATATGAATGACACTATATAACGTGGTGATTAAAAACTCAGGATGTGGAACTAAGAACCTTGGGTTAGGATACTGCTTTTTTCAGTCATTATCTGTACCTAGTATTACAAATTATTTTAACTCATCAAGCCTCAGTGTCCTTTTCTAAAGTGTAGATGGTAAAAGCTACCTTCTAGTATTATTGGGAAGATGTCACTAGTTACAACATGTAAAATCACACTTAATCTGTAACATAATAGTATCACTCAAAATGATAGCCATAGGATAATACTAGGGGATATTATTATTACTATCACTGTTATTATTTTATTTTCTAGTTCTTAATTTCATGCCTCCGTCCACTCCTACCAGTACTTGCTAACCTCCTTCGGGAAGCTCAGTGTGGAGTTACATGCAAATTCTCACAACCTAATAAATTGGAAAAGTTCTTAACGGAGCCTTCCCTGCTGGTCTAGTGGTTAAGACTCTGCACTTTAATTGCAGGGGACATGGGTTTGATCTCTGGTCAGGGAACTGAGATCCTGCATGCCACGTGGTGTGGTAAAAAAAAAAAAATTCTTCATTTTGTCCCCATTAAGCTTTCACCTTTTCCCAGTTTTCTTCTTCATTGTTATTTAAGATTTGGGAGCAAATTTTAATTTTTATCTCTTCCATGTTCCACGTGTTTAGGAAACTGGTTGTATTGGACAGAATTTCTTGAATTTGTGTTTGAGAAGTTGTTTAGCACTGACATTTCATACTCCAGAAACCCAAAGAAGAATGTCCTGTGTTTAAGGATTAGGAGGACAAGGGCATTTCCAAATATGCTGTCCAGACATCTTCATAAATACTTTCATAATTGTCAGATGAATATCTCATTTTTGAATAAGCAGTGTATTTTCATAGAACCATTTCTAAATGGAAGCATTTCAAAAAAGCAGAAATCTTTTACCTGTTTCTTCTTACTTATTTCTTTGGTCAGGACTTGACTAGCTTCCTGGAAAGTCCTCTTGCCTGGATCTCTAAGCCTTTTCATGAATTCCTCCCAGAACAATTTAAAACTGCATAATGTTAGTCCTTACACATCTTGCTCAAAATTTTAAAGTGGCACACCATTTATCACCATTCATAGATGCCACTCCTGACCACATTCATAACCATGCATGCAATGCTTCATCTCTGTGCCTCTAGAGAAGCAGGTGTGCCAGGTTCTCGGCTCAGAGTGCCATCCCCATCCTCTTAACTGGGCCATGTCAAATCTTGGACTTATATCTTCCCACTCATGCATGCTCATTTATTAAAGAATGTCCTCAAACCATCCTCAAAAGAATTATCAAGACACTTCTCCCTAAATAAATGTGGCCATTTTAAAAACGAGCAAATAAAAAATAGACATGCTATGGCAACCGTAATTAATAATAATAACAAAAATAAAATAAAACATAAACTAGACATGGAAAAGGACATTTAAGAAATACCAAAAAATATTAAATTTAGCAAATAATACTGTATGCAATACAGTGTGTTTTGGTTCACTCAGGCTATGGTGGCAGAATGTCATAGACTGGGTGGCTTATAAAAAACAGAAATTTATTTCTTACAGTTCTAGAGGCTGGAAGTCCAATATCAGGGTGTCAACATGGGTGGGTTCTGCTGAAAACCACTTTCTGGGTTGCAGACTGCCAGCTTCTCATTGTGGCCTCACATGGTGGAAGGGTGAGGGATCCCTCTGGAGTCAGTTTTATAAAGACATTAATTCAATGCATGAGTGCCCTACTCTCATGACCTAATCACATCCCAAAGGCTCCATCTCCTAATACTGTCACCTTGGGCATTACATTTTCAACATGTGAATTTGGGAGGTACATATTCAGCCCATAGCAAAATGCTAATAAATGTAAAAATATAAATGAAACAAAAAGTTTTCCCCCAAAATATTACCACAATTGCCTAGGAGAAAGCCTGGACCCATTAAAATTTAGGAAATTTGAGACATTTTCATGAAAATTTATTTTTAAATTATAGCTGTCAATGTTTATATACACAGTATTTTTTAAGACTTAGATAATAGAATTTTCAAAAAAAGATATAAAATTACTCATTTCATTTAATAAAATGATCAGATTTGAATAGCAAACCCTGGCAGTAATAGCAGAAAACAAAGAAAAACAAAAACCATCTAAGCCACATAGTTACCTGTATTTTTACTGTAAAATAAAATCTCATTTATATAGAGAAAGAAAGTGTTAGTTGCTCAGTCATGTCTGACTTTTTTTGACCCAATGTACTGTAGTCCACTAGCCCTAACCCTAACCCTAACCCGTTTATGGAAATAACCTATGAATAAAATGAATCTAACTGTACCTTAAATACAATCCATAAATACAATATAAGATTTATATTTAGAATGTAGTGGTGACTTAATAGGAAGATATCAGTTAATTAGATCAAGATCTGAACAAAGAGGAAAAATGATTATCTCAGGAGCTGTTGAGTAGTCTTCTGATTACATTCGACACCCATTCCATCACAACTCAACATTTAAACAAGATCCAATTTTATACTTGGATGCAAAACAGTAGAAATAGTTCCATTTTAATCAAGAACAAGCTAAAGTTGCCAGCTCTAAAAGTTCTTTCCAGTAAAACAAAATGGAAAACCAGGAACAAAAGGCCGAACTATTGGAACAGGAATGATAATTAGTATTTTTTCATAGTATTTTATTTTATTTTGAGGAAAAATGTCAACTTTAAATTATGATGGTTAAAAAGAGTTTTATAAAGTGACCAGACACAAGATAACTTTATGAAATCCAGTAGCTCCTCTCTAAACCAGGCATAGTTCATTAGAAAATATTAGAGAAAAATAATTCTGTTTACTATATCAATTAAGAAAAAAATGAGTAAGGGCTTAAGAAAGAAATTATGAGGTATATCACTTTTTAAAGAAGTGAATCCTTCTCAATACATTGATTTAGAGCAAGCTGTACAGATGTAGTTGATTGCCATTATTCATGGTAGTTAGGTACTCCAGAGTTTCTCTGAACACTGAATTAGAGAATCCTGAATTTGCTGCTCTCCTCATGTCTGCAAATAATCATAAATTTTCCTGAAAATTGATTTGGGGTTACAAATAAGTTTTAGTGAGTAGTTGAATTTGCAAATATGAAATCTGTGGGTAATGAGGATTAACTCTACGTATTAGTGTTTCTTTTTCATAGCTAGTCTTTAAAAATAATTTTAAAATTCATCTGGAACACCAACTGGTAGGAATACAGCTGAGAAAAATTGAAAAATGAAAAGGGGATTTCTCTTACTAGACCTTAAAGTTGATTATACAGCTAAAGGAATTTTAAATTATTTGATGTAAATATCTACAGACTGATCAAGAATTTGTAATCCTGGAATAAACTCTAATATATTTAAATACTTGATATGTGACAAATAATACATCAGAAAATAAGGAAGAAGCTATATATGATTCAGGAATTGTTATTTAACTTTAATTTATGTTTATATGGAAAACAAATATAATTTTTGTTCTCTCATTTACATCAAATACATTTCAGAAGAGTTTAAAACATTAAATATAGCACATCTAATAACTACAAAAACGTAAGAAAACATAGGTGACTGTTTAACAAATATTCAGGCAAAAACCTTTTTATCAACATAAAGCCATGGAAGAAAAACACAAGAAGATCAGTAGATAAATTAAGGTTTGTTTAAAAGATAGACTATCCAGTCATTCAAAAGGTTTTAAAAGAATATTTGGTGACATAAGAGCATTCCCAGAACTCTGATAGTTAAATGAATGAGGCTGAATGCAAAATCACAAGTATAATATCATCCTGAATTCTCTGAAGACTTCTCAAGTTATTTCTCTATTGTGCTCTGACACCTGTTGCTTCCTCCAAGACATCACAAACTGAAGTCAATTGATTTGTTTATTGTCTGTTTCTGCCAGTAAAAGATAAACTGAGGCATATAAAAAATGTGAAGGGTTTATTTGAGCAAAAATCAATTTGAATTGAGGAGCATCCAATCTAGTAGATAGAAAGGGGCTCTTAAGGCACAGGGAGGGAGAACAGGCAGAAAAGTGAGTTGGTGATTGCAAAGAGAGTTTTCTTTAGGAGAAGGCAAGGATCTTTCTGATAGAAAGCCTAACTAGTACTGATCAGGTGATTCCTGACTGACTGATTGGTTTTAAGTTTCTATTTCTGGGAGAGCTGAAACTGTAATTAAGTCTCGGTTTGGTGACATGGGGCTTAGTGACTCCATTTTGGGCCTGTTGTCTTGTGTCTAACACTGCCAATAGGATGTAAATTCCAGGAGGGTATTCACCAGATATATTTTGTTCCCTATATGTCTTCGTATTGAGCAAACCAGTCCTCATTGCATAAAAGATGCTCATAGTAATTATTTAGTGAATGAATGAATGGATGATTTTTTCAAAACAGAATCATAGAAAAAGGTTGAAATAATTGAAATAATGACTAAAGTGCTTTCTTACATTTATATGAAATTATACAATTTTCTCTAGCAAGTTTGAATTACATGTGTTAATACAAGGAGAAAAAGATCATTAAACACACACACATAATTATCTCTCTTTAACGTGTCTTTTCCCCAGCCCCAGGTGGTTTAAAATTCTCCGTATTTTCTGTGCATGTTGCTGTCTTTCGTATTGCTCTTTCTATTTTAGGCTACACTAGAGAAAAGTTAGACCAACCATATATACTATTTATTTTAGTTATTGAACCTACCTTCTTTGGTTAAATAAGGGGCACTTCTAACTGACCACATTTTGTTTTAACTGAACAAAGTTAAACAACTGTTGGAAGCACCAGCCCACCAATGCCATCTACATCCTCATCCTTCTGTTTCATCGTTCTCCACACCTGCAAACTACCAATCGGCAAAAGCATAGATCATCAGCAGGCTGGGACTGCTCATTTTTGCCACTTCCTCTTTTTAAAGGAATTAATCAGACCAAGAAAAAATATCTATGGATGCTTTTCCCGCTATTTGAGAAAAGAAAAAGGGGGAAATTAGCATTAGCTATATTCCATTGTAAGTGATGAACAGAGTCCTGGTTTGGAGGGGTCTGTGTGTGTTGTAGGGGGAGCCACTTTTCCACTCACAATTGGAAACATCCATAACGTGGCCATTTAGTCAATACATATTTTCCTCTTTAGTTCATAAGGGTAACCTGAATAAAAGGTTTGAATTGCAAAGCAGCCTAATCCTGCACATTCTCTGAGCAGTGACTGCTATTTGTGTCAAGAAATAAAGAGACTGAGAAAATGAGCGAGAAAGACTGGGAGGGAGAGAGAACACAGGCAAGAGTTATCCTCCTCACATGAAATGGGGTAACTCACTAGAAATTAGATTTTTTTTTTTTTTATTATTGAAAAGTTAGTGTTTTGTATCTCTGGTGTGACCATTATTCACAGAAAAAAAAAGACATGCATTTCTAAGGTTTTAATAGGACTTCTTGCCTTTTTCTAAATGCAGAGAACAGGCTCCAGTCACCATCATACCTGTAACCCCTTCCTCCCTCCGGCCTCATCCTCACTCTGGCCACGTGGTGTTGCTAATGGGTAGTAATGGTGCAGCTGGAAATGCATTTATGTTCCATTTTCCCCCAGTATTATTAAAACTGCTCCATCACCGCCTGTAATGGGGGTGTCCGTATTTTCTCTCGCCTGTATCTCTGACATGACATAACGCTTGCCCTCACCAGCATGCTATAAAACAGTGGTAATTGAAACATAACTCACCCTAAATTACAGTCACTGTGCACGCAGAGCCCCACTGAGCTTCCCAAGGCTCATTACAAGTGTAAGCTAAATATTTCTTTAAAGGGGGCTGGGGGAGACCCAGAAAGGAGGGAAGGGTGTTGTGGGGCTTGTGGTGGGGGGAATGGAGGAGCCTTTTAAAAGCAAATGAGGCTGAGGCAGGTTTCTAAAAAGGGAGATTTACCCCCCACAGTTTTAGGTGAGCCCCCTGTTTGGCAGGCTCAGTAGCAACCTGTCATCATTATTAGCTGAATGGCTATTTCCTGGACTACTTGAAATTGTAGGTTTCCATTCATTTCCTAGGAGACACGAGTCCACCTAATTGTATTTCCTGGCCCA
Organism: Giraffa tippelskirchi; assembly: GCF_054371585.1. Classification (NCBI taxonomy): domain Eukaryota; kingdom Metazoa; phylum Chordata; class Mammalia; order Artiodactyla; family Giraffidae; genus Giraffa; species Giraffa tippelskirchi. Next base: position 171,379,114 of record NC_137276.1, read on the forward strand.
GAGACTCCTGGGTTAGCAGTATTTACTCTTGGAAGAGGCCATGAAAAATGGTGTAATGGCTGACTTCCTAAGACTCAAAGGTCCCTTGTGAAAGACAGTGTATTCTCTGTAATTCTTTAGTTATCAAAGCCTGACCTCCCAGCCATTGTCCTGAGACTGTCTGGAGTGAGGAAGTCAAAGTTGAAACACTCCTAACTTGAGTGGGCCACCTTATTATAAGCACAGACCTCCCTAATATCATTAGAAAACCAGGAATAATTGTGTTAAATGCAAAATTCATGGCTTTATGGTTGGATGGCTGTCATGTGACTGAGTTCATTTTCCCTTTCTCATGTGGGACAGCCTCTGTAAACCATACCTTCTCCTCTATTCTCCTTGAATTTGCCTCTCCATCACTACTTTTAGGAGGCTATTTGATTCCATTCATTTGAGTTGTTGTCCTACCAATGAAGGCCTAAATGCTCACATGGAGTACCACACTCTTTTCCAACCCCTGGGAAATGGCTTCTCCCTGTGGGTCCTAGCCCTAGAGCACTCCTTGAGGGAATGAGCAAAGCAGGCAGGTGAGGGGCAGAGAACAGGGAGAGTTGCCCATCAAGACCTGTGCTTCTGGAGGTTGGTCAACAGATTCTACTTCCTGCACTTTCATACTGGTTTATAAACACACCCTGGGTGAACTGTGTTAAGGAACAAAGCCAGGGTATTCCTCTTCCCTCCTCCCATTACTACCCAGACACCAAACACTGCGGGCAGAGCAGTTGAAAGTTGTGTCTGACTCTTTGAGACCTCATGGACCTGCAGCACACCTGGCTTCCCTGTCCTTTACCATCTCCCGGAGTTTGCTCACACTCAGGTATGTTGAGTCAATGATGCCATCCAACCATCTCATCCTCTGTCTCCCCTTTCTTCTCCTGCCCTCAATCCTTCCCAACATCAGAGTCTTTTCCATTGAGTTGACTCTTCACATCAGGTGGCCAAAGTATTAGAGCTTCAGCTTCAGCATCAGTCCTTCCAATGAATATTCAGGGTTGATTTCCTTTAGGATTAACTGGTTTGATCTTGCAGTCCAAGGGACTCTCAAGAGTCTTCTCTAGCACCACAGTTCAAAAGCATCAGTTCTTGGGCACTCAGTCTTCTTTATGGTCCAGCTCTCACATCTGTACATGATTACTGGGAAAACCATAGCAGAGCAGACACAGAAATAATGTAATAATCCCTGCTCTCACCTAAGGGCTCAAAGTGAAAGTGAAAGTGTTAGCCACTCAGTCGTGTCCCACTCTTTGTGACCCCATGGACTGCCTGTCAGGTTCCTCTGTCCATGGAATTCTCCAGGCCAGAATACTGGTGTGGGTTGCCATGCCCTTTTCCAGGAGATCTTCCCAACCCAGGGATGGAACCCAGGTAGGCAGGTTCTTTACCTTTTGAGCTATCCAGGAAGACAGCTCAAACTGTCTTCCAGGGTTAAGGACTCAATCTGGCCCTTAAAAAACCTGGTCTCAGTGTTTTCATCGGCCTCCTGTTACCATCCTTAGTTTTCGTGTGTCTCTCTTGCTCAGAATGACAGGAAACTAGAGCCTTCATTCAGAACTCTAGATTACCTTTCAAGCCTCCCAATTTTAGGAGCTAAGAAGAGTCAGAGAATCCTCATGACACTTCAGTTCAGTTAGGGACTGTCTATTGCATTCCTCACATTTTACTGATGGACAGTCTGTGGTCTAAAGAACCTATTTGAAGATACAGTTAATTAATATTATAGGTGTGAGTAGAAAGCAGATTCCTGTTTCTCAGTTCTGTGTCCTTTCCATGATATAGCAAAATACCTTTAATTCTACACCCTGTTCTTACAAGGTCAATTTTTAGGTAACTATCAAATTGAAAATGATCTGTTGTCACATCCGTAGTGAAATGTTAATGACTGATAATAACTTAATTGGCTGCCATATTCTAAGAATTTACCACTCTACCAGCACCTAAAGATAATATAGAAGATTGAATTTCCTAAGATTGTATGTAAAACATTCTTTAAGTGAGAGAACTTCGGGGCAGCCATAATTGAAATTATATCATGTTATTCAATCACCTACTTCCCTTAGGTTTCAGTACTGGTTTTATTTGTGTACATTGGCCAATAGGTATGCATCTGTGTCATAGGATTTACAGAATTTTTGTGGGAAGGGACCTGAGGGCTCATCTAGTCCAGATCCTTTTTTTTTTTCATGGTTGCATTATCCAAGGATGCTTAACTCATTATTTGCAGAGCCAGAACTTGTACCCATGAGGGCTGACTCTTCACACAATGCTTGAGTTATCTGAGTCTAGGAATAAAGTGATTTGTAAACAAGGACATGTATCAAAATCACCTGGATAACATGGGAAACTTTTCAAAAGTATATATACTTATATACTTTCTCTCCCTCAGTCCTACTTCTGATACTATAGGCCTTAGAGGAAAGATACAGTAACTATAATTATTTTTTAAAGATGGTGATACAGTTTACATATGGTTAAGTGTATAAATCTTGTGTTAAAGCAGTAATTCTTTATATACACATGCGTGTGTGTGTGCTCAGTCATGTCCCTCTCTTTGCAACCCCATGGACTATAGCCTACCAGGCTCCTCTGTCTGTAGAACTTTCTAGGCAAGAATATTGAAGTGGGTTGCCATTTCCTACTTCAGGGGATTCTCTTGAACTAGGGATCAAACCCATGTCTCCTACATGGCAGGTGGATTCTTTACCGCTGCACCACTTGGGAAGCTGCATATACACATGCTGCTGCTGCTACTGCTGCTAAGTCGCTTCAGTCGTGTCCGACTCTGTGTGACCCCATAGATGGCAGCCCACCAGGCTCCCTCATCCCTGGGATTCTCCAGGCAAGAACACTGGAGGGGGTTGCCATTTTCTTCTCCAATGCATGAAAGTGAAAAGTGAAAGTGAAGTTGTTCAGTTGTGTCCAACTCTTAGCGACCCGATGGACTGCAGCCTACCAGCCTCCTCCGTCCATGGGATTTTCCAGACAAGAGTACTGGAGTGGGTTGCCATTGCCTTCTCTGATATACACATGCAAGTGTATATAAATATACACATACACACCCCTATATAACTACTGCTAAAATTAAGATAAAACTGAGATTTCCAGATCCCTGAGAACTCATTTTTGATTCTTCTCAGTCAGTAAACCACCCACCTTCAAGGAATACACCTTTCTCATCATAGTTTATTTTACATGTGTTTGAACTTCATATAAATGTACTCATAATGAGTACTCTTTTGTGTCTGGATTTCTTCATTCAACAACATGTATGTGAGATTCATTCATTGTTTAATATATCAGTAGTCTGTTCTTTTACATTTCTGTGTAGTATTCCATTAAATTAATATATCATATCCACTCTGCTATTTATCTAACGGGTTATTTATGGTTTTTAGTTATTATGAGTAAAGGTTCTGTGAGCATTCTTGTATGTGTTTTTGGTGAACAAAGAACTTATATCTGATGGATATATCTCCAAAAGTGTCATTGTAAGTGCTACATAATGTTTAACTTTCAAAAATAATGAAAAAAGTGTCTTTCAAAGTTATTCCAGCACTTAATACTCCACAAGCAATGTAAGAGAGTCCTTGCTTTTTATAGTATCACCAACCCCCTTGATATTTGTTAGATTTTTCATTTTTAGATATACAAATAGGTGTGTGGTGGCTTTATTTTTCTTTTCTGTGATGATTAAAGATGAGCACCTTTCAAATGCTTATTGTCTGTATCTAGCTTTTTTTTCTGGATATATGTATTAGAGATATCTTTTTCCAGTTTGTAGCTTACCTTTTCACTCTCTTCGTAGTGCCTTTGATGAGCAGAAGATCTTAATTTTAATGAAGTCTAACTTGTTACTCTTTTCCTCTTGGTCAGTAAATTTTGAATTTTACTTATGAAAGCTGCCTTTCCAATGGTCATGATTATTTCTTCTGTATTTTCTTTTAGAAACTCAATTATTTTTAACTTTCATGATTCATCTCAAAATATTTTTTTGTGTTATGATAATGCCTGTAACTGTTAAAAGTTTTCTATTTCATTTTCATGACCAGTACTGTTTGAGAATCACTGGAAGTGAAATGATTTAGAATTAGGTTTGGATTCAGATCCCATTTGTATCACTTATATTTGAGGAATATTTTCTGAATCCATTTTCTCATATTAAAAACATGAACAGTAATATCTATGTTTCAGGGTTTTTAGAGATATTAAATGTGATAATTATTTAGAGAGCAATACAGAGGAAAAGCTCATCAAATTATTACTGTTTTTATTTAAATCCTTTGCAAGCATGGAACATGTTAGTTTCATTTACCATGAAATGCAACTATTTCAATTATTTAGATTTTGGTTTGTTTGCTTTGTCTCCATTAACCAATATGCACCCACAGGTCATTCATAGTAAGATTTAGGTAAGGTTTCCAGATGTAAGGTGGCTATTAGTTTATAGAATTCAAATCAAGAAAGTAGAAATTCATGACAACACAAAGGGTGATGAAAAAAATCCTTAGCATTTTGCCTGAAAACATGTCTATCATTTTAAAATTCAAATAAGAAGAACTCTATGTAAAGAGAAATATATTCTGGACCTAACAGGTTGTAAGTCCTACTTCTTTTCTTTTGGGAAACTTCACATAAATTGCCCATACTGAATCTGTGCTCAGTAATTGTAGGCACTTTACTCTGCCTCCAGAGGAGCATCACAGCCTTGTGCTGTGACATACACACATACTCTTTTCTTGCTAAGGCATTTACATGTCTCCACATTCTGCATCAAACTTAATTTTGCTCACAGGGTTGAGGCAGAACAGTGGATTTGTGTGTGTACTTTTGCCCTATCTAGTTGTCTGTATTTCTCATCTTTAGGTCAAATTTGATTTGAAAGAATACACTCCACTGATGGTATACTGTGTGTAGAGGAGGTCTATGTATTTTCCGAACAAGAGCTGTCTATGTCCAACCTTTCCCAAGCCTCCCCCAGTAACTGCTAATTCTGGTTGGTCAGAGTTTAAGGCAGTTGATTGGGTTCCTCTGACCTTGAGACAAAGATGAGCTTTCTTAGTTTATCTGGGAGGTGATCCAAATGTGGAGGAAGAAATGTGGGAGGGGAAAAAAGAGACAAGGAAAAGAGAAATGCTGAGAAAGCATATACTTAGTTACTAGGGTATTATGGGCTGCATTGTGCCCCTCACCCTCAAATTGCTGTGTTGAAGTCCTAACTCTCAGTACCTCAGGAATGTTACTGTAATTGAAGACAGCACGTTTGAAAAGGTAATTAAGATAAAATGAGATCCTATGCGTGGGCTCTAATCTGATGTCTACTGTCCTAATAAGCGGAGGATACTGGGAGGCTGACATATACATATGTTGTATATGTGTGACCCACAGAAGAAAGACCCAAGAGGACACAGCAAGAAGGTGGCCATCTCCAAGCCAAGGAGAGAGGCCTCAGAGGAAACCAAGCCTGCAGACACCTTGATCTTGGACTTCTCAGCCTCTAGAGTGGCGAGCAAGAAAATTTCTGTAGTTTAACCCAGGCTTTGGTCGTGGGAGTCCTGGCACTCTAAATATGTGGGGACAACAGCTCAGTCCTTATCTATTACTGGGAGAGTGTAGAACTTGCCTCGGAATTGTCCCACCAAAGGTTGGAAAGGCTAGACCATCTACCCACCAACTCTCCTCCTTGACTCAGGCGGGTTGCTACTGGTACCATCAAGCTCCCCTATGCTTCTGAGTGGCAACTGCCTGTGGCTGATGGTTTGTACCTGATACAAGTCACTGGCTCTGTACCTGGGCCTCACTAGGGCTGGCCTGAAATCAGGAAGGTCCAGGAGGTGTGGTGTATCCTGAGCATCTGGACCACTTGTAGTACTTCTATGTGGTGGTGCAGCCCATTAGTTAACGTGGAGAGCTAAGCTACTGTGTGCAAAGCTTGGCCTTTCAGAGATGCCTGGGCAACTTGCCTTTTTTATTGCATTTATTTTTGTCATTTGCCTTCCTATTTTCCTTACTGCAGGGTGGGTTATCTGGGAAGTAGACACCAGAATGTCATTTAGAATGCCAGAATTTTATTTAAAAAGTGCTCTTGAGATTAACACTTACAGGAAAAGAAAGGAACCTCTCCCAAGCAGAGGAATCATTGAGTTGTAATCTTTCACAACTAAAGCCCTTGTCAATCTCATAAGAAACTCTGAGGCTGAGAGGCCTTCAGAGTTGTCTTGAGTTGAGATGAGAGGGTAGAACTTTGTATTCTCATGTTGTTGTTTAGTTGCTAAGTCATGTCTGACTCTGTGACCCCATGGACTGCAGCATGCCAGGCTTCCCTGTACTTCATCATCTCCCTGTTTGCTCAAACTTGTGTCCATTAGGTCATGATGGTCATGATGCCATCCAACCATCTCATCCTCTGTTGCCCGCTTTTCCTGCCCTCAATCTTTCCCAGCATCAGGGTCTTCCCCAATGAGTCCACTTTTTGCCCAATACTTTTGTGGCCAAATTATTGGTATTCTCCTAAGAACCAGGCATTCGTGGCAGGCTTCACCTGCATGATCATTAACAAACAGCACTCATCAGCTGCATAGGGCTGGGCACTAAGGGATGCCCATTGGTAGGACCCTCTGGTAGTGGGAAGAATAGGTCCTTCAGTCTCTAAAGGGGTTCTGGGCAGCACAGCATATGTCATCTACACACACTGACTACACAGGTATAGAGAACTGGAGTCTATTCTGTTGATCAATCCTGTAGAGTCTATCCCCTCTACTCTTCTGTCTGTCTGTCTTCATGCAATAAATCAAAGGCTGCTTTGGTAAAAAAAAAATATCTAGATTAATATGGAGAATGATATTAGACATTGAGGCCTTATGCTCCTTATACAGCTGGTAAGAGAGCAACACTATGATTTCTTCTTGGCTGCTCCCTTATTAAATTTATGATGGTGATAGTGTGGGTAAGCTGATCAGCAGGATAGAATTAGATCATTTCAGGGTCTTGGATATAATAATCAAAATACTTCCAAAGCCCACTACTAAATTGATGTTTATTTATTCCATAATTTCTGACTCATCCTTCTCCAGCCTAAAGCAGAAGCTGTAGATGGACTCTGTTCGTCCAGGTTGATATGTGAAATAAACATATTAAAATCAACCTCAGGTGTCTACCCTGTCTCTCTATTTTATCCAGACCAACTTGCCATCCTGATATACAGCCTCTCTCTTAACTTGGGAAGCCGTCTTTTGGGGGTAGCTTGGTTTTAATGACTCATTCTGGACACGATTCTCTTGCTTATTTAACCTCAGCAGTCTGCCTTAGCCACAGTGTGGCATTTGCCTTCCAGGCTTGTAAACAAAGACCTTAAATAAATAAATGTTTAATTCCAGCTTTCAACCAGAAGGATGTTTGTGAACTAGCTCACTTCTTGCCTTCCTGGTGTTCTTATTGAACACAGGAGGGTATTTACATTGTCAAGCCAAGTTTTCCTAATTTGGGTCCAGAAGATCTTACCTCTACATTTAGGAACATTGCTGGATGCCCCATCCCAGATTCATGGGATTATTCATTTTTTTAAAATTGATTAAGATATTTGCCTGGTCTTACTTGAGTGGGGCCGCAAAGAGAGATCTCTAGGTCCAGATGCAGAGAAAATTGTCTCAAAACCCAAATTTACTCACTTTACTATTTGGGGACAATTATTTTTTTGTAGTAGAAATGCCCTGCTTTTAGAATGCTGCTCTCCCGTGAGTCTTCTGAGGCTGCCTGTCCCCACCATGCTCTCCTCCACATTGCTTATACCCCAGTCCATTAGGTCCTCTGCAAAGAACTGGCTTTAAGGCAAGTCAACTCCCAGAAATATATCTAGGTCCCACCAAAGGAGGCCAGATTGCTGAGCAATGAATCAGAGAGATAGTAAGGGGACGAGGGGCTTGATAATGAGAAAGCAGAGAACATGCTTTGGTACAAAGACAATAAACTTTGATTACATCGTGTGAAACTATCCCAGGCAATAGCAAGGAGAAGCTGCTGCCTCAGTAGTTCCTGAAATAGATAGATCAAATTTAGCAGACAACGGGGAGAGAGAAGCAGATTGAAGGAAGCAAAGATGAAGACCATCTAATGAGGATGTCATCTAAACTCCACAGAGTGGATATTTGGAATGCACATTATGTTCTGTTTTCCCTCCGGTGCAAGACTTAGCTCAATGGCACGACAGGCTACATTGTCTAAAGCCAAACCATCTGTGTCACAGAAGTAGGAAAAGCTAGTTTAATCCTGGGGTCAAGGTAGGCCAACCTTTCCTGGATATTTGAGAGCTGATGAGACAGAAGCAACAGGATTGGATGACTTGGAAACAGATCATTCTCTCATGGGCTTTATAATATCACAGACACCATGCTGTTTATTTTGGAATAAAAATTAAAAGTGTAACATTTGAAGCACACAACAAGGGACAGAGAAGCATAAATAATTACTAATACTAGACTGTTGTCATGACAGAGGGTCACTGAATAACTCCTTCAAGCTGAGAACCTTCAACAGTGCCTCTCATAATAATCTGAGAAAATAGATTACTCAGTCTTGGCTCCTGAACTGCTCCAGTCTATAGAGAGAAGATTCAACAAGCAAAGTGTGTACGTACTCAGTCGTGTCCAGCTCTTGGCAATCCTATGGACCGTAGCCTGCCAGGTCCCTTTGGTCATGGGATTTTCCAGGCAAGAATACTGGAGTGGATTGCCGTGTCCTTCTCCAGGAGATCTTCCTGACCCAGGAATCAAACCAGTGTTTCCTGCCTCTCCTGTATGGGTGGATGGATTCTTTACCACTAAGCCATCTGGGAAGCCCAAACAAGAAAAGTAGACAGACTTATGAGTGAAGAAATGTAGAGATGAGGTAAGCAGAAGAATGGGGTCTATCAAATATATTAATGCTCAGCCACAGAATAAAATCTCTCAGCAAGAAGGGCATTTTAGCATGGTCTAGTCAAACTTTCTCATTTTACTGATGAGGAGAAAGGTGAATTTCTAAGGATCAAATAGCCAGTTACCTGCAGAGATAAGATTAGAGTAAAAAGGGGCTAAACTTAGGTCTGTGCATTGTTTTACTGGATCCAGTAGACAGTAAAGAATTTGGATGAGTGAATGCAAGGCAAAAAAATAGAGCAATAATAAAAAGATAACTAATAGAAAACTGCTCCCATTTCTCATCGAAGTACAGTTTAGCTAGAGGAAAAGTAAATCCACATTAAAAGATATCTGCTTATAAATGAAGTAGGAAATACAATTTAATGTCAATTAAAATACTTTGTTAGGGTGAACTCATTTTTAAATCTTTAATCTTGAGAGGAAAACTAAAGCCTATAAGTCTAAACTGTAAGAAGTAATAAAGCAACTATTGACCTAAAGAATGCAAATGAGTGTGGAAAAAAATGTGAACATTTGCACATCACCAAGTCAAAGCGTTATTTATCTGCAACTACTGCAATTAGCAAATATGTATTAGCAAAGCAGCTATTTTTGAAAAACAATCGAATACATTGAGTAAATACTTCAAGGTTGAAAAGGACAACATTAAATTCTGCTTGGACATAAAATCTCTGAATTAAACATTATGTACCAACCTCCATGTGTCTTATACAGCATAAGCAAGAAGAAAACTTTGACATATAGAAAAATGAAAGAAAAAAGCTAGTACTTTCTGAATAAAAATCTATGTGTTTAGTATGGTATATATTCCTCTATAATGTGGCATCTGCCTAGGTGTCTGGTCTCATCTTCTTCCATGTCTTCCCTCTGCCCTACAGTCCAGCCATATCGAATTACTTACAGTTTGTTTTCTCCCATTCCCAGCCTTTGCTCAAGTTCCTGAAATACCTTCCCCTTTTCATCTCCTTTCCTTTCATTGGGCATCCCATTCCCCAGCATTGACTACCCTGAATGATTCAGTTCCTACTTCTTCTGTCTTGTTCCCCTGCTCTGTTCCATGGTTTCAACTAACTGCTGTTTCTTTTTGCTCCACAGTATTCAGAGCTCATAAGCTACTCTTGTTCCTTGTTTAATGCTGATTTATAAATTGCCTGGTAGCTTCTTGGTCTCATCTACTGTCATCAACACTCAAACACAGGGGCTGCTTCTTCTTCTTCTTGGTATCATTAGGTTTGGAGCACTCAATTTCAGTTGATACATGTTTGTTGAATAAGCAGACAGTCTCATCTTTGTGCTCAAAGAGGGGGTTGTGATGGTTCTGCTCTTATGCTGGGAGTGAATGAAAATAGTCCACAGTCCTAAGTAACCTGATCTCAGAGTAGAGACTCTTAGTATACAGGTCTATTTATTTCTCTGATCAAAGCAGTCTCTGTCATAATTAGATTTAATAGCAAAGTGATCCAAATAGAGATAATAGAGACACCAAGTCTCTATTCTCATCAGGTGGTGGAAATGGAATGTATCCTTAAATGTTCAAGAACTCATTCTTTTTACCTTCTAGACTGTAGGAGTGGTTCTTGTCCCATGCCACCAAGCTCATGTTAAATTGAGTGTGGAGTGATCTCCCAGGTACCCCACCTTGGGACCTGTTATAAACATTGGAGAGCTCACTGCCGTGCAGGAGATTCAGGCAGCTTTTGATAGCATCGTTATATGGTATTCATTATCCTTCCAGTGGTGTTGGTGACCCTTCAGAGATGAAAATGAACAATGTAAAACAAAAAAATAAAGCTGAGAGAAAAGCAGAAGTGTACTTACTTATTCAGAAGCAGCAGATACATGTTTGCTTGACTGGGGCCATAAGTCACATCTAAAGGTGGGCAGCAAAAGTCTGGGAGCAAAGCCCAACCAAATCTATCAAAGAAGGATCTGGAACCCCTATCTAAAGCAATAAGACCAGAAAAGGAGGAAGGGACAATACCATAACTATCCAACCAGAAGCTTACACAATAGTGCTCCATAGAGAAGGAGCAAGGCTCAGTCTTCCCATGTAAAACCTGAATCATTTGTCATAAACTCAAAATCATCATAGGATTTGAAATGTCCTTAATAACTTTATTGTATATGGACACTAATAAGCAAAAATGTGCCCTACTGACAAACTTCAACATTTGAATTATTACTCAGGTGTTTGTTCATTAGCTGTGTATCTTGCTTTGTATATTTGACATTTTCCTGTGTTTAGTGTTTTTCTCAGTGATCTGAATAAATTCTTTAGATTAATTACATCATTGCTTAAAATTTTCCATTTGAGAAAATTAAATATGTATCAAAAGAACTAATTTTAAAAATAATTTATGTATCTAAGAATCATTAATTGAGCAGCAATCATATGCTAGGCACTATTCTAGGCCAGTTGGGAATGTATTAGAAAATGAAACAGACCAAATCCCTCTCCTTGTAAAACTTACTTTCCAGTGTATTGTGTTTATATGTGTATTGGCATGAATGTGTGTGTGTGTTTGTGTGTGTATCAGGAAGTGGGTATCAAATAACAAACTAACATGTATATGATATGTGTGCTGTAATAAAAAGGAAAAACAGAGTGGAGTTCCAGGTTAGGGATTCAGATTGCATCATTAAATAGAGTGGCTGGGGTAGCTTTTATTTATGGATGACATTTGAACAGAGGCCTGAAGAAAATAGGAGAGATAGTCAAGTGAGGGTTTGGAGACAAGATAGTCTAGGTAGAGAAAGCTACCTGTGTAAGAAACCTATGGCAAGCATATCCCTTGCGACCTTGAGGAATACCAAGGAGGTCAGTACGACTGGAACAGAATCAGGGAAGAATTTTTAAGAGATGAGGTCAAAGAGAAAATAGATCAATCACCTTGTAGATAACTGTTAGGACTTCGGTTTTTCTTTTGAGTGAAATGGAAAGGCAGTGGAGTAACATGACTTCGGTTTTAGCAGGGTCACTCTGGCTGTTATGTCGAGAACAGACTGCAGAGAAACATGGATGAGAACAAGGAAATCTGTTAGGATGCTGATATTAGTTTTCTGTTCCTGCCGTAACACCGTTCCACAAACACGGTGACTTAAATCAGCATAAATATATGATCTTACAGTCCGAGAGGTCGGAAATCTAAAATGGGTCTCACTGGACTGGGGTTAAGGAGTCAGTAGGACCAAGTATCCGGAGGCTCCAGGGAAGAGTTTGTTCCCTTACATTTTACAGCTGCTGAGAGCTGCCTGCACGTTTTGACATGTGGCCTTCTTCCAGAAATTGTGTCACTCTGACCTCTGCTTTCTTGGTTGTATGTCCTGTGACACTGGTGCTGTGACTTGTTAAGTACCTCTGTTCTCACGTCAGGCCCCAGACAGGACAGGATAATCTCTCCCTCTCAAGGTTCTTATCATCTTTGCAAAGGCCCTTTAGCCATAGATGGTAAGTTGTCAGTTTCTGGGAATCAGGATGTGATGTCTTGTTGGGGACCGGGTAGGGCAGCATTATTGTCTCCATCACAAGGCTGTTACAGTCACCCAGGCAGAAGACAATGGTGATTTGGATGAGGATGTTACAGTGAGGATAGTGGGGAATGTCTGCCTTTTGGATGTCATTTTAAAATTAAAGTCAAACATTATTTCCTAATGGATTAGCTTTGGGGTGTGAGGAAAGAGACAGAGATGAGTCCAGAATGACTCCAGGTATCTAAAGCTTGATGCTCCTGTACCACATAAGTCTTCTTTACCTTTTTGTTTAACTCTCACAGTGCTCCGCACATAGTAAATGCTCAATGGATATTCACTATCTTTAAAGTTTCCTATTTTAGAAAATAATCATGATAGAGGAAAACTAGAAAATAAAGGGGAAAATTCAACAACAACAGCAAAAAACCCCCCAAACAGCCACAAAGTACCCATCCCCAAACCTGCAAAATTACTTTAATATGTTTTATTATTTGCCTCAGAATATTATATAAGCAGATTTTTTTAATTTTTACAATTTGGTAGTAGCACTAAACCTGCCATTCCATGTCCTTAAATAATGTTTTAACTTAAGATTTTGCCATGTTTATAGTCTTCATTGACAAGAATTTTGATAACTTTTATACTGTTTCTTCAGTGGGTGTTTTATAATTTAAATAATCCTCACCTCATTGTTAGACATTCAGGTAGTTTTAGCATTTGACAAATTATAAAGAAGACAGAGGGCATCATAGATGCAATGGGACAAGATACTGCTTCGACTTTTTTTGTTTTCAACTCTTCAATTAATATCTGCAAGAATAAGTGGCATATTAATATATCTTGAAATGATGCTGTATTAGGCAGTGTTGTAAACACAGATAATGACTTAGAAACTACTTATCTGGAACTTGAAAAGGTTACAAATATGGACTTAAATCCAAATGAGATTAAACTGGGAAAATGTAAACTAGTTCATCTGGGAAGAAATTGAGTCAGATTCACAGTCCTCCTGAGAAATCTGGTGAGTGGTAGGTAATGTTAGAAGATACAGAGCAAGTAGATAATAAATAAAAATAAAGTTATAATAAAATATTGGGACTTAAAAAAGGTCAATGTGATTTGAACTGCCTAAAATTATTTTTTGAAAAAGCAAAGGAGAAAATGAGATGGTAAACAGTAATCAACTCTATTAAATTTTGGGGGGTAGCTTTAGTTTATGAACATAAACAATCAAGCTAACTAGTTAGATAATGGGGAAGTTTATTTGGGAAGAAGAGGCTTTAATAAACAAGTAGGTTTAGGTAATGACCTGAAGTACTCCACAGACATCATTGCCAAGGAAGTTGTTCTCCGCGCCATGTCCTATATTGCAGTTGTTTGAACCTTGAAGCTGTGCCTCTTTCCTCCTTTCCCATTCTCATTGCTGGTGGTCATTGTCCTTATCTTGGCTCTCCTGCTTTCTTGCCTGGATTATCACCACTTAGTTGCTTTACCAGCCTTTGATCATGTTATTGTTTTAGATTAGAAATATCTTGTTACCATCTCCTCCTTAAGAACCTTGCTCATTCTTCAACCTAAGTTCAGATGCCCTCTCTTGGCTAGTCTTTTTGGACTGCTCACCCTGCCCCCAACAAAATTAGATTTAACTGCTTCTCATTTACAGCTTTACTGCTTGTATTTATTATGTCAGTTAATTAATTGCATCCCTATTTCTTGAAGAAATTTGAAGCTTCTTCAGAATAGGAAGCAATTTCTGTTCATTTTATTTCTTTCCTCTGTTTTCTATAACTACTAGGCATAGAAATTTGTATACAGAAGGAGCTTAATGTTTACTGAGTTGAGTTGACTGTCAAAAGCTACATCATTATTTCTAGAAATGAGGTTCAGCTTCACTAACAAGTGACTTGAGAAGGAGCTGGCCTGTAGGGCAGGTCATAAGACCAACAGGCTGGGGACTCCCACTTGGGACAGGGGAGAAGAAACTAATTTTTATGGTGAGTGACTGCTATTTTCTAAGACCCTAAAGTAGTTGTTTTCCATGTAATAACCCCCTGTATCCTCACTGCTACCTTGTGTTGTAGAGACTATCCATCCCATCTTGCAGATAAGACTAGATAAGAAAAGTAGCTAGAAAGAAAGGGGGAAAAAAGTAACTAGAAGATAGTGGGCAGGATTTGTATCTTAATCTGCATGATTCCAATACTCATGTTTTAATTTTAGCTTATATACTTACTTTTGTTTTCCTCTCTGCTGTACAACATCATCTCTCTTATATCATTACTTTTAAACATAGATATTACTACAGAGTAGGTAATGTAGCTAGTTCAGGTAATCTGGCATCACAATATTTATGAAATATTGATATGAAGCTTTCCTCTGGTATCCTACATTTCTCCTAGTGCTGCATTTCCACCAGTTTGCTTTATAGTGTGTATTTGCTTGGGGGAGAGTGGGAAAGGAGGGGAGGGGCTGGAAACTCATCAAATAGTAACAAAGTAAAAACTTGCATTGCTTTCATTAGCAGTATATCTCCAAGTTTGCCTGCTACATACAGCTCCCAGTGAAACTAAAAGATTGAACTGAGCTACATTGGTAAATTTAAAAATATGTAAAAAAAAAAATCTATATGAATAGGAATTCTTACCATTCTAGTCATCTTAAGGGAAGTGTGCAATTATAGATAACAGGGAATCTCTACAATGCCAAATGTGATGAAGTCTATAGAAATAAAAAGTCCAGTTAAGGATAAAAACAAGATTTATGACAAGAATTTCCCACTCTTCTAAGAAAATCATGATCCAGGTAAGATTTTTTAGATGCAGTAATATCACTGAGACTCAATTCTGTTGGGATAAGCCTCTAGAAAATCTTTATGTTTTAATGATTTTTGGCATTTTCCCTAAGAATCTCATCCAACAAAGGGTAGGACAGATTCTTTCACAGCTTCACACATCAACACTAGAGAAGGACAATAGACTCTCTTTACTTTGTTAAATGCCAGTAAAAAGAGAACTCAGTTATCCAGTTTATCTATTATCCAAGTATAAATGAGCACCTGTTACGGCCATGTTTTATTCCAAGAAGTCAGGGATACAACGTTAAACAAGTGTAGATACAATGAAGTTTTCTAGTCTATATAGTACTGTTAAATCTGTGTGTTGGGGCCTCATAGTGGATGTGAAATTTATTAGATGAACTTTAACTTCTTTTTAGAAAAAAATGAAATAGACTAGATGAGCAATATTAGAGATCAATATAAATAAAATGATAAGTATTGCCTTGCAAATCTCTTATTTCAGTTTTATGAGTATATGTATATATTTGTGTTTCTTTCTGTGATTTGCATGAAAACCTACAAAAGCCATTCTTTTCCCAGTGAAATTGACAGCTTAAAATGTTAATTAATTATCTGGCACTTATGTTACACTTTCAATGAGATAAAAACACTTCTATGTGTGTTCTATGGAAAAAAAATGTAATTCTCACCACAGTTCTATGAGGTAGGTACTTTGATTATTACAAATGTAAAGTTGAGGAAACTTACAAGAGAAGTTTAAGTCCCAAGGTCCCATAGCTCAATAGTGGGAGAAATGGGATCTCAGTTCAGGCAATCTGACTTCAGAGTCAGAGTTTTAATCACTTCATTGCATCCACATGCTTATGATATGATACATGTGGATGCAGCGTTAAGAGGCAAAGCCTATCTCAAAAGAAATATTTTTTTGCATTGCAGGTGGAGTGGATGATGAGATGATCTGACCTATTCTGGATTCCTGTATGTGTAGTCTGGGGATGTTGGGTGATGAGTATGGATGAGGACTGGTGTGCTGAGTGATTGTAGAGCAAGGTAGGAGTATCCCCGCTTGAAGCTAAGTCATGGCACCTATGGGATACAAAGAAGATAGGGTATGCCTAGAACTTTTGGGGAGCTCTTGGATTCAGGAGTAAAGACATACAGAGATGAATTAATAGAGACAAGAGTCTGGTCCAGTTATAATACAATGTCATTAGAGAGTATTTGTGAGTGGAGCTTGGTATCTTTTGATTCAGGTTGACTCTCCTGCCCTGAACTTTGACCTAAAAGTGGTTCTAATCTCTGTATTGCCAATTACTAACTATGTAACTTCATGCAACATACCTAATCCTTGTGCCTTAGTATTGTGTTTTTTCTGTCTTTGTTGTCATCATCATCATCATCATTAGATCTCTGTCTGAAAGCTCTCTTTCGGACAGCTTTCAGTCCTAAATAAATGACCTAAATAAATCTTTTTCAGTCCTAAATAAAGATGGTGGAATGACTTTATTAAAAATTCTGTGAGGTGTTGGGAGCATGTGTTCTCCAACTTTAACATGCGCAAGGATCATCTGGGAAGCACAAGAAAATGCCAAGTGTTGATAGTGTTCTCAGAGACTTCAGAGTCAGTTGGTGTAGCATGAGGCAGAAGTATAGTCCATTTGAGAAAAAAGCTAGCATAGTATAATGGAAAATAAGTTTTTTTCCAGTAGTAATGTACAGATGTGAGAGTTGGACCATAAAGAAGGCTGAGTGCCAGTGAATTGATGCTTTCAAATTGTGGTGCTAGAGAAGACTCTTGAGAGGCCCTTTGACTGCAAGAAGATGAAACCAGTCAATCCTAAAGGAAAGCAGTCCTGGATTTTCATTGGATGGGCTGATGCTGAAAGTCCAATACTCTGGCCACCTGATGCGAAGAGCTGACTCATTGGAAAAGACCCTGTTGCTGGGAAAGACTGAGGGCAGGAGGAGAAGGGGACAACAGAGAGAATGAGATGGTTGGATAGAAGTCGTATAATATAATTTGTAGGCAAGATATATTTATTATTACAGGAGAAAAAATTAAAAAATAAACATTAAGAACAGATAGAAGAAGAGGAAAATGGGCAAAATGGGCAAAAGAGGGCAAATCTTATATAACACTGTCATCATTTTAGGTTCTCCACTTAAGTATCTCACACTGCGTTTAAGGTGATTTTAACTTCTTAAAACTTGGTCAATAATGCCCATATCAAACAGGCTATATTCTGCCCTGTACTTTGAATGGTCACAGTTACCTCAGAATATCCTCAGATATCCACACTGCAAAGCATTCTGAATAATATCTCAGGTAGGTCCTATGTGATCTTATAGGTTAGTTGGGGGAGGGAGGTGAGGGCAGGAAGTGGGGAAAACATCAGAAAACATGAAGGGTGAGCACTTCAGAACAAAAAATTACACCAGTCAATGGAAATCTAAAAATGTAAAATATTTATCATCCACTGGCTTCCATCCTTTGTAACCATAATATATTTGAAAGCATCCATCTTTTATCTAATGACATCTTTGATTAGAGTAGATCATTGCTTGCTGGCATGACCTGAGATAGGCCAATAGTGTACTGTGTTGCTTTCCACTCCTGTGTAGCATTATAACAGGATATCTTGAATTCAGCACTGTTGAGATTTTGGGTCAAATAGGCTACCGTCTATGGGGTCGCACAGAGTCAGACACGACTGAAGAGACTTAGCAGCAGCAGCACCAACCGCTTTATTATGGGGACTGCATTATAGGATGTTTAGCAGTATTTCTGGCCACTACTCATTACCTGTAATTAGCAACTTTCTCCCAATTGTGGCCACGAAAAATGTCTCCAGACATTGTCAAAGGGTCCTCTGGGGGCAGAATTGTCCCCAGTGAAGAACCGCTGTGTTACTGTGTCACCTGTGATCCAGCTGCGCCCCCCACTTCCCATTGTGCCAAGCCTGTCACCACTGAGAAGCCTGCTCTCTTGCAAATATTTCCATGATGCATCAAAGCTGAGGTTTAGGGCTCTCAGTGCTATGCTATTTGGCATTATTACATCTTTGGTGACTGGCAAAGTTCCTAAGCATTTCAAAAGTAACTATTTCAGTGTGACTGCAAACATTGCCTCCAGATCTGTGAATCATTGACTGTCCTACCAAGGCCAGAGTTTTCCTGATAGTTTCTCATTTCTTACATATGCACTTACCTGGTTTGGGAGCAGCTTGATGGTCCATGAAATCATGAAGTCTAAAATCAGCCAGATGAAGAAGCTGCTTCTCCTGAGGAAACGTCTCTTCTCACCAGCAACCAGTGTTGCTGTTCTCCAGGTAAAGGCCCCCTCATTTTTCCTGAAGTGTCCCTTTGTTCTGACTGGTCCTCTGCTTTTCAGAAGTCTTAATGTTGCTAAATCTGAATCAGATACATGAGTTCCTTCTTCCTCTTAGAGATTGTAATGGCTTGCCTTAACTGATTGTAATGCCCTGCTTCCCTGGTGGCTCAGATGGTTAAGAGTCTGCCTGAAATGCAGGAGACCTGGTTTGATCCCTGGGTTGGGAATATCCCCTGGAAAAGGGAATGGGTACCCACTCCAGTATTCTTGCCTAGAGAATTCCATGGGCAGAGGAGTCTGGTGGGCTACAGCCCATGCAATCTCAAAGAGTGGGACCCAACTGAGTGACTTTTTCTTTCTTTTTCTTCTTTGTATTAACTGAAGAACTTTTGTGATTGTTTTTAGGTGTTACTAGACTTTTTTGATTTGATTTCTGCTGAGTTAGTGAAGCTTCAGAATGAAACAATAATTGACTTATGTGTGGGTTCTAGCAACAGTTTTTTTAATAGATGTAATCTGTAGTTTGCCTCAAAAGAAATATACGTGGCTAAGGATGTGCTTAGGAGAAGAATAATTACTCATGAGGTGTGTGTGTGTGTGTGTGTGTGTGTGTGTGTAGTGCACTAAATTGTGTCTGACTTCTTGCAGTCCCTTGGACTGTAGCCTCCAGGTTCCTCTGTTCGTGGAATTTTCCATGCAAGAATACTGGAGTGGTTTGCCATTTTCTACTCTAGGGGATAGACCCAGGTATCAAACTTATGTCTCCTGCATCACCTGCATTGCAGATAGATTCTTTACCACTGAACTACCGGGGAAGCCCACTCATGAGGATTAACCATGACAAAGATTCTCTCCATGATCAAATTTGAAAAGGACCCTTACAATCCTTTTTCAGCTAGGCTACATTCTTAGGCCTTGTCCTTTGGAGCTTAGTTATAAGAGTCCTGCTGAGTAATTTAAAGAGAATCCCTCACCTTCAATACCGGAGTAAATTTCCTCATTTCGCTCACCCTCCAGGTGATATCTGATCACTCTGGCCTAACTTCAATAAGAATCCTTTTAGATTATTTATGTTTCCTCTTAGTAATTTTCTATCCTCTGATCTTTCTTGCCTTCCCCCAACCTCTTCTTGGCTATAAATCCCCACTTGTTTTTGTTGTACTTGGAACTGAGCCCAGTTCTACATAGAGGTCTCTTTCCTCCTTTTGCAATAATTTCTGAGGAAAAAAACATCTGTTTTTACTGCTTTAAGTACTGTCCCACTCTGGTTTTCTCTAATACCTGTTCAAGTCCCCCAAACATGCTTCAGTTGCCAGTTAGAGTCCTATATTTGTGTCTATCAATGCCTCGAGGAGTTCTTTCATTCAAGCCTTTATAAAGAGTACAAAAGTGTTGATGGAGAAGAGTGAGTTTCCGCAGTCTGAGCCAAATGTGTGAAGATATGTCATGCTTACTGATGTTCATGGATGAAAGAGGGAAGGAAAGTCCACCAAAAGATTCTGTATGATTTAGAGACCAAGTAGCTTCCAGGGGAGAAACCTGATCTGGGGTGAGTCAAGAAAGTTGAGGCTGGCCAACCCTGTGTGAAGCTAACGAGCCCTCACAGATGGGTGAGAAAGGGAAGTTGGAGAAGATTGTTCTCAGTCCCACTGGTCTCCCTTGAGAACTGTATCAGGTGATATCAAAAACATATTACTCTGATCTCTGTGAGATGCTAAGATATCAAGGTAGAACTGCTTCATGCCTAATAAATAAGTTAGAAAAAAGGAATTGGTTGAAGCTGGGTGTGACACATTTTATGGAGGGGAGTTATTGAAGAGAAGCAACCCAAATAGATCCATGGCCTTGAAAGAGATGGTGCAAATGAGGGGACCTACAACTCAAGCATCATCAGCTTCATGGTACATTGTTGTTGTTTTTCAGTCGCTCAGTCGTGTTGGACTCTTTGACCCCATGGACTGTAGTACACCAGGCTTCCCTGTCCTTCACCATCTCCTGGAGCTTGCTCAAATTCATGTCCATCGAGTTGGTGATGACATCCACCCATTTCATCCTTTGTCGTCCCCTTCTCCTGCCTTCAATCTTTACTAGCATCAGGGCCTTTTCTAATGAGTTGGCTGTCCACATCAGGTGGCCAAAGTATTGGAGCTTCAACTTCAGCATCAGTCCTTCCAGTGATTCAGGATTGATTTCCTTTAGGACTGACTATCCTTGCAAGGGACTCTCAAGAGTCTTCTCCAACACCACAATTCAAAGGCATCAATTCTTTGGCACTCAGCATTCTTGATGGTTCGGCTCTGACGTCCATACATGATAACTGCAAAAACCACAGCTTTGAAATTTGACTATACGGATCTTTGTTGGCAAAGTAATGTCTCTGCTTTTTAATATGCTGTCTGGGTTTGTCATAGCTTTTCTTCCAAGAAGCAAGCGTCTTTTATTTTCATGGCTGCAGTCACTATCTGCAGTGATTTTGGAGCCCAAGAAAGGAAAGTTTGTCACTGTTTCCCCATCTGTTTGCCATGAAGTGATAGGACCAGATGCCATGATCTTCGTTTTTTGAATGTTGAATTTTAAGCCTGCTTTTTCACTCTCCTCTTTCACCTTCATCAAGAGGCTATTTGGTTCCTCCCACTTTCTGCCATAAGCCTGGTGTCATATGCATAATTGAGGTTTTTTTATATTTCTCCCTGCAATCTTGATTCCCGCTTGTGCTTCATCTGGCCTGGCATTTCACACGATGTACTCTGCATAGAAGTTAAATAAGCCGGGTGACATTATACAGCCTTGATGTAATTTTGAACCAGTCTGTTGTTTCATGTCGTTTCTAACTGTTGCTTCTTGACCTACATACAGGTTTCTCAGGAGGCAGGTAAGGTGGTCTAGGATTTCCATCTGTTTGAGATTTTCCACAGTTTGTTGTGATCTACACAAAGGCTATAATGTAGTCAATGAAGCAGAAGTAGATGTTTATCTGGAATTCTCTTGCTTTTTCTATAATCCAGCAGATGTTGGCAATTTGATCTTTTGTTCCTCTGCCTTTTCTAAAACCAGCTTGAACATCTGGAGGTTCTTGGTTCATGTACTGTGAAGGCTTGCTTTTGAGCATTACTTTGTTAGTGTGTGAGATGAGTGCAATTGTGCGGTAGTGTAAACATTCTTTGGCATTGGTTTTCTTTGGGATTGGAATGAAAAGTGACCTTTTCCAGTCCTATGGCCATTGCTGAGTTTTCCAAATTTGCTGGCATATTGAGGGCAGCATTTTCACAGAATCATCTTTTAGGATTTGAAATAGCTCAGCTGGAATTCCATCACCTCCACTAGGTTTATTCATAGTGATGCTTCCTAAGGCCCACTTGACTTCCCACTCCAGGATGTCAGGGAAGACCTGATAGCTCAGTTGATAAAGAATCTGCCTGCAATGCAGGAGACCCCAGTTTGATTCTTGGTTAAGGAAGATCTGTCGGAGAAGAGATAGGGTACCCACTCCAGTATTCTTGGGGTTCCCTTGTGGCTCAGCTGGTAAAGAATCCACCTGCAATATGGGAGACCTGGGTTTGATCCCTGGGTTGGGAAGATCCCCTGGAGAAGGGAAAAGCTATTCACTCCAGGATTCTGGCCTGGAGAATTCCGTGGACAGTATTGTCCATAGAGTCACAAAGAATTGGACACAACTGAGCGACTTTCACTTTCAGCTGGAATTCCATTACCTCCACTAGCTTTATTCATAGTGATGCTTCCTAAGGCCCGCTTGACTTCTCACTCCAGGATGTCTGGCTCTAGCTGAGTGATCACACCACTGTGTTTATCTTAAGGGTACTAGCTTTTTCCTCCTTCCTCAAATTGACTGTTGAAGGATCTGAAATCAGGTATAATGCAGAATGGAGAGTCTCACTAGCATGGTGATCAGTGCCAGGAACAGGAGATAGCTCATCCTGAGCAGAATAGGAGGGTAGAGTGGCCAGGGTTCCACACTACCTCCTCCAGTGGTCCTGGTCCCTCCTGCCTGTCACTGGAAGCAATAGAAGAGAAGGATCACATGTGGGATCCAGGAAGGCTGCAATTATGGGTGAGATACTCTAGTAACCTTCTGGGATTTCCAGAGTCAAGAGGAATAAAATGGGGCTTAGCATCCAAAACTTCAGTTGATAAGGCTGAGCCAGAGTAACTCCATTTCTGTTACTTATATTATGTTCCATTTGTAGGTAGTGTGGCCCAGGAGAACACAGGTTGTGTGAATAGGGCTGAAACATCATCAATATATACGGAAAGATTTAAACTGTTCACTATGAAGTTAAATAAAGAAAATTTTATGCCAAACATGATAGATACCACCCTGTACTCAATCAGCTCCAAATTAACTGAAATTCTGTATTCTTTTTGTGAAACACACTGAATAGTGCCTGTGGCAAGCTTGATACTGACAGCTGGTGTGTCCTGTCTGGTATGTGCAGAGTCTTAAGCACACTTTTTCCACCCATCAATTTGTGTTCCAGTCAGAATCAATTGTGTTTATTCCTAAACTTGTTAGTTGTTTTGTTTTCATTAACTTGAAGTAATTAAATTAAATAACACTTAAACAGATGAAGTATAAGTGTGAAAAGAAAGAGACTGTTGTTCATTCTATAAAAGCTAAGTTAAATGCTTAGCTAAGACTTGATAAAGGAGATGAGAGAAAAGATAGAAAAGAGGTGTAAATTCTGGGAGGATTTTGCATTCAGGTTGCTTTACAAGTAGTAAACTTAATTAAGTTCTTGCTTCACTTTAAAGCACTGAATTGGGAAAAAATAGACAATGCCTACGGCTGTGGTTGATGAAAGAATTGTGACCCATAATGTCATCAGTTCTGGTCCACTGTAAAAATATTACATTTATATGTGACTTTATATGTTTTAAATGAAAAGAAAGTGTATAAAATACATATGCATCATTAGTTTAATGGTTGCTTTAAATTATTTTTTTTTTTTCAAATATCTGACCAGTAATGGCTCCAATCTCAAAACAACATAAAGAAAAATTCTGGCATTAATTCCCAATTCCTTCTTGTTAGGGCTTGATACAATCAGTTAGCTGTTGTGTTGCCAAGGGAATCCATCCTATTTGGGATATTTTGAATTTCTTCTCTTGCCTTCAAGCTTGGCTAAGCCTCTTCTGCTCCATTAATATTCTGCATGGAAATGACCACTTCTTTGTATCAAGCACTTTTCTATAAACTGTCAGAATGTCTATTATGGCCTGAGTTTGCATATGAAATAGCAGTGTTCTTGCTAATGATTTCTAATGAACTTTTGCTTTCTGTTAATGTGCTCTGCAAAATAACTGCCACACATTCATTCATTTCCAGCAGTAATTTTTGTCCCTGTTTGCTGGTCCCTCAGGCTGCCTCTCTCTGTGTACTTTTGCCTTCTGGCTCTGTGTGGTGCCCACTGCCTCTTTGGTCTATCTCTACTTTAACAGGGAGAAGGAAGATTCAAACTTTTGAGGGAAGAAAAGTTAAGCTAAAAATAAGTTTGCTTTTCAAAATGGACTCCTCCCTGGTTAGTATGATACATGATTAATAAAGTGAAACAGAAAAAAAGGTAATTTTGAAAAATCTATTTTGTACCCTGAAAAACTGGAAATTCAGGAAATATTTGTCTTTTCATTGGAAGTGATGTCCTGAGTATGATATGGTATCCATATAGCCATACTTGAGAACCATGGAGAAGGACCCTTCGAAATATTCAAGGACTATTGGAAAGAAACTGTAGAAAAATACAAAAACAAAGAGGAATCTGCTTTAGAGAAAGTAGGCAGAGAAATGTGTGAAGCAATGAGAGAAGAAACAGGATGACTGACATAGAGATTTGCTTTGGACTGCCAGGCAGAATATTCATTTATTGATCAGAGGGACACGACCATGACAGACTGATTAAAGGAGAATTTCACAGGTGCCACCTTGAGAGTTGTATGTAGGGAAAAAAAGAAAGGCTAATTGATTGGATCACTACTATTAGGGTGGAATCTACAAATGTCATTGATTTTAGGTAGAAGATATTATGGTAAAATATTTTACCTGGAATTGAGCTCAGACAAAAACACTTTTTATCCTTAGTCATCTCTAGAGTAGGTAAGATATAAATGTAGACTTTTACTAGGATTTTGTGGACTTCTTTCACTCCTCTAACTTATGGAAGATTCTAATTACTGAGAACATTTTCTTAGTATAGTTATTTTTTAAAGGCTTTATTTTTAAAAGAAGCTTTAGGTTTGTAACAAAATTGAAAAGAAGGTACAGAGATTTTTCATAAGTCCCTGTCCCCGCAGATGCACAAAATGCCCCATTATTACCATCACTTTCCAGATTGGAGATATTTTGTCAAGGATGAACCTATATTGACACACTAAAATCACCTAATGTCTATTGTTTTACCTTAGGTTTTACTGTTGGTGTTGTACATCCCACGGGTTTGGACAAATGTATATGACATATGCTCAGTTGCTCAGTTGTGTTCTATTGTGACCCTGTGGACTGTTGCCCGCCAAGCTCCTCTGTCCATGAGATTCTCCAGACAAGAATACTGGAATGTGTTGTCCTTCCCTTCTCTAAGGGATCTTCCTGACCCAGGGATTGAACTTAGGTCTTCCGCATTGTCGGCGGATTCTTTACTCTCTGAGTTATGAGGGAAGCCCCATGATGACGTATATCCTTCACTATATTATACAGGGTATTTTCACTCCCCTTAAAATCCTCTGTACTCTGCCTGTTCATCTCCCCACTCCTCACACTGACAATCACTGATCTTTTCACTTTCTCCAGTTTTGCCTTTTCTAGGACCTCATACAGTTGAAAACATAAATATGTAGCCTTTCTAGACTGACTTAGTTCATTCACTTGGTAACATACATCTAAGTCTCCTCCATTTATTTTTATGAGCTCATTTCTTTTAATATTCCAATGTCTAGGTGTACCACAGTTTATCCGTTTATCCATTTTGCTTACTAAAGGACATATCAACTGATTCCAAGTTTTGGCAATTATCATAAAAGCTGCTATAAACATATGTGTGGTGGTTTTTGTGTGTCCATAAGGATTTAACTCCCTTGGGTAAATACAAAAGTGTGATTGCTGGATCATTTGGTAAAAATATGTTCAATTTTTTAAGAAATCTACACGTGTCCTCCAAGGTAGCTGTACCATTTTGCATTCTCACCAGCAATTTATGAGAGTTCCTATTGCTCCACATCCTTGCCAACATTTAGTGTTGTCAGTGTTCCAGATTATGGTCATGTTAGTAAGTGTATAGTGGTATTTCATCATTGTTTTCATTTGCATTTCTCTGATGGTATATGAAGTGGATCATCTTTTCATATGCTTGTTTGCCATGTGAATATTTTCTCTGGTCAGGTGTCTGAAGGTCTTTGGCACATGCTTTAATTGGATTGTTTGTTTTCTTGCTGTTTGGAAGTTCTTTGTATATTCTAATCTTTTCCTCTTCAAATTCTGTATATAATTTTTTCTTGATAGTCATACATATGTACTGAATAAAAGAAACTGCTGAAGATAGTTCTTTAATAATGTGGTTGTGAGGTGTGGGGGAGGGGAAATGTCCTACAAGTCCTGTAATAAGGTCTCAGTCATTTAACAGGCATGTTCTTCTGGCCAGAGAACTTCACAGGTGTTTGTCAATTTTTTTCTTCCCCAGTAGGTGGGACGAGGGAGAAGGCAATGGCACCCCACTCCAGTACTCTTGCCTGGAAAATCCCATGGATGGAGGAGCCTGGTAGGCTGCAGTCCATGGGGTCGCTAGGAGTCGGAGATGATTGAGCGACTTCACTTTCACTTTTCACTTTCATGCATTGGAGAAGGAAATGGCAACCCACTCCAGTGTTCTTGCCTGGAGAATCCCAGGGACAGTGGAGCCTGGTGGGCTGCCGTCTATGGGGTCGCGCAGAGTCGGACATGACTGAAGCGACTTAGCAGCAGCAGCAGCAGCAGCAGCAGCAGGTGGGACAGGAGTTGGATATTTCCCTTCCCCAGCAGGTAAGGCACTGTTAACTAGTTTATCCTGAAGGCAGGCCTTGTTAAGAACAGAGTGCTTGGGAGTATCTCAGATGATTCCTTTTTCCCTCTCGCTGCAAAGCAGGATGGGATTTTTCTCTGACATTTACTGAGGGAACCTGATAGTGCTCCTGGGGGTAAACCTCACAGTACTGCGTCCTTCCCACACTCCATGACTGGGTTCCTTGGAGTTTTTAACTCTCAAAGTTGTCAGCACTGAGCCTGAGCAGTTTGTCCATTACAGTCAAGGCTCTCCTTCCTGGCGCTGGTTCCTGTGGTGATTCAGCTAGTGAGTCTCTGCTCTGGTAAGATATGCCTCCCTGTATTCACTGTCTGTCTCTCTAATTTGGGGGATAGCAGTTTTCCCTGGGTCCTTCTCTTCCTTAAGGATCCAAGAATATTTGTTAATTTTTCATTCAGTTTTTATCTGTTGTCAGGACAGAATGACAGCTTCCAAGCTTCTTATATGTGAAACCAGAAACCAGAAGTCTTAGTGTTCTTTTTAGTTAACGATAGGTTTGTTAAACCAGTGTCATTATCCACACTGACCTGGAGTCCAGCCAACATCACTAGGGACTCTAGGTTCAGCAAGATTGTTTTTTTTTATTGTCATTAGTGCAAAAAGATAAGCTGAGGCATATTAAAACATTTACGAGTTTATTTAAACAAAAATTGATGTCAATCCAGCAGCATCCAGTCTAGCAGATAGAAAGGAGCTCTGAGGACCTGTACAAGAAGAATAACTTTTATAGGCATAACGTAGCAGGAACAAGGAAGCTGTACTAGGCAAAAAGCAGGTTGGTTATTGGACAGTTCCTTTTCTTTAGAAGATGGCGGGAGTCTGTCATGAAGATGACCTAACTAGGGCTGATCAGGTGATTCCTATTTAACTGGTTCAAGATTGGATTTCTGGAGAGTTGAAGCTGTAAGTGAGTTAAGTTTTGACTTGGTGACATGTGGCTTAGTATCAGCAACTCAATTTTGAGTCTACTATCTTGTTTTTAACAATCCCCCCGCCACCCTGCTTTTCATTGTTGTTGTTTAGTCACTAAGTCATGTTCGACTTTTTGGGACCCCGTGGACTGCAGCATGCCAGGCTCCTCCATCCTCCACTATCTCTCAGACTTTGCTCAAATTCATGTCCACTGAGTCGATGATGCCACAGCAACCCCCCCACTCTTACTCACACTCTAACAGAGAGATGTGATCTACTCTCACAAATGCTTCTTCTAGCTACTACTTTGGACCTCTCACGGAGTTTTGCCAAATCTCTGAACAGTATTCACAGGTCATGACATATTTTGTTGAATCTGTTTGTGATATTTACAGGTCATGATGAGAGGCTCATACTCTTTTTTTCTTTATTCAATTTTTAATATTTTAATTGACATAGAATTGATGTAAGTGTATTAGATTCAGGTGTACAATATAATGATTTGAGAAGTTATAGATTATACTCCATTTTGGAGAAGGAAATGGCAACCCACTCCAGTATTCTTGCCTGGAGAATCCCAGGGACAGGGAAGCCTGGTGGGCTGTCGTCTATGGGGTCGCACAGAGTCGGACACGACTGAAGCGACTTAGCAGCAGCAGCAGCATACTCCATTTAAAGTTATTATGAAATAATATATACATTTCTTTGTACTGTACATTGCATCCTTGTTCTGTATTTAATTTATATGTAGTCGTTTGTGTCTCTTAATCCCATACCCCTATCTTCCTCCTCCCCTGTTCCCTTTCCCCATTGGTGACACTGATCTGCTCTTTATATCTGTGAGTCTGTTTCTCTTCTGTTACGTACATTTGCTTGTTTTATTTTATGCATTCCACATATAAATGATAACTTTGAATTATCTTTCTCTGTATGATATTTTTCACTAGGCCTAATACTTGCTAGGTCCATCTACATTGTTGCAAATGGCAGAGTCTCATTCTTTTTTTTTTCACAGCTGAATGATATTCCATTGTATATGTGTATACCACTTCTTTCTTCCATTCATCTGTTGATGGACTCTTGGGCTGCTTCCATATCTTGGATATTATAAATAGTGTCTTTGAATACTGGGGAGCATGTATCATGTTGATTTTTTTTTTCCTTGATGTATATCCACGAGTGTAATTGCCTGATCATATGGTAATTCTATTTTTAGTTTTTTTGAAGTAATAACTCCATACTGATTTCCATAGTGGCTTAACCAATTTACAGTCCTATTGGTGTAATAGGATTCTCTTGTCTCTACATCTTTGGCAACCTTTGCTATTTGTAGACATTTGATGATGGCCATTTTGAGAGGTATCAGGTGATATCTCATTATGGTTTTTGATTTGCAGTTCTGATAATCAGTGATGTTGAACATTTTTTCATGTGTCTGCTGGGCATTTGTATATCTTCTTTGAAAAAACATTTCAGGTTTTCTTCCCATCTTTTAATTGAGTTCTTTTTTTGATATGGAGTTATATGAGCTTTTTATAAAGTTTGGATAGTAACCTCTTATTGATCATACTGTTGTTCAGTTCAGTTCAGTCGCTCACTCATGTCTGACTCTTTGCGACCCCACGAACTGCAGCACACCAAGCCTCCCTGTCCAAAACCAACTCCCGGAGTTACTCAAACTCATGTCTATTGAGTCAGTGATGCCATCCAACCATCTCATCCTCTGTAGCCTGTTTCTGCTCTTACCCTCAATCTCTCCCAGCATCAGGGTCTTGCAAATATTTCCTCCCATTTGGTAGGTCGTCCTTTTGTTTGGTTGATAGGTTCTTTTGCTGTGAAAGTGCTTTTAAGTTTTAATTATGTCCTCTTTGTTTATTTGTGCTTTCTTTCTTTCTTTCTTTTTTTGCCTTAATGAGATAGATAAAAAAAAATATTGCTACAATTTCTGCCTATGTTCTGCCAATGTTCTCTTCTAGGTTTCTTATGGTTTCTAGTCTTAAATTTATTTAATCCATTTTGTGTTAACTTTGTATGTGGTGTAATGAAATGTTCTAATTTCATTGTTTTACATGTCATTGTCCAGTTTTCTGCACACTACTTATTAAAAAGTCTGTCTTTTCTGCATTGTATATTTTGGCCTCCTTTGTTATAGATAAATTGACCATAAGTATGTGGTTTTATTTCTGGGTCCTCTATTCTGTTCCGTTTATATGTATGTATATTTTTGTGTTGTATGGTTTACTTTAGCTTTTTACTTAGTCTGAAGTCATGGAGTTTGAGACCTCTAGCTTTGTTCTTTTATATCAGGTTTGCTTTGGCAATTTGGGATCTTTTGCGGTTTGTGTGAATTTTAGGATTATTTATTATAATTCTGTGAAAACATGTCAAAGGTATTTTGATAGGGATTGCATTAAATCTGTAGATTGCTTTGAGTAGTGTGACCATTTTCACATTATTAAGTCTTTAATTTTTCTAATACAAAAACATGGGATATCTTTCAATTTCTTTATATCGTCTTCAAATATTTCATCAGTGTTTTAGAGTTTTCAGAATATAGGTCTTCTATATCCTTAGTTAAATTTATTCTCAGGTATTTTATTCTTTTTGATATAACTGTAACCAGGATTATTTCCTAATTTCTCCTTCTGCAAGTTCATTATTCATGTATAGAAAAGCAACAGATATCTGTATGTTAATCTTGTACTCTGCAACTTTACTGAATTCATTTATTAGGTTTAGTACCTTATTTGTAGAGACATTAGGGTATCCTATATAGAGTGTCATGTATCAGCAAATAGTGACAGTTTTACTTCTTCCTGTTCAGTTTGTACCTTTTATTTCTTTTTCTTGTCTGTTTGCTATGGCTAGGACATCTTATACTATGTTAAATAGAAATAGTGAGAGGGACATCATTGACTTGTATCTGATTGCAGGAGAAAAACTTCCAGCTTTTCTCTGTTGAGTATAATGTTACTTGTAGGTTTGTCATTAACGGCTTTTATTATGTTGAGATACATTCCCTCTGTACTCACTTTGAGAGTTTTTATCATGAGTGGGTGTTGAATTTTGTCAAATGCTTTTATCTTTCTATTGAGATAATCATGTGTAAAATCATTTTTATACTTTTGCTAATGTGGTGTATCACACTCACTGATTTACAAATACCGAACCATAGCTGCATCCCTAGAATAAATCACACTTGATCATGGTGTATGTATGGTCCATTACATATTTTTTAATTTGATTGGCTAATTTTTGTTGAGGATTTTGGCCTCTATATTCATCAGAGATTGACCTGTAATCTTTTCTTTTTTGTATTGTGTTTGTCTAATTTGGAATCAGGATAATGGTGGGCTTACAGGATGATTTTGGGGAGTGTTTCATTCTCCTCAATTTTTTGGAATAGTTTGACAAATATAGGTATTATACAATGTTTTTTACCTACTTGTTTTTTTAGATGGTATAGGTTTCTGTTCTTAAAAGGCTCAAATCTTTTGCAGTAGGGAATAAATGAATCATTAATAAATACCTTCATATGCACATTGTTGATTAAAAAAAAATGCACAACCTAAAAGTTGAGAGTTAGGTTTTATTTGAGACCCAACTGAGGACAATAGTCCAGGAAATAGCCTCTCAGATAGCTCTGAGGAACTATTTCAAAGAAATAAAGGAGGAGCCAGGATGTATAGGAGTTTTTCCTAAGGGAGGAAATAAAAGTAGTCAAACATCAAAAGGTTGCTGCAATTTACAAAAAAACCAGACATCTTAAGTTAATGATTTTCATACTTTTCCATGTATAGGAAGATGCAAGAGTCTGGGTTCATTGAAATTATTCCTTTGATATGCATCTTAGCTATTCATGGCAGGGCGGTATCCTCTTTTCCTCCACCCTGAATTCCCCTTGGGGTGCCCCATGAGGGGCAGCTGCAGTGGCTGATGGTTTGATGGGCAACATTTGTTGCTTACTGAAATGGCAAGTGACATTATTTTGTCCACAATACCTTCATAAACAAACAACTGAGCAAGCTTGTCCTTCCTTAAACACAAGTTTGTTTTCCCAAGTCTAGTAGAATAAGGTCCCAATCCTTTAGATTGATGTCTAGAAGCTGAGTTGAATTTTCCTTCAGTTCCTTAGGAATTTGCTCACACCAGGCTGGCTTACTCCTCCAAAGGTCAACCTTATTTTTCAAGTAGTTTTGCTCATGCCACCAGCCCTTTTCTGGCTGCTTGGCCTTCTCCACTCCATCATTAAAGCATATTCACTTTCTGTGTCCACCTCAAGAGCCTAACTACCAGGCCCTTCAGTTCTTTGCCCTTTGAACTCAGAGCCTACTCATCTGCACTGTAATTCAACATACCCCAGTTGGTATCTAACACTTTCTGGTCCTTTAATGTTTATGTGTTATATCCTCAACAGTGATGTAAGTTCCTTGGTATCAGGGAGAGTATCTTGTCTGTCTTTGTGTTCCCAGCCTCTCATGGTTTCTGGAGCACAGTAGGGTCTGAATTTACATTTATTGCTCCCTTTGATTGATCAGAATGCATAAACTGGTAAAAGAAACTCCTAAGGAATTGGAATAGCTTTGGAAAAAAAGAGAAATGGTAGGGGGGCTAGAATTTCTTTAGTTTTAACTTCAAGGTTTACTGCTAGCTATAGATAAGCTGCTATTACAGATAAGCCTCTTCAGTCCCAGAACTCTCCTTCTGTGCTGCTCCACTGATGATAACACTGGGAGGGGAGGGGGAAGAGTGAGGGGAAACAGTGAAAGGGGAACTGGGACTTAGCATCTGCCTCCTCCCAGAAGAAGCTTGGCAGAGACTCCTGTAATCCAGCATTGAGTTAAAAGGTGAGCCTCTCTGAAATGCTTCCCTGACCCCATCATCAGATATGCATCACTATGAGGGTTCACTCTGGGGACTTGTTTTCATAGTCTCTCCATTACTTGAACCGCTCACACACACACTTCCTTGTTTCATTTTCTGTTTAGACTTGCCAACTTCTGTGCCACTCCACCCCACCCCAGCTCTTTTGCCGAATTCCACAAATGAGATCCACTTAGTTCTGCTGGTGGTGTAATTTATTTGAAAAGCAACTTGGCTTAGTTTATCTGATGAGGTCTTAAGGAATTATATAATGCAGTTTTACAGTAGAGTATTGTGTTGTGCTAAAGGAGGTCAGGTTTGTACCAATTTGGACATTACCTTGTGAAACTGGGTTGTAGAGGGTACAAAACCAGATTATTCAGGCCACAAGTCCCCCTGCCCTTTCTTTCTCTTATTAATTATATACTGTCTATATGGCCCAAACTTATCAGTTATTAGCTACTTCTGGGATTAGGCTGATTTAATATAGTACCTACTCCAATTGGGTCCTTGGCCTGAACAAGACTTCTGGGCACCCTGGAGTTAAGCTACCAAGGGCTTAATTGCTTCAGCTATCTCTGCTTGTTTGTAATTTGGATTTTGTTTGCTCCTCATCCCTCAGGAGTGCTCTATGCTGTTCAGTTAATTGAAAGTGGCTAAAGCTGAATGAGGCAGCAGCTTTGCAGGTGGCATCTTTGGGATCATTTTGAGAAGACTATTGAAATTCTCTTGCTTAGTATAATAATTATCTCTGATTGAAGCAGGATTTCAGTCTTGAGACTAATAGGAGATTCCAAAGTTTCCCATTGGCTTTAGGGATTAGCAATTCCCAAAGCAATTAGCTTTTCCTACAGGGTGTTGCTATGAAACAGTGCAGCGAAAATGTTAAAAAGTGGAGTTGGAATGGCATGGGAGATATGAGGGCATTACATGGCCCGGGGGAGGGGAAGGGTGAAAAAGCAGATATGAAGTAGTTGGAGTGAAAGATAAAGACTATATAAGATAGCTCAATATGGAGAAGAACTAAAAGTGTATACAGGGGAAATTAAAACACAATTCAGAATTTTAAAAATTAAAATGGTAACAGTATAGAAGAAAATAACAGAGGTAAAAATGATAAAAGTGTTTTAAAAGAATAATAAAGGGAATATTAGAACTTCTATGGAGAAAGAAAGAAAGGAAAAAACTTAAAAAATGAAAAAAGCAAGATGGTGAATAATTAATAGGACATTGATTGCATCTTTATTTATTTTGATCACTCTATTCAAGTGTGTATGGCTATTATGTGTGTATTCCTTCTTACCTTCCTGGAAAGCTTTGAGGTTGTACTTCTTATTCTAGTATTCTGATATTTGCCTTTTCCAGCCTACAAACTCTGGACCATATGCACATTATTGGGTACCTTAGAGGTAAAAAATACAAAAAGCCACATAGTCCTTATTGTTTATTGGTTGTTATTGTAATTCAGTGAAGCTACTGGGTTCTACAGCAGATCAGTGAATTTTTTAAAGTGGTGAAGAAAGGAAGAAGGTAGGTCTTAAACCCTGTTCTATGTCAAGCACCCTGGTTTCTTTTAAATAACACTTAGTGCCAAGACTTGTTGAGAACCCCTTGTGTGACAGGCATCACACTAATGGCTGTGCCTAGATAAAATCTTGACAACCTTGCCATGACCCCATGCTGTGGGTCCCAGTATGTACAATATATGTCCCTCTTAAAAAAAATAATATGACTAGACCAATATGTGTGAAAATGAATATGTGTTTAGAAAATGAAAAAAAATACAAACCCTGAAGATTTTAAAAAGCTGACAAACATCACAAGTGTCACACACACAAAATAGCACAAAATCTTAATTAATTAACTGCCTTCCACACCTCTGTAGTAGTTTAAGCCTGGTACAATCAATAAGTATAAAAATGTAAAACTAATATGAAATCAAGGAATACACAAATATAAATCAAAGGCATTTAAAAATTGTGCCTCCATTATGTGTTGAACTAAATAATTGTGTAATCAAGTTACTCTTAAACTGAATTCATTGACTTACTGATCAACAGTTATGAGGGTTTTGGTCATTGGAACACTTGTTTCTTCAGGCTATTTTGTAGCCTTACTGGCAATTTTTGCTCACTGATTTGTCTGGACATGCCAGACTACATCAGGGCATGATGCATCAGATGTGCTAAGATACAGCTCAGTACATTGAGATGCATCAACAGATAGCTTCTCATTCTGGTGTCTTGGCTTCTGGAAGAACAGGTGTGTGCCCTATAAGCAAAATAATTCTGGTAATTCAATTTTATGCACAATTTTCCTTTAAAAATTTGTGATATGTTGGTAACGGTGTTTGCTGTCTTACTGAGTATATGCCTGACAGGTGGCATTGTTTTGACTAGATTCCATGAAAATTGAATGCACAGCTTATAATTGTATACCACTGGTGACTGGAAGAAATTTCCACAGGCTGCCTCCTGGCTGCACACATTTCAAACCTTTTTTCCCCATTATCCTGATACTTTGTGTACTGAGGGCTGTAGGGCATGTTCATACTATAAACAGGACCTCTGATACTCACTGCTTGCGCCACCACACTGAGTGGGTTCGTGCATTGAGAGATCCAAGCATTTTGGAATCTGTTCCTGTACCAGAACTTATTGTGAACCACATAGTTTGTATCCTACCAAACCCAAATGAAATAAATTCTCCATTGAAATTCTCTTTTATAGAGGTCTCAAAATGCTCATAGTCACTCCAGCACCATCTGCCACAAAAGTCAGACTTTAAATAGTTTTTAAAACATCTTACTTTTCCAAATTTTATATAAACGTAACCATGTGAACATATTTGTGAAACCTCTCGTAGGGCTTGGTAGGAGCCCCATCTAAATAAAGGTCCCTGAATTCTAAAGTTGCATTAATTTCATGGCAAATCCATCCCTGGTGTTAAATGATTTATTTAAATAATTCAGGAATGGTTTCAATAGAAATTTTGTGACTCAGTTTTTCAATAATATTTCAGCAATCCAATATTACCTTTAACTGTCTTTTCTGTTTTTCCTATGCTGCTGCTGCTGCTGCTAAGTCACTTTAGCCGTGTCCGACTCTGTGCGACCCCCTAGATGGCAGCCCACCAGGCTCTGCTGTCCCTGGGATTCTATGAAATGCTACTTAAATCTTATATGATACATAGTTTTAACCATATTATGTTATTATTCCACATATGCTCCTAGAAGACAGTCCCTATTATGAATATTTCTATCCTCTAATATCCCTAACTCACCGCTCTGTATAGTCAATAGATACATAGTGAACTGCTTAGAAACAAATTAAATGGACAGAAAGTTGACTATATGCCTTTCCCTCATTGCTGTTACCTAAATGTAACTGTGGATATGAGAAAATTAAGCACCAAATAGAACCAGGTGAGATGGTCTGAGTATTTAAAATTTCACAGTACAAATGACAGTTAATCTCATGACACTGCTTAGAGTTTCTACCGTAGGATTGGTTGAAGATAGGCATAACTGCTGTTTTTTGGACTTTGTGGGAATGGTAGTAAAAACTAATACGTATTGAATGATTATTTTGTGGCTGACACTGCCCTCAGGGCTTTTATAGGCACTAAGTCATTTAGCCATCAAAAGAACCTTGTCAAGTAGATACTATTATTATATCCGTTTTCATTCCAAGGCAACTTAGGCTCTGAGGTTACATAGTAAGTTAGAGAGTCCCTGCTCTGAAACACTTAACTCTGTTGTTTCACAACCAGAACATTTCATGTAAAAATCAAGAAACCAATGGAATTCCCTTGGCTTAGAATCTCTTCTGTTGGCCACCTGGTTGAAGTATTTGCACTGCCTTAGAGGCCCCCAAATATAAACATAAATTAGTAATCATTCCATAATGTATTTCAAATCCTCACACTGCATACTTTCAGTTCAATTCAGTCACTCAGTCGTGTCTATTTGCGACCCCATGAACCACAGCATGCCAGGCCTTGCTGTCTATCACCAGCTCCCGGAGGCCACCCAAACCCATGTCCATCGAGTCGATGATGCCATCCAACCATCTCATCCTCTGTCGTCCCCTTCTCCTCCTACCCTCAATCTTTCCCAGCATCAGGGTCTTTTCAAATGAGTCAGCTCTTCACATCAGGTGGCCAAAGTATTGGAGTTTCAGCTTCAGCATCAGTCCTTCCAGTGAATATTCAGGACTAATTTCCTTTAGGATGGACTGGTTGGATCTCCCTGCAGTCCAAGGGACTCTCAAGAGTCTTCTCCAACACCACAGTTC
Source organism: Giraffa tippelskirchi (assembly GCF_054371585.1). Classification (NCBI taxonomy): domain Eukaryota; kingdom Metazoa; phylum Chordata; class Mammalia; order Artiodactyla; family Giraffidae; genus Giraffa; species Giraffa tippelskirchi. Next base: position 171,415,791 of record NC_137276.1, read on the forward strand.
AAAAGCATCAATATTTCGGTGCTCAGCTTTCTTCACCGTCCAACTCTCACATCCATATCCAACTCTCACATCCATACATGACCACTGGAAAAACCATAGCCTTGACTAGATGGACCTTTGTTGACAAAGTAATGTCTCTGCTTTTTAATACGCTGTCTAGGTTGGTCATAACTTTCCTTCCAAGGAGTATCGTCTTTTAATTTCATGGCTGCAATCACCATCTGCAGTGATTTTGGAGCCCAGAAAAATAAAGTCTGACACTGTTTCCCTATCTATTTGCCATGAACTGATGGGGCCGGATGCCATGATCTTAGTTTTCTGAATGCTGAGCTTTAAGCCAACTTTTTCGCTCTCCTCTTTCACTTTATCAAGAGGCCCTTTAGTTCTTCATCACTTTCTGCCATAAGGGTGGTGTCATCTGCATATCTGAGGTTATTGATATTTCTCCTGCCAATCTTGATTCCAGCTTGTGTTTCTTCCAGCCAAGCGTTTCTCATGACGTACTCTGCATATAAGTTAAGTTAGCAGGGTGACAATATACAGCCTTGACGTACTCCTTTTCCTATTTGTAACCAGTCTGTTTTTCCTTGTCCAGTTCTAACTGTTGCTTCCTGACCTGCATACAGGTTTCTCAAGAGACAGGTCAGGTGGTCTGCTATTCCAAACTCTTTAAAAATTTTCCACATTTTTTTGTGATCCACACAGTCAAAGGCTTTGGCATAGTCAATAAAGCAGAAGTAGATGTCTTTCAGAACTCTTTTGCTTTCTCGATGATCCACGGATGTTGGCAATTTGATCTCTGGTTCCTCTTTTTTTTTTTTATTTAGATTAATTATATTTAAGAGTATGTAGAGCATACAGATTTAAGAATATTTTAGGCTATCCAAACTTAAGAATATTTCACTTTTTATTAGTGCAAAATGCTCCTCAGTTACCATGAGTGCATGCTAAGTTAGTTCAGTTGGTTGGTTCAGTGGTTAAGTTGCTAAGTTGGTTCATGCTATGTCCGACTTTTGCTACCCTATGACCGTAGCCCGCCAGGCTACTTTGTCCATGGGATTTTAAAGATGTGAATACTGGAGTGGGTTACCATGCCCTCCTCCAGGGGATAATCCCGACCCAGGGATCGAACGCATGTCTCTTCTGTCTCTTGCTTTGGCAGGCAGGTTCTTTACCACTAGCGACACCTTGGAAGACACCTCAGGTACAATAAACGATTGTAATTCCTTGCTATTCAATGAGTACTTCCACAACCACATATTTGAATTTAAAGAACAGAAAGTAAGTATAAAATCCACAAGGGATAAGTACTTAATTGTGTTCCTGTAAAACTGTATTTATGAACTTTAGGGTATACAAAATTTTCATGTGTCATAAAATATTTTTCTTCTTTAGATTTTCAAAACCAGTTAAAATATGAAAAAAATTCTTAGATTGCAGTTTACATAAAAACAGATGGTACTATATTGGATCCATGGACACAGTTTGCTATCCTTTGCCCTAAATGCAGAGCCTGAGGCAAGTCTTTCTCTCTCTTTTTTTTTCTTCTTTTTCTTTTCTTTTTTATTCCTCAATAGGAAAAATTTATTTATTATTATTTTTTTACTTTACAATATCGTAGTAGTTTTTGCCATACATTGACATGAATCAGCCATGGGTTTACATGTGTTCCCCTTCCTGGACCCCCCTTCCGCCTCCCTCCCCATCCCATCCCTCTGGGTCATTCCATTGCCCCAGCCCTGAGCATTTGTCTCATGCATCAAACATGGAATGGTGTTCTGTTTCACATATGATAATATACATGTTTCAATGCTATTTTCCCAGAACATCCTACCCTCACCTTCTGCCTCAGAGTCCATAAGACTGTTCTATGCATCTGTGTCTCTAATTCTGTCTCGCATATAGGGTTATCGTTAGCATTTTTCAAATTCCATATATATGCATTAGTATACTGTATTGGTGTTTTTCTTTCTGGCTTACTTCACTCTGTATAATGGGCTCCAGTTTCATCCATCTCAACAGAACCGATTCAAATGTATTTTTTTTAATGGCTGAGTAATATTCCATTGTGTATATGTACCACAGCTTCCTTATCCATTCGTCTGCTGATGGACATCTAGGTTGCTTCCATGTCCTGGCTATTGTAAACAGTGCTGCGATGAACATTGGGGTACACTTGTCTCTTTCAATTCTGGTTTCCTCGGTGTGTATGCCCAGCAGTGGGATTGCTGGGTCATATGGCAGTTCTATTCCCAGTTTTTTAAGGAATCTCCACACTGTTCTCCAGAGTGGCTGTACTAGTTTGCATTCCCACCAACAGTATAAGAGGGTTCCCTTTTCTCCACACCCTCTCCAGAATTTATTGCTTGTAGACTTTTGGATAGCAGCCATTCTGGCTGGTGTGAAATGGTACCTCATTGTGGTTTTGATTTGCATTTCTCTAATAATGAGTGATGTTGAGCATCTTTTCATGTGTTTGTTAGCCATCTGTATGTCTTCTTTGGAGAAATGTCTGTTTAGTTCTTTGGCCCATTTTTTGATTGGGTCATTTATTTTTCGGGAATTCAGCTGCAGAAGTTGCTTGTATATTTTTGAGATTAATTGTTTGTCTGTTGCTTCGTTTGCTATTATTTTCTCCCATTCTGAAGGCTGTCTTTTCACCTTGCTTATAGTTTCCTTTGTTGTGCAAAAGCTTTTAATTTTAATTAGGTCCCATTTGTTTATTTTTGCTTTTATTTCCAATATTCTGGGAGGTGGGTCATGGAGGATCCTGCTGTGATTTATGTCGGAGAGTGTTTTGCCTATGTTTTCCTCTAGGAGTTTTATAGTTTCTGGTCCTACATTTAGATCTTTAATCCATTTTGAGTTTATTTTTGTGTACGGTGTTAGGAAGTGTTCTAGTTTCATTCTTTTACAAGTGGTTGAACAGTTTTCCCAGCACCACTTGTTGAAGAGATGGTCTTTTCTCCATTGTATATTCTTGCCTCCTTTGTCGAAGATAAGGTGTCCATAGGTGCGTGGGTTTATCTCTGGGCTTTCTATTTTCCGTTGATCTATATTTCTATCTTTGTGCCAGTACCATCCTGTCTTGATGACTGTGGCTTTGTAGTAGAGCCTGAAGGCAGGCACGGTGATTCCTCCAGTTCCATTCTTCTTTTTCAAGATTGTTTTGGCTATTTGAGGTTTCTTATATTTCCATACAAATTGTGAAATGATGTTCTAGTTCTGTGAAAAATACCATTGGTAGCTTGATAGGGATTGCATTGAATCTATAGATTGCTTTGGGTAGTATACTCATTTTCACTATATTAATTCTTCCAATCCATGAACACGGTATATTTCTCCATCTGTTTGTGTCCTCTTTGATTTCTTTCATCAGTGTTTTATAGTTTTCTATATATAAGTCTTTTGTTTCTTTAGGTAGATATATTCCTAAGTATTTTATTCTTTTTGTTGCAATGGTGAATGGTATTGTTTCCTTAATTTCTCTTTCTGTTTTCTCGTTATTGGAGTATAGGAATGCAAGGGATTTCTGTGTGTTAATTTTATATCCTGCAACTTTACTATATTCATTGATTAGCTCTAGTAATTTTCTGGTAGAATCTTTAGGGTTTTCTATGTAGAGGATCATGTCATCTGCAAACAGTGAGAGTTTTACTTCTTCTTTTCCTATCTGTATTCCTTTTATTTCTTTTTCCGCTCTGATTGCTGTGGCCAAAACTTCCAAAACTATGTTGAATAGTAGTGGTGAAAGTGGGCATCCTTGCCTTGTTCCTGACTTTAGGGGAAATGCTTTCAATTTTTCACCATTGAGGATAATGTTTGCTGTGGGTTTGTCATATATAGCTTTTATTATGTTGAGGTTATGTTCCTTCTATTCCTGCTTTCTGGAGGGTTTTTATCATAAATGGATGTTGAATTTTGTCAAAGGCTTTTTCTGCATCTATTGAGATAATCATATGGTTTTTATCTTTCAATTTGTTAATGTAGTGTATTACATTGATTGATTGGCGGATGTTAAAGAAACCTTGCATTCCTGGGATAAAGCCCTCTTGGTCATGATGTATGATCTTTTTAATATGATGTTGGATTCTGTTTGCTAGAATTTTATTAAGGATTTTTGCATCTATGTTCATCAGTGATATTGGCCTGTAGTTTTCTTTTTTTGTGGCATCTTTGTCTGGTTTTGGAATTAGGGTGATGGTGGCCTCATAGAATGAGTTTGGAAGTTTACCATTTTCTGCAATTTTCTGGAAGAGTTTGAGTAGGATAGGTGTTAGCTCTTCTCTAAATTTTTGGTAGAATTCAGCTGTGAAGCCATCTGGTCCTGGGCTTTTGTTTGCTGGAAGATTTCTGATTACAGTTTCGATTTCTGTGCTTGAGATGGGTCTGTTAAGATCTTCTATTTCTTCCTGCTTCAGTTTTGGAAAGTTATACTTTTCTAAGAATTTATCCATTTCTTCCAAGTTGTCCATTTTATTGGCATATAGCTGTTGGTAGTAGTCTCTTATGATCCTCTGTATTTCTGTGTATTCTGTTGTGATCTCTCCATTTTCATTTCTAATTTTGTTGATCTGATTCTTCTCCCTTTGTTTCTTGATGAGTCTGGCTAATGGCTTGTCAATTTTGTTTATCTTCTCAAAAAACCAGCTTTTAGTTTTGTTGATTTTTGCTATGGTCTCTTTTGTTTCTTTTGCATTTATTTCTGCCCTAATTTTTAAGATTTCTTTCCTTCTTCTGACCCTGGGCTTCTTCATTTCTTCCTTCTCTAGTTGCTTTAGGTGTAGAGTTAGTTTATTTATTTGATTTTTTCCTTGTTTCTTGAGGTACGCCTGTATTGCTATGAACCTTCCCCTTAGCATTGCTTTTACAGTGTCCCATAGGTTTGGGGTTGTTGTGTTTTCATTTTCATTTGTTTCTATGCATAATTTGATTTCTTTTTTGATTCCCTCTGCCTTTTCTAAAAGCAGCTTGAACATCTGGAAGTTCACGGTTCATGTATTGCTAAAGCCTGGCTTGGAGGATTTTGAACATTACTTTACTAGCATGTGAGATGAGTGCAATTGTGTGGTAGTTTGAGCATTCTTTGGCATTGCCTTTCTTTGGGATTTGCACGAATACTGACCTTTTCCAGTCCTGAGGCCACTGCTGAATTTTCCAAATTTGCTGTCATATTGAGTGCAGCACTTTCACAACATCAGCTTTCAGGATTTGAAATAGCTCGACTGAATTCCATCATCTCCACTAGCTTTGTTGATAGTGATGCTTCCTAAGGCCCATTTGACTTCACATTCCAGGATGTCTGGCTCTAGGTGAGTGATCACACCATCATGATTATCTGAGTCACGAAGATCTTTTTTGTATAGTTCTTCTGTGTATTCTTGCCCCCTCTTCTTAGTATCTTCTGCTTCTGTCAGGTCCATACAATTTCTGTCCTTTATTGAGCCCATCTTTGCATGAAATATTCCCTTGGTAGCTCTAATTTTCTTGAAGTGATCTCTAGTCTTTCCCATTCTATTGTTTTTCTCTATTTCTTTGCATTGATCACTGGGGAAAGCTTTCTTATGTCTCCTTGCTATTCTTTGGAACTCTGCATTCAAATGGGTATGTCTTTCCTTTTCTCCTTTGATTTTTGCTTCTCTTCTTTTCACAGCTATTTGTAAGGCCTCCTCAGATAGCCATTTTGCTTTTTTGCATTTCTTTTTCTTGGGGATGGTCTGGATCCCTGTCTCCTGTACAATGTCAAGAACCACTGTCCATAGTTCATCAGGCACTCTGTCTATCAGATCTAGTCCATTAAATCTATTTCTCACTTCTACTGTATAGTCATAAGGGATTTGATTTAGGTCATACCTTAATGGTCTAGTGGTTTTCTCCACTTTCTTCAATTTCAGAATGAATTTGGCAATAAGGAGTTTATGATCTGAGCCACAGTCCGCTCCCGGTGTTATTTTTGCTGACTGTATAGAGCTTCTCCATCTTTGGCCGCAAAGAATATAATCAATCTGATTCCGGTGTCGACCATCTGGAGATGTCCATGTGTAGAGTCTTCTCTTGTGTGTTTGGAAGAGGGTGTTTGCTATACAGTTATGTTTGTCAATTATTCCTCTATAATGTTTGGGAAAAATAAGTAAGAAATTCAGGTTTATCTACACTCCAACCAAAGCTCCAATAAAGTCATGGTTTAGGATTAAGAAAAGTGGAAACACATAAACAATAAGTATAGAGGAAAACATAGAGATATATTTCAGATGCTAGGAAGTAGATGGGCATAGAAAACAAAAGCAAAAAAAAACCAATGTAAGTGCTATTCTAGACTCCCAGACAAATTTTGGAATAAGGGCACCAAATACATTTGAAAATGAGAGAGCAGGAATGATGAAAACAGGAGAAGCACATGGAAATCGATGTAAGAATCAGCTGAACAGATCCTTTGCCCTATATGGTACCTGACAATGATAAGTAATGAAGATCACCTCTTCCAATGAGGTAATATCTCTGTTGGTAAAGAATCCACCTGCAATGCAGGAGACCCCGGTTCAATTCCTGGGTTGGGAAGATACTCTGGAGAAGGGATAGGCTACCCACTCCAGCATTCTTGGGCTTCTCTAGTGGCTCAGCTGGTAAAGAATGTGCCTGCAATGCAGGAGACCTGGGTTCATACCCTGGGTTGGGAAAATCCCCTGGAGAAGGGAAAGACTACCCACTCCAGTATTCTGGCCTGGAGAATTCCATGGACTATGTAGTCCATGGGGTTGCAAACAGTCAGACACAACTGAGTGACTTTCACAGAAAAAAAAAAGGATAAAATGTAAAATTCATCTTCTTTGAGGCATCATTACTACATTCCATATAAGTTAAATATCTTTTCACATGTTTAAGTGACATTTTGTATCCTTTATTTGTGAATTGTTTTCTTGTCTTTTCCCCATTTTCCATCGAATTTGTTTCCTGGCCCCCAATTTTGTAGAGTTCCTTATATATTCCTTATAGAGTTCCAGTATCCATTTATGATAGATATTGCAAAGCTTTTCTTTCTGACATTGTCACTGGTCTTTGATTTTGCTTATGGTCTTTTGTCATTCAAATGCTTCAAAAGATTTTTTTATGGTCAAGTTAATCTCTTAAAAATTGCCTTTGGATTTTGAATCCTAAATTATGAAGTCTTTACCTTGTTACTGTTGTTCAGATGCTAAGTTGTATCTGACTCTTTGCAACCCCATGGATTACAGCACGTCAGGCTTCGCTGTCCTTCACTAACTTCTGGAATTTGCTCAAATTCATGCCCATTGAGTTGGTGATGCTAACCATCTCATCCTCTGCTGCACTCTTCTTGTTTTACCTTCAGTCTTCCCAGCATCAAGGTATTTACCAATGAGTTGGCTCTTCATATCATGTCACCAAAGTATTGGAGCTTCAACTTCATTATCCTTCCAATGAATGTTTAGGGTTGATTCCCTTTAGGACTGACTGGTTGGATCTCCTTGCTGTCCAAGGAACTCTCAAGAGTCTTCTCCATCATCACAGTTTGAAATCATCAGTTCTTCAGCACTGAACCTTCTTTATTTATGGTCCAACTCTCATATCCACACATGATTACTGGAAAAACCATAGCTTTGATTATATGGATCTTTTTTGGTAAAGTGATGTCTCTGCTTTTTAATATGCTATCTAGTTTTGTCATAGCTTTACTTCCAAGGAGCAAGTATCTTTTAATTTCATTGTTGAAGTCTCTGTCAGCAGTGATTTTGGAACCCAAGATTTTGAATCCTAATTGTGAAGTCCTTGCCTACACAGATATTAAGTGGAATTCAGCTGTGATGTCTTTTAGTATGCTGCTGCTGCTGCTAAGTCCCTTCAGTCGTGTCCGACTCTGTGCGACCCCATAGACGGCAGCCCACCAGGCTCCTCCGTCCCTGGGATTCTCCAGGCAAGAACACTGGAGTGGGTTGCCATTTCCTTATGCTATGCATGAAAGTGAAAATTGAAAGTGAATTCTCTCAGTCACGTCCAACTCTTAGCGACCCCCGAGACTGTAGCCTACCAGGCTCCTCTATCCATGGGATTTTCCAGGCAAGAGTACTGGAGTGGGATGCCATTTCCTTCTCTGCTTTTAGTATGAGTATAGTTAATTTATTTCATGTAGGTCCTGGTCCAGTTGGAGTTTATCCTAATGTATGATATGAAGTATAGGTATCATTTTGTCTTCTTTCAAGTAGTTTTCCATTTGTTCCAGAGCAATTTATTAAGTAATCTACTTTTGTTCCAGTGGTTTTAGATGCTATCTTTATGATATACTAAGTTTTTATATGTATTTGGATTATTTCTGAACTTTCTATACTGTTCCATGTGTATTTATTCATGCATCAGAAACACACTGTTTTGACTGTACAGATTTTATACTATTTCTTTTAATATCTGATAGGGTAGGTCAGCCCTTGTAGCTTTCTTTATTTTTTTTCTATTCTTGCCTGTTTATTGTACCTTGTGAACTTTATCACCAATATAGATTTGACATAACTTGATTAGTGCAGTGAATATAAAACAATATAAATATAAAGAATGTCCACTCATAATACATTAGTTTTATCTTCCTTATGAAGAAAGAGACATAGAATCCCAAAGACAAGTAATTAGGAACTAATTCTTTTTAGGCATGTGAAAAATTAGGGAATGGCCTGTATGTTCCCCTCGTTTTTACTTTGCCTAGCAAGTTACACATTTTCCCTGCCATTTAAGAATCTGTCTTTTTATAGAAAAGATAATAATATGTTACTGTTAAGACAAAAATCATGAAATCTACAAAGGAAAAAAGACAATAAAAACATTTTTGCATCAGAGGATGGAGCAAAATTCCAGCTGATTTGATTGCTGTTATCTGTCAGTTATTTATTTCATCATCATTTCCTCTCTCTGTTGATGTTCCAGTAAAAACTTACTTCTGTGGGCAAGATAGTGACTAAACTTAAAGTCACTATGACTTTACCTAATTTACTTCTGAACTCAGAAGTAACTGAGCTCAAAGTCAAACACTCAATTGTAATGATCACTATTTGCCTCCTAGTTTCTTACCTAACAGGGTTTGGAAAACATATAAACCAGTAATTGGGGGATACTATGGCCTCACTTTTCCTGCTTATTCAGACTGAAATTTATATGGAAGGCATTCCACTTTAAGGAAAAATATTTAGTTTATTCTTTCTCGTTTCATATGTGTAACATAATCTAACATTGTTGTAGCTTTCTTCTGGGTTGTACAAACCCCAAGCTGGGAATTATAAGGAAAGACAAGTTGACAATGATGAAGAAAATGATCTGAAAAAAAATTAAAAACTATTATTTTCCTCCACTTTCATTCTCCTTTCTTCGTTCTCATATCTTTAGATATTTCAAATCTATGGGTAGTGGCTGACAAGATTGGGTAGGAAAAGAGAGAGCTCTTTGAAACTAACCTAAGAAATCTTGCTCTTTACTATTTCAAATCAAAAAACACCACAGCATGTATTTGTTAGGTTATGTGAAAGGAAATGGAGATATTTTTACTAAGTTCCAGCTCCAAGTATTAATACATATTGATGACAGGCCAATCCATTGTGATCAATGTCTGAACCTAATTCTGTATTTTCAGTGTGATTTTAATTTCAGAAAGAATAGGCTATTAATAATAAACTTCCATGAAAAATTAAAGAGGCAAAGGCTATGAACTTGAAACAAATGGAAAACCTGAAATAACCCTCCAAAATTCTACAGCTCCCTTTCATTTTTCTAACAATTTATTTATTAAATATTCACACCAGATTTTTTCTTTCTATCTTAAATTATGAATGAAAAATAAGAACCAGTGAGAACCAGTGACAATGAGTTGCAAATTCAGCTTTATTTTTTTTTACCTTTTAAAAATATTCTTTTTTCCTCCTTATTTGGTCCTCTTCTATTTACTCTTTTAATTAACAATGTGGTTTTTATATAATAGTTTATTAAAATATTCTTCACAAGCTATAATATTTACCATTTAAAAATGTACTGTTTGGTGGTTTAAGTATATTCATAGAGTTCTACAATCATTACTCCTAACTAAATGTTCTAAAACTGTTTTAGAATATTTTCATAACTCCAGAAAGAAACCCTGCATCCATTAGCAGTCGCTTCCTAATTCTCCTTCCCTCTCTTCTGTGGAAACCACTACTTTACTCTCTGTCACTATAAATTTGCTTGTTCTGTACTCTTCATATAAATGTATTTTTATAGTATGCAGTCTTCATGATTGACTTCTTTGATTTCATATGATGTTTTCAAAGTTCATCTGTGCTGTAGCAGGAGTCAGTACTTCATTCCACTTTATTGCCAAATCATATTCCATTGTATAGGTAAATCACATTTTGTTTATTCAATATTCAGTTAATGGACATTTGGGCTGAATATACTTTTTTATTATTATAAATCACGATTTTATGCACATCAGTGCATAATGTTTCTGTAGGTGTATATTTTTATTTCTCTTTGGTATGAACATAGGAATATAATTGCTGGGTCTCATGGTGACTCTATGTTTAACTTTTTGTGGAACTGTTTTCCAAATCAGTTGCACCATTTTACATTCCTACCAGCATCATAAAGTGTTTAATTTCTTCACATTCTCATCAATAGTTGTTATTGTCCATACTTTTTATTTTAACTACCCTAGTGTAGGTGGGATCTTTGTTTTACATTTGCATTTCCATAAACACTAATGTTGGACATCTTCTCGTGTACTAATTGGCTGTTTATATATCTTATTTGGAGGAAATGTTTATTCAATACTTGACCCAGTCTGTCAGCTCTATTGTCTCCTTATCATTGAGTTGTAAGACTTCTTATTACATTTTTTAAATACCAATCACTTAACAGATATATGATTTATAAATATTTTCTCCCATTCTCTGTGCTATTTTTTCTTTCTTTATGGTATCCTTTGAAGAAAAAACTTTTTAGATTATGAAGATATCCAGTTCTTTCTTTATTTTTTCCTTTTGTTGTTTGTGCTTTTGATACTTTAAGAAACTATTGTCCAACCCATGGTCACAAAGTTTTTTTTATTTTTTCCCCTATGATTTTTCGTTTTAGTTTTTTACATTTGTGTCTGTTATCTATTTTAAGTTAATTTTTGTGCATCTTGTGTGATAGGAGTCCAGCATTATTCTTTTGCAAGTGTATATCAAGATGTCTCATCACCATTTGTTGAGAATAGTATTGATTTCTATGTTATTGTCTTTGCACCATTGTTAAAGATCAGTTGACTGTAAATGTAAGAGTTTATTCCTGAACTCCAATTTTTTTCCCATTCATCTGCATATCTGGGTTTATATCAGTTCCTCTTAGTCTTAATTATTTTAGCTTTGTACTAAGAATTGAAATGAGAACTATGAGTCCTTTAACTTTGTTCTTTTCAAAATTCTTTTTGCATATTCTAGATCACTTGCATTTTTATTTGAAGTTTAGGATAAGTTTGTTCATTTCCACAAAGAAAAGCAGCTGAGATTTTTGACAGGGCCTACATGGAATTTGTAGATCAATTTGAGGTACACATTTTCATCCTTATATTTTAAATCTTCCCATTCATGAATATAGGCTATTGTTTCATTTATTTAGATCTTTAATTTCATCCAAGAGATTTATTCCTAAGTATTTTTTTTAAATTTTCTTTTAAAATATATCTTTTGGTTGTGCTGGGTCTTCATTGCTGCACGTGGACTTTCTCTAGTTGCGATGAGCAGGAGCTCCTCTTCGTTGCAGTGCATGGGCTTTTCATTGTGGTGACTTCTCTTGTTGCAGAGCACAGGCTCTGGGTGTATGGGCTTCAGTAATTGTGGTGCATGGGCTCAGTTGTTGTGGCACACAAACTTAGTTGCTCTGAGGCATGTGGGATCTTCCCACATGGGATCAAACCTGTGTCCTCTGCACTGGCAGGCAGATTCTTATCCACTGGGCCACAATAGAAGTCTGTAAGTATTTCATTATGTTTGTTCTTGTAAATGGAGTTGTTTTTAGTTTCATTTTTGTATTGTTCAGTGCTAATTCCAGTGAGTTCTGATACCAGCTACTCAGAGTTGGGCCAGATTGTACAGGTTAAGGCACAGTCCTCTGTGAGACTTCTCTCAAGAGATCAGCCACATTTTGATGGTCCCCAGGCTACCCTCACTTTTGAGCAGCTAGCTATAAACGGCAGGGCTTCTACTTTTGCCTCAGGTTTGCTAATTTGCTAGAATGACTCAGAATCCAGAGAAGAGCTGTACTTCTTATTATAACTCTTATAGTCAAAGGATGAAAATCAGAACCAAGCAAAAGAAGGGACACATAGAACAAGGTTCAGGAGAGTCCCATATGCAAAGCTTCATTGTGCTCTCAACATGTAGTCAGGACATATCAACTTTCCAGCACATCAATGTGTGACAATAATCTAGAGTATTGCAACCAGGAAGCTCACCTAAGATTGGTGTCCAGAGGTTTTTGTGTGTGGTGGGGGGAGGGGGGGAGCGAGGGGCTGGTTCATTACCTGGATATCATTGAATCATTTATCGTGGTTGAAGTAAATGACTAATCTTGTGCTGTTTCCTGAGGTTGGGTTGATATCACATGACTCAAAGCCTCAACCCTCTAATTGTGTGGTTAGTCTTTATGTCACAGCCAGTCCTCATCTTGAGCCATGTTGTTGGTTAAACTATTTAGGAGCCCACTGTGCGTCACTTCATAAGCATTAACTATCAGGGAGCAAGATAGTCTCCTATAACTCGGGGAAATTTCACGAATTTAGAGTTTACCTCTCAGAAACTGGGGATTAAGCCAGACACATTCTTTTAAGCACAGGACTAATGTATGGGAATAGAACTGATTTTTGCATATTCACCTTAAATTCTTCAACCATATTGAATGTATTTATTCATTGTAATGAATTGTGTGTGGGGGGGATTCCTTAGGATCTTTTTTTGTATACAAGATCATACCATTTTGAAAGAGAGGATTTTGATTCTTTTGTTTTAATCTGGATATAGTTTATTTCTTCTTCTTGCCTGCTGCTGCTGCTGCTGCTAAGTCGCGTCAGTCATGTCCGACTCTGTGCGACCCTACAGACGGCAGCCCACCAGGCTCCTCCATCCCTGGGATTCTCCAGGCAGGAATACTGGAGTGGGTTGCCATTTCCTTCTCCAGTGCATGAAAGTGAAAAGTGAAAGTGAAGTCGCTCAGTTGTGTCGGACTCTTCGCGACCCCATGGGCTGCAGCCTACCAGGCTCCTCCATCCATGGAGTTTCCCAGGCAAGAGTACTGGAGTCGGGTGCCATTGCCTTCTCCGTCTTCTTTCCTAATTGACTTCTATTTGAGATTGTACTAGAGTATAATCTCAAATAGAAGTGATGAAAATGGATATCTTTGTTTTGTTCTTGGTCATAGGGCAAAGTTTTCATTTTTTTCACCATAGTATGGTTGTCAGCAGTGGGTTTTTCATAGACGCTCTTATCACATTAAATGTTTCCTTATACTCTTATTTTTTTCAGTGTTTTTAATCATGAAAGGATATTGGGTTTTGTCAAATGCTTTTTTCTGAATGCATTGATATGATCATGTATTTGTTCTTTATTCTATTAATTTGATGTATTAAATTCACTGATTTCAGGATATTAAACCAACTGTCCATTTTTAGAATAAATAACACTTTGTCATAGTGTTTAATTCTTTAATTTTTCTTATCATTTATAATTTAATTTGATGCTTGAAGCCTGATGAGGTTTTTGTTTGTTTCACTATTCATTACCCTTGTATATACATAAAAAAGAAAAAAAATAAGGGAAATAAATCAGGTAAGGTATTTGCCAACCTTTTTCACATTTAAACTCTTCCTCTATATATCCTTTTCACTGAGAATCATTAATGTTTGTGTTTTCCCATTCATTAAATCCTGTATCCAGCTAAAGTATTAATGGTGCAGAATTTCCAAAATGAACTTATAATGGAAGTCATTGGCATTGAGCTCTTAAGCTATTTTTGTAGCTAGGTATAGCTAATCTACTTTCGACTCCAGCTATTGGAACACTGCTAAACATTTCTAGTGATAAATCTCCCCTGACTTATCCTTACAACCATGATTTCTGAGGGTAAAACTTATGCTCCACTATGGTATGCAAAATTTTCTTCAGATACCTAGCCTGTAAATTTGTTCCTGGTACTTAAAAGAAATCTTAACTATTTTTAAGCATATAGTATAGTAATGTTAACAATATGCATTTTGTTGTGAAACAGATTTCTGGAGCTTTTTCGTCTTGCAAAACTGAATATCTATATCCATTGAACAATAATTCTCCTTTTCGTCCTCTTCCCAGACCCTCACAATCACATTCTACTTCCTGTTTCCAAGAGTCTAACTTGGATACCTCATACAAGTAGATTCATATAGTATTTGTCTTTGGTGACTGGTATTTCACTAGTGTTCTCCCTATTCATCCATGTTGCAGCATGTAACAGCACAAGATTTACTTCTAATTGAAGGCTGAATACTACTCTGGTATATATACATGCTACATTTTTTAAAAATCCATTTATTTGTTGAGGGACATTTGTGTTGGTTTCACCTCTTAACTTTTGCAAATAATATTGCAGTGGACATAGGTGACTAAACTTCTCTTTAAGATCTTATTTTCAGTTCTTTTGGCTATATACCCAAAAGTGGAATAATAGGGTAATTCTATGTAACTTTATGAGCAACTTCTATAAAGTTTTCCCTGATATCTTCACCATTTTACAATCCTACAAAGAGCACGCAAGTGTTCCAATTGTTCTAATTTCTCCACATCCTTGTCAAAGCTTACATTTTTTTTTTTTTTTTTTTTGGCAGGGGGAATAGTACCTGTGCTAACAACTGTAAAGTGATATTTCACTGTGGTTTTGATTTGTGTTTCCTTGATGATTGATGATGATGTGCATCTTTTCATATGTTTGTTGGCTATTTGTGTATCTCCTTTGGAGAATTATCTATTCAAGTCCTTTACCCATTTTTAAATTGTTTGTTGTTGTTGGGTGGCATTATTTATGTACTCTGGATATTAACCCATTATCAGAAACATAGTTTGCTAATATTTTCTTCCATCCTATATGTTACCTTTTCACTCTGATTACTGTGCAGGTGTTTTTAAGTTTGATATAGTTCCACTTGTCTATTACCACTTTTTGTGCATGCACTTTCAGTATCATATTCAACAAAACATTGCCAAATCCAGTGCCACAAAGATTTTTCCCTGTTTTTTATCGTAGAAGTTATATAATTTCACATTCTATGTTAGGTCCTTATTTATTTTGACTTAACTTTTGTATTTGGTATAAGGGAAAACTCTTAACTTCTTTTTTTGCATGTGGATATTCTGTTTTCCCAGCATTGTTTGTTGAAGAGATTCTTTTTCCCATTGTAGCCTTGGCATTCTTTTCAAAGATCATATGATCATATACATGGGAGTTTATTTCTGAGCTTTCTGTTATATCCCATTGATGTCTATATATTTGTCTTTATATGAATATACACTGTGAATATATTCAGTTTATATGAATATATTCAGTTTTGATTACTGAAGCTATGTAGTGAGTTTTGAATTAGAAAGTATGAGATTGTCAATTTTGTTTTCCTTTTTCAAGAAAATCTTGGCTATTTTCTGTCCATATGAATTTTAGGATGAGTTTTTCTATTGCTGCAAAAAATGTTGTTGGGGTTTTGGTAAGGATTGCCCTGGATCTGTGGATTCCTTTGAGTAGTATGGACATTTTGACAATATTAAGTCTTCTGATCCATGAATACTAAATATCTATTTGTATCATCTTTAATTTCTTTCACTAGTGTTTCCTGGTTTTCAGTGTAAATATCTTTTGCCTTCTTTGTTAAGTTTGTCCCTAAATGTTTTATTCTGTTTGATATTATTATATATTTCTTTTTTGGATTATTAATTGTTAATTTATAGAAACAAAACTGATTTTGAGGTGTTCACTTTGTATCCTGCAACTTTACTGAATTTGTTCATTAGTTCTAGCAGTATTTTTGTGGAATCTTCTTGGTTTTCTATGTGTAAGATCATGTTATCTGCAAGTAATTTTACTTATTCCTTTCCTATTTGGAAGCCTTTTATTTCTTTTTCTTACTTGAGTACTCAGGCTAGGACTTTTAGTACTGTGTTGAATAGAAATGGCAAGAGTACCTATCTTTGCCTCGTACTTAATAGTAGAGGGAAAGTTTCAGTTTTTCACAACTGAGAATGACACTAGCTGTGATCTTTTCATACATTTCCTTTATTAACTTGAGGTATAATTTGCTTCTCTTCCTAGTTTATTGAATGTTTTTAATCACAAAAGCATTATTGGATTTTGTGAAATGCTTTCTCTGCATCAATTGAGATGATTGTGGAGTTTTTGTCCTTTATTCTCTTAATGTGGTATATTGCATTGACTGATTTTATATGGAACCATCCTTATATTCCAGAAATAAATTCTGCTTTGTCATGGTGTCTAATAACTTTACTGTGTTGTTGAATTGGCTTGATAGTATTTTCTTGATGGATTTTGTATCAATATTCATCAAGGATATTGATTTATAGTTTTCTCATTGTATACAGTTCAGTTCAGTTCAGTTGCTCAGTCATATCTGACTCTTTGTGACCCCATGAACTGCAGCATGCCAGGCTTTCCTGTCCATCACCAACTCCTCGAGTCCACCCAAACCCATGTCCATCGAATTGATGATATCATCCAACCATCTCATTCTCTGTCATCCCCTTCTCCTCCTGCCCTCAATCTTTCCCAGCATCAGGGTCTTTTCAAATGAGTCAGCTCTTTGCATCAGGTGGCCAAAGTATTGGAGTTTCAGCTTCAACATCAGTCCTTCCAATGAACACCCAGGCCTGATCTCCTTTAGGATGGACTGCTTGAATCTCCTTGCAGTCCAAGGGACTCTCAAGAGTCTTCTCCAACACCACAGTTCAAAAACATCAATTCTTCAGTGCTCAGCTTTCTTTATAGTCCAACTCTCACATCTATACATGACCACTGGAAAAACCATAGCCTTGACTAGATGGAACTTTGTTGACAAAGTAATGTCTCTGCTTTTTAATATGCCATCTTTTTTGGTCATAACTTTTCTTCCAAGGAGTAAGCATCTTTTAATTTCATGGCTGCAATCACCATCTGCAGTGATTTTGGAGCCCAGAAAAATAAACTCAGCCACTGTTTCCACTGTTTGCCCCTCTATCTGCCATGAAGTGATGGGACCAGATTCCATGATCTTAGTTTTCTGAATGTTGAGCTTTAAGCCAACTTTTTCACTCTCTTCTTTCACTTTCATCAAGAGGCTCTTAG
This sequence comes from Giraffa tippelskirchi, assembly GCF_054371585.1. Lineage (NCBI taxonomy): Eukaryota > Metazoa > Chordata > Mammalia > Artiodactyla > Giraffidae > Giraffa > Giraffa tippelskirchi. The sequence continues at coordinate 171,433,152 of NC_137276.1, forward strand.
TTCTTCACTTTCTGCCATAAGGGTGGTGTCATCTGCATATCTGAGGTTATTGATATTTCTCCCAGCAATTTTGATTCCAGCTTGTGCTTCCTCCAGCCCAGCGTTTCTCATGATGTACTCTGCATATAAGTTAAATAAGCAGGGTGACAATATACAGCCTTGACATACTCCTTTTCCTATTTGGAACCAGTCTGTTGTTCCATGTCCAGTTCTAACTGTTGCTTCCTGACCTGCATGCAGGTTTCTCAAGAGGCAGGTCAGGTGGTCTGGTATTCCCATGTCTTTAAGAATTTTCCACAGTTTATTGTGATCCACACAGTCAAAGGCTTTGGCATAGTCAATAAAGCAGAGATAGATGTCTTTCTGGAACTCTCTTGCTTTTTCGATGATCCATAGGATGTTGGCAATTTGATCTCTGTTTTTTCTGCCTTTTCTAAAACCAGTTTGAACATCTGGAAGTTCGCGGTTCACGGCTGAAGACTGGCTTGGAGAATCTCAAGCATTACTTTACTAGCGTGTGAGATGAGTGCAATTGTGTAGTAGTTTGAGCATTCTTTACCATTGCCTTTCTTTGGGATTGGAATGAAAACTGACCTTTTCCAGTCCTGTGGCCACTGCTGAGTTTTCTATATTTGCTGGCATATTGAGTGCAGCACTTTCACAGCATCATCTTTCAGAATTTGAAATAGTTCAACTGGAATTCCATCACCTCCACCAGCTTTGTTCGTAGTGATGCTTCCTAAGGTCCACTTGACTTCACATTTCAGGATGTCTGGCTCTAGGTGAGTGTGAATGATCACAACATCATGATTATCTGGGTCGTGAAGATCATTTTTGTACAGTTCTTCTGTGTGTTCTTGCCACCTCTTTTTGATATCTTCTGCTTCTGTTAGGTCCGTACCATTCCTGTCCTTTATTGAGCCCATCTTTGCATGAAATGTTCCCTTGGTATCTCTAATTTTCTTGAAGAGATCTCTAGTCTTTCCTATTCTATTGTTTTCCTCTATTTCTTTGCATTGATCACTGAGGAAGTGTTTCTTATGTCTCCTTGCTATTCTTTGGAACTCTGCATTCAAATGGGTATATCTTTCCTTTTCTCCCTTGGTTTTCACTTCCCGTCTTTTCACAGCTCTTTGTACGGCCTCCTCAGACAGCCATTTTGCTTTTTTGCATTTCTTTTTCTTGGGGATGTTCTTGCTTCCTATCTTCTGTACAAGGAACTCCATCCATAGTTCATCAGGCACTCTGTCTATCAGATCAAGTCCATTAAATCTGTTTTTCACTTCCACTGTGTAGTCATAAGGGTTTTGATTTAGGTCATACCTGAATGGTCTAGTGGTTTTCTCCACTCTCTTCAATTTCAGTCTGAATTTGTCAATAAGGGGTTCATGATCCAAGCCACAGTCAGCTCCTGGTCTTGTTTTTGCTGACTGTATAGAGCTGCTTCTTCTTTGGCTGCAAAGAATATAATCAGTCTGATTTCTGTATTGACCATCTGGTGATGTCCATGTGTAGAGTCTTCTCTTGTGTTTTTGGAAGAGGCTGTTTGCTATGACCAGTGCATTCTCTTGGCAGAACTCTATTAGCCTTTGCCCTGCTTCATGCTGTACTCCAAGGCCAAATTTGCCTGTTACACCAGGTGTTTCTTGACTTCCTACTTTTGCGTTCCAGTCCCCTATAATGAAAAGGACATCTTTTTTGGCTGTTAGTTCTAAAAGGTCTTCTAGGTCTTTATAGACTGTTCAACTTCAGCTTCTTCGGTGTTACTGGTCGGGGCATAGACTTGAATTACCGTGATATTGAATGGTTTGCTTTGGAAACGAACAGAGATCATTCTGTCATTTTTGAGATTGCATCCAAGTACTGCAGTTCGGACCCTTTTGTTGACTGTGATGGCTACTCCATTTCTTCTAAGGGATTCCTGCCCACAGTAGTAGATATAATGGTCATCTGAGTTACATTCACCCATTCCAGTCCATCTTAGTTCACTGATTCCTACAATGTCGATGTTCACTCTTGCCATCTTCTGTTTGACCACTTCCAATTTGCCTTGATTCATGGACCTAACATTCCAGGTTCCTATGCAATATTGCTCTTTACAGCAACGAACCTTGTTTCTATCACCAGTCCCATTCACAACTGGGTGTTTTTGCTTTGGCTCCATCCCTTCATTCTTTCTGGAGTTATTTCTCCACTGATCTCCAGTAGCATATTGGGCACCTACTGACCTGGGGAGTTCATCTTTCAGTGTCCTATCTTTTTGCCTTTTCATACTGTTCATTGGGTTCTCAAGGCAAGAATACTGAAGTGGTTTGCCATTCCTTTCTCCAGTGGACCACATTCTGTCAGACCTCTCCACCATGACCCATCCATCTTGGGTGGCCCCACATAGCATGGCTTAGTTTCATTGAGTTAGACAAGGCTGTGGTCCGTGTGATCAGATTGGCTAGTTGTCCGTGACTGCAGTTTCAGTCTGTCTGCCCTCTGATCCTCTCTCTCAGTGCCTACCGTCTTACCTGGGTTTCTCTTACCTTGGACGCGGGGTTTCTCTTCACGGCTACTCCAGTAAAGCACAGCCTCTGCTCCTTACCTCAGACACGGGGTAGCTCCTCTCGGCCGTCGCCCATTGTATTAGGTTGGCCAAAAAGGTTGTTCTGGTTTTTCTGTAAAATGTTATAGAAAAGCCTGACCAAACTTTTTGGCCAACCAGATATTTTTTTTCTATCAGGGTAAGGCTGGCTTTATAGAATGAGCTTGGAAGTACTCCCTCCTCTTCATTTTTTTTTTTTTTTTGGAAAAATTTGAGAAGAATTGGTGTTAACTCTTCTTTAAATATTTAGTATATTTTCCAGTGAAGTCATCTGATCCTGTGACTTTCTTTTGTTAAGAGGTTTTTGGTTTTTTTTTTCCGTCTTCTTTTTTTAAGATTACTGATTTAATCTCATTACTAGTTTACAGATTTTAAAATCTGTTCAGATTTTTAAATTTGTTTATGTGTCAGTTTTGGTAGGTTGTATGTTTCTCTATTACATTATTGAACTTGTTAGCATTTAATTTTTCACAGCAGTCAGTTGTGATTAGTTTATATATTTCTGTTAAAATGTTAGATTCTGTTTGCTAGTATTTTGTTGAGAAACTTACATCTCTATTAATAATGATACTGTTCTATCACTTCTTTTCTTGTAAGTTCTTTGTCTAGTTCTGCTATAAATTTAATGCTCACCTCCAAAAATAAGTGACAAGTGTCCCTTTCTCTTCTATTTTTTTGGAAGAGTTTGTGAAAAATTGATATTAACTAAAAATATGTTTAGTAGTTTTCACCTTAAAGCCATCTAAAGTGAGCTTTCCTTGGTGGGATTTTTAAAGTTACTAAATGCAGCTCTTTACTTATTACAGATCTAATCAGATTTTCCATTTCCTCTTAAGTCAATTTTAGTAGCTTTTATCTTTTTAGAAGAATTGTAATTTCATTTAATTTATCGTTGCATAGCTGTTTATGCCCTTATTCTTTTTATTTCTATAATATCAGTAGCTATGTATTTTTTCATTCCTAATTTTAGTAATTCTAGACTTTTCTTTTTTCTTGGATTGTAGACATAGACATATCACTTTTGTTGATCTTTTCAAGAATCAACCTCTATTTTTATTGATTTTTCTATTTTTTATTCTCTATTTCACTGATGTCTGCTTTAATCATAACTATTTCATTCTTTCCATTTTCTTTGGGTTTGATTTGCACCTTTTCCCCTAGTTTCTTATGATGTGAGATGAGGTTATTGGTTTGAAATCCTTTTCTCTTTTAGAGATATTTGTAGCCATCAGTTTCCTTTAAAGAACAACTTTTGCAGCATCCCATAAAATTTTATATGCAGTATTTTTATGCTTTTTTATACTCCCCTCCTCTCAATTTTCTTTTCATTCTAATCCTGACTTCAGCTCTTCTCTAGACAAGTATTGATTCATATATTGGATGATTTCTGATGAACTTTGTTTTAGGAGACTAATATTTTAGTCCCTAAAACTGCTACAGTATTCATGTGACAAGTCACTTGGACTGTGATGGGACAGGTGCCTAATATTATCCATAAACTAAGGCAAATAATATCTTGTTTTCAGCTTTGCATTTTTTAAGGTTACACATATTGCAAACACATAACACACACAGTTATTTAAAACAATCATTTTGGCAGACTCACAGCTCTTCCACGATACTGGCTATTCACTGAACATCTGTTCTTGTAACTGAGAGTGTCCAGTCTCTGGGAAAACACGTCTATTTCTCTTGCCTTTAAAATGAAAGACTGCTACATGTACATGCTGTGGAAGATTGTGGATTGTGCTATTGCTTCTGTTTGGGAGAGAAAATATGAATTTGTTGTCTATTTTTCCTCTCAGATACCACATACTACAGATTTTTGTTTCTCAGGGGTGCTGAGCATCTGTATTTGTGTTTTTCTTGATATGGTCTATATCTCCAGAAATGCTAAGAAACTAGTCTAGAATTTTCAATATGGCACATGGAAACTTAAGTATTCTTTTCCATATTGAATATTAAACAATTTAGATTGTTATAGGCTTAATATATGTGATGACTTTTCAGGCCAACTTTGGGCAAACTTTTCTTCCCTGTCTGTATTCAAGGGCATGGTGCTACCGTGTAGTGGCCCCTTGGGCACAGACTTTGAGAAAGGGAAATAAGGCTTGTGTCATCAGATGTGTCATTTTTTAAACAATCAACCCTGGTGCTAACTCTTATGTGTCTGAGTTAGTTTTTAGCAAATTTATATTTTGGTCATTAAGTTTAATGTTCCTTTAGTATGTGTTGGGCACCTGCAATGTAACAATTACAACGTTAGTCAGTGAGGACATGAAGAAGAATAAGTCATTGCTGATGTTCTCAAGGAGCTTTTGACCAAAGATGTAAAAAACTAATGATTGTTGTTCTGTCACAGTTGTGTCCGATTCTTCGTGACCCCATGGACTACAGCTTGCCATGTCTCCATGTCACTCACTATCTCCCAGAATTTGCCCAAGTTTATGTCCATTGCATTGCATTGGTGATACCATCCAGCCATCTCATCCTCTGATGACCACTTCTCCTGCCCTCAATCTTTCCCAGCATCAGGGACTTTTCCAATGTGTTGACTATTCGCATCAGGTGACCAAACCCAGGAGCTTTAGCTTCAGCCTCAGTGAAGTATTCCACTTCACTGGGGAATTCATTCCACTTCACTTCAGTGACTATTCAGGGTTGATTTCTCTCGAGAATGACTGTGATACTAATAAAAATAATAACTCAGCTTTGATTACTGGGGACTGCCCTGGTACTCTAGTGGCTAAGACTTTGTGCTCACAATGCAGAGGCCTAGGTTTGATCCCTAGTCAGGGAACTGTATCCCACGTGCCTCAGCTAAAAATCCCGCATGCCACAACTTAGACCTAATGCAGCCAAATAAATAAGTGAATAGGAATAAAATGTTTAGGCCTTTCCTGGTGGTCCAGTGTTTAAGACTTCGAGCTTCCAATGCTGGGGGCTCAGGTTCGATATTTGAGTACTTGAGAAGAGACATGAATGGAAGCCTGAGGTTTAAAGAAGGTAAATAAATTTTCCCAGATTTGAATAAAAGTTAAAATAGCACTAGAAATAAACACCTATGATTTTTATATAAAGAAGAGTCCCAGAAGGTGTTATCAAATTGATTTAGAAAAAGGAAGAAAGAAGAGGCATATTTGCATAACTTGGAACATAAAGCTCACGTCTCTTCTTTCCACCTTCTAATCACTTTTCACAGGCACTCACTCTTTTTTTCTTGAAAATTTAATTCTGACACATTATCACACACAGTAGCATCAATACATTGTCTTTCATGAACAATATGGGCCGGGATTATGATCAGTAGTAGGGTCAGTTAGCTTCTTAGGCTCAGAGCCTCCAGACACATGATTTCTAGATCATCTTAGTTTACACCAAGGTACTTAGAGCTAGAGTGCTTATATCCTGGTTCTGCCTCTACCTTTGTAAATAATCTTATGACAGTCAGAGAGCCACTCTTCCTCATTTTTTTCATCTATAAAATAGGAATAATACCCCATAGGAGAGTTTTGAGGATTCAATGAAATGATATTATGTTGCCAAAAAGTTCATTTGGATTTTTCCATGACATCAGTGTATGTGAAGTGTTCAGAACTGTATCTTGCACAGAATAACCTCCTATAAATGTTAACTTTTACTACAATTATTAAGGCTTTGATATATTTACCTTCTCAAAGTATCATAAAATAAAACTAGGAAATTCACATTATATGGTAGGATAAAGAGAATTATATTCATTTAAAAGGAATGACAGATATAGAAGGAGTGGTGGTGTGGGTCAGCGGTATGAGAGTGAGGGCAGAAGGAAGTGCACTGTGCTTTTCTTTCAGTGAATGTGGCAATTCTGTTGAAAGGGATACAGTCTGGATGGTTAGCAAAGTTTTCTCTTAGACCCAAATATCTTTTGAACTGTCATTCTTTTCGATGTGTTTATGATTTTCACCTTTTATGGTTTTCATAGGAGTTTTTAGGGAGAGAAGCCACCTCAGGGACTGTTATCAAGATTTTGAACCAGAAGTCACAAAATAGTTGTTGTTGGTTTTTGGTTTTGTTTTTTAACTCAAACCTTGTTGAAAACTATGGTATAGCACAAAGGATTTCATAAGAGTTGACCAAGCCTCTTTATCTCCCACCCCATCTACTCAAACTCATTAGATAATGTCATATTCAAAGAAAGTAAAGATGACTTTTACTGATGACATCAAATGACAAAGATAATTTTAAAATAATAAGGCTACTTTATGATCTAAAAATGCACCTATGAAAATTATAAATGTTTGCTTGGCAGTAGTGGAAAGCCTCAGAGACTTCTCAGCTTTATAAGAACTGCAATTCCCTCTTTCTTGGTGACTGCCAGGTCTCCCTGTGCCTGGTAGAGTGCTGATACATAGTTAGTTGCTCAGTTAGTTGCTCTTGGATGAACATGTGGCTTCTGGGATAAAAATCTGGCAACAGTAAGATGATCAAAAGGATCAGAGAAGGAGACAACATTTGTGTAAAGCTTGGCCAGCAAACTTTCACACAGCAGAGTAACAAAAATGTAAAAGAAACACACCATGCACCTTCTATGAGACAGAAACTGAAACTGGACAATCAAATTAGATAGAATGATTTCAAGTGTCCACTCAATAGATGCCAAATCAGGATGAAATCTTAATTAGAAACAAACTTATGTGAATGAGTTCTACTTCCTAAAATAAGTTATCTTAAAATTCACAGAGAAAATCTCTATATTAGTTTGGTTCTTTGTAGGGAGCAAAAAGTTGTGCCTTATTTTTCTGTAAGGAAAATAAGAAGCAGCCCCCAAATTTAGATACAGTGATCCTAGGGGGAAAGAAAAGTGAGCAAGAAAAAAGACATTCATCATGACTTGGAATTTGGAGATTGAAAAATTGTCAAAATAAGATGCTAAGTATACCATGAAAGGGAAACAAATTGATAGCACATAAATCACAGTAAGCACAAGAGTCAAGTTTTCACAAAAGAGCCCTGAAATGAGGAAAATTATCTTTTCAGAAAGGGGAAAATAAGAGATGAGCATGAGACCAGGGTAGCTCACAATTGTGGCAGGTCAAGGCAGGTCAAACATTATGCAAATCAGAAAAATAATTTAAGGAAAATCTGCAAGATTCTCTAATGCCAATAATAATTTCTGTAAGCACACCAAAGGCAGAAAACCAGAGAGAAAAGAATCAGCTATGGTTCTGTAAGGCTACACTTGGAAATGAAAGAGAGAGAGCAAGGAGTAGAAATGAATTCTTTACTTAGGGGTTTTCTGAGGAAGACATTAAAGGAATCTCTGATCCCAAATTTTCTCTCAACAAAGACAGATCAAACATACTAGATCAAACGTCAAGAAATGCTAGGTATATTCTGTACATAATTGAAAAACTAGATGAAGACAAATAACCTGGACTAAGATCATCCATCCCAGGTTTTTTCCCTCAGTAAAATGCGTTTGCTCCACCTACTCTTAGACCCATTGTCTAACATGGCAGCTATTTGCAAGTGTCTGCCCTGGACCTGGTTCCACCCAGCTGAGAAGAATGTGATGGCAGCTGGTCATCTGCTGAGCCACCCCAGTAGAGACCCTGCTTACATCCCAGGAGACACTCTGCTGTGTGTTCTGTTCCTGTATCCTCCATAGCATCCATGCTCCGAGCTGCATGCTCTCTTCCCGTGTGCACAGTCACTGACCTATCAGACCTGCTCTTACTCTGCTCTATATAAATGTATGTTCTCGAGACCTATTGAATATCTTGCTCCTGACTTTGCTTGCCCAGGTCCTGGCACTTGGTTATGTTTCTCCTTCCCTGTTCTGTGGTCATAGCATCTCTCACATCCCCTTGACCCTCTGCTGCTAATGACCTGTCAAGAGAGTTTTAAAGGAACTCAGGGTGAAACTGTAAAGTCATTGGCATAAATATGCAAGATGCCATACATGGGCCACTCTGCTGTTTTATTGCCAAGAAAACTCCCCACCATGAATGAAAAGAGTTCCCTGGAGACCAGAGAGTTGCAGACCAATGAATCCCATTCTCTGTTGGGCACACGGGTGGGATTTGTAACAAAGGATTCTTCCACTGATCACTGCAACCTGCACTTCTGAGACTTTATCAAAGATGACTTAAAATGGCAAAGTAGATCAAACAGGTGCACCCTGGGAATCAAAGAATGTACACATTGGACATAATTTGAAAAAAAAAAACCTTCTGCAAGAACAAAATGTATTTTATTTTATTATTATTATTTTTTTGGCCATGCCATGCTGCTTATGGGATCTTAGTATCCTGACCAGGGATTGAACCTGTGCCCTCTGCAGTGGAAGTGCAGAGTCCTAGCCACTGGACAGCCAGGAAACTCCCCAAAATACACTTTAATTTTTGTGTTTTTTTATGATACACTCACGTACGTGGACCTTGCATTCTATCCCACAACAATTTTCTGTTTGGAGATAAACCATGTTTTGGATTCTGGTTCCTGAAAAAAAAAAAAAAAATGATGCAGCCTGAGCTGTAAGTTACTTCTCTAAAATCAACTGTAAAGAGGTTAGAGGGCAGCTCATCTGAGAAATGAACACACACAAAAATAAGAAACCTTGAAATTGGGTGTCTCAGTAGCTGAGAGTAGAGGTCAGCCAGACACAGCAGTGGAAGGTCACTAAGAGTGGTTTTTAAATTCTGCTCTTGTTTGTTCCTCTGCAGTGGGTTAGGCCATCACTGCTGATTTCATCATCTCAGCAACAGCTCAGACCACCTGGTGTTGGAAGGCAGTATCTATCTAGCCATAGAAAGGACTGCTGGGGTAAGTAGCTGATGCCCAGTGACTGGCGGCTCTGAGGCATTTATTTCTCCATCCCATTCTCTTCCAAACTCCCAGGGCAAATGGATAATTACTAAAGAAGCTAGCCCTTCCTGGTGTTGCTTAATTCTAGTGGTTAAAAAATGGATCGCTAATTGGTACAATGTAACAACAAATGGAAGTAGGAAATGCTGCCTGCAATGCAATGTTCCCCAGGGTTCATCCCTTCACTTTTTCTGCAACTTACCAAGGAGGACACAAACTCCTAGGGACTGGGGATTGGCTCTTCTTCCGTACACATTACCTGATAGGGTAGCTGATATACTCAGGGGAACGTGAGTCCACTGACCAAAATAACCAGGCAGTTGAGAAGTTGAACTCAAAGAAAGACAATAGACTGTACAATATGGGAATTACTGGAACTGATGAATTAAACAATAAGCAAAACATGCTCAGTGAGCTATACGAGGCTATGGAGCAAAAAAATTCATAGTAAGAATCAAGTAGAAATATTAGATTTGAAAAAACCAGTTACAAAAATTAAGAATACAAAAGCTGAGCTGAACAATAAGATTGTACAACTGAAAATGAATCAGTGAGTGAGAAATCTCTTCATATTGAAGAAATCTCTTTGTGGGTGACAGGCATGAGTAAAGACATAGAAAAATTAATAGAAAAGTTACAGACTAGAAGTAGTAGAAAAAGATAAGTCCCAGGAAGAGATAAGAGAAATGTTTAAAAATTCCAACTAGTTATCTGAAAAAATTTTTCCTCCAAATTTCCTAGTAAAGAAGGAAAATTCTCTTTATTCTTTACTCTCAGGCAGGTGCACTGCATTAATCCACAGGTTCATATACTGCCTTTACTACAGAAATATCAGGGGAAAGATGTATTAATTCCATAGTATGTACATCTGTGTATGCCTTGGTGGGGGAGAGGAAGTGATGTGCTAGGGGCCATGATGTGTAAATAAACTCTTTAACAAGGAGAAATCAGAAAATATGCTGTATTTTGACTTAATATTTTTGCTAAAATTTATTTGAAATGAATGTACACATGTGCACACACCCGCACGTACACATACCCAGAAGTTACCCTTCTGAGGGTGGTTGTGTTGCTTATGCTTGGGAGATTCATATAGGAGAAGAAATGAGGAAGTCGAATCACCAAAATAGAAGAAAAATCTGGTCATTTCTTTGGCTCCAGAGTTGTTAGAGTTCCTGTAGGTGTTTGGAATGATTGGACATCATGAAAACTTTTAATAAATTTCTTAGGAGTTTTCAATAAATCCTCCAATTTTCTGATACACTGAGGACTTTGCAATACTCAGATTCCTAACAGATGTGCTAAGTTGACCAGATCTGTAGTGTCATGTAGCTTAGATTCTTTGTCATGTTGGACTCATCTTGACCAGGACATGCATCCAAGTTAACAATACATTTTTCTTTATTTTTTTGTATTTATGCTCTTCTAGATAATCCAAGTGCTCATGGTTGTTTGAGGAAAGAAAGTGAAAGTGAAAGTCGTTCAGTCATGTCTGACTCCTTGCAACTCCATGGACTACAGTTCATGGAATTCTCTAGGCCAGAATACTGGAGTGGGTAGCCTTTCCCTTCTCCAGGGGATCTTCCCAATCCAGGGAACGAACCCAGCTCTTCCGTATTGCAGGTGGATTCTTTACCAGCTGAGCTATCAGGGAAGCCCTAATAGCTTGTTTGAGGAATGAGATAAGTATTACAGAGGGCCAGGCATGAGGAAAGTTCAAAACAAAGTATAATTTTTAATCCTTGGAAATGTAAAGCTAAAATGAACTAATGTTTTATTAAAGTCCATTTATTAGAGCTAATAGATTCAAATGGTTCATATGGATTTGTCCACTAGATTTCACTGCTTAATTTAGAGGGATCCTCTGAAGTACAAAAAGAGATAAATCTATACATTATTCATGTAGTGGGTTTAATTTTATGTGTCAACTTGTCTAGGCTGTGGTGCCCAGTTATTTGGTCAAACACTGGTCTAGATGGTGCCATGAAGCTTGGTTTATCATCTGTTGAATGAAGCACCCACAGTCATATTGCTACACCTTACCATCCCTTGAAGGTCTTAAGAGCAAAATCAGAGGTTTTCCTGAGAAGAAGAAATTCTGCCAGGAGACTCACATAGGACTCGGCTTGAATTTTCAGCCTTGTGGCCTGCCCTACACTTCTCAGACTTGTTAGTCTCTACAGTTGTGTGAGCCACTTCCTTAAAATAAATCTTTCTCTGTGTATCCAATTGGTTCTATTTCTTTGGAGAACACTGACTAATATATAATAGCTCACAAATTCAGGGAATTCTCTGGATAAAGAGACACTAGACAACTCAGTTTATTTAAATGTAAGTAATAGGCAAAATAGAGTTAGGTTTACTCAAATGATATCACATTTAACTTCTAGATATCTCCTACTGGTGGTGGATTAGTCGTAAAGTTGTGTCTGAATCTTGCGAATCCATGGATTGTAGCCTGCCAGGCTCCTCTGTCCATGGGAATTCCCAGACAAGAATACTGGAGTGGGTTACCATTTCCTTCTCCAGGGAATCTTCCCAACCCAGGGATCAAACCTGGGTGTCCTGGATTGCAGGCGGTCTCTTACATTGCAGACGAATTCTTTACTGACTGAGCCACCAGGGAAGCCTTGAATGTAATCAGTTTCATTCCTTGCATAGGCAATCCATTCCAAGCAACCCCTCTCTCAAATGGACAAGTAAAATATCCTCATAAGTAGTTTACTGGCTTCCAGCCTGCATCACCATATCTCTCCCCTCTTACCACATGATCAAGGACAATGTGAAATGCTATCCAGTCCCAATCATATTTACCACCCACCCCTTTGAAGGATATGTGTGGTCTAGTTTGTCTCACTCTGGGCTCTTTTTATTGTGTTGGTGCCCCTCTTGTTCTGACCACACAGACCTCTTCCAGTCTTTCCTACTTGAAATATTTCATTCCACTGGAAAATGTTTACAGTGTTGTTCCCTGGTATCTCAGATAGTAAAGAATTGGCCTGCAATGCAGGAAACCCGGATTTGATCCCTGGGTTGGAAACATGACCTAGAGACGGAAATGGCAACCCACTCCTGTATTCTTGCCTAGGAAATCTCATGGACAGAGGAGGCTGGTGGGCTACAGTCCATGGGATTGCAAAGAGTTGGATACGACTGAGCGATGAACACTTTCACTTTTACTTTTTCAAGCATAAGGTGGCTCTCCATGTCTGGGAGAACTTTGCGTCATTCTTCAGAGAAGCTCTCCTACACTATTTTAGGGGAGATATTCCTAATTTTGACCAGACCTAATCCCATTATTCATATGCTTTCACAGCACCCTGTAGCTCTCCTTTGTAGCAGTTATCACAACTTAAGTTTTATGTTTGACATCAATGTGGTAATACGATTAGTGTCTATTCTACTAGATTTTAAGCTTCATGAAGACAGGGATCATGACTGTTTTGTTTATCTTGTATTCCCAGGAAATAGGAGAAGGTGCAACAAATAGCCACTCAATAAATATTTCATGAATAATTTGATTTATGGATTCACATGTCATCCATTTACAATGATACAAGCTAGAGATATTGGGGTTACATCCTAAACACCTGAGTCTGGAAAAATATACTCTGATGTAACTTATAAGTTAATATTTAGATTGAAAGAAACAAGAAGAAATACATCTTTTTTTTATTCCATTTCATGCAATAAATCACAGATGTAAGTTTCAGGCATATAAGATACCATGAATCTCCGTAAGTTTTCACTTGGTTTTTGCTGTGAAATGTTATGTGGTTTTAGATTATGCTCAGCAGAATATATTCATATAGCTGTTATAAACTTTTGCCTGGCAATCAGTAGAGAAAGGAAGAAGCAATGTAAATCAATTAGAGAGTTGCTGATTCACAAAATGTAAGAGTTTAATGGAAACTTTGGCCAGTACATTAGATGTTATTAAGTGCATGGAGTGGCATGCTTGGTGGATTAGCTGAGTTGGTTAGATTGAAAGATATGATGGGGAAAAGTCAGAGTCAAGCAGAAGCAAATACATGCAAGAAGCTGGGAGTTTTTCTTTTGGTTCTTAAAGCTCAATAATTTTTAAGAAATGGTTAATAGCAATTATAAAATAATAGCATCCTGTTATTATAGATAAGGTGTTTGAAATGCCTGATAATAAGTATGATTTGTTTATCAGTATAGCTAATTTAATAACATGGTATGAAGTTGTAAAATGTTTATAAAGGCCGTTTAGCTCTAATCCCCATCTCCCTTTAATGGGGAAGTACCTATTCAACCAAAGGGATGATGGTGGTGGTGGTTTAATTGGTAAGTCATGTCTGACTTTTTGTAACCCCATGGACTGCAGCCCACCAGGCTTCTTTGTCTGCGGGATTTCCCAGGCAACAATACTGGAGTGGGTTGCCATTTCCTTCTCTATGGGATCTTCTTGACCCAGGGATTGAGGGTCTCCTGCATTGCAGGCAGATTCTTTACCAACTGAGCTACCAGGGAGGGGGTGATAATTGGGTTTACTTCCAGAAGATCAGTGAGTTTATTGCTTCCATAAGGAAACTTCTAATTTCAGACAGCCCTGATTTGTAGAAAATCTTCTCTCTTTTTAACTTAAACCTACACCTTGGTAATTTCATCCTTGTGTCCCAGTTTTAGATCTACATAGAATAAATCAAATACCTTTTCCACATATCTTCACCTCTTTCATTAAATGAGAATGTTGCCATGCAGTCTGATTTTCCTTAGGCTAAACAGTCTTAGATCATTAACCATTATAAGCTTTCTTGATGGGCATCCTTTCTCCTTCTAAAGAATCTTTGACTTTTAAAAACTGTTTCCTTAAATACGTTATTAAGAACTGAATACTCTGGCAAGAGCAAAATACAAAATGCAGTTGGGACTATTACTTCAGTGGATTTGGAGATATTACTCCTATTAAAATTTATGTTATCTATATATGTTTTTGTTTTGGCACAATTATAAACAGTTGAACTTGCATCCAAATGAAACCCCAGGCCTTTACCCATGACTTCCTGTTAGACTATTTCTTCTTTCTCCATGATTTTTAAATAAACTTTTTAAGTTTCATGTAAAACTGTTCATTTATCCATATGAAACAGAATCTCATCAATTGCAACTCATATTCCAAGATACTATGATATCTCTAAATCTTCATTTAAATTTATATGATTTATTGATGACTCCTAGATTAGTGCACGCAAAAATTGATAGGTACGCCTTTTGTATCTTAATCCAAAATTATGATAAAATGCTGATTAGTACAGACTAAGAGTATTGAGTATACTCGCCTCAGGTCTGTAGCTATCATTTATCCACATTCTACTTGTAACTGTTCAAGTTGTTGTGAATCTATGTAACTGTACCATCTTCCAGTTCTTATTTCTCCAGGATTCCTCCAACAATGCTAAGAGAGAGTTTACCAAAATCTATTGACATTTAATAGTAAATATTCTTTTAAATTATTTTGAGTACAGAGAACCTTGTCTAATTATTACTTGATGGTCTTAGAAGAAGGTAATGACATTGTAAGGATCTAGTCTTTCTCTCTATTGTGGATCTGCTTTCTCCTGGGATGCACTAATTCTGATGCAACTTGTCTCTACATGGGAGTCTTGGGGATCTAGGATTATATACACAAACCTCCATGTATACTTCATATATGGCAGATAAAGGGGGCATTCTCTCAGTTGCCAGAATTCTCATTTTGTTTCTCTCTGTTTGATCTCTGTTCATTTTTGAACCAGTCCCTGTGCCTGAAAGATAAGATATTCTCCAATGTGATAAAGCCTATAAAAAATAAATTCTCCATAGTGAAGGTCAGAAGATTATTTGCTAATTGTATATGAAACTAAATATATTTTTACTTTCTTATTATAGCCAATTATTACAACTTTCTTTTCTAGAAGTTCTCATAAATCATGATTCTTTTTGGCATTACTTGTCCTCTCCCTTTTCTCAGTTTTCAAAAAAATTTTATCATGGAAAATTTGAAACATATACCAAAGTAGGCAGAATAGTGTAATGAACCCCTATCTATTGTCACCCATATTTAACAGTGATCAGTTATAACCCCAACCTAGGTTCATTTCCATCTCTTACTCCCTTAATATTATTTTGAATCTGCCCTCAGACATCCTATTCCTTAATTTATACATATATTATTGTATATCTCTAAAACCAAAGGACTCCTTTTAAAAATAACCATAAAATTATCTTAACTGAAAAATTCTCAGTAATTTCCTAGTATCATTAAATCATCATCAGTTTTCAAATTTTGTTAGAATTTTTATTTATGTGTATTATATATATATAACATTTCAGAATCCAAATAAAATTACAATGCTATGACTAGGTGATATCTTTTAAATCTTTTAATCTTCTGGCTTCCTTCTCTTCCATTCTTACTATTTTATTCTTATGTATAGTATCTATTATTTGTTTAATTTTATAATTTCTGTGTTGAAGAACTTGGCTCATTTGTTCTAGAGAATTAGCTGTACTCTAAATTTTGCTGATAGCATGCCCTTGGTAGAATTTAACACTACTTATTTTGTATAAATTGGTAGTCTGACATAGGGCTTGGTCAGATTGAGTGTCAAAGGTTGTCAGAAGGACTCTTTTATTACTGACGTCACATAATGCCTGGTTATTAGAAGTCCCTGATATTCACTGTCTATATCAATTATTGATCCATTTATTTATGGTGATATTTTACTTCACTCATTTCTTCTTTATTTATTACCCAGAATATTTCTATAAAAAGACACTTGCCTTTATCTTGATTTAGTTACCCTGTCTTCATATGATATGGGGAAGTTAGCATGAATATTTGGTTATTTCCTTTTATTCTTCAAATAAAAGATTTCAAAGAATACATTGAACCATTAAATAATGACCAATTAAAGATAAATTTTTCTTTTTTACTATTATTTGAACTAATAGTTTGAAATATGTTTAGTATGTTTTAATTCATTACAGTTTCAGTTCTAATTCTTGCACAAATTTTCCCATTTTTGATAGTGGGAGCCTTTCCAAATTGGCTCCTGAGTTATTCTGACCCCAAATCTAATAGTCTTTGACAGTTTCTCTAGTATGTCAAAATACTCTGGGCTCATACAGAAATGAATCAGCCATTTCTCTAAGTCCTGTTTCCTTTAAGTGCAAAATGGTATATAGAGGCTACAATGTTTACAATAGGAGTATGTATTGCTACTGGTTTAGATATTGTTTTTAAGTCTTTTCAGTGAACAAAGATAGGATTGCTTTTTAAAGATAAAATATATCATGAGTTTATTTTGATATTTCTATGAGTTTGAAAGTAAGAATAATAAGGGTTTTTTAAAAAATTATTGAAGCATGGTTGAGGTACAATATTATATAAATTACAGGAGTACAATAGTGATTCACAGTTTTAAAAGTCTGGGAAAATTAGACAGCTGGGAAACTGACAGCTGGGATAACTAGACAGCTACATGTAAAAGAATGAAATTAGAGCACTCCCTAATACCACCCACAAGAATAACAGGTTATTAACTTGGCTTCTTCTTTCAATTATATTACTTTTATTACATGGGAGGAAATGCCGCTCTCAGTGGTGGTGCTGGAAATGGTAAAATGTCCCATAATTTCTTATTTGCTTTATCCTCTTAACCCACAGATGTAAAAATCTACTACTGCACTACTACAAACAATTTTGATTAGTAAAATCATTTGAAAACCCTGTTTGCACTTTTTTTCTCTATAATATATTCTGCTAGTCATGTAACATTGAATTCAGTTCAGTTCAGTCGCTCAGTCGTGTCCGACTCTCTGCGACCCCATGAATTGCAGCACGCCAGGCCTCTCTGTCCATCACCAACTCCCGGAGTCTACCCAAACCCATGTTCATCGAGTCGGTGATGCCATCCAACCATCTCATCCTCTGTCATCCCCTTCTCCTCTTGCCCCCAATCCTACCCAGCATTAGGGTCTTTTCCAATGAGTCAACCCTTCGCATGAGGTGGCCAAAGTATTGGAGCTTCAGCTTCAACATCAGACCTTCCAATGAACACCCAGGATTGATCTCTTTTAGGAAGGATTGATTGGATCTCCTTGCAGTCCAAGAAACTCTCAAGAGTCTTCTCCAACACCACAGTTCAAAAGCATCAATTCTGCGGCGCTCAGCTTTCTTCACCGTCCAACTCTCACATCCATACATGACCACTGGAAAAACCATAGTCTTGACTACACGGACTTTTGTTGGCAAAGTAATGTCTCTGCTTTTAAACATGCTATCTAGGTTGGCCATAACCTTCCTTCCAAGTAGTAAGCGTCTTTTAATTTCATGGCTGCAATCACCATCAGCAGTGATTTTGGAGTAACATTGAATTACTGTGTTTTAAAATCTCTTGGAATGGGTCATTTAACTGAATACATATTTAGGTTTATTTTTGGCTTTCTTGTGGCTCAGCTGGTAAAGAATCTGCCTGCAATGCAGGAGACCTGGGTTCAATCCCTGGGTTGGGAAGATCCCCTGGAGAAGGGAAAGGCTTCCCACTCCAGGATTCTGGCCTGAAGAATTCCATGGACAGTACTGTCCATAGGGTTGCAAAGAGTTGGACATGACTGAGCAACTTTCACTTTTATTTTTAGTTGATATTGATTAATTTTAATATTTTTAAAGTTGGGAGGATATTTCTATAGTTTCTAACCAAAATATTTAAAAGATATGTTAAAGGAATTCAAGATTCTTTCCCTGTTCACTCTATTTTGTCTCTTCTCCTATCTGCTTACTGAAAAATTTATGATCTATTCTTCCATGAGTTGTTTTTAAGGTATTTCTTGAATATATAAAAACTTTAAGCTGGTTTTAACATGTTTGTGTCATAATTTAAACACTTGCTTAGTTCCTCTCACAACAAGATATCCCTGGCTTCTTTTGTACTGTCCCTACTCCAATCTTGAAATCAGTCATTTCTCCAAATAGCCTTGGTTTCTTGGGATGGAGAATGATATTTATAAATCAAGATATGAGGGCTAGGTATGCTCACTCATTAGCTTTGAGGTATCACTGTCTCTAGGCTGTCTTGGTGAACAGAGCTGGGGTATATATATACATATTTATATCTGTATTTATTTCTATAGTTATCTATCTATATTGAATTCCATAGATGTTCAATAGTACTTCCAATTATAATCCAAATACCACAGGATTCACTTTAGTTTTCTCCCTTTGAATGTTTGCAATTATTTTCTCTGACAGTGAGAAACCAGCCTTTCCTTATTGTTAATAGGTTTATTCACTTTGTTTTTTGTTTGTCTTTAAAAGCAGAGACATTACTCTGCCAACGAAGGTATGTCTAGTCAAGGCTATGGTTTTTCCAGTAGTCACGTATGGATGTGAGAGTTGGATGGTGAAGAAAGCTGAGCGCCGAAGAATTGATGCTTTTGAACTGTGGTGTTGGAGAAGACTCTTGAGAGTCCCTTGGACTGCAAAGAGATCCAACCAGTCCATCCTAAAGGAGATCAGTCCTGGGTGTTCATTGGAAGGACTGATGTTGAAGCTGAAACTCCAATACTTTGGCCACCTCATGTGAAGAGTAGTTGACTCATTGGAAAAGACCCTGATGCTGGGAAGGACTGGGGGCAGGAGGAGAAGGGGACGACAGAGGATGGGATGGCTGGATGGCATCACCGACTCGATGGACATGGGTTTAGGGAAACTTCGGGAGTTGGTGATGGACAGGGAGGCCTGGCGTGCTGCGATTCATGGGGTCGCAAAGAGTCGGACATGACTGAGTGACTGAACTGAATTGAACTGAACAAATATCACATTACTGCTGTTGCCTCTCCTACCTATATGACTGTCTTCTGTATTCCTCCTGTCTCTACGTGGGACCATCTTGTTGTGAGGAAGCTATTCTCATTCTGCCTGTGTTGGGATTCCCCATGCTAGGCCACTTGCCAAAACCTTCTTGTACATCCTACTCAGCACTTTCAGGTTCTGAAACTCCATGCTGGTCACTCCTTCCCCCCCTCTCGTGTGGATGTCATCGTCACTATCCTCAGGCTGACGCTTGTGTCAGGTCGCTGTTTTTCCACTTTTGTACCACTGTGCCGATGCCTACATTGCTTGGTTCCATCTAATGCCTTTCGGAGTGAGTTGTTCGGGTAGGGAAGAGAAGTGAAGAAATAAAACAAGAAAGAAGAGAAGGGGAAAGTGGAGAACTGACATTAGGCTATTTTTAAAAGAAATGTTTCTTGTAGTGCTGTCATGCATATTCTCCATGTTGACATTCAACATGTGCCAATTTTATGTGGGATGTAACTTGAGGGTTTTCTGCACATTATTTTGTTAGATATGATACATTGAATGTTTGAGCTGTAAATATAGTTACCTATAGAAACATCAGCTGAAAAACATTATACAGAAAGTTATGTATGTTTCATAAAGTTTGAGTATTAAAAACCAAGTGGCATTCTACTAGGAAAATATTAACTAAGGAGATGGCCAAACTGCACAGCAAAAAAATAATACTCCTTGACCAAATGGAATGTTATTTTAGATATATTAGGATGGTCAATAATAGGCAGTCTATTTACTAATCACCTCATTAATAGATTTTAAGAGAAATCTCATGTCATCTTAGATGATGAAAAGACATTGGATAAAATCTGTTCTTGACAAAAAAAATCCAGTTGTAAAATAGAAATATATTTATCTCATACTAAACACTAGTATCATGGTTATTGGTGAAATACTATAAAAAGTTTTACTAACATCAGAGCTAAAGAAGGATGCCCACTAATTCCCAGATAATTAAACTTTTTTCTCAGGAAATACAAATACAAACAGACAGTAAAAAGACACAGAACATGTACAAATAAAAAGCATAAGAATATAATTATCTGCAGATGTTATAATTGTCTACTTGAAAATCTAAGATAATTAACCGAAAAGACTATAAATAAAAATAATTCAATACGGTGTCATAATATAAAGTTAATATACCAAAATCAGTTGCCATTCTATAGATAAACAAAGTCAGTAAGAAAAATAATGATGGTTAAAAAGGTCCCATTTATAATAACAACAACAAAAACAGTACAGTTATAGTGATAAATTTAACAATGAATGTTCAAGAAGAAAATTTATAAACTTTATTGACAGTTGTAAAAGTTATCTCAAACAAATTAGAAAGCCTTTTTACCTTCTGTTTGCATAGGGCTACTCACTCACAAAGTTTTTTTTCTCTCAAATTAATATAAATAAAATATAAGTCCCCCAAAACATCAGCAGGTCTTATTTTAAGACCTAACCAATGTGATTCTGAAACTCATGGAAAAATTAAGAAAAAGATATATCCAAGAAAAACTTGAAAAAGAGATGTCACAGGGGAAAATTTTGGTATGAATCACTAATATATGAATAGACTGATTAATGAAATAGAAAAATGAGTCCAGAAATAGATTCAAATATTCTGGAATTTTAGTATATGTTAGAGATGAATTGCATTCAACAGTGGAGAAAACAAGTTATTTTGTAAATGGTTTTAGGACAACTGAATAAATTTGCAGAAAAACATTATTTTTTTCTTACTCTGAAGAAAGTTCTCTTAGATCAAACACTAAAATAAAAAAAAAATGAAACATAAAAGTTATAGAAGACAATATAATATAAAAGAATTATATTTATTAGAGTAGAAGCCTTTCTTAAATGCTACACAAAGTCCTAGAGACACTCATATCAGAGTGATAAACTAGATTTCATAAAAATTTAAGGAGCAAACTCAACAACAACAAAAACTTAAATTAAGTCAAATGACAATTGATCACCTGAAATATGTCCTATACATATCAGGTGCAGAATGTGAATTTTTATAATGCTTAAATTATACCTAGAAATTAATAGAGAATGACTGACAATGAGACTCTATAGAGGCTGCAAAGATTATATACTCTGACTCCAGGGAGGTCATTCATACAGAAGTGACTCTTACACACCTACTTAAGGCAGCCTTAGTCAGCTGCACAGTGGAAGTAGGGTTAAAGAAAACAACAAAATGATACACCAGACATAACTGTCTTGAAAAAATTTTAGGTTGTTCATTTAAAAACTGAAAATTGATTTTAAAATGGATTACTGTTTTTTATGGGCATTGCTGGTGGCTCAGAGGTTAAAGTGTCTGCCTGCAATGCGGGAGACCTGGGTTCGATCCCTGGGTTGGGAAGATCCCCTAGAGAAGGAAGTGGCTACCCACTCCAGTACTCTTGCCTGGAGAATCCCATGGACGGAAGAGCCTGGTGGGCTCCACGGGGTCACAAAGAGTTGGACATGACTGAGCGACTTCACTTTCACTGTTTTTTAAAAATTTATTCTCTCAGCAAAATTATACAGAAAAAAATTGACTAACAGAATAGTTGGGACTTCTTTGGCTGTCCACTGTGTACACATCGCCTTTCAATGCAAGGAGTGTGGATTCCATTCTGACCAGGGAGATGGGATCCCACATGCATTTTGGTAAAACAACCAAAAGATAAAATGGAAACAATATTGTAATAGTATTGTAAATTCAATAAATATTTAAAAAATGGTCCACTTCAAAAAAAAAGAAATAGTTACTTTCATATATCACTTGAGGAACACAAATTGGCTCAAGTTCTATGAGTTAGTTTGACAAACATTTATTAAAAATAAGATGTGAATATTGAAATTTTTCCATTTAAAATTAATTTTATTTATTGAAGTATAGTTGAGTATTAAAAGGCAAAAAGATAGGACACTGAAAGATGAACTCCCCAGGTTGGTGCCCAATATGCTACTGGAGATCAGTGGAGATAAAACTCCAGAAAGAACGAAGAGACAGAGCCAAAGTAAAAACAGCAGTTGTGGATATGACTGGTGAAGGAAGTAAAGTCTGATGCTGCAAAGAGCAATATTGCATAGGAGCCTGGAGTGTTAGGTCCATGAACCAAGGCAAATTCACTTCAGGGAGGCCTGGAGTGCTGCAGTCCATGGGGTTGCAAAGAGTCGAACGGGACTGAGTAACTGAACTGATAGTTGACCTATATTAGTTTCAGGTGTACAACTTAGTGATTTGATATCTTTATAGATTACACATCTAACAAAGCTATTATAAAACATTGACTATTTTTCCTGTGTGTATGTTACATCCCTGTGACTTACATATTTTATAGCTATCTGTTTTTACCTCTTAAGCCCTTTCACCTATTTCAGCTGGTTCAGCTCACTGCCATCTCCTGTGATAGGCTTTGTGTGGGTAGGATCATGTGCAAAGCTCTTTTCTATTGTTCTGGGTTCCAGAGCCCTGTGTCTTCACTCCTCCACTCACTTGAGTCACCCTTCCTGACACACTGGGGCCCTCTGGCCACACTCTCCTGCCTTTTCACTCTAGCAGCAGCCAGTCCCCTGGCTACTTTGTCTCCCAGTGGTCATCAGTCTGGCTGCAATCCAACTTCTCACTGATATTTCACAGCTGCATATTCCTGCCTTGCCTCAGAGCAAATTCATGTAAAAGGGGTCGTTAGAGGCTGAGAAGG
Source organism: Giraffa tippelskirchi (assembly GCF_054371585.1). Taxonomy (NCBI): domain Eukaryota; kingdom Metazoa; phylum Chordata; class Mammalia; order Artiodactyla; family Giraffidae; genus Giraffa; species Giraffa tippelskirchi. The sequence goes on from NC_137276.1 coordinate 171,456,145, forward strand.
AGCACAAGTACAGAGAACTTTTAATACTTAACAAAAGTAAGACCTTATTTAATTCTCCCATTTATACTCCAGAAAATAATTCCTTTATAGCATAGTCATTCATATCCAGCAACACTGTCATTACCTATCTTTTGACACAGTTCAAGCCCCAACAACTTAATCTAAGTCTTTTCTTATCCACAGTATGTCAAAGATGACAAAACTTCCTCCTATTTTGCTAAAGGCTGATTTTCTGCCTTCCCCAGGGCCAGTTACATAATTTATGTTTACTTAGATCTCAGAATTCACTCACATGGTACATGCCCAAACCACACGGTTTGGTGAGCATGCTCAAACCACACGGTTGAGAAGTTAGGTATCTCTACTGCTGCTAAGTTGCTTCAGTTATGTCTGACTCTGTGCAACCCCATGGATGGCCCCCCACCAGTCTCCTCTGTCCTTGGGATTCTCCAGGCACGAATACTGGACTGGGTTTGCCATTTCCTTCTCCAATGCATGAATGCATGTTAAGTTGCTTTAGTCGTGTCCGACTCTGTGCGACCCTATGGGCAGCAGCCCACCAGGCTCCTCTGTCTACAGGATACTCTAGGCAAGAATAAGGAACCTGCTTTCCCTGAAAGTGCCTGTCTGTGGAAGTGCCTGATCTGTATGATTTCTGCAGAGAGCCTCAAAGGATGCAATCATGGGGGGCACAGCAAATGAAGAAGTATTTAGGAGCAAGGACAAGCTGCTGAACCAGACCAGCCTGGGATGAAGGCAGACTCCTGCTTTCTGGGGGGAGGAGTAGGGGGAGGGCCCTTTGACTGGAGGATGAACAAAGCCATGTAATGAGGAAACTACCAGTTCTCCAGTTCTGGTGATGGGACCCAGAGGATATTAAAAGCTGAAAATGACTACATTTTTAGACAGAGTGTATTCAGCTGAACTTTTCTAAGTTAGGGAAACAGAAAACAGATAACATTTTTGTTCATCATCTTTATCTCATTTATTTAAAACCAAGTAATATGGGACTAAAAATTAATTAGAAGAGTAAACTTACTGTGATGAAAACCATGTAATAGATTTCTAAACTGAATTTTATGGGCTAAATATTTTTTATTACAGAGAATAATGGGTTTTAAAGAAATGGTTCCTGTAAGAGTGGCAAGAATTCAAGGGTGTTGGAAGCAACACCTGGTGATCTTTTTAATTTCCTTCCTAAGAGTTGTTCCTCAGTGCATGACCCTACTATCAGGTGAGTGGCTGTATATATCACTCAAATTAGTGTCTTTAAATTAATTAGCTGGAGTCAGTGTTTTATAGCCCCATTAGGATTTTAACTAGTTTATCTTTAAATAGTTGTATTTTTAATGTTTAGATAATGGATAAACAACACTAGTAAATAATTTAGTAATATACTCTGAGTCAAAGATGAAAAAAAAATCACAGACTTCAAACAATTAAATCACATTTTTAGTTACTTGTTCTTATTTGCTATGTATATGTCAGAGAATTCTCTGAGATAATGTCTGTTGGAAATACGTCAACTCTCGCATGGCCATCAGACCCTATTTAGATGGTTTCACTTGTCCTCAGTGTTATACTTTTTTCTTCGTCTCTGAAAAGGCTGTTCTTTGTCTGAGAACTGTATTCTCTCAGCCCACACTTACCCTTCCAGTTCCTTGTCTGACTCACTACTGTCACACTCGTGATGTACTGACAGGCTACCTACTGGCTCTCTCAAAAATGGGGAAGATTCTATCCTGTTTAACATTTAAGTGATCCATGAGCATACTTTTCTTCTTCTTTATATATTACAGTCATGCCCAATGATACCGATTAGAAAGCATTCCTTGGATATGATAGTTAGGCATGTCCACTGTCATTCCCTTCTTTCATCAGTCTCAACAGTGGGCAGTTTCATATCATATGACTTGTGCAATGAAATGTGCTGCCAACGTATCTTCCCTGCCACCTTATTCCATGGACCTCACTAAATTATATGCCCAAGTAATAGTGTTCTTAAGTGTACTTGTACCACTTCTCAAATTGCCCTTTTGAAAATCCATGTGCTACTTTCACAGGAAACATCTGTTCCATCCCCCCATCTTCTTTTTTGTCTGTTTGACAGTGACATAGCTAGAAGGTTGTGTAGCATAGCAGAATAAACCTTGGTTTGGGATGAAAAACACTTCATCTCTGATTCTGAATTTTCTACTTTTTAGTAATTTAAGCCCCATAACCTTTGTTTTTCCCACCTGGAAATTGCAAATAATAATATCTATATCATGAGTTCATTTGGACAGCTTTTAATACAGATGAGTCTCATTTAATACAGATGAGTCTGACTGGTGTGCAATATAGTAGTGGCAATTATCGATGCAAGGAAATTCATGAATTTTTAAAGTAAATTTAGTATAAAGGAAAGGATCACAGACACAAATCAGGATGTGACTTCTGTTCATAAGAGAGAGAATGAGGACCTATCTTAGTCTCTTTGGGGCTGTTACAAAACACCATAATATGGGTGGCTTATAAATGACCCACTCCAGTGTTGTTGCCTGGAGAATCCCAGGGAGGGGGGAGCCTGGTGGGCTTCCGTCTATGGGGTCGCACAGAGTCGGACACGACTGAAGCGACTTAGCAGCAGCAGCAGCAGCAGCATAAATGACAGACAGGTATTTCTCACAGTTTTGGAGGCTAGGAAATCTACGATCAAGGTGCCCACATATTCAGTGTCTGGCTGAGGCCCACTTCTTGGTTGATAAACTGTGTCTTTTCTCTGTGTGCTCAACTGGTGGAAGGGGAGAGGGATCTTTCTGGGATTTCTTTTATAAGAGCACAAATCCCTTTCGTGAGTACTCCATCACCCTGGTGAGCACACCTAGTCACTTCCAGAGCGCTCACTTCTAGATACTATCACATTGGGAATTAGGATTCAACATATGAATTTTGGGGGTATACAACCATTCAGACGATAGTAGGATCTTAAGTGTAAGCAATAAAAGAGAGTATATGATACACATGAGATATCTTATGGTGACAACTTAAAGGTACTTGTTTAAATGATCAAAAGAATGGTGATAACTTTCTTGCTGTTATCTAATGCCAAGATAGTATTAATCAGAGTAGAGAATAAGGAGAACTGGCTACTAAAAAATATATATTATATATATAATATAAAATTTAAAAATATATAAAATAAATATATTTAAATATTAAAAAAAGAGATGAGACAGCACTAAGTTGTGTCCTACTCTTGTGATCCTATGGACTGTAGCCTGACAGGCTTCTCTGTCCTTGGGATTTTCCAAGAAAGAATACTGGGATAGGTTGTCATTTCCTTCTCCAGGGGATCTTCCCCACCCAGGAGAGGAATTGAACCCAGGTCTCCCTCATTGCAGGCAGATTCTTTACTGACTGAGCTTATATATATATATATATATATATATATACATATATATATATATATATATATATATACACACACACACACACACACACACACATATATGCAACCAATCCACCCTAAAGGAGATTAGTCCTGGGTGTTCATTGGAAGGACTGATGTTGAAGCTGAAACTTCAATACTTTGGCCACCTGATGTGAAGAGCTGACTCATTTGAAAAGACCCTGATCCTGGGAAAGATTGAGGGCAGGAGGAGAAGGGGATAACAGAGGATGAGATGGTTGGATGGCATCACCGACTCAATGGACATGGATTTGGGTGGACTCCGGGAGTTGGTGATGGACAGGGAGGCCTGGCGTGCTGCAGTTCATGGGGTTGCAAAGAGTTGGACACGACTGAGCGACTGAACTGAACTGAACTGAAATGATATATATAGTGTTTCAGATGGCAAAGAATCTCCCTGCAATGCGGGAGACCTGGGTTCAATTCCTGGGTTGGGACGATCCCCTGGAGAATGGAAAGGTTACCCACTTCAGTATTCTTGCCTGGAGAAACCCATGGACAGAGGAGCCTGGCAGGCTACAGGCCATGGGGTCACAAAGAGTCAGACATGACTGAGCAACTTTCACTTTCATTCATATATAAATATATATAGCTGGTTTTGAATGTGTTAAGTTTGATTTGTCTGTAGGACATAGTGGATTCATGAAGCATCTGACTAAGAATTGGATATATAGCTCTGAATCTCAGGAGAGGTTTCTGCGCTGGAGAATCATGATTTGTCATTACTACCAAGTGGGAGATGAAGCTATCAGAATTTGTGAGGCCACCAAGGGGACCACATGGAATGAGACAAGCAAGGTTCTAATTGTTTAACTCAAGAAGTTTTCAATTTCATGTTTCAAGTCCCAGTGTTCAGGATTTAAAAAATTACATTGCTCATTCAGTTTGTTTTTCTGTGATATGTGTGGAGTGTCCCCAGATACTAACATATGCAAAACGGTATCAAATTGGGTGCAGCACTTGCATAGTGTCACTGGATACCTGAGTCTTTAACAATTTACTGGGCTTTACTAATTTGCTATAAATATTTCTTTGCCATTGACCAAAATAGAAATCATTGCATTGATAACTGGAGAAGGAAATGTGAATCCACTCCAGTATTTTAACAGCTTTGTGGAAAAAAAATATTTTTAAAATCAGGAAGCAGATTACAATTATAACATTGAAATGTGGAAAACATATGCACTTTGGAGTTGAATAAGTACAATGTACTTGTATAACAGTGCCAGGAAATTTAACTTGTAACTTTGTAAAGGACACTTCCATGAAATGAGAACTATGTATATTTCACTACACAGATAATTTAAGCAAATGTGAATACTTTATGGCAAAAATTCATTATCAGATTTTAGTGTTTCTTAACTAAAATGGTAAACCTCTACAGGAAAATTTAAGGGAATAGTCGTTGATTCTGTAGACTTTTTTTTTTTCTTCTTCCAGTGTTCTAAACTATGATTATTCATTTCCCTTAGAGGAAAGTCTATAAAACTTCATTTGTGGACTGTTTGTGTATGTCAATTATAGTATGTGACTACCCAGAATATTTTCACTGTATCTCTTACTGAGGGAGTTTTTCCAGGTGTGAAGTAAGAGGGAACAGAGTTCTCGAGACCACCTTTACTTCTGTCACTGACTGTAAGATTCCGGGGTGTTCCGCAAACCACACTCTAAGTAATTCATTAGACTCATGAAACACTCCAAAAGCTGTTAAACTTACATTGATGTTAATTACAGGGAAAGCAGATAGATCAAAATCAGCTGATGGAAGAGATGGATAAGGTAGAGACCAAACACAGGGCTTCCGGGCCCCCTCTCCCTGTGTTGTCAGGACAGAGTTGTTTTCTGGCATTATGAAGCATCACCAGCCAGAGAAGCTCTCCTGAGTCTTGGTGTCTAGTGACCTTATCAGAGCTCTGTCTTGTGGGGGTGGTTGACCATCCACATGACTGACCTGTTTCCAGATCCTCAGTGGGTCAAGTTGTGTGACCAAAAATACCCACCCCAAGTCACACTGTTGGTGTGGCTTCCATGCCCTACCCTGCACCATATTGTTCCCATCTTGTTGGCTCAGGGACCACAGGAAAACATAGACATTCTTGTCAGGCATGACATTTTAAGGATTTAGAGATTATCTCCCAAATGCTGAAGGCAAAAGACAGACCTCTCTTTAGTCGAGGTTAAATTCTTCACTGTACACAATTCTCCTGTTTTCTCTGGTGGCTCCTCCCCTTCTCTTTGTGAAGGAGCTAGTATTTATGTGTCTTATACTTTGTCTGCTGGGGTGGAAAATGTCATCCAGCTTGACCAGTCAGCAGTTTCCATGGGAATTTTGTTTTGGACATAGGGATGTAATCTACAGTGTCTTTCAGTTACCACTCTGTTATGTGATTGGCTTTCCTGGTGCCTGTAATGCAGGAGACCCAGGTTTGATCCTTGGGTTGGTAAGATCCCCCTGGAGAAGGAAATGGTTACCCATTCCAGTACAGTCCGTGGCGTCGCAGAGTTGGACACAACTGAGCAACTTCACACTTTTTTATGTGAATGAAGTCTTAGTGCAACAGAAGAAATCAGAGAAAACTGGAGAGAAGTAGAGAGACAGAAAACAAAAGAGGGATATAGACATGAAGATGAAAATAGGAGTGAAATCAGACACCACCACCCCCGCCCCCCACCTTGAGGCTTTGTGTCAGTGTGAGGCTACATCTTGGTCAGTTGTATATAGTATATATCAAGCGTGCATGCTGCATCTCCAGCATCTTCTGGATCTCCTGCTTTGGCACATAGGTTCTTTACTGCTAGCACCACCTGAGAAGTCCAGTATAGGGCATATATACAGTTAAATCTCCTTCTTTACCTCCAATATTTTGGAGTAGAGTTTTTCACCTATAACAGAAAGGCCTCTGACTAATTCAAAGGTCCAAAGTATAACCATCAGTTATTGTTGGGAAGCAGTTGAAACTAGAGAGCTCACTGACAATTGAAACAGTTAGGTCTAGGTGGAGTAATAAATGGGCCATTCTTTTCTGTTAAGTTCTTATGACCTAATCCCTAGAGTATGAATCCTTTTTCATAGTGAAACTCCCCGTCTCTGGCTTTACTTCTCAGCTTGGTCCTGCATCCTTAATAAGAGACACTACGTGTGTGTTTACTGAGTTTCTAATAAGGCTTTAGAGGAAAGGTTGCATCAAAAGTTCCAGAACGTCTGTATGCATCTAATTTGCCATTAGACCCTCCTGTATCAACCCATTCATTAAACGGTAACTCGTGAAAGAAGAAATTTGCTAAAACAGATTTTGGAAACAGAAGTGGAGCTTAAAATAACAATGTTTAATATAAAATGTGTTAAAAGTTAGCAGTGGTTCTAAAGTATATCCATGCCTCTCTGGTGTTTAGGTCTTGTAAAAAATAGATGTAACCTATGTTTCAAACTTTATTTATGTATGTAGACCAGGAACACCTGTTTTAGGAGTAATACCGTGGGCCTACTTCTGACAGAACAACTTGGAGAATGTACTCTTTCTAACATATGGTGTCTTATCTCACACATGTAATATGCAACACAGCTTTGTAAAATTAGTGTACGTAGGCATACACTCCTCATACAGAGCTCTGGCATGTAGGCCTTCATGGTTTTGATTCAGAAATACGTAACAGTGGTCTTGGACAGTTGGTGATGAATATGTAGCTTTATGTACTCCTGTTCACAAAACTAACTGAAGGAATGCCCAGATGTCCATTAGGAATAGAATGAATTAACTGTATTATAGACATACAATAAATGTCATACTGCAATGAACATGATGAATTATAGATGCATATAACAAGAATGAATCATAAGAGATAATATTGAATTAAAGAAGCCAAACATCATATAATAAATATTTTATTATTCTCCTTACATAAACTTCAGAAAACAGGTAAAATTAAACTACATTGTTTAGGAGTATGCAATTTGGTTAGCAAACTATATGATACATATGCAGAAATTAAATCCCATGAAGTTCAGTTGTATTGGTACTCCGAGGGAGGAGGGAATGGATTTTGTTTGAGAAGGAACATGCAGAGGGCATCTTGAATCCTGTTGATATTTAATTTTTTTTTCTTGCCTTGGACAAAGGTTAAATAGGTGTCTAATTTACAGTTCATTAAATTGCACATTTATGCTTTATGTACTTTTCTGTATATTTGTAATATTCCAGATAAAAGAGGTTTTAAAAATGACAGCAAGATGGTCCCTGGTACAGAAGAAGGAAAGAGACAAGAAGAGAAGTCTGCCACTCCTTGTCTCCATACAGGACTGACTGAGCCCTGGATTTTTCTTCCAGTGATGTGACCTTGGGGTGACCGAGATCTCAGAGGGGAAGATAAGAGAGAGTGGTTCTTGCCGAGAAGGGAACAGAACCGTGGGCTGTTTTCTGAACGCCCTTTTTAATCTCCAGGGTGAGCATACTGGGTGTCTGCCCAGTAACACCTCCCCATAGCAGTGTGTGCCCACTATAGACTCTGTTTATAAGGGCCCTGGACTTCCCTGGTGGCTCAGATGGTAAAGAATCCACCCACAGTGAGGGAGACCTGGGTTTAATCCCTGGTTTGGGAAGATACCCTGGAGAAATGAACGGCTACCCACTCCAGTATTCTGGCCTGAAGAATCCCATGGACAGAGGAGCCTGGCAGGCTACAGTTCGTGGGATCACAAAGAATCAGACACTGAATGAGCGACTTTCACTTTTCATAAGGGCCCTGCTCTGTCTACTCACCCTCCCACCAGTTCTCTTGGCATAAAACCCAGACAGAAAGGGACTCACTTAAAGCCCTAAGCTAGCACCTTGACCTCTCCCTGAAGCTTCCTCCTCTCGGATGGGCCCCAGCCTTCCCTTTTGCATCGGATAAGCTATGCCTACCTCCCTTGGCCTGGTGGGAGGTAGGCACAAATCCTCTCAGTTTGCATCACATGCTTGAGCCATTTTTCTTTTTCTCTATTCCACAGTATGGCTCCCCAGGGATGGAGGAAAAAGAAAGTAACTCCTGCTGTGGCTATTGGAAGTCATCAGCAAGCTCCCCACACTGGGCCCTTCTGTTCTAAAATGTGTCTGGCAAATCCCCTAGCAACAGAATTAGTGACTCCCACTAGAATTCTCTGGGTATAGAACCAAGTTGACTGAAATGATAATGTGGACTTCCTTGCTCAGAAATTATGACGGGAGTTTGCTGTATGGCTCAGGAAACTCAAACGGGGCCTCTGTATCAACCTAGAGGGGTGGGATGGGGAGGGAGATGGGAGGGCGCTTCAAAAGGGAGGGGATATATGTATACCTATGGCTGATTCATGTTGAGGTTTGACAGAAAACAGAAAAATTATGTAAAGCAATTATCCTTCAATAAAAAATAAATTAATTAAAATAAATTATGATAGAGAAAATCTAAGACTGTTTTGGACTGAGGGAATCTGTGGTAGAAAATGCATTACTTTGTAATTTTTTTCCAGCTTGAGTACAGTTTTGGATATTTCATAAAATAATTCCATAATTACCTTTGGAAGGAACCCTTACATGGTAGAAATAACACTGATCCCTCTGGGGAGGTCAAGATGTGTAGATAGGAGTCCCTTCCTCTGTAAAGAAAAGTATCTATTGTTAGGTAAGTGAGGGCAAGATAAGAAGCAACAAGAAGAACACAAGTTAGAACATGAAAGGAAAGAAACTGCTTAGAGTTCAAAGGAGGCAGAGATTGCATTAATTCAGAGAAAACAATATAGACTTCAGAGAGAAGAGGGCATCTGGTGTGGACTTGTAGTATGAGTTGTTTATCAATCATCACAGAAGTTTCAGTGTAGAGAGAACAATACAAGTAAGGGCAAAAAGGCAAGGTATTCAGGGCTTAGTCTAGGGTGCCTGGGGTACTTGGTCATGGACAAGGAAGCCTTGGGTCATTATAGTGAAAGCACTGGGACCAGAGGATGAAATGCTGTGAATATACGACTGAAGAACTTGGTCTTAAGTTGGAATGCAGCATAGGTTTACTGAAGTTTTGGGATAGGAGATTGTGAATACTAAACATATATATTGTTAGAATATGTCTTATTTCTCCTCATGTCTGCTTTTATGGGATGTAACAGTAGTGGTTTACCTTTCTTCTTTTTAAAAATTATATATCTTGTTATTTTCTTATATTTCTTTTTTTTTCCAATTCTTTTTTAAGAAACAAGTAGATATTGTCCTTTTCTGCTCTTGGTTGGCCACAAATAGAAAAACACCTACTATTTCTTCAGACTCTTGATTTGTGGAGCATATCCTCCAGGCTTATGGTTACTTTTGTGTTATGACACTCATATTGAAAACATATATTTCCTAGTTTTGTCTTCCAAGAGCCATAATACCCCAGGAGCAATCAGCATACCCAGCATCCAGTTCTTGGTTTATCAATACCATTCTCCAATAAAAGGAACTAGGCTCCTTGAAAAGGTATTTGATTGCAGAGTCAGGGCAGGGAAAATCCAAAATAGATACGGAAAATTTAGTAGTTGTAGAATTAATGAAATCCAGTTCATACAACTCAAGGTTTAGGATTTAGGAACTCTTGGATATTCTAGAAGGTTTTCGATTTTTGCTTATAATCATTTTTCTTTCTTACTGTACCTGGAATTCCAGTTCATATGATAAAATCTTTTATTTTGAAATAATTTAGACTTCAAGAATTAATTATAAGAACAGTACAGAGAGTTCTTATTTATTCGTCACCCAGCTTTCCCTCAGGTTGACATCTTATATAACCATAACACAGTTATCAATACTGTTTTCTAAATTAAATCCTTTTATTTGATTTTCACCAGTTTTTCAATAAATATCCCTTTTTAAGTCTCAGGTTTCAATCTAGGATCCCTTATTGCACTTTATTTTCCCGGGCTCCAGAATCACTGCAGATGGTGACTGCAGCCGTGAAATTAAAAAAACACTTGCTCCTTAGAAGAAAAGCCATGACAACCCTAGACAGTGTATTAAAAAGAAGAGACATTACTTTTCTGACAAAGGTCTGTCTAGTCAAAGCTATGGTTTTTCTAGTAGTCATGTATGGATGTGGAGTTGGACCATAAAGAAAGCTGAGCACCAAAGAATTGATGCTCTTGAACTATGTTGCTGGAGAAGACTCCCAAGAGTCTCTTGGTCTGCAAGGAGATCAAACCAGTCAATCCTAAAGGAAATCAGCCTGAATATTCATTGGAAGCACTGACGGTAAAGCTGAAGCTCCAATACTTTGGCCACCTGATGCAAAGAACTGACTCATCTGAAAAGACCCTGATGCTGGGAAAGATTGAAGGCAGGAAGAGAAGGGGATGACAGAGGATGAGAAAGTTGGATGGCATCACCAATTCAATGGACATGAGTTTAGCAAGCTCTGGGAGTTGGTGATGAACAGGGAAGCCTGGCTTGCTATAGTCTATGGGGTTGCAAAGAGTTAGACATGACTAAGTGACTGAACTGACTGATTGCACTTAATGGTCATATGTCTTTGGTACCTTAATACCACAGTCTTTCCTTGACTTTGATGAACCTGAAAGTTTTGAAGAGTAGTGATCAGGTATAGAATGTTTCTCAGTTTGGATTTGCCTAACTTTTTTTTTCATAGTTAGATGTAGGTTATGTGTATTTCACAAGTGTTCTGCAGAGGTGATGCAGCTTTCTTAATGCAGTATATCAGGGGCTAATAGAACTGCTCACTGGTCATGTTAACCATAATCACTTGGTGTCTTCCAGGACTTCTCCACTGTAAAATTACAAATTTTTCTTCACAATTTTTAAATATTTGGGGTAAATGCTTTGAGACTATGTGAACATCTTGTTCTTAAATTCTCATCAGTAGGTCTTGTTCTAATAGTAATGTTTGATTTCCCTAATTCCATCTACATTTAGTAATTGGAATGCTTCTGTAAGGAAGCATTTGCAAACAAAGATCCGTCTAGTCAAAGCTATGATTTTTCCAGTGGTCATGTATGGTTGTGAGAGTTGGACTATAAAGAATGGTGAATGCTGAAGAATTGATGCTTTTCAACTGTGGTGTTGGAGAAGACTCTTGAGAGTCCCTTGGACAGCAAGGAGATCAAACCAGTCAATCCTAAAGGAAATCAGATCTGAATATTCATTGGAAACACTGATCCTGAAGCTGAAACTCCAACACTTTGGCCACCTGATGCAAAGAACTGACTCACTGGAAAAGACCCTGATGCTGGGCAAGACTGAAGGCAGGAAGAGAAGGGGATGACAGAGGATGAGATGGTTGGATGGCACCACTGACTCAATGGACATGAGTTTGAGTAAACTCTGGGAGTTGGCAATGGACAAGGAGGCCTGGCATGCTGCAGTCCATGGGATCGCAAAGAGTCGGACATGACTGAACAACTGAACTGAACTGTAAGTAAGAATTATCCCCCCCACCTTAATTTACCACATCAATGATTTATTTTTGTCATTATGGTGTCACTGATATTTATTCTTTGATTGATTATGATCCAATATTATTGTTATTTATATTTTTGCTCAAAATTTTCCAGTTTTGGTCCTCGAGTGCTCTTACAGGTTGACTCTGGTGTTCTTTTCATGTATTATCACTCTCTTCTCCATTTTTGAGTACTTCCTTACCCTCTAGACCACTGGATGTTCCAGGATTCTATTGGATTTTCCCCAGGTGTAGAATTAACTACTTCTCTAAAGAGCCTGATTCCTTTTATTGGAAGTAGTATTTATAAACCAAAATCTAGGTGCTAAGTGGGCATATTGCTATTGAGGTATCATTGCTGTCAGAAAACAGAGCTAAGAATTATCTCTTTGTCTACCAAACTGTGTGCACATACCACAGATATGTTTATTAATGTGTCAATATATCTGAATAGATATTGCAAAATATACCCCTCCAGACTCCATGAGTTCACACTGATACCTCTAATTCCAATCTAGCAACTCTGGATTCATTATAGCAATCTACCTTTGCTTACCTATAACTTCTTCCTCCAACAGTGAGAAAGCTGGCTATTCAATATCTATATTTCCCTATGCCTATTGTTTAACCTTGTATACATAGAAAGTGGCTTCAAAATTACTCTTGTGCATAAGGCTGTGAAAAACATTGCTACAGTGTTTGTGTACAGTCCTTTTTTTGTCTTTAATATTAAAACATCCAGTCAGAACAAAGATTTTCTAAGTCAGTTAGGTCGACTCATTTCTCCCCAACCACTTCAATGTGGTTATGTCATTCATTCAAATTACAGTTCAGTGCATTTGCCACAGTCTGCATTCCATCTGTAGTTCTCCTCACAGTCTGGTTGATATTTTAAAATTTAAATGAAACAGAATTCACTCTTTGTGTTACACAGTTCTGTGGTTTCTGAGAAATGCAGAGAATACCAAAGAGAACAATTCCATCACCCCAAAATTTTTCTTTTGCTGCCCCTTTTTAGTCGACTTATTCTCCATACAACCCCCAACAACAGTGATCTGAGTCTCAATAGTTTGGGCTTTTCTAAAATTTACACAAATAGGATCATATAGATTTGAGGGCCTGGTCACTTTTTTATGAGCAAAATTTACTTAAGATTCATGAATCAGTTGTTCTTTTCATTGCCATTTAGTGTTCCATTGTATGGAATAGTTTGCTTATTCACTCGCTGAAGTATTAATATATCAGACTTGTTACCAGGATTTTGTGCTTAAAGATGAAGCATCTATAAATGTTAATGAACAGGCTTTTGTATGAACATAATTTTCACAAAACTTTACAATATAAGTTCATTTGATGAATAGGAGTAGGATTGCTGGATAGTAGGGCAAATGTATGCATAATTTGTTAAAACAAATGAAAAAAAAAAACTGTTTCCTAAAGTGGCTGTATCATTTTGTATGACCCTTAACAATGAATGATAGTACCATTTATTTTCTATCCTGACTGGCACTTGTTTTGTTTTATTTTTAAATATGGTCATTGTCATAGGTGTACAGTTAGTATCTCATTGGGATTTCAATTCGCATTTCCCTAGTGGCTAATGATGTTGAACCTCTTTTTTATATGCTTATTTACCATCTGTATATCTTCTATGTTTAAATAGAACAGAACTTTTGCCTATTTTTACGAAGAGGTTTTCATACTGGTGAGTTTTGAGAGTTCTTTCTATATTATTAATATGCCTTTTATCAGATATACAGCTTTCAAATATTTTCTGTCAGCGTATAGCTTGCCTTACTTTCTCTTAACAGTACCTTTCATTGAGAAAACAATTATAATATTTACAAAGTACAGTTTATCAATTTTCCTTTTATGGGCTCTATTTCAGGTATCATATCTAAACATTTTTACTAAATTAAAATTCATGAAGATATTTTCCTCTTTGCTTCTAGAAGCTTTATGGTTGTACTTCTTTTTTTTTTTTCATTTAGATCTATTTTGAGTTATTTTGTGTAAAGTGTTTTTGTGCATGTGGGTGTGTAATTGTTATAGTACCATTTGTTGAAAAGATTATTTTTTCTTCTTCAATGAATTGCTTTTGCACCTTGATCAAAATTCAGTTAACTGTGTATGTCTATTTCTGGGCCCTCTGTTTGGATCCATTGACCTTTGTGCTAATTATTTTTCCAAACCATATTTTCCACATGTAGTTTTATGGTAAGTCTTGATATCAAATAGTATAACACATCCTACTTTGTTGTCCTTTGCCCAAAATGTTTTGACTATTCTATTTCCTTTGCATTTTGGTGTATATTTTAGGATAGGCTAGTTGATATCTATTTTATCAAATTGGAAAGAATTGATAACTAATCAATATTTAGTTTGACAACCCATATAGTTTGACAATCCAATTTCTCTCTTCATTTAGTTAAGTTTCCTTTGTTTTTTTTTTTTCTTTCAGTGTTTTGTAAGTTTTCGTCTACGTAAATTTGATAAAATAAAATTGAAGTATTTCAATTTTTGTGGTATTTTAAGTGGCATTTTAAAATTTAGGATTCTGACTATTCATTACTAGTCTGTAGAAATATAGTGGATTTTGGCATATTGACCTGTGCCCTTGCTGAGTTCTTGTAGGGTTAATTTCATTCAGGGTTTATTTGTAAGTTATTTGGGATTTTCTGTACACATTAATATTTCTTTGGTGGATAGGTACAGTTTAATTTTTTTCCTTTCCAATCCATATGCTTTTTGTTTTCCCCACTATATTATATTGGCTAGGATTTACATTTTGGATAGGAGTACTGAGAGAGGACATCTTTTCTTTGTCCTCAGGCTTATGTGAAAAGCCCTAAGTCTTTCACCATTGCATATGATATCAGTGACAGGTTTTATGTAGACACCTTTTTATCATTCATCAATTATTGCACTTTCATCATGAATGAATGTTGAATTTTGTCATATTCTTTTTCTCCCTCTATTGCAATGACCATGTGATTACTCTGCTTTAGTCAGTTAATAGAGTAGATGTGATTGATTTTCAAATCTTAAAGTAGAGAGAATTGATCATTTCACCTTTATTAAATGTTTGGTAGAATTTGTTAGTAACACCATCTGGGTATGGAGTTTACTTTGTAGTTATCAAATTTTGAAATAAATATCTTTAATAATACAGTGCTATTGAAGTTATTATTTTCTTCTTAAATGGGTTTTGTTTAACTTACAAAGAGTTGGCCCATTTTTAGCTACTTTGTCAAACTTATTGGCATAGGTTTACTATAATATTTCCTTATTATTCCAAGTAATAATAAGTGCTGAAGAATAATAATGAGTGCTGAAGAATTGATGATATTGAACTGTGGTGTTGGAGAACACTCTTGAGAGTCCTTTGGACAGCAAAGAGATCAAACCAGTCAATCCTAAAGGAAATCAGATCTGAATATTCATTGGAAACACTGATCCTGAAGCTGAAACTCCAACACCTTGGCCACCTGATGCAAAGAACTGATTCACTGGAAAAGACCCTGACGCTGGGCAAGATTGAAGGCAGGAGGTGAAGGGGATGACAGAGGATGAGATGGTTGGATGGCATCACTGACTCGATGGACATGAGTTTGAGCAAGCTCTGGGAGTTGGTAATGACAGGGAAGTCTGGAGCACTGCAGCCCATGTGGTAGCAAAGAGTCAGACACGACTGAGTGACTGAACTGAACTATTATTCCAAGTACTGCTTTGCCTGGATTGTAATGACCTTTCACTGACATACTTCCAATTCTTGCAGCTCATCTTTTTTGCTCCTCCATACCCTTCTGTCAGTGGCTGCAGTACCTTTTCCAGTTCTGCACCACAAAGGAGACTTCCCCAGAATGTTCTCAATGTTTTCTGTGAATATATGTTACATATATATACATTCAGATTTAAATTGAAGAAAGTAGGGAAAACAACTAACCATTCAGTTCAGTTCAGTTCAGTCACTTAGCCATGTCCGACTCTTTGTGACCCCATGAAAGACCATTCAAGTATAACCTAAATCAAATCTTTAATGATTATACCGTGGAAGTGAGAAATAGATGTAAGGGACTAGGTCTGATAGAGTGCCTGATGAACTATGGACCAAGGTTCATGAGATTGTACAGGAGACAGGGAGCAATGCCATCCCCAATAAAAAGAAATGCAAAAAAGCAAAATGGCTGTCTGAGGAGGCCTTACAAATACCTGTGAAAAGAAGAGAAGAGAAGCAAAAAGCAAAGGAGAGAAGGAAAGATATACCCATTTGAATGCAGAGTTCCAAAGAATGGCAAGGAGAGATAAGAAAGCCTTCCTCAGTGATCAATGCAAAGAAATAGAAGAAAACAATAGAATGGGAAAGACTAGAGATCTCTTCAAGAAAACTAGAGATACCAAGAGAACATTTCATGCAAAGATAGGCTCAATAAAGGACAGAAATAGTATGGACCTAACAGAAGCAAAAGATATTAAGAAGAGGTGGCAAGAATACCCAGAAAAACTGTACAAAAAAGATCTTCACAACTCAGATAATCATGATGGTGTGGTCACTCACCTAGATCCAGACATCCTGGAATGTGAAGTCAAGTGGGCCTTAGAAAGCATCACTATGAACAAAGCTAGTGGAGGTGATGGAATTCCAGTTATCCTGAAAGATGATGCTGTGAAAGTGCTGCACTCAATATGCCAGCAAATTTGGAAAACTCAGCAATGGCCACAACACTGGAAAAGGTCAGTTTTCATTCCAATCTCAAAGAAAGGCAATGCCAAAGAATGCTCAAACTACCACACAATTGCACTCATCTCACATGCTAGTAAAGTAATGCTCAGAATTCTCAAAGTCAGGCTTCAATAGTACATGAACCATGAACTTCCAGATGTTCAAACTGGTTTTAGAAAAGGCAGAGGAACCAGAGATCAAGTTGCCAACATCTGCTGGATCATCGAAAAAGCAAGAGAGTTCCAGAAAAACATCTATTTCTGCTTTATTGACTATACCAAAGCCTTTGACTGTGTGGATCACAATAAACTGTGGAAAATTCTGAAAGAGATGGGAACACCAGACCACCTGACCTGTCTCTTGAGAAACCTGTATGCAGGTCAGGAAGCAACAGTTAGAACCGGACATGGAACAACAGACTGGTTCCAAATAGGAAAAGGAGTACATCAAGGCTGTATATTGTCACCCTGCTTATTTAACTTCTATGCAGAGTACATCATGAGAAACGCTGGGCTGGAAGAAGCACAAGCTGGAATCAAGATTGACGGGAGAAACAGCAATAACCTCGGATATGCAGATGACACCACCCTTATGGCAGAAAGTGAAGAAGAACTAAAGAGCCTCTTGATGAAAGTGAAAGAGGAGAGTGAAAAAGTTGGCTTAAAGCTCAACATTCAGAAAACTAAGATCATGGCTTCCAGTCCCATCACTTCATGGCAAATAGATGGAAAAACAGTGAAACCAGTGGCAGACTTTATTTTTGGGTGCTCCAAAATCACTGCAGATGGTGACTGCAGCTGTGAAATTAAAAGATGCTTACTCCTTGGGTTACGACCAACCTAAACAGTGTATTAAAAAGCAGAGATGTTACTTTGCCAACAAAGGTCCATGTAGTCGAGGCTATCGTTTTTCCAGTAGTCACGTATAAATGTCAGAGTTGGACTGTGAAGAAAGCTGAGTGACGAACAATTGATGCTTTTGAACTGAGGTATTGGAGAAGACTCTTGAGAATCCCTTGGACAGCAAGGAGATCCAACCAGTCCATCCTAAAGCAAATCAGTCCTGAATATTCATTGGAAGGACTGATGTTGAAGCTGAAACTCCAATACTTTGGCCACCTGAGGTGAAGAGCTGACTCATTGGAAAAGACCCTGATGCTGGGAAAGATAGAAGGTGGGAGGAGAAGGGGATGACAGAGGATGAGATGGTTGGATGGTATCACTGACTCAATGGACATGAGTTTGAGTAAACTCTGGGAGTTGGTGATGGACAGGGAGGCCTGGTGTGCTGCAGTCCATGGGGTTGCAAAGAGTTGGACATGACTGAGTTACTGAACTGAACTGAATGTTACATACATTTCTATATAATTTGTCGGGTGACTACATGTCAATATCTTAGAATTGCTGTATGATATTCTCTGTTGTTACTGTTTAGTGGATAAGCCATGTCCAATTCTTTTATGACCCTGTGGACTGTTGCCCAACTGGCTCCTCTGTCCATGGGATTTCCCAAGTGAGAATACTGGAGTGGGTTGCCATTTCCTTCTCCGGTGGTCTTTCTGATCCAGAGATCAAATGTGTGTCTCCTGCACTGGTACATGGGTTCTTACGCATTCTTCAGGACCATGCTTTTTTTTTCAGAGTGAGACAAAAGAAATCTAGAAACTAAAGAATGAGTGATCATGATATGAAATGAGAAATCTCTGTTTTTCCTATAGAACCATGGAATTCATATTTCATAATAGTTAGTATAATTATATCTTGTCATCTTGCTTTGAAATAACTTTTATATCTTTTCTAACACTTATGATATTTTTCAATTTTCTTGCTATTTTCACTTATTTGTTGTTCAGAATTCCTCAAAAGTACCTGTATTCTATTTTATCTTTTATATATGCCAAGTGTTATATATTTCATTTGGCTAGCTTTCATCTTTTATTTGTGTAAAATACATTGATACATTTTAATTTCTTTAGAAAATAAGGTATTTGATATGAATTAAATTTGTGTTAAATTATTCCTAGCAATATAGTTAAATGAAGCATAATGATAAGAATTTTTCTTTTTAGTGTATGTAGTTTCTTCCTATAACACCTGAGAATATATATAAAGCAAAAGACCTTTCTGCAATAGGATGGGAATCAGTAGGGGATAGGATTCCATTTTCATAAGAAAAGGAAGAAGAATTCTATCCATGTGTATTTTCACTTAATGTTTCCTAATCAGGAGATTGGTTGATTGATACCTGTCTTTAGATAAGGTCTTTAGACCTTTAGATAAGGTCTCAGTGGGCTTAGAATAGTATTGGACCCTGATCATTTATTCCAAATGTGAAATTCAAGTTTATTTTTCTGTTTTCTCATATGACAAAAGACAAAGAAAAATAGGAGCAAATGTAATAGTCTGGAATCAGAAGGGAGTTAAAACTTTGATTCATTTTAGGAATATGAACTTGAGAGATTCACAGAGGGTCTGAAAGATAGCCTTACATTTTTCTAAATTATATGTTCATATTTTTTCACATTGACATATGTGATAATATGTCGGTGGAATTTTACAATCAGAGAAAACAGGTGGGAACAAGATAGTCGAGTAAAGACTTTCTTTACTCTTCAGGGTTATTTAAACAAGTAACATTTTTCCTGTGTATATAAATAAAGGTATTGACTTTAGTAGCATGAGACCACAAAAATTGTACCACAACACTTCTTGGTATAATAATACTATTAAAATATAATAATACTTTAAAGTAGTATAATAGCTAAATTCCTGTTAATTTCTAATTTTGTGGCAAAATTGTCTTCACAACCTCAAAAGTTTGGTGCAGACTGTAGAATCAGAAATTTTCATGATTGATCTTGAGAAGATACAACAACTAAATCAATATGAACTGCAACTTTATTTTTATATATAAACCAAATTGTACTTTTATGTACAAAAATTTTGTAAGACTCACTTTTAACATTTGGCAGACTGTACTTGCCACAAGTTATTTTGAAGTGATAAAAGGGTTTTGCAAATGCTGTCAAATGAAATATGTATTTCCAAATGCTGCTAGGATGACCAAATGTGTTTTTGTGTGTAAGATGTGTCTTGTAGTCACTTAAAATTGTTAATTGTCTTGGACATGATCTTAATGATACATGTCAAATGGTAATTCTTCTTTAACTTGGCTTTTGAAAAAAATTGGCTGCTCTTATATTGCTTCAGTACAGATAGCACCAACTATTATAGCTTACCCACTCATCATATTATACATTAAATGAGCCACAAAAGTACTCCTGGTGGTATAATGCATGTCTAAAATGAGTTTTAAGATCATGAAAAATTTGGATATGTGCACCAGTCAGGACTTGACGTAGTAAGAGAAAATGTTCAAGTATTTTAAGCATTTGTTGTTGTTTAGTCGCTCAGTTGTGTCTGACTCTTTGCGACCCAATGGACTGTAGCCCATCAGGCTCCTCTGTCTGTGCATTTTCTTAGGCAAGAATACTGAAGTGGGTTGCCATTTTCTTCTCCAGCGGATCTTCCTGACCCAGGAGTCAAACCCGCTTCTCTTGGCAGGTGGGTACTTTACCACTGAGTCACCAGGGAAGCCCAAGCATAAAGCTTTTTAAGCATAAATATATTTAATACAAGTAATTACATATACATAAAAATTAAGTAAATATGAGCTAGATCTAGACTGTGCCTACAGAAATGATTTCTAGAATGCTATATAACCTACTTGCCATAAGAGTGATTCCCTTTGAGACTGCAACTGAAATTTTTTTTATTTTAAAAAGCCTCACTTATAGCTATGATCCCAGGATTTGGAAGCCACTGCTGCAACTTCCTCTCAACACTAACAAACTGGCTGGATATAGAGAGATGATAGAAGAACTTTATTTGGTGGCTAAAACCAGCCAAAACTGTCAGGAATATGGGTTAAATTTTATCTCCCCTGCCCTACCCCAACAAAGTAAGTTGAATGCCTAATCCCTAGGACATAAAACTGTGAGCTTAATTATAAATAGTCTTTATAGATACAGTGAAATTAAGATGAGGTCATTAGGGTGGACCCTAATCTAACAAAACTGTTGTCTTTATCAAAATAGAATATTTAGACACATACATACACAGATATACATAGAAGGAAGACAATGGTAAAAACACAGAGGCAAAGCCATGTGAATGTGGAGACAGAGATTGGAATAATGCTGCCACAACCAAGGGACATGTAGAATGACAGGCACCACTGGATTCTAGGAAGAATCAAAAAAGGATTCTTCCCTATAGATTTTGGAAGGAGCCGGTCTCGCTGATACCTTGATTTTTGGACTGTGATACGATACATTTTTGTTACTTGAACACATTCAGTTTTTGGTACTGCTATGGCAACCCTAGGAAACCAGTTGCCTATGCCAATCTTCTGCTTTCAGATATTGAAATGGCATTTGATTTATGGAACTTTATTTGCTCCAGAATCTTCACTGCAAGGGTGTCTATAAAATGGAATGTTTAGCATTCCACCCTAGGCAGTATATTCAGACATTCTAGAACAAGGCTAGAAAGGAAGCTGATTTAATCCACACTGTCCACCTTGTCCCATCCCCGCCCCCCAAATTATCAGCAAATGAAGATATGGAGCAGTCAAACATTTTAATGTTCCTAATTTTATCAAAAATTTTTTCCATCATTTAATTTTGTTTGTTATAACAGAGTTAGAATATCATTGATAAAAATGGTACAAGAAGGAATCAGGGACGAAAGTGTGGGAAACATATATTTTGATTGTACTTTCCTAAACTCTTATTTTGTAAACATAAGCATTGAATGTACAATAAGGATTCAGACATGTTTTCAGCCTGAATAGAGCTCATAGATGACTTATCTGTGAATTCAATATAGGAAATGTGTTTCAGTAGAATTTGTGGCAGAGAGAAATTTCTTAATGAGCAAAAAGAAGGAGAGAAATATGGGTTTTCTAATTTCAGAAATATGAAATCTAGAGAATTCATGCTATTTATTTGCCACTGATGGAAAAGGTGACAAGGAAGAAAGCCTGACCAGATCTGCAGAAGCAAAATTAGAACAGCAGGCTCAAGAGGGGACTTATTGAACCATGACTGTAATGAGAAACACCAAGCAGTGAAAAGGTAAGAAGAGTAACAAATAAATGTAATATCCACATAGTTATTAAAAATTGAGCAATGAATAAACAGATAAAGGTGAGACCCTCATGGAATGGAAAATACAAGGACCTGGGATGGTAATGTGAATTGGTGTGTGTGTAGAGGGTGCGTAGGTGTCCTGGGGAATAGAGAGGTGCGGTGAGAGAATGGAGTAAGACAGTCAGTGCTAGAGTTCTTTATGTATTCTCCTCTTCCAGTACCTTAAGATGAACAAAGCCTATCTCCCAAACCTGTGATGACCCAGACCTCTGGTACAGAAGTTCTCTGGAGTAAATTCAATAGTTACAGAAGTCCTGGCTTTATGAAGTGCTGATAAGAACCGGTGAGGACAAAGTAGTTAAGAGCAGCCACTTTCCCATCACCCCCACTCCAAAATCCAAGGCCTATTAAATTACAATCTAGGAAATCTCTCCTCTGGTATTACTTGTGTTTAGGGAGAAAAGATGAAGCCTTTATTTGAGAAGTTGTTCTGTAGTGAGAGGTTGTAGTTCTGTAGTGAGAGAGTTGTGGTTTTCTGGTGATTTGATCGTCTACCAGAGTACTCAATGATTCTCTACACCACCACCTCTGGGGTTTTGGAGATACATATGCATTGTCAGAATTATTGATATTTATGAGGAGGGAAAGCTTAGGACTAAAATAACAAGACATTTAAGGACTTTTAAAAACAAAAAACAACACATTTGAATATGCAATTTGACAGAATTAGAAATATTAGAACAGATGCACCAAAAATTTAAAATCACGCTAATAAATTTCAACAATAAGAAAGGGAACATTTTAACCACCTAGACAAGAAAAAGAAAATAAAGTGGTAGAAACACTAATTATGAATAATCATCATTGAAATAAATATTTTAATTAACACTTCATTCAACTTTTTGTACAACTTTCAAAGATCATCATAAAAGTTCTATGGAAAAGAATCACCTGGTACTTCTGTGATGTGTGGGCAAGAGACACTTGTCATATCTAACACTCTCAAGTTGTTGTAATTAGCATAGTGTGGTATTAGTGCAAGAATATGTAAACTGACCAATGAAACAAAATACAAAGAAACAAAATCACAGATGTATGGAGTTTGACATATGACAGAGGTAGCAGGTGAGATAAGTGTGAGAAGAAGGGAGTGGTCTTTGATTGAAAGTAGGAAAAGGGTTATACATGAAGAGAAAAATTGTACACTGACTTCAATAATCAACTGCAACTGGACTAGAGACTTAAACATAAAGCATGACTTTAAAAAACAAATAGAAAAGATTTAATTAAAAAGAAACATGTATTGGCTATACAATAAAAGATTAGTAAACTTGAATACATAAAATTAAAGTCAAGTCCCTTCACTGTTCTGCTTTTGCCCTACTTCTCTGGCCTTATTTTCTTCCTCTGTTTCTCACATTGCAGCATTCTTTCTTTGCATTATTTCATTATACTTCTCTCCAGAGGCTACTTCCTACATTTTCTAACCCAGAAAATTCCCAGTGCACTCAGAAAACTAATGTCTGTTTAGATGCATAATCCACCTTTGATGTCAATAGTAAATATTTTTCTACTGCAACTATCACAGTATATTTCTGAAATATAGAAAATTAGAGTATATTTCTAAAAGCATAGAAAATTAGTGTATAGAATGCAATTTATAAGTATGGTTTTTTAAGAAGAAAGGAAGGTAAGCAATAAAAACACTGAAGTTCTATAGTTAAAAGCAGTGAGGAAGAGACATAGTGTTATCTATGATACTACTAAATTGCATAGAATCTCATCAATAAATAATAGTAATAATAGTTAAGGATTATAAAGGGATAATAAAAAGTGGTTATATATAATAATATAAAGTGATCTTCACCTGGGAATGTGAAGACCATTCAGTTGAGGATGATTTCTGAATTCAAACACAGAATTTCAAGTTTCTAAAGTCAGTTTTCCCAGGAGTCATCCAACAGTACATTTTCGTCAAACATATTTTACCAAATGGTCTGAAAAAAACCAACTGTCTTCAGAAGCAAAGTGTATCTTTTCTAACAAGGACACAAAAAGATTTTATTAATAATGCAAGAAAAAATGTGCCAAACTAACCCATGCTGATGAAATATCTTGAATTTTAGGTTTAAGTGCCACCCTATACATTCCAATATCATTGTGCTACATTTGACTAGATTTAAAAAACAAGAAAAAAATAACAGGCAATGCTATAAGGGCTTGAAATTGAAAATATGTTTTCAAATATTGGAGATTCTGAACATCATTGGATGTTTGGACCAGACATGTAATATCTAGGAGAAATCACTCCCGAGGATTCAAAAACAATGAGATGAGGAGTGTAGTAATCTCTTTATCCAGAAAAAAGTCATGTAACTAATAAATATTTGTAAAAAATTTTAAGTTTCCAGAAATTGTTCTTAGGGGCATAGAGCAGATGAAGAAATATTCACTAAAGGAAATCTGCTCTACCTGGGTAGGAAGAATGAGAGACAATGGCGTTTGAGCCACGGCCTTCTCCCTTGCCCTTTATGCAAGCTCTGCTTTATGGGGGCTCCACTTGCGGTGCTCTACTCTCAGGGGAGGCAGTCAAGTGTGCAGGGTTCTCATCCTCCCCAAACCCATGTTGCAGAAGTTCTGTTCTTCCTGAGTGTTGTTAGAAGACTGAGGTCCTTTAAATCACTCAGCTCTTTTGTGTACGAAGGGAAAGGTTACTCCAGGAAGAGCAAGCTGAGAATACTGGGAACCTGATCATCCCTGAACCAACTTACTTATAGTTTCCACACCAGGAGGGGCGATCTGAAAAGACAGGGGGCTACCACCTTCCCCAGTGTCCATTTGTAGAGCAGAGATGTCACTCTGAGATAAGGGAACTGCTTACTGTTCCTGTCCCCAGTTCTTGTGTAGTGGCAAAGAAGTGCTGCCTGGGAGAGAGGCAGCATATAGGATGAAGATGTGAGGAGGCTAACTTATTACGGTAAGAGCATGAAAAATTCCATGACTGTGTTACTGTGAACAGTGGAAGCCTTACTGAAGATTAGTCAGGAAGATTCTCCATAGCTCCATGTTACTAGCAGAGACTAGCAGAACGGCAGAGCAGTCAGCTAGAAGTTTAACAGAGAGAACAAAGGAGAAAGACAACCAAAAAGAACCTGCTAGAGTTAGAGGCAACCCTGAGCATTGAGAATTCTGAGAGCATTCATTAGTCTGTAAACATTTAGGAGCAATAAGAATAGAATGTGGGACAGACTTGAGTGGAAAGGAAGAAGTAAATTGTACTTGCTGGTAATATAATCTTATATGTAGAAAATCCTAGGAAATATGCTAACATTTTCAGAATAACTAAATACATTCAGTTAGGCTTCAGGGCACAGGATGAATATATAACAATTGGTTATATTTTTGATAAACTAGTAATGAAAAATTTGAAAATGAAATTAAGAAAACAATTTCACTTACAATGACACCCAAAAACATAATACATAAAAGCACTCTCAGCACTGAATAAGAAAAAGACAAAGGACTCAATTTAAAAATGAGCAGAAATTTTGAACAGATACTTCTTTGAAAAAGATAAATGATTGGTCTATAAACACCTGTAAAGATATACATTATTAATCTTTAGGGAAATGCAAATCTAAGCTGCAGTGAGATACTATGTCACATTCACTAGGCTGCCTAATCTCAAAAAGATGATAACAAGTGTTGGTGAGAATATAGACAACTCTCACTTCCAATACCAAGTATAAAATCCAGGGACCCCAAAACACCCTCAGGTTCAATAATTCACTAGACAGGGAGGATACACAGAATTCACTGACAGCTGTTACACTTGTGGTTACAGTCTACTACAGAAAAAGGACACAGGTTAAAATTAGTCAAGGGAAGAAGCACAGGGGTGGAGTCTGGGAGAAGCACTTCGGTGTTTGTCTACAAACATGGCCTATCGCCAACCGTGAAGTTTGTCTGAAGTAGGGAGTTTTATTGGGGGTCTTTTACATATTACACTCTGATTGATTTATTGACCACGTCCTGAGTGTAACTCCATCTTAAGTCACATTTTTATTCTATCTATACTGGCCTATGGTCTCCAGGAAGACTCCTGTCAGAGATGACATAAGAGATTACCTCACAGAGGAAGAGGACAAATGCCAAACTTCTTTTGAGGCACACAAGTTCAGTTCAGTTCAGTCGCTCAGTTGTATCCAACTCTTTGAGACCCCATGGACTGCAGCACACAGGCTTCCCTGATCATCACCAATTCCCGGAGCTTGCACAAAGTCATGTCCATCGAGTTGGTGATGCCATCCAACCATCTCATTTTCTGTCGTCCCCTTCTCCTCCTGCATTCAATCTTCCCAAGCATCAGGGTCTTTTCCAATGAGTCGGTTCTTTATGGGACACATAAAGGGACCTTTTAATATACAGGGGTCCATTTTGCATCACATTGGCGAGAATTAACTCCCTTGGAATCTCTGCTCTCCTGTCTCGTCTGTCTCAGATTCCTTCCTTTCTACACTCACTGAATGAAATCGTTCCCTTTGTAGAGATATGCTCATTGAAAGTGAAAGTGAAATCACTCAGTTGTGTCCGACTCTTTGCGACCCCATGGACTGTAGCCTACCAGCCTCCCCTGTCCATGGGATTTTCCAGGCAAGAATACTGGAGTGGGTTGCCATTTCCTTCTCCAGGAGATCTTCCCAACCCAGGGATTGAACTCGGGTCTCCCACATTGTAGGCAGACGCTTTACCATCTGAGCCACCAGGGAAGTTCAATGAAGTGGTACTTGTAATGGTGTGTAATCCTGGTGCTGCTCATAGCCACCACAGAGGGATCAGATTGAGACTCCTGTGATTGTCCAGGTTTATTTGATTTATATATTCTTTGGAATTAGCTACCATTGCAGCAAAACAAGCATTAGTGTTTTAGACTATGTATCATGAAAACATTCTGAAGAGTAATATTAACACATTTTTTAAAAAATAAAAAAATTGTATTAATAATTTATTTTAGAAGATACTAAATTTATCTAGGAAGATACCAAATCCCACTTTTATACCACTGATTTCTTCCTTTTTTTTTTTTTGACTTCGGCTTTATCATTCTCATATCGCACTGTTCTAACTTTCCAGTTCTAATCCTGTGGAGACATTCCATTGTACTCAGAGCCCCTCTAACTCTGAGGTATACAGGTAACAAAGAGAAAGCCTACAATGTTCTCAAACAGAACTTTTGTCCTTTGCTCTGTGGTTACCATCTTTCTTTTACTCCTTCTCCTCTGGGTGCCACCTCATTACTCATGAGTCATTGTGGTCTCCAGCTTCATGGAAGCTATTTCTGATCCACCTGGTCCAGCACCTTCCACTCCTCACCCCCACCTTTCCCACAGAGGTGCATGGGAGCTGGCTGGGGCAGGCATCTTTATGGTTCCACTCCACAGTTATTCATAATGCTGGAAAGAACTTGAGAGAGCTGTTTTATTCCCACAGAAATGAAGTGACTTGCTCTAGATCACACTGTTCTGGAACTCAGAGACTTGGCCCTAAGACCAGTTGTTTTTCTGCAAAGGGAATGTCTTCAGCTTTCAAATCAAAGCATCAGATGAAGCAAACACTGCTGAGAGGTGCCTCAGAGACTGGTAATAATTACACAAATTCTCATATGGCAAAAATGTTCAGTGTACATTTTTCTTTTATTCTAAAGTTCTTCTGAAAACCAGTGCTTTCTGTAAGTTCTTGACATTATATTGGAGGAGACTGATTCGAGAAAATGAAATAATTTCATCTTACTATATTATCAATGTTTCCTTCTATCCTCAAAATTTTGCCTATTTCTTATAAAGTTGCGGTATTGAGAATATATTTCTTAGAGTTTAGCAGCTTGTGGTTTAATTTACTATGTTTTATGGCATTCTCCTAGTAAGTTTGTAATGGTCTTAGTAAACTATACTTTAAAATTTAATATAGAAAACATGAACATTTTATGAACAAACCAATTATTATGCTTCTAAATTAACAAAACTGCTTTAGATATACAAAGAGATGCTAAAAAGCAAGCACTGAGTTTGTTTCTATCTTCCTTGAAATATCTTTATTTTAACTATAATAACAAAACAAATGGAAAGAATTTTGGTCACTCCAAAATCTTTGTAAATTAAATCTCTACTCCTATGGGATTCTAGTTCCTATCTCAGACATTTGAAAACAACTAAACACATGCTTTTTCCTATATACAGAAGAAATGAGATAAATAATGAAGGAAACTAGTATTTAAACTCTTGACATATTCTTTTAGGGTCAAGTCCACATTTAATAATTGTTTCTAAAACTCAGCATCATTTGGCCACTGCTTTCTGTTCTGTCCATCAACCCTTTTGAACTCCTTACTGCGGTCAAACTAGTACGACTTGCTTTTATAAACACAATGGGCTTTGTCTCATAGGCAGGCCTTTGTAGATGCAGTTTCCTCAATCTGGAACACTCCTTCCTACCCTCTTAAATGGTTCAATTTAGATATTGTTTCTTTCATGCCATAGGGCCTATTTAATAGTAAAAATATCATCAAATCTGTCAGAATGATGAACAAGTAAATGAGTGAATGATGAGTGATATCTTCTGGTGGTGAGAGTAACCCATGTTTTGCTGTATCCTTTCAGTCCTTGCTTCACGAGTAGCAGAGACCAGGGCTACAGAAGACAATGACAGGATGATTGTGGGAAGATGCAGTGAGGGATTGGAAGTTTTGTAGCAATGGACAAGGGATAAGTGGAAAAGATCAAAATTCTTGGAAGATGATATACAGGCCAGGACATGCTGAACCTTTGCAATACCCTTAATATTCTTACAGTCCTCATCATATTACTATATACCAACATGTCTGGTATTTTTCTTGGTACATTTTGCTTTCATTCCTCTTTATATCTTAGAAGAACTTAAATACTTTGGGCAACATTAACCTGAGCATTAAGTTGTCAGTCTCATTTCTGAATCCTTCTTCCTCTCCAACCCTCACTTCAGTGCACCGCTATCTGGATTTGAACATGGCTAAACAGTGTGTTGGGGATCTGTTCACTATCATAGGTCACCTTGTTTTCATCAGTTCATCTCCAGTCTCACTTCTGGAAGATCCCTTGATCTTCAGAAAGATTCTCCCTTATTTCTAGGCTTTCTCTGTTTGCCACAATCACCAAACGTGTTCAGTTCAGTTCAGTTCAGTCACTCAGTCGTGTCCAACTCTTTGCGACCCCACGAATCCCAGCACGCCAGGCCTTCCTGTCCATCACCAACTCCCGGAGTTTACTCAAACTCACATCCATCGATTCAGTGATGCCATCCAGCCATCTCATCCTCTGTTGTCCCCTTCTCCTCCTGCCCCTATTCCTTCCCAGCATCAAGGTCTTTTCCAATGAGTCAACTCTTCGCATGAGGTGGCCAAAGTATTGGAGTTTCAGCTTCAACATCAGTCCTTGCAATGAACACCCAGGACTGATCTCCTTTAGGATGGACTGGTTGGATCTTCTTGCAGTCCAAGGGACTCTCAAGAATCTTCTCCAACACTACGGTTCAAAAGCATCAATTCTTCAGCACTCAGCTTTCTTCACAGTCCAACTGTCACATCCATACATGACTACTGGAAAAACCATAGCCTCGACTAGATGGACCTTTGTTGGCAAAGTAATGTCTCTGCTTTATAATATGCTGTCTAGGTTGGTGATAACTTTCCTTCCAAGGAGTAAGTGTCTTTTAATTTCATGGCTGCAATCACCATCTGCAGTGATTTTGGAGTTCCCCAAAATAAAGTCTGCCACTGTTTCCACTGTTTCCCCATCTATTTCCCGTGAAGTGATGGGACCAGATGCCATGATCTTAGTTTTCTGAATGTTGAGCTTTAAGCCAACATTTTCACTCTCCTCTTTCACTTTCATCAAGAGGCTTTTTAGATCCTCTTCACTTTCTGCCATAAGGGTGGTGTCATCTGCATATCTGAGGTTATTGATACTTCTCCCGGCAATCTTGATTCCAGCTTGTGCTTCTTCCAGCCCAGCTTTTCTCATGATGTGCTCTACATATAAGTTAAATAAGCAGGGTGACAATATACAGCCTTGATGTACTCCTTTTCCTGTTTGGAACCAGTCTGTTGTTCCATGTGCGGTTCTAACTGTTGCTTCCTGACCTGCATACAGGTTTCTCAAGAGACAGGTCAGGTGGTCTGGTATTCCCATGGCTTTAAGAATTTTCCACAGTTTATTGTGATCCACACAGTCAAAGGCTTTGGCATAGTCAATAAAGTAGAAATAGATGGTTTTCTGGAACTCTCTTGCTTTTTCGATGATCCAGCGGATATTGGCAATTTGATCTCTGGTTCCTCTGCCATTTCTAAAACCAGCTTGAACATCTGGAAGTTCACGGTTCATGTATTGCTGAAGCCTGGCTTGGAGAATTTTGAGCATTACTTTATTAGCGTGTGAGATGAGTGCAATTGTGCGGTAGTTTGAGCATTCTTTGGCATTGCCTTTCTTTGAGATTGGAATGAAAACTGACCTTTTCCAGACGTGTGGCCACTGCTGAGTTTTCCAAATTTGCTGGCATATTGAGTGCAGCACTTTCACAGCATCATCTTTCAGGATTTGAAATACCTCAACTGGAAATCCATCACCTCCACTAACTTTGTTCATAGTGATGCTTTCTAAGGCCCACTTGACTTCACATTTCAGGATGTCTGGCTCTAGGTGAGTGTGAGTGATCATACTATCGTGATTATCTGGGTCATGAAGATCTTTTTTGTACAGTTCTTCTGTGTGTTCTTGCCACCTCTTTTTCAATATCTTCTGCTTCTGTTAGGTCCAAACCATTTGCATCCTTTATCAAGCCTATCTTTGCATGAAATGTTCCCTTGGTATCTCTAATTTTCTTGAAGAGATCTCTAGTCTTTCCCATTCTATTGTTTTCCTCTATTTCTTTGCATTGATCACTGAGGAAGGCTTTCTTATCTCTCCTTGCTATTCTTTGTAACTCTGCATTCAAATGTGGATATCTTTCCTTTTCTCCCTTGCTTTTCTCTTCTCTTCTTTTCACAGCTATTTGTAAGGCTTCCTCAGACAGCCATTTTGCTTTTTTGCCTTTCTTTTCCATGAGGATGGTCTTGATCCTTGTCTATACAATGTCACGAACCTCTGTCCACAGTTCATCAGGCACTCTGTCTATTGTGTAGGATGCATTAAATCTGTTTCCACAGATGTAATTTAGTTTTCCTTACATAGGTTTCCATGATCCAGTCAGGTTCTTATATCTCTACTTGTTCTTTAGTGTAATTTTTTCCCTTATTAAACCATATTTCTGTTATCTTGAAGCATTGCAGGCAGATTCCTTACCAGCTGAGCCATGAGGGAAGCCCAGGAATACTGGAGTGGGTAACCTATCCCTTCTCCAGGGGATCTTTCCAATCCAGGAATTGAACTGGAGTCTCCTGCATTGCAGGTGGATTCTTTACCAACTGAGCTATCAGGGAAGCCCAGAACTTGAAGAATAGTCAATAGGGAATGTGAAGTAAATGGCAAGGTGTGAGTTGGCTACAGTGCTTGGGCGAAGAGTGGTGGAGACTATTGAGGACCGAGCAAAGTGTGGAAGTCTGGGGGCACCAGCGTGTCTGGATTCTTTTCATGGTATATAGAACATACTTGCTCTGTGGACCCATGCCTTCCGGTCAGAGCTCTCTCACGTGCCACCTTTTCATGCAATCTGTTCTGCTTTTTCTATTTTGAACTTGCTTTTCTGTGATCTCCTGAAGGACTAAAGACTATGCAACTTAAATTACAGTTTGTACTTTTGAATTCTTATTAATATGTATTTACCTAGACTCTTTAAGCTGAACTGTGTATTTTCAAAATCATGCATGCTTTATGGTTGGGGTGATGCCTCAAATGTATTCTGTCCCTCTAACAATATCTAACACAATTTTAGATACAAGTATAAAATGCCCAAATCTATAAAGTTGGAAAAAGACTTAAATGGGTTAAACACATGCATATTAAACTCTTATATGCTGAGTACTTCTCTGGAATGCAGTAAGAACTCTGCTCTTAAGGAACTGAAAATTGTTTGTGGTAAAAGATCCAGCACATGAAAAAAAAAAATTCAGCACGTGGTTTAAAGGTACAAATATGTACTATGGCAATTTAGAGAATGAATTCAAAACTGGAAACAGATGCTATCCAGAGAGACTCACAGAGGAAGGAGGCTTTGAGAGGAATGAGAGTAGGCACACTTTATGCTGAGGATATACTTACATGCTGCTTTTTTTTCCTATGAAGTATTTTCAATAGAAATTAGTTTTAGTGAATAGTACAGGTCACTTAAAGGATTATATTTATAAATATGCCTAGAGAGTACTGAGTTAAAAGAGAAATTTTTTTTCGTAAGATTTCACAGTATTTCTTATTTTGATAAGTAATATGAGTCTCTAAGATCAGCATAAAAAAGTATTTTTATCATTTGTTTGATTTTGAAACCACTAATTCCCAAAGTATCTCCTGAGACTAGGGTTCCCTAGAACACATTTTGGGAAATGCTGAGCCAATTGAAAGACCCTGAGAGGTGAACATCTGTGGCATGTGCTGTGGATACTCTAGCACCTTGTTATAAGCAATTTATGGTAAACATCTGTGTTGATAGTGAGAAGTATTGATGCAGTTATAGGTTGGAACATAGGAAAAGACCTGGTTTTAATCTGCCTTTCTAGTTTATGAAGAGACACAAAAGGGATTTGAGGATCAGAGTAAGATCTTCCAAAGAGGAAGATAATTCTGGTTTAAATGTGAAGAATGCATTGCAGAAGCCAAATATCTTTGACAGAAAAACCAATTAGGAGGCTATTACAGTAGGGCAGGTGAAAGATAATGGGGATATGAACTAACACAGGGGCAAGTGGAGCATGGAAAGGACAGACAGGAGGCATCATAAAAACAGAATAGTCATGAAATGTAAAGATTGTTCACCCTTGCAAAAACTATTAATTCACTGTATTAATAGATCGAGAAGAATTTTCAATCATCTTGATTACTTCAGCAAATTATTATGTAAAATTCAATACTTATTCCTGTTTTGAAAACAAAGACAAAAACAGCCTCATAGTAAATAGGGGATAGACGTAAACATTCTTAACTTGATAAAGAGAATTTACAAAAAGCCTGTAGCAAACAGACTATTTTATGGTTTTACATTCAGTTCAGTTCAGTTCAGCTCAGGTGCTCAGTCATGTCTGACTCTTTGCAACCCCATGGATTGCAGTATGCCAGGCTTCCCTGTCCATCACCAACTCCTGATTCTTGCTAAACTCATGTCCACTGAATTGATGATGCCATCCTACCACCTCATCCTCTGTTCCCTTCTCCTCCTGCCTTCAATCTTGCCCAGCATCAGGGTCTTTTCTAATGAGTCAGTTCTTCACATCAGGTGGCCAAAATATTTATATTAGAGCCATTTTTATTATCGTCAGGATTTATTGGAGGTCTTAGCCTTTTAATAAGATAAGAAAAGAATTAAAAGAAATAAGGAATAAGAAAGATGTATTTATTTCTAAGTGGTATGATTTTGTATATAGAAAATCTCTCAAATAATTAGACAAGAGAGTTAAACATATTAAACATAATTTATACAGGGCTAGCAAATTGCGGCTTTCTAAATGCCATTCCAAACTTTGTAGCATGACTTTACTGGATACAAAAACCTAGAAATGCTAAGAATATATTTACCAGCCTCTCTTTCGGCTCAGTTTCCACATGTGATCTGGCTTCCTCAAGCAGACACTCACAGGGGATATTTACAACTAAAATTGATGCAGAGAACATGCGTCTGTTGTTCTTGCTGGCAGTGACAGTTGGAAGAGCATTTGGTGTTCTGCGGTGGCAGTAACGGTGTCCCAGTGTTTGGACCCTCCCTAGTTTGTTGGTGCTAAGAAGCCTCCTTCTTGGGGGCTGAGGAAGTATGGACCTGGAGTCAATAGCTGTGGATGAGCTTCTTGATGCCTCCTGGATTGTGACTGAGCTTCTTAGCCTTGGAGTCAGCACTTGGACAGTGATTGTTTTCCTTCTCCAACCTTGAGTTTTTGGCAGATATATTTTTTCCCCTGCAGGCCAGTTCTAAGATTCTATTCTAGGTGTCCCTTCTGGAATCTTGGCTGAGAGTTTCCTAGTCTAGCCCTTTCTACAATTTTGTAAGCACTTCATTCCCTGTATTAAATCCTTATCTTTGGGGGAGAGGACTAGAGTGATATCTGTTATCTGTAAGACCCTGACTGATATACTTAGGTTGCCTGATATAAGATTAATACAATCCAGTTGTTATTTCTATAAAAAGAATACTTTATAAATAACTTCAAAAATGCCCATTTACAATAGCAACAAAAAAGTTGCACGGCCTTTGCAAAGAAAATTGAAATTGCTTACTTAAACACATTACAGAAAACATAAAATATGAAAAAAATACAGTACTCATGGGTAGGAAGATCCAGTATTATCAAAATGTCAGTTCTCTTCAAATTAAAATAAAGATTCAATGAAATTTCTCTCCAAAACCACAACAAGTTTTTTTTTGTAAGTGTAAAATTTTACAATCTTATTAAAGAAAATTGAAATTACAGTAGAGAGCCAAAATAGCTTGAGTCAGTTTATATTGATTTAATTACTGAATGGCAGAGACAACTATATTGACTTTTTTGAAGTATAGTTGATGAACAATATTGCATTAGCTTCAGGTGTACAATAATGTGATTCAGTATTTTTACAGATACATGGATATTATAAATGGTGTTGCTATGCTGCTGTGAATATTGGAATACATGTACCTTTTTGAATTACTGTTTTCATTTTTTTTCTGGATGTATATCCAGGAGTGAAATTGCTGTATCATACGGTGGTTCTATTTCTAGTTTTCTGAAGAACTTCCGTACTGTTTTCCATAGTGGCTATTCCACTTTAAATTCCCACTCACAGTGTATAAGTTTTCCCGTTTTCTCTAAATCTTTACTGACTTTTGTTATTTGTAGAATTTTTGATATCAATTTTGACAGATGTGAGGTGATATCTTATTTTTCATTTATCTAATAATAAGCAATATTGAGTATCTTTTCACATGCTTTTTAGTCATCTGTATGTCTTCTTTAGAAAAATGTCTATTCTAGTCTTCTGCCCATTGTTTTTTTGGATTGGTTTATTTATTTTTTTGATATTGAGTTATATGAGCTATTTATATATTTTGGATATTAACCCCTTTTAGATCATATCATTTGTAAATATTTTCCCCCATTCCATAGGCTGTGTTTTAATTTTGTTAATGGTTCCTTTTGTTGTGCAAAAGCTTCAGTTTAATTAGATCCATTTCTTTATTTTTGCTTTTATTTCTATTGCATTAGAAGACAGATCCAAAAAATATTGCTACAATTTATGGTAAAGAGTATTCTGCTTTATGTTCTCTTCTAGAACTGTTAAGGTTTCAGTTCTTAAATTAAATTCTTTAAACAATTTTGAGTTTATTTTTGTGTATGGTGTGAAATGTTTTATTCTCATTTTACATGCAGCTGTCTGGTTTTCCCAGGACCATTTATTGAAGAGATTCACTTGTCTCCGTTTTCTCTTCTTGCCTACTTCAGCATAGGTTGATTGACCATAAGTGCAACTGTTTATTTTGGGGCTCTCCATTCTGTTCCTGACTCTTTGCGACCCCGACTACTGCAGTCTGGCAGACTCCTCTGTCCACTGGATTTCCCAGGCAGGAATCTTGGAGTGGGTTGCCATTTTCCCCTCCAGGGGATCTTCGCAACCCAGAGATCGAGCCTGTGTCTCTGGCATCTCTTGTATTGGCAGGCAGATTCTTTACCACTGTGCCACCTGGGAAGCCCTTGCAATGACTTATTCAGTCTTTTCTCTCCTGTTGCTCCTGCCTTCTCACAACAAATACATTGCTCTTCTTAATAAAACATGTCTTTCATTATATGAAGGGCAATGGTTTTTAATATCTTCACATCAGTTACAGAACTGAGGTTAAACTGCTGTATTTGTCATTAAGTTTCTTTCATAGTCTAATTCCACCTTCTTTGTCAATCCTTATCCAGCTGCCCTATACATGTTTGTTTTTTTTTCCTCCAGAATAATTTCCATGTATGGTAACTCTGGTAGTAACTCGACTTCTTTCCTTTGGGACTTTTTTTACTCCATTCTTCCCTCCATTATTTCTATCATTCATCTATGTATCTCAGGCCCAACTATCACCCTTCTATGGTTCTAATTTTGAAAAGTACTTATTTGAATCCTACCAAAACCAAACAAGTATTGTTAATTTCTTATGTGTTCATGTCTCTAAACTGCATGTGCCTTGAAAGTAGGGACTAGCTTAACTGTATCTGCCCCATGATCCTACATTCACCACAGAGAAAGCTTGACCTATGTAATTTTCAAGGATATATCCGGTAAATGAAAATAATTGTGGGGTTATTACTTGTGGACTCAGAAAAAGTTTTCAAACCACCAAAGAGTTTGGGCAACAAAGCTATTTTATAACAAAAGATGATACTATATTGCTCACCTTTACCTAAAACAATCTTCTTGGAGAAGTGATAATATTTCTAAGCAAAATTACAATTTATTTGAGATTCTGTTGTTTTGCAATGCTTCTGATGTGTCAGGTTGTCCAGAAAGCTTATCCATACAGAACTCAGTCTACCACTCCCACTCTTGGTTTCTCCCTCCTGACCCACCTGAATTACTGGGAAGGCTGATGCAGCTTTAAATTACTATTTCTGTCAAAAACAAAAGAAGAGCTATCATCATATAATACATATTAATACCAGAGCAGATCAACTTGAGGCTCACCTGGGGCCTCAGATAACTAGTGGTTCCTGAATCATTTTCAGAGTGGACTGTTTTTGTATGTGTGTGAAATATGCTGCTTTTTAGAGAGAAACATCCTTGAGGTCTCTTTTATTTTTATGGTCACTTCTGTGTTTCACATTTGCCATATATTTTAAGGACACACCTGACTGGCCTGTGTTTTATCATGCACAGCCCATTGCCTGACTGGTGGGCACCATACTGAAGCTCACCTCCTCTGCACAGCTTGCTAATTTCTGCTCTGCTTTTCCTCCATCCTCCTCTGTAGTCAGGGAACATTTTCTGTTACTCCTATCTGTAACTAGTGATTCCCTATTTAGATCCATGCAGTTTTTCCCTTAAAAAAAAAAAAAAGTGGCCTTGCCTCATATGTGTGGAAATCCATTGTGTTTATTACCAATATCAGTTTGAATTCTCATCTTAACCTGAATGTTGCTAAATATCTCTACCAACCTACATTTTTATCCCATTACCGAGGACACTGATGAACTTTTAAAAAAATTGGTCCCAGTATTCACCCTGGCAGAATACTGCTTGCTATGTCCCCTCTGGGTAACATTACTCTTACGGATGAAATTTATTCTGAATGACCCTCCAACTAGCAATTAGGCAGTCTGGGCCATAATTTCTCATTGAATTGATAATGGGGTAATGAAGGGAAGAATGTAAAGCCTTGCTAAAGTCAAAAGGGGCTCCATTGTCTCTCTTCCATCTACCTATCCTGTCATTTCTTCATAGAAGATTAATCTTGTAATTTCATAAACTGCTGACACAAGCTTTACGGCTTTATCACCAAGTAGTTGATATCCTCATTATGGCCTTCTTGTGGCTAGAATAATTCTTCTTACAACCTATTTGAATTCAGATAAAAATGGGATTTCAGAAGGTTACTAGGAATATTCTTTCTTTATCATAATTCTTATGATATTTCTCCACAATCAAGGGAAATGCCTAACAATGATTTGGGGTCTTAAATTTGAATGACAAGCTTTCTGCCTATGAGAGAATAGAGTTCTGTTGTGGTCTGCAAGATTGTAGCATAGGTTCTGTTTCTGTGGTCTCATGAGCATCCTCAAATCGCCAGAGGGGAAGACAGCAAAGACAGAGGGTTTATGCTTTGAATGTCTTCGAAGCACTACTTTATATACCATGAACATGAGTCATTCGGAAGGGGTGAAGGGCTGTTAATAGTAAATGTATGATAAGAAATGGTTATGGTGTCAGAAAATAACAACTGTCTTCTGATGCTGATCTTACTATGCATTACCATGCAGGCTGAGATTGTCAATCTTACTAAGGCTTAATTGGGCCTAGTATTGGAATGAATTGCCCATGACACCCAGTCTATAAATTGGCGTGTTTTTACTTCTCTGAACAGTGACTCATTAGACCATTGAAATGAACAGAGATTTGTGTGTGTGTGTGTGTCTACTGCACACAACTCCAGAGCTATCTCAGGTTTAATGTGCCTTCGTCAAGTTACTATGATGCCCTTCAAAGCTCCTGCCTAGAGCAGAGCTGCTTGAACATCTATTGCAGAACTTGTGGTTCCATGTGGGCTTTAAGAAGGAAGGGGTCACTTCTCCTCGAAGGGCGGGACATTGAATTTGGGTTTAGTTTGCATGTTACTGAATCCATTACTTTGTCTAATCTTTCTCATCATACCCTCACTTAAAAAATATTTTTTTCTCATGCAGATCTCATAATAGACTCTATGTTAATTTGATTTTTTTACGTTTGCCTATTTTATTATGTTTACCATTACAGTTCAGTTCAGTTGCTCTGTTTTGTTCGACTCTTTGTGACTCCATGGACTGCAGCATGCCAGGTTTCCTTGTCCATCACTAACTCCCAGAGCTTGCTCAAACTCATGTCCATTTGAGTCGATGATGCCATCCAACCATCTCATCCTCTGCTGTCCCCTTCTCCTTCTGTTACTTCTCTGTTTTTCTAAATCATTAGTTTCCAGCTTCATCTTTCCTTCTTTTAGCTATTCTGTTCATAGAATGTGCTTTTTTGGGGTATGACTTACTTGTGTTTGATATATAACATTTTCATTTCTCTTTAATTGTTAATAAAGGAATTTAATGCTATGTAATTGCAACAAATAGTTTTGGCCACATAACTGCTTAGTGTGGCAGCTTAACCTGCCGTAATAAACAAATCTGAAAAGACAGTGGCTCCAACAAGGTAGTAATGTATTTCTCTCCAATATACTAGTCCAGATAATTAAGCCAAGTGGCCCTGCATTATAGCATAATTTATATGACATAAGTTTCTTTCATTTACTTATTCTGCGATTCCTGCAATGTTGTCTTCGTCTTCATTATTAGAACTAAGACAACACAACCCTCAGGTCTAGTCCACAGAATAGAAAGAGAGAAAAATCCCAGAATAATTAACTTTGTCTATAAGATGATGGCCTGGAAGTTGTGCCATTTATTTCTCTAAATCTCATTGGTGAGACCATTGTTACATGACGAATCTTAGTTACAAAGAAGGCTGGAAGATGTAGTCTTTAGCTTTGTGACATTCTAAGTCAATAAAAAGAGACGCAAAATCTGTATTAGATCTCACCCTTATTTTAGGAAGCAATGATCTCACTTTTTTCCTATTTCCTAAATAGTTTATTATTTTATTTTCCTCTTTGATTTAGTAGTAATTTTGAGGAATTTCAGAATTCCATTAATTTGTTTAAAAATTATTAATTTCAACTAATTTCTATTAATTTATAAATATTAATTCTCTTGTGGTTAAAGAAACAAATATGTTTGCTTTCTTCTTGTTAATAAGAGTTTAGGCCCTTTTCCGTTATTATAAATATTCTAGGATTCTTGAAAAAAAAGTCTAAAGTCTATTTTTAGGGTTAAAAATCCAAGTGTACTTCATAATAACTTTCTTAATATTTTCAACTTTGTCAACATTTGTGCATTATTTTTTCCTTTGATCTAGAAAAAGAGATTGCTGTATTAAGAGCTCCAACAATTATTGTATCTCTAAAATTTTTACCTTATATATTTTATTCTGTTTTCAACACACAAATTTATGACTTTTATTTGAAGGTGATAACTTTTATTGATATAAAATAACTGATCTTTTAAAATTTTTGTTTGAATCTAATATTTCATACTATTAAGGTTGACTTTTGTGCTTTGTTTTTATTGGTTTATTGAGCTTAGTAAGGAGAAAGTTGAAGTATTTTGGAGTGTGAGAGTAGATGTGTTCAGCATGAAGGGTGCTTATTGGTGGGGGGAGGGGGAAAGAATGTGTGGAACATTTTGAATTAAAAAAAAAAACGACCTAGGGACTCTCTGGTAAGGAAGGAATTGAGAAACCTTTTCCTTCCCCTAAGATTTAGGTTACTTAAATCTGTCAATGTAGTTAAGAGTAACCTGTCAAGATTCTGGTGCTTAGGAATAGATGAGCTTACTGACATAACATCACCATGTGGGTTTAAATGGGCTGGATCAGTGGACTTCTCTGAGTACTAGGTTGTTTGTTAAAGGTGAAATGGGCTTCTGGCTTCCTGAGCCAGTGGACATGGAACTTTCCCAGCCCAGTCATCTTCTGGCTGTGCGTTTGCCCAGAGGAACCAGGCCTGGAGGTGAATCCATATAGGAAAGGCAGGATGGATGCCTGGATCTTTCCCTTTACCAATTTTCAAAATAATTACCTTCAATGTCCATAAATTATTTTAGTATGATTATGAACTCAAATTATTTTTTCTTTGGTTATTTGAGGCTTTTTGAATGTGACTCCTGTGTCTCTTTACAGTGACCTGATTAGTCTTAGATAATTTCTTGCTTTTCAGATACAACATGTCCAAGTCTTGTACATTTACATTTTCTGTACCCAAACATGGATTCTGTCATTTTCTGTAGGAACCCTGAATCCTCTTAAGTATAAATGGATTTAGGGATAATAATATAAGCACTAAGAGTACCCATTGCTACTGAGTTGCTGTTTCTTTTAGTCCTTTTTAATTCACAAAACCAGAAAATATGTACTGTTTACAAAGGGAAAATAAATCAAGAATTTATGCTCATCTCTCCAATTCAAATGAAAAGATTATAGCTATTAATAACCCTAACCCTATTTAAAGTATTACAATAGTTGTATGTTTTTTCTCTTATCCTGAAAATCTTGGATCCTTATGGTGCTAATAATATTTCCTTACTCCTCGTCTATCAATCATCTTTGTTTCGATCCATCTATATCTATCTGTAGTACTTTCTTTCTTAGTGTAGACACTATATTGAGGTCCTGTTTAGAGGCCAGGCATTTGCCCTTTTTGAGCAGCTGATCAAGTTCTTATCCCAAACACTTCCCTTTTGTGGGGATCCTATACACTTATCCTTATCATCTTAGAGTTAAATATGAAAAAAACAAGGGGTCCTGCCTCTCTCCAAGAACTTATTCAATTCAGATAATCCTCTGGAAACCTGTGAAACCTAGCTAACCTCTTCTTGCTTGTCACATATAAGCTTCTTCTTCCAGATCCAGCTTATTGTTATCTTGTCCCTTGTCCCTAGCAACCTCCTGTGTGGACCTGTGTGTTGACCTTTTCTTGTTTGGAGCAATAAATAACAAAGAGTTCTGCCTTTCATCTATTTAAGTATTTTTTTGTGAGTGTCCCGCCAACAAAATAAATCTGTAAATCTTATCACACATGATGTCTCTCTCTGTTTCTAAATAAAACAGTATTGTTATCAATAATCAGATGAGTGAATGCAGTTTAGGTGTCCTTGTGCATATTTTGTTTTTAGAACAGTTCCCCTTAGGAAAGTGCAGCCCAAATACATTATGCTTCAAAATCCTTCTCTTTCTTGAAATAATATTCTGTGTGACTCTGCCAACAACTTGACATACAGGTAGGCTCATTTGTTCGTCTGTTTTTGATTTTAGGTATTGCTTTGTTTTTGTTAATTTAATTTCATTTAAAATTATGCAAAATATTTCCATAGCTACAAGGTTAGATGTACAAAACAAGATAGATGATGATAAGACTAACTTCCATAACTGCCCCCAAACTGTCTCCCATTCTGCCCTTTCTCTATAGGCTACCATTTTTAATATTTCTTGATTTCTTATCCCATTGTTTCTTTATGAAAAAGTTTATATGTTCTCTCTCCCCCTTTCTCTTTCTCTGTCTCTGTCTCTCTCTCTCTCACACACACACACACACAAATGTATGCATATGCATATATCATTGAATATTATGTCACTGAGTGTATGCCATTGAATGTATGTACAAGTTTATTCATGTGCCTTCTGAGGGTAATCTTGACGGTTTCCAGTTTTTGGGATTATGAATTGACTTCTAGAAACATCTGTGTTGATGCTCCTGTGTGGACCTAAGTTTTTGACTTAGTTGGAGAAATCCTTAGAAGCATGATTGCTGAATCATACAGTAAGTCTATGAAACTGGTAAAGTAAATCTTACTATTTTATTTTATTAAACCCAATATATCAAAAATATTTTCACTTCAAACATATAATCTACATACAAATTGCATGTAAGACATTTTACATTAATTTTTGTACAAAGTATGAAATGCAGTATTTTACACCCTCAACAATCTATTTGGACTTTTTTTACACTTAAAGTACTCAATGGACACATGTGGCTAATGGCTACTGTTTTAGGATTAGCCGAGTTATAGGCCATAATTTTCTTTCCTATAGCTTCCATAACATGTTAGAAAAATAGAGATCTTTTAAAAATTTTATTGGTAATACAGTATAAAATTCATATTTCAATATGAATTTTAAGTGTAGCTCTCAAATTATTAAATTAAAAAACTAATCAATTTGTAAATGTCCCTATTCATTTTGAGGAGTTAGTTTTCTTTAATTGACCTCACTCTCATGTTCTAATTTTTATTAACTGAACCTAGACTTTTGATTCCAGTGTGTGTTTATCTATTTTTAGCCATATAAAGTACAC
Source organism: Giraffa tippelskirchi (assembly GCF_054371585.1). Lineage (NCBI taxonomy): Eukaryota > Metazoa > Chordata > Mammalia > Artiodactyla > Giraffidae > Giraffa > Giraffa tippelskirchi. Next base: position 171,498,730 of record NC_137276.1, read on the forward strand.
TTAAAATAGTCGTCTTTGGTTTCTACATCTGTTTGTTTTTTTTTTTTTAATCACATAATATCCCTCTGTATTCTAATAAAATTACCTCAATGATTCTTTAGTGTATCATAGGGAGACTCCTATGTAAGATTTTGAGAATCAGGTACTTACTATGAAATATTAACCCCTAGCTATCATTCTTGTTTCTTCTATTTTTGTTTTGTGCCATTCCTTTGATCCTTAATTAGGATCATGCATTTGGACCCAATGAACATAATTATTTTCTTCTTGTGACTCTTTCTCTAAGCATGTTGTACTGAGTGTCTCTATAAGATACTCAGCAAATTTTTTTTGGTTAGATCATCACTGCTTATTGCTAGAATACTTTGTAGTTTTAGCTATTTCTTCTAAATGCATTTCAGAGAATTTCATATTGTTATGAGGTATTTTGTACATAACTGTACAATGATTTAGGCCTATTACAAAATCGTATTTCTTATACTTACAAGAATTGTTTTCTTCAAAAAGGCATGTTACCCAGCATGCCATTTTCTTCCATGAATTTGAAACTTTGCTTTTATGTTAACAGAAAACCTTATTAATGTGATATTGGTTTATGTAGGATGGCAAGAGGACTGCTAGTCCCTAGATATCTAGATGCTCTGTTACTTTAATAAAAAAAAATTTAGATAATCTCAAGCAAGTTAATTGCAATTCTGTATTTTTTTCTTTCTCTGGTCCCCTGTGTTAAGAATTAATAAGATTTTTACTGCATTATGTTAGCATTTCCCTGATATTAAAATTAAGCTTATAGAACTGTAATTTCTAGAGTAATTCTTTTTAGCATTTTAAAATGATGTTAGTTCTCTGATTTGAATATTCTACTTGTTTTCCATGATGTCTCAAATTATTACCAATATATATATATATACATAATTTTATCAATTTATATCTGTCTTTTAAAAGTAATTCTATTCTTATAATTTTACCAAAAAGATAAATTAGGAAGTACTTTCTCAAGTATGTTTTTTTCAAAAGTATTGTTCTCATTATAGAAAGTCATCATAGATTTCCTTTAAGTTGTGCTCTTACCTCTTGCCAAACTGCTGAAATCAAGATTATCTGTGTGTGTGTATATCGTGAAAGGAGAGAGTATATGTCAAAAAGGGAGAGAGTGAAAAATGAGGGAACTGGTAACTAAAGGGAAGGGAAGGAATCAAAAGCCAGCAAAGAGTCTTATATGAGCAATTAGGAAGTGCATAACTATATTTATGCTTTAGATAATGAATCATCAGCAAAGCAGAACTGCCAATAAGGAAAATTAAGTTTTCCCTTCCTTATGAATAAGATTCTGAAAAACCCACAGGTATCTTTCCACTTTTGCCACCTTATTTATGATCACTGGAAACAATGAAAATAGTATGGATATATAGCTGGGCTTGGAAAATAGGAGAGTGCAATTTGTGTGCTAGTGCTACTCCTGAACTTGCATCTGACTAAAGCTCACAATGTGCTAAGGAAAATTAATGAAAAGAGAGCAATATTTAGATACAGGCAACACATATTTCTGCAAATGTCAAGGTTTTTAGATATAACAGAAACACTAAAGGCAAAATATATGACACATCAACAAACAAGCCAAACAAAGCTAAGTTACCCACAAATTAGAAAAATCAATTTGATCTGAAATATCTCTCAAACATTAAACCCTCTAAATAAAATACATATTGATTTGTGTAGTTAATTTGTTATTTTCTGAAGGACAAGGAGAGAATGGTTCAGATGAGAAAGTGTATGACAATAGAAAAACCATATGCCTGACTGAAAATTTTCTTTAGATATTTCAATGTCCACAATTAAAAACCTCAACAAAGTAAAATTGTGAATAATCATTGACATCAGTTAAATATATAATTCATCTTACTTCCAATTAATTTTATATTTTATTAATGTATTACATGCATATTTTTTAATTGTCAATTAATATGAACAAAAAGCAGCAATATCCTGCTCCATTATTCTAATCCATTTCATAGAGGCAGCCACTTCCTTATCTCGAAGGTGTTTCTTTGGGTATTTTAAACATATTTCTATATATCATACTTATAATTTCATTTCATAAATTATGAAATTGAGGCATTATTGACTTTAATTGTTAGAGCTGATGAATCAATTCTCTTTTTTCTTATACCATTTTCTATTATAGTTGTATCATAATTTTTGTTAAATAAAAATTTTAGTCTTTATTTTGGTCAAATAAAAAATTTGTATTACTATGACTATGAAAATATAATTCCTCAATAAGTCACGTGGTACACCATAATTATTTTTTCTTTGACATACAAATGTTTTCTTGGATGCAATAACTATTTTATTATGTAAAATTTGGGGTTTTCCATTGAGATAATGTTATTTCCCCTTCAGTTTTGAATAAATCTGTCAAAAGTCTGACAACAGATTTTCCAAATATACACACGTATTAGATCTGCCTTTCCTATTTTATTATTGTTATCATCATCATTATTATTATTTTAATCTTTGTGGCCTTCCTTTTTTTATTTCTTACTTTCTTCTGGAATTGGTACTGACTTTTGTCTTGCTTCATACTGTCATCCTGAGAGTTTCTGTGTTATTGCTTTTTTCAGATCCATGTCCTTCTCTATGCTTTACCAAAGTAAATCTCCTTGGAACTCCTAAGCAATCTTTGAAAGATATATTTTTGGTTTATTACATATCTTAAATTGATATTATTCTATCATCATATCTTATATATTATTCAGTTGAATGGAGAATTTTATATTGAAAGTTATTTTTTTTGTAGAATCTTGAAAATATTGCTCCACTTTTTCCTGGCACTAAGAGATACTGTATACTTTCTGGCTCCTATTACCTTAAGATTTCTTTCTGTAATTTTAGAATGTTCTTTATATTTGTATTCTTAAATTTCACAAATGCTATGTCTTCATGAGGATTGATTTGTAATCCATGTGCCGGTGCACACCATAACATGTAATTAACATAGAAACAGCGATAAAGAGAGCATTCTAAAGGCAAGAGAAAAAAAAATCATATGCAAGGGAATACTCATAAGGCTATCAGCCTATTTTTCTGCAGAAACTTTGTAGGCCAGAAGGGAAGGCCATGATGTATTTAAAGTACTGAAAGGGAAAAACATGCAAAGTAAGATACTTGACCCAGTAAGGTTATCATTTAGAATTGAAGGAGAGATAGAGTTTCTCAGACAAGCAAAAACTAAAACAGAGTTCATCAACACTAAACAAAACTTGCAAGTGTTAAAGGGTCTTCTTTAAGTGAAAAGGAAAAGGCTACCACAAGAAATAATAAATAATAGGAAGGGAAAAAATCCCACTTGCAAAGGCAAATTTGTAGTAAAGGCAATAGATAAACTGCTTATATAAGCTAACATGAAGGCTAAAAGACATATATTTTAAAAGCAACTATAACTACAATAAACAATTAAGGGATAGGCATGAATATGTAAAATGTGACATCAAAAACACAAATATGGAGGGCAGTACGAACGTCTATCTTTTATAATGTTTGAACTTAAATGATCAGCTTTTAAAAAGTTGATCTAGCTATAGGTCAACACATAGGAGCACAGTGGTAACCACAAATCAAACACCTATAACAGACACACAAAATATGGATACCACAGAAGATAAAATAACTAAAGAAAATCATCAGACTGCAAGAGGAGAAACTAAAAGAAGCAAAGAAAAAACTACAAAAAAAAAAAAGTAACAAAATGGCAATAAGTACATACCTATTAATAACCACTTTAAAAGTCAGAGGACTGGTGGTCCCGAGATGGCGGAGGAATAGGATGGGGAGACCACTTTTTCCCCCACAAATTCATCAAAAGATCATTTGAATCTTCAGCAACTTCCACAAAACAAGTTCTGAATGCTAGCAGAAGACACCAGTCACCCAGAAAGGCAGCCCATTCTCTTCAAAAGGAGGTAGGACAAAATATAAAAGACAAAAAGTGAGACAAAAGAGTTAGGGATGGAGAACCATCCTGGGGAGGTGGTCATGAAGGAGAAGTTTCCAAACAACAGGAAACCCTCTCACTGGCAGGTCTGTGGGGAGTTTTGGAATCTCAGAGGGCAACATAACCAGGAGTGAAGAAACACACACACACACACAAACACACACACACACACAGAATAGGTACCTAATTGCAACTCCCAGCAGAGAACTAGCCCAGACACTTGCGTCTGCCACCAGTGAGCAGGGGCTGGATAGGGAGGCACAGGTTGCATGTTTAGGGTAAAGACTGGGCCTGAATGCCCTGAGGACAATCTGAGGGAGCTAACATGGGATAGCAACCCAAACTGTGGGATAGCCAGAGAGAGAGAAAAATAAAAGAACTTTCCCATGAAAGTCTCTAACCTAACACACAGCCTGGCCCACTCACAGAACAAAGGAGTAAGTGAATACCAATGGAGAGCTATCCAGCTGTGTACAGGCTTCTCCGCCCCGCTGGAGGCAGAGAGGCAGGTGTGCAACAGCCAGAGACAGAAGGCAAGGGGCAATCTCGGCCGCAAAGACCTACATCCTCCACCAAACTGTGAGCAGGCTCCCAGTTGGTAACCACATCTTCCTTGGATACTGGATGGTTGACATCTGCCAGGAGGGTCGCAGCCTGAGATCACTCCACAGAGGATACCAATGGCACAACTGAGATGGTACTCTCACGGTGCACCTGGGAAACTGAGCAGCCAGGACTGGGGAGGTGATTAAGATGCTTGGACCACCTGGGACAGTGTTTTCACCAAGCACCTGGTCACCTGAACTGCTTGGGCCTGGGAAGGGCACAAAACACATGCCCAATCGATCTGTGCCCTTGCAGAGTACCCGAGAACATGAACCTGAGCAGCTTAGACCTGGGAAGTGCACAAAAGGCAGGGCCCACCTTGGACAGTACCCCTGCAGAGCAACCTGGAGCCTGAGCAGTGTAGACTGGGAAAGCACATGCTGCCATGAGCTGGGGCAAACCCAGTGTGGCTCATAAACTGCGAGCACTCTTCACACATGCCAATGATATTTGTTTGCAGTGTTCCTCCCTCCCTACAACACAACTGAACAAGTGAGCCTAAATAAGTGACCATCTTCACCCTCTTGTGTCAGGGCGGAAATGAGACACTGAAGAGACTTGCAAACAGAGGAAGCCAAAATAAACAAAGAAGAGGGAACCGCTCTGGAAGTGACAGGAGCAACAGATTAAAATCCTGTAGTTAACATTGACTAAGCTTGGAAGGGGCCTATAGTCCTTGAGAAGAAGTACAAGCTGGAACAAGGAACTGTCTGAAACTGAACTGACCCCACACTGCCCACAGCAGCTCCAGAGAAATTCCTAGATATATTTTTACTATTATCATTTTTAAATTCTTTTTTAGTTTTTAATTTTTAAGTTCTTTATTACCCCTTTAATTTTCATTTTTATAACCTACTATTACCATTAAAAAAAAAGACCCTATTTTTAAAGCAAATTTCATATATAGCTATATATATATTATAATTTTTGTGATTGACCTTGTTTTATATTTTTAATATTGTATTTTTGAGAGTCTAACCTCTACTCTAGATTTTTTAGTCTTAGCTTTTTGGTATTTGTTATCAACTTTGTACCTTCAAGAAGCTACTCTTCAGTATCCATTTTCACTTAGGGGTGTGATTACTGGCTTGATTGCTCTATCCCCTTTTGACACTCCCTTTTCTATGCCAAGGTCACCTCTATCTCCTCCTTCCTCCTCTTTTCTCCACTTAACTTTGTGAACCTCTTTGGGTTTTCCGAGCTATGGAGAACACTTAAGGAACTGATTACTGGCTAGATTTGTTCCAACCCCCCTTGACTCCCCCTCTTCTCCTCCTGGTTACCTCTATCACCCTCCTCCCTCTTCTCTTCTCTGTGTAAGTCTGTGGACCTATTTGGGTGTTCCAGCCTGTGGAGAGCACATAGGGAATTAATTATTGGCTAGATTGCTCTCTCCCCTTTTGACTCCTCTTCTTCTCCTCCTGGTCACCTCTATCTCCCTCCTCCCTCTTCTCTTCTTCATGTAACTCTGTGAAACTCTGGGTGTCCCTCACTGTGGAGAATCTTTTCACCATTAACCTAGATGTTTTGTCATTGGTGCTGTATGAATGCAGAAGTCTTGAGGCTACTGTAAGAATAAGACAGAAAGCCAGAGCCAGGAAGCTTAAATCCAAAACTCGAGAACACCAGAAAACTCCTGATTCCTGGGAAGATTAATTGACAAGAGCTCATCCAAAGCCTCCATACCTACACTGAAACCAAGCTCCACCCAAGAGCCAACAAGTTCCAGAGCAAGACATACCATGCTAATCCTCTGGAAACACAGGAATACAGCCCTGAGCATTAAAATACAGGCTGCTCAAAGTCGTGCCAAACCGGTAGACACCTCAAAACTCACTACTGAACACTTCACTGCACTCAAGAGAGAAGAGCTCCAGCTCCACCCACCAGAACACAGATGAAAGCTTCCCTAACCAGGAAACCTTGACAAGCTGCTAGTTCAACCCCAGCTGCAGGGAGCAATCTCCACAATAAAGAGGAACCACAAACTTCCTGAATACAGGAAGGCCACCCCAAACACAGCAATCTAAACAAAATGAAGAGACAGAGAAATACTCAGAAGGTAAAGAAACATGACAAATGTTCACCAAACTAAACAAAAGAGGAGATATGGAGTCTACCTGAAAAAGAATTCAGAATAATTATAGTTAAGATGATCCAAAATCTTGAAAACAAAATGGAGTTACAGATAAATAGACTAGAGACAAGGATTGAGAAGATAAAAGAAATGTTTAACAAGGACCTAGAAGAAATAAAAAAAGAGTCAATCAATAATGAATAATGCAATAACTGAGATCAAAATCACTCTGGAGGGAACCAACAGTAGATTAACTGAGGCAGAAGATGAGATAAGTGAGGTGGAAGATAGAATGGTGGAAATAAATGAAGCACAGAGGAAAAAAGAGAATAAAACTAAAAGAAATGAGGACAACCTCAGAGACCTCTGGGACAATGTTAAATGCCTCAACATTCAAATCATAGGAGTCCCAGAAGAAGACGACAAAGGTCATGAGAAAATAATTGAGGAGATAATAGTTTAAAACTTCCCTAAAATGGGGAAAGAAATAGCCACACAAGTCCAAGAAACCCAGAGAGCAGAACCCAGAAACACCACAAGGCACATATTAATCAAATTAACGAAGATCAAACACAAAGAGCAAATATTAAAAGCAGCAAGGGAAAAGCAACAAATAACTCACAAGGGGATCCCCATAAAGATAATAGCTGACCTTCCAATAGAAACTCTTCAGGCCCGAGAGGAATGGCAGGATATACTTAAAATGATGAAAGAGAAAAACCTACAACCCAGATCACTATACCCAGCAAGAATCTCATTCAAATATGAAGGAGAAATCAAAAGCTTTACAGACAGCCAAAACCTGAGAGATTTAAGCACCACCAAACTAGCTCTTCAACAAATGCTAAAGGCTCTTCTCCAGACAGAAAACACAGAAAAGGTCTATAAACTCGAACTGAAAACAACATAGTCAATGGCAACGGGATAATACTCATCAATAATTACCTTAAATGTAAATGGGTTGAATGCCCCAACCAGAAGAAAAGGACTGGCTGAGTGCATATAAAATAAGACCCCTATATGTGTTGTCTACAAGAGACCCAGCTCAAAACAAGGGACACATACAGACTGAAAATGAAGGGCTGGAAAAAGATGTTTCACACAAATGAAGACCAAACGAAAGCAGGAGTTCAGTTCAGTTCCGTTCAGTTCAGTCACTCAGTCGTGTCCACTCTTTGCGACCCCATGAATTGCAGCACGCCAGGCCTCTCTGTCCATCACCAACTCCCGGAGTCTACCCAAACCCATGTCCATCGAGTCAGTGATGCCTTCCAACCATCTCATCCTCTGTCGTCCCCTTCTCCTCCTGACCTCAATCCTTCCCACCATTAGGGTCTTTTCCAATGAGTCAACTCTTCGCATGAGGTGGCCAAAGTATTGGAGTTTCAGCTTCAACATCAGTTCTTCCAATGAACACCCAGGACTGATCTCCTTTAGGATGGATTGATTGGATCTCCTTGCAGTCCAAGGGACTCTCAAGAGTCTTCTCCAACACTACAGTTCAAAAGTATCAATTCTTTGGCGCTCAGGTTTCTTCACTGTCCAATTCACATCTATACATGACCACTGGAAAAACCATAGCTTTGACTAGATAGACTTTTGTTGGCAAAGTAATGTCTCTGCTTACTCATATCAGCTAAAATAGACTTTGAAATAAAGGCTGTGAAAAGAGACAAAGAAGGACACCACATAATTATCAAAAGATCAATCCAAGAAGAAGATATAATCATTATAAATATATATGCACCCAACATAGGAGCACCTCAATATGTAAGGCAAATGCTAACAAGTATGAAAGGGGAAATTAACAGTAACACAATAATAGTAGGCGACTTTAATACCCCACCCACACCTATGGATAGATCAACCAAACATAAAATTGGCAAGGAAACACAAACTTTAAGTGATACAATAGACCAGTTAGACCTAGTTGATATCTATAGGTCATTTCACCCCAAAGCAATCAATTTCACCTTTTTCTCAAGTGCACACAGAACATTCTCCAGGATAGATCTCATTCTGGGCCAAAAATCTTGCCTTGGTAAATTCAAAAAAACTGAAATAATTTGAAGCATCTTTTCTGATCACAATGAGGTAAGATTAGATGTCAACTACAGGGGAAAAAAACCATAAAAAATACAAACATATGGAGGCTAAACAACGTGGTTCTGAATAACCATCAAATCACAGAAGAAATCAAAAGAGAAATCAAAATATGCATAGAAACAAATGAAAACATGACAACTGAAAACCTATGGGATTCAGTAAAAGCAGTGCTAAGGGGAAGGTTCATAGCAAGACAAGATTACCTCAAGAAACAAGAGAAAAATCAAATAAATAACCTAACTGTACACCTAAAGAAACTAGAAAAAGAAGAAATGAAGAACCCCAGGGTTATAGAAGAAAAGAAATCATAAAAATTAGGGCAGAAATAAATGAAAAAGAAACAAAGGAGACTAAAGCAAAAATCAGCAAAACTAAAAGCTGGTTCTTTGAGAAGATAAATAAAATAGACAAAACATTAGCCAGACTCATCAAGAAAAAAGGGAGAAGAATCAAATCAACAAAATTAGAAATGAAAATGGAGAAATCACAACAGACAACACAGAAATACAAAGGATCATAAGAGGCTACTGTCAGCAACTACATGCCAATCAAATGGACAACTTGGAAGAAATGGATGAATTCTCAGAAAAGGATAACCTTTGAAAAATGAAGGAATACAGAATATTAACAGACACATCAGAAGCATGGAAATCGAAACCATAATCAAAAATCTTCCAACAAGCAAAAACCCAGGCCGGATGGCTTCACAGGTGAATTCAACCAAAAATTTCTTCAGTAAATTCAGTCGCTCAGTCGTGTCCGACTGTTTGCAACCCCATGGATTGCAGCATGCCAGGCCTCCCTGTACACCACCAACTCCCAGATTTTACTCAAACTCATGTCCATTTACACACACTCGAGTTGGTGATGCCATCCAACCATCTAATCCTCTGTCGTCCCCATATCTTCTTGCCTTCAATCTTTCCCAGCATCAGGGTCTTCTCTAATGAGTCAGTTCATTGCACCAGATAGCTAAAATATTGGAGTTACAGCTTCAGCATCAGCCCTTTCAATGAATATTCAGGACTGATTTCCTTTAGTATGGACTGGTTCAACCTCCTTGCAGTTCAAGAGTGTCTCAAGAGCCTTCTCCAACACCACAGTTCAAAAGCATCAGTTCTTTGGTGCTCAGCTTTCTTTATAGTCCAACTCTCACATCCATACATGACTACTGGAGAACGATAGCTTGGACTAGATGGACCTTTGTTGGCAAAGTAATGTCTCTGCTTTTTAATTTGCTGTCTATGTTTGTCATAGCTTTTCTTCCAAGGAGTAAGTGTCTTTTAATTTTCTGGCTGTAGTCACCATCTGCAGTAATTTTGGAGCCCACCACCACCACCATAAAATAAAGTCTGTCACTGTTTCTACTGTTTCCCCATCTGTTTGCTATGAAGTGATGGAACCAGATTCCATGATCTTAGTTTTATGAATGTTGAGTTATAAGCCAACTTTTTCACTGTCCTCTTTCACTTTCATCAAGAGGTTCTTTAGTTCTTCTTCACTTTCTGCTGTAAGGGTGGTGTCATCTGCATATCTGAGGTTATTGATATTTCTCCCAGCAATCTTGATAGCAGCTTACACTTCATCCAGCCCAGCATTTCTCACAATGTACTCTGAATATAAGTTAAATAAGCCTGATGACAATATACAGCCTTAACATACTCCTTTTCCTACTTGGAACCATTCTGTTGTTTCATATCCAGTGCCAACTGTTGCTTCCTGACCTGTATACAGGTTTCTCAGGAGGCAAGTCAGGTGGTCTTTTATACCCCTCTATTTAAAATTTTTTCATAATTAGTTTTGGTCCACCTTGTCAAAGGCTTTGGACTAGTCAATAAAGCAGAAATAGATATTTTTTCTGGAACTCTTACCTTTTTGATGATCCAGTGGATGTTGGAAATTTGATCTCTGGTTCCTCTGCCTTTTCTAAATCCAGCTTGAGCATCTGGAAGTTTCAGTTCACCTACTGTTGAAGCCAGGTGTGGAGAATTCTGAGTATTACTTTGCTAGTGTGTGAGATCAGTGCAATTATGTGGTAGTTTGAAAATTCTTTGGCATTGGTTTTCTTTGGGATTGTAATGAAAAGTGACTTTTCCATTCCTGCGTCCACTGCTGAGTTTTCCAAATTTGCTGACATATTGAGTGCTGAACTTTCACAGCATCATCTTTTAGGATTTGAAATAGCTCAACTGGAATTCCATCACCTCCACTAGTTTTGGTTTTAGTGTTGCTTCCTAAGGCCCACTTGATTTCACATTCCAGGATGTCTGGCTCTAGGTGAGTGATAACACCATCATGATTATCTGAGTCATGAAGATCTTTTTTGGTAGTTATTCTGTGTATTCTTGCCACGTCTTCTTAATATCTTTTGCTTCTCTTAGGACCATACCTTTTCTGTCCTTTATTGTCCCCATTGTTGCATGAAATGTTCCCTTGATATCTCTAATTTTCTTGGAGAGATCTCTAGTCTTTCCCATTCTATTGTTTTCTGCTATTTCATTACACTGATCACTGAGGAAGGCTTTCTTATCTCTCCTTGCTCTTTCTTTGGAACTCTGCATTCAAGTGGGCATGTCTTTCCTTTTCGCCTCTGCCTTTCTCTTCTCTTCTATTCACAGCTATTTGTAAGGCCTCCTCAGACAACCATTTTACGTTTTAACATTTCTTTTATTTAGGGATGGTCTTGATCCCTGCCTCCTGTACAACAATGAACCTCTATCCATAGTTCTTCAGGCACTCTATCTAACAGATCTAATCCCTTGAATCTACTTGTCACTTCCACTGTATAATAGTAAGGGATTTTATTTAGGTCATTCCTGAATGGCCTAGTGGTTTTCCCGACTTTCTTCATTTTAAGTCTGAATTTGGCAGTAAGGAGTTCATGGTCTGTGCCACAGTCAGCTCCTGGTCTTGTTTTTGCTGACTGTATAGAGCTTCTCTATCTTTGACTGCAAAGAATGTAATCAACCTGATTTTGGTGTTGACCATCTGGTGATGTCCATGTATAGAGTCTTCTCTTGTGTTGTTGGAAGAGGCTCTTTGCTATGTCCCTCCAATTTGTTTTCTTGACACAACTCTATTAGCTTTTGCCCTGCATCATTCTGTACTCCAAGATCAAATTTGTCTGTTACTCCAGGTATTTCTTGAGTTTCTAATTTTGCATTCCAGTCCCCTATAATGAAAAGGACATCTTTTTTGGGTGTTAGTTCTAGAAGGTCTTGTAGGTCTTCATAGAACTTTTGAACTTCAGCTTTTTCAGTATTACTGGTCAGGGCATAGACTTGGATTACTGTGATATTGAATGTTTTGCCTTGGAAAGGAAAAGTGATCATTCTGTCGTTTTTGATATTGCATCCAAGTACTTTATTTTGGACTCTTGTTGACTCTGATGGCTACTCCATCTCTTCTAAGGGATTCCTGTCCACAGTAATAGATATAATGGTCATCTGAGTTAAATTCACCCATTCCAGTTGAGTTTAATTCACTGATTCCTAAAATCTTGTTCACTCTTGCCATCTCCAGTTTGACCACTTCCAATTTACCTTGAGAGGAGATACCCCACGTACAAGGTAATGATCAGTGGCTCTGCTTTGCTGGAGCAGCCGTGAAGAGAAACCCCACTTCCAAGGTAAGAGAAATCCAAGTAAGACAGTAGGTGCTGACAGAGGGCATCAGAGGGCAGACAGACTGATATGACAATCACAGACAACTAGCCAATCTGATCACATGGACCACAGCCTTGTCTGACTCAAAGAAAATAAGCCATGCTGTGTGGGGCCACCCAAGACTGCCAGGTCATGGTGGAGAGGTCTGACAGAATGTGGTCCCCTGGAGAGGGGAATGACAAACCACTTCAGTATATTTTGCATTGAGAACCCCGTGAACAGTATGAAAAGGCAAAAAGATAGGACACTGAAAGATGAACTCCCAAGGTTGGTAGGTGCCCAGTATGCTACTGGAGATCAATGCAGAAATAACTCCAGAAAGAATGAAGGGATGGAGCCAAAGCAAAAACAACACCCAGTTGTGGATGGGACTGGTGATAGAAGCAAGGTCCGATGCTGTAAGAGCAATATTGTGTAGGAACCTGGAATGTTAGGTCCATGAATCAAGGCAAATTGGAAATGGTCAAACAGGAGATGGCAAGAGTGAACACTGACATTCTACGAATCAGCAAACTACGATGGACTGAAATGGGTGAATTTAACTCAGATGACCATTATATCTACTACTGTGAGCAGGAATCCTTTAGAAGAGATGGAGCAGCCATCATAGTCAACAAAAGAGTCCAAAATGGAGTACTTGGATGCAATCTCAAAAAAGACAGAATGATCTCGATTTGTTTCCAAGGCAAACCATTCAATATCACGGTAATTCAAGTCTATGCCCTGACCAGTAATGCTGAAGAAGCTGAAGTTGATCGGCACTATGAAGACCTATAAGACCTTCTAGAACCAACACCCTCAAAAAAGTCCTTTTCGTTAAAGGGGACTGGAATGCAAAAGTAGGAAGTCAAGAAACACCTGGAGTAACAGCAAATAAGGCCTTGGAGTATGGAATGAAGCAGGGCAAAGGCTAATAGATTTCTGCCAAGAGAATGCACTGGTTATAGCAAACACCCTCTTCCAACAGCACAAGAGAAGACTCTACACATGGACATCAGCAGATGGTCAACAACGAAATCAGGTTGATTATATTCTTTGCAACTAAAGATGGAGTAGCTCTATATAGTTGGCAAAAACAAGACCGGCAGCTGACTGTGGCTCAGATCATGAACTCCTTATTGCCAAATTCAGAGTTAAATTGAAGAAAGTTGTGAAAACTACTAAGCCATTCAGGTATGACCTAAATCAAATCCCTTATGACTCTACAGTGGAAGTGAGAAATAGATTTAAGGGACTAGATCTAATAGACAGAGTGCCTGATGAACTATGGATGGAGGTTCATGACATTGTACAGGAGAGAGGAATCAAGAACATCCCCAAGATAAAGAAATGCAAGAAAGCAAAATGGCTGTCTGAGAACGTCTTACAAAAAGCTGTGAAAAGAAGAGAAGCGAAAAGCAAAGGAGAAAAGGAAAGATATACCCATTTGAATACAGAGTTCCAAAGAATAACAAGGAGAGATAAGAAAGCTTTCCTCCGTGATCAATGCAAAGAAATAGAGGGAAGCAATAGAATGGGAAAGACTAGAGATCTTTTCAAGAAAATTACAGATACCAAGGGAACATTTCATGCAAAGAAGGGCTCAATGAAGGACGGAAATCTGTATGGTCCTAACAGAAGCAGAAGATATTAAGAATAAGTGACAAGAATACACAGAAGAACTGTACAAAAAAGATCTTCACGACTCAGATCATCACGATGGTGTGATCCCGCACACTCACCTAGAGCCAGACATCCTGGAATGTGAATTCAAGTGGGCCTTAGGAAGCATCACTACGAACAAAGCTAGTGGAGGTGATGGAATTCCAGTTGAGCTATTTCAAATCCTAAAAGATGATGCTGTGAAAGTGTGCACTCAATATGCCAGCGAATTTGGAAAAGTCAGCAGCAGGACTGGAAAAGGTCAGTTTTGATTCCAATCCCAAAGAAAGGCAATGCCAAAGAATTCTCAAACTACCATACAATTGCACTCATCTCACACTCTAGTAAAGTAATGCTCAAAATTCTCCAAGCCAGGCTTCAGCAATACGTGAACTGTGAAATTCCAGGTGTTCAAGCTGATTTTAGATAAGGCAGTGGAACCAGAGATCAAATTGCCAACCTCTGCTGGATCATCAGAAAAGCAAGAGAGTGTAAGCATCTATTTCTGCTTTATTGACTATGCCAAAGCCTTTGACTGTGTGGATCACAATAAACTCTGGGAAATTCTGAAGGAGATAGGAATACCAGACCACCTGACCTGTCTCTTGAGAAACCTGTATGCAGGTCAGGAAGCAACAGTTAGAACTGGACATGGAACAACAGACTGGTTCCAAGTAGGAAAAGGAGTACATCAAGGCTGTATATTGTCACTCTGCTTATTTAACTTATATGCAGAGTACATCGTGAGAAATGCTGGGCTGGAGGAAGAACAAGCTGGAATCAAGACTGGCAGGCGAAATATCAATAACCTCAGATAAGCAGATGACACCACCCTTATGGCAGAAAGTGAAGAACTAAAGAGCCTCTTGATGAAAGTGAAAGAAGAGAGTGAAAAAGTTGGCTTAAAACTCAATATTCAGAAAACTAAGATCATGGCATCTTGTCCCATCACTTCATTGGAAATAGATGGCAAAACGGTGGAAACAGTGGCTGACTTTATTTTTGGTGGCTCCAAAATCACTGCAGATGGTGATTGCAGCCATGAAATTAAAAGACACTTACTCCTTGGAAGGAAAGTTATGGCCAACCTAGACAGCATATTAAAAAGCAGAGATATTAGTTCGTCAACAAAGGTCTGTCTAGTCAAGGCTATGGTTTTTCCCTTAGTCATGTATGAATGTGATAGTTGGAGCATAAAGAAAGCTGAGTGCCAAGAATTGATGCTTTTGAACTGTGGTGTTGGAGAAGACTCTTGAGAGTCCCATGGACTGCAAGAAAGTCCAACCAGTCCATCCTAAAGGAGATCAGTCATGGGTGTTCATTGGAAGGACTGTTGTTGAAGCTGAAACTCCAATACTTTGGCCACTTGATGCAAAGAGCTGACTCAATTGAAAAGACCCTGATCCTGGAAAAGATTTAGGGCAGGAGGAGAATGGGACGACAGAGTATGAGATGGATGGGTGGCATCACTGACTCAATGGACATTGCTTTGCATAGACTGAGGCTGTTGGTGATGGACAGGCTGGCCTGGAGTGCTGCGGTTCAAGGGGTCACAAAGAGTCAGACACGACTGAGAGACTGAACTGAACTGAACTGAATCTACCTCGATTCATGGACATAACATTCCACGTTCCTATACAATATTGCTCTTTACAGTTTTGGACTTACTTCCATCACATGTCGCATCCACAACTGGGTGTTGTTTTTGCTTTGGCTCCGTCTCTTCATTCTTTCTGGAGTTATTTCTCCACTGATCTCCAGTACCTAACGGGGCACTTACCGTCCTGGGGAGTTCATCTTTCAGTGTCCTATATTTTGCCTTTTTATACTTTTTATGCGGTTCTCAAGGCAAGAATACTGAAGTGGTTTGCCCTTACCTTCTCCAGTGAACCATGTTTTGTCAGAACTCTCCTCCATGACCCGTCTGTCTTGGGTGGCTCTACAAAGCATGGCTCATAGTATAATGAGTTAGACAAGGCTGTGGTCCATGTGATCAGATTGGTTAGTTTCTTGTGACTGTGGTTTTCGGTCTGTCTGCCCTCTGATGGAGAAGGATAAGAAGCTTATGGAAGCTTCCTCATGGGATAGACTGACTGATGGGGAAACTAGGTCTTATTCTGATAGGCAGGCCAACATTCAGTAAATCTTTAATGCAATTTTCTGTTGATGGGTGGGGCTGTGTTCCCCCCCTGTTATTTACCTGGTGCCAAACTATGGTGGAGGTAAGGGTCCTGGTGTGCACAAGGTTCTGTTTATGCCCACCAAGAGTCTGTTTCTCAGTCCTGTGTAAGTTTTGGTGCCTCTGTGGTGGGGTTAATGGAGACCTCCTCCAAGCAGGCTTATGCAATACCTATGTCTGCTGCCTACCCATACCCAAGTCTGTTGCACATGGAGCTCCTGCCTCTGCCGCAGTCCACTGCTTACCTGTACCTCCACAGGAGACACTCAAACACAGCTCTGTCTCAGTCTCTGTGGGGTCTCTGGGTCCTGGAGCTCACCAGGTTTGTTTGAGCCCTCTGAGCATTTCTGATGGAATGGAGTTTGATTCTAAATCCGATTTTTCATCTCCTACCATCTTTCTGGGGCTTCTCCTTTGCTCTTGGATGTGGGGTATCTCCTCACAGTTGCTCCAGCACCACACAGCTTCTGCTGCCATGGCTACCATCTTGCTGGGGCTTCTCTGTCCTTGGACATGGGGTATGTCCTCAGAGTCACTCCAGTGCTGAACAGTCACTGCCGACCCTCCAGTGCCTACCATCTTGCTGGGGCTTCCTTGCCCTTGGACATGGGGTATCTCCTCACAGTAGCTCTGGCTCCCATGTTGCACAGCTGCCACTCCCAAAATTTAGAAAAGAACTAACACCTATCCTACTCCAACTATTCCAGAAAACTGCAGAGGAAGGTAAACTGACAAACTCATTCTATGAGGCCACTATCTCCCTAATACCAAAACCAGACAAAGATGCCACAAAAAAAGAAAAATACAGGCCCACATCACTGATGAACATAGATGCAAAAATCCTCAACAAAATTCTAGCAAATAGAATCCAACAACATATTAAAAAGATCATACATCATGACCAGATCGGCTTCATCCCAGGGAAGCAAGGATTCTTCAATATTCACAAATCAATCAATGTCATATAGCACATTAATAAATTGAAAGGTAAAAACCATATGATTATCTCAATAGTTGCAGAGAAAGCCTTCAACAAAATTCAACATCCATTTATGATAAAAACTCTCCAGAAAGCAGACATAGAAGGAACATACCTCAACATATTAAAAACCATATATTATAAACTCACAGCAAACATTATCCTCAATGGTGAAAAATTGAAAGCATTCCCCTAAAGTCAGGAACAAGACAAGGGTGCCCACTCTCACTGCTACTATTCAACATAGTTTTGGAAGTTTTAGCCACAGCAATCAGAGAAGAAAAAGAAATAAAAGGAATCCAGATTGGAAAAGAAGAAGTAAAACTCTCACTGTTTGCAGATGACATGATCCTCTACACAGAAAACCCTAAAGATTCCACCAGAAAATTACTAGAGCTAATCAATGAATGTAGGAAAGTTGCAGAATATAAAATTAACACAGAGAAATCCCTTGAATTCTTGTACACTTACAATGAGAAAACAGAAGGAAAAATTAAGGAAATAATTCCATTCACCATAGCAATGAAAAGAATACAATACTAAGGAATAAATCTCCTAAAGAAACAAAAGACCTATATATAGAAAACTATAAAACACTGATGAAAGAAATCAAAAATGACATGAATAGATGGAGAAGTATACCATGTTCACGGATTGGAAGAATCAATATAGTGAAAATGAGAATACTACCCAAAGCAATCTATAGATTCAGTGCAATCCCTATCAAGCTACCAACTGTATTTTTCACAGAACTAGAACAAATAATTTCACAATTTGTATGGAAATACAAAAAACCTCGAGTAGCCAAAGCAATCTTGAGAAAGAAGAATGGAACTGGAGGAATCAACCTGCATGACTTCAGACTATACTACAAAGCTACAGTCATCAAGACAGTATGGTACTGGCACAAAGATAGAAATATAGATCAATGGAACAGAATAGAAAGCCCAGAGATAAATCCATGCACCCATGGACACCTTATCTTTGACAAAGGAGGTAAGAATATACAATGGACAAAAGATAATCTCTTTAACAAGTGGTGCTGGGAAAACTGGTCAACCACTTGTAAAAGAATGAAACTAGAACACTTTCTATACTATACACAAAAATAAACTCAAAATGTATTAAAGATCTAAATGTAAGACCAGAAGCTATAAAACCCCTAAAGATAACATAGGCAAAACACTCTCTGACATAAATCACAGCAGGATCCTCTATGACCCACCTCCCAGAGTAATGGAAATAAAAGCAAAAATAAACAAATGGGACCTAATTAAATTTAAAAGCTTTTGCACAGCGAAGGAAACCATAAGCAAGGTGAAAAGACAGCCTTCAGAATGGAAGAAAATAATAGCAAACAAAGCAACTGACAAAGAATTAATCTCAAAAATATACAAGCAGCCCTTGCAGCTCAACTCCAGAAAAATAAATGACCCAATCAAAAAATGGGCCAAAGAACTAAACATTTTTCCAAAGAAGACATACAGATGGCTAACAAACACATAAAAAGATGCTCAACATCACTAATTATCAGAGAAATGCAAATCAAAACCACAATGAGGTACTATCTCATGCTGGTCAGAATGGCTGCTATAAAAAGTTTACAAACAATAAATGCTGGTGAGGGTGAGGAGAAAAGGGAACCCTCTCACACTGTTGGTGGGAATGCAAACTAGTACATCCACTATGGAGAACAGTATGGAGATTTCTTTAAAAACTGCAAATAGAACTACCATACAACCCAGCAATCCCACTGCTAGGCATACACACCAAGGAAACCAGAATTGAAATAGACACATGTACCCCAAATGTTCATCACAGCACTGTTTACAATAGCTAGGATATGGAAGCAACGTAGATGTTCGGCAGACAAATGGATGAGAAAGCTGTGGTACATATACACAATGGAATACTACTCAGCTGTTAAAAATAACACATTTGAATCAATTCTAGTGAGGTGGATGAAACTGGAGCATGTTATGCAGAGTGATGTGAGTCAGGAAGAAAAACACTAATACAGTATATTAATGCATACATATGGGATTTAGAAATATGGTAACCATGACCGTATATGTGAGACAGCAAAAGAGACACAGATATAAAGAACAGATTTTTGGACTCTGTGGGAGAAGGTGAGGGTGGGATGATTTGAGAGAGAAGCATTGAAACATGTATATTACATATGTGAAATAGATCACCAGTCCAAGTTCAATGCATGAAATAGGGCACTCAAAGCTGGTGCACTCAGGCAACTCTGAGGGATGGGATGGGGATGGAAGTGGGAAGGTGGTTCAGAATGGGGGACACATGTACACCTATGGCTGATTCATGTCAATGTATGGCAAAAACCACTACAATTTTGTAAAGTAATTACCCTCCAATTAAGATAAATTAATTTTAAAAAAGTCAGTGGACCAAAGGCTCCAATCAAAAGACATAGGGTGGATGAATGGGAAAATAACAAAAACAATAAGAACCATCTATATGCTGCGTTTAAAAGAATAACTTCACGAGCTAAAAACATAGACTATAAGTGAGAGGATGGAAAAAGATATTCCATTCAAATGGGAATGATAAGAAAGCAGGCCCAATAATACGTATACCATGCAAAGGAGACTTTAAAACCAAGTCTATAATAAAAGAAAAAGAAGAACATTATATAATGATGAAGGGATCAATACAAGAAGAGAATATAACACTTGTTAACATGTATGCACTAAATATAGGTGCACATTAATATATAACATGTTTTAATAGACATAAATGGAGAAATTCACAGTAATAAATGTTCAAACTACTGTACAATTGTGCTTGTTTCACATGCAAGCAAGGTAATGCTCAAAATTCTTCAAGAAAGGCTACAATACTATGTGAACTGAGAATCTCCAGGTCTACAAGCTGGATTTAGAAATGGCAGAGGAACCAGAGATCAAATTGCCAACATCTGTTGGATCATAGAAAAAGCAAGAGAATTCAAAAAAAACATCTGCTTCATTGACTACACTAACGTCTTTAACTGTGTGGATCACAACAAATTTTGGAAAATTCTTCAAGAGATGGGAGTGCCATACCACCTTACCTGTCTTCTGATAAACCTGTGTGCAAGTCAAGAAGCAACAGCATGAGACATGGACAATGGAATGGTTCAAAATTGGGAAAGGAGTACATAAATGTTGTATATTGTCACACTGCTTATTTAACGTACATGCAGAGTATATCATGTGACATTCTGGGCTGGATGAATCACAGGCTAGATTGTCAGGAGATTGTCTAGGATTCAAGTTTGTCGGGAGAATCAAGATTGTCGGGAGAAATATCAACAACCTCAGATATGCAGATGACACCACCCTAACAGCAGAAAGTGAAGAGAAACTAAAGAGCCTCTTGATGAAGGTGAAATGGGAGAGTGAAAAACCTGGTTTAAAAACTCAGCATCAAAAACACAAGGATCATGGCATCCAGTCCCATCATTCATGGCAAATAAAAGGAGAAAAAGTGAAAGAAGTGACAAATTTTCTTTTCCTGGATTCCAAAATTACTGTGAACTCTGACTGTAGCCACAAAATTAAAAGACACTTCCTCCTTAGAAGGAAAGCTATGACCAGCCTAGACAATGTATTATAAAGCAGAGACATCACTTTGATGACAAAGGTCCGTATAGTCAAAACTAAGGTTTTTCCAGTAGTCAGGTAAGGATATGAGAGTTGGATTGTGAAGAAGACTGAGCACCAAAGAGTTGATGTTTTCTAATTTTGGTGCTGGAGTTGACTCTTGAGAGTCCCTTGGACATCAAGGAGATCAAACCAGTCAATCATAAAGGAAATCAACCCTGAATATTCATTGGAAGGATTGATGCTGAAGGATTTGGCCACCTGATGCGAAGGGCTGAGTCATTGGAAAAGACTCTGATACTGGGAAAGATTGAAGGCTAAAGGAGAAGGGGAAGCAGAAGATGAGATGGATAGTTAGCTATCCATTGACTCAATAGGCAAGAATGTGAGCAAACTCTGGGAGATAGTGAAGGACAGGGGAGCTTGGCATGCTGTAGTCCACGAGATTGCAAGGAGTCGGACACGAGTTAGTGATTGAATAACAACAGTAGAATAAAGCCTTCTGGTGGGTTTTCTGGCCTTAAATAGTATATCCACTTTAACATGCCCTCTTATCCAAGTCTTTTAATTCCTTTTGCTACCCTCTGCATTGTAATTTCTGCATTTCCATCTCACGTTGAGCCATCACTCTTCTCACACTTCCAGTAGTCATCCTAGGTGCATGTTTGGGCTGTTTTCTGAAATCCTTGCCAGTGTGTTTTATTCCCTGAGAGAGTGCTCTCAACATGATCGGCTTTGCATTATCAACCCTTATGTTCCACAGTCTTTGATCAAGATCCTTCAGAATTCAGTCTCATACATATTCTCCCAGCCTTTGCCAATACATGTAGCTAAGGTCCTACAGATCCCTTAGCGCACCCTTCTTCCTACCTTATCAGACCCAGCCCATCTCTAGTCAAGTTTTGTCATGACTTAACCCAGATTTTTGGTCTACAGTCCAGGAGAAGATTTGGGGATTATCCTTAAGTGGGCTTATTTTTTTTATTTTGGGGGAGAGGCTTTGCACTATTTTTAAACAAAATGATAGTACTAGTCCTTAAGTAGGAGCAGCGAGCAACTTCTGTTGACTCTGGGGGTTCAGTGAATCAAGAAGATCAAGATTTTTGTGTGATTCAATTAAATGTTCCATGTGTCACAGACCTGAAATTGCCAAACCAGAGTCCTGACATTGATATAGCGTACTTGCTCAGGCTGCAGTAACCTCTGTGGGTTCTGCTACTCTTATGATTAGGAGTATGTTCTCGTCTTTCTCTGATGTCCTGTTTTTTAAACTACTAAGGAGGCCCTTAGATTTTAGTTGTGACTAATCACTCTCAGCTTTTCATTGTCTTCAGTTGAGCTTAGCAACCGTTACTCATTTTTGCAATCCTTATAGTTATTGTATCCCACATATTTCTTAAGTTCTTGATATGCCACTAATACATTCACCTTTACCAGTATGCCATCCCAGTTTACCATAGGTAAGGGTTTTAATAATTGCACTGGTAGCTTGTAGTGGGGCTCTCAGTTCTCCACCCTAAGAAGTTATTAGTTTCTCATTACCAGCAGGGTAACAGGTGATCCAGTCTACTTTCTTGGACCACTCCTGGCATGAACTGTCACAGATGGAGTTTCCAAGGAAACGTTTTCTGAGATGGAGACGAGCAGCAGGAGGGATGTTCTGGATAGTAACACTTGAGGAAGGGAGGGCCTTGAAGTAGAATTAGATAAAAGGAGAATTTGAACTGTATTCTCAGTAGCAAACTATGGAGGATGAATTCTCAATGAGAATCTTTGAAGCTGAGGTGACCCTTCACTTTGTTCTGTGTTTGAGAAAGGAGTCAGATGTTGTTTATATCCCATAACATTCAGTCTGTAGATGTGGGCTGCCCTTAGGAATGGGGTGTAATCTTGGGTGAGATGCTTCTTTTCAGTTAAGGCAATCCCCTAAAGGGAGGTGAGCACTAAGGCCTTCCCCCAGGGAAGACCTTTTCTCCACTGAAGGGGAACTTAAGAAGAACTGTGCAATATTCACCAAGTATAGACATGAAAAAGGACAAGAAAATTCAAAACAATAACCAAAACTAAAAACTAAACTGAAGGATGTATACATGCAGATATCATGACCTATTTTAAAGCTATAGTAATTAAATTATTATAGTAATGGTGTAATAATAATAAATGATTGTTAAAATAGAATGAAGAGTCTAGAAACCACCCCATACATATACGAGTGCTTGACTTATGATGATAAAGTTGGCATTATAATGAGTTTGTAAAAGTATATCTTTTCAAAAATGGTGTTGAGCCAATTAGATATCCATATGGAAAAAAATGAATCTTGATATCCAAAATCAGACCATATAAAACATTCAATTCCAGATGGAATGTGAAAGAGCTGAATATAGAGGCTAAAAATTAAAGTGCTTAGAAAAAACACCACAGGAGCACATGGAGGATATCTTCAAGCAACTGAGTGAGGCATAAAACACTAATCATAGAAAAATCATTTGATTAATTGTATTGTTAAAACTAAGATACTTCGTTATCAAGACATATCAAAAACCTTAGGAGATAATAAAACAAACTAAAGAATGGAAGATATTTGCTACAAATACATATTTAAGTCATATTTTAAAATATGTGAAGAACCTGCGTGAATCTAAGAAAAAAATTGAAACATTCAAAAAACGTAAAATGTCTTAAATAAGCACTGCACAAAAGCTGATATCCCAAAGTCAAATTAATATATGAAAATATGTTAAATTCATTTCTCATCTAGGAATTATAAATTAAAATTTACAGTGATATATTTCAACACACTAATCTAAATGGCTAAAACTAAAAAGAAAATTAATAATATAAGTGAATTTTAGCATGTATAATAGCTGGTACACTCACACTGCTTGTGTTAATTGACACAACCACTTTGCAGAAGTCTTTTATAGTATTTACTAAAGCTGAACAGACATAAACAGTATAGCCAGTAATTAAGTTCCTATGCATATTTAAATCAGAATTGTTCACCAAAAGATATATACAGCTACTTCATAGCAGTAATATTGGTGTATGTGTGTGTTTGGCCGCGTCCAATTCTTTGCTATCCCATGGACTATAGCCTTCCAGGCTCCTCTGTCCATGGAATTCTCCAGGAGAGAATGCTGGAGTGGGTTGCCATTCCCTTCTCCAGGGGATCTTCCTGACCCAGGAATCGAACCTGGGTCTCCTGCATTGCAGCAGATTCTTTACCATCTGAACTATAAGGAAGTCCCAGTGTAAATCACCATAAAAGGAATAGAATGAATAAATAAACTGAATACATTCATACAATACAATTATAATTATCAACAACCAAGACACAAAAGAATATGTATTATAATGAAATAAGTTGTGTGTGTATCTATATATTTCAAAATCAGGGAAATTATTATATGGTATTATATATTAGGATTTTTCTTTTATGTGGAAGTATTTAATTCTGGGGCTTCCCTACTGGCTCAGATGGTAAAGAATCTGCCTACAATGCAGGAGACCCAGGTTCGATCCCTGGGTCAGGAAGATCCTCTGGAGAAGGGAATGGCAACCCACTTCAGTATTTTTGCCTGGAGAATCCCATGAACAGAAGAGCCAGGTGGGCTAAAGTCCATGGGTTTGCAAAGAGTCGGAGACGACCGAGTGACTAACACTTTCACTTTCACATTGTAATTCTGTAGGGGCAGAAAGATACTTCTAGAGGGTTGGAGATACTCTCTACCTTATTCTGGTGCTGGTTACACAATTGTCGAGCTTCATTGAGCTATACATGTAAAATCTCATGTATTACGTTTTATGCCTCTTGTGCTTCCCTTAAAGTATTATTTACAAAAAACGGGAAGGATACTCCCTTAACATGACAACTCTTTAATATCGAAATAATATTGTGCTAGTAGATGTCCCAATAATGTCAGGAATCCATAAAACTACCTCTTTTCACTACTAGTGTTTAATACTTTCTGGAAACCCTATATGTGCAGTAAGTTAAGAGAAATGAATTAGGGATATGACTAATATGAGGTAGTGTCAAAATTATCACTCTTATGTAAGTAATATATTTGACAATCTGAGGAAAATAAGAGAATTCACTGTAATTATTACATTTAACACTAGAGATAGAGAGATTGCCTTGTTTTAAAAAATATATGTACATATACACCATTGCTGTTTAGTTGCATTAACCTATTTTAAAATAAGATTTTATTTATGAATGTGTATAACAAAACAGAAACAGATTCATGGATATAGAAAACAAACTAGTGGCTACCAGTGGAGAGAGGAAAACGCAGAGGGGCACTTTGGAGATAAAGGATTAACAGATACAAAGTACTGTTTAGAAAACAGATGTCTTGTATATAGCACAGGGATTATAGTCATTATTTCGTAATAACTTTTAATGGAGTGTGTGTGTGTGCATGCTTAGTTGTCCAGTTGTGTCCAACTCTTTGCAACTCCATAGACTGTAGCCTGCCATGCTCCTCTGTCCATGGACTTTTCCAGACAAGAATAGTGGAATAGGTTGCCATTTCCTCCTCTAGGGGATCTTCCTAACGCAGGGATTGAAACCATGTCTCCTGCATTTCCTTCATTGGTAGGTGGATTCTTTATCACCACATCATCTAGGAAGCCCTTTAATGGAGTATAAATTGTAAAAATACTTAACTGCTATATTGCACACCTAAAACTAATATAAATGAATTATACTTCAATAAAAACTTAATAGTGAAACTAAAACAGGATTAATATATGAATATTATAATATGATATGTTTGTTATTAATAGTGTTCCTTTTCACTATTAAGGTCTACTGGTGTGTATAACAAATTATATTATCCTGCTAATCAGCAAGAATAAATTAAAATATGTACAAACAAACCTAATAAGAAATGTAAGATGAGTGCCAAGAAAACTGCTAAATATAATGACTATATGGAGGCAAATACCAAGACTCAATACTAAAAATATTACTTCTCTATATTGCACAATTTATAATATGATATAATTCCAGTCAAAATATCAATGGATGTTTTCGAACAGTTTTAAAGATGTTTCTAAAGGTCATCTTGAAAAATTAATGATTATAACATCCTACAAATTCTGAAAATAAAAGAATAATGAGAAATGGTTTGTACTGGTTAATACTGAAATGGTATTAGAATGCCAAAGTCATTAGAATAGTTTGATATGGGATAAGAACTGACTGATTAATTGCACCAAGTATAAAGCATAAAGAGATCTAATCACATTTATATACAGAATGTGACACAGTTCACATTAAGAAACTTACTTACAGAAAGTAAGATGTATTGGGGAAATGCTACATTCTAGATGATTAAGTAGTTAAAACAAGAAAAAGGGACCAAACATAAAATGACTAAAGGAAAATGAAAGTGAGGGATTTAGGAAAAATATTGTATGTATAAAGGATAGTAAATTCTATGGTCATATTAATATTTTGCAAAAATAACAATAACAATTGATATATTAGTATCATTTGTTTTATTATTATTAAAATAAAAATTAGAGAATGCATACAATGTCTAATGATATTACTATATAAAAGATTTTAACACTTAGTAACAAAATATATGAACACACTAATGAAAATAGCCAAAATATATTGCTATGGGTTGAATATTTGTGTCTTCACCAAATTCGTATTTTCAAACCCTCATCTCCATTGTGAAGATATTTGGAAATTAGGCCTTTGAGAGATAACTAGGTGTAAAGAGTGGAGCCCTCATGAAGGACTTAGAGTCTTATAGAAAGGAACACAAGAACGTTTACTTCCTCCCTCTGCCAAGTAAGGATGTAGTAAGAAGGCAACCTTCTGCAAACTAGAAGGAGAGTCTTCACCAATGACTCCATCATGCTGGCAACCTGATCCCAGATTTCCTAGTCTCTTGAACAGTGAGAAACAATTTTTTTTTTTTAGGTCGCCCTGTCTATGGTATTTGTTATGAAACTAAGACATATATAAGCAGATGATTAATAGTGACATTAATTATTACTCATCAATAATGACAAAACACCTTGTTAAATAGTTTGTTACCAAAATCAAATATATATATATCAAGAAAATGAGAGGCTCTAGTCAATCCATCCTTTGTAATTTAACCCTTAATGACTTAATCCATAAATTTCTGTAGGACATTTGCTCTAGGACATTTTTAGTTTTAGGAATGGATTTAAAAAAAATTTTAGCAGATCAGTTACAGCATTTGGTTTTTGTAATTACCAGTAGGGGGTAGATTCTGTATTTTTGATGACTACAAAAGAGTAATGAACTCACAACCAATGATACTTAGCATGTATAGAATATTTTGTCCTTAAAAAGTATCTTAATAACTATAATTTCATTTTATTCTCATGCATTTTATTGTAAACATATTTACAGATTCATACTTCTTTTCTTACTACATGATAAAACTAAAGTGAAATAGAATATTATGTCTACCTCTTTATTTGTAAACGTTAGTTTGGTTTAAAATGCAATATATAAAAGAATAAATAGATATATTAACATTAAGAAGTCATAGATGCAGGCAAAAATAATTATGCTTAATAGTAAGTAGAAATATTTGCAGAATATGTGAACAGTCACAAACTTCATACCTTTAACAATATTGAATTGGAATGCATCAAGCAAAGAACTTTAAGAAGAGTTTGATAAACTTTTAACAAACATCTCAGAATCTGATGAATCATATAAAGAGAAAATTACTGAACATGTAGAAAAATTGAACAACACAGTTAATAATGTTAATATAATTGATTTTAATAAAAACCTCATCTCAACATAGACAATAAGCATTATTTTAAAGCACATATAAAAAGAACTACATATTAGGTCATAGAAGTAATTTTATTAAACAGAAAATATTATCATGCAGACCAAATGTTTATAAATGCATTATGGATATAAATGTTAATCAATGTTTGTCAAAAAGATCTGATAAATTTGGAATCTGAAGTCATACTTTTAAAAAAATATACTTCAATAAAAAATATATACCTTTACATAGTTTATGACTCAAAGAGGAAATCCTAATGATAATAGAAAAATATTTAAAAATAATAATCATACTTATATGATGAAGCTTCAATTTAGAGGGCGTATGTTGCCTTAAATCCAATTTTTAAAAAAGAATTATATATAGAATAATAAATCTTAAAACTTCTGCTTTTATTCAAGAGAACAGAAACTGAATCACTTACCTTAAAGAAAAGTGAATAAAATATTGAAATGATGATTTTTTAAACATTGAGCAGACAGCACAAGAGAGTAAGATCTGAGAAAAGAGCATCAAATGAGGTGAGCTGTATGATTTATTTCCAGTTTAATGACTGAAAGAATTTCCAGAATGCACAGCAGGAAGAGGGAAATCAAAGTAAGTCCACTGGTTGACAAGACAGAATTCAGATGTTGGGAGGCCAAGGTGCTGAAATTCCTAGGGAAGAGTATTGGAGTCAAGAAAATTGCACTGGGAAGGAGAGCTCCAGAGATTTGCTCAGGATTCCTCCAGAGTTTTTAGCTTTGTGCTGATTGGTTCAGGTACCTGATGGAATTATCAAAGCTGGGGAAAATCTTATCAGAAAGGATCTTGTGGAACAATTCACCAGGGCTTGGAATAGTTGTTCTTATCAGTCAGAGTTCTTTGTTACCCAGGCTATCTGAATTCATCTGACAAATCTTAAAAACAAGACTTGAAGGGATCAGATTATTTTCAGATAACTGCATAATAGAACAAAGCTAGAAGTATTTAAAGAAAGTCTGACATCAAAAATTATCAGGCATAAAAAGAAGCAGAAAAATATAATAATGATGAGAAAAAGTAATCAATAGACATAGAACCAGAAATCGCAAACATGGAAATTTAGCAGACAAGAATATTAAATGCATGTGTGGCCATAGGACTGGAAAAGGTCAGTTTTCGTTTCAATCCCAAAGAAAGGCAATGCCAAAGAATGCTCAAACTACTATACAATTGCACTCATCTCACACGCTAGTAAAGTAATGCTCAAAATTCTCCAAGCCAGGCTTCAGCAATACGTGAACCGTGAACTTCCAGATGTTCAAGCTGGTTTTCGAAAAGGCAGAGGAACCAGAGATCAAATTGCCAATATCCGCTGGATCATCGAAAAAGCAAGAGAGTTCCAGAAAAACATCTATTTCTGCTTTATTGACTATGCCAAAGCCTTTGGCTGTGTGGATGACAATAAACGGTGGAAAATTCTGAAAGTGATGGGAATATCAGACCATCTGACCTGTCTCTTGACAAACCTGCATGCAGGTCAGGAAGCAACAGTTAGAACTGGACACGGAACAACAGACTGGTTCCAAATCGGAAAAGGAGTCCGTCAAGGCTGTATATTGTCACCCTGCTTATTTAACTTATATGCAGAGTACATCATGAGAAACGCTGGGCTGGAAGAAACACAAGCTGGAATCAAGATTGCTGGGAGAAATACCAATAATCTCAGATATGCGGATGACACCACCCTTATGGCAGGAAGTGAAGAAGAACTAAAGAGCCTCTTGATGAAAGTGAAAGAGGAGAGTGAAAAAGTTGGCTTAAAGCTCAACATTCAGAAAACTAAGATCATGGCATCTGGTCCCATCACTTCACAGGAAATAGATGGGGAAACAGTGGAAACAGTGTCAGACTTTATTTTTTTGGGCTCCAAAATCACTGCAGATGGTGATTGCAGCCATGAAATTAAAAGATGCTTACTCCTTGGAAGGAAGGTTATGGCCAACCTAGATAGCATATTTAAAAGCAGAGAGATTACTTTGCCAACAAAAGTCCGTCTAGTCAAGGCTATGGTTTTTCCAGTGGTCATGTATGGATGTGAGAGTTGGACAGTGAAGAAAGCTGAGCACTGCAGAATTGATGCTTTTGAACTGAAGTGTTGGAGAAGACTCTTGAGAGTCCCTTGGACTGCAAAGAGATCCAATCAATCCATCCTAAAAGAGATCAATCCTGGGTGTTCATTGGAAGGACTGATGTTGAAGCTGAAACTCCAATACTTTGGCCACCTCATGTGAAGAGTTGACTCATTGGAAAAGACCCTAATGCTGGATGGGATTGGGGGCAGGAGGAGAAGGGGACGACAGAGGATGAGATGGTTGGATGGCATCACCGACTCGATGGACATGGGTTTGGGTAGACTCCGGGAGTTGGTGATGGACAGAGAGGCCTGGCGTGCTACAATTCATGGGGTCGCAAAGAGTTGGACACGACTGAGCGACTGAACTGAATTGAACTGATAGATATATAGCATATGTTCCATGTGAAGAGGAAAGCATGAGTTTATGTTAAAAAGAGACATGGAAGGTAGAAAAATGGCCCAAATCAAGCTTCTAGAGATAAAAAATATACATTAGATGAGTTTAATGGCAAAATAGACATTGTAGAAGAAAAAAATCAGTTATCTTAAAGACATCGCAATTGAAACTATCTAGAATGACATACAGAGAGAAAACATTTTTAAAAAAAGAAGCAGCTTGGCAGTGAACTGTTAGAAAACATCAAGCAGTCTAGTTTTTGTAATTGGAGTCTCAGAAAGACAATAAACAAAACTGTAAAGTCACAGATCCAAGAAGCCCAATGTACCACAATCAGAAGAAATCTGTGCCAGGGGCACATCACCACACAGTATCAAGAATAACAGAGCTAGTATAGACTCGATCTATAGACACTGAGAGCGTAATATTATAAAAGTAACTAAAATGAAAAAGCAACGCTATAGTGATCTTTGTGGAACTTGACATGATGTATATAGTTGGAGGTAAACATGCCAGAAGCAAACGGGAACTGGATTAATGAAGAGAATTGAATGAGAATCAAGAACTTGCCCCCTTGATTTTGAGATATATTATAAAACTGAAGAAACATGAAAAGGGTGTTTTCAGAGAAAGGGAACAACCGTATAGTTTTAAAGGCAAACCTCAGACTGGGAAATGATACTTACAATCACCTTAATTGATAAAAGACTAGGGTTTCATTTAGATTAAAAAAAAAAAACAAACCTCTGTAGCAAGGTGGGTAAAGGTCATGAACTAGAAATTCACTGAATAGGAATCCAAAATAGAAAATAAAATATAAAACAAATCACTTGTAATCGGGAAAATGAAAATTAAAAACAGCAATGGTATATAATTTCACATTTATCAGATGGGAAAAATCCTAGTATAACAACCGTTGGTTGCTGCTGCTGCTGCTGCTAAGTCGCGTCAGTCGTGTCCGACTCTGTGCGACCCCATAGACGGCAGCCCACCAGGCTCCCCCATCCCTGGGATTCTCCAGGCAAGAGTACTGGAGTGGGTTGCCATTTCCTTCTCCAGGGCATGAAAGTGAAAAGTGAAAGTGGAGTCGCTCAGTCGTGTCCGACTCAGTGACCCCACGGACTGCAGCCCGCCAGGCTCCTCCGTTCATGGGATTTTCCAGGCAAGAGTATGTTAAATGAGAATATTCAGGCATTTCTTCAAGTGAATTGCTTCAAGTGAATATTGGTACAAAACATTTATGGGTCAATTTTCCAGTATCAAATGAAGCTGATGCTAAATTTATCCAATGACACATATATCAGTTTTGTTCATTGTTGAATCTCCAGGACCTGTATCAATATCTGGTATATATTAGGTTGTATCCATACCATTTCTAAAGTATCCTTTGCTGTATAACTAACCATCTCCAAAATTAGTGGTTTAAGATCACAACATGTTGCTCATGATTCTGTGGACCAGCAACTTGTGCTATGCTGGTTCCTACCTGTTTTCTCATAATGTCATCTGAGCTCACTAATAGATGTAGGCCTTAACTGGGATGTGTGGGACTTCTCTCTGTAAGCTCTTTATCATCCTTGAGGAGAATATCCTTTTTTTTTTATCACAGGGTGTCAGAAGTGTTTCCAGTATCCAGAGAGGGAAATCTCACTGTGCAAGAAGATTTTCAGCTCAGTTCAGTTCAGTTGCTCAGTCGTGTCTGACTCTTTGCAACCCCATGGACTGCAGCACGCCAAGCTTCCCTGTCCATCACCAACTCTGGAATTTGCTCCAGAAGGATCAACTCCTGGAAGATTAAGTAGATTCTAATCCTCTCCTTTTATTACATTTTAAAATCTCCCTTGATCATATTTACTATTGTGAAAAATGTAGATACGAGATTTTCTCTTACTTGCAAGCTAACATATTAGCCTGCTGTAGTTTTCTGGAAGCTGATAGAAGACACACATCTCTTGGTCCAGAGACAAAGGATTTTGTTACTCAAAACACAGCAAGGAGCCTGAGCATCATGTTCACATTCGTTTTTTTGCCCCTCAAGTCATATGCGAGTGGCACAGAGGTGGAGGCTTCACATATAGTGGATTTTAATCACAGTTAAGGGACCCTGAGCTTATAGAACCTAAATCTTTTATAACCAGCTACAAGCAAATCTCCCTTTTGCCCCAGAAGACACTGTCTTTATGATACAGAATTAAACAAATCTGTCCTTAGCTGTGCAGGGAGGCATTGCCTTTATCTTCGGAGGTCTTTTGCTATACAAACATCCTTGAAAAGATAGGCTGAAACAAAAGACCAATTAATGCTTTGCTTATGAGATGTGAAGAAATGTGAGAGAGCCATAGAGAATTATCTCCAGCAATGTATTACTGGCCCAAGAAGTCACATGGACTAGTCTAGAATCAACATTGGAGGACATAATACCAGGGCCTGGATACAGGAGGTGTGGTTCGCTGAGAGTCATTACTATGGTGGTCTATCACCTTCTTCAATCCAACAGTTAACAGCCAGGTATGATATGTTCTCACACATGTTTACAAGGAGATGTGTCTATTACCAGATTTTTCTTTTAACAAGTAAATGTTAGATACTATTTCAAACTTAATCAAAAGGGGAATGGGTGTATAAATCGTTGTATGTTCATACACTAATAGATGACAAAATGGTGAAAATATTAATAATAGCTAAACTTGATTGAGTTTTAGCATTTTTATCAAGACATTATTATAAATATTGTAAATACATAATGTCAGCTTACAAAAATTTTATGGTGTATCAAAGGCAGTCGTCTTGATCAAAATTGAAATCTGAGATTGTCGTCTGAAATATGATCTATCAAAATGAGTATTTAGAATAAAAATTCGAGTGAGAAAAGTAAATTGTGGATAGAGATGGAGACAGTGTGAATCGACGTATGTACAACTTTACATATAAAACAATGCTGTTCATTTTATTTTTCTTTCATGTCTTTGTGTGTGTTAGTTGCTTAGTCATGCCCAACTCTTTGCAACACTGTGGACTCTAGCTTGCCAGGCTCCTCTGTCCATGGGATTCTCTAGGCAAGAACACTGGAGTGGGTTGCCAATTCCCTCTACATAGGATATTCCCAACCCAGGGATAAAACATTGCAGGCAGATTCTTTACCTTCTGAGCCATCAGGGAAGGCCCCTTTTCATGTCTTTAGTCCTCTTTATTCTATATATATCTGTCTGTCTATCTATCTGGAGGTTCCAAAGTTATTTTGAACTCCGTTTCACTTCTCTTGCTAGATTCTACACCCTCCTTCCACTATTAAAAATATATATATTATATTTAAAGCTGGGTTTCTAAGGCTGTAGCTAAGCCAAGATTAGTGAAGAAGAATGCTTTTCCCAGCCTATGGGTGGTTCTTTTTTTTCTTATGTAGTATTTTTTTAAATTTATTTATTTATCTGTTTTTTTTACTTTACAATATTGCATTAGTTTTGCCATACATTGACATGAATCTGCCATGGGTGTACATGTGTTCCTCTTCCAGAACCCCCACCCACCTCCCTCCCCATCCCATCCCTCTGGGTCATCCTGGTGCGCCAGCCCTCAGCACCCTGTATCATGCATCGAGCCTGGACTGGCAATTCGTTTCACATATGTTAATTTACATGCTTCAGTGCTATTCTCCCATATCATCCCGCCCTCACCCTCTCCCACAGAGTTTCTGCAGAGTTCCTCTGGGCTCCTAGAAGAATAACACCTACTTCTACTACTCTTCTTTCTTTGGCCATTAGATTCAACCACCTGAAATCTTTCAGTCTTTGAACTTTCAAATTCAACAAGTATACTCTTTCTTCTTTTCTATCAATGTTAGGAATTTTTCTTCTTTTTTGTATATACTTCTTTATTCCTATTTGATAGGATTTTTCCAGGAAGGGATGTAAAATTATGTGCTCAGTCCATCACCTGTGAGGAGACCTCTATGTTGTATCATTACTTTTACCCATTTTTACTTGTTGGAGGCGACTGCATGGGTAACTTTGCATTGTTTCCTTTGGCTTTTTATTTTCCTTACTCATTCTTAGAGGGAAGATGCATATTCACGTTGACGTATATTGTCCCAGCATATTTCAGAATTTACGTGATTCCACCCCAAGGTAGGGCATTGAGGGAATAGGAAAACATTTATTTCTTTCATAACTTAAACATTTATTTTTGATACAAACAGAATAAATATTCTTTTCACCTATGTCTTTTGGCTAAACTTTTAGATTTTTCCAGCCTTCTGTGAAAACCACTGAACATGTCCTCTGATATTCTTAACAGCCTTTTATAACAAATTCTTACAAAAATATTGTATTAAACATACTGATGTCCTACATTTCTATTGAAATTCAACAGATATTTACTGAGAGACTTGGATATTCTTGCCATAGGTAACCCAGCAATAAATAAGTTGTGCTTACCTGCCTTTGAGGAATTCACAGTCCAGTGGGAGAGAAAGACCCATAAACATATTAACCAAGCCATGATGTGATATGTGCTAAGACAAATGTGTTTATAAAGTACTTTGGGCTCACAGATAAGGGAGTGATTAATTCTGCCTTCAAGGCTGAGGGGAACCATAGAAATTTAATGACATCTGGTTGACACTTGATAGATAAGTAGGGGATTCTGAAAGAGAAAAAGTGAGCAGGGATGTTCTGAGCACACACACATGGCTGAAGTATGAAAGGATATGGATATTGTCAGATACTGTTGGTGAAATGGGAGCCATGTTGAGAGACAAATTTAGAGAATAAAACAGAAGGATTGGAGGTGGGGTATGCTTTGGAGTCAGGCTAAGCCATTTGAACTTTAGTATGCAAACAATAGGGCTTTTAAAAGATTTAGGGTAGACTTGTGGCCAGTTTGTTTTTTATTTTGTCTTAAGGAGTTTTTTTCATCCATTAGAATGTATGCTTTGTGAAAAAAAGCGAGCTTGTTTGTTTTATTATTACATACCCAGGGGTCAAGGACAATCCCAGCATGTAATAGGCAAGTGCTTAGTAATATTTAATAGTTAATGAATGGCAGCTAATATGGATGCAGATATTACAGATAAGAAGTCTGTACCATAGTCCAGGGAAGTGATGATAAGGGCCTTCATTAATATGCCTTGTTTCACCACAGTGGTCAATCCCCCTCAAATTAGGGTGGTGACCATTTAAGTTATCATCCAAATCAGGAAATTTTTGACGATAAAAAGGTGCATTTAAAGTTATTCTGGAGTTAACAGATGAAAACTAGATAATAGGGTGAATGTATCTCAAGCCCATACATTGTCATTACCAGCAGTGGTATTGTAGGGAAGTCAGGGCTCCACGAGGGAACAGGCAAAGGCTGGAGAAGACCAGACCCAATGAGACAAATGTGTATGTGTTTGGTCTGGTCTCCTTTGTAGTTGTTACCTATCCTTGGAATTATTAAAGTTTTGTGAAATGGAGACTGTTGATGTCAGTTGGGGCAAATAGGTAAGAGAACAGCCAATGGTGAGGACAGAGTTTCCCCTGCAGGGAATCTTCTGATTGCAAGATCCATCCCGGGGCAAAACATGAGCACTCAGGAGGAGGGCCTGATATTGACATTGGTGGAAACCACTTCCACTTTCCTGCGGTCTTTGACAGTGGTTGTTAGGGCACTGAGATGCCTGAAGCTCTGCGTTAGGGTAAGGGGTTAGGGTAAGGGCTTCTGCTTTGAGAAGCAGGTGAGGAGTTAAATTAGGACTGTGAACTTTTAAAACCTTAAGGGTAGGCGTGGGTCTCTGCACCCAGAGCATACACACAGCTAGTGGTAGATCGGAGTTACTCTTCATGATGTGTTTCTTTCATTACCTCCAAACCGTTTGTCAGATTTTCTGAAAAATGACACATTTTCTCTGCTTCTACTGCACAAATGTGGGGCAAAAGCTGGGAGAGAAGATCCTGGGGTTGCAGGAGTGCTGAACCAGCAGTAGCTGCTGATGAGAAGCCCCTCTGGAGAGGAAGGTGGTAACCTGCAGCAGAATAAGCAGAGGCCTGGGGTTGAGAGGAGCCACGGAATGCGCCAGGCGGCTGCCGTGGCAAGCTGCAGAGATGCCTGATTGTGGTTCATTCTCACTCTCCCCAGAAACATTTTGAAAGGAAAACCTCGTAAAATGGAGGACTTTGCAAAGTCATGTAGTCTGAGGGTTCAACCATCAAAACTGAATATTTAATTTTATAGCTCCAGGCTGGTGAGGCTAAGACATCTGGGTTGAAAAAAAATTCTTTTGAAGGCATATGTCTAAGTCCCAGAAATGGAAGAGTTTTTTATTTCTTTTGCCTTATTTCTTCCTGTTGCCCAAATGGCCAACAATGTCCAAAAAGTGATTGTACTTTTCCCACTTCACCTTCCCTGTTTTTTATTCCTTTACCCTTTTCCCATCACAATTCATCAGTCTTTTGCAGTATCCCGTTTTTTGTTTTTTTCTTCTTTGCATTTACTGATACTGATGGTGGCTCTGAACTGTTGCGAAGAAAGAAAAAGTCCAGGCTGAACACACTCTGCTCCTGCCTTTTATCTTCTTTCTGCCATGGCTTTTGTTGGTTCTGTGACTTTCCCAGTTTCTGTGTGGCTGTATGCTCACAGGACTTTTCTTGCTTTATCCTTTTTCTCTTGCTTGAGCTGCTGTAACATCTTACAGAGCTCAGTCTCCCCTCCTTATTCCAACACCACATCAGCCACTTCTCAGCACACCTCAATAACTCACTCAGCTATGCATCCTTGGTTTCTCCGACCATCCTTAACAAGGAGCCGAGATAAAGGGTTATTATTATCTTACCAGTAAAGAAACTGAAGTCTAGAAAGGTCTTGATGAAAACCAGTCAGCCATAAATGACAGAATCACAAACATTAAATCAATTACAACGAAGTCTGTGTATATGTGTTAAAAATCACCAAGGCTGGGAGTTCTCAGTGGCATCCAATTTCAGGAGTGGGTGCTTATCCAATCAACCAGTGAAAGAAGGTGAAATATGAGTCCACAGTGGCCACAGGACACCCAGACAACTTTTGCTCTTCCAACTTTCCTGACAGCCTAGTCCCACAGCAGCACTGTAAGCTGCCATGAAGAGCCACCATGATGGCAAGTTCTACTGCTAATTCAACCCGCTGCCAAGTTAGAATAAATAGTGTGGCTTCATAGATAGTTAGGGCTGATGCTATTTAAAAGCAGGAAAACTGTGAAATATATAGTGAGATTTGCCCTCGTTTTAAACAGCATTAGCTTAATTTGTGAGAAATGTAAATAAGACCCTTTGGAAATGTCAGGTGCCCACATTAGTGACTCTTTGCGTTTGTATAAGACAGAGCATAGAGAAATTTGGTGCTCATATTTTAGAATTTAAGAACCATAGTCATGGTCCTTTAACAACTCTGTGGCACTTTTACAAATGTCTCATTAACAATGTTTCCATATCATAAAGCCAGATGGGAGAGGTCATCTTTTATTT
The DNA here is from genome assembly GCF_054371585.1 of Giraffa tippelskirchi. Taxonomy (NCBI): domain Eukaryota; kingdom Metazoa; phylum Chordata; class Mammalia; order Artiodactyla; family Giraffidae; genus Giraffa; species Giraffa tippelskirchi. Next base: position 171,536,367 of record NC_137276.1, read on the forward strand.
ATCAGCCTCAAATAAAATGTTATGATCTCTGGGACTTGAAAAGGATTTTGGTGGCTTCCATTTTCATCTTCACCCCCTCATCACCACTACTCCTCTCCCCAGCCAACTTTGTGTTCCGAATTGCTCTGTTCCAATGGGAAAGGCAGCTAATTAACCCGGCCCTATAACTGATCCTGGTTCTATCAGCCATCCAGCTAATTTAAATCGTTGATTTCCACACTTGTCTGTGCTTAATAATTATCTAGGCGTTCTTGTTTGAAGTACAGATTCTTAGACCACACTCCAGATCTCCAAATTCTAATTTCTAGGAGTGTGGCATGGAAACTGTGCTTTATTAAGTTGTAATGATTCCTATGTAGACTTGTGTTGGGAACTATTGAAATATGAAACTTTCCGGTCTGATCAGTGTCTAAACTGAAGCGGTGTTCCTATTGATAACTCTGTTTGTCAGCAGGTCAAAGAAGGCCAAAGGATCATGGCAAAAGCACATGCCTCCTTCTGCAGATGCTAGGGAAATTTCAGGCTTTTATGGGAGCCGTGGGCTTCCCGAGTGGCTCAGTGGTGAAGAATCCATCTGCCAGTGCAGGAGACTCAGGTGGCTTGGATTGGATCCTTGGGTCAAGAAGATCCCCTGGAGGAGGAAGTAACATCCCATTCCAGTATTCTTGCTGAGAAAAATCCCATGGACAGATGAGCCTGGTGTGCTGCAGTCCGTGGGATTGCAAAGAGTTGGACACAACTGCGCACACCCACACATAAGGGGTCATGAATGAAGTTGCAGATATGGAGAGTAATAGATTTATTCTGGAATCCATTGGGGAAGTCCATTTCTTTTGTGAGCTGCTTTTACTGACCCAGTGAACACCGTAAAATGTGTTCAAGACTGGCAAATATTCCGTGCTGATGAGAGCAATATATGATGTGTTGGGTATGCATTTGAGATAAAGTTAGAAAGTATGAGAGCACCATGTTGAATGCCTGCTACACACCATGATTTTTCAATTTTGAACAACTAATAGATATATTTATACATGTATCTATCAAATATTATTCTTTATAGTGCAATAAAGGTGGAATTTTCAAGCAAGGAAGGGGTATCATGAGATATTTGTTTTAGAATGATTTTCAGTTAGCAGTGAGCAGGATGGGATCAATTGGAAAGGGAAAAATTGGAAGTGGGGAGTTCAGTTAGTAGCCAGTGTCATGTTGAAAAGGGCTTGAACTCAGCCAGTGGCTGTCAGAATATAGAATGAGGAGTAGATTGCAAAGTTGTTTCCTAGGTAGGACAGGCAGAACTTTTCTAACTGACTAGGTAGGGAGACTAATCAGAGAAAAGGGTGGTAGGAATTCAGGATGACTCAGATGTTTTAATTTGTGTGACTGGGAAGACGATTATACTCTAAACAGAGACAGAAAATATATTAGGAAGACGAGGCTTTTCCCTCCTAAACTTGAAACACATGCGGGACATGGAGTTAAGCCTGTTGGGTGGAGAGTTCAGCAGGGTGATTGGGACTGGTATTCAAGAGGAGATAGAGGACTCAGAGATTGGTCAGTGACGAGGGAGTGGGGTGAAGGGGTGATAATTGGATCCTTGGGAGGGTGGCTAAAATGGCTTGGAGGGAGTGCACAAAATGGGAGGAAAACCCAGAGGCACTTGGGAAAAGAGAGAAGCATTATCAAGGATTGATCAAAAGAAAAAAAGAAAAAAGATTCATTTCCTGCTGGCATGGGGGCTGGATGGCTATTGTAATGCTTGACATGGGAGTTTGTATGCGGTGGTGGTCAAGATGGGTAGAAGAGAATAAGAGAACTCGGATAAGGATTCTTCTGGCACTAGCCTTTAGTGAGAAGAGATGCCACAACTACTGCAGTGAGCAAGGCCAAATGCAGAGTGAGACACTAAGGTGCAGTAAGCCAGACAGAGGAGGGTAACCAGTTGGGTAAACCTCAGTGCCAACATCAGATGTTAAGTGCCACAGCAGAGTCAGAACCCAGGAGCCAGCAGGCTGAGCACCAACAGTGGACCTGGAATCACTGGGTTTGGAGACATGGTAAACAGTGTGTTCTGTGACTTTTTAAATACAGACCAGCTGCATCATGTGGTATGGGCTAACTAATCAAATGCAAGGGTCAAGGAATAGATGAAAACAAAAAATTGGTGGCTGTTTCAAAACCTTCCTTGCATTAATTTCTGAAACCTTGGTACTGTGCTTGGCACATAAAAGGTTCTCAGTAAACGGTCTGATGAAGGAATTAGTGAATGAATTGGAGTAGCAGGCGATTTCTGAGAGTGAAGTCCTAGGAATTCTAAAGGTAAGTACCAGCTCAAACAATTCTATTGAGGAAGCCTGGGCATGCCAACCTTTTTGGCTAAAATGTCAAGGGGAAGTGCATTCATCAGAGAAAGCCCCCGAGGTCACTCTGGGTCCACTGGATGTAATGGAACACCTCCTGTTCTGATGGCCCCCTGTGGAGCAGAACACGCCTGGCCTTAGGAGCCTCTTCCTTCCCTACAAGATTGGTGAGTTGATAGATAAAGAATAATGAACCCTATCAGAATTCATAATTATCTCACACAATTTTAGTTTTATAAACTTGTAGTGCCATAATTTTTTGTCTTTTCTTTGAACCATTGTTTTGAAAGACTGCAGTGTGTTCTTTATTTTCCCTGCACCAGGACTGCCATCACCCAGCGTATCACATCCACTATATCTTATTAATGGCTGCCAGCTCAACAATTTGATGCTCAATCCCATATATCAACCACTGATATAATCCATTGCCATACAGTATATTTCATTTGCATTTATCTTTTCCGTATGCAGCACTCTCTTTTATCACTCTTTCAGTGGCCCCTCTTCTCCCCTCCCCACCCATGTTTATTCTCACTGGCACACATCTATACATCTATACACTTGGCTGTGTTATTAATAATCCCCACAAAGACCTTTCTCTCCCTTTTACCTTTTCCCTCCCAGTAACTGACAGCTTCTTACTATTTGGCCTTTTAATGCAGTAGAGTTGGGCCTGAATGAGGATGTTTCTTTGTTATTTTCACAGACATTAGCATAGCTGCCTGAGCTGGGACTCGGGCACTTTCTCCAGATATGATTTATGACATCAATCCAATTTATGGCCATTTAAAGGAATGCTGAACTGGCTGTAAATCAGCAAAAGCACATAAAATACTCATGAGAACTGCTGGAATCCATCTGCATCAGCCTCTATCACCTGTAACAGCAGCCAATCAGCAGCAAAGGGTTGGAGCTATCAGGTGGGCAGAGGGAAGCAATGCTGATGGGAGGCTTGCCTCAAGGAGAAACAACTCACCTGATGACAGTAGACAAAATGGGAATTTCAAGTGGGTAATTACCGAAAAGTCTACAGGGGCAGAGAGTAGGGGCAAAAATTTAGGTTGGTACCTAATAGGTGCATGTTAGGATGTTGCAAAAGAAGGAAACAATGACATATTTCATAATGGTTTACAATTTACAAGGTAACTTGGTGTATAGGACTTCCCTGGTGGTCCAGTGGTTAAGACTCTGCTTACAATGCATGGGGCACATATTCAATTCCTGCTTGGGAAACTGAGATCCCTGGGTCAGAAAGAGCCCTGGAAAAGGAAATGGCAAACCACTCTAGTATCCTTGCCTGAAAAATCCCATGGACAGAGGAGCCTGGTGGGCTGCAGTCCATCAGGTCACAAAGAGTCAGACACGACTGGGTGATTAACACTTGGTATATAGTTTCTCATCTAAGTCTATTGATGACTGGGTTTATTTTGCTTATTTTATCTTTCAGAAAGATCTAGTCTATAATTACCAAAGGGTCAAGTTAAGTCTGTAGTCTCCCTAGTTAAGCACCCCTTAAAAATGGCTTATTATTTTGTGTTGTTGTCAACTAATTAATTGAGGAAAGATATCACGATACTTTAATACATTGCTGGGCACTGAGTGGCATTTTTGCCACAGATGATTTATTCTTTCTTTCCATGTAGAGATGAATAAAGCCTTGAGAGCTTTTGGCTATTCTAAGGTGTCTTCCAGTGTATTGTTGAAAAGAAAAAAATCCTTCAGTTAAAGATATTTTCTCTTTCTTCAGCCCTTTACCTCTTTGGTTATACATCTCTCTATCCAGCAATTTTGTTTTTCATTGTACCTTATGCCGTGGTGGTACATGAGGGTAGATGGATAATATGTTGACCTATTAATTTTATTTCTTGCTCCCTATTCTTTCCTTAGTTCCCATTTTCCATCCAAATAGGTAACTGATATTATGTCCATTTTCTCAGAGAGTTTTGTGCAAGAGAGGATATCAGATGTAGACTGAAAAGACCTCCTAGCTTTTATTTCATGATGCCCGAGGCTCACAAGGGGAGAACATTTTTGAATAGAGCACTGTGTCTCAGAGAAGCACAAGGGAGAAATGGATCAAGCCCCTGCTAATCCCCTTTTCATCTAGAACGAGATTTCTCTGTGCTGGGAGGAGAAGAAAATGGGAATGTGGGCTTACAGAGCTCCACAGATCTGGGCCCTGCTCCTTGACAGTATTTTTTGGAGATTAGAAGACTCCAGGTGCTTTTATCACTTTAATTAAAAATATTTCTGTTAATCATTTCTAAAATCCTATGTATCTGTGCACATGTGCATGCTTGTGTGTGCATCTTGATCCGTTTTTTGCTTCTTGATAAACTAGTGTTCAGCTTTTTCTCCAAGTGCATTGCATGTATTTTTACTATACCTGCTCTTGCAGGGGGTTGTATATTTTCTAATGATTTTTTACTATTTCGCTCACCTGCTTCCCTCACCCTCCATAAATTATATCCCTTGGACAAACTTTCCCCCAACAGTGCATAAGTTGAACCTTTCAGAGGAAAGATGCTATAAAACATCTAATCGATAAATAACTTTGTTCTCTTCATTGAGTAAAAGAGTCAATCAATCTTTACTCCTCCACATAAATATGCATATCTTATCATAGCTCAAATCCCATTACAAACTATTTCCACAGGGATTTCTTTTTGGTTGCAAGAGAGTTTCTGTACTAAGTAAAGAGGATACCTTATTTACCAGAATTCTCTGCCTTCTTCTCAATCTAGATGGGGGAGGTGAACGGGAAAGTCAAAATAGACTACAAATTGCAGGTGATTAGTACTTGTGTAAGACGAGACTTGTATTCTGGTCTCGGACATAGACAGTGGTCCTTCGAGGGCACAAGAGCCTTCCTCTCAACAAGAGTTAAACACATTAAAAAAATGTAGATGAACCATGCCGGGGATTATATAGTCATTACCCTTAATTAAATTTAATCACTCTAATTTATGAAGGACATGGAGTTATTTGGTTTTGAATTGTAAAGACTGGTTGCTTATGTTTTATGAATATGATGCTAATTTGGCGTCACACTACTACTTCATTTTAGGTGTGTTTGTGTGCCTTTTTCACCATCCTATCCTATTCTTAAGTGAATTCCCCTTCAAGGTTGTAGAGTGAAGATACCTGAAGAAGATTTGTTGGGGAGACACAAGTTAGCAATCTTACGGAAAGTGCACATTTCAGTAAGAAAGATTCTCTAAGACAATAGCAGTGATTAAGGCTGGAGGGTCTGGGATAAGGCACAAAAGTGTATTGCATGTGAATGGAGCTGCCTTGAGGTTCAATTTCTAATCGTGTGATATTTGCCTATGAATCCAGTCACCTCAGTCCCTTGTAAGCTGTTTGACCTTAGCCCAATTTAGTGACCTTTGCCTTAGGTTCTTTATATGTCTGCACTTAGTTGCTCAGTCATGTCCGACTCTGCACCCCCATGGACTGCAGCCCTCCAGTCTCCTCTGCCCATGGGGATTCTCTAAAAACGAATACTGGATTGGGTTGCCATGCCCTCCTCCAGGGGATCTTCCCAACTAAGGGATGGAACCCAGGTCTCCTGCATTGCAGGATACTTTGCAATCTGAGCCACCAGGGAAGCTGATATGTAAAACAGAGAGAGCAATAGCATTTTTTCAAGATTGATTGAGGTATTTCGTGAACAGTGCTAGGACAAGTTTGTGGCACATAGTAAATGCTGAATTATGAGCTATTGTTAGTATTTTTGTTACTATTATTGTTTGGCATTTTGTTTTTGTTACCTCTCCTTACTGAAGTCAACTTAACAAAAATTTATCCTGATTTATTTGGCCCCAGCTTTTTTATATTATTTCTAAACTGTTGTTACCACCATTTCCTTCTCTGACAACTTCCATAATCTACATACGTTGCAATTTAACATTGCATATGTTCTCACTCTATGCCTATACATTGAATCAGTTCCATCCTAGCTCCATAAATCCTCATCACTGAACAGACCTATCAACAACATAGATTTCTATGCTTTGGCCATCTGGTTTTCCATACAGTCTTTCCATCCTAACTTTTTGATTATTTATCTACTGGAATTTATAACCAATCTATTGAAAAAAAAAAAAGGATTTGAGGCATTTAACATCAGTATCAGAAAGCTAGCAACACATCCAAAAGGAGCTAAATTGAAATGTTAAAGATTTAGATTGTATGCAAAATTTTTTTCCTGAGGGCAAGAGTTACTGAATGCTAGAGAGGGCTTCCAGATTGTTTCAACTAAGATACCAGAGCTTTGTGTGTGTGTTAGTCGCTCAGTCGTGTCTGACTTTTCACGACCCCATGGATTGTAGACCACAAGTTTCCTCTGTCCATGGGATTCTCCAGGCAAGGATCCAGAAGTAGGTTGCCATGCCCTTCTCCAGGGAATATCCCTGACCCGGGATCAAACCTGGGTCTCCTGCATTGCAGACAAACTCTACCATCTGAGCCATCTGGGAAACCCACCAGAACTTTAGGCTCACATATTTATATCCAGGTGGTATGTGAGCATAGGGTAGAAACCTCAGAACCTGGAGTGAGCAAGGACTCTTACTCATAGATCATATGATATCAAAATATCCCTATAATTTCCAGGTGTTTTATTAAAACACAAACAACACAATAGGATTGATCTAGATCTTTGGAGGGGATGCCTGGATTCACCTTGGATTAAAAAGGCAGATATTAGAAATATTAAAATATCATGCATTTTCATTTAATTATAATTCTAATCCTAATTGTAGATTCATGAGTTAAGATCAGTCCTCCCCAACCTTTTCTAATGAAAGAAAGAAATGCATATACATACTTAAAAATTTCCCAGGCCCCATCCAAGACTTTTTACATCAGAATCTTCAGAGTGCCTGGTGAAAAAAGGTGTTTAACAGGCACCCATGTGATTTTTATTTTTTACCAATGTTTGGAGAAAACTAAATTGGATGATAACTTGGCAATTGACCTACCTCCTTTTTCTCTCTCTGTGGATTGTCATAGAATTTTTCTTAGATTAGGATAATCATCACGCCACAGCCAGTGGAAGATTATGAGTAAACATCATCAAAGGCCAAGTAACAATGGGGAGCATTTGGCTTCTTTGAAGCACAGAATATTTCCAAGAAAACCTGTAGAATTTAAAGTCATAAGATATGGTTACCCCCTAGCACTGATGTTTATTATCTATGAGATTTTGTTTAGGACATTGACCTTTTATACCTCAGGTTTTTCCATCTACAAAATGGGAATAATCTTGTAATAGGTCTTTCATAAAATTGTGAGGCCAATTGAGACAAAGAGCAAAGTATTACATAAATGTCAGTTATTATTACTGTCATTCCTTTACTGGGGCTTCAGATATCCAAGGATGATTTTGCCTTTAATCCTCAATTATTTTCTTTCTTTGTTGCCATTTCAATAACATAGCTATAGGGTTTTTCATATGTGCTGTACAGACTTTATTCTCTCTTTTCTTCTTTCTATGTTTTTTCTTCTTTTTTTTAATCACAGGGGAATGCTTAGAGTTTCTTTACTCCATCCCAGCCACTTCTCCAAAGCTGAAGATTGATCTGATGCCAACTCAGCCATTTTTATCCCCCAGAGTAACAGGGGAAATGTGAAGTTGGCTGTTGGCACTGCTGCTTTCTATGACTTTTATTTTAATTTTTAAAGCAAAGTTATTCCACAACTTGACTAGTTGGAGCTGAGATAAACAAGCTTTCCAAAGTCACAGAACCTAGAATAGAACTTGGATTTCTGAGTCATCAGAGGCAGTTTAAAATTTTCCTCCATCTGCTCTAAAAGCATAAAGAGCCTAGTGCTTCTTGTGCTTCAGTCATTAGTAGAATTAGGAAGGAATACCCATCCCATCTTAAAACAGCTGCCTCCCCTCTGGGTGCCTCCACCCACTTGCTTGTCCCCTGGGATGCCTTGCTCCTCTAAAATTATGGAAATCACAGCACTCTGTGATGTAGCCACAAAGAGACTGCAAATGTTCTCCTCTTCAGGAAGTCTAAAGACCTTGAGTGGATGGAAAGGAGAATAGTTTGCCATACAATCTAGTGCACACTGTGGACAGTAACAGAACAAGGGTGGGAGGACTAGGAGAAAGTACACATTTGTGTGTATCTGGATACACCTCTGAACTCTAATGTGCTTAAGAATTACCTCAGAATCTTGTTAAAATGCAGATTCTAAAGGAGAATTTTGAAGTAGGGCCAGAAACCTATATTTCTGATAAGTCTCAGGAGATGTTCAAATTGCTGCTCTGCAGACCACATTTTATGAACAAAGGGCCGGTCCCAGACTTCAGGCCATGGTGTGCACATTAAGTTTCAGAAGCATTGATCTAGAGTGATTCTCAAACTTGGGCTATACATTGGAATCACCTGGAGAACTTTACAAACTATGGATCCACACCTGGACATTCTGATTCAATTGTTTTGGAGTGCAGCCTGGGCATCAAATCCCCTGGTGGCTCAAATATATGTCCAGGACTGAGAACTCCAGGCTTATGTCTAGCCTCTGGACTGAGTTTCTCAGTGTGTGGTTCCTGGGCCCACAGCAGTAACATCACCTGGAAGTTGTTAGAAATCCAAATTCTCAAGCCCCTCCCTAGACCTCTGGGAATCTGAAACTGAGGGTGGAGTCCAGGAATCTTGTGTTAATGAGCTCTTCAGGTGATTCAGATGCAGGCTAAACAGGGTTCTTTTAGAGGGTTTGTTAAAACAGATGGCTGGCTGTTTTTCCAAGTCCTCAATCTAGCAGGTCTTCGCTGGGACAAGAGACCTTACTTTGAGGCACCAGGTCGAGATACAGGAGATCATGGAGAAAAGAAGAGAGATCATAGCTTTAAAAGAGTCTTGGAATGAACTTAGCTGGAAAAGAAGAGAGAGTGGGTTTAAAACATACAACTAGAAGGTAAGAGCCACTTTATGGTAAAAGCTAGAAATGCTTTCAATTATTTTTTAATTGGTTTAACATCTTTTTAGAAGGCAACTCTGTGAGGTCACAATTCATGCTTTTCTTGCTATCTGCTGAGTAAATGAAAGGACAAGTTTAATGACTTAAATTCAGGAAAACAAATCTATTTATATATAACCGGTCATAGTCATTCATTTCCTCAACATTTATTGAGTTCTCATTGTATCAAGCCTTGTGGCAGATGCTGGAGAAAGTGGGATGCATAATCAGTCCTTGTTCTAAGGGAACTTAAAATTCCTCTGACCTTTTTTCACTTACACCTACATTTATTTTTCCATCTTTTTTGACTGATTTTTTGAGTATTACTATGCATCAAATGCCTTATGAGCTGCAGCATGAAGGTTAGCAAAAAAAAAGATTTGATCCTATGTTGGGGAGGATTACAGTCCAATGGGGGATAGCAAACAAATAAGAACATAAATCAATATATAATTTCAAATTAGGATGAGTGCTCTGAAGGAAATGCATGGAATGTGATTATTGGAGTAACAGAGGAGGACACAGCTTCAGTGGGCAGAGCCCCATGGAAAGGGGAACCCGTTACCCCAAAGAGAAGGAGCATAGGTAAAGTAGTGGTTCAGAGTCTGGGTTTTGGAATCTACTGGCCTGATCTTGGCTAGAAAACTTAGTAGCTCTATAACCTGGAGCAAGTTACTTTAATTCTCTGAACCTCGGTTTTCTTGTCTGTAAAATTAAGTTGGTGATGGCACTTATCTCACAGGGTTCTCATGAGGAGTAAATGAGACAAACCATGTAAAGTCTTCAGTCTGATGTCTGGCATGTTTTATGTGCATTCCCCAGAAAACGTCCATGAAGTGCATAGTATTTTTAGTCTTGGTAATGGGAGTTCAAGAGGTTAAGTAACTTGACTAAGTCACTAGGCAGAAATAATGAGATACAAAGGCAGTTCTATCTGGTGTAAAAGCCCATGCCCCCCAACCCCATCCCCCTTCTTTTTTATGTGACTCTTTTTCTATCAAGCTTCATGTTTCATCACGACTTTACTCTTTTCTTAAGCAATGCATATTGGGCTTCCCTGGTGGCTTACCTGGTAAAGAATCCACCAGACAATGCAGGAGATGCGGGTTCAATCCTGGGTTGGGAAGATCACCTGGAGAAGGAAATGGCAACCCACTCCAGTATTCTTACCTGGAAAATTCCATGGACAGAGGAGACTAGTGGGCTAAGTCTATGGGGTCACAAAGAGTTGGACACCCTGAACGGGCACACACACGATGTAGAATTAAGACAAATGAAGGAGAAAGCTCCTTTCTCTCTTTCCTCCTCCCTAACCTCACCTTTGATCATTTGCCCTGTCTGGCTTGGAGCAGGGAAGGGTGGATTTTGGAGTAAGTATTACCTTTCCCACCTAATCCTTAGGAGACCTTTTCTCTATACCACTTTAAAATCTATAGTTGCAAGCATTTTGCTAATTAGGGTCAGTTTAACTTTTCACATACTTGTCTTTTCCCATATGGAGTAAAATGTAGAACTAAGGCATTTGGGAAACTGCAGGATAGAAAATGGACTTATCTAAATGGTCTGGCTGCTGCGAGACTTCAAGATTGGCAATTGGGAATGGGTGCTGCAGTTAGTACTTGAGTGATTGATTTATTATTTGACTTTTAATTTCTGTTGTGTAGAAAGAATATAGTACACCAAGAGGTAGTCATAATTTAATATACTTTTCCTGCTCATGAAATAGTGATACTTACTATTTTATCACTGTTATGCTGCCACATGTTTTCTGAGGAGCTCCACCATTTATAAAACATCGCATGCGTATGAGAGTAGGTGGCATCTTTTTAGAAGTGGCACATCCTGGTTGCTATCACTGCTGCAGTGATGTCAAGTACAAAGACTGTGGAGACCCACATCACGATTTGCTCTGCCCATATTTTGGCTGGGAAAGGTCGACTCTACCACCTCTATTTTATCAGAAAATCAGTTTGTGATATTTGCGTATGTTTGTGAATCTATTTTCAAACACTCACAGTACTGAATTAAGGAAATAGCTTTTCACTCACTGTATTTACCTTTTGAAGCCTCAGTTTTACCTTTCTTGGCCTCAGCTGCCAAGTTGGTCCACTGTCTGCCAGTTCCAACATTATGGCTCTCAGGTTAAAGATTGCCAAAATGATTACCAGTCCTTCATTTCTACTGTGTTTTCCAGATATGGTTGTTGATGACTGATTTCTGAGCATTGATGTCAATGAAAAGTTATGACTTTAGCCAGGTGGAAATGATGCATTGGTGCATGACATTAATGTTCTCAATTTCTCTTTACTTACTGGACTATGAGATTCATGAGCAACTAAAGCATTTTGAAATTTTTAAGACTTTTTAAAGAAAGAGCAAAGTTTTATTATTCTTTTAAAATAAATGTGAAAACAGCAACTTTGTGCTAATATTGGACTGACTAGGTTATTTCATTTAATCTGGTATTAATCCCATGAATTGGTCCCCTCATCCTTAGTTTATCTATGAAATGAAGATGCTGTGATACCAAGGTGACTCAGCCTAACACGGGACCACAAGACTGCCTGAGTTCAAAATCTGACTTCACCACTTGAAGTAGTTAGGCATCGTGAATGTGTTAATAAACATTGCAGTCTGAGTTTTTCTTATATGTACTGGAGTGAATATAAGATAACAACCTAACTCCATAGATTTGTTCTGAGGATTCAATGAGATAATGAATGTAAAAACTTATTACACACCAGACACTAGGCTATTAATAAGAAATCAGTAAATGTTGTGTATTATCATTGCCCAGGATTGTAGAGCTAGTATGTAATGGAACTGAAAGTTGAAATTGGTATTCTTTGTCTCAAAAGTCCATACCCTTACCAGTGTTCTGAAAGGGATCAGAATATGCCTCCCCAAAAGATGCCATTTTGGCATATGGATTATTTTGAACTGCAACTAATTGAGAAACTACAGATGCAGGGAAATACTCTACTTGCCCCTTTTCTTTTAAAAGCGGGGTATACATTCCCCTTTGAGAACATGACTCTCTTCCTTTTCCTGTACCCTGAAGAGAAGAGGACTCTTTATCATTGGAGATGACAGCAACTTAAATCCTCATAAACAAACCTACTAACATGACCCTGTCTTCCATTAGTTTCCCCCATATATTAATTTCCCACAATTTAAAAGCCATAGAAGTCCAACCCCCTTTCCTTTGTCTTATGGAGATAAATCCACAATTTATCACTATTTGTTAAAATGATACATAAGCTTTCAGGCCTAAATGCTTTGGGGGATTTTCACTTCAAGTTCTGTGAAGCCCCTCCCGCATGCTATCTAAAACTATTAACATTAAAAAAGTTATATATACTTTTACTCATCTTAATATGTCTTTGTCACCTGAATTTTCAAGACCCCAGTTGATGAATGTAACAGGGCAGAGGAAAGGATTTTTCTCTCCCCTACTTGCATCCAGAGGAGTCATCAGCCTAAAATGATTTTGGAGCAATTACATACAGTACTTGTACACATATGGTGATTTGAAACTGTTATCTTGAAGTTATTTTCTCTATCCAGTCAATTTTCTACCTAGCAGTCAACACAATCTTCTAAATAAATAAATCAAATCATAACACATATTTTCCTAAACTACGTTCTATGGCTTTCCATTGCCTCTACGATAAGATCCAAATTCCTGATCCTGGCCTCTGCCCTGTGTCTGAAGACTTGAATTTTCTCATACACTCTGTTCAGCAATGCCGCCATCCCTTCAATTCCTCGAACTTGGGAATCTCTTCATGGTATCAGGGATTTTACACCTGAGGTTTCTTGTGCCTAGAAGCTTTCTCCCGCATTTCTCTTGGCTCTTACTCATCTTTTAGGCCTCAGATCACATATTCACATATTTCATCTCAGGAAAGACATTCCTGCTTATACTACCCCCTTAGTCTCCCCATCTCCAATAAATATTTATAGTTTATGACACTTAGCACAAGTACTAATTATGTTATTTATGTTTATAGGCTTAGTATCTGCCTCTCCCAATATACTGGTAATCTTATTATAAGAGTAGACTACCTCTGATTTGTGCAACACTGTGCACATTACAGAAAGAATCTTACTTGTTTATAGGCATCCTTTCTCAGAAATTATTTTATTCCAATGAGTCTGAACCTCCATGAAGGGTGTGTGTGAGTGTGTGAGTGTATGTGAGAAAGAGAGAGAAACTGAGAGAATTTCTATTATAGGTACTATAAGCATAAAGAAAATTTTATGGGTAATATACTTATTGCAAAGCATTATCAATTTTAACCTTGTTTATTTTACATAGTTTTTAATTATAAAAAAGTTCAGATACAGTGACTTTCTTTACTTAGAGATATTGTATTGAATTTGATATTTATTATCCCCATACACATTTTTATATTGTTATCACAGGTGAATATATCTGAAACATCATTGTTTAGCTCATTTATAAACTTCAAGCAAAGGATTTACCATGGTGTAGATATCACACATTGGGACTTCCAAGCGTGCAGTGGTAAAGAATCCACCTACCAATTCAGGAGACGCAAGTTAATCCCTGGGTCGGGAAGGTCTCCTGGAGGAGGAAATGGCAACCCACTCCAATATTCTTGCCTGGAAAATCCTTTGGCCAGAGGAACCTGGTGGGCTACAGTCCATAGGGTCTCAGAGAGTTGGACATGACTGAGCAACTGAACATACATATACATATATCATCTACAATATTCTTTACACTTTTTTTTGTTTTTATGCATATTATGTTTTAAATGTTCAGCCATGTTGATATTGGTAGTTCTGGTTTATTCTTTTTCACTGATGTATAGTGTAAAGTTTGAGAAATACACTGTATTTATTTATTTTCCTGCTGATGGACATTTGGGTCATTCCCAATGTTTCTCTATCAAGGGTGTAATAAGTTTGTTTGTCATGTCTCCTTGTGAATATCTGAAAAGTTTCTCTAGGAAATATTCCTCAAAGTAAAAGTACAGAGTCAAAGAACATGTTCATTTTCAAATATAGTAGATATTTTTTAAATGTTCTGCAAGATGTACCAGCTTACTCTCTGCCAACGAGAGTTGCTTTTTCTCAATATTTGTGTCAGTACTTAACAATCTCAATAGTTTGAAGATTTGCACATCTGATGGTTGTAGAATGGTATTTTATTGACTTAAAAGAATTTTCATATTCTTGAAATATGATAGGCTTTTAGCAAATAGTTTTGCTTTGTGGTATCTCTGCTGAATATTTCATATTAAGACCAGAATTCAGTTTTTATAAATATCATGGAGAAGATACGATCCCTGTGGAAGGTATCATAAGTAATGCGACATCCAAAGTAGAGTTTCATTATAAGATTTGAGAAATATTAATACTTCCTCTCTTCTGTTGTCTCTAATAAGTGGGAGGATGCACCAGGGAATGATTCTAAAATGCTTATACTCTACTTTTTGTGTTATCTTATTATTTTTAGTTTATCTAGTTGTTGACTTTATAACTTCAAATTCTTGATTTATTGACTTTAGATATATCTATTATTTCCTGATATTAAAATGAAAGAATTAGAGCAATTGCCCTCCTCATTCTTTTCCTATAAGTCAATTTTTATCATTTGTTATCATATTTACATGAATAACCTTACCATTGATCAGTGTTAAGCCCATACACATTTCAGGTTTCATCAGTTGATTTCTAAAATTTGAAACTTATCCACATAGTTCACAATATTATATTTGTGTATACATACCATTCCCTGTAAAACTAAGAAGTGTATTTAATTCAAAGAATGAATTAATTGCTACACAGTGTCATTTACTCTGTAGCAGAGAAATTTTCTCATCATCTCATTTTAGTGGATTCCTTTTTCCATGCTTTTAAGCTTTTTCCCTTTCTTCTGAATTATACTTGAGCATATATCCTAGGTAATTCTCTTTCTTAGTTCCTTTTTTGTTCATTTTGCTGGAGTACCTTCTTGAGTAATTTATTTTATTTATAAAGAGTGTGTGTGGTAAACTTTCAGAATTTTTATCTGTCACTCAGTATCTTCATTTTTCTCTTGTATTTGATTGTTGTTTTTCTAAATATAAAGATTTGGTTTAGAAGCTTTCCTCCCTGACAAGGTTGAGGATAGCACTGCACTATTCTCTGCCCTCTAAGTCATTGAATATATAAAATGATCTCTAAAATTATGCAATTTTAGATGTATTTTTATTTGTTCCTCATTTATTTGGCCCTTCTGTCTAATAGATTTTGTGCCTTTCTTCAATATGAGGAAATTATCTTTTATTCTTGTTTCTTTGTGTTGGCTCCCACATTGCCAATATTTCTACATGATTGATATTTCTTTAGGTCATCATTTACTATCAAGCTTTTTTACCAAAATCTAAAATAAGAGCTGTATACATGTACATGCTATTCAGTATACATGTGCACATTACTGTAAATCTATCTATACCATTCAGATCTATCTCATCTATCCCATTTCTCTTTTCAAAAATACAACTCATAGAGCACTAATTTGATAGAATTACTCACTGAAGGGCTAAACCTGCAGACTGAAAAACAATGTATTTTATCAGTGGTGCTATTTTGAACTAGTTTTCACATCGCTTAAGTATACTTTCATATTTTTCAGTTAATTTCTTTTTGCCAAGTGTCACTTTTAAAACTATCTTTGTGTCAATAAATCAATCTTAAGCTGGGTCCAGTTTATTAATTTTCTGATTCATTGAATTTTTACTTCTTTTTCATTAGTAATGTTTTAACTTGTAAGAACAGTTTCTTTCTGAATATACTTTCATAGCAGCATATTCTTGTTTTATTCAGAGGCTACAATTGCTTTTGTTTCCCTTCTTTTAAATTGAGATATAGTTCACATAATAC
Organism: Giraffa tippelskirchi; assembly: GCF_054371585.1. Taxonomy (NCBI): domain Eukaryota; kingdom Metazoa; phylum Chordata; class Mammalia; order Artiodactyla; family Giraffidae; genus Giraffa; species Giraffa tippelskirchi. Next base: position 171,552,596 of record NC_137276.1, read on the forward strand.
AAAATTCACCATTTTAAAGTGTACAATTCAGAGTTTTTTCTAGTATATTCACTATGTTGTGTAATTATCACATTATGTAATTCTAGAACATTTCCATTACCGAAAAAGAAACCCTCTACTTACTAGCATCAATCCCAATCCCTATTTCCTTCAGCTCCTGGAAATTAGTAATCTACCTTTGGTCTCTGTGGGTTTACTTAATTCAAGCATTTCATATAAATAGAATATGTGGCCTTTTTTTGTCAGATTTTGTGTAATTTCTTCCACTTGCAATAATATATTTAAAGTTTATCCAGGTTGTATCATGTAACAGCCCTACTTTCCTTTTTATAGCTAAAAAATACTCCATTGCATGAATAAACCACATTTTGTTGATCCATTCATTAGTTGGTAGACATTTGGGTTTATAATTTTGAGCTGTTGTGAATAAAGGTACTATGAACATGTGTACAAATTTTAGTGTGAACATACATTTTCATTTCTCTTGCCTATATGTTTAGGAGTAGAATTGCTAGTTCATGTAATTAACTTCAGCTCTGTTTAGCTTTTTGATGAACTGCCAAAATATTTTCCACAGTGGCATTACCATTTCACATCCCCACCAGCAAAGTATGAGTGACCCAGTTTCTCTGCATCCTCCTCACCACATGATGTTCTGGTTTGTTTATTTTAATTTCAGCCATCTTAGTGGGTTTCATGTGGTGTTTCATTGTGGTTTGGATTTGCATTTCACTAATGACTAATGATGTTGAACATCTTTTTCTGTGTTCAGTAGTCTTTTTTTTGTATCTTCTTTGGAGAAATGTCCATTTACACATTTTGCCCATTTTTAATTATTTGTCCTTTTGACATTGAGTTGTAAGTGTTCTTTGTATTCTGGATACTAGACACTTATCTAATATATGCTTGACATTTTGTGGGTTGTCTTTTCAGTCTCTTTATAGCGTCCTTAGATGCACAAGTTTTAAATTGTGTTAAAGTTTCATTTACCTATTTTACTTGGATACTTGTGCTTTTGATGTCATGTCTAAGAAACTGATCTAATCAAAGGTCATATAGATTTACACCCATTTTCCTCTAAGAGTTACATAGTTTTAGCTCTTAAATATAAGTCTTTGATTTATTTGATTTAATTTTGTTATATGGCATTGGGTATAGACTCAGAGTCATTATTTGCTTGTGGACATCTAGTTTTTCTAGCTTCTATTTATTGCAAGGACTATTCTTTCTCCATTCAATTTTCTTGATATCCTTTTGAAAATGAATTGACCATGAATATATGGGTTTATTTCTGGGCTCTCAATTTTATTCCATTAATCTATAAGTATATTCTGGGCTATTACTATACTCTCTTGGTTACTATAGCTTTGTAGCAATTTTTTTTAATACATTTATTTATTTTAGTTGGGGGCTAATTACTTTACAATATTGTAGTGGTTTTTGCCATACATTGACATGAATCAGCCATGGGTTTACATGTGTTCCCCATCATGAACCCCCCTCCCACCTCCCTCCCCATCCCATCCCTCTGGGTCATCCCATTGCCCCAGCCCTGAGCATTTGTCTCATGCATCGAACCTGGAATGGTGTTCTGTTTCACATATGATAATATACGTGTTTCAGTGCTATTCTCCCAGAACGTCCCACCCTCACCTTCTCGCTCAGAGTCCATAAGACTGTTCTATGCATCTGTGTCTCTTATTCTGTCTCGCATATAGGGTTATCGTTACCATCTTTCAAATTCCATATATATGCATTAGTATACTGTATTGGTGTTTTTCTTTCTGGCTTACTTCACTCTGTATAATGGGCTCCAGTTTCATCCATCTCAATAGAACCGATTCAAATGTATTCTTTTTAATGGCTGTGTAATATTCCATTGTGTATATATACCACAGCTTCCTTATCCATTCGTCTGCTGATGGACATCTAGGTTGCTTCCATGTCCTGGCTATTGTAAACAGTGCTGCGATGAACATTGGGGTACACGCGTCTCTTTCAATTCTGGTTTCCTCGGTGTGTATGCCCAGCAGTGGGATTGCTGGGTCATATGGCAGTTCTATTCCAAGTTTTTTAAGGAATCTCCACACTGTTCTCCATAGTGGCTGTACTAGTTTGCATTCCCACCAACAGTGTAAGAGGGTTCCCTTTTCTCCACACCCTCTGTAGCAAATTTTTAACTTGGGAAGTCCTCCAACCTGTTCCTTTCCTTTCAAGATATTTCATTCCCACCAACAGTGTAGGATAGTTCCCCTCTCTCCACACCCTCTCCAGCATTTTTTTTTGTGAATTTTTGATGATGGCCATTTTGACAACAGAGAACATTGTTAATCAGTTATACTTCAATATAAAATAAAAAGTTTAAAAAATAAAATAAGGAGGAAAATATTGTTTTCATTATTCCTAATTTCCCTAAGAACTTGAGAATTAATTTGTCCATTCACTGTTGCTTCTTGAATTTCTCTGAAGGATAAGACCAATTTAAAATATAATTTTATAACACATTTTTATTACTAAGTTATCTTTCTATTTCATATGGTTCTGCTCCTCAATGCTCTTTTCTCAATTGTTTGATTTTCTGTTCATAGTAAGTGCTTGTGTATATATATATATATATATATGGTGAAGTAGTGAATGAATAAATCACTAACTTGATAAGAATGAATTACTGAATCGGTTTTCTTTGTTCTGAGCTAGATCAAAATTCACCACTCCAGATTTATTCCTCACTGAAATGCCAGTAGTGACTCTGATCAATGTACAGTCTACACAACTCACGATTTATGTACTCAGTTTCAGGCATAAGTATTATGAGTGCTCTTAAGTCATTTCATTCTGGTTATTCTTTTAGTTAGAGAGCAAGTCTTTCATGTCTCTGTTTCTCTCCATTTCTTTATCTCTCAACTTCTCCTTCCCTCCTCTACTTTTCATTGCCACCGTGGTGCTGACTAGTTTATACTCATTAACACTAATATTGACTAGCTGGACAGAAAGTGCAGGCATTGGGTACACAACAGCTTTGCTACATTTTTACAGTTTGACCTGGGTTCACACAACTGTATGGTAATCTTTCCCTTGTTATGTGACTTAGCTAATAGAAATCTCATCATAATATAAGAATTTATAACTGATAAAATAAGCTCATATAAGAAGACTCTTCTTGAGAGAAAAGTCAGTAGAAACATTATAATCTAAGTACACTTTAATAAAAGGAAAGGCATTTGTGTGTGTGTTCATTCTGAAACAGCCTTCCTCTACTAGGGGGAGTCCTATGAGAATTCTGGCTCCTATTATGGAATCCACGGGTGGAGGGACACCTAAGATGCAGATCACCCTAAGATTCACCCTAAACTTGGCCAATTAGATGGTGCTTCCAAAACTTTGAATCTTGAACTGAGAGATAGGTTAAGATACGCCCAGAGGTTAAGGGTGGAGGTGGCCATGGAATCATGAGCGGTATGTCCCAGCAGTGAGTGTTCATGGGCAGTGGTATCCAGGGGTATTTTTGCTATGGTAGGATCTTGGCTGCTTTTTACTTCCCCTTACTCCCCGTTCTTTTTCTGGACTTGGCTCTCTGGCATTCTTGATGATTTTGTGAGCCACCTAATATCCTTCAAATAAATTATCTTCTAATCTAACCAATATAGTTTGGTTTCTGTGGCTTGCCACAGCTGCCAATACAAAAAAATCGATATAGTTCTCTAAGTCAAATTAAGGACTTTAAATATCTTAAATTATGAATGATGGGTAAGTGCTCTTAATTTCCATTTGTGATCCCTGGAATCATGAATACATTTCTGGATTACACCCTCTGGATTTGATTCACATTTATTTAATTCACATATTTATTTTTAATATGTTAAGCAAGACCTTATTCCTTCATCTGGTTCTCCAACCAGATATTCACTAGTCACCCGACTGTGTGACTTGGGATTCTTGACTCTTATGTCCCTCTTCTTAGTAAGCATCTACTTATCACAGTTCTTATACATTCTTCAGTTCTCTCCCTCCTTACACACCAGAGTATCGCTCTGAGACAGAGATTTGCTTTCTTCATGTTCCCTTATTTTTCCTATGATATTCCTCCAATACAGTTTCTTCTGCCACCCATTTATCTCCTTTTTCTATACTCATTCCCAAGTTTTCTATTTTCACAATTCTCCTTGATAGACCCAACTCAAAACTTATATCATTTGTAAATTCTAGGATGCACAGCAATTCCCATTGTAATTGTTATAGTATTCCCCAGTATGGTAGTGTAAGACACTAGAATTTATTGGATGTGATGATTAGTTTCTAGTTCAGGCCCTAGATGTCTCATGCTAGGAGTTGCATACAACATCACATATTTTGCAGAGATGTTCAGTGCATTGCTTCTATCATAGAAGCATCCAGGGAGGCTTCTTTAGTCCCACGGAGGAGAGCCCTGCTCTTTTCCATGTATGGCTGCCTCTGCTCCATGTTCCAGGAATGGGAATGCACTCTGTGTTTGCAAATAGCCACAGCCAGCTGAGGTTGAGTGGCATCACCCCTCTTCAGGCAGGACATGAACTCTCTAGCTTGCCTAGTCTCTCCCACCTCCTCCTGTCTCCCAAGGAAGCCGGAGGTCAGCTAGAATTTATCCCACAAGGTCAGCATGGGTCATTTCCACGGTTTGCCTCCTCCACAAAGGCTTTGCGTTTGTGAACTCTGGTCCTGACTGTCAGTACAAAAAAGCCTATTTATCTTCTGAGTGGCTCAGATTTACTTAACAACTTCTTTTTTGTCTGGAAACACAAGGCTGGTTACTGCTTCTCTATCCCTTGTGGGTAATAATAGTCCAGATCTTAGGAACAAAAAAGCTTGACTTCTCTTTTGTAGGAGAAGAAAAATTTTTCCATATATATTTGTTTTTCCTTCTTATATTAAAAAACAGAGGACAGGGTAGTTTCTTAGTAGGCTCTCTAGCTCTCTTAATTTCACAGGAAGTCTTCCTGTCATCCACACAAGCCACATTTCATTTGAGGGTAGCTCATACTTGTAGAGGGTTTACTGAACCATATATACTTCCTGGCTATGGTTTTCACTGGTCACTGGATGATTATAAATAAGAGCAATTGTTCAGAGCACAGAAAATAGAATTGTAAGAAGAATTCAGCCACCTGACTAGATGCCAGAGTGGACACTGTGTAACTGCAAAGCCCTATGGGAGGGAAGCCAGCCCCTCATTGGTGATCGGATGTAGCTGCTGTTGAGTTTTTTACTTCAGATAGGGAGAGTGGAGTGACAAGGAATCGAAGGGTCTCTCAAGATCCCCTTATGGTACATAGGCAGCCAATTTGGGCTTCCTGAGGAAAATCCTCTCCCTCTACTCTCTCCAGACTCTTGCCATTAACCTACTGTTCGGGGCCTGCTGGTTGCCACTGGAAATAGTAGTTTATCGGTTTCCCCGGGGGCTTTGGCTGCAAACGACAAGGGTCCAGAGGCTGAGGTAGTGTTTTTGTTGTGTGCCCAAAAGTATAACTAGGACCTGGGCTAATGAGAAGATTTTCATGTTAGTTCCAAGGTGCACTTGTCAATTATAAAGAAGAGAGCAAGTCTAATTTCCTTTCGAGTCTTGAACTGCCCTTTTCTGGAAGCTAAGTAGTGTGGTGAATTATTCATTATTATAATGCTTCAGACCTTCACAGGCCCTTTCTTTGAAGGTCTTCACACAATTTCTGAGAAGTATCACAGCATTTGTGTGCTTAATTTTATAAGCTGAGTAGGGTCCTGTATAGGTCCCTGGTAGCTCAGGTGGTAAAGCATCCACCTGCAATGCCAGAGAACCCAGTTTGATTCCTGGATCTGAAAGATCCCCTGGAGAAGGAAAAGACTACCCACTCCAGTATTCTCGGGCTTTTCTGATGGCTCAGTTAGTCCAAGACTGAGAATACACATCCCATGCGGGAGACCTGGGTTCGATTCCTGGGTTGGGAAGATCCCCTGGAGGAGGGCATGACAACCCACTCCAGTATTCTTGCCTAGAGAATCCCCATGGACAGAGGAGCCTGGTGGACTGCAGCTCATGAGGTCACAAAGAGACACGACTGAGCGACTAGGCACAATGCACAGCACAGGGTCCTGTATATCAGGAAACAGGTGCATGGACCTGGGAAGTTCCTCCAGTCAAATTAGTGGAGGGAACAAAATCTGGGCAATGCTTTTTCTGTGGCTGATTGTGGTTCTGAAGACCTCTCCTTTGCCCTTTGTGTTTCCTTCTGGAATAAAGCCTAGATGTCAGAGCGATCTTGAGAATTCTTTTGGAATTACCACAGAGTTTAAATGCCAGTTACCACTCAGGAATCTCCAAGTTTTTATTATGACTAATTCCAGCCATAGTCCAATTGGATTAGTTATTTCCATAATATTGCTGTGTAATAGAAAATTCTAACATATCAATGTTTACTGAAGCAAATTTTATACTTACTTACAATTCTGTGTGTCAGCTGGAGCAGCTCTGTCTCTTCTCCTTCTTCCTGCCTAGATGCTATCACTGGAGATGAAAAGGGTGAAATCTAGAGTCATACACTGAACAGAAATACTGGAATACTGCTCCTTCTTGGCACTGGGGAGCCTGTATACCAGCCTGTGCTGCCTAGCTTTCATATCTCTTATTACATGATGAAAAACAAACCTCTGCCTGTGGTTTAGCCCCTGTGGTTGGATTTGTTACCAAATGCATCACCTTGCTAAGAAAGTGCTGGAAGGCCATTAGAGAGCACCTAATCAACTCCTTCTTTACTTTTCAGAACTGTTGTTTCCTTCACTGTAAAATAAAATGGTCAGGCAGCTGGAGGTTTCCACAGTCCTTTCATCATTTTGATCCTAGGATTGAGACCATAGAACTATGGGTGAATTAACCTAAAAAAACAAATCCAGTGAACAGGATTCACAGCACAGCTACCTTCTGCTCCAAAGCCTTGAATTCACAGCATGTTTCTGTCCCTGTGAATATGACCTTCAGCATGGTGGATACCTCTAATTTCATAGGCCTGGATCAATTGACCTCCAACTGTGTTGACATTCCCTGTGATCCATAAAAATAACCAAACCTGGACTGCCGCACTGTGGACATGCTTGCCAAGAGACAGGCTTGGAAATTTGAAGACTCCTATGTATACTAATAACCATAAACGATAGTAGTTCAGGGTAGGAGGAAATCTCCCTCCATTTCTGGGGTGCATTGGTTGGGGGGAGCAGCAGCTTGCAAACCAGCTGGCTACACCCTCCTCAGATGCTCTTTGAAACCGCAGGTGGGCTTGTCTTGCCAGGAGCACAACACAGCACAAGCATTCTGAGATCAAATGTATGGTGTGAGGGCTGGAAATTAATTGTTTGGCTGGAGTTTAAGAGACCCTGTGCAGCCATTTTATATCCTTATACTTAGGTCTTAAAGAGCCTCTGCATGGGGTTTGAAAAAGGAACCTATCATTTCTGCCTTGGGAACACTTCATGAGATACTTGTTTATGTTTCCAGCTACCTTGAGGAGCCCAATGCCTTGACCTACAATCCACACACACACACACACACACACACACACACATGCATGTGGTCATTCATCATACCAATTACATTATGAATCTTTGAACATGTTCAACTGTTATTTTTTGTTTTGTTTTTAATGGAAGCGACTATTTTCCTTCTGGATCATGAGTGGGTAGGGGAAACATATCTCTAACTTTCAAACTACCTCGCTCCAATTCTTTTTACAAATAACGCTAGTTTTCTTACTGACATCAGTTAAATGGCCTTTCAATTGAAATTGTCCAAGTGACAAGATAAACGGGTACATTCATCCTAAAGCTTGAGGAATACACTGGGGAATCAGTCTCTGTAAGAATTAGAAAGCAGCCATGAAAATCTATAGATTGAGCTAAATATGCAAATAGGGAGTTTACTCAATTTTAATTTGCTCACAAGAGAAACTAAATAGTATAGCAATCAGATTTAAATATTTACTCTTTCCTTCTTTTTTTTAATCACCAGATTTTTTCCCTCTTCTTCTTGTCTTCCCTTTGATATTTGGTCATTTAAGCCAGTATTTTCTTTCTTTGTATACCATATCTTTTAAAGGAGCTTGAAATTGCTATCAGAGAGAACTCAATGGATTTAAGTTCTGGCAGTCGTCCTTATATTAAGATATTGATGGGGGAATAAGTAATTCATCATAATAGAAAGGAATTCAGAACCATTTAAGAATATTATATCAATTTTAGGGGGTTACCTGGCTTTTCCAGATTGAATCAAACTGCATGATTACAGTTAGGATATATGTTGGAAATAAGCAAGGTAATGAAAATAATTTTTTATTTGGAAGAATCATAAAGACTCTGCTATTTGAGGCCTACCTTTCTGAAAACTTTCTGGGAGAATTTTCAGATTTATTAAATAAAAATAAATTATAGTATGTCCAGTTAAATTTGAATTTCAGATGAACAGTGAAATGTGCAGAACATTTTTATTAATAATGATTTGCTATTATCTGAAATTCAAAGTTAACTGAGAGTTCTGTATTTGCTCTGGCAACCATGTGTCCCAGGATACCCAGTGGCTCTTCTTATCGGGTATTAAAGGTCTTCTGAGGCTTTGGGTCCTCCTTTCTCCGTCAACATGGTCTGCTGTCACACTAGATAGACAAAATCCCCATTAGCAGCATTGTTATGATCCTTCTTAGGCTAACAGAAAGCTAGGGTGTTAGTTCAGTACTTCCAGAATTAGTTTTTAAAATGAACTTTACTCTGTGAGCTTTTTTTTTTTTTTTTTTACATCTTTTACTATAGGGCATATTGGCTGGGCCAGGGGCCGGGGGCGGTGGCGAGAGGAGCTAGGCTGGGCCGGGGGCCAGGGGCGGCGGCTGAGAGGAGCTAAGCCGGGCTGGGGGCCAGGGGCGGCAGCCTAGAGGAGCTAGGCCGGGCCAGGGGCAGTGGCCGAGAGGAGTTACCCCACGTCCAAGGAGCAGCGGCTGCGTGGGCACAGGAGGACCGAGAGGAGTTACTCCACATTCAAGGTCAGGCGGGGCCGTCGTGAGTAGATAGCCCTTGTCCAAGGTAAGGAGCAACGGCTGCACTTTGCTGGAGCACCCGTGAAGAAATACCCCACGTCCAAGGTAAGAGAAACCCAAGTAAGACGGTAGGTGTTGTGAGAGTGCATCAGAGGGCAGACACACTGAAACTAAAATTACAGAAAACTAACTAATCTGATCAAACAGACGACAGCCTTGTCTATCTCGATAAAACTAAGCCATGCCATGTGGGGCCACCCAGGACGGATGGGTCATGGTGGAGAGGTCTGACAGAATGTGGTCCACTGGAGAAGGGCATGGCAAACCACTTCAGTATTTTTGCCTTGAGAACCCCATGAACAGTATGAAAAGGCAAAAAGATAGGACACTGAAAGATGAACTCCCCAGGTTAGTAAGTACTCCATATGCTACTGGAGATTGGTGGAGAAATAACTCCAGAAAGAATGATGGGATGGAGCCAAAGCAAAAACAATACCCAGCTGTGGATGTGAGTTGTGATAGAAGCAAAGTCCGATGCTATAAAGAGCAATATTGTATAGGAACCTGGAATGTTAGGTCCATGAATCAAGGCAAATTGGAAGTGGTCAAACAGGAGATGGCAAGAGTGAACGTCGACATTCTAGGAATCAGCGAACTAAGATGGACTGGAATGGGTGAATTTAACTCAGACGACCATTATATCTACTACTGTGGGCAAGAATCCCTTAGAAGAAATGGAGTAGCCATCATGGTCAACAAAAGAGTCCAAAATGCAGTACTTGGATGCAATCTCAAAAATGAGACAATGATCTCTGTTAGTTTCCAAGGCAAACCATTCAATATCACAGTAATCCAAGTCTATGCCCCGACCAGTAACGCCGAAGAAGCTGAAGTTGAACGATTCTATGAAGACCTACAAGACCTTCTAGAACTAACACCCAAAAAATATGTCCTTTTCATTATAGGGGACTGGAATGCAAAAGTAGGAAGTCAAGAAACACCTGGTGTAACAGGCAAATTTGGCCTTGGAGTACAGAATGAAGCAGGGCAAAGGCTAATAGAGTTTTGCCAAGAGAACACACTGGTCATAGCAAACACCCTCTTCCAACAACACAAGAGAAGACTCTACATGTGGACATCACCAGATGGTCAGCACCAAAATCAGATTGATTATATTCTTTTCAGCCAAAGATGGAGAAGCTCTATACAGTCAGCAAAAACAAGACTGGGAGCAGATTGTGGCTCAGATCATGAACTCCTTATTGCCAAATTCAGACTTAAATTGAAGAAAGTAGGGAAAACCACTAGTCCATTCAGGTATGACCTAGATCAAATCCCTTATGAGTATATAGTAGAAGTGAGAAATAGATTGAAAGGACTAGATCTGATAGACAGAGTGCCTGATGAACTATGGACAGAGGTTTGTGACATTCTACAGGAGACAGCGATCAAGACCATCCCCATGGAAAAGAAATGCAAAAAAGCAAAATGGCTGTCAGAGGAGGTGTTCCAATTTGCTGTGAAAAGAAGAGAAGTGAAATTCAAAGGAGAAAAGGGAAGATATTCCCATCTGAATGCAGAGTTCCAAAGAATAGCAAGGAGAGATAAGAAAGCCTTCCTCAGTGATCAAAGCAAAGAAATAGAGGAAAAAACAGATTGGGAAAGACTAGATAGAGATCTCTTCAAGAAAATTAGAGATACCAAGGGAACATTTCATGCAAAGATGGACTCGTTAAAGGACAGAAATGGTATGGACCTAACAGAAGCAGAAGATATTAAGAAGAGGTGGCAAGAATACACAGAAGAACTGTACAAAAAAGATCTTCATGACCCAGATAACCATGATGGTGTGATCACTCACCAAGAGCCAGACATCCTGGAATGTGAAGTCAAGTGGGCCTTAGAAAGCATCACTACGAACAAAGCTAATGGAGGTGATGGAATTCCAGTTGAGCTATTTCAAATCCTGAAAGATGATGCTGTGAAAGTGCTGCACTCGATATGCCAGCAAATATGGAAAACTCAGCAGTGACCACAGGACTGGAAAAGGTCAGTTTTCATTCCAATCTCAAAGAAAGGCAATGCCAAAGAATGCTCAATCGACTGCACAATTGCACTCATCTCACAGGCTAGTAAAGTAATGCTCAAAATTCTCCAAGCCAGGCTTCAGCAATACACAAACTATGAACTTCCAGATGTTCAAGCTGGTTTTAGAAATGGCAGAGGAACCAGAGATCAAATTGCCAATATCTGCTAGATCATCGAAAAAGCAAGAGAGTTCCAGAAAAACATCTATTTCTGCTTTATTGATTATGCCAAAGACTTTGACTGTGTGGATCAAAATAAACTGTGGAAAATTCTGAAAGAGATGGGATTACCAGACCACCTGACCTGTCTCTTGAGAAACCTGTATTCAGGTCAGGAAGCAATAGTTAGAACTGGACATGGAACAACAGACTGGTTCCAAATAGGAAAAGGAGTATGTCAAGGCTGTATATTGTCACCCTGCTTATTTAACTTATATGCAGAGTACATCATGAGAAACGCTGGGCTGAAACAAGAACAAGCTGAATCAAGATTGCTGGGAGAAATATCAATAACCTCAGATATGCAGATGACACCACCCTTATGGCAGAAAGTGAAGAAGAACTAAAGAGCCTCTTGATGAAAGTGAAAGAGGAGAGTGAAAAAGTTGGCTTAAAGCTCAACGTTCAGAAAACTAAGATCATGGCATCTGGTCCCATCCCTTCATGGGAAATAGATGGGGAAACAGTGAAAACAGTGTCAGACTTTATTTTTTGGGCTCCAAAATCACTGCTGATGGTGATTGCAGCCATGAAATTAAAAGACGCTTACTCCTTGGAAGGATGTTTATGGCCAACCTAGATAACATATTTAAAAGCAGAGACATTACTTTGCCAACAAAAGTCCGTCTAGTCAAGGCTATGGTTTTTCCAGTGGTCATGTATGGATGTGAGAGTTGAACAGTGAAGAAAGCTGAGCGCTGCAGAATTGATGCTTTTGAACTGTGGTGTTGGAGAAGACTCTTGAGAGTCCCTTGGACTGCAAGGAGATCCATTCAATCCATCCTAAAGGAGATCAGTCCTGGGTGTTCATTGGAAAAACTGATGTTGAAGCTGAAACTCCAATACTTTTGCCACCTGATGCGAAGAGTTGACTCATTGGAAAAGACCCTAATGCTGGGTAGGATTGGGGACAGGAGGAAAAGGGGACGGCAGAGAATGAGATAGTTGGATCGCATCACCGACTCGATGGACATGGGTTTGGGTAAGCTCCGGGAGTTGGTGATGGACAGGGAGGCCTGGCGTGCTGCAATTCATGGCGTCGCAAAGCGTCAGACACAACTGAGTGACTGAACTGAACTGAACTATGGAACATGTTCCCAGTACCTGATTCACTGCTGTTATACAAAATCATAAAAAAGTCATCTTTTCCTAACAGATTCAACTTCTCTTCTAAGACTATACTCAGATTCCTTGATTCCATCTTAGTTCAGAATGAGTCCCTCCCCCACCCCCATGTGAGCACCCCTTTAGAAATTAAGGTTTAACATTTCTTTATTGGAAAATCCTTGTGCATCATCACAGACCAATGTGCTTCATTTTTTCTTTTTCCAAGAATTCTAAGTTATTCATCCTATGAAAATACTAGAAATATCATAGCACATGTGCTGGAAAAATTACTCATTGAATACCACACTAAATATGATAAAATTTCCATCCAGATAAAGAGTTGGAAAAACTTGTAATCATATAATAAGTAAATTTTTAGTTCTTAGTGACTCTGAAGGCTCCCTAATCACAGATAAATTTAAACATACAGGGAATAACTGTTTTACCTGAAACATGTTGATTAATGGATTATTGTCCACCTGGAGGTGGATTTATTGTGCTTTGACTCAAATCACCATCTTATGTTTGTCTTGGTCAACTTTATTCCTACTAACTTTGATTTGGGTTTTATTTACCTAGAATTTAACTGGGGATGCCAAAATATTGATTTCTTAAGAGATAGAATGAGTGGAAATATGAGTAATGTGTGTATCAATATGACTTAAGCTCGTTTTTGTTAATTGTTTGAAGTAGGAGTTGCTAATAAATTGGACTGTAGATAACTGGACATAAAATTGTTAGGGGCTATGAAGGTACTACATTCTAAGGACATTATTCATTCAGTAAAATTTATCTTTTTGAGCTGAGTCTGCCATCAGCACACTCAGGTGGTCTAGAAAGATGCTAGGGAGCTACGCGTTAGAACAACTCAAATAATGTATTGGTTGTCACTCTACAGTAAGTAATATCTATACGTTTTCTTGTGTTCCTAGTCATTTTGTATATATGTGGGCTTAATAATCACTGTTATTGAATGTCTGCACCAACTTGATACATTTTAATCAGAGAGCAAATTTTTGGTATTAGCAGGACTCTGGGACATGAAAGCAAATTTGTTATAGAGAAATGGTCATTATCATACTATCTATTAGACTAAGCTAGACTGCCTTCCTACGCTTAGCACATATTGTGCTAAAGAATGCTACAGACGTTAGGTTAGTTTTGAAGCAGAAGATGAAACAAGAAGAGCCTGAGAGGTAAAGAATAAATATGGATTATTTTGTGATAGCGATTATAGAAAAATATGTTTGTGCATGTGCACAAACATGTATGTGTTCTTACTTAAAAGTAAGCATTAGTTGAATTTAAAAACAGATTAAATACATCCAAACCCACAGGCTTTTAATAAACACAGCAACAGATAGAGCCAATATGGCACCGAAAAAAGCTTCCATTAAAAGAAGTTGGCAAACATAGAACAAAATGAATGAAAAATAAATTTATCAGTTATAACAATAAATGAAAATAAATGAATGCTGCTTTTTAAAGGACTTTCAATTATAGTTAAAACCTAAATAAAATCATTTGCTGCTTAAAAGGGATGCAGTTAAAACATAATGACACTTTGAAAAGATAAAAGTATAAATCAAAATCAGACAAACTTGAAAAAAGAGAAGATCTTAAAATTTAAACAAAGAAAAAGTATTCATTTCTTTACTAATAGCTTTGTATTACTTTTTCAACAACAAATACTCTAAAAGAAGTTTTCTCTAGATATCAAACCTGAAACAAAGACAGTGAAGTGTGCACAGGCTGTCATTTTACTCTGATAAATGATACAATCCACAGTAAAGATATGAGTCATAAAGATTTATGTCCTAAATATCATTTTATCAAAATGTATAAATCAAAAACTACTAGATAAAGAGAAGTTGGCAATTGCATATCTGTGTAAGTTCTTTATAGAACAAAAAGAAAAATAAAGGATGATGATCTTAACGTAATGAGGGTAATTTGATAGAAAAAAATAGATATCTAATTTTATCATCTCTGGAAAGAAAACAAACTTTATAGCATCCAGTCTATATTTAAAATAATTTCTGTGTTAAGCCACAGTAAGTAAAAATTTCAAAATGCATGAAGTGGGCCATGTTTTCTGCTTAAAAGAAGCAAACAAATAAAGCAACAAACAAAAAATAAACTGTGCATATAGTCTTGTCATTTGAAATTAAAACAAACATACTGACAAAATATTCCTGTGAATAATGTGTGAGTTTAAGAGGAAGTTAAATCGTAATTAATAATCGCTAGTATTTGTTAAGCATTCATTATATGCTAGCCCCTGGCAAAAACTACTTTAGTTATGTGATGTATTATAAACTCACAACAATTTATTTAAAATTGAAGTTTATTGGCCCCATGTACATCTTTGCCACAACTAGTTTTTGTTCTGATCACTATCATCTCCTTGACAGTATATATTTATGTATTTATTGGTTTGCTGTCCATTTCCCAGGAGAATGTAAGCTCCATGATGGCAAGGATTTACCTAGTTTGTTTGTCACTGTGCTCCAGTCATCTATATCAGTGCTTCACCATGGCAGGTCCTTCATAAATATTTACGTGTTCTCTAAGTAGTAGTATTTTGTTATTTTTCTGATGAGAAAATGAAGATATAGAAGCACTAAGGAACTACCTGTTTGTCATATAGCTGTTGAGAGACCAGAATTTGAATTCTTGGACTTGGCCTTGAATGCTAACTCTAGCTCTTAAGCAGTGTACTACATATATTTTGGAAACATAATTATACTTTTTAAAAATGCATGTTGCATGCTAAATTGCTTCAGTCATGTCTGACTTTCTGTGACTCTATGGACTGTAGCCTGCCAGGCTCCTCTGTCCATGGGATTCTCCAGGCAAGAATACTGGAGTGGATTGCCATTTCCTTCTCCAGGGGATCTTCCTGACCCAGGGATCGAACCAGGGTCTCCTGCACTGCAGACAGATTGTTTACCATCTGAGTCAGGGAAAACCCATTTAAAAAAAGAAACAAAAAAGCCCAGCAAATTAATCTAAAAGCTTTAACAAAATTTAACTCATAGGAAAACCAAGTAAAGGTTTTTATTATGAAATTGAAATGTAACATATGGCACGTTAATCTCATGAAGTCAGAATAAAAGATGCTATGGAAAAAGGAAAAATGAATTTTAAAACAAAAAATAATGGATGTCAAGAAATTTTCTGTGAATAAAATAAAGGCAAATGTCAAATAGGAAATGAATTTGAACATACAAGATAAAGAGATGATGTTATTAATTTATAAAAAGTGCTTATAATTCCAAAATACTATACTACGTTGAGGAAAAGATATATTGATTTCACTCTACCAAATACAGCACTACCTATATTTATAGAGTAAAATGACATTAAAATAGTAAATTAACTTCGAAGACTTAGCCAAAATTAACTCACAGGTAAATCTATAGCCTCAATGTATTCATTTCAAATTAAAAGGAAAAAGAAAATCAATAAATATTTTTTGCTGGGCAAAGGACATGATTTCAAGCATTTAACAAGAGAAATATAAATAGACAATGAAGATACAAGCTCCTCCCCAGTATTTCATGCAATAATAACAAATCATTATCAAATTTATGGATGATTCAAATGTGTTGAAGATGTGAGGAAACACACATGTTCAAGTACTTGATTATTAGAGCATATTTGTGATATCCTTTCTTTAGCATAGATTTTGTGAGTCTTAAACATATTCATACTCTTTGCAGTGATTCTACTGCTAGTATTTTAAGTAAAATAAACATAAATATAGAGACTTCACTTAAAGTCCAGTGGTTGGGACTCTGTGCTTCCAATGTAGAGGACATGAGTTCGATCTCAGGTCGGGGAACTGAGATCCCATATGTCTGTGTGGCCAAATTTTTTTTTTTAAGTTTAAAAAAAAAACACAAATGTAGTTCAAAATTTAAGCAGGAACATTCACTTCAGCATTATTTCAAATAGATTAATTAGAACACTCTAGGTATAGAACATTAAATTATAGTAAATGAACTTCCCACTAAATATTGAATTTGTTGTCATCCATTCAGTCATTTGAAAACTTGATTGAGTGCTTACATTTGGCAGCCCCTATGCTGACTCTAACAAATCCTTCAGAAAACAGCATGTCTACCTCTCTGGGATTGTAGTCTATCTACAATCTGAGCAGGAGAATTGAGAATTGTCTGAGAATTGAGTTTTCTGCTTAGATACCTGGCATACCCAGAGATTTGCTATTTCATTTCTCTACAACGTAGCCAGGATGATATTATTTCAATTCAAAATCTGCCCACGTCCAAATATTTTTACTGTGATGTCTGCACATTTAGTGACGTGGCTCTTTATTTCTTCTTCAGCCTTGACTTTTGTATACCCTCCTCCTCACATACTAAGCTCCAAGTGCACCGAACTCTTTCCTTTTCCTAGAAGGGACTAAGTCCTCTGTCCTTTGGACCATCATATCTGAGTTTGCCTGCAACTCTTTTCTTTCCTTGGCCTCCTCAAGCTGGATCCTATTCATCTTCAGTTGACTGTGAAATTCAGTACTGTAAAGAGTCCTCTGTGTAGCCCATGCCTGTGGGAGGGCATCCTCTTACATGCTTCCACAGCAGCTCCTTCTGCCACCACAGAGCACTCAGAACACTGAAATGTAATGCACTATTTCCTAGTCCACGTTCCCTTTTAGACTGTGAATGCCTTAAGGGCAGGGACCATGTCTAGATCCTTCAGAGTTGGGCATTCGGTTCTGTAACCATGTATGCATAGCAACCAATCTAGTACTCCTTAGATTCTGGTAACATGAAATGAGTTTTAAAAATTGTTTCAAAGAATATTTGCCAACAATTGAAAAAAATCTAATCATAGCATATGAAATAACATTTAAATATATCTCCAATTTTGTTATAGTAAATATATTAATGTGAATATAAATGTAACTATAAGCATAAATAAACACCCCTAATTTGAGCTCAATTGTTTACCTCTTGGGTGTCTTTCTGTCTCCATTTTTTGTTCCCTTCTGGACACTTTCCACTTCTACCTGAGAACCCTTCTTAAACTCAAAGCTACTCATATAAGTCCTCTAAATAAGGTTTTTCCAAGGATCCCTGTTTTCTGTGTGCTTCCTAATGACTTGTTGCTGACCCTTCAACATAAACTCTCCTCCTTGCATTGCACCTACAGACTTGACCACATGATTCCTAAGTTGTTTTCCAAAACTTGTAACCCCAACCACAATGTTGTCTATTTGTTGAGTAGCTAAAACCTACTCTTACAAGAACCTGCTTAGATTCCACACATATAACAAGGTTTTCTTGCTCCTCCTCTATTTTTCTGTTATCCTGTAGAAATGCTTCCATCACAGCATAGACTGGTGCCCCATTGCCTGTTACTTAGTTATCTTGCCTCATTTGCTGGTCATGGAGCTTCCTTGAAACTGAGGTCTCTGCCTTTTAATACTTATCTCCAGTTCTTAGCACAAGGCTAGTATATTAGTCACCTGGGTTCGATCCCTGGGTTTGGAAGATCCCTTGGAAGATGGCATGGCAACCCACTCAGTATTCTTTCCTGGAGAAATCCCATGTACAGAGGAGCCTGGTCAGCAGCAGTCCATGGGATTGCAGATAGTCGGATACAACTGAGTGACTGAGCAACTAAGCACAGCACAGCACAGTATTTTTAAAGAGTGGATAGATGAATGGATCCTAAATATGTCACAGACTTTTTATCTATATCACAATTAAAAATATCTAAGTCAATTATTACAAATGCTTTCTGAACAGAATACTGTATAAGTTTTTAGCTTCATATAGAATGAAAAATGCTTCCATTTAAATTGAATATATTTATATGTGTGTGTGTGTATATATATATATATATATATATATATACACACACACTAAGTGCTGACTCTATTAATCATTTTTTAGCTTAACCCTCCCACCAAACTTGCAAGGTGGTGTTATTATCTGTACCTATACCCCTATCTATATTTATAGGTACATGTACCTAGATCTAAGAAAAGTTAAGCAAAGAGAGTTACATAACTGGGATAATACAATGCAGCTAGTGGAACAGAGACTAAGAATTAAAACTCTGGCTTGTCTGATCCTAAAAGTCAACACACACCACAATTTACTAATTATTTCTATTTTATAAATAATAAATCTAACCTGATGAATATTTATTATGTGCCTGTCCTGTACACATAGTATTTTATTGAATATTTATAATTACTCTATGAGTTAGGTATTATTGTTATTGTGATTCTAGTTTTAGAGGTTAAAATAAAAAGGAATAAAGAAGTTAAGTAACTTTCCTCATCATATTCAGCTATAAACAGAAAGAACTGGCTTTCAATCCAAATAGTCTCACTCCAGAGTCAAAGGTTTTAACTACTCAATTATATGATATCTCAGATGAGGAAGCATATTCAGTTTCCAGATTTTCCAGAAAAATGATAACATAAATTCAGTTTGGGATTCATGATTTACATATAGATAAACATTTCTGAGACCAAAATGCAAGGAAAATAATGTTTTAATTAATTGTAAGTAATCACGATTAATGAAGTGCTACAACTCCAAATGAAGTTTTAGTGACTTTAGAAGAGGAACCAATATAATCCTATACAAAAAGCATTAATAGAATTAGAAAAATAATTAGAATGCCAAAAGACCCGTTGTAAATGTTAAAATTGGCATCAGTGAAATGGAAAAGTTTCCTTAATTTTAAATATCATTACTGGCTGCAATGCTCACCTGATATAATAGTGGTCTGTCAAGATTAAAAAAATGAAAAAAAGAAAGACACTTTGCCTGAAACAATTCAACTTTTATCTAATTTGGTACAATAATACAGTTTTGCAAGTTTTTAATTTTTATTTAAGTTATTCATAGACTGGTAAGTTCCATAGGTGATGATGGACGGTGTTTTTCTTTTCTAAACAGATGGTCACTTTTTAAAGCTCCATCTCAAAAGAATTCGGGCAAGGATCCCTTGCAGTAAAAAAAAAAAAAAAAAAAAATGTGTATCAGAACACTCACAAAATTATCTGAACCTGTTGCCTTTCTTCATTGAATTCCTAGTATTGTGTTTACCACCATATAGGATGGGTAGGTAAAATATGCAGAGAGATCCTTTAACATTTGAGGATTAAAGTGAAAGTATTAGTCACTGGTTAGTGTCTGATTCTTTGCAACCCCATGGACTGTACCCCACCAGACTCCTCTATCCATGGAATTCTCCAGGCAAGAATACTGGAGTGAGTAGCCATCCCCTTCTCCAGGCGATCTTCTTGACCCAGGGATCGAACCCAGGTCTCCAGCATTGCAGGCAGATTCTTTACTGAGCCATATTTTAAACCTATATCTGGACTGTTGAAATGCCTTATTCAATGTCCACTTCACATCTCTGTCCCTTTTCAAGACAAAGTGGTAGAGTTTCTCCTTCTGAATAACACCTTAACTCTCAAAATTAATGACTGAACAACCTTTGGCAGATCAAGCACAATGCTTTATTAAGTATATCTGTAGACATGGGTCAAAACTTTACGAAGTTAGATATAAAATTTAATAGATGGAACTTAAGTCATAAGTCACAAATTATAAACTCAGTAGGGGTCAGTGGGCAGTCCTACCAGGCCATCAATGTGCCTGCTAGTTAATATAAGACTGAACACCAGATAACAGACCAAGGATGACAGAGAATGAGATGGTTGGATGGCACCACCAACTCAATGGACATGAGTTTGAGCAAGCTCCGGGAGTTGGCGATGGACAGGGAAGCCTGGTGTGCTGTAGTCCGTGGGGTCACAAAGAGTCAGACATGACTGAGCAACTGAACTGAAATATGTCAACACCTGTACTTGGAAATCATTTATAAAGTCTGTTTTAAAGAATTTACTTTTGAATACATTAAAGTATCTGGTAATATTTTCCAAACTTCCTACCCATGACTACCTACAAGGGGAAGTTTAGAATCACTATCTTCCTTTTCTTCATATAGCCTTCAAACAGGTTTTGGTGGTTTATGTCCCCTTTGCTACAAAAGCTGCCATAGTTCATCGAGCAGGTCTGCCATGGACAGACCCAGAGCCTAGCCTGGTTAAGAACACCATCTTGTAATATGATTAGTGCCTGAATGGCAAAGTTCTACTTACTGTGTGCCTGAGTGATCTTCTAGGCTCCATGTTCTCCAAGCTACACCCACTGCTTTGCTGCCACAACTCATCTGACCCTGTGTGTGCCTCGTGGGATTCTGCTCTGTAGCCCAGTATTGACAGCCTCGACATTTATAACCAGATAGAGGGGTTCATAGCTTGATTCAAACCAGTTAATGATTGTGTAACTTTGAGCAAGTTACTTAAGAATTTCATATTTCAATTTCTTTTAATGTTAATATGTACTTTTAGCAATTAGGAGTTAGCATTCATTCCCTGCTTAATATGTGCCAGACATTCTTTGAAATTCTTCATTATATGGACTCATGTGATTCTTATGAAAATAATCTGAAGTAGGTCATTTTTATCTTTGTTTTGCTAAAATTTACTCTGAGGTCAGGCTTTTAAAAATTTACTGTCTCTTGTAAATGAGGATTATAATACTGTTTTTACAGGATGACTGAATGAAATAATTCATTTCTATTTTCATACAGAATGCCTAAAACAATGCCTGGAACATAGTCCTCACTAAAAATCATATTATTAACATGCCTCAGTTTCTTAATTCACATTAGTTTCTTTTCTTTTACTATAAACTTTCAGAGCATGAGCTCTCTCCCTGGGATAACCTCTCTAGTTCTTCCCAGCCCCATTACTCTAGGATTTGGGCCCTCTTCTTGTCACCCTGTGGTCCTACTTTAAAGTGATTGATGTCCCTGGTACTCGGGTTTGTCTATAAGTTTGATGCCAAATATTACTACTTTCTACATATTCTTATTGCCGTGTCTTATCATAAAGATCAGAGCCTGTTGTTAGTAACCAATTTCAGACCATCAGGAAACTTGGACACTGAGCAACTGGTTAATCTCTTTGAGGTCAAACCTGAAAAGCTTAGTTCTCTGGCCCTAATCTTTCTCATTTCTTGTCAACTCCTCTTCCTAGAAATCTGCCTTAAGATCCCTCAATTCATTACAGCTGAGGCAGCACAGTTAAATATTTTTGCAGGAGACATAACAGATACTGGAGACACAGGTTTGATCCCTGGGTTGGGAAGATCCCCTGGAGGAGTAAATGGCAACCCATTCCAGTTTTCTTGTCTGGAGAATCCCATGGACAGAGGAGCCTGACAGACTACAGTCCATAGGGTCTCAAAGAGTTGGACATGACTTAATTGAACAACAGCAGCAATATTTATGTGTGTGTGTGTGTGTGTGTGTGTGTGTGTGTGTGTGTGTGTGTAGCATGCATGCTAAATCACTTTAGTCGTGTCTGATTCTGCAATCCCACCAGGCTCCTCTGTCCATGAGATTCTCCAAGTAAGAATACTGGAGTTGGTTGCCATTTCCTTCTCCAGGAGATCTTCCCCACCCAGTAAATATGGACAATATCACCCCTAAAGAATGGTTCTGACTTTCTCCATTTCAAACACATTGATGAAAAGAACTTTATGTTTTCAAAGGACAAAATAGATAATGGCTAGGACTGTCAAGCCTGGATGTTTTTACTCATAGTGATTTTCTGTTATACGTCTCTGTCATAGAAACTTGATGTAAGAGCTTCTTACAATTGGCCTAAAATAGGAACAGGGATTTAATCACATTAATGTCTTAAAAGGACTTCTTAAGGAGGTGAGTCACTTAATTTTTCTGAACCTCAGTTTCCTCATTTATGAAGTGAGGGTAATATGATGATCTAATATAATGAAGATAATTATGCAGTGATCAAGAACAGAATTATAGGCTTAAACACTTTGGAAAACAGAAGTCAGAGAGGTAGCACTCTCCTTTGTCACAGCATCATCCTTGCCTCATTTGAGAATAAAGAGACAGATGCAGAAAATGGTCCCACTCCCCACAGAGGAGCCAGAAGAATAAAGTTGAAAGGTAGAAAATAGATGGTAGCATGGCCTGCCTGGCTTCCCTCAGAATTTCTCACGAAACACTGAAAACTTTCCTTTGACTCATTTTCTACTACTTTAATGTAAGCCTTTGTTACTTGGGGCCTTCACACCAGGCTTACTAAAGAGTCTTTTACTTTTCAAGTCTTTTATTTTATTTTTTTAATCTCCATAAGGAGTCTGCTTCAAACTTCTAACTATGTTTCTCCCATCCCTATATTTAATCCTACTTTTTATTGTTGAGGTCATTTCTCATTGGTGAGCTAAGCACAATTGACAGCTGCCTGATGTTACTGAATACCTGGGCTCTGCTCAGGTCTGTGCTGGGTGTTGTAGCATTCGAGAAGGAATGTGAGGAGCTAACCATTTTGTTGTGATGTGATTTTCTGCATTTCACTAAGGAGCATTCTGAGGCTCAAGGTCACAGCTAGTAGAGGGAAAAGCCAGGATTTGAATTCAAGACTTTGTGACTCCAAAGATCATAAGATAAGGATGTGCTTTGCATGTGTCTGACTCAGGAGAAAACAAGACTGACCAGAACATGATGGAGGAAGAGGTCAGAAACCTGGCAGCAATGAAATAACATTGTTTATTTCCAAGTCTTCACCTAATCTGGCAAAGGAGCTTAGACTTGGAGCAAACAGAGATCACCTGGGTGTTTTAGATCTGGGGCAGAGCTTATGAGAAGTGGTGATTAAAGATGGCTATTGCAATTAAAAGCAGGAAGTGAAGAAGCAATGTTAAAGTAGGGGACACTGCTGTTGTAATCTAGCATTGAAAGGGGAGGGTCTGGACCAGGAGGAGGAGGCATTTCATTCTCTATTTTGGAGACAAAGAATATGAAATTGAGCAGATGGGAAATAATAGCAAGTTTTTGAATGCATATGGTATGGTCTTGATTTTCTCACACAAGTAGGATGAAAGATTGCAATCTTTTGAGGTCCAGGACATGGAGAGGGTATCTTTTGAGAGTGAAAAAGGAAAGACATGGGTTCATGGCAATTCAGAAAAAAGAAATGCATTTCACAATTCACAAGTGACTAATTGGGGAGAGTGGTATGGAGAAGGAGAAGACTTAGTCAAAGGTAACTACTAGGTTTGAATGTGAGGAATGTGATTGAGTGGAGACCCTGATGTACAGGAAAGTCAATAGGAGATCTGTATTGACAGGATTTTGCCTAAGGAAGAAAGAATGCTGACTTTAGTTGTAGATCTGTTGCATTTGGTAGGTTAGTGAGACAGCTCAGAAGAAATATTAAGTAGGTACTATAATGAGAAAGAGTATGATTTCTGAGAGAAGTGAACTATTAAGAAGAACAAGAGAGCAACATTGAGTACTGAGTATCTGGATGATCCTATTGAGAAGGAGGGAAAAAAGAGCTAGTATCAGAGGCAGAAAAAAATGCATTAGAGGGGGTCCTAAGATGGTGGAGGAATAAGACGGGGAGACCACTTTCTCCCCTACAAATTCATCGAAAGATCATTTGAATGGTGAGCAAATTCAACAAAACAACTTCTGAATGCTGGTAGAGGACACCAGGCACCCAGAAAGGCAGCCCATTGTCTTTGAAAGGAGGTAGGACAAAATATAAAAGATAAAAAGAGAGGAGGGGGAACATATGTAAACCCATGGCTGATTCATGTCAATGTATGGCAAAAACTATTACAATATTGTAAAGTAATTAACCCCTAACTAAAATAAATAAATTTATATATATAAAAAAAAGAGAGACAAAAGAGTTAGGGACAGAGACCTGTCCTGGGGAGGGAGTCGTGAAAGAGGAGAAGTTTCCAAACCTCAGGAAACCCTCTCACTGCCAGGTCTATGGGGAATTTTGGAATCTCAGAGGGCAACATAACTGGGAGGGAAAAATAAATAAATAAATAAAATCCACAGATTACATGCCTAACCTCAACTCCCAGTGGAGAAGTAGCCCAGATGCTCACATCTGCCACTAGCAACCGGGGGCTGAACAGGGAGGTGCGGGCTGTATTGCTTAGGGTAAGGACCGGGCCTGAATACCCTGAGGACAATCTGAGGGAGCTAACGTGAGACAGCAACACAAACTGTGGGATAACCAGAGAGAGAGAAAAAAAAAAAGAGAGAGAGAGAACTTTCCTGTGAAAAGCTCTAACCTAAGGCACTGCCAGCCTGCTCACAGAACAAAGGACTGAGCTAATACCAGAGGAGAGCTAACTGGCTGTGGAGTGGCCCCTCCGCATGCTGGAGGCAGAGAGCAGGCAGGCGACAGCCAGAGCTGGAAAGGGGCAATCTCGGCCCCAGAGATGTCATCCTCTATCAAACTGCGAGCAGGCTCCCACTTGCTAACCACATCTTCCTGGGATCCTGGACGATTGACATCTGCCAGGACTGTCACAGCCAGTGATCAGCTCCCCAGAAGAGACACACGGCACATTTGAGATGGTGCTCCCACTGAACACCCAGGAAACCAAGTGGCTGGGACCAGGGAGGTGACAAGATGCACTGCACACCCGGGGAGAGTGCGCTCACCAAGCACCTGGTTGCCTGAGCTGCTCGGACCTGGGAAGGACACAAAACGCAGGCTCAACAGAGTCTGTGCCTTTGTGGAGTACCCAAGAACCTGAACCTGAGTGGCTTAGACCTGGAAAATGCACGCAACCCAGGGCCAGCTTTAGACAGTTCCCCTGCAGAGAAAGCTGGAGCCTGAGCAGTGTAGACTGGGAAAGCACACATGCTGTGAGCGGGGGCAAACCCAGTGTGGCCCAGACACTCCAAGCACTCCCCACACACACCACTGATATTTGTTTGCAGTGTTCCTCCCTCCCCACAGCACAACTGAACAGGTGAGCCTAAATAAGTGACCACCTTCACCCCCTTTTGTCAGAGTGGAAATTAGACACTGAAGAGACTTGAAAACAGAAGAAGCCAAAATAAACAGAGGGAACTGCTTTGGAAGTGACAGGTGCAACAGCTTAAAACCCTGTAGTGAGCACCAGCTACACTGGAAGAGGCCTATGGAGTTTGAGAAGAAGTACAAGCTGGGACAAGGAACTATCTGAAACTGAACTGACCCCACACTGCCTGCAACAGCTCCAGAGAAATTCCTAGATATATTTTACTATTATCATGTTTTAAATTTAAAAAAAATTATTTTAAGTCCTTTCTTACTCCTTTAATTTTCATTTTTATAACCTGCCATTACCTTGCAAAAAAAAGACCTTATTTTTAAAGCAAATTTCATATATATTTTCATAATTTTCGTGATTTTGTTTTGTATTTTTAATATTGTATTTTTGAGAGTCTAACCTCTACTCTAGATATTTAATCTTTGGTTTTTGTTATTTGTTATCCATTTTGTACCTTTCAATCCAATTAGGAATTGGATTGAATCCAATCTTCAGTACACATTTTTACTTAGGAGTGTGATTAGTGGCTTGATTGCCCTCTCCACCTTTTGACTCTCCTTTTTCTCCCCCAGGTCACATTCTGTCTCCTCCCTCCCCCTTCTCTTCTCTACCCAACTCTGTGAATCTCTGTGGGGATCCCGGGCTGTGGAGAACATTTAGGGAACCGATTACTGGCTAGATCTGTGTCTCTCCTTTTGACCCCCACTCTTCTTCTCCTGGTCACCTTTATCTTCCTCCTTCCTCTTCTCTTCTCCGTGTAACCCTGCGGACCTCTCTAGGTGTCCCTCACTGTGGAGAATGTTTTCTCCACTATCCTAGATGTTTTATCATTGGTGTTGTATGGATGGAGAAGTCTTAATCATATTAATCAAATTAATGTTCAAACGCAAAGAGCAAATATTAAAAGCAGTAAGGGAAAAGCAACAAATAACTCACAAGGGGATTCCCATAAGGATAACAGCTGATCTTTCAATAGAAACTCTTCAGGCCTGAGAGGAATGGCAGGATATACTTGAAGTGATGAAAGAGAAAAACCTACAACCTAGATTACTGTACCCAGCAAGGATCTCATTCAAATATGAAGGAGAAATTGAAAGCTTTACAGACAACCAAAAGCTAAGAGAATTCAATACCACCAAACTAGCTCTTCAACAAGTGCTAAAGGATGGTCTCTAGACATGAAACACAGAAAAGGTGTATAAACTCGAACGCAAAACAACAAAGTAAATGGCAATGGGAGCATACTTATCAATAATTACCTTAAATGTAAATGGGTTGAATGCCCCAACCAAAAGACAGAGACTGGCTGAATGGATACAAAAGCAAGACCCCCATATATGCTGTCTACAAGAAACCCATCTCAAAACAAGGTACACATACAGACTGAAAATGAAGGGCTAGAAAAATATATTTCATGCAAATGAAGACCAAAAGAAAGCAGGAGTAGCAATACTCATATCAGCTAAAATAGACTTTGAAATAAAGGCTGTGAAAAGAGACAAAGAAGGACACCACATAATGATCAAAGGATCAATCCAAGAAGTTACAACAATTATAAATACATGTGCATCCAACATAGGAGCACTGCAATATGTAAGGCAAATGATAACAAGTATGAAAGGGGAAATTAACAGGAACGAATTATAGTGGGAGACTTTAATACCCGACTCTCACCTATGGATAGATCAATTTAACAGAAAATTTGGAAGGAAACACAAACTTTAGATGATACAATGGACTAGTGAGACCTAATTGATATCTATAGGATATTTCACCCCAAAACAGTGAATTTCAACTTTTTCTCAAGTGCACATGGAACATTCTCCAGGATAAATCACATCCTGGGCCATAAATCTAGCCTTGGTAAATTCAACAACAACAACAAAAAAAGAAATAATTTCAAGCATCATTTCTGATAACAATGAGGTAAGTTTGGCTACAATGGCATACAAGCGCAGCCGAGAAGAGCTACCCTGGGCTGGAGGTCAGAGGTGGCAGCCGAGAGGAGCTATCCTGCGCCCTAGGTCAGGGGCTGCAGCCAAAAGGTACTGCC
Organism: Giraffa tippelskirchi; assembly: GCF_054371585.1. Lineage (NCBI taxonomy): Eukaryota > Metazoa > Chordata > Mammalia > Artiodactyla > Giraffidae > Giraffa > Giraffa tippelskirchi. The sequence continues at coordinate 171,580,026 of NC_137276.1, forward strand.
CCACGCCTGAGGTAAGGAGCTGCGGCTGCACTTTGCAGGTGCAGCCAAGAAGAGACCCCGTGTCCAAGGTAAGAGAAACCCAGGTAAGATGGTAGGCACTGAGAGAGGGCATCAGGGGGCAGATAGACTGAAACTACAGTCACGGACAACTAGCCAATCTGATCACATGGACCACAGCCTTGTCTAACTCAATGAAACTAAGCCATGCCATGTGGGGCCACCCAAGATGAATGGGGCATGGTGGAGAGGTCTGACAGAATGTGGTCCACTGGAGAAGAGAATGGCAAACCACTTTAGTATTCTTGCCTTGAGAACCCCATGAACAGTATGAAAAGGCAAAAAGATAGGACACTGAAAGATGAACTCCCAAAGTCAGTAAGTGCCCAATATGCTACTGGAGATCAGTGGAGAAATAACTACAGAAAGAATGAAGAGACAGAGCCAAAGCAAAAACAACACCCAGTTGTGAATGGGACTGGTGATAGAAGCAAGATTTGATGCTGTAAAGAGCAATGAGGTAAGATTAGATGTCAACTACAGGAAAAAAAAAAAACTATTAAAAATACAAACATATGGAGGCTAAACAACATGTTTCTGAATAATCAACAAATCACAGAAGAAATTAAAAAAGAAATTAAAATATGCATAGACACAAATGAAAATGAAAACACAACAACCCCAAACCTTTGGGACTCAGTAAAAGCAGTGCTAAAGGGAAGGTTCATAGTTATATAAACTTATCTCAAGAAACAAGAGAAAAATCAAATAAATAACCTAACTGTACACCTAAAGCAACTAGAAAAGGAAGAAATCAAGAAATCCAGGGTTAGTAGAAGGAAAGAAATCATAAAAATTAGGGCAGAAATAAATGAAAAATAAAGGAGAGCATAGCACAAATAAACAAAACTAAAAGCTGGTTCTTTGAGAAGATAAATAAAATAGACAAACCATTAGCCAGATTTATCAAGAAAAAAGAGAAAAGAATCAAATCAACAAAATTAGAAATGAAAATGGAGAAATCGCAACAGAAAGCACAGAAATACAAAGGATCATAAGAGACTACTATCAGCAACTATATGCCAATAAAATGGCTTGGAGGAGATGGATGAATTCTTATAAAAGTATAACTTTCCAAAACTGAACCAGGAAGAAATAGAAAGTCTTAACAGATCCATCACAAGCACGGAAATAGAAACTGTAATCAGAAATCTTCCAACAAACAAACGCTCAGGACCAGACAGCTTCACAGCTGAATTCTACCAAAAATTTAAAGAAGAGCTAACACCTAATCTACTCAAACTCTTCCAGAAAATTGCAGAGGAAGGTAAACTTCCAAACTCATTCTATGAGGCCACCATCACCCTAATACCAAAACCAGACAAAGATGCCACAAAAAAAGAAAACTAAAGGCCAATATCACTATGAACATAGATGCAAAATCCTTAACAAAATTCTAGTAAACAGAATCCAAAAACATATTAAAAAGACCATACATCATGACCAAGTAGGCTTTATCCCAGGGATGCAAGGATTCTTCAATATCCACAAATCAATCAATGTGATACACCACATCAACAAATTGAAAGACAAAAACCATATGATTATCTCAATAGATGCAGAGAAAACCTTTGACGAAATTCACCATCCATTTATTACAAAAACTCTCCAGAAAGCAGGCATAGAAGGAACATACCTCAACATAATAAAAGCCATATATGTTAAATCCACAGCAAACATTATCCTCAATGGTGAAAATTGAAAGCATTTCCCGTAAAGTTGGGAACAAGACAAGGGGTGCCCACTCTCACCACTACTATTCAGCAGTTTTGGAAGTTTTAGCCACAGCAATCGGAGAAGAAAAAGAAATAAAAGGAATACAGATTGGAAAAGAAGAAGTAAAACTCTCACTGTTTGCAGATGACATGATCCTCTACATAGAAAACCCTAAAGACTCCACCAGAAAATTGCTAGAGCTAATCAATGAATATAGTAAAGTTGCAGGAGATAAATTTAACACATACAATCCCTTGCATTCCTATACACCAACTTTGAGAAAACAGAAAGAGAAATTAAGGAAACAATTCCATTCACCATTGCAATGAAAAGAATAAAATACTTAGGAGTAAATCTACCTAAAGAAACAAAAGATCTATATATACAGAAAACTATAAAACACTGATGAAAGAAATAAAAAATGACACAAATAGATGGAGAAATATACCATGTCCATGGATTGGAAGAATCAATATAGTGAAAATGAGTATACTACCCAAAGCAGTCTATAGATAGAATGCAATCCCTGTGAAGTTACCAATGGTATTTTTCAGAGAACTAGAACAAATAATTTCACAATTTGTATGGAAATACAAAAACCTTGGATAGCCAAAGCAATCTTGAGAAAGAAGAATGGAACTGGAGGAATCAACCTGCCTGACTTCAGGCTATACTACAAAACTACAGTTATCAAGACAGTATGTTACTGACACAAAGACAGAAATATAGATCAATGGAACAAAATAGATATCCCAGAGAAAAATCCACATACCTATGGACACCTTATCTTTGACAAAGGAGGCAGGAATATACAATTGAGAAAAGACAATCTCTTTAACAAGTGGTGCTGGGAAAACTGGTCAACCACTTGTAAAAGAATGAAACTAGAACACTTTCTAACACCATACACAACAATAAACTCAAAGTGGATTAGATATCCAAATGTAAGACCAGAAACTATAAAACTCCTAGAGGAAAACATAGGCAAAACACTCTCTGACATAAGTCAGAGCAGGATCCTCTATGACCCGCCTCCCAGAGTAATGGAAATAAAAGCAAAAATAAGCAAATGGGACCTAATTAAACTTAAAAGCTTTTGCACAGCAAAGGAAACTATAAGCAAGGTGAAAAGACAGCCTTCAGAATGGAAGAAAATAATAGCAAACGAAGCAACTGACAAAGAATTAATCTCAAAAATATACAGGCAGCTCCTGCAGCTCAATTCCAGAAAAATAAATGACCCAATCAAAAAATGGGCTAAAGAACTAAACAGATATTTCTCCAAAGAAGACATGTAGATGGCTAACAAACACATGAAAAGATGCTCAACATCACTGATTATCAGAGAAATGCCAATCAAAACCACAATGAGGTACCAATTCAAGCCAGTCAGAATGGCTGCTATCCAAAAGTCTACAAGCAATAAATGCTGGAGAGGGTGTGAGGAAAAGGGAACCCTCTTACACTGTTGGTGGGAATGCGAACTAGTACAGCAACTATGGAGAACAGTGTGGAAATTCCTTAAAATACTGAAAATAGAACTGCCACACGACCCAGCAATTCCACTGCTGGGCATACGCACTGAGGAAACCAGAATTGAAAGAGACACGAGTACCCCAATGTTCATCGCAGGACTGTTTACAATAGCTAGGACATGCAAGCAACCCAGATGTCCATTGGCAGACGAATGGATAAGAATGCTGTGGTACATATACACAATGTAATATTACTCAGCTATTAAAAAGAATGCATTTGAATCAGTTCTAATGAGGTGTATGAAACCAGAGCCTATTATACAGAGTGAATTAAGTCAGAAAGAAAAACACCAATACAGTATACTAACGCGTATATATGGAATTTATAAAAATGGTAACGATCACCCTATATGCAAGACAGCAAAAGAGACACAGATGTATAGAACAGTCTTTTGGACTCAGTGGGAGAAGTTGAGGGTGAGATGATTTGAGAGAATAGCATTGAAAGGTGTATATTCTCATATATGAAACAGATCACCAGTCCAGGTTTGATGTATGAGACAGGGTGTTCAGGGCTGGTGCACTGGGATGACCCTGAGGGATGGGAGGGGGGTTTAGGATAGGGAACACATGTACACACATGGCTGATTCATGTCAATGTATGGCAAAAACCACTGCAAAATTGCAAAGTAATTAGCCTCCAATTAAAATAAATTAATTTTTAAAAATGCATTAGAGAGAGATAGAAACCAGAATAGCCAAGGAGGAAAGTTCAGTAAAGAAAACTTGAGCACAATTTTCTCTTAAATATTGAAATCTATTCTGCAGAAAGCAGTGTGCTTAATCTCTGATGTGGTCCCCACTGTCCTGGTGCTTACAATCCAGTTGGTGAAAAAGGCAGGCTGAGCACTGAGGCATAGACTGCTAAGGGACCTTGGAAAGGCTGTACGAGAAGCAACTAAGGAGGAAAAGGTGGGGAAGAATGGAGCAAGAAAAACTTTAACCAGGCCTCGAGGGGAAGATAGCATTTTAACCATGTCTGATATAAGAGAGAGAATGATCACTATTAGTTCTGGCAAAAAGTGACAGGAGTTGAGGGGTGGGAGTGAGGTTCTTCACAATATCTTAGTGAGGACAAGAGGCAGACTGCTCCAGGCTAATGATGAAGTCAGAGAAGAGGCCATTCAAGTCACTCAGAGGCCCACTCATGGTAGGAAGGAATGAAATTAATGACAACTAGAAGATTGTGGGAGGGAGTGGACTGGGTGAAAGTAGTGGCTAGCCAGCTAGAGGGTAGGCAGGGCTACATAGGAATGTGGTATGGTAGGTGGGTAGAGGGTTCAATTGGAGGAGAGGGCATTTCATCCTGTTTTGGAGACACAGGATATGAAATGGGGCAGATGGGAAATAGTGGCAGTGTTTTGAAAGCCCATAGCATGTTCTTGATTTTACCATGTAGGTGGGAGGAAAGATTGTCATCTTTTGAGGCCCAAGGCATGGAGAGGGCCAGGGCATCTTTTGAGTTTCTACAGGGGGACTGTTGTTGAGGAGAGCTTCCTGAAGCATTACTGGAGGCTACTTAGAATACACATCTTACTGGGAAGTAGAAGTTGAAATGAAGTGTCCTTCAAGACCAAGCAGATGTTTTTAGTTTGATATTTTCCCCTAGCAGCATTCAGAACCTAGAGAGGCGTGGAAAAGGTGTCTGGTGGGGGTTGATTGAAGATTAGGTATCAGAGTATCTAAATATAGCCAGAGACCATCACTGAGACCACTGGTGATGGAAAGGAGACTGTTGTCACAGGTTGGAGCCGATCTGTTGAGAAGGACTGACCAAATGGAAGCACTGAAGTGGGACCTATGAACACAAGCAGCTGACTCATTGGGAAGGTGGGGAGTGGAAGAAAGAACAAATAAGGAGGTTGTGGAAAAAAATAGACCCATTTGTCGTATATTTCAAAAACCCACTTCCCAGGTCCTAAAGATTGAACCCTCTGACTTTCCTCACATTGGTACATGGGGAGAAGATTGTCACTTAAACAGTCTCACAACTGATTAAACTTGAGGGAGGAGGCAGTCTTTCCTCTCTGTTCTTTTCCTCCATTTTATTTTTATTATTTTTCTTGTCAGTATTTAATTGCCACCTTTATTTCCTTTGAGAGCCAAGAAATCTGCTTTTCCAGTTAAGAGGTACAGTGCATGGAAAAGACAAAGAAAAGAGAAATACATTTCGCTCCCAATGAGTCACTGTCTTTCTCCTCCTCCTCTCCCCACTCCTTTTAATTATTCAACACCATCCCTTTTCTTTATTCACATATCCTCTCATCTCAACATTCATGTCACTTTGTTGTTCTTAAATCATAGCCACTGGCAGGGAGAGAGGCTTGTCTAAACCTAAAATATGGAGGTTGCCAATTGATAATGCACATGTGTGAAACAGCTCGGCAGTGATTCCTCTGGTCTCTTCAGTGTCACTCCTGGACAGTCCCCCCAAAGCCGGACAAGGGCAGGAAAGTTCCCCATTAGCCTCTTGGACTCTCTTTCTCTCCCTTTGCCTCCCACGGATGAAAGACCTTTGAACACAGACATTCATAAATTAAAGTGTGTCGTTAATTATTCTTAGACACCAGAAGCAGTACTTTCAAACAGAACATATATTAGTCTCCAAAAAAGCCGTTCTCTTCAGAGCACTTTAACACTCACTCACCAGTGGATTTCTAAAGAAAAATAAAAGAGATTTAGAAAATAATAAATGTAAATGGGGAGAAGGCTTTCTTCATGGTGTCAACCAAATGTCCTATATTTTGCAAACTGTTGTCTGGGATGGGGGGGCGGTTATATTTATGGGACTAAATGCAGTTGAAGAGTAATGAAAAGCAGTATTTAGTCTGGGATAAATCAGATGGAATAGAGAGTGAGGTCATTTCTTCCTAAAGCACTAGTATCTTCTCTCTCTTTCATAAATCTGTGTGTTGTGCTAAGTCACTTCAGTCACGTCTGACTCTTTGTGACCCCATGGACTATAGCCTGCCAGGCTCCTCTGTCAATGGGATTTTTCAGGCAAGAATAATGGAGTGGGTTGCCATGCTCTTCTTCCTGACCAAGGGATTGAACCCATGTCTCCTGCATTGCAGCTGGATTCTTTACTGATGAGTCACCAGGCAGGCAGGCAGGTATAGTAGCTCAGTCCCGTCCAACTCTCTGCGACCCCATGCACTATACAGTCCATGGAATTCTCCAGGCCAGAATACTGGAGTGGGTAGCCTCTCCCTTCTCCAGGGCATCTTCCCAACCCAAGGATCAAACCCAGATCTCCCTCATTGCAGGCGGATTCTTTACCAGCTGAACTACAAGGGAAAACCATTAAAAAAAATAAAAGAGTCACCAAGAGCCCATATAAAAGATGATGTTGTTAAAGTGCTGTGCTCTTTCTGCCAGCAAATTTGGAAAATTCAGCAGTGGTCACAGGACTGGAAAAGGTCAGTTTTCATTCCGATCCGAAAGAAAGACAATACCAAAGAACGTTCAAACTACTGCACAATTACACTCATCTCACACACTAGCAAAGTAATGCTCATAATTCTCCAAATGAGGCTTCAACAGTATGTGAACCGAGAACTTTCAGATGTTCAAGCTGGATTTAGAAAAGGCAGAGGAACTAGAGATCAAATTACCAATGTCTGCTGGATCATAGAAAAAGCAAGAGAGTTCCAGAAAAGCATCTACTTCTGCTTTATTGACTATTCCAAAGCTTTTGATAGTGTGGATCACAACAAACTGTTGAAAATTCTTCAAGAGATGGGAATACCAGACTCCTTACCTGCCTCCTGACAAATCTGTATGCAGGTCAAGAAGCAACAGTTAGAACTGGACATGGAACAACAGACTGGTTCCAAATAGGGAAAGGAGTATGTCAGGGCTGGCTATTGTCACCCTGCTTATTTAACTTAAATGCAGAGTATGTCATGTGAAATGCCAGGCTGCGTGAAGCACAAGCTGGAATCAAGATTGCTGGGAGAGATATCAATAACCTTGGATATGCAGATGACACCATCCTTCTGGCAAAAGTGAAGAAGAGCTAAAGAGCCTCTTGATGAAAGTGAAAGAGGAGAGGGAAAAAGCTGACTTAAAACTCAACATTCAGAAAACTAAGATCACGGCATCTGGTCCCATCACTGCATGGCAAATAGACAGGGAAACAATGGAAACAGTGACAGGCTTTATTTTGGGGGGCTCCAAAATCACTACAGATAGTGACTGCAGCCATGAAACTAAAAGATACTTGCTTCTTGGAAGAAAAACTATGACCAACCTAGATAGCATATTAAAAAGCAGAGACATTACCTTACTGACAAAGGTACGTCTAGTCAAAGCTATGGTTTTTCTGGTAGTCATGTGCAGATGTGAGAGTTGGACTTTCCTTATAAAGAAAGCTGAGCACTGAAAAATTGATGCTTTTGAACTGTGGTGTTGGAGAAGACTCTTGAGAGTCCCTTGGACTTCAAGGAGGTCAAATCTGTCAATCCTAAAGGAAATCAGTCCTGAATATTCATTGGAAGGACTGATACTGAAGCTTTAATCCTTTGGCTACCTGATGTGAAGAGCTGACTCATTGGAAAAGACTCTGATGCTAGGAAAGATTGAAGGCAGCAGGAGAAGGGGACGACAGAGGATGAGATGGTTGGATGGCATCACCGACTAGATAGACATGAGTTTGAGAGAGCTCCTGGAGTTGGTGATGGACAGAGAAGCCTGGTGTGCTACAGTCCATGCAGTTGCAAAGAGTTGGACATGACTGAGCGACTGAACTAAACTGATACATATCTGTGTTTATAGTTATCAGGTTTATCTCTCTTTCATTTCTTGGTAATCTCCTTCCTTTATCCAGTCATTTATCCTCCATTTATTGAATACTATACTACATTCTGAAGACATGGGGATGGATGAGACATGGGCTCTGCTCCCGAAAGCTCACAGATGACAAAATAACTTCTAATTCTATTTTTTAAAAGCCATCGTGGAGGATCAAGACTAGTGACCTCAGTGTAGCAATACAGTGGGTAACTCCTTCGGGCAGGTCTGCTGCTTCAGCCAGAGTCCCCAGTGGGTAGCATTCATTGTCTTGATCTATTCACTGCAGTCTAGTAGCTGTTCTCTGCAGTCTCAAGGCCTGATATCAACTGACCAGGCCACCACATAAGTCTGTCTCAAAGAGCAGGCTCGCATAGGTTGGCCTCACAAAGACAGACTGTAAGGGACAACACCAGCAAGAAATACAGCTGTCAGGGAAACAAATATTCCTGCTCTGTGGCCAGCTTGTTCTTTCTCTGAAGGGCAGATACATGGAACATCAAAGCATGGTCAGAAGAGTGAGGATTTTGCCTATTGATGCTCTGATGCATTAGGTGATGTTTTCATATTTTATATTCCAGAGTGTTTTCATTTTCCTTCAAGTTTTTAGAGGACAGCTATTTTCTTCATTTTTGACACTGTTTAGAGCAGTGCTTCACCGCTTCAGTTCAGTTCAGTCACTCAGTCTTGTCCGACTCTTTGCAACCCCATGTACTGCAGTACGCCAGGCTTCCCTGTCCATCACCAACTCCTGGAGCCTACTCAAACTCATGTACATTGCATCAGTGATGCCATCCAACCATCTTATCCTCTGCTGTCTCCTTCTCCTCCTGCCTTCAATCTTTACCAGCATCAGGGTCTTTTCCATTGAGTAAGCTCTTCACATCAGGTGGTCAAAGTATTGGAATTTCAGCTTCAGCATCAGTCCTTCCAATGAATATTCAGGACTGATTTCCTTTAGGATTGATTGGTTGGATCTCCTTGCAGTCCAAGAGACTCTCAAGAGTCTTCTCCAACTTCACTAAAATGCAATTTTGTGGTAACATCCTAGACTTATTAGGTCAAAATATCTGGGTAATTTGTCTTGGGAGCAATTTTGAAAAATAATTTTTCCAGTTCATTCTCATACACACTAAAGTATGAGACCCATCAGTCCATAAAAAGAAATGGTAGAAACTCCTTTTTCCAGGTCCTGTTCTAGAGCAGTCCAGAGACAACCAGAGCCAGATACTATGTGATGCAGAGAAATTAGAAAATTATCCAGTCAATCTTGGATACATGTTCCAGCAGTGTGTTCCCTTGATAGATATTGCCTTGACCCTCAGAGGGAGTGCATCTGGCTGTCTATATCACAGTGTCATCAAGGCCAAAAATAAGGCAGAGTTCATAAAGAAATAGCAAAGGCAATGTAGGGAGGATGCCAAATCCTACTTTTGGGGGAACAAGCCTGGAGTCAGGTTTGGGACATAGTTGGATATCAAAATAATAGTACAAGATGAAAATTTGTGTGGGGAACGGCCCACCATGAAAACTATTAAGGGATATCAGATATTAAAGCTGACAGGTCTGACCAAAGAGGCAAGTGGAGGTGCTGAGAAATTGTCATGCTGCTGGATTATTATTATGGAAATATTATAATTCAGTTGTGTCACAGCTTCTTTTGAAGTGAGGCCCTTGGGTTTCCATTCCCAAGTATCAAACGTACCCCATTGCAAAAACCAAGTGTGATCTTTATGTCATCAGACTCACTCTGTTCTCTTGCAATTTTCTCTTTACTTTTCATAGACATCATTTCCAGTCTGGCTTTGGCTCTCTTGTTTTTAAAGCCAGTTGTGTTTCCAGAGCCTGTTTCTGTAGACTTTACCACTGATTGACAGGCAACGGAGATGCAAACCTCCAACTTGTAGCATGTGACAAAGATGGCATTTCCAGTTAGTTGCAATACTTTCTAATAAGTGAGTAATTTCTGTGCAGTGCTTACTTCTCTTGAAGGCTGAATGAGCAAAAGTAAATAAAAATTGAAGCTTTCATCACCACAATTCTTGTGGGTCAGGTTTCCTAGGGAAAGATGGGAAACAATTGAATCCTCTGTTCCTTTATTGTGCTATTTTTGAGTCTCAGAGGCATGTGGCCTGTCTATCATGTCTAAAAGCACTCAACTTCTGGAAAACCTTTTCTCCAATTATGGGTTTGCAGGAATGCTAACTTTTCCCTTCTGTAAAGAAGAGCACCATTGAGACCAAAGAGGAGTGACTGCCTTCTTGGTGATATTGAGAAAAATAGAGCAGTGACAGTAATAACCATATGTAATGATGTATGTCAGTGTTCCCCACTTAAAGCATCCTCGTTGATATTAACAAAATGTGAAGGCATGGAACAGAGCTTAGAAATGAGCTCAACTGTCTTGGCAGGGATTTACTGTTCTAAGAAAAAGACAATAGTAGAAATCCATTTGAAAATTTTTTGACATTGGGTAGGCTTGAAGAACATAGGTAACTGTTCTTTATTGTTAAAGGGTGGTGCCTCTTTCCCTCCGCTCATAGAATAGAGTTACTCGATACGCAGGGTGAGAGAAGGATCATTGCTTCCTTTGATTGTCTTCTCATCAAGGGAGAAGGACAGAAGTATTGCTTCAGGGTATCTCATGGTATAAGGGCGTTGATAGTCTACACGGGGACTTCAAGCAGCTGCAGAGAACCTGAGTTACAGTCTTTCTCAGACTGTAGAGAAAAAAATTTTTTTACATGTAAAATCAAGATATAGAAGACAAACAAATACCACTGACTTTTCATGCTGTAGGTTGGAGGGAAGGGAACTCAGAAAAGATTTTATCTAGCAGATAAGTTTCTGGGAACCTTCGATTATTTCTCTGATTGATCTGTCAATAAGGTAGGAGTCATCCTCCCTACTTCCACCCCTGTGTCAGGGGACCAGATCTCCTTTTATGGTAAATTCATGATAAACTGAGATCTATTCAGTGTATGACACTCATTGGGTTCACTTGCTAGAAGATTCTATTTTATGTGAGAAATCACACATGATATCATTCTTCTTTTAAACATGGCATTTTATTTTATGATTATAATGTTTTGGAAAATATGATTTCACAGAACACGTGAAGAAGAAAATATGATTGCTCAGAGATTGCCATGCTAATATTTTGGTATGCTTTGATATATAATTCCAGTTGAGCTATTTCAAATCCTAAAACATGATGCTATGAAAGTGCTCCATTCAATATGCCAGCAAATTTGGAAAACTCAGCAGTGGCCACAGGACTGGAAAAGGTCACTTTTCATTCCAATACCAAAGAAAGGCAATGCAAAAGAATGCTCAAACTACGACACAAATGCACTCATCTCACACACTAGCAAAGTGATGCTCAAAATTTTCCAAGCCAGGCTTCAATAGTACATGAACCATGCACTTCCAGATATTCAAGCTGGATTTAGAAAAGGCAGAGGAACTAGAGATCAAATTGCCAACATCCATTGGATAATCAAAAAAGCAAGAGAGTTCCAGAAAAGTATCTACTTCTGCTTTATTGACTATACCAAAGCCTTTGATAGTGTGGATCACAACAAACTGTGGAAAATTCTTCAAGAGATGGAAATATCAGACCACCTTACTTGCCTCCTGAGAAACCTGTATCCAGGTCAAGAAGCAACAGTTAGAACTGAGCATGGAACAACAAACCAGTTCCAAATAGGGAAAAGAGTACATCAAGGCTGTATATTGTCGCCATGCTTATTTGACTTATATGCAGAGTACATCATGAGAAACTCTGGGCTGGATGAAGCACAAGCTGAAATCAAGATTGCAGGGAGAAATATCAAAACCTCAGATATGCAGATGACACCACCTTATGGAAGAAAATGAAGAAGAACTAAAGAGCCTCTTGATGTAAGTGAAAGAGGAGAGGGAAAAAGCTGGCTTAAAACTCAACATTCAAAAAAAAAACCTCAACATTCAGAAAACTAAGCTCATGACATCTGGTCCCATCACTTCATGGGAAATAGATGGGGAAACAATGAAAACAGTGGCTGACTTTATTTTAGGAGGCTCCAAAATCACTACAGATGGTGACTGCAGCCATGAAACTAAAAGACACTTGCTCGTTGGAAGAAAAGTTATGACCAACCTAGACAGCATATTAAAAAGCAGAGACATTACTTTGCCAACAAAGGTCCATCTAGTCAAAGCTTTGGTTTTTCCAGTGGTCATGTATGGATGTGAGAGTTGGACTATAAAGAAAGCTGAGCACCAAAGAATCGATGCTTTTGAACTGTGGTGCTGGAGAAGACTCTTGAGAGTCCCTTTGACTGCAAGGAGATCGAACCAGTCATCCTAAAGGAAATCAGTCCTGGATATTCATTGGAAGAAATGATGCTGAAGCTGAAACTCCAATACTTTGGCCACTTGATGTGAAGAACTGACTCACTGGAAAAGACCCTGATGTTGGAAAGATTGAAGGCGTGAGGAGAAGGGGACGTCAGAGGATGAGATGGTTGGATGGCATCACTGACTCAATGCACATGAGTTTGAGTAAACTCTGGGTGTTGGTGATGCACAGAGAGGCCTGACGTGCTGCAGTCCATGGGGTCACAAAGAGTCAGATACGAATGAACAACTGAACTGAACTGATATATAAAGATATATGTACCACATAAAGCATGGACATATGGGTGTGTTTGTGCATATACATATATAGACATGTGTATTTAAATAAAGAGACATAAATATCTGTGCACATATGTGTATATCCATATATGTAAAATATAGATTATTATACAGTAAATATAGTTTTGTCTTGGTTTTGGTTAAATTATATTTTATACATCTTCAATATCATTAGATATACTTTAAAGACAGAATTTTTTTTAACCCACATAATATTCTGATTTGGACATATCACATTATATTTTGCTGTTGCTTCAGAATATGTGTTTTTTAATCAAGTATTATGGCATCTGTTTCATAGAGCTTCTGTTTTGTGATTTTGCAACTGTCTTTTATTTTTGGTGTGTGTGGGAAGCAGAATCATGCCTCCTCCCCAAAGATGATATTGTTTAGTCGCTAAATTGTGTCCAATTCTTTTGTGACCCCAAGGCCTGTAGCCCACCAGGCACCCCTGTCCATGAGATTTCCTATGCAAGGATACTGGAGTGGGTTGCCATTTCCTCCTCTAAGCCATCTTCCCAACTCAGGAATCGAACCCACAACTCTTGTACTGGCAGGAGGATTCTTTTACCACTGATCCACCATGAAAGCCCCACCCAAAGAAATCCATGCCTTAATCCCTAGAATCTGTGAATGTTTTCTGCTGTCTGGCAGAAGGGAATTTGTAAATGTAATTAATATTAAGAAACCTTAAAATAGGGAGATTATCCTGGATTATTCAGGGGGGCACAGTGTAACCAAATGAGTCCTTAATAACTAAGAATTTTCTCTGTCTGGAAGCAAAAAAAAAAAAATTTGGTAGAAGGAGAAGCTAGAGGTAGACTCAGATGGTACAGAATCTGCCTGCAATGTAGGAGACCCATGTTTGATCCCTGGGTTGGGAAGATCCCCTGCAGGAAGAAATGGCAACCCACTCCAGTATTCTTGACTGGAGAATCCCATGGACAGAGGAGCCTGGCAGGCTACAGTCCATGGGGTCACAAAAGAGTTGGACAAGACTGAGCAACTAGCATTTTCACCTTTACTTTCAAATAAGAGAAGGTTTGACATGCTGTTGCTAGCTCTGCCAAGTAGGGATCTATGTACAAGGACCAGAGAGAGGCCTCTCCAAGCTAAGAGCAGCCCCCAGCTGACAGCCAGTGGGGAAAGATGGGCAGGCATCAGTCTCACAGCTGCAAGGAACTAGATTCTACCAGCTGCCAAGGAGCCTCCCATAGGCTTCCCACAGCCTCCTGATAAGAGACTAGCCAGGCAGCAATTTGATTTGGGCTTTATGAAACCTACAGCAGAGAAAGTAGCTGAGCCAACCCAGATTTCTGAGCACAGAACTGAGAAAATAAATCAGTATCATTTTTTAAGTTCTAAGATTGTGGTATTTATTTCAGCAGTAATAGCAAACTGATATTGTGGCCTATAATACACTTCCTATTATTAATAATAAATTATTTTATTTTTACTTTTTTGAGCTTTTCAGTTTAGGTCATTATGATCTTTGAAACCAGCTCTTTGAAGTTTTCATATGTAAATCTAAAGTTGATGTACACAATGAATGGGATGAAAATATTATACTTAGTTATTTCAGCCAGAGTTATGCACCTTAAATTCCACCATGTAAGTCCACTAGAGTTAACTGACAAAGAATTGTATACTGTTACCCCAGTTCTTGCAGAGTTGCTTTTGATTGATATTTTCTGATGAACTATATAATTCTGAAGTAGTGATATTATTGTACTTAAAAATAAATATAACATGAAATCAATTAGTCAGTTGACTTTCAAAGTATATGTTAAAAGGGACTCTAGTTTATAATGATTTTTAAAAATTCTATTTACATCCCTGTTTCACTGGTACTTAGATGGATTCTAGGAGAGTACATTGTGTAAGGGAAATATTCTTCCTACATCTTTTCTTCCTGGAAGCTGTATGAATTTTCATGCAAAATGATTGAAAATACATGAATTACTCCTTTACACGTTGCTTAACTAATGGAAACGTCTTGTTCAGAAGACAATTTACCTTTGGCAAAACATTATATAAATAGAATCAGAACTTAGACCTTATCAGGAAGTAATTTCTTATCCTGGCTCCTCTAAGAACTCTTAATTTAGGTGTAATTCACTCATGAGCCTGTTCTTAAATGGCAGCCCTGACACCCCCCTAGAAAACTTATAAAAAACATTTTTAATGACTTTTTCCTAAGAAAGACTTCTGTTCTAATAGACGTATTAAATTATAATTAATGCTATGCTACCATCAGACACATCTTTCTACAGACTGCTTTGTTCTTCCCTGGGCCAACAGAGTTAAAATTAGGCAAAATCTTTTTCACTAACAAGACCAAATATTCTGTCATTGAGAACTTTGCATTGGTTATATACAAAAGAGGATTTTCAAGGGCTAGAGAAGGAATGAACAAAAGGAGAGATCAAAAGAGCTATGCTGTTCTATATATCTGTGTCTCTTTTGCTGTCTCGCATACAGGGTTATCTTTACCGATTTACTAAATTCCATATATATGTGTTAGTATACTGTATTGGTGTTTTTCTTTCTGGCTTACTTCACTCTGTATAATAGGCTCCAGTTTCATCCACCTCATTGGAACTGATTTGAATGTATTCTTTTTAATGGCTGAGTAATACTCTATTGTGTATATGTACTACAGCTTCCTTATCCATTCGTCTGCTGATGGGCATCAGGGTGCTCGGGGCTGGTGCACTGGGATGACCTGGAGGGATGGGATGGGGTGGGAGGGGGGTTCTGAAAGAGGAACACATGTATACCCATGGTGGATTCATGTCAATGTATGGCAAAACCAATACAATATTGTAAAGTTAAAAAGAATAGATAAATAAACTAATTTAATAAAATTTAAAAAAAGAAAGAGCTATGCTTCTGGTGAGGTTTTGGGCAGTAAGGAGACCAGCTTAAGTGAGAGAAGTTTGTAAAGAAGTCATAAATACCTTAGGATTGAGGACAGGATGTGACAAACGAAAAGAAAAAAAAAACCAAGAAAAGAAGAGCAAAGGATGATATCTGCTCATTTTTGGTGGCTGCCATGAGATGAATGACCTGTTTCAGTGCCAATGGTTTCTGTCCAACAACAGATGTTTTCTTCCACCTGCTCCTACTGTCCATACTTTTTTCCCCCCAACATTTCACTCTTAATTTTTAATTAGCATATGGTATTTATTAAATTACTGTTATGCATCAAACATTGTCAGTTCCCTTGTGGTATGTCCACACTTTTTGTGAGCAGCCATGAGGTGTTTTCCAGCCTCTTGTCTCTCCCCACTGTGGTTGTTTCTCTTGCCATCTAATTGCAACAAGCATACTTATTAGTGTTGCACAGTGTGACTGCCACCTTCCTGCCCTGAGACGGCCCCAGAACCATTCAGACTCTGCTAAAACTCAGTGGGATTTAGTGAGGTCCAGAGGCCCACCAACGTTAAGAATTGATGGACTCTAGTCACCTTGATCACAGTTCTGCATCCCTTGCTTCTCACATAATAAGGAAGATTCAAGTCCCTCTTGCACTTATGTGTTTTTTGGTATTCTCTGATTCCTATATCTGACCGAATATTTCACTTCTTACTTTTCTCAAAGATCTTTTGCATGTCAGAACCTGTTTCAGGATTAATTATTGTTGCTTTTGTTGTTAGTTGCTAAGTCATGTCCAGCTTTTTGCAATCCCTTGGATTATATCCCACCGGGCTCCTCTGTCCATGGGACTTCCCAGGCAAGAGTACTGGAATGGGTTGTCGTTTCCTTCTCCAGGGGATCTTCCCAACACAAGGATCGAACCCAGGTCTCCTGTTTGGCAGGCAGATTCTTTACCACTGAGCCATCTAAGAAGCCCATTTCAGGATTAATAAACTCTGCTAAAGTTTTAAACTTTCTATTCTTTCCATAAACTGAAGGGCCTTACCTAAAAGCTGGAGTTCTGTAAATGCCACATTTTCTTCATTTACATTAAGAAGAAACTGCTCATTTTCTCATCCCACGTGCGTAAAGGTAAGGATGTGGAATAGGTGTCATATTCTCTCCTCAATTCACTGTAGGACAATTACGCATTCGGCTCGATGTTAAAAAATAAGTGTAAAGATATAATTATGTTATAGTCAGTCTCAGGCCTTTTGAATATTTTATGCTCTTCCTTCCTTCATCTTGTCATCCAATAAGTCCTCATTTCCCTACTTCATTTATTGAGACATTTATTTCCTTGTTGCATGTGTTCTATTCTTCAAACTAAGTCCCTCTCTCGTCCTGAATAACTTCAAGGTCATAACAGTAGGGGGCTTCCCTAGTAGCTTAGCTGTGAAGAATCCAATACAGAAGACCTGGGTTTGATCCCAGGTCAGGAAGATCCCCTGGAGAAGGAAATGGCAACCCATTCCAGTATTCTTGCCTGGGAAATCCCATGGACAGAAGGGCCAGGTGGGCTACAGTCCATGGAGTCACAAAAGAGTCAGACACGATTTAGCGACTAAACCACTAGCACCACACAGCTGTAGACCCATTCATCCAAGATGTCTCAGTTCTTTGATGTCCTCCTATCTCCTGACTTGGTCCCTTACATCTCTTCAATAGTATCAGATTGTGTCATCATTCAAAACCATCAGCATTCCTTACTTAAGTCATTGAGTACAGTGGCCGCCTACCCTGTCAGTTTGCTTCCATGATGGCTGTCCTCCAATCTTCTCTGCACACCAGAGTAATCTTATAAAAAGCAAAATAGAATCATGCAATTTCCTTGTTAAAAGCTCTTTGAAAGATTTTGGTTTTTAGTCTTGATGTCTAAAGAGCTTAAAAGTCATCACTCTTGTCCTACAAGAAAAAAACAGGACAAATTGAAAATCGGTGATATTCCTTGGCCTCCTCAGAAAACTGAGGACATAAGGCAAATTGGCATCTTGAAATGTGTAGGGGAAAGGCACATCCAGGAGATGCAGCCCTGAGTTTGCTTCCCTGGAGCAAAAGCTGATGGACTCCATTTCATTAATTTAACTGTAATTGAATTATAAATATGTTTACAGCTAGATTCAATATTGAGCAAGACTGATGGAAATATAAACAGTACAAATAAAAATACATGTTAATAATTTCTATTTTGTCACATATTTCTGAAGTTAAATGTAGGTCTTTGTCTCTTTCATGCTATTCTCTGTCTTTGCATGGCATTTTCAGGCACCAGAAATTTCTCACATCTCAGTTGACCCTTAGCTTCTTGGCAAGCTACCTACCTTCAAAGCCCTTACTGTACTTTTTCTTGCTGTCAAAGTTAATTAAGAGTTATTGATGGCATGACTTCTTCTAGTTTTTGTTCAGCTTCACTAGATAGGCAATCCTTCTCCTAAACAAGAAAGATCTTCTGTTTCAGGGAAGGTCTGAAATAACATCTTCTTCAGATTTGTTCTTTTCTTTCTCAGATGGAGAAAAAAAAAAGTGATCCTGTATCTCTTTCATCAGTTTGTTTATTTTTTTTCCTAACTCATTACCTTCCACCAGGAAAAGAAAAAGAAACTCATCTTTGTGACTAAGTTGCTGATTCGTTCAACTCCCTTTCTCCTTTATCAATACTTAATTAAGTGAGAATATTTTCTCTTATTTCTTTCAGTTTTGCAACCTGCTTAAACCGCCTTAATTTTCCTTTTACTGTTACAAATACGTCTGGCCATGGAAAGATAATTACAGCGATTGCCTCACAGTGGCTATTTTAGTAACCATGCCTGACATGTATTCCTGGCATAAAATGACATGCAGTAATTCACTGTGACAATACTTCCAAGAATTACTTATACCTCTTAAAAAAAATTGTTACTATACAGACTTGTGCAATGTTGAAATACTTTTATTGCCATCTCCCCAGTAAAAATGAATACAACTGAAAGCTTTCTCATATATTTCACAATTATGTCTCTTTTAAGACTTTTGCAAAGGCAACTACTCCCAGCTCCACTGATGGTATTCGTAACATTCTAACATATTTTATCATCTCTCTACTTCCTTGGTTCTCCGATTAGCTTGAGGTTTCTTAGAGAAACCTTGCCGTTCTGTGAGTCTTCAGCATTTAGCACGATTCTTTACATGATGTCCCCAAATAAGTATTGTTGAATGATTGGATGTATGAGTGAATACATGGTTGTATGTGTACATTTATATATTTTATATAAATATCTTTATATATTTTATCTACATTTATATAGATATATATGTGTATGTATATATATTATTATGTATACATTTGTATCCATGTATAAATATATTTATACATGGATAAAGGAATAAATGAAAGAATTAGTATATTAAGTATAGTTAGCATACCAATACATATGCTTAGTTGAATGGAGACTTAGAAATCATTTTGGCTTTAGGAAAAGCGTTAGTTACCCAGTCGTATCCAACTCTTTGCGAACCCAGGACTGGACTGTAGCCTGCCAGGATACTCTGTCCATAGAATTCTCCAGGCAAGAATATTGGAATGGGTTGCCATTGTCTTTAGGAAGACACCAGTAAACAAACAAACTTCTGGATTCAGTAATGCGTGGAAGACACTACTGCTGCTCAGTAGTGCCCCTTCATGGTTATTTTCTGTCACACTAAATTAACTCCTCTTCAACAATGACATGCTATCTCCATCAGTTTCCTGTCTAATTATGAGAGAGTTGGAAAAATATGAAAGAAGGTTTCTTAATTATAAGAGAAAAGGTAGATAAAATGTAGCTAGAAAAACTTGTTTCTCTGATTTTCCCTTTTAAAAACAGCTGCTGCTTCAATGTTTAGACCTCTCAAACGATTTCCTCATGTATATATTTAGTAAGGTCCAGAAGAAAGGGCTTGGTAGAGTAAGTGGATGCCACACATTAACATGTACTAAGAAAAATTAATAACATGAGGGCTGGAGGTTGCTGTCTGCAGCACAATTTGCTCCTTACTTTATATTATAGAAGTAAGGAGGGAAGATCATTGTCAAAGCCAAATTTTGCTGCAGCCCTATGATAAGCTCTCTAATTAGAATAAGCACAGTATCCAAGAACAAAGATTTTTTTAAATTGGCTTGCAGTGAGTGCAGGTGATGAAGCAGCTGGCAGAGTTAATAACATACCTTCTATAATTGCAGAAGACCTAGTTCTAAACAGAGTGGGTAATGCCACATTGGAAAGAGATGAAGAGAAAATTAGATAGGGATGAGGAGGCAGAATGCATGAGGGGACCCAGAGTTGCAAGAGGGTGCAGAGACTGAATGGACATGTGGACAAGAAGTCATTTCCGATTGAGGATATGGGAAGAAGACTTTTGGAGAGGGAGTGCAATGACAGGAAGGTAGAAAAGTGGCAAACTCTTGATATATTTGCAAAGAAATAACATGTTGAAGAGGAAACAGAGTTCTGTTTTCTAAAGACCCATGTGGATTTTGGCCTTGAATGGTTGAATTGGAAGACATACGGTTGGAGGACTCTAAGACTGATTCTCAATGTTTATTTGAAAAATCAGAGGTAAATAGAGGACTAAGTGTTCATACTGAATGAGATAAGGAAGGGTTAGCTTGGGTTAATAGTTGATTACTGAAACACCTTTCCACAGAGACAGACTACCATTATTAAGGGGAAACCAGGAGTTAGTTTTAATTTATAAAAATTCACTAGGCAAAAATTTTGCTTGTCCTCTGCTCTGTTAGGAATAGCTGTAGTGTTTCATTCATCTTGAATCCAAGTTTAACAATCATAGTCTGCTTAAATGTTTTCCTAAATAATGCTTCAGTAGTCTTAGTTTTGTAGCTTTAAAGGGTATATTTCTATTGGAGAATATTAAAAAACATAAAAATAATTCTAATAGTATTTTAGGAATTGGTATGTACAAGCCAAATAAAATATATATATTTCAA
This sequence comes from Giraffa tippelskirchi, assembly GCF_054371585.1. Taxonomy (NCBI): domain Eukaryota; kingdom Metazoa; phylum Chordata; class Mammalia; order Artiodactyla; family Giraffidae; genus Giraffa; species Giraffa tippelskirchi. The sequence goes on from NC_137276.1 coordinate 171,600,687, forward strand.
AAAGCAGAAACAAAATGCAAAGCCCATGAAAAACAGACACACCGACTGACATCAATAAAGTGTCATGGGAAAAATTGGTCTAGCTCTAATATAATTTTGATTACAGAAGCATTTTATAGACTAAACATACTTGAAAAAAAGACAAATTGCAACAACAGGAAAGACTCTACAGGCAACAAAGAAACCTTGGATGCCAAATCACTTTGCATAGTACCTGCTTAACATGGTCCCAGGATAAGAGTCCCAGGGATTTCTGGACTGGAAATTTCATAATGTTTTTTTCTGGAAGTGGGGCCGAGGCGGGGGGGGGGGGCTGGCAGTGGGGTTGTTTAAATACCTAAATCTAAGTTTGAGATCTTAAGACTGCCAACATGCTGTGCTCTCTGGATGCCTGTTCAGAGTGGATGGCCACAGAGACACATACCCACGTCACTGGTACACAGCTGCTGCCCAGTTCGGTTACAGAGAAAACTGCAGATTGTAAGCTGGCTTTCCCATTTTCCTGGGTGAGTCTATTTGTACTCATCACTGTCCAGGCAGTCCTATTGCTGATTTATTCTGTCTACACTCCTTATTTCTCAGAAAGGTAGGGCATGCCCATAATGGGAAGTCAAATAAGGCATCCTTTCTTTATGAAAAGAAACCTTTGTACTGGAAGTGATTGCCTAAAGCTTCAAGTAGTCTGCTGGCTTGAAAACTGATTATATACAAATATTAGGGCTTCTGTGATGTCTCAGTGGTCAAGAATCCAACTAAATGCAGGAGATGCAGGTTTGATCCCTGGGTCAGGAAGACACCCTGGAGAAGGGAATGGCAACCCACTCCAGTATTCCTGCCTGGAGACTTTCATGGACAGGGGAGCCTGGTAGGCTATAGTCCACAGGGTCACAAAGAATCAGATACGACTGAGCGACTAACCACATTAGTCAAATAATGAGTGGGAGGCAAGTGGAAAAAGAAAACTATTTTTAAATGCACAAAAAGAAAAAAGAGAGAAAGCAAAGATCAGAGAAAGCCCTTCTGGTTGACTAATGTGGCCTCTTCCTGGATTCCCCGTCATTGTGCTCTACTTTTCTGCCAGAGGGCTTCATGTAAAAGCTGTTCCTCTGGGCTTCTGTGTCTCCTCTGGATCTCTTTACTCATTCTAACAGCACTGTCTTCCTGCTTAAGTTTCCCTGAGGTCCACTGCCACCTCTTCCATTTCTCAGTTCTGATTGCCATGTGAGATGACCCCCCAGAGCCTGCAGTTGTATCTCCTCCAGCTGTTTCTATCCCATCCTAGAAGACAAAACATCTGAGTCTGCTCCTTTCCCACCAGGTTCATGGGAACCTGGTGTGATTTGCAACAGGAAAGTTTATACCTAATGGTGTGCTTAATTGTTAGTTGTTAGAATATCAGCATACTGTTTCAGTGATGATTTTTTGTCTCAAACATTTGCTCATTTCTGGAGTTTACCCAGACTCATACAGTAATGGAGCTAAGCACCATCAAGATGACAGGCATGATAACATCAGTTATCTAACATTTTAATTTTGAATTTTTCTGGCCCATAGGCTGAGTTGCTGATGAATTAAATAATTCTTCATATTTAGAGTTGTTTTAAGTGAATTTCAGTTAAGCGAGGTTTATATAGAAGAGTGTTGAATTTCTGTGACAAACGACAGATGGCAAAGCCAAATGCTGACAGCTATGGCAGCTATATATCTGAAACAGGAAACATTTTTCAAGAATCAGTATTGTCATCTTTTTCCAATTCTGTTTGAATGCTAAGAGTGTGCTACAACTCAGATAAAAAGAAAAATAAAGTACAATGCTCACTAGGAAAAATAGTACATTACTCACCAGGATTTTCCTGTCTTCGTTTTTTGTTTGTTTGCTTCTTCTTCTTCTTTTTTTTTTAATTAGACTCTCCCAATAACATGGGCACAAAGAAAAAAAGTAGTTTCCGCCATTCAACTTCGACAACTGTTCATAGCATCTGGGAGATGTGCATACCTTGTACATGAGGAGGAGGAGAGGATTATGGTTGTACACACCTTGGCTATGTTGTATTCTTGCTCTAATATGCTCCAGGCCAAGGGTCTTTGTGGCATTGTACATCCTCAGTGGAGAGATGCTGCTATTTCAGAAGGGAGAAGAGGATCAAGCACAGGCTAGCAGGGTGTCCCTGGTCCTTGGGAGACTGCTGTCTTTCAGAAATAACCCAGGTCTTTTGATACTCGGTGCTTTAGTCCCATTCCAACAGGAAATGTATGCATGACCTTAGGGAGGACACTTGATCTTACTAAGCCCCAGTTTTGTCATCTGAAAAGGAAGATAAACATCTTGACTTTCTTATTTCTAGGGCTGTTGTCAGACTCAAAGTAGGTAGATTGAAGACAGTTTATAATGATCTATAGTGTTGCCTCTGAACTAATTTGGTATTATCACCATGGGTCTAAGTTACTCTAAAGTGGATGTGGGGTTGAAGAGGCCTGGAATTCCTAACTTCAGATTGGTTCTGACTCGCCATGGCTATGCAAGAAGTTGATGGGTTGGACAGCAGGGTCTGAGACACAGCTTCTGTTTGTCATATCCCATCCTTGTCACCTCTCAGCTGATAATGACTAAAGACTTTGTGACAGAGGTTGGAAAGGATACTTGACAATTAGTCTTTACCTCACTTCCCTCCCAGGCTTCTTTCCCAATGCCAAATATAAGATTTTCTTTGGCTTTATCTCCCCTCCCCATCCCAAATTGAAGTGTTTTGTTTTTAGTTGAGAAAAGAGCAGTTAATTCCTCAGCAGAAGGAACATTCTTGGAACTGACTTCCTGAAAGCCATCCAGACCAGTCTTTGAGAGTCTGATAAGGCCTCATTAAGTGGACACCAACAGACTGTTGTTTTGATGCTGCCCTGTGTATTAGGATAAATACCAGTTAGCTCTTGGCACTGAAAATCTGCCCTTTGTGACTTGGGACAAATGAACTAATGTTACTTATTCAGCCCTCCAATGTGGTTAGCAGTCGTGAGGTCAGGATAGCTTCAATATCTGAGTGAATCTTTTTATCTGCATTATTATAAACAGCTAGTCATCTTCTCTATCATCCTTGTCAATCCTCACAACTAATTGGTCATGAGTGCTTCAAAGTGTTCCTCTTGAACATATTTTGAATGTGTCTTCTTTGCATAAAAAAGACTTTTTCTTGCCTCGTCTGAATCATGGTGATAACCTTCATGCTACTGACCCAGCAGCACTCTTCCTCTGTCCAATTCATCCTTTCTCCACACTGCTACCAGAATCATTTCCAAATACAAAACCATGACTTGGTTATCTCTTTGTTAGTGCTTCAGTGCTTCCCTAAAACTCTCAGGTCTATGTCCAAATTCCTTAGCACAGAATACAAGGCCTTTCTACTCTGCTCTATAGGTCTGCATTTCTCTAGTCTGACCTCAGTGTATCTGCTTTGAAGTAAACTAGGACATTCATTAAAAGTGAATATCGCAGGAGTCCACCCTAAAAGTGCTGAAATAAGATTTTGAGGGAGAGATCTACCGAATCCACATTTTAAACAGTAGTCCAAGGTGATTTTTATGTCTAGTAAAGTAAGAACCACTGCACTAGACCATGAATAAAATAACCCGTTGGGACCAAGAAAGCAACTGTGTCTATACTTTCTGTGTCTATTCCCCATATTTTCCTGGCACTGCTGTAAGCTCAGCAAATGTTTGCTCTAATAAAAAATAAAATGAACCTAATTGAAAATTCACCAGGGGGTATTTGTTGACTAGAAACAGGCATGAGGAAACGTTAAGGTGTGCTAGAAATTGATCTGTATTGATCTGGACTATGGCTTCACATATTAATATAAATGTGAAAATACACCTAAGATTAATGCATTTTTATGCACTAAATATATATCTCCATATGAATGAAAAAATGACTCAATCAGTCAATGATTGGAACCCAACAATGGGTTTCTCCTCCTTTCTGTACCCAGCAGGTTTCCTTTCCTGTCTCTTTACCTTGGTTAATAATCCACTCCCCTAGCCACCAATGCTCAACTCCTTAGTTATTTTTTTAAAATTATTTCTCTTCCTAATTATCATGAAAACAATGTTTTTCCCCTTTATAGTATCTCAAAAGGAATTCTTTCTTGCCTGTCTCAATGATACTGCCCTATTCAGGCCCTTATTATTTACAATTCAGCTCTAATTATGCCAGCTCAACCCAATCTAAGGTCCAAATGACTTCATATTGGTCACAAAGTGCTCCTTATATTTGACCTTCATTATCTGATGTTAACCTTTTCATACTGCTTGTTATTCTCCACTGGCCTCAACACCCAGTGCACCATATACTTAACTCAATCTTTTTGACTGTTATTCCGTGTCCTTGTGTCTTTACTCATGCTCTCTTTACTGTCTGTAATGCCCTCATCTCATTTTTTTATCTTCAGTCCAGCTGAAATGTTGCCTCTTCCTTGGAGCTGCCTCTGATCTCCTGCTGGAAAGGATCAATCACTCCTGAATGTTCTTAATGTGTGAGAGCTTATTGATTGAGAGTAAGTGTGGGTCCTGAAAACCTACAAGCCCAGAGAATAAACATCAAGGTGGTAGGGAAGAGTGCCATATAACTCTGTTAAGAGCTGTAGGTCTCTTGCACTGGGTGCAGAGATAAGGATTTCAGGACAATTAATATGCATTAGGCATAAAACAGAGCTGGCTCTCAACCTCCTGCAGCCACGCTCTGGCTGAATAGAAGAAAAACTGGCCCTTGTACATAGGCAAGATGGCCGCAGTTCCATCCTATAGACAGGAGTCAAAATTACTAAGTAATTTCAGAGGGCAACAAAAAGGAGGCTCCTAAATTCTGAAATTGAGTTCATTGGTGAGTCCATCAAAACAGGAGGCATGTGTAAGTGTATGTACAAGTAGAATTATTATTATTAAGGCTTAATATTTGTAAATATTTTAATGCAAAAGTCACTTTCATATACATCTCCTTAGGTTCGATGCATGATACAGGTTGCTCGGGGCTGGTGCACCGGGATGACCGGGAGGGATGGGATGGGGAGGGAGGTGGGAGGGAGATTCTGGAAGGGGAAAACATGTACACCCATGGTGGATTCATGTCAATGTATGGCAAAACCAATACAATACTGTAAAGTTAAAAAATAGATACATAAACTAATTTAAAAAAAAACCCTAATAATACATCTATAGAAGTAGTGTTATTTCTATATTCATTCTTTAAAAAATGAATAACATGTCATTTGGAGAGGTTAAGTAATGTAATATTTTATAGAAAGTGGTACGCTGGAGGCTCAAAGCCAAATTTCTTTAAATCCTGTGCTTTGAAGTCAGAATAAATATTTTCTTAATATTATAAATTTACTTAAAATTTTCAAGTTGATGCTAGAAGTAGGTGTGTACATATATAGATATGTACATATCATATGCATATATGTCATATACATATATACATATTGATGTACTACACATTAATCTTCTGTAAGCTAAACCTGTGTTGAGATTGACATTTTGAGCAAACTGCTTAGAGATTAAAACATAAGATTTTCACCACTCACATGTGCTTTTAAGAGTTAAAACTGTTGGAAGTCCCAGTTTCATGAAGATCTCTTAAATTAAAGTGTATGTAAACAGTGGGACTCCATTAATGACCCTAGAATTTCTTGAAGCTTTACATATTAAAGGAAAAAAAAACAGTAGGGATGTCTTGATCTTATTTTCAAATCAGATTGTTCTTATTTCAGCAATGCTTTATTTTTCCTAAATGAGCTATAAGACCCTAATTTTGTGTTCCAGGAAAAAGCTTTATAACAATAATAATAGTAATAAAAACAGCTAATATTTACTTTGTATTATGTGCCAGTCATTATACTTTGTCACTTAATTCTCATAACTATTCTGTGCCATTACCATTATCATTGTGTAAGTAAGACAAGACAAAGAGAAATTAATTTTCTCACCATCACACAATAAGAAGGCTATATGATTGGTTTTTGTTGTAGTCTAAATTTCCTCCTCTAGGTAGAGCAGATTTCAGGGTCATGATTTCAAGGATCGAGAATAAGAGACTGGGGCAAATAAAACTGGGAAGGATGAAAAGTCAGTTTAAGAGTGTGATATCTAGATGGTTAATACCATGGTGAAACTGAACCACCTCAGAACCTTGTAATAGGAGAGAGCTAGTTAAGCAATTCTCAGAGTTGTCCACCAGAGAATTGATGGGGGCAAACATTTACATTTACCCTTTGACTCCCATCGCTCTTCCTTGAGTGGTTACCGGTGTATCTTTTTTTTTTTAATGTACTTATTTATTTATTTATTTATTTATTTTAATTGGAGGCTAATTACTTTACAATATTGTAGTGGCTTTTGCTATACATTGGCACGAATCAGCCATGGGTGTACATGTGTCCACCATCACATCCCTCAGGATAGCCCCAGTGCACCAGCCCTGAGCTCCCTGTCTCATGCATCAAACCTGGACTGGTGATCTATTTCACATATGGTAATATACATGTTTCAATGCTATTCTCTCAAATCATCCCACCCTCACCTTGTCCCACAAGTCCAAATGTCTGTTTGTTATCTCTGTGTCTCTTTTGCTGTCTTGCATATTGGGTCATTGTTACCATCTTTCTAAATTCCATATATACATGTTAATATACTGTATTGGTATTTTTCTTTCTGACTTCCTTCACTCTATATAATAGGCTCCAGTTTCATCCACCTCATTAGAACTGATTCAAATGTGTTCTTTTTAATGGCTGAGTAATATTCCATTGTGTATATGTACCACAGCTTTCTTATCCATTCCTCTGCTGATAGACATCTAGGTTGCTTCCATGTCCTAGCTATTGTAAATAGTGCTGTGATGAACATTGGGGTACATGTGTCTCTTTCAATTCTGGTTTCCTATGTGTGTATGCCCAGCAGTGGGATTGCTGGGTCATATAGCAGTTCTATTTCCAATTTTTTAAGGAATCTCCACACTGTTCTCCATAGTGGCTGTACTAGTTTGCATTCCCACCAACAGTGTAAGAGGGTTCCCTTTTCCTCACACCTTCTCCAGCATTTATTGTCTGTAGACTTTTTGAGAGCAGCCATTCTGACTGGTGTAAGATGGTACTTCATTGTGGTTTTGATTTGCATTTCTCTGATAACGAGCGATGAGAATCTTTTCATGTGTTTGTGTATCTTTAATCCCCCATTCCAGTATTCTTGCCTGGAGAATCCCAGGGACGGCGGAGCCTGGTGGGCTGCCGTCTATGGGGTCGCACAGAGTCGGACTCTACTGAAGCGACTTAACAGCAATCCCCACCTGCAATACACAATCTCTCTCTCTCCCTCATTCTCTCATTCACTCTCTCTCTCTTCTGGACAACACAAGCATCATGCTATTGAGTTCCAACTAGATTCCTATAATTAAATATTGGAAAAAGCCTAAGTCAAAAAGAAAGAAAGTGGAGGAACAGGTCAAATCCATACAAAATTTGTTTATAAAGCTTGAGCTGGAATCAGAGATAAGGCTGAGAAGAGGTAGGGTCAGTCACAGGATTCATTCAGTAAGTTCACATCTAAGAACTGTTTACTCTTTACGTTAAAACGTAAATCATGACTTCTAACTAGTGGCTAACTGAAATTTGCAAAAAAATTCACCTTAATTAATGTAATGTTATATTTCATTTGTGTCTAATAAAATGGGTTACTTTTTAAAAAAGACAATATTTAACCTGTAGTGGAACAAACTATTTGCTATTATATTAATCCCAAAGCCATAACTGATTTATCTTTCTGTCCCTCACCATTCTTTCTAGGCTCCCCTATCAGTTAACACTTTAACTAGTCTAGGTTTCTTGCCTGGTAGCATGACACAGATCTTCATCACTGGGGGGGGGGGGGGGGGCGGTCTGAGCTTTATTGCACTGTGTCTACTGTAAATGTACATTCACCATTATTGTCAGACCTGGGAGCAGGTCCCTAAAAATGTCCCAATGAATTTATTTAGTTCTAGACATATTCCTCCTGTTCCAATCATGGAAAAGCAAACTTGGCTCCGTGTGATAATCAGGATCCATCTGTCATAACTATAGTAACTCTTTTCTTGGCTTCTGGTCCCTGATACCAGGTGGTACTTATAGCCCTTATTTAATGGGACACTTATTGTATCCCCTTGTGGATGTTTCCCCTCTGCAACCAGGACTTCCATCAGACCCTAGTGTTTTAGGGATGAGAAATGATTTTTCCTCAAGGAGCTCATTCAACTTGGTGATGATAAGTGGTATGGATAGCAGTCTTTTGGTTTTCAGAACCAAGAATTTATTCTTATATTGGGAATGAGTCACCACATAATGGTATTGGTTTGCTCTATACACTTCCTCCTGGAGGAAAGGGTTATCAAAACTTGCAAGGTATTGACTCTGAGATGATACCTTAGCTGAGTGTGTAATAGGCCATTCTAATGTTCTATTACTCTAACTACTTTCAGATAAGTGGGAAAGACTAGTTTGTACCATTGTTACACCCCATTAATCATCTGTCCTCCATTAACCCTCTAACTGGCATTACTCCCCTTGTATTAATGTTAACTCAGACCTTGTTTTCAATTGCTCTCAAAGTGTTTGTGGTAGACTCCTTTCCCTAATATGCAGTTACCCTGATGAATGACCATAAGTACTTTATGGGGGAGGATTCAGGGAATATGTATTATATACATGCCTTAATGGCATTCCAAGGTCCTTCTTCAAGGGGACCCAGTCTCTCCTTCAATCAATGTGCCCTGGCTTGGGTCTAGAAATTTGCTGGGTGCTTTGCTGAGGATTGAATGTCACAGGCATGGATACAATGTGAGTATACTGTATTTTTTTAGAATATTCACTCTGCCATGGAATAAAAGATAATTAATGGACTGATGAAACCTATAAGTGACTACCATAGATAGTAAGTAAGCTGGGAGCTGATGATACACAGGTAAATCTCATAGGATATGTTAAATATAGCTAATAGTAAAACAAGGAGCCTGTGATGCATAGGCAAAATTTATGAGACATAATAAATACAGATTGTAAATGAGCAGTAACCTGTAAGACATTCCAAAGATAGGTAGAATAAATAGCCAAGATGATGGAACAAATACGAATACTACTTAGAGACCGAGATAGAAGGAGCAAGTTATGATTATGCCTCTTCTGGACTGAAAGCCCCATGTGTACTCTATGTAAGAAATGCAAATAAAACCCACCTTCCTGCAATGGCCAGTTGTACTTGTCCCTGCATATTTTTGATAAAGCAAGCATGAGTCATTGGCCCAGGACACTGTCTCTGTATGAAACCCCTCGCTCTAACTTCAATTCTGGATCTTACAATCACACCATCAGCAAGAAAACTGCTGTAGCTGAAAGAGAGAGAGAGGACAGAAGAACGTTATACAATTCAGAACTCAAGAAGTGTGGTCCTTCTATCCATTTGTGTGTGTGTGTGTGTGTGTGTGTGTGTGTGTGTGTGTGTTCAGTCGTGTCCAACACTTAGTGACCCCATAGATCATAGCCAGCCAGGCTCTTCTGTCCATGGAATTTTCCAGGCAAGAATACTGGAATGGGTTGCCATTTTCCTACTCCAGTCTGTCCATTTGTGCTGCTGCTGCTAAGTCGCTTCAGTCGTGTCCGACTCTGTGCGACCCCATTGACGGCAGGCCACCAGGCTCCCCCATCCCTGGGATTCTCCAGGCAAGAACACTGGAGTGGGTTGCCATTGCCTTCTCTGGTCCATTTGTAACCTATCCTAAAAATGTTAATTTGTCCCACTTCACTTCCCTTGCTTCTTACTATGTATTTTTAAATAATTTAATAAAACCATTTAAATTTGTTCTGTGAACACTTGTGTTTCATGGCCTTTGGGTGAGATAATTTAGTAGTGCATTTAGACGCTACCATTGCATGAAAGTAATTTTCCACATTGCAACAGGTCAAGACTACTAGAAACTTATCAGAGAATAGCAGCAACAGGATATAGAGAACAGAGATAGTATACATCAAGATGAACTGTGCTGGGGACATTGGAATTTCAGCCCAGGCAGAGTTGAAAAACCTCATTAATATCTCCCTAACAATTCTAGCATCTGCTGAGATACTAGACCGATGTTTTAGGAATAAAAATTACACTTATGAGTAAGAACTACATTTGACATACCTTAGCAAATCCAGGAACCCTTTACTGATCAGAAGATAAAAAACACAATTTTAAGAGGGGGTAAAAGATTCAATCAGATGCTCACAAGTTAAATATGCAAATGGCCAACAAGCACATGAAATATGTTTAACCTTCCAGAGCACTTATTATTAGAGAAAATGCAAATTAAAACCAAATCAGGATACTATATCAGAATAGTTAAAATTAAGACCTTAAAAAGTAAAAAGATCTCACCAAGTTGGTGAGAATGAGAAGCAACTGGAACTCTCATACATTCTTGCTGGGAATATAAAATATACAATTACCTTGGAAGATAGAGTTTCTTATAAAAATTATATATCTATTCTTATATAATCCAGTAGTAAAACTCTTAAGAATTTTACCCAAGGGAAATGAAAATATAACTCTGCATAAAGATCTTTTAGGAATGTGTTTAATAGCTTCTTCCTGTTAGCTCAGAATTAGAAACAACCCAAATAAACATATAAACAAATTGTGGTATGTTTGAAAATTGAGGTAATAAAAGGCATGGGGTATTGTGACTTGTGACAATATATTTGAAACTCAGAGATACTATGTTGATTGAAAAAAGAGAAAAGCACATGCGAGTACACACTGTATGATTTTTTTCATGTGAAGTTCTAGAACAGAGAATGACATCTGGTCCCATCACTTCATGAAAAATAGATGTGGAAAAATGGAAACAGTGACAGACTTTATTTTCTTGGGCTCCAAAATCACTGCAGACTGTGACTGCAGCCGTGAAATTAAAACATGCTTGCTCTTTGGAAGAAAAGCTATGACAAACCTAGACAGCATATTAAAAAGCAGAGACATCACTTTGCTGATAAAGGTCCATCTAGTCAAAGCCATGGTTTTTCTAGTGGTCATGTCCATATGTGAGAGTTGGACCATACAGAAGGTTGAGCACCAAAGAATTGATGCTTTCCAACTGTGGTACTGGAGAAGACTCTTGAGATTCCCTTGGACAGCAAGGAGATCAAATGAGTCAATCCTAAAGGAAATCAACCGTGAATATTCATTGGAAAGAATGGTGCTGAAGCTGAGCTCCAATGCTTTGGCCACCTGATGCGAAGAACCAACTCAATGGAAAAGACCCTGATGCTGGGAAAGATTGAGGACAGGAGGATAAGCGGGTGATGATACAGGATGAGATGGATGGCATCATCAACTCAATGAACATGAGTTTAAGCAAACTCCAGGAGATAGTGAAGGACAGGGAAGCCTGGCGTGCTGTAGTCCATGGGGTCACAGAGTTGGACACAACTGAACAACTGAATAATAAAAACAACAATGGGGAAAACTTGTCTATAGAGATGTGGTGATGAAAATACTTTTTATATTAATTGGGTGGACTTGGGTGTCTACATTTATCAAAACTCTTGGAAGTACATATTTAAAATGTGTGCATTGATTGTATGTAAATTTTATCTCCATATCAATAACCTCAGATATGCAGATGACACCACCCTTATGGCAGAAAGTGAAGAATAATTAAAGAGCCTCTTGATGAAAGTGAAAGAGGAGAGTGAAAAAGTTGGCTTAAAGCTCAACATTCAGAAAACTAAGATCATGGCATCTGGTCCCATCACTTCATGGGAAATAGATGGGGAAACAGTGGCTGACAATTTTTTTGGGTTCCAAAATCACCACAGAGAGTGATTGTAGCAATGAAATTAAAAGATGCTTACTCCTTGGAGGGAAAGTAATGGCCAAGCTAGACAGCATATTAAAAAGCAGAGACATTACGTTGCTGACAAAGGTCTGTCTAGTCAAGGCTATGGTTTTTCCAGTAGTTTTGTATGAATGTGAGAGTTGGACCATAAAGAAAGCTGAGCACAGAAGAATTGATGGTTTTGAACTGTGGTGTTGGAGAAGATTCTTGAGAGCCCCTTGGACTGCAAGGAGATCCAACCAGTCCATCCTAAAGGAGATCTGTCCTGGGTGTTCATTGGAAAGACTGATGTTGAAGCTGAAACTCCAATACTTTGGCCACCTCATGCGAAGAGCTGACTCATTGGAAAAGACCCTGATGCTGGGAAAGATTGAGGGCAGGAGGAGAAGGGGACGACAGAGGATGAGATGGTTAGATGGCATCACTGACTCAATGGACATGGCTTTGGGTAGGCTTCGGCAGTTGGTGATGGACAGGGAGGCCTGGCATGCTGCGGTTTATGGGGTCACAAACAGTTGGACACAAATGAGTGACTGAACTGAACTGAAAATTGATTAAAATTTCTACAGTAATCCCCTATCTGACATCAATTATTGTAGCCTATCAGTACTGTGGACTTCCCTGGTGGCTCAGATGGTAAAGTGTCTGCCTACTATGTGGGAGACATAGGTTGAATCCCTGGGTTGGGAAGATCTCCTGGAGAAGGAAATGGCAACCCACTCCAGTATTCTTGCCTGGAAAATCCCATTGACGGGTGAGCCTAGTAGGCTACAGTCCATGAGGTTGCAAAGAGTCAGACACAACTGAGCAACTTCAATTTCACTTCCATAGTACTATCAGTGCTTTGAGGAGTACTTCCAGTAGTGTAATTAGACTGGCTTTAGGTATTCAGGCCAGAATATTAAATTCTTTGCCATGGGAGCGTGTGTTTATATGAATAACTTCTCTTCCAGTCTTATGTTCTGCTCCTTGATCCAAGGGGAAATCTCATGATTCATTGTATGTATTAACCAAAAGATGCAATTCTTTTAGTGAGTAGTCTATTATCTTCCATAACAGAGATGCTGTTTCCTTGTTTGGGTTTTGGTGAAATCTGATTCTTGTTAATGGTTTGTGAGAATGAGGAAAGGCATGCCTGATCTTTAGGAAGGCAAACATAACCTTGAATGAGTTCTTCGCATGGTCTACAGGCTAGGGGAGGCTGCTCTCCTCTCTAAAGGGAGGATTAATTTGCTTCTTCTGGCCTAGAAGATATAGGAAATCTGGGGGGTTAAACCTTCTTAGGCTTGTCCACGCAAACACTCCCATACTGGGTATCAGAGCCAAACCTCTCCTCTATCAGAACTCTTTTGGTACAGGAGTCATGTTGTTTCTGTACATCAGTCTCCTTTGAAGCTGTCTCACTCCAAAAAAAAAAAAAAAAAGCTAAACTGGAGTGTAATCTTCAACACAGGCAGGATAAGAGGATTTCTTCAAAACCTTCTGTGGAGATCTTTATGGCTTTCATATCTCACCATTAGTTGTCAGAGAAGAAAATGGCAACCAACTCTAGGATTCTTGCCTGGGAAACCCCATGGACAGAGGAGCCTGGCAGGCTGCAGTCCATGGGGTTGCAAAGAGTTGGAAGCAACTGAGCATGCACACATGCACTTTTAGTTGATCGTTGTCTTACTAGACAAATCATTTTCTTTTCACTGTTTCTGATGCACCCAACAGAACCTTACCTTGTAATTACCACTGCCACCTAATTCTGTCCAATAGTCCACATCACCCCATACTTCACCTTCACTTATTATTCCAACATACCATAGGTGACAGTTTTTCTGATTTTGATGTCACAGCATGCCTGGTATTATTACCACTCCTCTGGTCACCAGTGATGGTGAATGATTCAGGTCCAGAATTTCTAGGGTTACTTCTAGTACCAATTGTCTTAGTGTGGGCTCTACCCAAAGACTTATGAGCAGGTGGTTTATTTGGGAGGTGATTTCAGGAAATAGAAGCAAGTAACTACACAGAGTTTAATAGGGAAAAACAAAAAGTCAATGTAAGAGGTAATCATTGAGCATTATTGAGTCATGAAAAACTAAGAGTTATGTCCTGCTGGGATCTACTGAATTCGTATGAAATGCCTCACTGAACCAACAGTGAAGAGTATTCATCTATCCACTCCCATCCCAGATTGACTGAGCATTACTGCAGAGCCAGTGCCCTCTCATTATGCAGCTGTCAATCAGTTATGCCTGAAAAGTTCCCACTGCAGGCCCATGCTTGGGCACCAGAGATATCAGGGGGCAGTAAGCAAGGATGCAGAGCATGTCATGGAGGTGAAATGCTGTGTCAAATGCGTCAAAGGCTACCTAGAAAAATATCTTAGAGCCATGTCTGAGATCAGCAGTGAAGTCATAAAGATACAAAGTGAGTCTAAGAAGTATGTGATAGAGGTTCACACCTATGCTTGTTTGACTCAGTAATAAAATGAGTCAAAAATTTGACCCCTCCCTCAAATTCTTGGAAGAGGGTGCTTGCTATGACCAGTGCGTTCTCTTGGCAAAACTCTATTAGCCTTTGCCCTGCTTCATTCTCTACTCCAAGGCCAAATTTGCCTGTTATGCCAGGTCTTTCATGACTTCCTACCTTTGCATTCCAGTCCCCTATAATGAAAACGACATCTTTTTTGGGTGTTAGTTCTGAAAGATCTTGTAGGTCTTCATAGAACCATTCAACTTCAGCTTCTTTGGCGTTACTGGTCAGGGCATAGACTTGGATTACTGTGATATTGAATGGTTTGCCTTGGAAACTAAGAGATCATTCTGTCATTTTTGAGATTGCATCCAGGTACTGCCTTTTGGACTCTTTTGTTGACCATGACGGCTACTCCATTTCTTCTAAGGGATTCTTGCCCACAGTAGTAGATATAATGGTCATCTGAGTTAAATTCACCCATTCCAGTCCATCTTAGTTCGCTGATTCCTAGAATGCCAACATTCACTCTTGCCATCTCCTGTTTGACCACTTCCAATTTGCCTTGATTCATGGACCTAACATTCCAGGTTCCTATGCAAAGTTGCTCTGTACAGCATTGGACTTTGCGTCTATCACCAGTCACATCCACAGCTGGGTATTCTTTTTGCTTTGGCTCCATCCCTTCATTCTTTCTGGAGTTATTTCTCCACTAATCTCCAGTAGCATATTGGGCACTTACTGACCTGGGGAGTTCATCTTTCAGTGCCCTATCTTTTTGCCTTTTCATACTGTTCATGGGGTTCTCAAGGCAAGAATACTGAAGTGGTTTGCCATGCCCTTCTCCAGTGGACCACATTCTGTCAGACCAGATGGTCAACATTGAAATCAGATTGATTATATTCTTTGCAGCCAAAGATGGAGAAGCTCTATACAGTAAGCAAAAACAAGACCAGGTGCTGGCTGTGGCTCAGATCATGAACTTCTTATTGCCAAATTCAGACTTAAATTGAAGAAAGTAGGGAAAACCACTAGTCCATTCAGGTATGACCTAGATCAAATCCCTTATGAGTATATAGTAGAAGTGACAAATAGATTTAGGGGACTAGAGCTGATAGACAGAGTGCCTGATGAACTATGGACAGAGGTTCGTGACATTGTACAGGAGACAGGGATCAAGACCATCCCCATAGAAAAGAAATGCAAAAAAAGTACAATGGCTGTCTGAGGAGGCCTTACAAATAGCTGGGAAGAGAAGAAAAGTGAAAAGCAAAGGAGAAAAGGAAAGATATTCCCATCTGAATGCAGAGTTCCAAAGAATAGCAAGGAGAGATAAGAAAGCCTTCCTCAGCGATCAGTGCAAAGAAATAGAGGAAAAAACAGATTGGGAAAGACTAGAGATCTCTTCAAGAAAATTAGAGATACCAAAGGAACATTTCATGCAAAGATGGGCTTGATAAAGGACAGAAATGGTATGGACCTAACAGAAGCAGAAGATATTAAGAAGAGGTGGCAAGAATACACAGAAGAACTGTACAAAAAAGATCTTCATGACCCAGATAATCACAATGGTGTGATCACTCACCTAGAGCCAGACATCCTGGAATGTGAAGTAAAGTGGGCCTTAGAAAGCATCACTACGAACAAAGCTAGTGGAGGTGATGGAATTCCAGTTGAGCTATTTCAAATCCTGAAAGATGATGCTGTGAAAGTGCTGCACTCGATATGCCAGCAAATTTGGAAAACTCAGCAGTGGCCACAGGTCTGGAAAAGATCAGTTTTCATCCCAATCCCAAAGAAAGGCAATGCCAAAGAATGCTCAAACTACCGCACAATTGCACTCATCTCACACACTAGTAAAGTAGTGCTCAAAATTCTCCAAGCCAGGCTTCAGCAATACATGAACCGTGAACTTCCAGATGTTCAAGCTGGTTTTAGAAAAGGCAGAGGAACCAGAGATCAAATTGCCAATATCCGCTGGATCATCGAAAAAGCAAGAGAGTTCCAGAAAAACATCTATTTCTGCTTTATTGACTATGCCAAAGCCTCTGACTGTGGACCACAATAAACTGTGGAAAATTCTGAAAGAGATGGGAATACCAGACCATCTGACCTGTCTCTTGAGAAACCTGTATGCAGGTCAGGAAGCAACAGTTAGAACTGGACATGGAACAACAAACCGGTTCCAAATAGGAAAAGGAGTACGTCAAGGCTGTATATTGTCACCCTGCTTTGCAGGGTACATCATGAGAAAGGCTGGGCTGGAAGAAACACAAGCTGAAATCAAGATTGCCGG
This sequence comes from Giraffa tippelskirchi, assembly GCF_054371585.1. NCBI lineage: Eukaryota > Metazoa > Chordata > Mammalia > Artiodactyla > Giraffidae > Giraffa > Giraffa tippelskirchi. The sequence continues at coordinate 171,617,339 of NC_137276.1, forward strand.
GAGAAATATCAATAACCTCAGATATGCAGATGACACCACCCTTATGGCAGAAAGTGAAGAAGAACTAAAGAGCCTCTTGATGAAAGTGAAAGAGGAGAGTGAAAAAGTTGGCTTAAAGCTCAACGTTCAGAAAACTAAGATCATGGCATCTGGTCCCATCACGTCTTGGGAAATAGATGGGGAAACAGTAGAAACAGTGTCAGACTTTATTTTTTTGGACTCCAAAATCACCACAGATGGTGATTGCAGCCATGAAATTAAAAGACGCTTACTCCATGGAAGGAACGTTATGGCCAACCTAGACAGCATATTTAAAAGCAGAGACATTACTTTGCCAACAAAAGTCCGTCTAGTCAAGGTTATGGTTTTTCCGGTGGTCATGTATGGACGTGAGAGTTGGATGATGAAGAAAGCTGAGCACCGAAGAATTGATGCTTTTGAACTGTGTTGTTGGAGAAGATTCTTGAGAGTCCCTTGGACTGCAAAGAGATCCAACCAGTCCATCCTAAAGGAGATCAGTCCTGGGTGTTCATTGGAAGGACTGATGTTGAAGCTGAAACTCCAATACTTTGGCCACCTCATGCGAAGAGGTGACTCATTGGAAAAGACCCTAATGCTGGGTAGGATTGGGGGCAGGAGGAGAAGGGGACAACAGAGGATGAGATGGTTGGATGGCATCACTGATGCGATGGACATGGATTTGGGTGGACTCCGGGAGTTGGTGATGGACAGGGAGGCCTGGAGTGCTGCGATTCATGTGGTCGCAAAGAGTCGGACACGACTCAGCCACTGAACTGAACTGAACTCAAATTCTTATGTCCTCATAGCTCTTCTTTAGTTTGGATGAACTTGAATAAAATCTATAACAATTATTAAATATGTAATAGAGTTTTACAAGGTTTTACAGACAGGAATTCAGCATATTTTCCAAGCATCTTTCTGTAAGTGACTGTGTGGTGAAACAACATAAAACAACTTTAAAAATAACTGATAATTAGTGCACAGTAAGGGTCATACAAATATACTGACACAAAACCCATGCTTTATAAGGCTTTTATGAGAACATGATTTTTTTCAAAACCTTTCACAGCCAGAGTTAATTTATAAGCATTATTCTCTTAGGTTTTGAGACATGGCCTATGGACCTAAAGAATAATGTGGCAGAACTAATGTTTGTGTTTTGGCAAGACTTTATTTATTTATTTTTTAGTAATGCTGAAAATGAATCACCCCTTCCAAGCTCAGGGGGATGTAATTAATGAGTACAGAGAAGGTGGAAAAAAACACCTCCCCTAGCATTGGAGTCAAATAATTTTGAGATAAAGAAACAAGCTTTTACATAGCTGGAAAATGTTTGAATTACACTCAGATCAAGATCTCCAGATTCTCAATCCTATTTTCTTCCCATAGTCTAGAAGATTTAACATAAGCAAAAGTGAGTTTAAGTCCTGACCCTTCCTTAACACGTAACTTGAGCATTCACTTGTCTTCTTTGGCTCAGGATTTTCATTTGTAATATTATGATAATTAATACAGCACCTTCTATCTCATGAGACTGCTATATGGGTTAAAATATCTATTGTGTATAAAGCTGTATGCAAATCTTTTGTGCTTGTAGTGCTTACTGATCAGCCCTAGGTTAACCATTGCTTTGACTTCTGGAGCTTCTTGCCTTCCTGTTCTTCATTTGCTCCTCCCATCACGATTTTGTTGTCCAGCTCACTTCCAGTTTATCAGGGTTATGTCCTCCCCTCCCACAACACCCATTATTATGCGCTCTCTGTGCAGCTGTCCTTTATAAGAGGAGCTGATGAACAAATTCAGGCTAAGATGCAAATAAATGATTCTGAATTTTCAATGTTAATCTCCCTCCTCCGAGAAGTATTTAACCACAAAGAACTGAAGGTCAGAGCTGAAAGGACCATATACACATCAGATAATTTCCCTCTGTTTATAAATAAGGAAAAAATCTAAGCCTAGAGTTGAAGAGACTTATCTAAGGACACAGAACTAGTTGGTATAAAAACCACTGCTCAAACTAATTCTCCCAATTCACTCTCTAGTGGGATTTTACATGAAGTAAAGGGGGATTTGGGGAGACTTGTCTTGGGTAAATGCTTTTAAAGTTGCCTTTCTCCAAAAAGCCAAATCACTGGCCCATTGCAAGAAAGAAAAACCTTGAAACACCCCAGACCCATGAAGATTTTCTCTAAATCTTTTAAGGCAGGATTTGTCAACCTTAGCTTTACTGGCATTTTAGACTGAATAGTGCTTTGTGGAGGAGAGCTGCCCTGTGCATAGTAGGGTGTTTACCAGCACCTCTGGTCTCTACCCAATAGAAAGGAACAGCTCCTTCTTCAGTTTTGACAATGAAAATATTCCAGAGATTGCCAGATTCCCTTGGGAACCCACAGATCTGGGTCAGTCTACCAGTCAAGCTATTTACATTAACAAAGACAATAGTCAGACTTCAGAGAAATCCAGAATGGGCAACAGAAGAGGGAGATGATGATTACAGTTATGGCTTCAGGACCAAACTATAGGAGTGGGGGTATAATTTGTTCTCCTAATTTTCCTTTTGTAGTAGTTCCAGAAACAGTCACCAGCCAGAATCCTGAAGTACCTCTGACTCTATAGGGTGAACATACCATGATAAACTAGTGAATCTGAATGGTAGAAGGGGTAAACCACAGTGGATGGTTAGCTGCCCCATCCAGGTCCCTTTTATTGGCTGGTGGACTGATCCTTCACCTGCTGTGATTGACTGGTAAGTATTTATATTTTCCAGAGGATTACTATTGGCTCTGTAAGCCATCTTGCCCACTGGAGTACACTGCCATCCCATTCTTTGAAACAGATGTTGGCCAGTAACTACGTGACTCAAGTACGAAGAGTCAGCTCCCTTTAACTCACGGTGAGACTATACGGTGTGATTTCTTAAACCAGTGGTTAGTGTATAAGTAGGTGTTCATGCAGTTTTTGTTCTAAACTATGCTGTATATATGTTTTGTAGGACTTCCCTTGTAGCTCAGCTGGTAAAGAATCCTCCTGCAATTAGGGATACCTGGGTTCGATGCCTGGGTCAGGAATATTCCCTGGAGGAGGGAACGGCTACCCACTACAGCATTCTGGCCTGGAGGATTCCATGAACAGTATGGTCCATGGGGTCACAAAGAGTTGGACATGACTGAATAACTTTTACTTTCAATTTTCAGATAAGATATAGTTCATAATAATCAGTAAAAATTCAGGAATTTCATAAAATTTTAGAGAATGTAGCAGTTGAGACAATATGTGACTTATGAGGTTTTATTATCAGGAGCCATTGGTGGCTTCCCTGGTGACTCAGACAGTAAAGCATCTGCCTGCAATGTGGGACACCCGACTTCAATCCCTGGGTCAGGAAGATCCTCTGGAGAAGGAAATGACAACCCATTCCAGTACTCTTGCCTGTAAAACCCCATGGAAAGAGGAGCCTGACTGGCTACAGTCCACGGGATTGCAAAGAGCTGGACATGACTGAGTGAATTCACATTGAAAAAAAATTATTTATTTGACTGTGTGGGGTCTTTAGTTGCGGCACAAGGGATCTTTAGTTGCAGTATATGGAAGTGGAATCTAGTTCCCTGAGCAGGCCCCTGGTCAGGACCCCTGACCTAGGCCCTCTGCATTGGGAGCATGGAGTCTTAGCCACTGGACCACCAGGAAGTCCCAACAGCATTTTTTTTTTTTTTTTTAAGAAAAGAAGTGTGCTCATGTTCTTTTTTCTTGAGCCCTCACTGTAAGGGTAGTTGTTTAGTAGGAGACTGGCTGGGATGGAGACTAGGAGAATGGAAGAAGGCTAAGGAGTCATCTTTCTTTCCATTAAACTCTTCATTGCAAAATCCACTTGGATAAATATCCTTTAGAAATGCCTATTTCTCCTGCTCATGCACTTGTAGTCACGTCTTCCCTGTCCTACCAAATCCAGTACTGATTTATTTAGCCAGATTTTCTATGTTTTGTATGTAACCCTGAGGAAGAAATGGGACTTGATACACATCACCACTGTCCTTGAGTTTTACTTTAAAATGTCACTAAAGCTCCTTTTACTTAATATTGATTAACTTTTTCCCTGCTTAAATTATTTACTACAGAAAAGATGAGTTAATCTCGGCACTTTTCTGAATTCTGTATGAAGGAAATATTACAGAAAATTTCTTATTTGGTAATCTGTATTTAGACCAGAGAATTAAAAATAAAGAAGTTTTAATAAAGTTAAGTCATTTCTTATTAATGCATGCAGGTTTTATATGCAATTTAAAAGATTTGAGGTAGACTAACTTGTGGAATTTGTCTGAATCTTTAAGTTCTTCTCTATCATTAAAGGAAGTTTATCTCTGCTATTTGAGGGTGGACTTCAGTTTGCTTTCAAATTTCTTTCACGAACAGTGAAAATGGAAGACTAATTAACTCTTAGGCAGTTTAAATGCTACCAATTCTACCAGATCTAAATGTAAGAGTACTGTAGGAAGAGGGGTATTGATTCTTCAGAACACAAATTCCTACCCTGAACAGCAATTCTCAGCTCCAGAGTCAGCACTGCAGTTTCTAGGAAAGGGATTTCTGACATTTATTATTCCTGCATTCAGATATTCATAGAGATGGTTTCACCATATTTGCGATGGTAAGGCCTCCTTCAGTTTAATCAAAAATAGCTTATCTTGCACTTTTAAAAGCATATCAAATGTGAAGGAATAATCATTAAGCCTTTATTTTTATGAAGTCTTCTGAGATTTGTGGGGAAAGGCAACATGCAGTACTTTGTAAATGTCAGATCTCTTTACAGAAATGCGAAGGAGGTATTGCAGGCTGTCATCTGTTCTTCATGCTGCCTACTGACCCTCGTTGGGAGCTACCAATTCCCAAAGATTCTGTGGCCGCTGAAATAAATAGCTCTCTCAGGCACAAAGCAAAATGTTAGACAACATACAGTGGAACAGAATCCACTTTAATTATACTATGCATCGTGTTTCATAAAGAAGTAGGGATCTGAAGGGTTAGGCATTGAAGGGCAGTTCCAGCTGGCAGGCAGTGAAGCAGAATATTTGAAAACGACTATGGAAATAACCTAAACAGCATAGCAAGAAATAGTAAGTTTCAGGCATGTGAAGAAAGAAAAAGGATGCAGTTTTGGAGTGTGGAAGAACAAATGGATGTGAATGTTAAAAATAAAAATTTGATTGTGCTGTGCTCAGGTACATTTGAGTAGCTTAGAGGATGGATATCAAAACAGAATCATATAGCAGTTGTGGCTGCATCTCCATCAGCAGCTTCCTCGTCTTTTGGATTGTCTCATAGGATGCAGAACACAGTCCTAGCCAAAAAGCTACCTACTGTGTTTCCTCAGATTTATTATTTTTAAGGCATATAGATTGTTATGACTTATTTATTTATTTGGTGGTGGTGGTGGGTCTTCATTACTACACATGGGCTTTCTCTGGTTGTGGAGAGTGGGAGCTATTCTCTACTTGCAGTGCATGAGCTTCTCATTGCAGTGGCTTCTTTTGTTGTGGAGCACAGGCTCTAGGGTATATGGGCTTCAGTAGTTGCAGTGAGTCGGCTCTGCAGTTGTGGTGCACGGACTTAGTTGTTCCATGCCATGTGGGATCTTCCTGAATCAGGGATCAAATTGGTGCTCCTGCCACTGCAAGGCAATAACTGCTGAAACACCAGGAAAGCCCCTCAAAATTATTATTAATAATATATGATTTCACTAACAAAAGGTCCTGCTTTGCATGAAAATGTGTTTGGTCATTTGAGACCTGGATCAAGCTACTCATTTATGGCATAGTGAACAAAGTAGTTTTAGTCTCACAAAGCCCAGGAAGTAGCTATGAGGCTTCCTGGATAAATTGACATTAGGTAAGTTATCCAGTTTTGCCATTTCTAATTATTACATTCATCAGAAATTTTAACTTGTGAAACCAGATTGTAATCAGCAGCACAAAAGTTTGCATTATGCCAGTTTTGTGGGTCATTATGTCTTTTTATTAATCATATTTCTTGGGTTTTGTACTAGCTAATTGAATTATTGCATTTAAAAACCTTTAATGTCATATTAACCTCAAGCCTTCTCCCTTTATTTAGAAACTTTTCTTGATTTGCTCAATTTGTTATTAACACACTTTTCAATTCTAGTAACTCTGAAGCAGTTATTATTACTCGGTCCTTCTTCCTGCATTCAAAGCCCAATAGTTACTCTATCCTTTTTCATGAACTATCTCCATTAGTTTTATTCTCCTTTGAGTTCTAATATTTGTAAGGCTTCAAATCTCAGAAGCAGTTCAGATTAGCCCCTAGTCCAATGTATAAAATTCCTCAAAATGATCTTTTCTAATTGATTCTCTAATATCTGCATGAACATGGAACTCTTAGTCCTTTCCATTCATATATATATATATATATATATATATATATATATATATATATATATAACTTCTAGAATCCTCAGTCTTATACTGAACCAAAATAAATGATATGATGTGATTGGGTAATTACTCTTCTGGGAATCTGGAGATCCTGATCTGTCGTTTTTAAATGTGTGACCTTGGAAAAGGTACTGTGCATCTATGTGTGAGCCTTTACTGAAAGTTCATTTTATTTTAATTTTCTGTCAGTAGTTTTCAAATTTCCAGCTCCATTTATTTATCTTACAATGCAGTGATTTTCAAACTGTGGCTCTTAGACCAGTAGTAGGGCCAACATCACCTGAGAACTATTAATAGTTAGAAAAATTCATAGTCTACCTGCCACAGGTATTGAAACAGAAACTTGGGAATGGGGTCCAGCAGTCTGTGCTTTAGAAAGTCTTCCAGGTAATTTTAATGTGCACTAAAGTGCATTAAACTAAAGTTTGAGAACCCCTGCCTTAGTTGTTTGCAAAATGAATTCATAGGATTAAGACTTCCATTAAAATATATATATACATCAATACCATAGAATAATAAAAGGATTGCAAAAAACTGAGCTACTATGAAATTAAGAAACTGGGTCCAAATAATCCTGAATGAAAAAGAAATACAAAATAGAAAACTCAGAAACTTTAAAATAAAAGAAAGTTTTACAAAATTATATAAATGTTTTTGGATGTGATTGGAAGTGGCCATTTGAAATTTAATTCTCTGATTATTTGTGGCTAGTATGTAGAAAACAGCTGTAAAATGAGTTTATTTTCTGCAATTTTGCCTAATTCAACTATTAGTATTTATAGCTGTCTTTAAAATTCCTTATAGTTTCTACACACATGATTATGTCATCTGTGAATAAAGGCAGTTTTACTTCTTTCTTCTTCTACCTTATGCCTTGCATTTTTGTTTTCTTGCCTTATTTTACTAACAAGTACTGCCAGTGTGATATTGAATAGAAGTGGCAAAATTGAACCCCCAAATAAGTTAATGACTATGAAAGTGCTGTGGAGAAGGAAATGGCAACCCATTCCAGTATTCTTGGCTGGAGAATTCCATGGACAAGCATGGTGGGCTACAGTCCATGGGGTCACAAAGAGTCGGACACGACTAAGTGGCTAACTTTACTTTTTTTTTCTTATGAAAGTGCTATAATATTAGAATGTTGACATTGTTTATTATTTCCTATATATGTCAGTCTAATTGGATAGCTGTCAATAAATATAGGAAAGTTTCTTATAGCATAGCAGGTATGTGTTCCTGAAGACAGCATAGTTCATAGTTATGAATTTTTAAAAGTTCCAGTTTGGCCTAAGCCACTTTCTAGTTTCATAGTTTTTAGGACTTAAACTTTTAAAGATGCAGTTACATGGAGAAAATTATGTTTGCCTCATAACATGTTCTAGACATGACTCAGATTCAAATTACAGAAATCCAACTTAGCTACTTTCAGTTAAAAGCATAATAAAAGAAATTTATTTACTACTGAAAAAATTGCAGTACATTTGCCTTTAGGTCAAGCAGTGTTTTCAGGCCTCACCTCCCACCCCCCACGCCACCTCCACCCCCATCTTCAGATTTGCACAGCAGGCTCTCTGCATTTGGTAGCTGGTAAGACTCCCAGGGGCTTCAGGCAAAAATATGCCTTAAAGATAGAGAGGGTTCCTCTTTCCTGATAATTCTAGTAAAATCCCAAGAAATGATGTGTGTAGCCAGGAGACGTCATATTCTTATTGTCCATGTCTAGGTTGTCTGTGCATTCTTGGAACCAGAGGGGAAATTCAGTACCACTTGAATTACTAGTCTAAGAGAGGGAATGGGGTGGTTCACGAAGAGAAGATGCAGTTACTATCAAAAATAAAGAGAAGACATTCTGAGAAGCAAATAAACAAATAAAAAGCAACAAAAATAGATTGCTACTAAACAAATTTGTTCTATTGAAGCAGGGTATCACTAACAACTGGTCTTCCTTGGTGGCTCAGAGGTAAAGAATCTGCCTTCAATGAAGGAGACAGCAGTTCCATCCCTAGGTTGTGAAGATCCCCTGGAGAAGGAAATGGCAACCACTCCAGTAATTGTGCATGAGAAATCCCATGGATAGAGGAGCCAGATGAGCTATAATCCATGGGGTTGCAAAACAATTGTACATGACTTGGGACTGAACAACAAAAATCACTAACTACCACCACCACATGTCTCTGATTCTTACAATCTATAGAAAGAATTTATGATACTTATTTTGTAATATCTATGTCTCTCATATGTTCTATAGCATACGAGAGAATGTAAGTTCTTTAACAGGATTCCATTTAACTCTTTGGAGAAGAATCTTAAGACCCCGATTTCTTGTCTTTGTCTTTCACACTGTCATCCTATTCTAATGATCTCCCATCATTTGGCATTCTTCTTTATTCTCCCCTACCTCTACAGAATGACTTTTTTCATCTTTCTGCAGCCTAATCTAGGAGGCCTTGCTACAATAAACAGTAATGGTATCAAGTTCCTCCCCAAACTTGGTTGCCAAGGAGGTGGCAAATGGTGCTAATGATTATATGTTGTAGCAGAAATTTTAGGTTGATGACTTCAAGTAGAAGGGACTTTTCCTCCAAAGTGTGTACACCGCATACATTCTATCGATCACCACAGATCACATACACAAAGATAAAATAATTATGACAAATGAGAACATGTACTTGGCAAAAGGCAGCGTTTCACTGTCCTGTCTTTGGCAAAACCTGTTGAAATGGAACAAAGACTTCTGTGAAAACAATTTAGTCAATATTTTCCCTGTAAATTTTATATTTGAAGTATTGAAGAGATAACTGGTAACTGGAGCTCAGAATTAAGGAATGGACTATATCAGTTTGTTACAGTGGAAAACATTTTGTCTGGACCATACTAATTCTTTAGCTATACTATTTAAAGGTCATTCCCAGTTTTTAATTTGCAGGGTGCAGAAACAACTATCAGAGAGCATTATACACTCCAATTTTTTGTGTATGTAAGAAACTCACTTCTTACATTCAGAATTCTCACTTCAGATTATTGGTGCAGGCATTTTTAGAAAATCTCTTGTCTCTCTAAAGTCATGATTTAAAAAAAGGCAATTTTATTATTTCTGCATATAAATATCTGCACTATACTTGATACACAAATAAGATTCTAATGTTCTGAGTAGACAAGACCAGAAAAACAACATTATTTTCAGCATTCCTTCATGGATTGTTTCTCAGTTACTTCTGAATGATTCAGTCTTTCAAAGAATTCAGACTCTTGTGAGGTATTTTTTTAATAGCATAAATAATGGGTACAGTAAAATATACACCAATGCTTTGTTCCCCCCAAGTTTCTTTCTTTCTTGAGTAAGCCAAATGAAACAGAGTGAAAAATAGATAAGGAAAGAAGAATCTCATGCTCAGAAATGGTGGGTCAGTGCAAATCTGGATCCCTTAACTAGATAGATGACCTCATTGCTAGAAGTAGTTGTACATGAGCCATGAATTTTAACCTTGCAGATATGTCTTTACTTTGGGTTCCATGCAAGGGAAATTGAATTATCTCTGTCATCTTGAGGAGAATCCCTATTTCTGTGTCAGAGTTTAAAGAAGAAAAAAGATGCAGTTTTCTCCAGTTGCCACTAGTTCTCTATGACCCTGTCTGAGAAATAGTTTGAGGAAAAATTGGCTAATTTTCATTGACGTTGACATGAGCATTCTTTCTTAAGGGCCCATGACTTTATGATCACTTTTAAAATTTTCTGGTCTTTTAGGGTATCCTGTGCTCTCTTCTGTCTCACATTCAAAGGGCTTAACTTTGTACATCAACATGAACGAGAGCGTCAGGGACTTAAGTGCTCTCACCATGAGAATAAACAGAGTCATGGACTGTGAAATAATCTTTCTTCCTCTAGATAGCTTTAGCTTTAGGTAATTTATGGGCAAATTTTTTCTCTTATCCCTTAGTTTGAAATTTATTTCATTTTCCTGGTCATGTCTATAAGCCATTAAAATTATATTTGTTTTAAATAAAGATTAAAATGTCTAAAGTCACTTGATAATTTTAAGTCTAACTTTTCCCCAGCATGTAAAACTGAGATGCATGAGTATCTGATTTGCTAACAAGTTGTTTTAAGTTCATTATAAACCATTTTCTTGGAACCTAGAATGTCTTTTCTTTACATCAGAGTGGTGCTTAAATTCCACAACTGGTATAGAAAATCATCTTTAACCTTTGATTTATCTGACATATAACTATAAAATTGAACTTTATATATAAAAATGTTTTCTGAGGAAAAAGAAATTCCCTGACTTACATTTGAAGATGGCAGGAGCACTTCTCATCTACATTGCAGTGGAAATGACTCACTGCCTTTTCATAATCAGCTATTTGGCGGGTGATGTAGTCTGGAATAGGGCTTCCCAGGCGGTGCTAGTGGTGTAGAACCCTCCTGCCAGTGCAGGAGATGTAAGAGATGCAGGTTTGATCCCTGGGTCGGGAAGATCCTCTGGAGGAGGGCATGGAAACTCACTCCAGTATTCTTGTCTGGAGACTCCCATTTACCGGGAAGCCTGGCAGGCTACAAAGAATCACAAACACAGCTGAAGCAACTTAGCAGGCATGCACATACACATAATCAGGGCTCCACCCGGAAGGCATTTTGAGTTTATGACTGCAGGAAATGTACAAAGAATGAAAATCAACAGCTTTCTTTGGGAAGCTCTGTTAGCTGCTCCCCAAATACAGATTCACCTGAGTCTGGTTCTTGTTTTAGAATATCTAGTCTGGGGGTGGGGGTGGGGAAGGGTAGTGCTCCGAAGTTTGTGCTTAGCCCAATGGTAGTATTTATAACACCATATTTAACGGCTTATTTATCTCCCCTTCCTAGTGTACAGAGCATTTTAGGTCAAGATTATATTCAATTCATAGTCGTATCCACAGTTCCAGCAACAATAACTAGCACATAGAAATGCAAAATAAATATTGGTTAATCAATGAGCTAGGAATGAAGAGGAGCATAAGCAGGATGTTAAGCGTGAAAGTTGGAGAATTTCAATAATTGAGAGTCATAAAACTCAGGAGCTGCAAAGGTCCATGGAATGAATTTGTTCTTCGCTTTCTTCCTGGTTGCGCCTTTCTCTTCTGTGACCACCACTGTTTATCTCTACAGCTTGTCCTAGTTTCCTTCCCAGTGGACTAGAGTGCCAAGTTTCTGTGCCTGAAGTAATCACAGAGACTTTCTGAGATTTTTGAAGTGATTATTTGAATAGTGACAAGGAGGAAATATATGAGTACTAGATCTTCCCGATACTTTTATTCTTTAGAGCTTATATTTAGATTATAAACAGCAAGACTGTTCTGTGTATCCATGCTGACTCTTTGCATCCACAAAAGACTGATGGAAAATTCATCTGCATTTCATTGGAAAACTCTTGACCAGCCTTTCTGAGCATTTTATTGCAAGAACTGGACTAGGGCTCGTGGCTCAGAAATAGAAGTAGGAAGGTGAGAAGTGAGGTTAGGACCCAGAAATAAATAGAATAGTGTTCCCTAATTCAAGTAGTGCTCTGTGTGTGTGTGTATGCATGCACAGGCAAGGACTACGGAAAATGATAGGAGTGATCACATTATTAAACCCTCTTACTTCTCATCCTCCTTGTTTCAGCTTTGCTCCCAAGATCCCAACTGAGAGTTACTTTTGTGTGGTAGCAGATACTGCTTGATCTGAGTAAAAGAAGAGGAGGCAGAGTCGAGTCCCAAGTGGCAGTGAGTAGGGAAGAGGATTACCTGATTTCCAGGGGACCAAGCACTTGAAAAGGACACAAATGCAACCCATACATGAGACTTACACATTTAAGGATAACTTTAATGTACTTGGTTACAGGAGTTTGTATTAAAACCTTTTTGGAGCCATCACTGAAAGCCTGCTCCTCCCTGTTAATCCCAAAACTGTCTTCACATGTTCACTCTCTTCCAAACTGATCCCCACCTGATGGTCTTGGGTTACACTCTTCCTTGTCAGAATGATGCTCCATTTATATGGATGGATATAAATAGGAATGAATGAGAGGCAGCATATTTTTCCTTACTGCTTTATGTTAACTGTTTCTTCACATCACTTAACAAGTCTATATCAATATGGCAGTATTTCCTAAAAAGTTGGGAGTAATAAAACAGAGTTACAATAGTGAGTCACATGATCACATCACAAAAACTTAACATTGGGTATTTGGCATGTCAGTTTATAAACAGTTACATCACTGAAAGGCTGCAATTGACCTAGTTTGGGGCAGCTGTCCACTGGATTATTCAGATGTGGCCAACAGTGTAGAGCACTTTGCTTCAGCCATCCTGTCCCCCAACTCCTTTCCTTGGCCACTCAGCTGTGTGTAGGGTAGTGAACTCACTTTGAACTTGGTAGCATCTTCTTGGTTGCTATATTGCTACATGCTAGGACAGTCCCTAGGCATATGTAGGTGTCTAGTATTTCCTAATAACGTGAATGAACTTTTGGTAGCTTTCTCTGGAGCTTAATGTTTGTAACAGCCTGAAGGAAGAAGTAAGTATTAGACAGTACACGTATAGAGGAAAGGAAAGAAAGAAACAAAAAACCCCAAATGAAAAATTTCTACCACCAAGCCACTAGATTTTCCTTTCAGACCCCAACCCCCACCCCATCATGCTAGGCTCCAGACTCTAGCCTTCTATCACATTATTCAACCTTCTCTTATTCCTCTTTAACTTTCTCCTTCCTCCTGCCATATCCCCAAATTCCTAGTATTATTATTTTAATTATCTCTTTCTCTCTTGCTAGGCAATGCTCTTAACATTTTACTCCTTGCATGTAATACAGATGAACAAGGCAGCTTCTTAAATTAAAGCCAGAGAAACTTTAGTACCAGTTGTTCAGATAATTGAGAGAAGGATTTTCTCATTAATATGTTTTATCACGCCTTCCTGAACTCCACCTTGGTACCAGACTGGACTCTTAACACAAAGATAAAGGCAACATTAAAGCTGACTTATGTGTTAAAATCTAAGAAGGAGACAAAAGTAAAAGATGATTTATTGATATATGGATATACCAGTGGTAGAACTAGCCACTGGGCATTACGTGTACACTGAGGAACTTGGTGGCAAGCATCTGATTGGCTTCCTTAACAATCGAGTTACATTTAAAAGGAAATTGAGACTAGTCCAGAGGAAGGAAATGGATGGATTTGATAGAGATAGGAAAAATTATTGCAAACAGGGTCAATACATGAAGGGGACAAATAGCATAGCCAGTATGAGTACAACAGTTTATTGTCACTGAAATATAATTCGAGAGGACTCGTGGGAAAATGAAGCATAATGATAAGCAGAGATAAGCTCATGGAGTGCCTTGTATGTCACATTGAGTAGGTGGACCTTTGTATTGTAGACATTTTAAGGAGGGGGCTAAACATATTACTTGGATAGTGGAGTTGAATATGGACCTGAAGGAAGAAGGAATAGCAGTCAAGAGAGATGTTCAATACTTAAGTTAGGGAAGTGAGAGCAAGGATGTAGTTGGTAGAAGCTGGATTGGTTAATTATTTAGAAGATAAAATCTGTACAATTTAATGGCTGGGTTTGTTGAGCCAAGGGAGGGGTTATCTAAGCAGGGCTGCCTATGGTAGTGATTGAATGTGGATATTATAAGAATGGAGGAGATAACTTCCTTTCAGATCCTTGGAAGAAATTTCATTGTTATCACTCATTAAGATGCAGATCCAGTTTTGTGTGTGTGTGAAAAGTTAGCAACTGTCCTTTTTAAAATGTGTTTTCAGTGATGGTTTTGGAATCTGCCCAGGGAAAACTTGTGTACTTGATATATTGACCAGTATTTAAAATGAAATTCATCAATATTTCCAATCACAATAAATATACTATAAAGACAAGTTCAATGCTTATCTTAATTGGCTAACAGATAATCAGTCTCATGGTGCTGTTTAATCCATTAGCATTAACAAGGTAGAGATAGGTTTTATCAATACTGACACTTGTTCAGATTCCTAGGTCTGGGAAAGTAAGAATTTACAATCACGACTTATGCTTCTCCGTTAACAACAGTGTGTTAACCTGAATTGTTTCAAACTCTAAAATTCTATTGTATCACACTGTGAAATTTACTGCCAGTATTTCCTTATATTATTACTCCAGGGCCTCAGTACTCAAAGAGTGGTCTGTGCACAGTAGCACCCATGTTGCCTCTGCATGTATACATGCTAAGTCACTTCAGTCATTTCCAACTCTTTGCAACCCTATGGACTGTAGCCCATCAGGCTCCTCTGTCACTGGAATTCTCCAGGCAAGAATACTGGCATGGATTGCCATGCCCTCCTCCAGGGGATCTTTGTGACACAGAGATCAAACCCATGTCTCTTATGTCTCCTGCATTGGCAGGCATGTTCTTTACCTCTATCGCCACCTGGGAAGCCCCTGTGGGCTTGTTTAAAATGCAGAATCTTAGGCCCCACTCTAGATCTACTGAATTAGAACCTGCATTTTAGCTTAATTCCCAGGTGATTAATTGTGCATTAAAATTTGAGAAGCACTTTCCCAGGATGTTGGTTTGTCTTAACAGAACAATTACATTGAGGACTTCGAGCAGAGGATCTTAAATCTGAATAAATTCCCTTCTGAAAACAATGATAAACTTTTGGAAAATGACTTTAACACCTTGGAGAGCAACCACAAACAGGAGATACTGGAGCAATTAGACTCTTAAATGAAGAGAACCACTCAGAACAAGAACTGCTTTTATACAACTTTACTCTGAGGCTACTCTAAAACTACTCAGTTAGTACAGTGTGGTTAAAAGTCAGTGAGAAAATCAAAATCCTATTGACCTGAGGAGTTCAGAGGTGCCAACATGCCTGGAAAGAAAATAAAATTCCACGAAGTTGGGAATCAAAGAAAGCGAACTCCAAATTTTGACATAAACCATACTCAAATCTTTGGCTGATTTCTATACATTACTCACAGGGATTGAATTCTCTAAGTAGCCAAAGGAAAACAAATGTGAAAAAAATGGAGGAATTTGATATTAGCTGCAGCGACAGAATCCATTAATATTTCATACTTTTTTGTTAATTTCTCATCTTTACTATTGTCCTCCTACTTTACTCTGTTTTTCTAGCCTTGGAAAGTGAAAACATAGGTCATTGATTCTCTACCTTTCTCTTTCCTAATATAATCATGAAAGATTATACATTTTCCTGTAAGAACTCCTTTATTAGCATCCCACATGTTTTGGTATGTTGTAATTTCCTTACCATTCAGTTTGGACTGTTTTTCTAATTTTCCTGTGATTTCTTCTTTGACCCATAGATTATTTAGAAGTGTATCTTTCAATTTCTGGTGGGATTATCTTAGATAGACTCTTAATCTGTTTATTTCAAATTTACCATCATTGTGGCAGTAGAAGGTACTTCGTATGATATGGGCTGATTTAAATTTATAGAGAGGCTGGTGTCATGACCCAGGATATGACCTATCTTGATAGATATACCGTGTGCACTTAAACAGATTGTGTTTTCTGAAGTTGTTGATTATACTACTGTATAAAAATAAATTCAATAAAAATAGTTGAGAGCATTTCTTTTATGTATTTACTGATATTTGTCTAGTAGTCTATCCAGCAATGAGAGAAGAGTGTTAAAATCTCCATTTATGATTGTGGAATTAGCTAGTCTTTAATTCTGTCAGTTTTTGACTAAAACAGTTTGAAGTTATGATTCAGGTCCTATCTCTATTTCTTATCGTTGTGTCTCCCTGATGAAACAGTTCCTTAATAATTATTCTTTTCTATCTCTGGTAATATTCTTTATCTTAAAATCCATTTTATTTTACGTAAGTAGGATTATCCAGATTTCTTATAATTGCTGTTTGTTTAATGAAGTAAAAATGTTAGTCACTCTGTCATGTCTGACTCTTTGCGACCCTATGGACTTTAGCCTGCCAAGCTCCTCTGTCCACGGGATTCTTCAGGCAAGAATACTGGAGTTGGGTAGCCACGCCCACCTCCGGGGGATCTTCCTGACCCAGGAATTGAGCCCGCTTCTCCTGCATTGCAGGTAGATTCTTTACTGTCTGAGACATTAGGATATACATTGGTGGCACTAGTGGTAAAGACGGAGAAGGCAATGGCACCCCACTCCAGTACTCTTGCCAGGAAAATCCCATGGATGGAGGAGCCTAGTAGGCTGCAGTCCATGGGGTCGCTAAGAGTCAGACACGACAGAGCGACTTCCCTTTCATTTTTCGCTTTCATGCATTGGAGAAGGAAATGGCAACCCACTCCAGTGTTCTTGCCTGGAGAATCCCAGGGACGGGGGAGCCTGGTGGGCTGCCGTCTATGGGGTGGCGCAGAGTCGGACACGACTAAAGCGACTTAGCAGCAGCAGTGGTAAAGAACCAGCCTGTCAATGTAGGAGACATAAAAGACAAGAGTTTGATCCCTGGGTTGGGAAAACCCCCTGGAGGAGGGCATGGCAACCTACTCCAGTATTCTTGCCTGGAGAATCCCATGGACAGAGAAGCCTGGCAGGCTACAGTCCATGGGGTTGCAAAGAGTCGCCATGATTGAAATGACTTAACACACACACATGCTTGGATTTAGCTCTATTTTATTATTTATTCCTGTTCATCTCCTCTTTTTTCCTCCATCTTTTTGGATTATTTGAATATATTTAAATTCATTTAAATGATCTGTTGACTTTTTAAGCTATGCTTGTGAATATCTTCTGGCAGTTGCTCTGTGGATTAAATGTATATCCCTAATTTTTATAGGCTACTTTTTGTGTGGGTAGTCTATAGGTCTATTTACCCAATCAGCCAACCCTCTCTATCTGTCATACACACATTATGAAGTACACAACAAAGCATAACTTTTGCTTTAAATAATTATATATATATATATTTAAACAAATTAAGAGAAAAGGACATCTTTTGTGTTTATTTTTATTTGCCATTTCCAATATTCTTTATTCCTTCTTGAATATCTGAATCCTGTATGGAATTATTTTTATTCAGCTTGAACAATTTCACTAAGCATTTTTTGGTAATAAATGTTTGACAAATTCCCTTATTTTTCTGTATTTGAAATTGCAGTACATTGATTTTTCTCCCCAGAATCTTGAGAATGTAATCCCATTGTCTCTCACCTCTATAGTTTCTGATAAGAAGACAACAGTTACGTAAATTGGTCTCATTCTGAATAAAATGTGCCATATTCCCCTGCTGTTTTCAAGATGTTCTCTTTATCTTTGGTATCAACAGATTAACTGTGTGTGTAAGTATGGTTTTATTCATCTTTAGGTGGCTTGAAGCTTTGTAAGGCTCTTAAAACTATATGTTTATATTTTTTACCAGACTGGGAAAATTTGGCATTATTCTCAAATATTTTTCCTGCCTTGTTCTCTTTCCTCTCACATTGTAATCTTCTTATTTTGATTTTTATCTATTTTTAACTTCACTGACTTTTTTCTTTTAATTTGCACTCTTTTCTAAGTCTATTCAGTGACTTTTTCATTCAAAACCTATATTTTTCAGTTCTAGAATTTTCCATTTTTCATATATATATTTTTAAAATTTCTCAGTTAGGAGTCTCCCTTTTTTTAAACTAGGACCATATTTTACTATATCTCATTGAGTATAGTTATGAGAGCTACCTTGAAGTTCTTGACAACTAACTCTATTTTTCAGTACTTTCAATATTGGCCTCTATCGATAGTTTTTTCCTTCCTAAAATGGGTTGCATTTTGTTGTTTTGTTGTGTTTCAAGTAATTTTAGATTATATCCTGGACATTGTGAATGTTGTGTTATGGGGGCTGGAATTCAGTTATGTAGCTGAGAAAAATATATACATTTTTGTTTTAACAGACAGTTACTTGGTTGGACTCAAACAGATAACTCTAATTCTGGAGTGAAAACTCAAATCTCAGTTAAGTTTTAAAATTTGTTCCATTAGCTGGTTTGCTTATACCTTCCTTTTTGTCCTGCATGTTTGCAGTTTGGCACTCAAGTAGAGATTTGTGCAGAGTTTGTATACAGAATTTGATTCCATGGCTCTATATTTTTTGTGATTCCTGCTTCCCACACACATCACATGTTCCAGAAGCTGGACTGCCCCAACTTCTGTCCTCTCTTTTTTCAGTCATCAAATATAACATTGTGGCTTAACATTCTATAACTGCTATCCATAGGAGTGCAAGTACTAACTGCTTTGAGGCTAAAAGTCAAAATGAAGGTAACTAACCCTGTGGTGATCTCTTCTGCTAAGTTTTATTTGTTTATTGAGTCAGAATTGACTTAAAAATTATATTAATTTCAGGTGAACCACATACTGATTCAGTATTTTTATACATTATGAAATGATCATTATAGTAAGTCTAGTTAGCATCTGTTACCATACGGAGTTGTTACATGATTGTTGACTATATTCCCTAATTCTGTACATTACATCCCCATGAATTTATTTTATAAGTGGAAGTCTGTATAGCTTAATTCCCTTCCCTTGCCGTCTGTGGGATCACACAGAGTCGGACACGACTGAAGTGACATAGCAGCATATCAGCCTATCCCACCTCTCTCATCCTTGGCAACCAACAGATTATTCTCTGTATCTATGAGTTTGTTTTTATTTTGTTATGGAGACTGTTCATTTATTTTGTCTTTTTAGGTTCTACATGTAAGTGAACTCATAAGGAATTTGTCTTTCTCTATCTAACTTACTTCATGTAGCATAACACTGTCTGGATCTACCCATGTTGTCACAAATGGCAAGATTTAATTCATTTTTATGACTGAGTCATTGTCGATTGTTTAGAGATATCATATCTTCTTTATCCACTCATCCATTGATGGACACTATGTGGCTTCTGTATCTTCAGTATTATAAATAATGTGCAGTGAACAATGGAAAGCCCTGGGTGCATGTATCTTTTTGAATTAGTGTCTTTGGTTTCTTCAGATAAATGGAAGTAGAAATGTTGGATCATATGATTGTTCTATTTTTCATTTTTTGAGAATCCTCCATATTGTTTTCTGTAGTGGCTTTACCATTTCATATTACTACCAACTGTACATAAGGGTCCCCTTTTGCCCACATCCTTTCCAACACTTCTTATTTCCTGTATTTTTGAACATAGTCATTCTGACATGTGTAACGTGATATTTCATTGTGGATTTGAATTGCAGTTCTCTGATGATGAATGAAGTTGAACATCCTTTCATGCACCTGGTCACCTGTGTGCCTTCTTTGGAAAAGTGTTTATTCAGGTACTCTGATTTTTCTGTATAAAATTATTAGTTTTTTTATATTCAGTTGTGTGAGTTCTGTATATGTTTTGGATATTAATTCCTTGTTGAACATGTGATTTACAAGTATATTCTCCCATTCAGTATCCTGTCCTATTGTTTTGTTGGTGGTTTCCTTCACTGTGCAAAAACCTTTTTAGTTTGATGTAGTCCTACTTTGCTAATGGTTGCTTTTGCTGCTCTGAAGAGACAGTATCAGAGAAACAAAACCAAAAATTGCTGAGACCAACATCAAAGAGTGTATTGCCTTTATTTTCTTCTATGAGAATTATGGCTTCAGGTCTTACATCTAAGTCTTCAATCCACTTTGAGTTTATTTGTATAGTGTGTAATAGGGTGATCTAGTTCATTCTTTTGCATGCAGCTGTACAGTTTTCCCATTCATTGAAGAGACTCTTTTCTCCATTGTATATTCCTGTTTCCTTTGTCATAGAATAATTGCCCAGATAAGCATGGTTTTATTTCTGGGCTCTCTTTTCTGTTCCATTGATCTGTTTTTGTGCCACTACCACACTGTTTTGGTTACTATAGCTTTTTAGTATGATATAATAAGAGACAGTGATACCTCCAACTGTGTTTTACTTTCTCAAGATTGTTATTGCCATTTGGGGTTCTTTTGGGTTCCATACAAATTTTAGGATTCTTAATTCTAGTTCTATTTAAAAAACTCCATGGTGATTTTGATGAAGATTGGATCATGTCTATAGATTACTTTTCGTAGTATGGACATTTTATTAATATAAATTTTTCCAATTCATGAACATGGAATATCTTTCCATTTATTTGTGTCTTGTTCAATTTCTGTCATCAGTCTTAAAGTTTAGAGAGTGTAGGTCTTTCATCTCCTGGGTTAACTTCATTCCTTGGTGTTTTATTCTTTTTGATGCACTTATAAATGGGATTGACATCTCAATTTCTTTTTCTGATTATTTGATATTATTACATAGAAATATAATAGATTTCTGTATATTGAAAACTGAATAAATTCATTTACTAGTACTCATAGTTTTTTGGTGGAGTTGTTAATGTTTTCTATAATTAGTATCATATCTGCAAATAGTGATAATTTTATTTATTACTTTCCAATTTGAATAACTTTTATCTCCTTTTCTTATATTATTGCTATGCCTAAGATTTCCAAGGGGCTTCCCTGATAGCTCAGTTGGTAAAGAATCTGCCTGCAATGCAGGAGACCCTGGTTCGATTCTTAGGTTGGGAAGATTTCCAATACTATGTTGAATAAAAGTGGAAAGAACAGGCATCCTTGTCTTATTCCTGATCTTAGAGGAAAAGCTTTCAGCATTTTCACATTGAATATGACGTTAGCTGTGGGTGTGTCATATATAGCCTTTATTATGTTCAGACATATTCTCTTTATACTCACTTTTTTGAGAGTTTTTCTTGTAAATGGATGTTCAGTTTGTCAAATTTTCTTTTGTTTTTTGGTAATGTCTTTTTCTGGTATGGCTATCAGGTTGATGTTAGCCTCATAGAATGAGTTCAGAAGTGTCCTTTCATTTTCGATTTTGTGGAATAATTTGAGAATAATAGGTATTAACTGTTCTTTAAATATTTGCCCTTGACTACCAATGATCATCTACCTGCAACCCAGACGAGTGATCTTGCCTGATCGGGGTAGACAAACTTTGGTGCAGACAACCAAACAAATTCTCCCCAACATCAGTTCAGTTCAGTTCAGTTGCTCAGTCATATCTGACTCTTCGTGACCCTAGGGCTGCAGCATCCCAGGTCTCCCTGTCCATCAGCAACTCCTGGAGTTTACTCATACTCATGTCCATTGAGTCGGTGATACCATCCAACCATCTCATCCTCTGTCGTCCTCTTCTCCTCCCACCTTCAATCTTTCCCAGCATCAGGGTCTTTTCCAATGAGTCAGTTCTTCGCATCAGGTGGCCAAAGTATTGGAATTTCAGCTTCAACATCAGTCCTTCCAATGAATATTCAGGACTGATTACCTTTAGGATGGACTGGTTGGATCTCCTCGCAATCCAAGGGACTCTCAGGGGTCTTCTCCAACACCACAGTTCAAAAGCATCAATTCTGCAGCACTCAGCTTTCTTCACAGTCCAACTCTCACATCCATACATGACTACTGGAAAAACCAAAGCTTTGACTAGACAGACCTTTGTTGGCCAAGTAATGTCTCTGCTTTTTAATATGCTGTCTAGGTTGGTGATAACTTTCCTTCCAAGGAGTAAGTGTCTTAATTTCATGGCTGCAGTCACCATCTGCAGTGATTTTGGAGCCCCCCCAAAACAAAGCCTGTCAGTGTTTCTACTGTTTCCCCGTCTACTTGCCCGGAAGTGATGGGACCAGATGCCATGATCTTTGTTTTCTGGATGTTGAGTTTTAAACCAACATTTTCCTTCTCTTCTTTCACCTTCATCACGAGGCTCTTTAGCTCTTCTTCACTTTCTGCCATAAGGGTGGTGTCATATGCATATTTGAGGTTACTGATAATTCTCCTGGTAATCTTGATTCCAATTTGTGCTTCATCCAGCCCAGGGTTTCAAATGATATAGTCTGCATATAAGTTAAATAAGCAGGGTGACAATATGCAGCCTTGACATACTCCTTTCCCTATTTGGAACCAGTCTGTTGTTCCATGTCCAGTTCTAACTGTTGCTTCCTGGCCTGCATACAGATTTCTCAAGAGGAAGGACAGGTGGTCTGGTATTCCCATCTCTTGAAGAATTTTCCACAGTTTGTTGTGATCCACACAGTCAAAGGCTTTGGCATAGTCAATAAGGCAGAAATAGATGTTTTTCTGGAACTCTCTTGCTTTTTCGATGAACCAATGGATGTTGGCAGTTTGAATTCTGGTTCCTCTGCCTTTTCTAAATCCAGCTTCAACATCTGAAAGTGCACCACTCACGTAGTATTGAAGCCTGGCTTGGAGAATTTTGAGCATTACTTTACTAGCGTGTGAGATAAATGCAATTGTGCAGTAGTTTGAGCATTCTTTGGTACTGCCTTTGCTTGGGATTGGAATGAAAACTGACCTTTTCCATTCCTGTGGCCACTGCTAGGTTTTTCAAATTTGCTGGCATATTGAGTGCAGCACTTTCACAGCATTATCACTTAGGATTTGAAATAGCTCAACCGGAATTCCATCACTTCCACTAGCTTTGTTCATAATGATGCTTCCAAAGGCCCACTTGACTTCACCTTCCAGGATATCTGGATCTAGGTCAGCAATCACACCATCAGCAAACAGAATTATGTCAGTAAATATGAAATATATTTTGCTTCTTTTAATCTCTACAAAATATAGTTATCTAAAATATATAAACTAAACTATCATAGTATTGTAGGAAATATAAAAGTAAATGATAGATGAATCAGAACAAAGGCCCAGGAAAGTATAATAAAAGTATACAGTTGTATATTTTGTGCAAAGATATGCATTATTGCTTAAAATTAGACTGCAACAAATAAAATCAGCCCTAAGACCACCACTCAGTTTTAAAAAGCAACAAAGAGGTACAGCTATCATTCCAACAAACAAGATAAAATATAATCATAAAATATCCAATTAATCCTTAAAAAGGTAACTAGATAATAGAAAAAGGAGACAAAAATCTAATGGAATGGATGTAAAACAATCTATAGACTTAATTTAAACATATTCATAACCACATTAAATGTAAATGTTCTAAATATTCTAACTTTACAATAGATTTTAAGTGTAGATAAAAGTCAAGATCCATGTACAAATCCAATACAGTAATTCCACCCTCAATATATAGTCACATAGATTAAAAGGAAAAGGAAAAATGATATTACATGCTAAAATTAATGAAAGAAGCTAGAGTGGCTATATTAATATCAGAAAATTCTTTTTCAGACCAAAGAATATTGCTAGAAATAGAGGGTTATTTCAGAATGATTAAAGGGGTCAATTTATCAAGTGGACATAATAATCCTAAATGATCATACTTTTAAATAACTGAACTTAAAAATAGATTAAGCAAAAACTGGTAGAACTGAAATGATAGACAAATCCATGATCATATTTAGATGTTTTAACACTCCTTTCTCAATAATTGATAGATTAAGTAGTCAGAAAATCAGTAAAGATAAAAAAGAGTTGAAAAATACTATCGACCAATCTTTTGCAACTGATATTATAAAAACATTGACCCAATAACAGCACAATACATATTTTTCTCAAGTGCATGTTGAAAATGTTAAAGATAGGACATATTCTGGATCATTAAACAAATATCAATAAATTTATAGACATTCAATAGTATGAGTTATGTTCTCTGAAAGCAATGAAATTAAATTAGAAATCAAGAACAGAAAAATATCTAGAAAGTTCCAAATGTTTGGAAACTAAATAACACATTTCCAAATATCTGTGTCCTAACTTCATAACGGAAGTTAAAACTGAATGAAAGTATTGAACTAACTTATTGAAGTATAGAAGTGTGGAAGTATTGAGCTAAATGAAAACGAAAACACAAAATAAGAAATTTGTGGTGCACAAATTAAGAAATGTAGTGCATTTAAAGCAGTGCTTAGGGAGAAATTTTTACCATTTAAGTTTTGGTGGTTTTAAAAATATGCTCATAATTTCTTTCAGGCAACACTTTTAAAGAGATAGAGCTTAATTACTCTCCCTTTCAGTGTGGGATACATTTAGTCTCTTGCTTACAATTATTAGAATAAGACAAAAGTAACAGTATGCTATTTCTGAAAACAGGTTATAAGACTCAGTTATAAGACTCAGTTGGATGACTTCTATATAAGGAATTATTAATACTAGAGACAGCTATTTCAGGACATTCAGACAACCTATAGAATGGCTTATGCAGCAGGAAACAGGTCTTTTGCTGGCAGCCAGAGAGGAACCAAAGTCTGCCAGCAAACATATGCTTGAGCTTGGAAGTACATGATCTTCTAGACATGCTATCAGATGATACTGCAACCCTGGCCAACAGCTTGATTGTAAACTCATGGAAGATCTTAGTCAGAACTCTCTGGCTAAGCCACACTCAGATCTCTGGTCCACTGAAAGTGTGAGATAAGAAATGTTTGTTTTTTTTAAAAACCTCTAAATTTGGGAGTAATTTATTATGCAACAATATGTGAATAGTAGAGACTTTTGGTGCTGAGAATGGAGTGTTGTCATAATAAAAAACCTAAAATGTTGGTGTGTCTTTGATACCAGGCAGCTGTCTTTTCTGAGTCTATTATGGAAAACCTAAATGTCTTTAAGACACTATTAACAGAAGTCTCATTGTCTTAGATAAGCCTGCTGCTGAGGACATTCAGGAACGTGACCTAAATGTTATTGAAAACGGGAAGAAGGGGGATCCTTCTTATATAGTGGTAGAAAGTTCAACATGGACACCATCCATCATGTTGAAAGTAGGAAATATACTTGATGAACTGGATGATCTGGCTAAGGATATTTCCAGCCAAAGTTTTGAATGTGCTGCTTGTTTGTTTCCTTGATTGTTAACATAAAATTCAAGAGAAGAGAGGTATATTAACAAAGTGCTTTTAAACATGAAGAAGCTGGAACTTGATGGTTTTGAAAATTCTGTCTCTATAGACAACAAATGCTAAAATTAAGCAATGAGTAAAAAAATGAAACCTAGTGCACTTAAGTTTAAGCCAAGAGAATGACTGTAAAATCTTTTGTTAAGATCTCAGGAAGATCAACAGTGATGTATCAGGATGATGTTCAGTGAAACAAAATGTTCTCTAAATAGAACAAAGTTGTGCCTCATAATCTTCTCTATAGGGCTGTTAGGAAGCTTCAGAGTGTCTCCCTTCAGCATTTTTATGAGAAACTCAAAATACAGAAATAGAAAAGGGCATATGTTAACAAAATTTATGTGTGAACTTTTTTCTAATGGAATAGGCTCAGTAAGTCAGAGAAGATCCACAGGGATTTTAGAAGCATTGTAGATACAGAAACATTACCAGTTGACTAAAAGATCAGAGGCTGTATAAAGGGACCTTAAATGAAAAGAGAACTTGGGACCTCTCAAATTCTATTCGCAGATAGGAGGCTGAGAAACTACGGAACTACAAACAATCACTGCTTTTTGTGATGAAGGAAAGATGACTGAGCAGGCAGAACCAACAGCCTAGAGGGCAGAACTGAGAGCCAAAGTAAATTATTCCCAGGCTTTGAGACCTACCAGGAATTTTCAATACTTGCCTGGCTATATTTCAGAATTGCTGTAGCCTTTTTTGTGCTAATGATTTCACCTGTTATGTTTTCTTTCTTAATGATTTTCTTCAATTTTAGGGATATTTTTAGACATTGTTTTTTTCAAATAATATCTCTGCCTCTTCTTTCTCTCATCTCCTCTGGGACATTTGTTAAGCATTTGTTAGTACTACTTGGTGGTGCATCACAGTTTTTGAATCATCTTGTATGATCTTCAGAGAATAATGTTTCTCTTACAAAATTCCTTTCTCTTTGTTAATAGTCTCTCTATGAATGATGAGAATTGTTGTATTTAATTGGTTAGACATACTTGTCCTATTTTTTGAATGCACATATGCTAGTTGATTAGGTCTATGTCTAATAAATTTAACATCTGGGTCCTCTCAGGCATAGTTTCTATTGAATTAATTTATTCCTGGGTATGGTTAGTACTTTCACGTTTTTTTAATTTTTTGTTAACAAATGAGTATTTGGAATAGTATAATATGTTAACTCTAGAAATTTCTTTCTCTCCATTAGATTTGGTGTTGTTGCTATTTATTTGTTTAATGACTTTTCTGAACTAATTCTATAAAGTCTGTATTCTTAATAGTGTGCTGCCACTGAAACCTCTGATTGATAAAATTACTAATCTTCTAACGATTGGTCAGAGATTTATTTAAATGCCTTCAACAGATAAATCTTTCATCCTTTACAAAGGGTCTCTGTATGTGGGTAAATACATGCCTTCAGTACACAGGCTGGTCACAACTCTGCCTTATCCTTCATTTCCTATTTGGATAGTATGTATATTTCAGCCACATCTGAGAAGTTGAGGGTGCTCCCAGGTCTTCCTTGGGCATATGTACAACCTTGAAAATGCACAGCATGCAGACTTTTATAGCTATAGAAATATATTAAAGATTTCCAGAGTTTCCTATGGACATTTTGTTCCTCAAATATTACTTTTAACATTTGTTGTTGTTGTTGTTAGGCTCTTATTTGCCTCAGTGGTATTGCAGACCTGAGAAACTGCAAAGGTAAACAATTGCCATTGGTTTTTTTCCAACAAAGGGCACAGAAGTAGAGATTCTGTAATGCAGTAAGCTCTGAGTTAGGTTAAATTATGACAGTGCACTGTAAATCAGACTTTTCTAGATGTATAAATCTAATAGTAACAATAGTATGGAAAAGGGATGTTCTAAAGAACCGAAGTCCTTATCTGCTCTTTGTGGTTTTTCTAAGACTCCCGGTTTTCACTGCTGTTGTGGTGGTGAAGTTATTTGGTTTCAAGACTACCATGAAGTCTTTAAATTAGATTGATAATGAATATCTTTGGAGAGAGGAATGGGAATAGACCAAGCATAAAAAGTCAAAAACTCTGCTTTTGTTACCAAGGTACAGCAGTTTTGTTTTGTTTGGCTTTTAAACAAATACTCCTCTCATTGTCACAAACCTGCGAATAATTTTCAGAGTCCTGAGAAAGTTGATTTTGACTTTTTTTTCTAGAATTTTCAATGATTTTATGGAGGAAGATTCACAGAGTTTCACAATGCATCTTTGGGGAAGCCCTATTCTTCCATTCCTCTAGTACTCTTGCCTGGAAAATCCCATGGATGGAGGAGCCTGGTAGGCTACAGTCCACGGGGTTGCTGCAAGTCAGACACGACTGAGAGACTTCACTTTCACCTTTTCCTTTCATGCACTGGAGAAGGAAACGGCAACCCACTCCAGTATTCTTGCCTGGAGAATCCCAGGGACGGTGGAGCCTGGTGGGCTGCCATCTATGGGGTCGCACAGAGTCGGACACGACTGAAGCGACTTAGCAGCAGCATTCTTCCATTCAAATTTTTAAAATAGGAATTGAAACATCTATTCTAAACTTCATTTGGAAATGCAAAAGTCATTGAGCAGCCAAAAAAATTCTGAGGAATATAAAACTTAAAGCAATAGTAATGGAGGCTATCTGGTATTGGTATCAAAATAAACAGATAAATGAAACAGATGAAGAGTTAAGGAAGAAGCTCGCATATATGTGGACAACTGTTTTTGTTTTTTACAAAGTTGCAAAGCCAGTTAGTGGAGAAAGGATAGTATTTCAACATTGGTTATTTGTGTAGGTAAACCAAAAACCAAAGAGATCTTTGATGAATACCTCACCCTGTATTAGAAAAGCTAACCCCAAAAATATTTTGGACCTAAATGTAAAACGTAAAACTAGGAAACTTAGAAGAATACATAGGAAAACTTTTGTGATGTGTGTTTAGGGAAAGATTTCTTGGCTATGACCTCAAAAGCATAATCCATAAAAGAAGAGATTGGAAAATTTAACTTCAGACAAATTAGAAACTTTCTTTTTGAAGCATAATATTAATATTAAAATAATGAAAAAGTAAGCCACAGCCTGTAAGAAAATATTTGCAGCTATATGGCACCCCACTCCAGTGCTCTTGCCTGGAGAATCCCATGGACAGAGGAGCCTGGTGGGCTGCAGTCCATGGGGTCTCTGAGAGTCAGACACGACTGAGCGACTTCATTTTCGCTTTTCCCTTTCATGCATTGGAGAAGGAAATGGCAACCCACTCCACTATTCTTGCCTGTAGAATCCCAGGGACGGCGGAGCCTGGTGGGCTGCCGTCTATGGGGTCGCACAGAGTCGGACACGACTGAAGCGACTTAGCAGCAGCAGCAGCATATATACTATGAAGTATTTATATGCATAATATATAAAGAACTTTTAAGACTAAATAACAGAATGAAAAACAACTCAGTTAAAGTTTTATTTAAACAGATATTTCATTATTAAATAAATGAAAGCAAAAAGTATAATGTAATAATATATTATTATAATTGCTAAAAAAAAAAGAGACTATATCATATATCGGGAAGTATATGGAGAAAATGGAACCCTCATACACTGTTGGTTAGAGTGTGGAAGATTATAACCACTTTAGAAAGCAGTTTGGCAGTTTTGTTTTTTTTTTCTCGATCAGTGTACAACTACCATATGATCTAGCCCTTTGCTCCAGATATTTATCCAAGAGGAATGACAGAATATGTCCACAGTTGGACTTGTACATGAATATCCATAACATTTTTATCAACAATTACCTGAAACTAGAAACGATTGTTTCTATCAACAGATGAATGGATATAATATAACACTATCCAGCAATAAAAAGAAGGGAATTATTGATACATGATCCAAAAGGAAAGGATCTCAGAACACTTGCATTTAACAGAAGAAGCTAGACAAAAAAATAAAAAGTTTATATATTATATGGTCTTATGAATGTTAAATTCTATAAAATGCAAACTAATCTATATTGATGGAAAGCAGATCCATGCTTATATAGGACAGTGTACAGGGAGAGTGGATGAAAAAGACAAGAGGATAAATTACAAAAGACATGAGAAAAATGTAGGGAGTGATGTATGGTTTCATTATCTTATCTACAGTAATAGTTTCATTGGAGTACATAAGTCAAAACATCATTTTGTACCCTAAATGTGTACAATATGTTACATGTCAATTATATCTCCAATAAAGTTGTTACAAATAATTTCAGCCATTTTGATGAATGAAGTGTATGTTTTTTTAGGTTAGTGATAAAACAATATCCTTGGATTAAGAAAAAAGTATACAGTATCATTAGTCACCATAAAGATGAAATTAAAACCACGTTATAGGAAGATAACCCCCAAACTCCTGGAATTGCAGCATTTTAATCTCCACAGACACACCCCCTGGTGAAACTGGGGGGAAATTATGGTGAAAATATAAGTGGCAAAATTGTGTTTGTGTTTTTTTTAATGAAACAATTTAAAGTTTCTGGAAATCATCCTAAGGGTACAGAACAAATGACTAAATATTTTTTCAAAAAAATTGATTTTAAGGTTTGTTAAACATCACTCAATTTTGATCATTTTAGAGAAGAAGCTGTATTTGCACCTTAAAGATATTGGCAATCCATCACCATATATACTTCACTCTATGTCCAGTTTATGAAGAGAAGATTTGTTCTTGAGGAAAACTGCAATTCAGACATGCTGCTTGCTACCTGGTAACAGGGTGTGAATAAAACAGGTAAGATTTTAAAAAGTCAAATTACCTGAAATTATCAAACAGGCATCAACAAGATACTTTCATTTTCCAGGGCTTTGTGGTAAGGGATCAGTTTTTTTTCATTTGCACCTAGAATTTGATATCAGTGTTTATCTAAATTTTTTTTCAAAAAGAGCTACACTTTCCAGGGTCATAGATTTTCATGCTTGTAACATTTAGATTTTCTGTATATGAGGCAGCAATCAATCCAAGTTAGAGAGAGTGAACTGCACAGGATGGTGACTATAGGAAGGAGTTGAAGAGTTGGTGGGAAATCTGACCTTTTATACGATAGCCTGCTATTCTCTTTTTTATTACAAAGTTTCAGTCATGAGAATTTATAATTTTCTTGCTATTTATTAATAATTTAAATATATTATTTACTTTGTAATAATATAAAGAAATGAAAAGACTTGAATTAGATTTGTTTAACACCACTATATGTTACTTGTGTTTCATAAACTTTGGAGACTATTTTCTTTAGACAGTACCCATTTAAAAATTAACTAATTCAGTCTTAGAAATGCAGAGACATAAAGTTTTAAGTAGGTGTTTTCTAGTTGAGTTGGCTCAGATACCTGAGTTTGTGGCATTAATATCTTTCCAGACTGTGAGTTGACTGACAGAAGTGTTTGTAAGTGAATCAAGTACACAGATAAAGATTAACCATTGCAAATCTCATATGCCCACCTGGAGATAATTTAACTTTAAATCACAATGTATTTTTTCTCTCCTTATACCATGGGACATTGAAACTAACATACTTCTTTCATTCTTGGCAGACAGAAGGGTATCTTTTTTTCATGTAACACAGGTATACATTTCACTCATGTCCTTGAGTAGATATGAAATAACATAATATTTCAGTGTGGTATTGTGCAAAGAGGGTTGAATTTGGGATTAAATAGTCTCTAAAAAGAAAGAGTATAGCTCGCAAAAAAGCTGAGCTTGACTCTTGGCTGTCTTACTTGTGAAATGTGAGCTTGGGCAAGTTACTTAGTATTTTATGCCCATTTACTATCTGTGAAATGGTGAAACAAGTTATTTTGAAGAATAAATTATATGGATGCATATGAAAAAGTGATCACCATATATGTTTAAATAATGTTTGCTAATATTATATTCCTTTTTTAAGAAATATGTTCAACTTTTTAGCACTATTACCTCAGTAAATTTCATTAACATATCAGACATTCAGTTTACATATATATAAAGTTGAGGTAGCATTGTTAAACCATTGTGAGAAGTTTTAATTAAATAACATTTTTATCATATTTGATAAATGAAAAACACAGCAGCTATGTTAACTCTAGAGATGTCTTGATGCAGAGTCTCAGTTGGAAAAATGATGTTTGCAATAAGAGATATTTACCAAGCTCTTATTTATGTTCTTTGTACCATTGTAAATACTTTATATACTTTAATTTATGTAATCCTTGCAACAAACCTATACATTTGTTGAATTTGAAATTTGTTGATCTATAATGTAGATAGGCTTCCCCAGTGGCTCAGTGGTAAAGAATGCAGGAGATGCAGGAAACAGAGGTTTAATCCCTGGGTCAGGAAGATCTTCTGGAGGAGGAAATGGCAACCCACTCCAATATTCTTGCCTGAAAAGTCCCATGGACAGAGGAGCCTGGTGAGCTGCAGTCCATGGGGTCAAAAAGAGTCAGACATGACTGAAGCCACTGAGCATGAGCACTCAATAATGTAGATATGACTATTATTATAATTGTGCATATTAAGAAAACTAAGTCACAGATATATCAAACTAGTAAGAGTGTGAACCAAGAGGGTATATGAGGGGATATATTTGAGCTTCGGTATTCCATCTGAACGTAGGACTAGCTTCCAATAATATGTGCGTGGCGGAGGGAGTTGACTTCAACTTTAAAGGGCAGGAAAAAGGAAGAAAGAGAAGACAAAAGGTACAGTGTGAATAAAATTAATAGAATAGTAAAAATGACCAAATCTTAATGAGAAAAATGCCAACCCAGAATATTTATTATATGTTTATTTTCCTCCAAATTCATACTGCAGATAAGCGTAATAAAATTTACTACTATTTTCTATCTAGCTGAAAAGAAAAGATGAAAACATGAAATGATTAGAAACAGTATAAAATCATATATTTCAGTGCAGTCACTCAGTCGTGTCTGATTCTTTGCTACCCCATGGACTGCAGCACGCCACGCTTCCCTGTCCATCACCAACTCCTTGAGCTTCCTCAAATTCATGTTCATCGAGTCAGTGGTGGCATCCAACCATCTCATCCTCTGTCGTCCCCTTTTCCTTCTGCCTTCAATTTTTCCCAGCATCAGGATCTTTTCCAAGTACTAGATATAACTGTGTGTATGTGTGAGAGTGAAACAAGTAAAATATTTTCCTTTATTCTTTATATTTTTTCAAAATTTCACTCATGAAGATTGAAAAGGAATGTTGCTATTGTATAAAAAGCTCCAAGAAAAACACGGTTTAAAACACTGTTTCTAACTAAAACTGAAAGAAAGTGAAGTCACTCAGTCGTGTCCGACTCTTTGTGACCCCATGGACTGTAGCCTGTCAGGCTCCTCCATCCGTAGGATTTTCCAGGCAAGAATACTGGAGTGGGTTGCCATTTCCTTCTCCAGGGGATCTTCCTGACCCAGGGACCGAACCTGGGTCTCCCGCACTGCAGGCAGACTCTTTACCATCTGAGTCACCAGGGCTGCTGCTGCTGTTAAGTCGCTTCAGTCGTGTCCGACTCTTTGCGACCCCACAGACGGTAACCCACCAGGCTCCCCCGTCTCTGGAATTCTCCAGGCAAGAACACTGGAGTGGGTTGCCATTTCCTTCTCCAATGCATGAAAGTGAAAAATGAAAGTGAAGTCGCTCAGTCGTGTCCGACTCTTTGCAACCTCATGGACTGCAGGCTACCAGGCTCCTCCATCCATGGGATTTTCCAGGAAAGAGTACTGGAGTGGGTTGCCATTGCCTTCTCCGAGCCACCAGGGAAGCCCAACTAAAACTGAAGGTACTGGTAATTAATGGAGAGGGTCAAGGTGACCATGTTTCCTCAGACATCCTAAGATTTATCCCAGTGACAGAATGCCCTGAATTGCAGAATAGAGAAGGTGAAAGACTAAAGAAACCCAGTATTTTAATGTCATCTTTAAGGATGAAATAATAATAACAACTGTTTGAAAAAGATGAAAGAGGAGGACAATTGAATCTTTGTATTCTTCCCCCGATGCCATGTCATTTTTTTTAAAGTTCATACTTCAGATATAAAATCAAATGCAAGCCAGTTTAGTCCCTGAGCACATCTGTAGCATTGTTTTCAGTGTGGATTCCACCTACCATCATCTTCAAAATCATCTAGGATGCCTATGTAGGTTCTTTTTTCTAGATGGCCAACAGATTCATGAAAAGGTGCTCAGCATCATGAATCATCAAGGAAATGCAAGTCAAAAGCACAGTGAGTGATCACTTCACAACTGTTAGAATGGCTGTCATCAAAAACATAAGAGGTAACAAGCTTTGGCAAGAATGTGGAGAAAAGGGAACTCTTGTGCACTCTTGGTGGGGATGTAAATAGGTACAGCCACTATAGAAAATAGTATGGAGATTTCTCAAAAACAATAAAAAAATAGAACTAGCATATGATCGAGAAATCTCACTTCTGGGAGCATATCCAAAGGAAATGAAGACATGATTTCAAAGGGATATCTGTACTCTTATGTTCTTTGGAGCATTATTCATAATAGCCAAGATACTGAAACAACCTAAGTGCTCCTCTATAGGTAGATGGATAAAGAAAATATGATTATATATTATTCAGCCATGAGAATGTAGGAAAACCTACCTTTTGGAACAACACGGATGGACCTTGAGGGTTTTATGCTAAGTGAAGTTAAATCAAACATAGAAAGGCAAATACTGTATGATATCATTTACATATGGAATCAAGAAAAATTTGATTCACTCTGGTGGATGAAATGATACACAAGATTGTGGACATTTGGGGTTGGAACATCCATGTGCCTGTAAATGGCAACATTCCCTCAGTTCTCAACCTGCTGGCCCAAGCAGCATCCTAAGCTTCCCTTAGTTTCTTGCTTTTGTGAATACATACTTGCCCTGAATTGCAGAGAGCCTAAATTGATCGAAGTGATGAATCTACTCCTCAAATGATTCTTAGAGTGTGCTTATAACCTCCTATTTATTTTTCTTTGTTCAGTTGCTAAGTGGTGTCCAACTCTTTGCGACCCCATAGACTTCAGCTTGAAGGCTTCCCTGTCCTTCACCATCTCCTGTAGTTTGCTCAAATTCATGTCCATTGAGTCATGATGCCATCCAACCATCCCATCCTCTGTCACCCCCTTCTCTTCCTTCTCTCAATCTTTCCCAGGAACAGGGTCTTTTCCAGTGTGTCAGCTTTTCATCAAGGGCCAAAGTATTGGAGCTTCTGCATCAGTCCTTCCATTAAATACTCAGGGTTGATTTCCTTTAGGATTGACTGGTTTGATCTCCTTGCAGTCTAACGGACTCTGAAGAGCCTTCTCCAGCACCACAGTTTGAAAGCATCATTTCTTCAGTTCTCATCCTTCTTTATGGCCCAATTCTCACATCTGTACATGACTACTAGAAAAGCCATAGATCTGACTATATGGACATTTTGCTGGCAAAGGGACGTTTCCGCTTTTTAATGCACTGTCTAGGTTTGTTATAGCTTTCTGTCCAAGGAGCAAGGGTCTTTTAATTTCGTGGTTGCATTCACTGTCTGTAATATTGGAGCCCAAGAAAATAAAATCTGTCATTGTTTCCAATTTTCCCATCTATTTGCCAGGAAGTGATGGGACTGGATGCCATGATCTAATTTTTTGAATGTTGAGTTTTAAGCCAGTTTTTTTACTCTTCTCTTTCACCCTTATCTGGAGGCTCTTTAGTTCCTCTTTGCTTTCTGTCATTTGAATGGTATCATCTGCATATCTGAGGTTGTTGATATTTTTCCCAGCAATCTTGATTCCAGCTTGAGCTTCATCCAGCCCAGC
This sequence comes from Giraffa tippelskirchi, assembly GCF_054371585.1. Taxonomy (NCBI): domain Eukaryota; kingdom Metazoa; phylum Chordata; class Mammalia; order Artiodactyla; family Giraffidae; genus Giraffa; species Giraffa tippelskirchi. The sequence continues at coordinate 171,652,455 of NC_137276.1, forward strand.
ATTTCACATGATGTACTCTGCACATAAATTAAATAAGCAGGGTGACAATACACAGTCTTGACATACACCTTTCTCAATTTTGAGCCAGTCCATTTTTCCATGTCCAATTCTAACTGTTGCTTCTTGACCTGCATACAGGTTTCTCAGGAGACAGGTAAGGTGGTCTGGTATTCCCATCTCTTAAGAATTTTCCACAGTTTGTTGTGATCCACACAATCCAAGGCTTTAGCATAGTCAGTGAAACAGAAATATATGTGTTTTCTGGGATTCCCTTGCTTTTTCTGTGATCCAACGAATACTGGTAATTTGATCTCTGGTTTTTATGCCTTTTTTTTTAAATCCAGCTTGTACACCTGGAAGTTCTTGGTTCATGCACTGCTGAAGCATAACTTTAAGAATTTTGACCATTACCTTCCCAGCATGAAAATGAGTACAGTTGTATGGTGGTTTAAACATTTTTTAGCATTGCTGTTCTTTGGGATTGGAATGAAAACTGACCTTTTCAGTCCTGTGGCCACTGCTGAGTTTTCCAAATTTGCTGGCATATCGAGTGCACACTTTCACAGCATCATCTTTTAGGATTTGATATAGCTCAACTGGAATTCCATCACCTCCACCAGCTTTGTTTGTAGTGATGTTTCCTAAGGCCCACTTGACTTCAGAATCCAGGATGTCTGGCTGTAGATGTGTGATCACACCACTGTGGTTATCTGGATCACTGAGACCTTTTTTGTTTAGTTCTAGTGTGTATTCTTGCAGCTTGTTGTAAATCCTCTCTAGTTCTGCTAGGTCCTTGTTGTTTCTATCCTTTATTGTGCTCATCTTTGCATGAATTATTCGTTTGGTATCTCTTACTTTCTTGAAGAGATCTCTAGTCTTTCCCATTCTATTGTTTTCCTCTATTTATTTGTGTTGGTCACTTGAGAATGCTTTCTTATTTCTCCTTGCTATTCTCTGGAATTCTGCATTCAGTTGGGTATATCTTTCCCTTTCTCCTTTGCCTTTTGCTTCTCTTCTTTTCTTAGCTATTTGTAAGACCTTGTCTTACAAACAACACAAGAGAAGACTCAACACGTGGACATCACCAGATGGTCAACACCGAAATCAGATTGATTATATCCTTTGCAGCCAAAGATGGAGAAGCTCTATACAGTCAGCAAAAACAAGACCAGGAGCAGACTGTGGCTCAGATCATGAACTGCTTATTGCCAAATTCAGACTTAAATTGAAGAAAGTAGGGAAAACCAATAGTCCATTCAGGTATGACCTAGATCAAATCCCTTATGAGTATACAGTGGAAGTGACAAATAGATTTAAGGGACTAGACCTGATAGACAGAGTGCCTGATGATCTATGGACAGAGGTTCGTGACATTGTACAGGAGACAGGGATCAAGAAAATCCCCATGGAAAAGAAATGCAAAAAAGCAAAATGGCTGTCTGAGGAGGCCTTACAAATAGCTGGGAAGAGAAGAGAAGCGAAAAGCAAAGGAGAAAAGGAAAGATATTCCCATCTGAATGCAGAGTTCCAAAGAATAGCAAGGAGAGATAAGAAAGCCTTCCTCAGCGATCAGTGCAAAGAAATAGAGGAAAAAAACGGATTGGGAAAGACTAGAGATCTCTTCAAGAAAATTAGAGATACCAAAGGAACATTTCATGCAAAGATAGGCTCGATAAAGGACAGAAATGGTATGGACCTAACAGAAGCAGAAGATATTAAGAAGAGGTGTCAAGAATACACAGAAGACTGTACAAAAAAGATCTTCATGACCCAGATAATCACGATGGTGTGAACACTCACCTAGAGCCAGACATCCTGGAATGTGAAGTCAAGTGGGCCTTAGAAAGCATCACTACGAACAAAGCTAGTGGAGGTTATGGAATTCCAGTTGAGCTATTTCAAATCCTCAAAGGTGATGCTGTGAAAGTGCTGCACTCAATATGTCAGCAAATTTGGAAAATTCAGCAGTGGCCACAGGACTGGAAAAGGTCAGTTTTCATTCCAATCCCAAAGAAAGGCAATGCCAAAGAATGCTCAAACTACTGCACAATTGCATTCATCTCACATGCTAGTAAAGTAATGCTCAAAATTCTCCAAGTCAGGCTTCAGCAATACGTGAACTGTGAACTTCCAGATGTTCAAGCTGGTTTTAGAAAAGGCAGAGGAACCAGAGATCAAATTGCCAATATCTGCTGGATCATTGAAAAAGCAAGAGAGTTCCAGGAAAACATCTATTTCTGCTTTATTGACTATGCCAAGGCCTTTGACTGTGTGGATCACAATAAACTGTGGAAAATTCTGAAAGAGATGGGAATACCAGACCATCTGACCTGTCTCTTGAGAAACCTGTATGCAGGTCAGGAAGCAACAGTTAGAACTGGACATGGAACAACAGACTGGTTCCAAATAGGAAAAGGAGTACATCAAGGATGTTTATTGTCACCCTGCTTATTTAACTTATATGCAGAGTACATCATGAGAAAGGCTGGGCTGGAAGAAACACAAGCTGGAATCAAGATTGCCAGGAGAAATATCAATAACCTCAGATATGCGGATGACACCACACTTATGGCAGAAAGTGAAGAAGAACTGTGGTGTTGGAGAAGACTCTTGAGAGTCCCTTGGACTGCAAAGAGATCCAATCAATCTATCCTAAAAGAGATCAATCCTGGGTGTTCGTTGGAAGGTCTGATGTTGAGGCTGAAACTCCAATACTTTGGCCACCTCATGCGAAGGATTGATTCATTGAAAAAGACCCTAATGCTTGGTAGGATTGTGGGCGGGAGGAGAAGGGGACGACAGAGGATGAGATGGTTGGATGGCATCACCGACTCGATGGACATTGGTTTGTGTAGACTCCGGGAGTTGGTGATGGACAGAGAGGCCTGGCGTGCTGCAATTCGTGGGGTCGCAAAGAGTTGGACACGACTGAGCGACTGAACTGAACTGAAGACCTTGTCAGACAAACACTTTGCCTTCTCACATTTCTTTTGCTTTGGGATCTTATAGGTAACTTCCTATAAGAAACATAAAAAACACTCCCATATCCATAAATGTGATCATCAAATGCTTGGAGAAAATATAGACTGTGAAAGTAACACATTGGATTCTAACTATATATTAGGCACTGGTTTAAGCGTTGTTACGAGTCCTCACATCAATCCTTGAAGCCAATATTATACCCATTGCACAAATGGGAAAATTGAGGCCAGAGAGGTTGGATAACTTGTTCAAAGTTATTCGGTTCAGTTCAGTCCCTCAGTCGTGTCCGACTCTTTGAGACCCCATGAATCGCAGCATGTAGGCCTCCCTGTCCATCACCAACTCCCAGAGTCTACCCAAACTCATGTCCATCGAGTCGGTGATGCCATCCAACCATCTCATCCTCTGTTGTCCCCTTCTCCTCCTGCCTCCAATCCTTCCCAGCATTGGGGTCTTTTCCAATGAATCAACTCTTCGCATGAGGTGGCCAAAGTATTGGAGTTTCAGCTTCAACATCAGTCCTTCCAATGAACACCCAGGACTTATCTCCTTTAGGATGGCTGGTTCGATCTCCTTGCAGTCCAAGGGACTCTCAAGAGTCTTCTCCAACACCACAGTTCAAAAGCATCAATTCTTTGGCTCTCAGCTTTCTTCACAGTCCAACTCTCACATCCATACATGACTACTGGAAAAACCATAGCCTTGACTAGATGGACCTTTGTTGACAAAGTGATGTCTCTGCTTTTTAATATGCTGTCTAGGTTGGTCATAACTTTCCTTTCGAGGAGTATATGTCTTTTAATTTCATGGCTGCAATCACCATCTGCAGTGATTTTGGAGCCCCAAAAATAAAGTCTGACACTGTTTCCACTATTTCCCCATCTATTTCCCATAAAGTGATGGGACCAGATTCCATGATCTTAGTTTTCTGAATGTTGAATTTTAGGCCAACTTTTTCACTCTCCTCTCTTACATTCATCAAGAGGCTTTTTAGTTCCTCTTCACATTCTGCCATAAGGGTGGTGTCATCTGCATATCTGAGGTTATTGGTATTTCTCCTGGTAGTCTTGATTCCAGCTTGTGCTTCTTCCAGCCCAGCATTTTGCATGACATACTCTGCATATAAGTTAAATAAGCAGAGTGACAATATACAGCCTTGACGTACTCCTTTTCCTATTTGGAACCAGTCTGTTGTTCCATGTCCAGTTCTAGCTGTTGCTTCCTGACCTGCATACAGGTTTCTCAAGAGACAGGTCAGATGGTCTGGTATTCCCATCTCTTTCAGAATTTTCCACAGTTTATTGTGATCCACACAGTCAAAGGCCTTGGCATAGTCAATAAAGCAGAAATAGATGTTTTTCTAGAAATCTCTTGCTTTTTCAATGATCCAGCAGATGTTGGCTATTTGATCTCTGGTTCCTCTGCCTTTTCTAAAACCAGCTTGAACATCTGGAAGTTCACGGTTCACGTATTGCTGAAGCCTGGCTTGGAGAATTTTGAGCATTACTTACTAGCATGTGAGATGAGTGCAATTGTGCAGTAGTTTGAGCATTCTTTGGCATTGCCTTTCTTTGGAATTGGAATGAAAACTGACCTTTTTCATTCCTGTGGCCACTGCTGAGTTTATAGTGACTGTGATTTTTGCATTATTGAAGTTTGCTATTTGACATTGGAATCAATTCTTAAATAAATGTGGTTATGTTATATATCACTTTAATGTGCATTTCTTGCTTTATTTTTTTTCTGACTTATTACTTGCATAGTTTATATTTATTTTAGACTATGGAAATGATGTTAGACAAAAGCAATTTTGAGCAATTTTCTTATGCAAGTTGAAAATGGGTTGTAAAGCAGTGGAGTGGAGACAACTCACAACATCAACAATACATTTGGCCCAGGAACTGTTAATGAACTGTACAGTGCAGCAGTGGTTAAAAATGTTTTGCAAAGGAGATGAGAGCCTTGAAGATGAAGAGCATACTGGCTGGCCATTAGAAGTTTGAGAATGATAATCTGAGAGCCATATTTGAAGCTGAACCTCTTAAAACAACATGAGAATTTGCTGAAGAACTCAACATGGACCATTCTACGGTGGTATGGCATTTGAAGTAAATTATAAAGGTTAAAAAGCTTGACAAGTGGGTGCCTCATGAGCTGAGCCAAAAAAAAAATCATTATTTTGAAGTGTCATCTTCTCTTACTCTGTGCAACAACAATGAACCGTTTCTCTATCCGATTGTGCCATGCAATGAAAAGTGGATTTTATAGGATAACCAGACCAGCTCAGTGTTTGGACAAGAGGAAACTCCAAAGCACTTCCAAAAGCCAAACTTGCACACACACACACACACAAAAAGATCATGATCACTGTTTGGTGGTCTGCTGCCCGTCTGATCCACTACAGCTTTCTGAATCCTAGTGAAACCAGTAGTGGTTTCTGACAAGTACACTAGGCAAATCAATGAGATACACTGAAAACTGCAATGCCTGCAGCCGGCATTGGTCATTGGTCAGAAAGGACCCAGTTCTCCACGACAGTGCCAGACCACAAGCCACACAACCAGTGCTTCAAAAGTTCAGTGAACTGGGCTTCGAAGTTTTGCCTCATCTGCGATATTCACCTGATCTCTCTCCAACTGACTACCAATTCTTAGAGCATCTTGACAATATTTTTGCAGGGAAAACACTTCCATAACCAGCAGGATTCAGAAAATGCTTTCCAAGAGTTGATCAAATTCTTAAGCACAGATTTTTACACTACAGGAATGAACAAATTTATTTCTTGTGGGCAAAAATGTGTTGATTGTAATGCTTCCTATTTTGATGAATAAAGATGTGTTTGAGCTTAGTTATAATGGTTTAAAATTTACAGTCTGAAACCATGATTACATTTGCACCAACCTAATATTTACCTGATTAGTTGTAGCCCAGACATCAAAATCCAAATAACCCAGTTCCTGAGCAAGCACTTTGAGCCAGCATACTATGTTGGCTCTTCAATAAAGTATAAATAAATAGTTAAAAATTAATAAACTTGTGATAAAAAGGGACTTACCATTTGGCACTAGTGGTAAGAACCTACCTGCCAGCGTAGGAGATGTAAGAGATGAGGGTTCGATTCCTGGGTCGGGAAGATCCCCTGGAGGAGGGCATCGCAACCTACTCCAGTGTTCTTACCTGGAGAATCCCATGGACAGAGGTGTTTGGCAGACTATAGTCCATAGGGTTGCAAAGAGGTGGACTTGATTAAAAGCGGCTTAGCATGCATGCACAGATAAAGAAGAACTCTACATGTAGCACCAAAGAAGAAACAGGAGAATACATGACTAGCCAAATAAGGTTAGCGATGCTTATGTATACTGAGCTTCCAATAGCAAGAGAATCGGCCACCATCACTTGTGTTTTGGCAGAGACTCAAGCAGAGTGGAAAAGCTGTATGTTGGAAAAAAGGAAAGGCTTCTGGTATGTCCTGATTGTAGCTGTTTGCAAAGATAACTAGAAGGGGCACATTTGATGTGATTGGTTAGGGATGCAAATTTGGATTTCTCTGCTTGTTCTAAGTTGGAAAGTGAAAGTGAAGTTGCTCAGTCATGTCTGACTCTTTGCAACCCCATGGACTATAAACTACCAGGCTCTTCTGTCCATGGGATTCTCCAGACAAGAATACTGGAGTGGGTTGCCATTTCCTTCTCCAGGTTCTAAGTTGGAAGTGGGGATCAAATTAAGGAAGCTGTCAGTTAGTGATGAATCCTGGCCATTTGCAGCTGACTGATGCAGAAGTCATTGTTTAGCATCCTAGATTGCCACCTGACATAGGAATCTCTGATCCTGCATGTCTGGTTTACTTACAGGAAGTGAGCTTCCTGACTGTTTATTGTAGGATTTGGTTTCCTGGGAAGGTTGCTGTAGGTTGTAGATCAAAGTTCTATTTTCTATTTGGCCTGGTTGTCCTTTTATATGTTTAGTCTGTCAATCAATTTAAAATTAAATGTAAAACTTCTTTATCTATGGGGGAAAAACATTATAATCATGGCTGAGATTGAACACCAAACTGGGGAAGATAATTACAATATATATTAACATATGTTTGTATATTATCATATAAAGAGTGTTAGCAGCAATTGTTCAACTCAATTGAAAAAATACTCTGGGTGATAACAGATAATCCAAGAAAGGAAAAAATATATTTAACTTCAAAAAATGCAAATAAAATGAGATTTAATTTTTAGCTTGCTATGCTGACAAATATTAAATGACTGACAAAACTGAGTGACAGCATGGGTTGGAAGAAACAGACATTGTGATACACTGCTAATGGTAGTCTAAATTGGTCCAACTTTCCTGAAAGACAATTTGGCAACTACATCAAATGCCTTAAACATATGCCTTCCTTTGGGGCCAGCAATGTTTTTCTAGGAATTTATCCTAAGAAATAATGAGACAAGTGAGCAAATAAGAAAGGAGAAGGAGGAATATAAAACAACCTAGTATTTCAACAAGAATGAACTCATTAAGTAAATAATGGTACATTTTATACATAGTCCTTAAAAACAATAATGCCAAATTATATTGTGATATGGAAATTATATGTTGTTATTGTTTTAATTGCTATGGTATGACCGACTCTTGCGATCCCATGGACTATACCTGCCAGGATTCTCTATCCATGGGATTTTCCAGGCAAGAATAGTGGAGTGGGTTGCCATTTCCTTCTCCAGCATATCTTCCTAACCCAAGGATTGAACCCACGTCTCCTGCATTGGCAAGCAGACTCTTTACCACAGAGTCACCTGGGAACCCCAGAAAGTTACATATTAGTGTTAAATTAATAGCATATTCTATTTGAGAAAAGAATCTGGAAGAGCAAACATCTAAAAGCTAACATTTGAATGGATCATGGGGTTTGAAAATGTTTTAGTATTATTATTTTTGTTTATCATTTATTTCTTGACTTTCTACAATGAATGAATATTGATAAAAAACAGCATTAGTGCTTTTAGTACACAAAAAATATAAAAACAAAAATGTACGTAGTTCAGAATCTTTCCACCTAAAAAAATACCTATTGATGTTTTCAAAAAGGGAACACACATACGTTATTAGAATATTCAAATAATTATTCAAAATGTTTATAATGGGTATCAGAGCTTTATTCCTCTGCCTCTTATCTCATTCCAAAAAATAAGTATTGCTAACAGAATTTTATGTATTGATTGGTGATATTTTTAAGGGTGAAGTCCATCTATCAAAAAGGAGAAAAAAATTAATCAAGTCTAGCCTGATATTAGTTGGCTCAGGAAATAAATTCCACCTTCTGTTTCTCTTTAGCTCTTGTCTGAGTTCCCAAATTTCCAACTCTTTGGCTTAATTTTCAGTCAGTTCAGGGGCTCAGTTGTGTCCGACTCTTTGCAACCCCATGGACTGAAGCACACCAGCCTTCCCTGTCCTTCACTAACTCCTGGAGCTTTCTCAGACCCCTGTCCATCAAGTCAGTGATGCCATCCAACCATCTCATCCTCTGTCATCCCCTTCTCCTTCTGCCTTCAATTTTTCCCAGCATCAGGGTCTTTTCCAATGAGTCAGTTCTTCGCATGAGTTGGCCAAAGTATTGGAGTTTCAGCTTCAGCGTCAGTCCTTCCAATGAATATTCAGGACTGATTTCCTTTAGGATGGACTGGTTGGATCTCCTTGCAAGCCAAGGGACTCTAAAGAGTCTTCTCCGATACCAAAGCATCAATTCTTTGCCGCTCAGCTTTCTTTATAGTCCAACTCTCACATTCATACATGACTACTGGAAAAACCACAGCTTTCACTAGATGGACCTTTGTTGACAAAGTAATGTCTCTGCTTTTTAATATGCTGTCTAGGTCTGTCATAGCTTTTCTTCCAAGAAGCAAGCGTCTTTTAATTTCATGGCTACAGTCACCATCTGCAGTGATTTTGGCACCCCCAAAATAAAGTCTGACACTGTTTCCATTGTTTCCCCAATCTATTTGCCATGAAGTGATAGGACCAGATGTCATGATCTTCGTTTCCTGAATGTTGAGTTTTAAGCCAATTTTTTCACTTTCCTTTTTCACTTTCATCAAGAGGCTCTTTAGTTCTTCTTCAGTTTCTGCCATAGGGTGGTGTCAGCTGTGTTTCTCAGCTTATTGATATTTCTCCTTGGAATCTTGATTAGGCTTAATATTAGGATAATCTGAATTATACCTTACAAGCTATATTAGAATATATTGCTTTTTTATGTTTTTGAGTTCAAATATTCATCTTTTTCTTCCACTCATATTAAAATGCTTTTAAAAAGACACAGCATTTCCTATATACTGACTGTATATTCATTTTGTTGTAGTCCTGTTGCACAGTTGCATCGTTTTGCAGATTATCCACAATGCTAAAATTCTTCTCACACTTGCATTTGACACAGGAATTAAAATAGAAAACTGAACCCATTTAAGCAAATTTAGAGCTGTAGTTTCTGTGCTAAAAACAAGTTTTGATTTTTTTTTTTTTTTAGTGTTGTTTTCTCAAGAGGAATGATCATCTTATGTCCAAAGTACAGACTTTCTCATAAAGAGAATTTGAAGTGGGCTCTCATTTTCATGATGAAAACATTCAGATATGAATTACTTCATCAAAAGGAGATGACCCATGATTAGGCAAACACAAAGTACCCAGAGTAATATACGTTGGGTTTTGAAAGAGAAATTGCTTCTTTCTATATATGAGAGCTCTTACATTCATATTTAATTCTTCACAGGTAAATTTACTGACTACACAGGCTGATAAATAGTTATTTTGCAATGTGTATAAAGCTCTTGCTGGAAAACTTAATATTGATTTTTTTTTTCTTCAGGAATTTTGGAACTAAATTAAAAAAAAAATCCTGACTGATGGCAGATTTAGTTTAAAGTTTCCAAACACTCCTTATCTTAAAAGTGGGTTACAAATATCAGAGCTAATCAATAATCCAAGAGTTGCAGGTTTACATGAAGAAAGTTCTGTAGTTCAGCTGCACAGTTGCACATGTCCTCAGGGCATATATTCAGACTGGTGGTTTGGCCTCCAACATTACATTATAAAGAGGTACCATTCCATTGATTAAATGCTCAGACTCACGACCAGTCAGCTCAGAAAGTACCCTTGACTTTGACTGGAGAATCTAAACCTCAGATCTTCAGTAATCTCTATAACTCTTGCCATATACTACACCATGCGTGGCCCTCCTGTGCTCTGGATTCTGGACATCCATACTAACTAGAAACAGATGCTTTTAGGTGAGGAGGTGCTTTCCCTATCTTCAAAGGACAGACATCTTACACAATATACAGATAGCACATTGAAGCAACTTAATAAGATCCTTTACTCACACTGCTAGGACTCCAATTTCATTAGAAATAACCTCCTCCAGGACTGTTTGACCTCAAATATGTCAATCTCTGTGACTGTTCTTAGTTCTGATCATCTTCTGGAGATCTCAATTATTGTCTTATGGAAATCAGTCTTCTAAAACCTCACAAATATCCAGAAGATACACCATCTACTATCTGCTTTTCCTCAATGAATTACTAAATCATCATGATCTGATACCAGCTTATGTCTTGATTTGACAGCACTGCATAAAGTCTTGAAGTTCCTGTCTTTCCTCTATTCTTTCATTGATAGAATAACTATGTACCAAAACCTGGAAGGCTACTCTTATACTCCCTATTGATAAAACACCTCCCAACAATGTATACCAGCTATGATAATTCATTGTCTTCTCCTTAAGAATTGGTCTTTTCAAAATAATCATGGCTGCTTTTGCCATTAGAGTAACTGAGTTGCATGGAGTCTATACAGAACAATCCAAGGGACATCGTTTGTCTGGTCATATGAGTGGTGTTCCTGGAGTTGAGCAATATGATGCTCTCACTGAATACAGCAAAGTCACATCTAACCAGGACATGTTTGGTCACAGACAGTATCCCAGAGTATAATAATATAAAGGGATCCTTCTGACAAGCCCTAATTCCACTTAGATGTCTGTCATTTTTCTATTTCCTTATCACACTGTCGTGTATTTGCCAATTTATTTCTATGCCTCCTCAATTTATCCTAAGTTTCATGAAGATGAATTACTCACATTTTATCACCAAGTGATAGCAACATGTCTTGCACATTTTAAGACTATTTATTGAAAAATATAGACTAAAAGGCATTTGGTGGTGTGCTAAATAGAAAGAAAAGGAGATAACTCTGGGGGTGAGATTCAGATAATAGGTGTTATGTAATTGTTGTCCCAATGAAAGTTGTGTGCTTTATGTCAATATAGCATTGGCATAACGATGAAAATGGTTGGAATGGTTAAAGATGAAAAAGGCATTAGTCCTCAAAGTTTTGAATCCAGCTACCATCTCCAAGTGTACCCACCACATTTCCATAGCTCTCTTAGATGCTTAGAACACTGAGCTTGTCACCCTCTCTAAACCCATCAATATACTTCAATAAACCAAAACAGAATAATATACAATGAAAATTGTGATGGACATTATTAATACCATGACTAGCCCTAGAACCTATATCTGCTCTGTGGGTATATAGTAAAGGATCATGCATATGAACTTGACTTTCATCTAAAAGTAAGCCTGAGACTGAAGAGACTCTTGCAGGTAATGATGATTACCCAGTATCTTTTCTCTATAATATTAATGAACTTTCAAAAAGAGAAAGCAAGAAAACGATTCCATTTAAACTTGAATCAATAAGAATAAAATAACAGAATTAATCAAGGAGGTGAAATACTTATACTCTCAAAAGTCTTAAGACTTTGATGAAAGAAATTAAATATGACACAGAGAAATAGAAATATGTCCTCTGTTCTTATTAATAGGTGGGATAGATTAGTATTGTACAAATGTCCATACTACCCAAAGCAATCAAGAGATTCAATGCAATCTCTATCAAAATACTTGACATTTTTCACAGAAGTAGGGAAAATAATCCTAAAATTTATATGGAACCACAAAAGATCTTGAATAGCCCAAGAAATTTTGAGAAAAAAGAACAAGGATGGAGGTATCATGCTTTCTGACTTCAGACTGTACTATAAAGCTACAGTAATCAAAACAGTATAGTGCTGGCACAAAAAGGACAGAGAGGTCAATGGAACAGTCAGAAAACTCAAATAAACTCATGAACTTATGATAAATTCATCTACAGCAAAGAAAGTAAGAATACAATGAGGAAAAGACAGTGTTTTCAGTATACAATCCTGGGGAAACTGGTCAGGTACATGTGAAAAAATAAAATTAGAACTTTTTCTCACACCATATACCAAAAGAACCTCATAATGAATTAAAACCTAACTGTAATCCTAGAAACCATAAAAATCCTAGAAGAGAACATAGAATGTTATTTGACATAAATTTTAGCAATATTTTCATTGATCTGTCACCTAAGGCAGAGGAAACAAAAGCAAAAGTAAACAAATGGGACCTAATTAAACTTAAAAATTTTTGCATAGCAAAAGAAACCATCAAAAAACAAAAATACAAGCTGATGAATGAAAGTGAAAGTGAAGTCGCTCAGTCGTGTCCGACTCTTTGCAACCCCGTGGACTGTAGCCTATCAGGCTCCTCCATCTGTGGGTTTTTCCAGGCAAGAATACTAGAGTGGGTTGCCATTTCCTTTTCCAGGGGATCTTCCTGACCCAGGGATCGAAGCTAATGAATAAGAGAAAATATTTGCAAATGACATTATTGATTTTGGGTAAATATCCAAAATATATAAACAACTCGTACAACTCAGTGTGAAAAAACAACCCAATAAAAAATGGGCAGAAGACTTGAATAGACGTTTTTCCAAAAAAGATATACAGATGGCCAACAAGCACATGAAAAGGTGCTAAGTATCACTCAATATCAGGGAAATTCACAGTAAACCCACAATACAATATCACCTCACACCTGTCAGAATGTCTATCATCAAAAATACCACAAATAACAAATATTGTTGGTGATGTGAAGAAAACAAGCCCTAGTATAATTTTGGTGGGAATGTAAATTGTAGACACTGTAAATTGCAGACACTGTAAAGCGTGCCCCCCTCCCAGCCAATTAAAAGTCAAACTACCAGGTGATCCAGTAATTCCAACTGGGTATATATCCAGAGAATATGAAAACACTAATTCAAAAAGATACATGGACCCCAATGTTCATAGCAGCATTATTTACAATAGCTGGAATATGGACAGGCCTTCAGTGTCCATCAGCAGATAAATGGATAAAGAGGATGTGATGTATACTAATATATATATTAACATGTACACACAAAAAATGGAATATTACTCAGCCTTAAAAAGAATGAGATTTTTGCCATTTGCAGCAACATGAATGAACCTGGAGGGTATTATCTGGTTTAGTGAAATCAGTCGGGCAGAGAAAGACACATACTGTATGGTATCACTTATATATGGAATTAAAAAAAGAAAGAAAACTAATGTAAAAAACAGAAACAGACTCATAGATATAGAGAACAAACTAGTGTTTACCAGTATAGAGAAGGAATGAGGAAGGGCAATAAAAAAAATCGGGAATTAAGAGGTATAAACTATTATGTATAAAGTAAATAAGTCTCAAGGATATATTGCACAGCACAGGGAATGTAGCCAATATTTAATAATACCTTCAGATGATTATAATCTATAAGAATATCAAATCACTATGCTGTATACCTGAAACTAATATAATATTGTAAATCAACTATATTTCAATAAATAAATAAAGATAATGAGACTGGGAACAAAACGTTTATGCTATTTATAAGGAAAAAATCTAAAATGCATGGGTATAGAAGATGTTGAAATTCAGTGCATGGAAAAAGACATACCATTAAATCTTAATTAAGAGAGAGTTGACATAGTTTACATTAATTAGCAACAAAAGATATCTTAAGGCAAATAGAATAAGTAAAATTAAAATGGAATCCTTTGAAATGGTAAAAGATTCAATGAGCAGAATGATATAGCAATTTAAAAATTGTGTCCCTATTTTAGCAAACTGTCAAATTATTTAAATCAAAAGTTGACAAAAATGCAGTGAGAAATTGATCAATCTCCAAAGTCAGGAAGTTCAACACTCTTCTCTTAGAAATTGATAGAAAAGCACTTAAAAGTACCAAGATATAAAATATTAGAAAATGTAATTAACAAAGTTAACTTGTCAACTGCAGAATGTATATTAATTTAAGTCATACATAGAATAATTTATAAATATTTAATACATATCATGCCAAAAAGCATGTCTAAATGCAAACTCTTCCAGAAAATTGCAGAGACTAGTTTCATAATGTCCTTTACAAGACCAGTGGTACTCTGATAGTGAAACCAGGCTAACACATTACAAGAAAAGAAGACTATAGAGCAATATTCCTCATGAACATACATGAAATATTTTCAACAAAATTTTGACAAATCATATTCAACAGCCTATAAAAAAATATGACCAATTTAAATTTATCCCAGGAATGCACAGTTGGCTTGACATTTACGTATCGGTGCATGTAATTGGCCCTACACAGAGATAAAGATGCTGTTTTGGTTTTCCTCTAGTATTTTTCTGAAATCTGTGCAGTAGTTTTAAGTCACACTTTCTTGCATTAAATATAATACAGATTTACAGAAATGTCTGTATATGTGTGTTTATAAGAATGTTATTCCAAATACACTCAAACTAGGAAAAAACCCCAATGCTTGTCAACTGATGAATGGATAAACAAATTGTGGTATATTCATATGATGGAATACTACTCAGCAATAAAAGGAACAAGCTGCTGATAAATGTAATATCAATATCTTGGATTAGTCTTAAAAGCAGTATGGTAAATATACTATATTTAGGATATAATAAAAAAATCAATAATTATTTAAAAATGAAAGAAATTATATGCCATCAAAACATTTAGCAAACACAAATTTAAAAATCTATTTTTATTTTCTCATATAAATTATCTAAACCTAATGAATTTTGAATTTATATGAAATTGCAAAGAGCTAAAAATATCCAAAAATATCTTTTAAGAAAACAGGATAGGAGAGCTTTCTCTGTTACTATTACATATTACAAACCTATAGTAATAGGAAGAATGGTTTTAGCAAATGTAGATCAATGACACAGAATAGAGAGCTTCATATTAGCACTAAGTATAAATGGATACTTGACTTATTACAGAAATATTAGTGCAGATAAGTGTAAAAAAGCACAGACTTTAAATAAACTTTGCAAGCATTATTGCTCTCAGTATTTCTTTAAAGGTTAACTCTTTATTTGCACCATATTAAGAGAAAACAGTCCTTGAATATCTATCTAAATTGATCTTCATGATCTCTATTTTAAAAGGTAAAAAGCTATAATGTGTTTAAGAAAGAAATAGAAGAATATCCTTAAACTTTGTGGTAGGAATGATTCAGACAAGACAAATTAGAGAGCCATAATGATAAAGATATACAAAGCGGAGAGCATTAAGTTAGCAATTTCCATTAATGAAAAGACATTTCATTATAGAGACAAGATAAGCTACAGTGAGAACATATTTGCAAGACTTATAACTAACAAAGTATCCAGAATGTGTAACAGAATCCAAAATATATAACAGCCTCCAAAAAATTCAAAGTTAAAGAACACAGACAGTGCAACAGAAAGATTAATAGTTTTAAAGAGGCACTTCACGAAACAGGACATCTAAATAAGTACAATGGAATGAATATTTGTGTCCCCCTAAAATTTCTAATTTTAATTGAAGTCCTAGTCCCCAGGGAATCCTTTAGGAGATAATTAGGTCAGTAAGGTGGAGCCCTCATGAATGAAGGCTTTGAAGAAGAGAAGAAATGAACTCTCTTCATCATGTGAGGATACAGCAGGAAGGCAGTCATTTGAAAACCTGGAAGAGGGATCTCACCAAAAATCAAATTGGCTGACAGCTTGATCTTATACTTCCCAGGCTCCAGAACTCTGAGAAATAAATTTCTGTTGTTTAAGCCACCCAATTTAGGATATTTTATTATAGAAGCCCAAGCGGACTATCAAAATGATCAATAAGTATGATAAAATTGACATGGATATTCATTAGTAATGAGGGAAATGCATATTATAATTACAGTGAGTTTCCAATACACATGTTCCATATTGGCAGATACTAATGCATACTTGTGTAGCAAATGTTGAAATATACATATACCAAGTGTTGGCACACATACATTTCTCATGCATCACTTAGGATTGGAAATTAGCACAACATTGTGCAAACTGATATACATTATCTAGTAATGATATGAGTCAGTTCAGTCACTCAGTCGAGTCCGACACTTTGTGACCCCATGGACTGCAGCACACCAGGCCTCCCTGTCCATCACCAGCTTCCAGAGTTTACGCAAACTCATGTCCATTGAGTCAGTGATGCCATCCAACCATCTCATCTGCTGTCATCCTCTTCTCCTCCAACCTTCAATCTTTCCCAGCGTCAGAGTCTTTTCAAATGAGTCCATTCTTTGCATCAAGTGGCCAAAGTATTGGAGTTTCAGCTTCAGCATCAGTCCTTCCAATGAATATTCAGAACTGATTTCTTTAGGATGAACAAACAAGAATCTTCTCCAACACCAAAGCATCAATTCTTCCATGCTCAGCTTTTTTATAGTAGAACTCTCACATCCATACATGACTACTGGAAAAACCAATGCTTTGACTAGATGGACCTTTGTTGGCAAAGCAATGTCATGCTTTTTAACATTCTATCTAGGTTGGTCAAAACTTTTCTTCCAAGGAGAAAGCGTCTTTTAATTTCATGGCTGCAGTCACCATCTGCAGTGATTTTGCAGCCCCCCAAAATAAAGTCTGCCACTATTTCCACTGTTTCCTCATCTATTTGCCATGAAGTAATGGGACTAGATGCCATGATCTTTGTTTTCTGAATGTTGAGTTTTAAGCCAACGTTTTCACTCTCCTCTTTCACTTTCATCAAGAGGCCCTTTAGTTCTTTGCTTTCTGCCATAAGGCTGGTGTCATCTGCATATCTGAGGTTATTGATATTTCTCCTGGCAATCTTGATTCCAACTTGTGCTTCCTCCAGCCCAGCGTTTCTCATGATGTACCCTGCATATAAGTTAAATAAGAAGGGTGACAATAAACAGCCTTGGTGTACTTGTTTCTCTATTTGGAACCAGTCTGTTGTTCCATGTCCAGTTCTAACTGTTGCTTCCTGACCTGCATACAGATTTCTCAGGAGGCAGGTCGGATTGTCTGGTATTCCCATGTCTTTAAGAATTTTCCACATTTTGTTGTGATCCACACAGTCAAAGGCTTTGGCATAGTCAATAAAGCAGAAGTAGATGTTTTTCTAGAACTCTCTTGCTTTCTTGATGATCCAATGGATGTTGGCAATTTGAGATTTGGTTCCTCTACCTTTCTAAATCTTGCTTGAACATCTGGAAGTTCATGGTTCACGTACTGCTGGAGCCTGGTTTGGAGAATTTTGAACATCACTTTGCTACTGTGTGAGATGAGTGCAATTGTGCGGTGGTTTAAGCATTCTTTGGCATTGCCTTTCTTTGGGATTGGAATGAAAACTGACCTTTTCCAGACCTGTGGCCACTGCTGAGTTTTCCAAATTTCCTGGCGTATTGAGTGCAGCACTTTCACAGCATCATCTTTTAGGATTTGAAATAGCTCAACTGGAATTCCATCACCTTCACTAGCTTTATTTATAGTGACTTCCTAAGGCCCACTTGACTTCGCCTTCTAGGATGTCTGGCTCTAGGTGAGTGATCATACCATCGTGATTATCTGGGTTGTGAAGATCTTTTTTGTATAGTTCTTCTGTGTATTCTTGCCACCTCTTCTTAATATCTTCTGCTTCTGTTAGGTCCATAACATTTCTGTTCTTTATTGTCCCTGTCTTTGCATGAAATATTCCCTTGGTATTTCTAATTTTCTTGTAGAAATCTCTAGTCTTTCCCATTCTATTGCTTTCCTCTATTTCTTTGCATTGATCACTGAGGAAGGCTTTCTTATCTCTCCTTGCTATTCTTTGGTATTCTGCATTCAAATCGGTAATCTTTCCATTTCTCCTTTGCCTTTTGCTTCTTTTCTTTTCACAGCTATTTGTAAGGCCTCCTCAGACAAGCAGTTTGCCTTTTTGCATTTCTTTTTCAGTGGGATGGTCTCGATCCCTGCCTCCTGTACAATGTCAGGAACCTCTGTCCATAGTTCTTCAGACACTCTGTCTAACAGATCTAATCCCTTGAATGTATTTGTCACTTCCACTGTATAATTCAATGGGATTTGATTTAGGTCATACCTGAATGGTCTAGGGGTTTTCCCTAGTTTCTTAAATATAAGTCTGAATTTGGCAATAAGGAGTTCATGGTCTGAGCCATGTCAGCTCCTAGTCTTGTTTTTGCTGACTGTATAGAGCTTCTCCATCTTTGGCTGAAAAGAATATAATCTATCTGATTTTGGTATTGACCATCTGGTGATGTCCTTGTGTAGAGTCTGCTCTTGTGTTGTTGGAAGAGGGTATTTGCTATGACCAGTGCATCTTGGCAAAACTCTATTAGCCTTTGTCTTGGTTCATTCTGTACTCCAAGGCCAAATTTGCCTGTTACTCCAGGTATTTCTTGACTTCCTACTTTTGCATTCCAGTCCCCAATAACGATAAGGACATCTTTTTGGGTGTTAGTTCTAGAAGATCTTGTAGGTCTTCATAGAACGGTTCAACTTCAGCTTCTTCAACATTACTGGTCGGGGCATAGACTTAGATTACCATGATATTGAATGGTTTGCCTTGGAAACAAACAGAGATCATTCTGTCATTTTTGAGATTGCATCCAAGTATTGCATTTCGGGCTCTTTTGTTGACTATGATGGCTACTCCATTTGTTCTAAGGGATTCTTGCCCACAGTAGTAGATATAATGGTCATCTGAGTTAAATTTACCCAATCTAGTCCATTTTAGTTCTCTGATTCCTAAAATTTCGATGTTCACTTTTGCCATCTCCTGTTTGACCACTTCCAATTTGCCTTGATTCATGTACCTCACATTCCAGGTTCCTATGCAATATTGCCCCTCACAGCATTGGACTTTACTTCCATCACCAGTCACATCCACTACTGCTGTTGTTTTTGCCTTGGCTCAATCCCTTCATTCTTTCTGGAGTTATTTCTGCATTGATCTCCAGTAGCATATTGGGTACCTACCAACCTGGGGAGTTCATCTTTCAGTGTCTTATCTTTTTGCCTTTTCATACTGTTCATGGGGTTCTCAAGGAAACAATACTAATGTAGTTTTCCATTCCCTTCTCCAGTGGGCCACATTTTGTCAGAACTCTCCACCGTGACCCATCTGTCTTGGGTGGCCCTACGTGGCATGGTTCATAGTTTCATTGAGTTAGACAAGGCTATGGTCCATCTCATCAGATTGGATTGTGGTTTTCATTATGTCTGCCCTCTGATGGAGAAGGATAAGAGGCTTATGGAAGCTTCCTGATGGGAGAGACTGACTGAGGGGGAAACTGGGTCTTATTCTGATGGGTGGGGCCATGCTCAGTAAATCTTGAATCCATTTTTCTGTTGATGGGTGGAGCTTTGTTCCCTCCCTGTTATTACCTGGGGCCAGACTATGGTGGAGGTAATGAAGATAATGGTGACCTCTTTTGAAAGGTCCTATGCATGCACTGGTACCCTTAGTGCCCCCAACCCCGCAGCAGGCCACTGCCAACTCACACCTCCACCTCAGACTGCTGGACACTCATGGGCAAATCTGGGTCAATCTCTTGTGGGGTCACTGCTCCTTTCTCCAGGGTTCTGGTATACACAAGTTTCCGTTTATGCCCTCCGAGAGTCTATTTCCTCAGTCCTGTGTAAGATCTGGCAGCTCTATGGTGCGGTTAATGGCGACCTCCTCCAAGAGGGCTTATGCCATACCCAGGTCTGCTGCACCCAGAGCCCCTGCCTCTGCAGCAGTCCACTGCTTACCTGTACCTCCACAGGAGACACTCAAACACAGTTCTGTCTCAGTCTCTGTGCGTCTCTGGGTTCTGGTGCACATAAGATTTGTTTGAGCCCTCTGAGCATCTCTGGCGGATATGGGATTTGATTCTAAACATGATTTTGACCCTTCTACCATCTTGCTGGGGCTTCTCCTTTGCCCTTGGACTTGGGTATCTCGTCAACGTCACTCCAGCACCATGCAGCTGAGAATCCAGCGCCTACCATCTTGCTGGGCTTCTCTGCCCTTAGACATGGGGTATCTCCTCACAGTCCCTCCAGCACTGTGCAGCCACGACCCCAGTACTGTGCAGCTACCAGGTAATGCTATAATTTTGAGAAAAATAATATAGCTTAAAAATACACATATGCCATGACTTAGTCTTTCCATTTCTAAGTGTATGCTCTACAAATCTGCATACGTATATACAACAAGAAATAAGATACAGGCTGCTCAAAGCAGCATTTTTCAAATTTTCCAAAAAGCAAACAGAGTTCTTTAAGAGTAAAATGGATAAACAAGTAGCAACATCAGTAATGAATATTATACAGCAGTGAAAATTAATGAATAGTTCTATGTATATCAATATAATGAAACAATCTTCATAGTGAATGAAAAATATCAAGTTATAGAAAATATGTGTGACATGATTCCACTTATATAGTATTCAAATGAGGCAAAACTAAAATATTTCTCTTGGTAATGCAAAAACAAGAACCAAAAGGAAACAAGGAAGTGATTTTTATTAGTGTCAGAATAATAATTACCTCAAAGGGGAGAGAATGGTGGGAAGAGACATGTAGGGGTTCTGGAATGCTGATAATATTCTTCTGCTTGACCTATGTAACTTTTACATGATTGTTACTTATAGCTATTTACAAAACTGAAATGCAGGCTTCCCCTGTGGCTCAGTGGAAAAGAAGCTGCCTGCCAAAGCAGGAGACATGAGTTCAATTCCTGGGTCAGGAAGATCCCCTGGAGAAGAAAATGGCAACCCTCTCCAGTATTCTTACCTGGGAAATCCCATGGACGGAGGAGCCTGGTAGGCTGCAGTCCAAGGGATCACTAAAAGTCAGACACGACTGAGCGACTTCACTTTCACTTTTCACTTTCCTGCATTGGAGAAGGAAATGGCAACCCACTCCAGTGTTCTGAGAATCCCAGGGACGGGGGAGCCTGGTGGGCTGCCGGCTATGGGGTCACACAGAGTCGGACACGACTGAAGCGACTTAGCAGCAGCAGCAGCAGTGCTACCCATGTGTCAGAAATGAACTCTATGAAAATCCTTTTTTTCTGCTTCTTACATTCACCTATACGTGCAGTCTAAAAACTAAGGTCTCTAGACTGACTCGCAATTTAAGAGAAAATGTAGAGCTACTTCGGGGTAAAGGTAAAGACGCCTAACTTGAGTCTAACCAGTCATGATGGAGTACTTCACCTACTCCGCGGAGGTAACTTCATGCAAACTGACAGCATCTCAGAGCATTGGATTGGTTCGGCAGTGAAGCAAGAAAAACTGTGTCCGAAGTGAAAATAATCCGATGCACAAAAATGCTTTAAATCTTTATAATGGTAGAGAGATGTTATGGTTGGTGTAAAACCAAGTCATTACTGGAGGCAAATGACTGAACTAAAGAAATTTGATTTCCCTTGGATTTTAACTTCGTGGGTGGCTGCCTACAAGAAAACTCAATATATCTCTAAGACTTCTGCCTCTTTGTTAATTTAACTGAAATCAGCCTATGAAATCCAAATGATTTGATTTCACAAAAAGCTAGGAGTATATCTGAAGGCCATATTTTTAATCAAAATTCAGAGTTCCTTGGAGAATAGGGTTTCTTTGGCAGATTAATTTATGGAATCATAAATAAATTCAGTTTCTTATGAATATAAAGGGTAAAATTTGATCTCCAGCTGAAAGAGGTCAGTTTGCGATAAAACTTAGTGAAACATCATTAGATGATGGTCTGGTCTAACCATCAGAACTAAGTCTGGTCTCTTTAAGATTGCTAGTTTCTGGAATTAGAAAAAGTGATAATAAGGGGAAAACTGCAAAGAAGATTCTAATACTCATTATGTTTGTAATCTCAGTTTCAGGCTGGCAAAGTTATGAGTTTGTTGGGTCTAGTGAAAACATTACTGTTTAGGAAGGATCATGGATCAAAGAGACTACAAGCTATCTGCATTAATGTGCTCTGGTACAATGTTCTAAAGGTAGAAGAGATAGGAAATTGGGGAAGACATACACATGACTCCTTGTACTTTCTTCTCATAGGAAAGCAGATTGGAGAACTGCTCCACTAAATAATGAACCACTTGAGGCCGTGGGTCATGCCTTTCTTTCATTCCAGTATTCTAACTGAATTTACAGTTCCTTATACAGTGTTCCTATGAACCATCCACTCAAGGATTACTGATTTGCCAGTAGAGGCAACTTGTTTATTGTGGGGCCATTGATAAAGAAACAGTATGAAATAGAAATACTTTTTCCGGCAGTTGACCCCATATAAGTCCCAGAAACTAGGACTTCCATTTCAAATCAGACAAAGCATATTTTGCTTACATTAGTATTTACTTTATTCTAGGATGGTGATCATGAAAACTGATTAGCAGGACTGCTTCAGTCCCCTGTAAATACTGAATGAGGGCATTGGCATCTTCCTTTAATAACTGGCCCAAGTTTAAGAGAGGTAGGGAGAAAAACAGAACATGGGGGTTAATTAGTTGATGTGCTGAATACTTATGCTACATCTCAGTTCCAATGACTTCAATAAAAATGTCCTTTACTGGCTTTTCTAACTGGGATCCCAGAAGTGGGATGGACTTGAGGATAAACAAGCTTGTGACTCTGGCAATTTCTCTGCAATTTTCTTGGCTGCGTCCTCTTCTAAGGAGAGATCATATCTTTTGGCTGCTTCTCCTTTGGAGAAAAATGCCTGTGGTGGTTCCTGGCTTCACATTCATCTCCCACATTGTCCCAAGGAAGAAAGAAAATGTTCTTAATACACCTAATAAGCAAGGGTCCTTATATGCAGCTTAAATCGGCTGTTTATATTACTCGCTCATCCCTGCCTTGTACCTGATTTTGTCCAAGGCAATACAATGGGTTGATTAAGATAAGCCAAGGAGGCTGAGCCTTAAAGCTGGGAGGAGTCAGTTTTCCTCACAGTTGCTTTAATGACTAACAGCAAAATCTTGAGCCCAAATTTCAAATTTAGATGTCATAGGAAAAAGAAAAATTATTCTTGGTAGGGGAACCAAAATGGAAAAGGGAGAGGAAGAAAGAAAAAGGGAAAACTATAGCGATGGTTCTCATTTTGGCTGCACATGAGAATCACCTGGAAGTATTTACAAATTACAACATAGAGGCCAAAACACTGGTTGAGGGGAATACTTTTTAAGGTTCCATAGTTGATTCCAGTGTACACTTCCATGAGACCACTACATTGCATGGGAAGAGTTTATTACAGGAAGACAGAACTAATATCTGTCAGCTTCTCTTATCAGGTGGGGATTTTGAAGAGAGATGAGTTGGTTTTATTCCCCAAG
Source organism: Giraffa tippelskirchi (assembly GCF_054371585.1). Lineage (NCBI taxonomy): Eukaryota > Metazoa > Chordata > Mammalia > Artiodactyla > Giraffidae > Giraffa > Giraffa tippelskirchi. The sequence goes on from NC_137276.1 coordinate 171,676,002, forward strand.
CTGTGGCGGCTTAAAGCCACCTGAGCTAACAGTTGTATTTCCTCTTACAAAGTGGCTTAAATGTAGTGGAATTGTACTTTTCTAGCCTCACAATGAACAATGGAAAGGTTACAACAGTAACTAAATCCCTCGTGAGAAGCCTAGAGAGAGTCATTGTAAACACTGCTTTTCCAGAGCAATGGAAAATAGAATGGGATTACAGTTGGGTTTAAAATACCATTTCTTCCCCTCCATCATTAGCACTATTTGTAGAGTGTGCAACCACGGGTTCAGCATGGTCAGCTGTGGCATGGCTTTACTTTGTTATGTTCTCTGATCTCATCACTATCCTTTCATTCACTTATTATTCATTTTCTCAGTCGGTTTGGTGCTCTGGATTCTGTAGTTTCCTACCTGAGAGTTTAGCAGATAAATCATGTTGAATTAGAACAAAGAAAAACCAAAATCCTCTTCAGATTTGTAATTTCCCATTTTCCTTACTTTGTGTGTGTGCAGTGAAGGGGGCAGGGGGGTTGGGGGTGAAGTTATAAGGGAAATAAGAAAATAGAAAACAGACTTTTCTCTCATTTGATTTCTAAAACTGATTGGGCTTTTTTGGAAAGTCTAGCTTTTTCGTTTGATTCATGTGTTTCATTTGTGTTCAGAAAATATTTTTCAAGAAAAAGATCAGCTAATTGGCCTTTGTTTCATCCTAAATTAATTCACTCACTCATTAATTTCACACAACAAAAATTATTGAATGCTTTATATATGTCAGGTACTGTATTGGGGTAAAATTAAAAGTGTCTATCCTTATGAAGCTTGTATTCTAATGAGGAAAGATAGTTTATAAACAAATATATAGTTGGTCAGGTAGCAGTAAATTTGATATGGAATAAGAAAGAAAGTTAAGAATGAAAGAGAATCTTGGGGGGGAGGGTGCAGTGGGAGAGAATATAGGTTATCAGTGTTTTGAATAGAATGATGAGTGAAGAACTCCTCCTAAGTTGACATGTGAAGAGAGACCTGAAGAAAATAATGAGCAAACCATGGGTCTATCTGTGGGAAACATTGTAGGCAGAGCAAACAGTAAGTGCAAAGACTCAGGTGGGAGAATGTTGGCATTGCCTGAGGGGCAGTGAGGCTAACAGAGAGGGAGGAGAGTAGAGACGGAAAATGGTTGGACAGAGAGAACAGGGCTCAGATTATGAAATATCTTGTACACCATTTGCAGAATTTCAGCCTTAAATGAAAGAAGAAGCCATTAGAAGATTTTGAACAAAGGAATGACATCATCTGACATATCTGAAAGGTATTCTCTATTGAGAAACAGCTAAAGAGAGCAAGAGTAGACTCACAGATAGTTAAATATTTATGGTTTAATAATTTTACCTTTAATATTGGGTTAGGGTGTGAGATAAGATATTCCTTTGTTGAATACATTCATTCTTGGTAAATTCTTTTGCCATAAATTAAATTTTCATGCTAAAAACTATAATCTGTCTCAGAGGCCTTTATCAAGTTCATTGAACTATTGATTATTGTACTAATACCTTAACTATCGAATTACTGTAGCTTTTATTATACAGTGATAAAATGTTTCAGTGAATATTTGATTAATCAGAAAATATTCATCATATAATATTAGGTCACCAGAAGGAATTATATAGAAATACAAATACTGATGTTCTTAGGATATCATATATTTAATTTATGATTAGACAGCAATGTTTAAACACTCAAGCAAGACAAATAATTCTCTCCTTTACCACAAATACTCATCCTTAGTATATTCATACCACTTGTGTTATTCTAGTAAATATAAATGCCTCAAAAAAACTGATTTCCCAATAAATTAAGAATTCCAGACTCATATATCTCCGCCTGCTCAACATTTCAACTTGAACACCTAACAGGCAAATATCAAATTCAGCGTGACTGAGAAAAAGTCGCAAATCCCCTCTTTCCAAAATGGCTCCTCTGCAAATTTTCCTAATGTGGTAAATGGCACCACTTGTCATCTACCTACTTAAGTCAAAATCTTTGCTGTCATTCTGACTCCTCATTTTCTTTCATGATTGACCCCTATTTATCAAAAATTGTTGGTTCTACCCTAAAAAACCTCAACCAAATATTTTTATTTCTCACCCCCTCAAAGACCACCACCTACTATTTCATCTTCCCCTGCTACACTCAGTTTTCCATACAGCAACCAGACAGATGCTTAAATTACCTGAATCTGATCATTTTTGTCACTCCCACAAGACATTTCAATAGTTTACTATCACACTAAAAGTAGAAATCAAAATCTACATGGCCAACTAAATCCTGCCGTGTGTTTCCCTGAATGACTCCTCTCTTTCTCATCAGGCCCCATCCACTCTGGCTTTCTTGAGGTTTCTCAGCTTAAATGAAGGCATTTAAGACTTCTTGCATTTCTTGTTCTTTCTGCCTGGAATGCTCTTCTTCCAAACATTTTGATTGGTTGTTCCCTTACATAATTTTATCCCTGCTTAAAAAATCACCTCTTCAAAAGAGGACTTCTATGACCAGCTTTTTTTTTTTTTTTTAAGTCTATCTTACCTTTATTAGTTTTGGGTTGTATGAATATAGGCAAATAAAAAGATTATAGAATCACAAAGAAACCGTTTATGACCAGCTTTTTAAAAATAGCACTCTAAATCATGTTCCGTCTTTTTACCTGGTTTGTTTTCCCTCAAAGTATTTATCATACTGTGCATGCATGCTAAGCCACTCCAGTCATACCAACTCTTTGCAATCCCATGACTGCAGTCCACCGGGCTCCTCTGTCCATGGGATTCACCAGGCAAGAATACTGAAGTGGGTTGTCATGTCCTCCTCCAGGGGATCTTCCCGACCCACGGATGGAACTTGCATCTCTGACGTCTTCTGCACTGGCAGGGAGGTTCTTTACCACACTACTAGACTCTTGGTTTTTTGTTGTTGTTGTTTAATAAATTTATTTATTTTAGTTGGGGGCTAATTACTTTACAATATTGTAGTGGTTTTTGCCATACATTGACATGAATCAGCCATGGGTTTACATGTGTTCCTCATCCTGAACCCCCCTGCCACCTACCTCCCCATGCCATCCCTCTGGGTCATCCCATTGCCCCAGCCCTGAGCGTTTGTCTCATGCATTGAACCTGGAATGGTGTTCTGTTTCACATATGATAATATACATGTTTCAATGCTATTCTCTCAGAACGTCCCACCCTCACCTTCTCCCTCAGTGTTCATAAGACTGTTCTAGTTGCCTGTCCTGGCTGTGATTCAGAGCCCCAAACTGCTGCATTTATTGCCACCACCCCTGCCTCTGCCAGAGAGATAATGGAGAAATGAGAAGAAAACATTTCTAAAAAACCTGTGATGGATATAATCAAGATTTTTAAAAAAATATTGTAGTTACAAGTCAGAAGAAACAGGTTCTTAAGAAATAAAGAAAGAAGGAAAAAAGGGAGGAAGGAAGGAAATAAAAAGAAAGATCAAATGGAGTTTAAAACTATGACAGTAGAAGTGACATATATATTTTCTTTATATATATATAAGTATATGTATATAATATATATTTTATATATCATAAACTACAATAAATTTTATGTATATATTTTTGTATCATCTTCTATCTACTTACCTTTTATTTTATTGAAATATACTTGATTGCAATATTGTTTTATTGTTGTTATTCAGTCACAGTTGTGTCTGACTCTTTGCGATCCCATGGACTTCACCACATCAGGCTTCCCTGTCCTTCACCAACTCCCAGAGTTTGCTCAGACTCGTGTCCATCGAGTCAGCGATGCCATCCAACCATCTCATCCTCTGTCATCCCCTTCTCCTCATGCCTTCAATCTTTCCCAACATCAGGGTCTTTTCTGATGAGTCAGTTCTTCGCATCAGGTGGCCAAAGTATTGGAGCTTCAGCTTCAACATCTATCCCTCCAATGAATATTCAGGATTTCCTTTAGGATTGACTGGTTCGAACTCCTTGCAGTCCAAGGAACTCTCAAGAGTCTTCTCCGACACCACAGTTCAAAAGCATCAGTTCTTCAGCGCTCAGCTTTCTTTATGGTCCAACTCTCACATGTTCAGTTTAGTTTAGTTCAGTTCAGTTCAGTTGCTCAATTGTGTCCGACTCTTTGTGACCCCATGGACTGTAACACCATACATGACTGCATCCATACATGATTACTGGATAAACCATAGCTTTGACTATATGGACTTTTGTTGGCAAAGTGATGTCTCTCCTTTTTAATATGCCGTCTAGGTTTGTCATAGTTTTTCTTCCAAGGAGCAAGCATCTTTTAATTTCATGGCTGTAGTCACCATCTGCAGTTATGTTCATAAAAATGCCTAGCACAGAGCCTGACTTTCAGAAGATACTCAGTAGATGTTTGATGAATATAGTTAGATATCTGGCATTAATTAGGCCATAGGAAATATTGCTTACTACTCACTAGGTGTTTATTAAATTTTATTTTTCTTTCCTTTCCCTCTGGATAAAAATTAAAGAAGGCAGCTTCTCTTCTTAAAAAATTACAACCTACAGCTATTGTCGGTATAATCATTCAAGGTCTATGGTGAGTGCTTTTCATGTATCCGGTTGCATTTGTTTGTACTCTTTGGAAAAATGTCTATTTAGGTCTTTGCCCATTTATTTATGGTTATTTGTTTTTTGATACACTGTATGAGTTTTTTGTATATATTAGTATTAATCCCTTACTGGATAGTTCATTTGCTGTGCAAAAGCTTTTTATTTGATGTGGTTCCATTTGTTTATTTTTGCTTTTGTTTCCCTTGCCTGAGAAGATATGTGCAAAAATGTTACTAAGATTGATGTCAAAGAGCTATGATTTATTCCAGGAAATATATGGTTTCAAGTCTTACATTTAAGTCTTTAATACACTTTTAGTTTATTTTTAAAGATGGTGTGAGAAAGTAGTTTAGTTTGGTTCTTTACATGTAGTTGTTCAGATTTTCCAACCTTTATTCTCTTTTGCAAATTGTATATTCTTACCTTCTTTATTGTAGATTAATTGACCATGTAAGTGTGAGTTTATTTCTGGGTTATCTATTCTATTCTATTGATCTATGTATCTATTTTTGTACAAGCAACATACTGTTCTGATAGTTTAAAATCAGGAAGCACAATGCCTCCAGCTCTGGTTTTCTTTCTCAGGATTGTTTTCGTCACTTGGGGTCCTTTTTATTTCCATTCTAATTTTACAATTATTTGTTTCAGTTACATGAAAGATGTCATTGGTTTGTGATTAGTGTATAGAAATGTTAGGGTATAGATTTATGTATTTTGATTTTGTATCCTGTAACTTTACTGAAGCCATTTATTAGTTTTAATAGTTTTAATGGCATTTTTAGGATTTTCCATATATAGTATCATGTCATCTGTAAGCAATGACAATTTTACTTCTTTATTCAAATTTTAATTTCTTTCATTATTTTTTTTTCTTGTCAGTTGCTGTGACTCAAACTTTCAGTACTTTGTTAAACAAAAATAGTGAGAGTGTGCATTCCCAACCCGTTCCTGATCTTGGAGAAATTGCTTTCAGCTTGTCACCATTAAGTATGACGTGGCCTTTATTATATGGAGGTAAGTTCCTTCAACACCTATTTTATTGAGAAGTTTTTTTTTTAAATCATGAATGAACATTGACTTTTGTCAAAAGTTTTTCCTGCATCTGTTGAAATGATCATATGGTTTTATTCAATTTGTTAATGTAGTAAATCACCTAGATTGATATTGAACCATCCTGGCATCCATGAGATAAATCGTGCTTGATCTTGGTATATGATCTTTTTAATGTACTGTTGAATTTGGTTTGCTAATATATTGTTGAGGATTTTAAAATTTATGTTTATCAGTGATACTGGCATGTAATTTTCTTTTTTCATGGTATCTTTGTCTGGTTTTGATATCAGGATGATGCTGGCCTCATAGAATGAATTTGTATATGCATTCCTTCCTCTTCAACTTTTTGCAAAAGTTTGAGATGCATATGTGTTAACTCTTCTTTCAATGTTTGATAGAATATACTTGTGAAGCAGTCTGGTTCTGGACATTTGTTTGCTGGGTGTTTTCTTTATTATTGATTCAGTTTTAATACTGATAATCAGCCTGTTTATATTTTCTATTTCTTCTGGATTCAGTCTTGGGGAATTGTTTATTTCTAGGGATTTATCCATTTCTTCTAGGTTGTCCTTTTTATTGCTATATAAGTGTTTGTAGTAGTATTTTAAGATCTCTTTTTATTATTGAAGTGTTGATTGTAACTTCTCCTTCATTTATAATTTTATTTATCTAGGCCTCCCTCCCTTTTTTTCTTGATAATTCAGACTAAAGGTTTATTTATCTTTTCAAGGCACTATTTCTTAGTTTAATTGATCTTTTCTATTGTGTTTTAGTTTCTAACTTGTTTATTTCTGCTTTGATCTTTTTAAATTTAGTTCCTTCTACTAGTGTGGGTTTTGTTATGTTTTTCCTAATTCCTTTATGTGTAATGTTAGATTTTTTAATTTGAGATTTTTCCTTTCCTGAGATAGGCTTGTGTGGCTACGAACTTCTCGCTTAGAATTGCTTTTGCTGCATCCCATAAATTTTGAATTATTATTTCCATTTTCATATCTCCCCAACTATTTTTTATTTATTCTTTGATTTCTTCATTGACCTACTGGTTGTTTAGTAGCACATTGTTTAGCCTCCATGTTTTTGTGGTTTTTTTCAGTTCTTTGCTTGTTGATTTCTAGGCTCATAGAATTGTGGTTGTTAAAATGCTTGATTTGATTTCAATCTTCTTAAATTTATTGAGACTTGTTTTACAGCCTAACATGTAATCTATCCTAGAATATCCTGAATATTCCACGTGAACCTGACCAAAAAAATTGTCTAGTCTGCTGCTTTTGGATGGAATATTTTATATACTTATTAAGTCCATTTTCTCTAATGTTTCATCTGAAGCCAGTATTTCCTTATTGATTTGTTGTCTGAATGATCTATTTGTATAAGTGAGGTGTTAAAGTTTCCTACTGTTACTGTTTTTTCCTTCTATGTCTGTTAGTTTTTGCTTCATGTATTTAAGTGTTCCTATGTTAGGTGCACATATTTACAAATGTTATATCATCTTATTGGATTGATCACGTAATATTTAAGTAATGTTCTTCTTTGTCTCTTATTATAGTCTTTGTTTTAAAGTCTATTTTGTCTAATATATGTATTATACTCCAACTTCTTTTTATTTCCATTTTCATGGAATATCTTTTTCCATTTCCTTACATTCAGTCTCTGTGTGTCTTTAGATCAGAATTGAATCTCTTGCAGGCAGCATGTGTATATGGTGGTGGTTTAGTTGCTAAGTTGTGTCTGACTCTTCTGACCACATTGACTGTAACCTGTCAGACTCCTCTGCCAATGGGGTTTTCAAGGCAAGAATAGTGGGGTGGATTGCCATTTCCTTCTCCAGGGGATCCTCCCAATCCAGGAATCAAACCTGCGTCTCCTGCATTGCAGGTGAATTCTTTATTGACTGAGCCACCAGGTAACCCCATCATGTATGTATTGATCTTGTTTTTTATCCACTCAGTCACACTAGATCTTTTGATTGGAGTATTTAACTTATTTATATTATGTGTTCATTGCCCTTATTGTCATTTTTAAAGTTGTTTACTGGTTGTTTTGTAGTTCTTTATGTTCATTTCTTCTTTTGCTGTTTTTCCTTTTACGACTGTCTTTTATATTATGTTTGAATTTTTTCTTTTTATTTGTGATTACCATGGTGTTCACATATACTAACATATGAATATGATTATTTGGGATTGATATCTTAAGTTCAAACATATTCTAACAACACTGTATTTTTATTCACCCTATGTTTAATGTTTTTGAGATTATATTTTATATATTTTTGTTTTGTGCATATCTTAACCATTGATTGTGGATATATCTGATTTTACTGCTTTTGTCTTTTAACTTTCCCTCCTTTCTTATATGTTTGCTTTTACCAATGAAATTTTTCCTTTCATAATTTTGACATGTCTAGTTGTGGTCTTTTCTCTTGGTTTAGAGAAATTCCTTTAACATTTCTTGTGAAGCCAGTGGAGTCTTGAACTCTTAGCCTTTGCTTATCTGTAAAACTTTTTTTTTCAGGTATGCAATATAGTGATTCATAATTTTTATAGATTACACTTCATTTAACATTACTACAAAATATTGGCTATATTTCCCTTTGTTGTATCATATATCCTTGTTGATTATCTATTTTTTAAAAATTAGTTTATTTATCTATTTTTTAACTTTACAATATTGTATTGGTTTTGCCATACATTGACATGAATCCACCTGGTGTACATGTGTTCCCCTTCCAGAACCTCCCTCCCACCTCCTTCCCCATCCCATCCCTATGGGTCATCCCGGTGCACCAGCTCCAAGAACCCTATATCATGCATCGAAACTGGACTGGCGATTTGTTTCACATATGATAATTTCTCCTCAAATCTGAATGATAGCCTTCCTGGGTAGAATATTTTGGATTATAAGCTTTTATTTTTATCAAAGTATATTTTTCTGGTCCTTTCTAGCTTGTAAAATTTCTGGTGAAAGGTAATTGATAGTCTTATGGGAGCTCCCTTCTATGTGACTAGTTGCTTTTCTCTTGCTGCTCTTAAGATTCTCTGTCTTTAATTTTTGCCATTTTAATTACAGTGTGTCTTGGAATGGACTTCTTTGAGTTCATCTTATTTGGGACTCTCTGTGTTTCTGGACCTGGATTTCTGTTTCCTTTTTCATACTTGGAATTTCTTAATTATTATTTCATCAAATATAATATTGTCTGCCTGCCCCCCTTTTCCTCTCCTCTCCTTCTGAGATTTCTCTGATGTGAATGTTAGTATGCTTGATGTTGTCTCAGAGGCCTCTTAAGCTATTATCATTACAAAAAAGAATTTTTTTTTTTTCTGTTCAGTTTCGGCGAGTTCCATTACTCATTTTTAGCTTACTGATCCACTTCTCTGCATCATCTATCTACTCTATTATTGATTCCTTCTACTATATTTTCTACTTCAGCAATTGTATTTTTCAACTCTGTGTGGTTCTTCTTTATGTTTTCTAACTCTTTGTTAAAATTCTCACTTTGTTTATCCATTCTTCTCTTGAGTTTGTTGAGAATCTTTATAATCATTACCTTGAACTATTTATCAGGTCAATTTCCTAATTCTCACTTTGTTTACCCATTCTTCTAAGTTTGTTGAGAATCTATATGATCATTACCTTGAGCCATTTATCAGGTAGATTGCTTACCTCTGTTCTGGTTAGTTCATTTTCTGAGGTTTTGTCTGTCCCTTCATTGTTTGGGACACATTCCTCTCTCTCTTCATTTTTCTAATTCTCTGTGTTTATTTCTGAGTATTAGGAGAGACAGTTATGTTTCCCAGTCCCAGAGAAGAGATTTAATATAGGAGATGCCCTACAGGGTCCATCTGCACACTGCTCTCTGGTCACCAGGGTTGTGTGCTCTAGCGGTACTCCCTAAGTAGGCTGCATGGACCTTTCTGTTATGGCAGGGTTAGTTACTGTGGGCAGGATGGTAGATGGAGCTGACCTCTGGACTGGTTGACTGCCAAACTATGTCTTCTTTGGTTGCTGCTGACCCACTGGTAGGCATGGCAGGTTCCTGAAGGGTGTGTGGAGGCCCAGGTCTAGTGTTAACCTGCAGGTAGGTAGGGCTTGGTTCCTGCATGGCTGGCTCTGTAGCCCAGAAGATCTAGGACTGGTACCAGACTGCTAGTGGGTGGATAAGCCCCTGGCACTAATATGCTAGAGGGAGGATCTCAAAATAGCTCTTACCAGCATCAGTGTCCTTCTATTAGAATGATCTCCCCAAAATGGCTGCTACCAGTATCTATGTCCCAGAGGGAGCCCTGGTTGCTTCCTGACTCCCTGAGAGGCTCTCCATGATTAGCAGTGATTCTGACCCATCCTCCTTTCAAAATGTATCTTTTCTGCTAGTCTGCAGGTCACCAGCATACATATTTGATCTGTAAATAGTTATAATTTTGGTGTTGCCATGGAAGGAGGTGAGCTCAGTGTCTTTCTCCTCTGCCTTCTTGGCCATACTCCTGTCTACTTCTCTGTTCACTCCTTTCTACTTGTTGGTTTTTCTAGTTCTTTCTTATATTAATTGCTTCTCTTTTAAAAAGCACACTTTTTCAGATTCTTGAGAGATGAAGCTTCATTTCCGCTTCTTGTCTTTTCATTGCTAGGCAAATTATAGGTCACTGAACAACCTATGAATTGATTAGGTTCTGACCTCTAGTTATCAACTGAGGATTGTGGAATCATTTACTGCATAAAAAGTATGGCCACTTTGCCATTGTTTCTTTAGTAAGAAGTATGAACAAGGCATTTTCACTTTGAGCAGTGATTCTTCATTGGTATCACCTGGGAATTTGTTACACGTATATTTTGGTGTGTACCACCCCAGATCTACTTATTCATAAACTCTGTAAGTTTTAGCCGTATGTATTTTGGCAAGACCTCTGAGTGATTCTGATACACAGTAATGTGTGAAGACTGCTGCCTTAGGGGAAAAAAAAGGGGGAGGGGTGCTATCACAGATTTATTCAACATTTAGTTTATATAATCTCTCTGTAATTTAAATTTTAAAAGGTAATAACATTACCCCCCCCCCTTTTTTGAAAATGTACTGGCTTTTTCTACATTAACTCTTCTTAGCTGTGGGTTGGGCGTGGGCTGAAGGTAGGAGTGTAACTAGAACAGTGTGATTCACTCCAATAAGACAACACTAATATACATAAACTTCTAGCAAATTCCAGAAATATCCTAAGTAACAATAAATGTTAGTTTCCTTGATTATTTCCAACCACAAGAAACTCAGTCCTTTAATTTTTCTGACTCGCCTAGCCCTAGGTTCATATTCCTCCCCATAGAGCAATGCAGAATATATTTAGATTCAACTGTCATTTACTGAGAATCTAGTATGTGCTGTGTTTTCTATTTTAGATCTCCTGGTAACTCTATGTAGTAACATTTTTATACTCTTACTATGTGAAAGCCCTTGAAATATTTGTAGACATACTTATCATCACTTTCCAAGCAAAACAATTCTAACTCTGTCAATTGCTTCTCATGTGATAATGGTTTTAAGATTTTCAAAATCCTGATTGCCTTCCCCAAATCATATTTCAACTTCCTAACATGGTATGCAGTTCCTCATATTTTGGTATTACATACTACATATATAAAGAATGACCCTAACACATATAACATATTATCTCTTGTTCTAGACACTAACACTGTATTTCAATGAAAGAAACCTAAAATTACTTTCAACTCTGTGTATATGATCCGTATAACTGTGATTCTTATAAACTGATGTCTTAACAGGTCTTTCCTGACATGATTTTTTTTAACTAAAGTATATTTTACATCTGTTTTTATTAAATATCATTTTAATAGTTTTAGTCATCATTCCAATTTGTTATGATTTTTTTGAACTTTGATTCTGTCTTCCCTTCTTTTTATTAGCTATTTCTCCCATATGTCTATCATCTGCTCAACTTATAATTGTGCTTTTATGTCTTTGTTCAAGTTGTTGATAAAAATGTTGGATAGAACAGATTCCCATAATAATGCACATAATACTAATATTTTATATTTTTATGATGCTAAAACATTCAAAAAGCATATTCATATACATATCTCATTTGATACTATTATCATGGGTGGTAGGAAAGGCAACCTTTTTTTTTCTCATGTTATGGATAAAGAAATTTGGTGCTAAGAGAACATAAGTCACACCTCCATTGGTAAAGAGCTAGTGGTACTATAACTTAAGTATTTTAAAGAGGCTTTTGTTTATAGTTCCAACCATGAATTTGAATCCAGCTAACTGTATTACCATTCAGCCCATATTCATGCATCTGTAATTAGTTTCGTAAAGCAGGAAGGATTAACTCATTCTTCTGGAAGAAATGTGTTAAAACAGACAAGAAAGGATAGGACCCAGCCAACGAAAGTGTTAGGGGAGGCAAATGGTAGCCATAAAGTCTCTGTCTCTCCCACCACAGCACAAGCAAAATGGGCCTGGAGAGAAAAATCAGGAATGCTGATGGGGAATCTGCTTTGGATTGGGCAAATGACCATGTGGGGGAGGTCTCCTCCAGTGAAATATAAGGTACCACATATGACAGGTTTTGAAGCCTAGTCTACATATCTCAGAACATATTTGATGAGAAATCTCACTGACTGAAGAAGTCAGCTCTGACAGTAAGCATACAAGGCCAAGACTGTGTAACATCTTCCTCTGATGCTAGTCCCTTCCTCCTCCTCTGAGGCTTTATTTCTAAATTGATGCACAACAGTGAGGAACACATAGCAATATTTATCCAGAGAATAGCAACCCTGCTTTCTGGTAAACAGGAATGGGGGAGAGCTAAAGGGTCTGGGTATTGAAGCACAGCTCCATCTTTACCAGGTGAAGTTCATGGTAATAATGAAGCATTGTATAGAGAGGTGTCTCTTAGGTTGAATCTTATAAAATTATGAATATTTGACTCTTTTTGACCAGTGATAGTTTCATACAATTCACCCAATACCTTCCAGTTTTTAATTTAATTTATTTATTTTTACGGAGAAGGCGATGGCACCCCACTCCAGTACTCTTGCCTGGAAACTCCTCTGTGTGGAGTCTTCATTGCCGTTTGGACTTTTCTCTGGTTGTGGCGAGAAGGGGCTACTCTCTAGTTGTGGTAAATGGGCTTCTCATTGCAGTAGCCTCTCCTGTTGTGGAGCATGGGACTCTAGGGTGTTCAGACTTCAGTAGTTGTGGCATGTGGACTCAGTAGTTACGGCTCCTGTGCTCTAGAACAAAGATTCAATCGACGTGGCTCACAGGCCTAACCACTTTGCAGCATGTGGGATCCTCCCAGAACAGAGATAGAACCGGTGTCTCCTGCATTGGCAGGTGGACTCTCTATCACTGACCCACCAGGGAAGATCTACCTTCTAGTTTTGTTCTGAGGAGATCTAAAAGGACCAGAATAAGGAAGTGTGCCTCAGCTGTTCACTATAGCTTGTTTTCTTTTCAATGTCTTTTGAAAAGAAAATAATTTTAGCTGGCTTTTGTTATTCAGATTAACATATTAGTTCCAAAAAAGCTTTGCAGATCTATCAAATCACTAATTAGTGGGAAATAACAAAATAAATTTAGTCAAGCAAACATATTGAGAATGCTTTATGTGCTAGGCACTATACTAGGTGCTAGGGATGGAGAAATGTGCAAAATAAAATTCCTAACATCAGGAGTTCTTAACCCAATCTAGGGTCGAACAAAAACAAGCAAATTATAATATAGTAAAATTAATTCAATATAAAAATATGTGAAGACAGAGCACAATTTTCCAGGCCAGTAAGGGTAAGGGAAATGAGATAAGATAACAATAGATCTGAATTTTGAAAGATAAATATGATTTAGCCAGATAGACAAGAGGAATAAAGGGCATTCCAGGCTGGAAAAGTGATTGTGCCAAGGCCAGAGGTATGGGGATGGGTAAGTTGGAACATGATGGAGAGTCAAATAGACACACACCATTTGGAAACATTTTCTTTTACTTATGGGATCACTTACTTGTAACGTTAATTAACCTTGTCCTGATGAAAATTTTAAATATATAATTTTTTGAAGAGGTAACATCAACATTTCAATTATTTCCTTTTGACTTTTTGTGTTTAATTTTCCTGTGCTTCAGATTTAAGAAACTAACATGGCAATTTTTTTTTTAAAAAAAAGGAAAGTTGTACCTTGATTGAGTTACCTAACTTTATTTGCATAACTATGTACATTTTACAGTAGAGCACAATATCAAAACAAACAATAATATCCCTGCCATGTTACACAAAGCTATGATTACACAGTTTAAAACTCTATTTTATTGTGCACATATGAAGACTGGTTTTTGATTGCTCAGTTTTTTTCTTCCAAACTCATAATAATTTCATTCTTCATCTTAAAGTTCTAAGGTTCAAGTATATTTGAATTATCCATAAAAAAATCATAAGTATTGTCTCTGCATGAAAATTTCCCCCATACTTCATAACTTGAAAATGACTAAAGCAATTTATGCACTAAAAAGGAAGGTGGGTTGGGAGGAGGGGGAGGATCTCTGTTCTCAGACAAGGGCAAGGGAGTCTGAGAATCAAAGGATAATTTCTTGAAAGAAAAGGTTGAACAGGTCAAAACAAAAGGTGCTACTGCATGTTGTTTTGAAAAGCTGACAATAGTATTCCTTCCTACTTGCCTTTCGGGTGATGTGGTCTGAAATAAAACTATGAGGGACCAGCGCCCCAGGGTCTCTCTGTACATCATCTTTAAGAACCATAAAGACCTAGTGTCCTCCGACTACTCTCTTCTATTTTTGAGTGAGAGAAACACATGTGATTGAAAGGAAGGTTAAAATGTAAGCCAGACAACAAGGAGGCAGCTGAAAGGTTTGTTCACCCTGGAGTGTAATGAAAGATGTTGGTTCTGAGGTAGAAGTTAGGCTTTGTTGGAGACTTCGGGTTGCCTAGAAGTTTGCAATCAAAGAGGAGTCGGAGTCTGATGTGGTTGTGAGGAAATGTGCCTCTCTTACATTGCTCTCCTGTGATGTAGGGGCTGTGTACAGGCATATGTATTGAAATGGGAATCCCTGGGAAGTCCCTAAAAGAAGACTTCCAGTTGTGTTCTGCTGAAGCAGTCAACTTCAAAGGGACCCACAGTTGCTACTACAGAGACAGTGTGACTGAGATGTATGGCCTTTTCCTGCAATTTCTGTTGTTCTTACACATAGTGTCCTTTGCTGACAGCACCTGGCAAGCCATGCCTGTGTAGACAGCTTGTTTCACTACACTGTGAGCAAACCTCAAAGTCTAGACTATTTGTGAAATGAATTTGGTTAAGGGTATAAAGTGAAAGTCGCTCAATCATGTCTGACTCTTTGCGAGTCTATGGAATTCTCCAGACCAGAATACTGGAGTGGGTAGCCTTTCCCTTCTCCTGGGGACCTTCCTAGCCCAGGGATTGAACCCAAATCTCCCACACTGCAGGTGGATTCTTTACCAACTGAGCTATGAGGGAAGCCATAGTTTAAAGGTATATAGACTGCCTAGACAAAATATGTGAATCAACCTCTTCTAGGAAAGGTGCCTGGATTTAAACAGGGCTTTACTTAGGTGTTAGTAATTGTGTGTATATTAAAAATCAATAATATATTTTGAAATGAGAGTGGTGTGATAGGAAAATACAGTGTTATGAAGATCTGGGCAGACCTCAACATTAGATCCTATGCATTAAAATGTTAATAAGTTAAATATTAATATGTTAACCTTGGAGTTAAGATGGTAATGGGTATCATACACTGAAAGCTGAAAATGAGGACAAAAGAAGGCCTGACAAAGAATAATTAGAGCTCATGTGGTCACTGGTTCAGGGTTTGGCAGAGCCTCGCTGGAGAATTTTTGCAAATTCAGCATAAATACAGGACCTGGGAATGAAACATTGCTTGAGCAAAGTGGCTTATAGCTTACAAATTTGATGGTTTGTTCCTAGTAAACTCACTGAGCTAATTAAACGTTGTTGTTCTTGTTTAGTCGTTAAGTCACATCTGACTGTTTCTGATGCTATGGACTATAGCCTGCCAACTCCTCTGTCCACAAGATTTTCCAGGCAAGAATACAGGAGTGGGTTGCCATGCCCTTCTCCAGGGGATCTTCCTGACCCAGGGATAGAACCAGTTTCTCCTGCATTGGCAGGCACATTCTTTACCACTGAGCCAGTAGCGAAGCCCAAACCAGTTAGTCATGTATGTTTCAGTAGTGAGTTACATAGTAGTAAGAGTTTGTTGTGCATTAAATCATCTACGTGTGTTAAGCTTGGGGGTTAGGGAGAATCTTAGGACGGGGTTGGAGTTAAGATAAGAGTGTGTCATCAATTAAATAGGCAGAGAAGATGCTGAGAGCAGGGAGTGCCTTTTGAAGCAGTTTGCCTTACATGAGAAACTCAACTGTCCCATCAGCCTTTGCTTGCTCCTTGAACTGAGACATTGGAGGAAGACACTTACCGTCGATGAAGTCCCAGTGGTGAGCAGAACTGAAGAGTGACTCCACATCCATTGGGTGCCTCCGTGCAAACATAAGAACAATCAAAGAACATTAAAGGACACCAAAGAACACCCTTTACCCAGATTCACCTACTGCTAGCATTTTGGTCTGTTTGCTTTATCTCTTTATCTTTAGAGACAAAGAATGTTCAGATATTGTTGGATGCCTGCATGACTTTCTTGAAAATCTAAAAGAGATTCTGCTCTACCATCTCCCATTTCTTTATTTCATTACTTTACTCCCAATCCTAAGAAAGCCTTATTTCTCTTTGTTGGACTGGTAAGACCCTTTCCTCTCTGGTAGAGACTACTCTCCCCACAGCCTTCAGCATCCCCAATTTATCCAAGGTTATCTCCTGAGATTGCCTCCCTCTTTTCAAGCCCAATGCATCGTTACTGCTATATCTGCAATCTGAGTCTTGCCTCCACATCTCCTGCCTCCTTGGAGCCTTTTTTCCCTCACAGTCCCATATGCTTGCTCAGTTTTAACTCCCAGCTCTCACAAACCTTTCTCCACTCGCTGCCCCTCCAATCTGGAAGCAGTCCTCCCCCAGTCACATTAGTATTAAAAATCATCCTCATTCATTCCACTCTTCTGACCTAGCACAGCATCCTTCTCTCTCCCACTGGAAGCTGCACATTTGCATTTTATCACATCCGCCCCAGCCCATATGGGGTCACCCTTCAATCCTCTGATATTTTTAGAGAAAGTGAGGATCTTGCTACCATCGTTAGTCTGGTATTCCTGGCTTTGCAGCCAAAAGTTTGGCTGTCTAGTGACAGACTGCAGAAGGGACTGAAAAGTGGATCATAGCTATTATCAAGGAGAAAAAGTTACCTCAGGATTCTAGAAGCCTGTGGCCTCCATTCTCCTCCTGTGTGCTAAAATGTTAGGTAGAGTGCAAATTAGTGATGAATGTGGTGGAGAGGAGGGAATCTACCAGGTAAAGAGGGGACCAGATGCAGTTAGGGTTCGAATCTTCCAAATACTACTCACATTTTCACCGATGAAAATTCTTGAGGATACCTGTTGGTCTCAGAACACTAGTAACTCTTTTTTCGTTTTAGCCTTTCATCCTAGGTACTTAAATGATCCACTGAGAATATGGAGTTGTGCGATAATGTTGATTTGCACTGTTGTCTATTCATCTTGAATAGCTATTTAAATTTAGTTACTGGTGGCCATCTGTTTACCTTTCTATGAAATGGGGGCACTGGATTTGATTATGTCAAAAGTCTAGTCATTCTGTTTTTATGTGTGCACAGCCACTGTGAAGCATGCTGGAAGGTAGTCAGAAACTCCTTCCTTGGAAGAGGGAACAGGTGAATTGAGAGCAGGAGCATTGAACACTCCTTGTTTGTACCTGTAATTATCCAGTTATAACAGAAGAGTTATTAACACCCCAAAATAAGTATAGATTCTTCTGCTTTCTAAAGGAATTTGGATAAAATTATCTCTATGTACTGTTTCTTTCCTCTCATGGAAATTGGTTGAGATGATAGGAAGTAAAGAAATTCAAATCATCTTCCTGTTCATCTGTGCTCTTCTGGAAGAATCTGTTGCTTTGGTTGTCCACTTTGGTGGCAGGCTCTGAGCTGGGTAGGTGATGAAGTGCTGACTTACTCTGCATAATAATGTACAAGGGAATGCCTCTCTGGGAAGCTAAAGGAAGAAGCCCCAAAAAGAGTGAAGCAGGGAGTTTTTAGACTGCTAAGCAGCAGACTGAAGCAAAAACCTGTCACCTCAACCTTCAGCAAAGTCTGCTCCATGCAAACCCCTTAAGTGAGAAAGTCTGAGTAGACAGAAAACACCAGGTAGAGGAAGTGAGACCAGAGTAAGATCAGAGTTCATTGGAAGGTAGAACTCAATACTGAAGTACGTTACTTGTAAACATTTTGACGAGAGCATTGCAGATTTGGGATAGTGGAATCAAGGCACATAAAGAACATGACTTATATACTTGAGAGCATTCTAAAAAACATTACCACCTACAGGACACACTTTTGACATACTTTCTGTTCTTATACCTTGTAGGAAACCCCACATGTGTCAACGTATTTGCCCTTTAAATGTGACATGCTGCTAAGTCGCTTCAGTCGTGTCCGACTCTGTGCGACCCCATAGACAGCAGCCCATCAGGCTCCGCCGTCCCTGGGATTCTCGAGGCAAGAATACTGGAGTGGGTTGCCATTTCCTTCTCCAGTGCATGAAAGTGAAAAGTGAAAGTGAGGTCACTCAGTCGTGTCCGACTCTTAGCGACCCCGTGGACTGCAGCCTACCAGGCTCCTCCGTCCATGGGATTTTCCAGGCAAGAGTACCGGAGTGGGGTGCCATTGCCTTCTCCTCTGTGTGACATAATCAACTGCAATGGCTTTATGCACCAGTTCATGAACTATGAGGGCTAATTAGATATAATCCATATACTATAACACATTTCAAAGGGAGACATTTAAATGTCATAAATTTTATTTATAATGTAGACCTAATTCCATTTTATCATATTACTTTTTTTCCAGCTGTAATATTAGACTTACTGTAAATGTTCTATTCTAACAGCACACCCTCGAACATTTTTCATTTCTACAGAAACTTGGGACCAATAGTAGTCAATACTTGATGGGACTGTTGAATTACTTGATATGATAGCTTCTGACAAAACATTAACTTTTATTGACAACATATTCACATGCTTTAATACAGTGCCTGGCACATAATAATTGTCAATAAATATTAGTTATTGCCAGTCTTACTATTTTTGCAGTTGTTATTGGATACTAAATATGGTCCTTTTCACAACTATTACCTCATTAAAATCAAACTCAGTACTTCATGGTATATACTATCATCCTAATTTCATAGAAAAGGAATATAAGGTCGAAATAAGCCCAACACTTACATATATTTTAACAAATAGAAAATAGTAAAGTGATTATTCAAACCCAAAGCACATGTTCCTTCCATGATATGATTTTTTCTAAATACCGTCTGCCTTATGCCTTTGCTGGAGATAGGTGATTATAAGTAGTACATAGAAAGACATTTACAAATTTTAGTAGACTTACATTAATTTTAACATATATAAGAAAAATATTTATGGCTAGTAATAATATATTTCTGGTTATAGCAGTGATTATGGACTGTAGCCCACCAGGCTTCTCTGTCCATGGGATTCTCCAGGCAAGAATACTGGAGTGGATTGCCATGCTCTCCTCCAAGAGATCTTCCTGATCCAGGGATTGAACCCCGGGCTCCTGCATTGCAGGCAGACTCTTTACCATCTGAGCCACAAGGGAAGCCTCAATAATGGATTTCTGATTATAGCAGTGATTATAAAAATAGTCTTAAAATATTTTATTAGAGTAACATACACATTAAACTTAAAAATATATTCATAATAATGCAGCTGATAAAGGTCACAAAGGAAGTACTTAAATGGTTGAAGTTTAAATAAGAGTACAACAAATCATACTTAGAGGACTCCTTAAACTTGTCTTGTCAGGAGCCCAGTGATGGCTTGGAAACTAGAAAAATCTGTTCACGTTAAATATCATATGTTAAAATATCATTTAAAATGTCTACTAAATTGTTATTGTAAAGGAAATATCATTTTTAAAGCAAGTAGAACTTCTTCGTTTCTTTCTTTCTGGCTGCGCTGGGTCTTTGTTGCTATATGTGGACTTTTCTCTAGCTGTGACAAATAGCGGCTACTTTCTAGTTGTCGTGAGTGGATTTTTCATTGTGGTGGTTTCTCTTGTTGTGCAGCATGGACTCTAGAGTGCAGGATCAGCAACTGTGACACATGGGCTTAGTTGTCCTGCAGCGTGTGAGATCTTCCTGGACCAGGGAGATCCCTCGTGTCCCCTGCAGTGGCAGGTAGGTTCTTAACCACTGGACCAAAGGGAAGTCCCAAGTAAAACTTCTCATATGCTTTAGCATTACCATTCTTTCCCCCTACTACTTTTTACATGTTTCCCTCATCTCCTGCCTCACTGTGGTGACTCCAGGCATCTGAGCATGTTGGCTGTCTGAGCCCCTGAGGGACTTGATTCACTCCAAATGTTGAGTTTTATTTAGGCCATCACTCTCCAGAAGGGACATCGTGCCTAGATAAATACTTCCCCCACTCTTACTTGATTTCTTATCTATAGAAGGCACTCAAAGATCCCCACCCCGTGATTTTTATAGCCTATTCTTTGGTGTCAGTTGGGCCTTGTGATTTGCCTCTGATGGACAGAATCTGACAAAAGTGCCAGGATGCTACTTGCATGATTAAATTATGAAAGTTGTGGCTTCCGTCTTGCTGGACTCTCTCCCCCTGGACTTCTCCATTTGCACTTTGATGAAACAAGCTGACATGCTGGAGAGGCACACTGGCAAGGGTCTGCGGGCAGCCTCCCGCCACAAGTCCTCGGGAACTGAGACACTCTGTCCACCACTTCTGAAAATGGAATGCTGTCAATAGTGATCACAGTGATCTTGGAGTGGATTCTTCTCCATTGGAGACTTAGATACTAAAGGGCACAGCCTACACCTGGATCGTAGCCATGAGAGTCCCTGGAGGAAAAAACAAAACAAAACAAAACAGCTAATCTATGCCTGGATTCTTGACCTACAAAAACTGTGAGAAAATAAATGTTATTTCAAGTTACTAAGGAGTAACTTTGTTATGCAGCAAGAGATAACTAATACAAGTCTTACTAAATTTAACTTTAAAAAGACTGCTATGTGGACCTTCTCTGTACACATGGTTGTATTTTACTCAGTTAGGGAGAATTTTCCATCACATATGTTTCACTGACCTTAAACTTCATGCAAGATATTCCTCATTTCTAACCCCACACCCACTGAAGCCCCATTTATTTCTGGTAAATACCTTGAGTATTTTGTCTTTCATGTTTACTTATGAATAAGATATATCAGTTACAATGAGCTTTCTGTCTTTTCCTCCTCTCTGTCCAAGTCCTTTTTCTGAGAAGCTGTCTTCTGCTGAGCACTCTGTTACCTGTGAAGCTAGTTAAGGACTTCTCAGCCCTACCTCTGAATTTTAGGGAGACTTCACCTGCCTCACTCCAGGAATTTCCACCCTTTCTGGGCACTAACGTAAAAATTCTGGAGTCTTCAAGACATAAGTTTAAGAAAGGAAAGTCTCTGGAGTCCTTGATAAGCTGATACAGGTTCAAGTTCAGGCTGAAGAAGAAATATTTCCTCAGTTTTCACTTTAAACTTTTTTTTTTAATCATATAAGCATTCAAATCTATCAGTAGTCTTATAAGCACTGCATTCGTTGTGAGGAGATATTCTCATTTTTCCTTCAGTCACTTTTCTCATTGTGATTCAGTTTGGGAATTTTCTTGTTAGGTCTTCAGTTCAGTTCAGTTGCTCAGTCATGTCCGACTCTTTGTGATCCCATGGACTGCAGCACTCCAGGTCTCCCTGTCCATTACCAACTCCTGGAGTTTACTCAAACTCATGTCCATTGAGTCGGTGATGCCATCCAACCATTTTATCCTCTGTCGTCCCCTTCTCCTCCCACCTTCAATATTTCCCAGCATCAGGGTCTTTTCCAATAAACCAGTTCTTTGCATCAGGTGGCCAAAGTATTGGAGTTTCAGCTTGAGCATCAGTCCTGCCAATGAATATTCAGGACTGATTTATTTTAGGATGGACTGGTTGGATCTCCTTGCTGTCCAAGGGACTCTCAAGACTCTTCTCCAACACCACCGTTCAAAAGCATCAATTCTTCAGCACTCAGCTTTCTTCATAGTCCAGCTCTCACAAGTTCACTGATTTTTTCTTCTGCTGTGTCTAATTTTATGATAAACCCATTCAGTCAATTTTTAATTTCAGATATTGTATTGTCTAAATTCGGAAATTTATTTTTTTCATGAAACTTCTACTTCCATCCTAATTATGCTCATATTTTTCTTCAAATCATTGAACATATTCATAGCAGCTCTTTTAAAGTGCTTGTCTACTAATTCCAACATCTCAATTTTTTTCTGTTTCCATTGACTGATTTTCTCCTCATTACACATACATTTTCTTGCTTCTCTTACCCTAGTAATTTTTGAATGCCTACCAGATAAGAATGAAACAACTTGCTGAGTTTCTGGTTTCTGTTGTCTCCTTTTTTAAAGAGTGTTGCTATTTGTTTCGGCAGGCAGTTAAAATTACTTGCAAATCAATTTGATTGTTTTAAGCTTTGTTTTAACCTTAAGGCTTGTTTATTTAGACCTGGAGTGTCCTTTGCTGTAGGGCTTGTTTAACTCCACTACTAAAGCAGGAACATTCTGGGATTTCCACTGAATGCTCCAAGGAAGAGTCTTCTGCTTGCTGGTTGGTTGGAAATCAGATATGCCAAGGCTGTGTGACCTCTGGGACTTGTTTAGATTGCAACTCTTTGTAGCTATTCTTTTTCTAGGTTTTTCTTAGTCCAGTCCTACGAAGCTCCATCTTTGTAGGCTTAGCTTATATTCAACCAAAGCCTCAAGGAAACTTTGTGCAATTTCTAAAGATCTTTCTTTGAATAAGAACATTTTCTCTGGAACTCTCCCCTGTAAAATTCCACCACTCCTGTCCCCTCAACTCAGATCTCTGTCACATCAACTCTGCAAAACCACTGTCTTCTCTTCGGATTGATCATCCCTGTGCTAGTTTGTCCTAAGGTGCCCATCATTTGTTTACCTCTTCTCAAGAGTCAAAGTCTAGCCTGTTGCCCAATATCTGAAAAGAGTTGGTTTCTGTCTTGTGCAGTTTTATATTTTATATAGTTTTCTAGTTGTTTTAGTATGAGGGCAAGGTTCTCTGTGCCACCTGGGTTTCAAAATAGATCTTCCCTGTGTCATAATACTTTTAAAGAAATGAACACAAATTACCTTATTAGTTTTTACTTTTCTCCTTAAAATAAGATACAAAAAAGTTCATTGGAATTCACGTGGAAGGAGAATTCAGGCAGAAGGCAACTTCAGGTTACAGAAACCAAGTTACATCAGAATCATTCCTCCCTTTTACAACAATGTATTGTTATTAGTCTAAACATTCTGCCTACTCCTTCCTTCCTTTAGAATAAGTTTCCACTTAAGTCTTTGAATACTCATGTAAATACACACCTGTCAGGCCTGAGCCATCACACTGTCAAACAGGCTCATGCCTGAATCTAAGTACTCCTTATGGCTCAGTCTCAGGAATTCAACTTTACCTCTAAACCTTTATGCAATTACAAGATTCCATTACTCTTGGTCATATACATATAATAATACGCTGGCTCAATCTTCTTCCCATTGCATATATAGGATAGGCAAAAGAGCTCCTCGTTTTCTACTCTTTTCTTTAGAAATGTGCCTATAAGAGCTTGCCAGTTTTGGTGTTTACCTCCTGTTTGTAGCTTAGGGAAAATATTCTGCCTAAAGCAATGGTTCTTAAGCGTTAGCAGGCTGGAGAATCACATGGACAGCTATTAAATATTCATAAGCAGGTTATCTTTATTTTTCTAATATCAAATCAAATCTGACACAAATCCTTCCATTTCATAAGGCTAATGAGAAATTGATTTTCTGTCATTAATTGGGACTCTTCCCTTCAGGGCATAAAATGATTCTAAGGGTCTTATTCAAAGTATAACTTTCAGGGAGAGATTACTCTAGTTTGGAGCCCACATACGATTTCATTTTCAAAGACCTCACAGTCCCTGAAGGGGTCCTGGGTTTTTTGTGCCACACTTGATCAAAAAGGCTCTTTGTCACAGTTAGAATATGTACTCATATAGTTTACCCTCTAGGAGTATACCATACAACCAGTGCCCCCTGTCCCCAAGATTTTCTACCTGCTGTGGCTCCGCCAAGGAGAACTACAAGCACCCCTGTATTTTTGTGGGGCCCCTCTCTTCTCTGGTCTTGAGGAACCTCTTCTGCCTCTGCTCTGTCCTTTTTATTCACCCAAGGACTTGCCTTACGCCTCACAGGCATGGCGTGATTGGTCATCTTCCCCAGGAAGACATTGAAGTGGTGGTTACAATCTCCAAACACTGCCATTAGTCCTAAAGTGATAGAATACTAACGTCTATCTCCTTGAAACAGAGAGGTGAGAATTATAAAAACAGGTACACACTCATACACACAAATCAATGTCCCAATAATTTATCCGTTGTATGTCATTTGTTATCTAAGTTCAATCTGCTTCTGCTGGTCTCACGTGCACTTACTATACTGTGTTTTCTTAAAAAATTAGCTGTAACATATCTGTTATTTTGACATCTATATTATTTTAACTTTTATGATATGTATGTTTACAGCTTGCTGCACTTAAGAAAATGAATTTCATTTGCTCAAGGTGGGTGGAGCCTGAAGGAAAAAGACAGACAAGGGTAATTTTATAAGAAGTTAAAATGTATCCTTCTGATGATTTTAGCAAAAGAATCAAAAGATTTCCTAATATGGCAAGAGACTTTTTTTTAATTTCAGCAAATATGAAGTTAGTGTCTACTATGGATTCAATACACAGCACAGTATTTTAAGTATTGTAGGTGGATTCCAAGATGGTCTCTACCCTCAGATACTTGCATTCTGACAGACTAGTATACTGTATTATGCATGCCTCCCACTCTCCAACTTTACACTTTTCTTTTTTACCTTTCTCTGTATATGTCTCTTTCTGTCTTTCTCTGTCACTCTCTCTCTGTTTTTCTGCCTCCCTCTCCTCTTTCTTCCATCACTCTGTTCTTCACTTGATGAATCCTCTCCTGGCATTTCTGCTTCATTCTGCCTGCCTGCCCAATTCTTTTCTGTGCTGACAGGTTTTCTCATCTTAATCCCTTTGTTTTTCTTATAACTTGTCCCAAAGTTAGCATGGTGGCCACCTGACCCCTTTCTAGTTACTTTTCACTTTAATGCTCATTCTTAACTGCTTTCATCATTCAGTTTTATAATTTGTAACTCCGGTCAAAGCTCATGTATTCTTCACAATAATATCCTCCAGTAGGCAAGACAGCTATTACTGTTTACATGGTACAGATAAATTCTTTAAGGCACAAACAGATAATGTTATGGCCATAATTTAGTAGGAAAGGGTGAAGAATAGAACAAAGACCTCCCAACTCTCAATACTAAGTCCCTTGCAATTCGACACAGTGTCCTTCAAGATTCTTCTTGTTCTTGCAGTGTGGCTCTTTGCCACATGTAAGGTTGTGTTGTTGATTGTCACTCAGATTTTCTTAACCATTCACCACCTTAAGGTCAAGAATTATGTATTACTCATCTCTTCTCTGCCACATTCTAATTAACTACTCAACAAATAGTGGATGAAATGATACAAGTGAGGCATAGGCAAAAAGCAGAACACTGGGGTTGGATAGACAAAGAGCAGAGTGGGGTGGCAGCTCAGTGAAGCAGAAGGCTCTTTTGGCAATCCTGTTGGTTGAGTTTTTACATTTCTGTGTTGATGAAATGTGATGTATGCTGTAAATGATAAGCCAATATTGCATCTCTCTTTTCACCTGTATGACATTTTAGGTTGTAGACTTCATTCAGGGAAGATGGAAATGAAATTCCAGCTGTGGGAGGGAAAAATTACAATTTCCGCCAGAAACAGATTGATTTGACCTTTAACACTGATGTTGAAAAACATGGAGCTTCCTTCCCAACATACACAGCTGTTCTTTGATTATGGGAGGATTATCACTTTCTCTTCAGTGACTCTGTCCTGAGTCTCTATTTTATTTATGTTGCTCTAAAGTGTTGTGTTGCAGGGAGCTTTAGCTTGCAGGGCATGCTATGCCTTCGATGTACATCTGTGGCCATGGGCTTTATGCCTGTGAAATGGTTCTTAGTTTGCCTAGGCTACTTTTTTAATTCAGAAGGAATTCATGTATCACCATCTCCTTATGCAGCCTCATGAAAATTAACACCTGCCTTCTCCTTGTTGCAAAGAGATGTATTGGAAATTTATGTTTGTAAGAAGGATGGAACGCCTTTGAGCTAGTTGCCACCAATGGAAATGTTGTTATTATGTCCAACATGGAGCAAGGAGAGTGGATTGATTGTGTGATCTGTTCAAGGTTATACATTTAACAAATATCATTATTGAAACAAGAGAGAAAGGATGAGCACACAGAAACTGTCTCCCCGACACACAGGCTTTTACATTATTCAAAAGGAGTTCTTTAAAAACAAATGGTTCCTGCATTGTGTGCAGGCTTTCTGTTTTTGTCTGGTTTAAGATTAACAATGCACCTGGAACATTCTTTTCATTTCTCTCTGCCATTACACATAATTTTACTTCCCATAAAGCCCTATTCCAAACTCGCCTACTTCCCAGATTAATCTCACCTTCTCACATTTTGAACGTAGAATGTTGTAGAAGAAAAAAAAACGAGGGCTCAGAACTCCAGTATGGCCACAGTATTGACGAACTTTGAGTCTCAGATCCTTCATCAGCTAGACAGGATAGTGAAAAGTTAGTCATTTATTTGAAAGAGTTGTAGCCAATGAGATAAGGCAAGAGAGGTATTTGTAAATTAGAAAAGACTATATAATTCTAGTTGTTATTTTTATTATCCTTCCTTTGCTCTGTACATTCTGCCTGACCTTTAATATAATACTCTGTTTACACTCTATTAATATGTCTATTTGCGAATTGCTTTCTAAGCCTTCCCAAGCCCTTTTCCGTGACTTATAAATTCTCCAAGGGCAAGACTGTATCTTCTATTTCTTTTATATCCAGTGCCTCCTTCTCCCACACTGGTGCACTGTCAATCGATACCACCTTGAACATAAAGTGCCCTGAAAAGCAAGTGACAGAAAATGACTTTGAATCGTCCACAGACTATAACCAGTAATCTACACGGTGTGTTTCAGTCAGAAGAATGAGAGCAGGAACTAGATCATGTGGTTGTAAACTACAGCAGCCTTGGCATGAAGTCATGGAGCACATGGTAATTAGCATTAGCACAGACTTTGGGGGGTAAAGATGAAGGAAGTAAAAAAAAGAAAATTCTGCCTTATGGATAAAAGCACTGTTCCCTGTTCCCTTCTTAAATCTAAGCATGCAAACTTCATGGCTTAGCAAGAGGAAAGCTGTGGCCCCCGAGGGGGCCTCCATATCTCTTTTCTATGAGGTTTATCTTTCTCTTGGGCACTTCACTGGAAATTTATTGCCACAGGCTCTTCCCTAAAGGACACTACTCTCTCCCTTACAAGCTGAGGCTCAAATGCAGACAAAATTCCTTTAGTACTGTTAAGAATAGCTGGAAATGTCAAGATGTTTCCTAAAACCAACAAAAAAAAAAAAAAAGGAAAAAATCAAGACATCTCAAGTCAGTGAAAAGCGAAAGTGAAAGTCACTCAGTCGTGTCCAACTGTGCGACCCCATGAAACTGCAGCCTGCCAGGCTCCTCTGTCTATGGGATTCTCCAGGCAAGAATACTGGAGTGGGTTGCCATGCTCTTCTCTTGAGGATCTTCCCAACCCAGGGATAGAACCTGTGTCTCCTGCATTGAAGGCAGATTCTTTACCATCTGAGATACCTGGGAAGCTGCCCCGCCTCCCCGTTTTACAAAACATAAATTCCTAGCTCATAAGCTATGCCTGCTTTTTTCCAAGGTTCACAGCCTGGTCCAGTTCTGAGCAGATTTCTTTACTTTTTCTACCCAGAGCAGCATCTTGCTTTGTTTTGCCATTATACCTCTCTGTCTCTGCTACTTGTTAACAGACTGTGGAATAAAGGCTAAAGGAGAAACTTTTTCTCTCCAATCACCACCCAGGGCCCTTTTACTAAGCTTTTATTGAGCAAACTTTTCACTGGCCATTGCTATAGCTTGTGCCTGAGACTCCACATGTTTTACAAATGAGGAATGGCTTGCCCTTTTGCATGAGGTCATCTCATTTTTGCAATGAAGTTACATTGTCATGCCGCTTATTTAACTTATATGCAGATTACATCATGAGAAACACTTGGCTGGAAGAAGCACAAGCTGGAATCAGGATTGCCGGGAGAAATATCAATAACCTCAGATATGCAGATGACACCACCCTTATGGCAGAAAGTGAAGAAGAACTAAAGAGCTTCTTGATGAAAGTGAAAGAGGAGAATGAAAAAGTTGGCTTTAGCTCAACATTCAGAAAACTAAGATCATGGCATCCGGTCCCATCACTTCATGGCAAATAGATGGGGAAACAGTGGAAACAGTGGCTGACTTTATTTTGGGGGGCTCTAAAATCACTGCAGATGGTGATTGCGACCATGAAATTAAAAGACGCTTACTCCTTGGAAGGAAAGTTATGACCAACCTAGATGGCATATTAAAAAGCAAAGACATTACTTTGTCAACAAAGGTCCGTCTAGTCAGGGCTCTGGTTTCTCCAGTAGTCATGTATGGATGTGAGAGTTGGACTATAAAGAAAGCTGAGTGCTGAAGAATTGGTGTTGGAGGAGACTCTTGAGAGTCCTTTGGGCTGCAGGGAGATTGAGCCAGTCAATCCTAAAGGAAATCAGCCCTGAATATTCGTTGGAAGGACTGATGTTGAAGCTGAAACTCCAATACTTTGGCTACCTGGTGCAAAGAGCTGACTCATTTGTAAAGACCCTGATGCTGGGAAAGATTGAGGGCAGGAGGAGAAGGAGACAACAGAGGATGAGATGGTTGGATGGCATCACCAACTCAATGGACGTGAGTTTGAGTAAACTCTGGTAGTTGGTGATGGACAGGGAGGCCTGGTGTGCTGTGGTTCATGGGGTCACAAAGAGTCAGACACAACTGAGCAACTGAACTGAACTGAACTGAACAAACGACATGAATTATTCACACACACAAAAAACAAGGCTTCTTCACACTGGAGAAAACTGATTTTGCCTTTTGAAGATTCCTATAATAATGTTTAGGAAAACCTGTGGGTTTGAGGGTGTGGTTGCCCATGTTTTCAATTTCAATCTCTAAAGCCTATAAGAAGGTAGTTACTAGCTATTGTTTGATTGTTGCTCTAGCTGCGACCTGATGCTGCTGCTATTGCTAGCATATTACATGAGAAATCACTTGGTTGTCTTCTTGTAGGCTATCAGAAGTTTAAATGTTTACTAAATGAGTCTCTAGCTGAAATTCTCTTATGTATTGGAAAAGATATTGAGAAAGAAAGAAAACTGAATCAACAGGAGGTTCTTGAAAAAAACTGAGTTTCTCTCAATGATAACAATTTTCAAAATTATGATAATATCATAACCAAGATATATTCACAACTCATTCATATTTTCTCAGTTTTATCTGGACTCTTGTATGGACGTGTGTTTATCTTTGTCAGTGTATTATACCTCAGTCACTGGCCCCAAACCCTCCATTTCTAAAATCTTATCATTTCAAAAATGTTGTAAAATGGGATCATACAATCTGTAACTTTTTGAGATTGTTTTTTTTTTCACTCAGCTTAAGTTCATAGAGATCCATCCAACTTGGTGCTTTCAATAATTCATTTGTTTTATCGATAAGTAATATTCCATGGTATATATGTCCCACAGATGAGTTAAACATTCACATGTTGAAGAATATATGGGCTAGTTCTAGTTTTCATCTATCATAAATAAAGCTGTTATGAATATTTGCTTTTGTGGGGATTTCAGGTGAAAATAAAGTTTTCATTCTTCAGGGATAGGTGCCTCAGAGTGCAATTGCTGGCTTATGTGGTCATTTCATCTTTAGCTTTTATAAGAAACTGTCAAACTGTTGTCCACAGTGACTTTTGCATCTTAAATTCTCATCGGTAATGTCCGTTAATGCAGTTTCTCTGAATCCCTGCCAGCATTTGGAATTATAACTCTTTTTTTTATTTTGACCATACTGATATGTGTGTGGTGATATCTCATTGTGGTTTTACTTCGTGTTTCTGTGATAGCTGATGATGTTAAACATCTTTTTGTGTTTCTTCATATCTTCTCAGTGAAATGTCTGTTCATGTTTTCTGCCCATTTCCTAATTGTATTGATTTTATTTATTTGTTTGTTTATGTCTTATTCTTCAGTATAGAGAGTTAGTGATGTATTCTCAATATTAGTCTTTTGTCAAATATGTCGTTTACAAATAGTTTCTTCCAGTCTTGTAGCTTGTCTTTTCATCTTCATAATATAGGCTTTCATAGAGCATAAGCATTTAATTTTGATGAGCTCCAATTTGCAAAATTTCCTTTTATGGATCCTACTTTTGTGTCAAGTATAACAACCTTTGATTAATTCCAGAATCCAAAGATTTTTCTTTTTGTTCCTAATTTTTTTTTGTTTTATATTTTACATTTAAGTGTATGATTCATTTTAATTAAGTGTTATGTAAGATGTGAGATATGAGATTTAAGTAGAGGTTCATTTTTTTTTTCTTTTCCCTGTGAACATTCACTTGCTCCAACACTTTTTATTGAAAAAGCTATCATTTTTTAAAATTTCCTTTTAATTGGAGGATAATTGCTTTACAATATTGTATTGGCTTCTGCCATACAACAGTGTGAATCAGCCATAAGTATATGTGTGTCCCCTCCTTCTTGAACCTCCCCCTCACCCCACTCATATCCTCCCCTCTAGGTTGTCACAGAGTACCATATCGAGCTCCCTGTGTTATATATATACACCAACTTCCCATTAGTTCGTATGTATGGTAATGTATCTGTTTCAATGCTAGTCTTTCAATTCATCTTATGAAAAGGCTATCATTCTTAAACTGAATTACTTTCACCTTAAAAGATAATTTGAACATATTTCTTTGGGTCTGTTTCTAGTTTCATTGTGAAACTAGACCTATTGGTCTGTTCTTTTACCATTCTGTCTTTAATATTATAGCTCTATAGTAAGACTTGACATTAGGAAGAGTGATTCCACCCCTTTATTCTTCTTTGCCAAGCTTAATTTAGGTATTCTATGACCTGTGCCATACAGTAAGCTGTTTATGTCTACAAAAATAACTTGCTGGAATTTTAATAGGTATTACATTAAACTTATAACTCTATTTGGAAAGAATTGACATCTTTACCATGTTGAATCTTCTAATCCATGATATATTTCTCCATTTATTTATTTAGGCCTTCTTTCTTTCCTTTTATCAACATTTTATAATTTTAAGGATATAAATCCTATGCATATTTTGATAAGTATATCCCCAAATACTTGATTTTCTTTGGAGCAATTCTCATTGGTATTGTATTTTTAATTTCAGTTCCTGTGTATTCATTGTTAGTATACAGAAATTGAATTGTTTTTTGTATGTTGGACTTGTAATCTATGACCTTACTAAATTCAGTTATGTAAGAGTTTTGTAAACTCTAGGATTTTTTTGTCTGGACAATTGTTGCTGCGCTGTTCAGTTGCTAAGTTGTGTCCAATTCCTTGCACCCTCATGGACTGCAGCTTCCCAGACTTCTCTGTCCTTCACTATCTCCTGCAGTTTGATCAATATGGGCAATTATGTCATGACAAATAGAGATAGTTTTATTCCTTTCTTCCCATTCTGCGTGCCTGCTTAGAGCTTTGGGTTCTATGTTGATATGAGAATGGACATTGCAAACTGGCTAATCTGTTTTAAAAGCCTACTGAAAAACTGGGGTATATTTAAAAGAACAGTACTTGGCTTTGTCCAGCTCATTGGAGGAGCCTGGATTTTTTTTTTGGTGTGTGTAACCTTAACACATATTAAAAGCTTATCTCAGTATTTGAGAGCTCACTTTGGAAACAAAAACGTGTAATGTTTGTTGGCACATAATACTGGGTGAGATTTGGACAAACTTGTAAAAAGGAAGATTTTGGCTTAGGAGAAAGAGCATTATAGTGGAAATACTCTCTGGCACTGATGAAGGATGTCTCATGGAGGATTAGTTCTTTTCTAAAAGTGTTCAGACAGAGACAGAATTATATTCTATAAAACACTATATAGAAGGTGCTCCTTCCTGAGTCCCAGGTGCCCTCCAACGCTTTGTGCCATCACCCATTCTGTTATACTAGGAGTCTATCATTGATATCCCTTTTCTAAAACCACATTCAGTTACATTTTTCTTGTCTGAGGTGGTTAAATCAGGCTTTTTTGTTTATGTATATCTTTGGACACAGAAAATGCTCCTGGCTCAAAAAGTTAATTCATAATGGGTGGTCATGGTGATGATAACCAGAACTGTCATGCCATGGAAAAAACAACTCT
The DNA here is from genome assembly GCF_054371585.1 of Giraffa tippelskirchi. NCBI lineage: Eukaryota > Metazoa > Chordata > Mammalia > Artiodactyla > Giraffidae > Giraffa > Giraffa tippelskirchi. The sequence goes on from NC_137276.1 coordinate 171,708,320, forward strand.
AAATAACTTGGTGGGTAATAATTACGGCAAGCAACCTCAGCTGCCTTTTTGAATAAATTGTTTTATTTTTCTTTTTTTAACCACATACTTGCCATTTTACCCTGTTCTTTTCATTTTCTCCCCAGAGCAGTGTAAGTGACCTTTTTCAGTATGCACACAAAATAGAGCTGCCTTGGACTTGTATCTTATGATTTTGATTGCCTGCCTTGTATAGTTCGGGTATAGAATTAACAAAATTGGAATAAAAAGAAGAGGAAGAGAAATAAACTATGAAGCCAGGGCTAGGATGAGTAAAGGGGTCGTCTAAGGTGCACATGTAAGGAGGTTCTCATTCTCATGCTCACACAGGAGCTGGATGAGCACCTGAGAATGAATGCCCCACCAAATGTCGTGCCCTGTGCGCCCAGATTCCCTCACCTAGGTCCAGGCTACAGATTCGTGACTTGTCCTTAATAACATAAGCAGGCAAATATCAAACCAATCAATAGTAGGTAGAATATTTTATTTCCGGTTTTACTGAAATATAAATGTACTTAAAAAGATTTATTTGTGAAACAACGTTCATACAGCTTTATCTCTTCACAGTAATCCCTTATATGGTACTTTCTCTTTCTTCATGAGTTTGAGCTTATGTTAAATGTTATAAAATCACAATTTTTGTAGGTAAAAAATTTGAATATTGGTTATTTCATGCGGTTGGTTCAACTTGTTTCTACTTGGTGTAGTGGAAAGAACATGCCCTAAGGAGTTGTATCTGTGCTCAAATTCTAAGTATGTCATTTAGCATCATTGTTGCAAGAAACGTACTTCTCTTTTTGGTTTCATCACCTGTAAAATGAAATCATAGTTATATTTCGGGATTGCTTTGATTCTTAAATGAGGTGATGTAGCTTTACTCCTGCTATTGCATAGTATTTAGTATTGCTATTGCGTGCATGCATCCTAAGTTGCTTCGGTCATGTCTGATTCTGCCACCCCGTGGACTGTAGCCCTCTAGGCTCCTCTGTCCATGGCATTCTCTAGGCAAGAATACTGGAGTGGATTGCTATTTCCTACTCCAGGGGATCTTCCTGACCCAGGGAATGAACCCACATCTCTTACATCTTCTGCATTGTCAGGAGGGTTCTTTACCACTAGCGCCACCTGGGAAGCACCACTACTTACTATTAATTATTAGTATTATCCGTTACATCTGATTACTAAAGAAACTCCAGAATAAAAGTCAAAAGCAGTTATGGTTGTACAAGTATCAAGGCACAAATATGGTCAGTATTTTATGATGCTCAAGATTAAGGATTCCAAGGCTGTCCAGATTCTGATACACTTAGTCCAGGGTGCAGTTGTGATTAGCTGTATTTCTACTGAACTACTCTGGTGACCATGATATTCTGCCACATTTAAGAGGATTCCCTGTATAGCAACAGATGTCCCTTCTTACTTTACATTTTAAACTTTTTCATCATATTCTGATTTGAGCTCTCCCCCCCCCACCCCTTTTCTGATATACACTCAGAATTCCTTTACTTTAGGGCTTCCCAGATAGCTCAGCAGTAAAGAATCTACCTGCCAATGCAGAAGATACAGGATACTCAGTTTCATTCCCTGGTTTGGGAAGATCCCCTGGAGAAGGAAATAGCAACCCACTTCAGTATCCTTGCCTGGGAAGTCCCATGGACAGATGATCTTGGCGGGCTAAAGTCCATGGGTCTCAAAGAGTCAGACAGGACTGAGCACACACGTACACTTCCTTTACTTTGTAATTTCTTCCCAGAGAAAGCCCCAGGCTACCGTGATGTGTGCCTTCCTTGTGGGCACAAGGGAAGCCTTTTAATCGAGGATTATCCTATGAATCTGACAGTTTTTTGGTGCATTTCTAGGAGAACAACTTTTTAATTAAAAAAAAAAAGAAGTCAAACAAGATTACTTAGTTTTCTCTGTAAAAGGCATTATTGTCAGTTTCCATGAAATCCCTTTTCTCTGTAACTCTCTTTCTTTAAGATAGGTGAGTTTAGCAACACTCTTTGTGTCAACTTCTGGATAAAAGAGATGTCTTGGCCTGTTTCTATTGTCTGTAACTGCTATGGTAAAACAATGCCAGTAGCCCAGCCTGCTGGACTGCCACTGATAAGACCCCTCCCATTCTTTGTTCTGGCATCTTTTTCAGATACTATATAGTAAAAGCTCTATTACTCTCTGGGGAGCAACTTGAATGTCATCTTCGTGGTTCATAGCCTTCATTTCTGTGGAAGGGGATTCTTGGGCACAGTCCCAAATGTACTAGGTATAATATTGTCCAGTGGATCTTCCTCTTAATTCCCCTTAATTATACAATTAAACCCTGTATTTTTGACCTTCACCTCTGACAGCGTGAATTTTAGTCCAGCAAATATATTCATCTGGATTATATTTAGCTCATTCTAGGAAAAAACAAAACTCTCGAGGAAGTTGTTTGGTACTTTACAACTAAACTTTAAAGATGAATTGGAGCTTTTACATAATTTATAGCAGAAATTAAAGTTTGAAATAGTTGAGTTTGTTACTTTATTTCAATAATGTTGTCCTTCCAACAACAGGTTCTCAGCAGCAGAGAAGTAAAGGAGCCTTGAAAGTAATTAATTCTAACATTCACCCCTTCAAGAATCATTTGCTATTAATAAAACTACCTGTTAAGATTGTCATCAAAACCTCTGATTGAAAACTTCTATTGATTGGAAGTTCACTGCATTAGAAGCCAATCCATTCACCTTTGAAGTTCTCTACTTTTTACAAAATGTTTCTGAATATTAATTAGCCTCTCTAATATCCAACCATTTACTTTATTTATGCCCTGGAAAATCACAAAAAATTCATTTCTCTTCTGTATGCTGTTGCTGCTGCTTCTAAGTTGCTTCGGTTGTGTCCGACTCTGTGTGACCCCATAGACGGCAGTCCACCAGGCTCCCCCGTCCCTGGGATTCTCCAGGCAAGAACACTGGAGTGGGTTGCCATTTCCTTCTCCATCTTCTGTATGGAACCTCTTCAAATATTTGGTTATAGTTATATCTGTCCAAGTCTTCCCTCCTCTGGTTAAAGTAGCCCTAACTCTCTTCTGTATGTCATAGCATTAACACCCGTAAAGTTCTGGTCACTTTCTATATCATTTACCTAGGATCCTTTACAGAGAAGGCAATGGCAACCCACTCCAGTACTCCTGCCTGGAAAATCCCATGGACAGAGGAGCCTGGTAGGCTGCAGTGCATGGGGTCGCTAAGAGTTGGACACGACTGAGCGACTTTAACTTTTCACTTTCATGCACCGGAGAAGGAAATGGCAACCCACTCCAGTGTTCTTGCCTGGAGAATCCCAGGGATGGGGGAGCCTGGTGGACTGCCATCTATGGGGTCACACAGAGTCAGACACGACTGAAGCAACTTACCAGCAGCAGCAGCAGGATCCTTTAGATGCTCAAATTCATAAATATGATCTGACTAGGGCAGACTACAGTGTGATTGTAATCTTACTTATACTAGATAGTACAGTTTATTAATAGCACCTTTTATCACGTTAACATTTTTGACAGACTTATTACCCTTTTGAATCATAATAAATTTTCAGTCAACTGAAACCCCCTATAGTTTTTCACATAAACTGATATTAAGTCAAGGATTACAAAGGTAAGAAGAGAAAGAGGAATAGACTGGATTGTACTTTTACTCCAAGTTTAACTCCTACTTTATTTTGTATTCTTAGATGAGTATCTGTTCCCTGTTTCTCACCTGTGAAATGGAAAGTCTGGATTAAATCATTTCTAGGGTCCCTACCAACTCTAATATTCTATTATTTTAGGTAACCCTATGTATTTCTCATACAGCTGATAGCTTTTTAAAGTAAAACGTGAGACTTTTCACTTTCACTTATCTCAGCAAATACTCACTATTGCGGTGTGTTTATGTTTATTAGTATTTCTGTTGATATTCACCTTTTAAAATTTGAATCTATAGATACACAGATATGGAACTCAGTTGTTCTCTGATAAGCTCCTACGTGTGGAGGGATGTAAGATATCTTTCACTCTAACATGGAGTGAATACACTTGTGTTAAATGGGTTTGAGTCAGGGAAGCATATCACTACTGTGAGTGATACAAAACAAAGAATAAGTGTGGATGAAATTGTGGTTATTTGTGATGTTTGCGGAAGCCTGTTTATGGAAGCCTGGTGCACCCGGTGGTGGGCCTGTCATTTCTAGTTCAGTAGGCCCACTTGGAGGAAAAAGCAAAGCTGAACATGAATTAGGGAAGAATGAGATCAGACTACAATTTGTGGAGATCAGTTGGAACCCATGTGGACACATGGGAACCCACATCTATGTGTTATCACTTCTGGCTTTGATGAGGTAGTTGGCCTGCAAAAGAAGCTGGAGTTCCCTCCAAGGAACTATATATGCAACTGGCCCAGTCCTTGGAGAGGCTGAGGAGGAAATATGATAACTAGAGAAACAGAAGGCCCAGCTGCTACCCGACCCCAACTGGGGGAACTCATATATTAGCATTTGGTGGGCACAGCCGTGGTGGGGACTGAACACCGTTCAACCTTTACTTCACTGGCTTCCAAATCTCATGCAAATTTCCTTGTATTTAATCTTAACCAGGAACCACACAAGGAAGGGAATTCTGAGAATACGCTTCCAGATTAGTCATGTTAGCATGGTGCAAATATGCAGCAGAAATAGCATTTTATGTCTACTTTAGACAATATTTGTAAGTCTGTAAAAAGTAATTATAGGCAACCCATAAAACAAACGTGAAAACAAAAAGAACGGGTATCAATTGCTTTGATTACATAATGAAATATAAGAGCATAGTGACTGAGAAATCTAAAACAGCATTTTTAATGTTGAAGCACATGAGTAAACTTTAATAAGCTCTCTTTTCAGTATAATAAAATGCATCAACAAATATAGAAGACTACATTTTAGATTATGTGTGACATTGAAATCATATAAAAGTGACCCATGTACTCAGAATTTGAAGTGTGTGTGTGTGTGTGTGTGTGTGTGTGTGTGTGTGTGTGTGTAGGTGAGAGTGGGGATTTGGCTGTCTGATGACCTTACCTATATCAACAATTTCCTATGATAGGAAAGCATCCTAGCAGTCTTCCTTCTTTCAGAGTTTCTCCCTTGATGCTTCCCTCCTTTCTCTGAGTGATTCTCTTCACTTCCAGCCTTTACTTGAACACTTCCCCACTAGTGCTCATTTCACCAAACCTCTTGATTCTTAGTTCAAAATTTCTTTTTAAATTACATTATTTTAGTTTGTATTATATATGTATATGTAAATTTATCATGGAAACAGTAGTTTTGGTCTGCTATAATCTGTCATTGTGGTTTCAAACAAAGGTGTACATATGCAAGACATCATCATCCTGAATAGATATAGTATAATTATCTGTAATATTAAAAACAACACTAGTATTTTGAATATTCAAAGAGCTTTCTGTGGCTTGTGAATGGTTCTGAGCACTTTTGAGTATGCCTGTAAAAACACAGACGCTCAAGGTATTCTGTTCTCATTAAAGGTCAAGTGGGGCTTCAAATAGTTTATACTACATTTGATGCGTTTACATCATATTTAATTACTTTTCATTTGCCTTCAAACAGCCAAATCAATCAAAACAAAAGTATTCTCTTAAACTTCCCAAAATGATCTGTAGGTAATATGGAAGAAGGAGTGGTTAATAACCTTTTGTTTGATCTGCAGACACAAAGCACATCTTTTCACTTTAAAGTAACTAATACGTCAGGTGTGTACCCTGAAATCTTACCTTGATAACGTTTAACCTCCAGTTTATTGCTAAACTCTTTTCTGACTCATTACACAGAATGTCACTCCTGAAATCCTAATTGTGATTACTCCTGATGATTCCAGATAGCCCAGAACTTTCTGTTTCTAGTAGGGCAAGATAATGAACAAGAGAATTGCCTGCATTGCTGCTATCCCAGATAAGGACCCTTTAAAAGGGATTAAAAAGTTCAGGAGGTTATTAAGAAAAACTTAGAGTTGGAGGATGGTGATAAATGAGATTTAGACGCTGGTGACCTATTTAAGTCTTAAGGGAGGAATTTTTTGAGCACACTTAAGCAAATGTCAGAAAATTTTGGTGTTTACCTATTCATCATCTACTTAGAATAGTAGGCTTGTGATTTGCCCACTATATGCCATTTACCAAAACAGCAACAAAATCAGGTAGTTTTTGACAGCCAAATGTATCATATAACATTTCCATTTTCTTTTAAGCCTCTGTATTCTGGATACACTTTTAGAAGAAGAGAATATTTTTTTTCCCAAATGAGACCACTTAAATTTCTCCTATTAATTAAACATTAAAGTTTCCCTAAAGTAAAGCTAATTAATCCTTAAAATATGAAAATCACCATGAAAAGACAATTTATGGTAATAATTTACATAAATTTAAACCTATGCTATGGTGATCAAGATAGGAGAAAATGAAAATTAAATACCAGTGGGATGAGAGTATGCGTATTTTCATGTGCCTTTATCACAAAGTGATGGATAATTGACTAATTTTATTTTTTCTTAACTGTTAAAATCCTTACCTTGTATGTGTCAGCTTGAAAATTTAAATTTAAAACTTGATACATCTATAGATGTAATGACCTGAACTCTTCTTGAAGGAAATTATATATATTCAATAAAATTATGTATATTCAATATGAAGTCAAGGTCCACAGATGCTTAAAATTTTAGGCACTTGACAAAAGATAATCACATATTCATTTAATTTTCACAAAGTTCCCTTATTACCACTTTTCAAATAACAGGGGAAAGGAGTTAAGGAATGTCTCAGTCTCTAGTTAGTGGGTTTCTTCATTGATACTTGAGGGCAAAACATGTCCATATAAGCAGTAATGACATCTGCTCCATGGTGTGTTTGGAAAATGAAATAATTCAATATAAATAAATGCGTTTTGCAAGCATCAATCTTTAGAAACATCACCCCTATTTGGTAGATACCCCATTGGAAGTGTTCCTCTTTAGAGACATCAGAAGTCATTCTTAATTTCTAGAACTACATTATATTACAGCAAGGACCGGAACTTTAGAAAATTTTTCATGTATAGTACTATCAGCTCTTTATTTTTCCTTTTTCTGTAGGCCCGCTGGATAGATTTTCTGGACTGGACAAGATGACAGCCTCTGGTGAGGAGAGGGAGGTAGAATCAGCAGCTGCTCCTGCAGCTGCAGAAAGTTGCTGACACAGGACTCAGTTGGGAGAGCACTGAATGGAGTGCGGTAATTTGGTGGAGAAAGGCAAGGAGAAGGCAGAGCGCACGCGGTGAAGAATGACTCAGATAGTTTTCCCTACCCAGAACTTTATTCTGCTAGAGTTCTCTGCAGCATTTTTGTCATTGTAAATTGGAGACTTGGAATCAGCAAGAGACAGAATAGAATCTCTGATGAACCTCCAGATGGGGGTGCTTTGTTTAAAAAAAAAAAGATAGAAATAGAAAGAGAGGTGTACTTGCATACCAAAAAAGAGGCACAAAGAGTGGATGGGCTCCTCTAAGAAAAGAGATTGTAAAGTGATTCAGAGGGAGCAGCACTCCTCAGTAGCGCTCTGTGTGATCTTAAATGGTTCAGGAAAAAATAATGCAAAGGGACACCAGGAGACTTTTGCAGGTGATGGATATGTTTATTTTACTTTGTGTTGATGGTGTCATGGGAACATGCATGTGTCCAAACTTTATAAAATTATATGTGTTAAATACTTTTAGGGTTTTTTTTTAACTTGAACAAAAATTAAGAAAAATTTACCTTAATTTTAATTTCTGAAATTAAGAAAAAATTACCAGATAGATTACCTCAAGAAAGCTATAAAACAAAAACAGAAGAAGAAAGAGATGGTTTCTATTCTGTCTTGTTCACATCCTTTGAGGAAAGGGCTAGAGTTTAGCCAGAAACACTACAATATAAAGGAAAACTGACTCTATTCAGTGCTGAGCTTATTTCTACCCCAATAAAATAGAAGAAAGAGGCTGCAGCTGTCTTACAAACAATGCCTACTGTGTTATTGATTGGTGGAGGTTCAAAAAATATATTTAGTGTATTTAGTGCTAAAAATACTCATATTGTTTCTAAACAACTTTATTGAGATATAATTTCTATACAGTAAAATTTGCTGATTTAAAACGTACAACTTTATGTATTTATCAAATGTGTACAGTCATGTGAGCACCATTAGTATCACAACACAGAACATTTCTATCGTTACAAAAAAGTTCACTCACAGCTCTCTGCAGTCAGTCCCCTCCTATGTCTGGCTCCTAGATAACAATGCTGATATGTTTCTAGCACTGCAGTTTGCCCTTTTCTAGAATTTCATATAGAGGATATCATAAAATACATAATCTTTATTGTTTCGAAATTATTCATGATGTTTCCTGTAATGTTTAACTTCTTTTTATCACTGCATAATACTCTTTTGTAAGGATACACCGCATGTTTATCCCTTCACCAAATGGTGGACTTTTGTGCTGTTTCCAGTTTGAGGCTATTACCGATAAAGCTCCTAAGAAAAATTCATATACAACTTTTACTACAGATATGTGTTTTCATTTCTCTTGGATCACTATCTAGAAACGTGTTTGTTAGATCGTAGGGAAGTATATGTTTATGAGAAATTACCAAATGGTTTCCAAAATGGATATACTGTTTTGGCTTCCCATCAGCAATGTGTGAGAGATCAAGTTCAACTTCTTACAGGTGTTTGGAATTACCGATCCTTTTACTTTGAGCTCCTATAGTGGCTTTGCAGTGGTATCTCATTATGGCTGTTATTTGCATATACCCAATAAGGAATGAGGAGACGGCAATGGCACCCCACTCCAGTCCTCTTGCCTGGAAAATCCCATGGACAGAGGAGCCTGGTAGGCTGCAGTCCATGGGGTCACGAAGAGTCAGAGATGATTGAGCAACTTCACTTTAACTTTTCACTTTCATGCATTGGAGAAGGAAATGGGAACCCACTACAGTGTTCTTCCCTGGAGAATCCCAGGGATGCAGGAGCCTGGTGGGCTGCCATCTATGGAGTCGCACAGAGTCGGACACGACTGAAGCGACACAGCAGCAGCAGCAATGAGGAATGATGCTGAACGTTGCAATTCATATGTCATATTTGGTGAAGTGTCTGTTCAAACCTTTTGCCAACTCTTTAACTTTGTCCTACCATAATTGTAAGATATTTTGTGTATTCTGGACATGTCTTTAATCATATATTTCATCAAAAATTTATTTTGCCTCTATTTCTCCTAGAAATAGGAGGCCTTTTATTTCCTTAACAACGTCTTTTGAAAACAAAATTCATTAAACTTAATGAATTTCAACTTATTAGTTTTTATTTTATGGTTCATCATTTCTCTAGACTATCTAAAAAACCTTTGCCTATCCCAAGGTCACAAAAATTTGCTGCTATATTTTCTCCTGTAAGTTTTATAAATTTTAGCTCTGGAATTATGATTAATTTCAACTTACATTCTGCATAGGTATTAGGCTAGGGACAAAGTTTATTTATTCAATTATGTTGTATATAGTGATCCAATTGTTCCAGCAGAATTTGTTGAAAAGACAAAACTTTTCACAATGAAACACCTTGGTATTTTTGTTAAAAATCAATTGAACATACATGTGTTCTGAACTCTGTTTCCTCTGCCATTCACCTATAGGTCTATATGTATGTAAATATTACATTGCCTTGATTACTGTGCTGTATACTAACCTTGAAATCAAGTATACATATTCCCTGATTTTGTTCAAGTTATTTTGACTACTCTAGGGGCTTTGCAGTTCTACATAAAATTTTAAATCGGTTAGTTTCTTCAAATGATCTAATGAAATTTTATTTAAGATTGTATTGAATCTAAAAATTTGGAGAGAATTTACAGTGTAATATTACTTCATTCAGGAGCATGGTATATCTCTCTACACGTTTAGATCTCCTTTAACTTATTTCAGCAATTATTGTAGTTTTAAGCACATAGATATAGCACCTATCTTGTTCACTTTTTTACCAAATATTTCATATTTTTGATGCTGTATTATAAATGATGTAAACAAATTAATTTGTAATTCTTACAACTATGTAAAAATTTAATTAATTGCATGCTTTTTTCAAATAATTCTTAGATAAAATGTAAATGTCTACGTACTCAGTCGCTAAGTCGTTTCCGATTCTTTGAAATCCCTATAGACTGTAGCCTGCCAAGTTCCTCTGTCCATGGGATTTTCCCAGGGAAGAATAACAGAATAAGTTGCCGTTTCCTACTCCAGGGGATCTTCCTAACCCAGGAGTTGAGCCTCTGTCTCCTGTGACTCCTGCATTGGCAGTCAAATTCTTTGCCAATGTGCCACCTGGGAAGCCCTGTAAATGTGTATATTTGCATAAAAAGTTGGGTATTCTCATTAGGGTCACTTGTTTAGAGTTCACTCATTCCACCTTTTTTTAAAATTCTTTTTCATCGAAGTATAGTGATTTGCAGTATTGTGCTGCACAGCAAATTCACAGCCATACACATATGTAATTCTTTTTTATATTCTCTTCCACCATGGTTTACACTAGGATACTGATGTACAGCAGGACCTTATTGCTTACCCATTCCACATGCAGTAGTCTGCATCTCCTAACCCCAAACCTAGCGCGTCCGTCCTCCTCCTCCACTCTTGATAACCCTGTCTGCTTTCTATGTCTGTGAGTCTGTTTCTGTTCTGTAGATAGGTTCATTTGTGCCATATTTTAGATTTCACATGTAAGTGATGCCATATGGTATTTGTCTTTCTCTTTCTGACTTACTTTACTTATTATGACAATCTCTAGTTGTGTCCATGTTGCTGCAAATGGCATTATTTCATTATTTTTCATGGCTAACTAGTATTCTGCTGTGTATATATGTACTATATCTTTTTTATCCATTCATCCTTGAAGGACATTTAGATTTTTAGCATGTCTTGGCTATTGTCAATTGTGCTGCTATTAACATAGGGTGCATTATCCTTTTGAATTACAGTTTGTTTTTTTTTGGGGGGGATATATGCTTAGAAGTGGGATTCCTTATCATACAGTAATTCTCTTTTTAGTTTTCTGAGGAACCTCTGTGCTGCTTTCCGGAGTGGCTGTACCAGCTTACATTTTCCCAATGGTATAGAAGGATTCCATATTTCCACACCCTCTTCAGCATGTTATTTGTAGATTTGTTTTTTTTTTTAATGATGGCCATTATGACTGGTGTGAGGTGGTACCTCATTGTAGCTTTGATTTGCATTTCTCTAATAATTAGCAATATTGGGCATGTATGTGTGTCTATTGGCAATCTGTATGTCTTCTTTGGAAAAATGTCTATTTATGTCTTTAAGCATGATGTTAGTTGTAGTCATTTTGTAGATGTTCTTTATGAGATTGCTATTCCTAATATGCTGAGAGTTTTTTCATAAATAGTTGTACATCTGTGGAGATGATTATATAATTTTTCTTTATTCTTTATTGTCAACACACATTTGTATTATTTTTGAATATTAAGTCAAACTGATGTGTTTAACATAGACTTCACTTGGTTATGATGTATTATCTTTTTTATATATTACTGAGTTTAATTTGCTAAAGATGGATTTTTCTATCTCGGATCATGAAGGATGTTAGTCTGTACCTTTTTTTTGTATCTTGGCTTTATTGTTTTTGATATCAGGATGATGCTTGACTCTTACATAAGTTAGTAACTATTTTCTAAAAACATTTGAGTAGATTTGGTAATACATCTACCATCAAAGTTTTGTAAAATCATCAGTGAACGCATTTGAGCCTGGAGTTTTCTTTGTGGCAAGGTTTTAAACTATCAGTTCAATTTTTTAAAGTGTTACTTGACTAATCAAGTTATTTCTTCTTGAATGGGTTTGGTAATTTATATTCTATCCATTTAATATAAGTTGTGGGTTTTATCAGCAAACTTTTTTTTCACAATGTTTTCTTATTATCCTCATTTTGTCTGTGGGATCTGTAATTATGTTCATTTTAATTCTTGCTATTCATAATTTGAGTCTTTTGCCTTTGTCTTTACTGATAAGTCTCCTTAGAAAGTGAAAGTCCCTCAGTTGTGTCCGACTCTTTGCAACCTCATGGACTATACAGTCTATGGAATTGTCCAGGCCAGAATACTGGAGTGGGTAGCCATTCTCTTCTCCAGGGGATCTTCCCAACCCAGGGATTGAACCCAGGTCTCCCACATAGCGGGGGCATTCCTTACCAGCTGAGCCACAGGGGAAGCCCAAGAATACTGGAGTGGGTAGCTTGTCCTTTCTCCATGGGATCTTCCTGACCCAGGAATTGAACTGGGGTCTCCTGCATTGCAGGCAGATTCTTTACCAACTGAGCTATCAGGGAAGCCCTGATAAGTCTCTTTCAGTTCAGTTGAGTTCAGTCGTTCAGTCGTGTCCGACTCTTTGCGACTCCATGAACCGCAGCATGCCAGGCCTCCCTGTCCATCACCAGCTGCTGGAGTCTACCCAAACCCATGTCCATTGAGTCGGTGATGCCATCCAACCATCTCATCTTCTATCGTCCCCTTCTCCTCCTGCGCTCAATCTTTCCCAGCATCAGGGTCTTTTCAAATGAGTCAGCTCTTTGCATCAGGTGGCCAAAGTGTTGGAGTTTTGGCTTCAACATCAGTCCTTCCAATGAACACCCAGGACTGATCTCCTTTAGGATGGACTAGTTGCATCTCCTTGAAGTCCAAAGGACTTTAAAGAGTCTTCTCCAACACCACAGTTCAAAAACATCAATTCTTCGGCGCTCAGCTTTCTTTATAGTCCAACTCTCACATCCAAACCTAACTACTGGAAAAACCATAGCCTTGACCAGATAGAACTTTGTTGACAAAGTAACATCTCTGCTTCTTAATATGCTGTCTAGGTTGGTCATAACGTTCCTTCCAAGGAGTAAGCGTCTTTTAATTTCATTGCTGCAATCACCATCTGCGGTGATTTTGGAGCCCCCAAAAATAAAGCCAGCCACTGTTTCCATTGTTTCCCCATCTATTTGCCATGAAGTGATGGGACCAGATGCCATGATCTTAGTTTTCTGAATGTTGAGCTTTAAGCCAACTTTTTCACTCTCTCCTCTTTCACTTTCATCAAGAGGCTCTTTAGTTCTTCTTCACTTTCTGTCATAAGAGTGGTGTCATCTGCATATCTGAGGTTATTGATATTTCTCCTGGCAATCTTGATTCCAGCTTGTGCTTCTTCCAGCCAAGCGTTTCTCATGATAAGTCTCATTCAGTTCAGTTCAGTCACTCAGTCATGTCCGACTCTTTGTGACCCCAAGAATTGCTGCACACCAGGCCTCCCTGTCCATCACCAACTCCCGGGGTTTATCCAAACTCATGTCCATTGAGTTGGTGATGCCATCCAGCCATCTCATCCTCTGTTGTCCCCTTCTCCTCCTTTCCCAATCCTTCCCAGCATCAGGGTCTTTTCAAATGGGTCAACTCTTTGCATGAGGTAGCCGAAGTATTGGAGTTTCAGCTTCAACATCAGTCCTACCAATGAATGCCCAGGACTGACCTCCTTTAGGATGGACTGTTTGGATCTCCTTGCAGTCCAAGGGACTCTCAAGAGTCTTCTCCAACACCACAGTTCAAAAGCATCAATTCTTCAGCCCTCAGCTTTCTTCACAGTCCAACTCATTAGAGACATATTTATTTTATTGATCTTTTAGAATAAATTGCTTTTGGTTTTGAGATATTTTCATATGTTTTTCTTTGTTTTCTGTTTTATTTAATTTTGTCATTATCTTTATAATTTTCTTCCATATGCTTACTTTGCATTTACATTGTTCTTCTTTGTATAGTCTTGAAAGTAGGAGCATAGATCATTCATTTGAGACCGCTTTTTATTATCTATTATAAACCCTGAATGCTAAAAATTTCACTTTAATCATTGCTTTAGTAGTCACACACATTTTCAAAAGTTGTACTTTTATTTTTTCACATCAAAGATTTTCTGACTTCCCTTGTGATTCTTCTTTTTTCCTATGTTATTAGAGGCATGTTATTTAATATTCAAATATTAGGGAATTTTCTAGACCTTCTTGCTATTAATTTCTAGTGTAGATCCATTCTGGTGAGAGATCACACTTTAGATCATTTCAATTCTTTGAAATATATTGAGACTTCTTTTCTGGCCAGATTATCATCTGTCTTGGTGAATTTTTCACATGAACTAGTGTGGGTGTAATATTCTTTTTTTTTTTTTCCAATTTCTATATTTTTCTTTAAATTGCATGTTTTATTTTCATTATTCTTTTTTTTTTAAATAAATTTATTTATTTTAGTTGGGGGCTAATTACTTTACAATATTGTAATAGCTTTTGCCATACATTGACATGAATCAGCCATGGGTTTACATGTGTTCCCCTTCCTGGACCCCCCACCCACCTCCCTCCCCATCCCATCCCTCTGGGTCATCCCATTGCCCCGGCCCTGAGCCCTTGTCTCATGCATCGAACATGGAATGGTGTTCTGTTTCACATATGATAATATACATGTTTCAATGCTGTTCTCCCAGAACGTCCCACCCTCACCTTCTCCCTCAGAGTCCATAAAATTGTTCTATGCATCTGTGTCTCTTATTCTGTCTCGCATATAGGGTTATCGTTACCATCTTTCAAATTCCATATATATGCATTAGTATACTGTATTGGTGTTTTTCTTTCTGGCTTACTTCACTCTGTATAATGGGCTCCCGTTTCATCCATCTCAATAGAACTGATTCAAATGTATTCTTTTTAATGGCTGAGTAATATTCCATTGTGTATATGTACCACAGCTTCCTTATCCATTCGTCTGCTGATGGACATCTAGGTTGCTTCCATGTCCTGGCTATTGTAAACAGTGCTGCAATGAACATTGGGGTACACGCGTCTCTTTCAATTCTGGTTTCCTCGGTGTATATGCCCAGCAGTGGGATTGCTGGGTCATATGGCAGTTCTATTCCCAGTTTTTTAAGGAATCTCCACACTGTTCTCCATAGTGGCTGTACTAGTTTGCATTCCCACCAACAGTGTAAGAGGGTTCCCTTTTCTCCACACCCTCTCCAGCATTTAATGTCAGATAAGTTGATTAGTAGGGGTGCTCAAACATTCTATATTTTTTTATCTACTTTCTCTATTAAATCTTGAGAGAGGTATGTTGAAATTTCAAGTATAATTGTAAGATTTTTTTTTCTTCTTTTAGTTTTATCATTTCTATGTGGTTTTCTTTGGGTATTTTGAAGTCTACTTTTTGGCACACATACATTTAGGATTTTAATCATTTCTTAATGAATTGGTTCTTTTATCACTATAAAATGTCCTTGTTTTTCTCTGGTTATAACTACTGTTTTTAGTCTACTTTTTCTGGCAATACATCATTATCTACGGAGGTATAATTTACATATAATAAAATTAAAACCTTGATTTCCATTCTTATGTGTTTTGAAAACTGTATGCATTTATGTAGCCAGCACTGTAATCAAGATAAATATTTCCATCCTCACAAAGTTTTCTCAGGCTTATTTGAAGCCAATTTCCTCACTCATAGATCATAAAACCCTTTGAAGACAGGACTGTTTGTGTTTTGTTTTGTTTCTGTTTGTTCACTTTTTGATTTTTTTTTTTTTTTACCATTATCTCCTTAGCCTAAGGAGAAGGTAATGGCACCCAACTCCAGTATTCTTGCCTAGAAAATCCCATGGACGGAGGAGCCTGGTAGGCTACAGTCCATGGGATCGCTAAGAGTCGGACACGACTGAGTAACTTCACTTTCACTTTTCCCTTTCATGCACTGGAGAAGGCAATGGCAACCCACTCCAGTATTCTTGCCTGGAGAATCCCAGGGACGGCGGAGCCTGGTGGGCTGCCGCCTGTGGGGTCCCACAGAGTCGGACACGACTGAAGCGACTTAGCAGCAGCCTTAGCCTAAATAAACTAAGTAGTTTGCATGTGACAGGTATTAAATTAATACTTTTTTCCAAGATGAGTAAACCATATTGGCACATGAAAAGGTGAATAGAGCAAAATGCAACTTCTGGTTGTAAAAAAGAAAATTACAGTGGAAAACTGTTTATGTTATTAAAAAGTGCTCACTTTATAAATTGAATTTTATGTTCTATTTAAATGGAAAGTGTTCTCAGTCAAATGACATTTACAATGTGTTTTAATTTAAAACTGTTATTTACACATAACTTCTCCAGATATAGTTATTCCTTGCATAAAGCAATATCTACTTTATCATATTACTACTTCTACTGGGATATGTTATGTTTGATTTCACCATATGAGTGTAAGAAAGCTAAGTCATAAGGCTCTTGGGAGAGTCAGGATAATTTAGTTCTAATCACACCTGGAAGAAATGTAGGGTGAGGTTAAGGAATAAAAAGGAAAAGTAAGGATAATTGAGAAGATAGATGATGATACCTATAATAGTATGTATTTGTGTTGCTACAATTGTACGTTCTTTGCATAAATGTACCATTTGGAAATCTTGGCTGACTTACTGTGGTGCTCTACTCAGACATCCCTACAAGGGAACCTGCTGTGAGTTGCGTAGCTGAGAGACAGCCACTGCTCCTGGACTGTCAGATTCACCATGGACCACAGGCACTTCTGGGCTGCTCCCAGGCAATGACTAAAGAAGGCTAAGGGAATAGAATCATATTATTCCTGCTCCATAAGAGAGTCATCTAACCAGCACATTTGGCTTGGAGATCCCCTGTCAGCCTGGCTGAAACTCTCAGAACTGCACTTTTCTTCACAACCCATCCTTTCCTCCCTGCAACCCCTGCCACCCCTACAGGTATCAGATTTGTGAGCTCTCTCCTAACTACTTTATCTCTCATTGGCATTGCTTCCTCCAGTCAGTCTCTTGCTTTCATAGTTGCCACTTGGTGTCCTATCTTCTGCACTTAGAAAACCTGAAATGACACAACTAACAAACTCCCTATATCTTTTCAATTAAAATATGAAAACAACAATACCTCTGAAAGATTCGTTGGATTAAAGTTTTGACTCAGTTAACCACATCTTTAAAAAGCCTAGCATTTTGGCCTACCAGGGCATCAGAATTGATATAAACTCTTTTATCTGGTTTATCAAAACTGCTGACATTGCAAATAGGAGGAAATAACCAACACAAGTTCTCATTAGCCCTGTAAGCTTATAAATAGAGTAAAATGTCATACATACTTCCAATAGTAAGAAAAAAAATAGGTGATTTATTTTATGAAAATTAGTGCTTGCTTCTTATGGGCAATTTTTATATCATGTTTATGTGAGCTCGGTTTCTTTCAAGAGAAGAGTGTAGGGAGTGATGAGGATGGTCCAAACCATGCATGACAATCTGGAATCTTGAGGGCTAATTCGGGTCAGCAGATATGAGTGGGTATCTGTGTGTGTATATATATACGACTCTATATTTTCTGCTTATTTTTCTATAAAACCAAAACTGCCTTAAAATAAAGTTCATTAATTAAAAACAAAAGAGCATGGAGGGGGTGGAATGAACTGGGAGATTAAGTATGATATGTATATAAATATATTTACACACACACACACATACCCACTACACTACTATGTATAAAATAGATAACTAATGAGAACCTATTGTATGGCACAGGAAAATATACTCAGTGCTCTGTGGTAATCTAAATAGGAGGGGAATCTAAAAAATACGGAGTATATGTATATGTATAGCTGATTCACTTTACTGTACAGCAGAAATTAACACTGAAACAACTATATTCCAATAAAAATTAATTTAAATAAAAGAGCTAATAATCATGAATGTCCTTAGAAAGAACCAGCTTGGATAGAGACTGAGCCCATGCTATCCTTTGTACCTTACATGAGCTTCTTCGCATATTTACTGTCTGGCTATGAAGATATTTTAATGTTTCTTGAATTAGGTTTTCAATGAATGAAATCAATTAGAGTGGAAGGTTTTGGATGAAAACATTTCTGAGTTTGGATACATAGATTGGGTACAAAGTTTGGAACACCATGAAAGCTAAATCAATGAGGAAAACTCTATTATTTGTTTGCTTGCTTGGTTTTTGGTTATTAGTGGGTCAAATATTTTGAGCAGAAAAATGATATATAAATGCCAACAACAAACACACTCAAAGAAAGAGTAAACGTTACCATAATAGAATGAAATGCACAATTCTAAAACAGTTTTCAATTGACTTTTAGATTTGTTATTTGAAAAATTAGTAATGGAAAAAATAAGATGGATTTTACAATATGTTTGGTTGTATCTGGGTCGTGTGTGTGTAAATAGCCTTTAAATTCAAGACTGATGGATAAATCAAGAGGCAAGGTAATCATTCAAATGAGGAAGGAAAATTAGGTTGGTTAGTTTTAAGTTGTCTAGAAACTGCTAGACAACCAAAAATTAACATCTCTTTCCTCTACTGAAAACCAGCCTTCCTGTTTAAAGAGATATTAGAAGAGCTATGAATCACAAGAATTTCACGTTTCAGTTCTGTGATCACTCTTCTGTCTTCAAGTGTTGGAAACCATCATTAAACCTTTGCTCTGGTGACTATTAAGTAAGCGGGGGCTGCTCTGAGGCTGTCAGGAGAGGCAGCGTGGGGATGACTTTTAGACAGGCATCAGTCCTCTCCGCCCATCCACACAGACACTGACTCTCTCAATGACAGCCCGGAGGACAGCAGTGTTCACTGTAACTCCAGGTGCTAGTTCTCACTCTGCTCCCTAAAGTTCACTACAGAGAAGGAAGCATGTCAAAGTCACAGAATGAAAAGGAAGAGGAGAAAAGCAGTACAAAGTCTTTGGGGAAAGGGCAGATGGAAAATCCTCCCAAAGATGAATTTGTTATGAGAATTAGATTTATGGGTGAAGTCGGTAAAAGCCCACAAGGGGAATATGTAGTAAGAACATTGATAATAAACTCACTAGGAATGTCTCCAAAGTACATCAGAGCAGCAATTCAAATTCTAAGGTTGCATAGGTATGATATTAACTTCAAAGATGGAGCAATATGTAGAGAATTTGGGGAGGTACCGAGGGAAATTAGAAGACAGCTCCTGGAAGGAAATTGCTGGAGGAAAACCAAGGATTGAGACTACGTACACGCAGGCTTGAGATTAAAGGCTGGCACTGTAATCTATTGTATCTGGTATGATACAGTCTTTGTAATTTCCTTTATCCCAATGCCTAAATCAAGTTTCTCATCTATGGCACTGATAACGGTGTGCCAGTCACAGGTATTTGTAGAATAGCTTCAGGTTTCAAGCATCAACACTAATGTTTCTTTTTATTGATGAGAGAGTTAATTGCATGGAGGAGTAGGAAGCGGGAAGGAAAACAAGCATATTAACTAATACCAGGATATGATTGTCATTTTTCTTGTCTATGGATTTTTAATGGACAAAACTTCAAAATAGGGAAGAAGCTAGAGAGAAAAACCTCAATCTTTTCAGTTTTGTAATTCCTCTGAAGTCTCTGCCTAGTTTATCCTTATGTTCAGCCAACTTTCTTTTCTCACTGTTCATTTCTCTAGTTTTTGTTTCTATGTTAAAAATACGTTTTCTTTAATCTTTTCTTTTTTAAAAGAACATGTATTTATTTATTTGTATGGCTGCGCTGAGTATTAGTTGTAGCACATGGCATCTCGTGGCGCATGGCATCTTCTATCCTAATTGCTACATGCGAAATCTTAACTTGGGGCATGTGAACTCTCAATTGAAGCATGTGGGATCTAGTTCCCTGATCAGGGATCAAACCTGGGCCCTCTGCATTGGAAATGTGGAGTCTTAGTCACTGAACCACCAAGGAAGTCCCTCCTTAATTTTCTCTTGAAGCTTATTCTCCAGCCCACCTCCAATCATTCTTGTCCCTCTGCTTTGCCTCATTTTTCTTAGTGCAAATTCCCTTCCAAACAGGGAATGTGTATTTAATTTGAAAGTATTAGTAAAAATGAGCATGAAAAGGAAAAGTGGAAATGCAGTTCCAGGAGTACATGTTTTTTCCAGTTTTAATTGGCTTCATTTAATACTAGTCTATTTTCACTAGAATCTTAGTTGCATCTGTTCTAAAATATGGTAACCATTCTCATCACATTTTGTTTAAGACAAGTTACTTAATGGCAACTTGCCAAAAACTCACCTTAAAATGTTTGGATAAAGAATGAATGTGGAAATAACTCCCTACCCACTCTCACTTTCATGTGAGCAATAAGGCAAAGTTTATGTGTGTTAGTAATCACAAATTGTGTTTATATCATGTCTTCTCTCCACCAAGCCAAACACTTTCAGTGTTTCATATACTTTCTCATTTTTTTGGGGGGGCCTTCCCTGGTGGCTGAGATGGTAAAGAATCTGCCTGCAATGTGGCAGACCCAGGTTCAATCCCTGTGTCAGGAAGACCTCTTGAAGAAGGGCATAGCAACACACTCTAGTATTCTTGCCTAGAGAATTCTATGGACAGAGGAGCCTCATGAGCTAAAGTCCATGGGGTCGCAAAGAGTTGGACAGCTACTCAGTGACTAACACTTTCACTTTCGCACTTTTACTGTCTCATTTTTTAGGACTGTAGTAGACAAAATACTAAAGAGGTACCTCTGAAATTCTCATCTTGTGAAGCGGTTTTGGAGATAGAATTACAGTTACTAATCAATTGACATTAAAATAGCAAGATTATCCACCTAAGATAATGTAATCTCATGGACCTTAAAACAGATGAGGCAAGTAGAAGAGTCAGAGTGATGCAGCAGAATAGGAGAACAAAGGAGAAATGAGGCAAAAGGGGAAACCAGAGAGTCAAAGCACAATGAAGATTCTAGTCATTGTTGCTGGTTTTGAGTATACAGAAAGGGAGCCATGAGCTAAGGGATGTAAACAGCCTCCAGATGCTGAAAAAGATGTCTGGCCAAAGGATAGCATGGGGACCTCCCTGCTACAACAGCATGGAACTGAATTTGGCCAAAAATCTGAATGAGTTTGAAAAGGGATCCATCTTCAGAAGCTCCAGAAAAGAACACCTTGATTTTGGGCTTAGGAAGCCTGGAGCAGCTATAATGTGCCTGGCATGACCTAGAGAAACTGTAAAATAGTAAATCTGTCATTTTAATTGTTTATAGTAATTTTTTAAAGCCCCAAGAGAGAATGTGATTAGGCAGACAAGCAGAATGTATTTACTGAACCACTATTTTAGCCCAAGTATTGGTACTAGCAGCTAGATAGAAGCAAACGGCAAAGAGAGTCTTTGCCCTTTCTGTGCTTTTATTCTAGGGTGTGGGGCTACATATGTGTGTATATCAGTCAGTGAGTTCAGTTGTTCAGTCATGTCTGACTCTTTGAGACCCTATGGACTGTAGCACACCAGGCTTTCCTGTCCATCACCAACTCCCCAAGCTTCCTCAAACTCATGTCCATCGAGTAGGTGATGCCATCCAACCATCTCATCCTTTGTCATCTGCTTCTCCTCCTGCCTTCAATCTTTCCCAGCATCAGAGTTTTTTGTTTGTTTGTTTTAAATGAATAAGTTCTTCACATCAGGTGGCCAAAGTATTGGAGCTTCAGCTTCAGCATCAGTCCTTTCAACGAACATTCATGGTTGATTTCCCTTAGGATTGACTGGTTTGATCTCCTTGCTGTCCAAGGGACTCTCAGGAGTCTTCTCCAGCACCACAGTTCAAAAGCATCAATTCTTTGATGCTCAGCTTTTTTTTTTTTTTTATTATCCAACACTCACATCCATACCTGACTACTGGAAAAACTATGGTTTTGACTATATGGACCTTTGTCGGTAAAGTAGTATCTCTGCTTTTTAATATGCTGTATAGGCTGGTCATAGCTTTTCTTCCAAGGAGCAAGAGTCTCTTAATTTCATGGCTGCAGTCATCATCTGCAGTGATTTTGGAGCCCAAGGAAATAAAGTCTGTCAATGTTTCCATTGTTTCCCCATCTATTTGCCATGAAGTGATGGGACTGGATGTCATGATCTTAGTTTTTGAATGCTGAGTTTTAAGCCAGCTTTTTCACTCTCCTCTTTCACTTTTATCAAGAGGCCGTTTAGTTACTCTTTGTTTTCTTCCATAAGGGTGGTGTCATCTGCATATCTGAGGTTATTGATATTTCTCCTGGCAATCTTGTTTCCAATTTGTGCTTTATCCAGTCCAGCATTTCACATGATGTACTCTGTTTATAAGTTAAACAAGCAGGGTGACAATATACAGCCTTGTCATACTCCTTTCCCAGTTTGGAACCAGTCCATTGTTCCATGCCCAGTTCTAACTGTTGCTTCTTGACCTGGATACATGTTTCTCGGGAGGCAAGTAAGGTGGTCTGGTATTCCCATCTCTTGAAGAATTTTCCAGTTTGTTGTGATCCACAGTCAAAAGCTTTGGTGTAGTCAATAAAGCAGAAGTAGATGTTTTTCTGGAACTTTCTTGCTTTTTTGCTGATCCAATGGATGTTGACAATTTGATCTCTGGTTCCTCCGCCTTTTCTAAATCCAGCTTGACCATCTGAAGTTCACGGTTTACATACTACTGAAGCCTAGTTTGGAGACTTTTGAGCATTACTTTGCTAGGTGTGAGATGAGTGCAGTTGTGTGGTAGTTTGAACATTCTTTGGCTTTGCCTTTCTTTGGGATTGGAATGAAAACCGACCTTTCCAGTTCTGGGGCCAGTGCTGAGTTTTCCAAATTTGCTGGCATATTGAGTGCAGGACTTTCACAGAATCATCTTTTAGGGTTATATATGTATACACACACATGGATTATATATATATTAGGATTATATATATATATGTATATCTATGCATACACATGTGTTTGTGTATCATGTTATCATCATGTCATCAGCTATGTTTGGTGAGTGCTGAAAAGGGAAAAAGTTATGAAACAGAATAATGTGAGTGGTAGTTCTTTATGGATGGCTCATGGAAGCCCTTATATTGTGCTTCCATTTTTATCTGAGAAACATGATATATCTGATTAATTTCTTGAGTTATGTCTAAATTGTCTTAATTGACTTTGTAAATATATACACATATTTAAAATATTCCATCATAGAGAATAAAAAGCTCTTTTTATTTCCTAAAGATCATGCCACACTAACTTCTCCTTGTCAGGCAGAGTTTTAAAATGTGGAATATTGCTCTGATCATAGCATTCATAAAAACACTAAATTTCAGGTGATAGTTCCAAATTCATTCTATTTGGTGACACCCTCTCCAGTAATTTCTGAAGTAGGCCGATACAAAATTATTTTTCTTAGAGATAAAAGTGACATATGTTCATGTTTTTATTTATACATATGGAAATATGAGTTCATTCTATATGTTCATTTTCATTTATTTATTTTTCAAGTGATTTTTTAGTTTTATTTAAAAAAAATGTTTGGAGCGTGGTTGCTTTACAATGTTGTGTTAGTTTCTACTGTACAGCAAAGTGAATCAGCTGTACTTACACATGTGTCCCCTCTCCTTTGGATTTCCTTCCCATTTAGGTCACTACAGAGCATTGAGGAGAGCTTCCTGTGCTATACAGTAGGTTCTCTTTAGTTATCTATTTTGTACATAGCATCAATAGTGTATACATGTCAACCTGAAACTCCCAGTTCATCTCAGCCCCCTCCCATCCCCTTGGTATTCATGTGTTTGTATGTGCGTGTGTGTGCTAAGTTGCTTCAGTTGTGTCCGACTTTTTGCAACCCTATAGACTCTAACCCACCACACTAGGCTGTTTGTGGGCTTCTCCAAGTGAGAATACTAGAGTGGGTTGCTGTGCCCTCCTCCAGGCCATCTTCCTGCCCCAGGGGTTGAATGCATGTCTCTTACATCTCCTCCATTGGCAGAGGAGTTCTTTACCACTAGGGCCACCTGGAAAGCCCTATGTTTGTTATCATTTATTTAAATTTAATACTTCAGAAAATTATAAAATTTGGTTGAAAATCTTGTATTCATACAAATGAAAGATAATTTATATTCTTCTCCCTGCTCATCTTATGTGTGTGTGTGTGTGTGTGTGTGTGTGTTAACTCACTTCAGTAAATATCTGATGCTTTGCGACCCTATTGCTGTAGCCTGCCAGGCTCCTCTGTCCATGGGATTCTCTAGGCAAGAAAACTGGAGTGGATTTTGATGCCCTCCTCCAGGGGGTCTTCCCAACCTAGGGATCGAACCTGTATCTCTTACAACTACCTGCACTGGCATTCTTCCCTGGTGGCTCAGATGGTGAAGAGTCTGCCTGCAATGCAGGAGACCTAGTTCTATCCCTGGGTTGGGAAGATCCTCTGCAGAAAGAAATGGCAACCCACTCCAGTATTTTTGCTTGGAGAATCCCAAGGACAGAGGAGCCTGGCAGGCTAGTCCATGGGGTCACAAAGAGTTGGACACAACTGAGCAACTGACACTGAATGCTGATATATGTATATACATGCATATATGGAGACAATTGTCAGCTTCTATAACTTCAAAAGTGGTAACATCTTATCTAAAATCTCTTTACCTAACCCTTCTAATTTGAGGCAACATAAATGTTCTTCCCTTGTAGCTCAGTTGGTAAAGAATCTGCCTGCAAAGCAGGAGACCTGGGTTTGATTCCTGGGTCAGGAAGATCCCCTGGAGAAGGAAATGGCAATCCACTTCAGTATTCTTGCCTGCAGAATCCCATAGACAGAAGAGCCTGGCAGGCTACAGTCCATGGGGTCGCAAGAGTTGGACATGACTTAGCAACTAAACCAACACCACCAAACCTTCTTCAACATATTTTTTTCTCCAAAAACTGACTCCTACCAGCAGGCTCTAGACTTACTCACCACTGTGCTTTTGCTAGTAACAACTTCATTATTACAACACCCTCAGTCAGGAACTGTTCTCTGGAAATAAAAGTAAGATGTTTTGAAACATGCAAAAATGAACATCTAAAAGCAAATCCTTCAACCAACCTCTAGCACTTAAAATTTAAATGTTAGCATCCTTCCCTTTGTGTGGCTTGGGGTAAAGTTGATGATGGTGTTGATTAAAATGCAGATACATCACATAGCAAGGATAAATAACTCACTGTGAACAATGGTTCATTACCTCTGATTAATTTATAGGGTTACTTATGAATTTAGAGCAGGTAAGTTTTCAGAAAAATTAATTCGACTATAATCACCTAAACAGCACAAATCTTAAGTGGAGAGCTCAAGTCATTATTACATTTAAATGTACCCATGTAACACCAAGCAGTAAATGTACTGAAAATTTCTAGTATCCCAGGAAACTCTCTCACGTATGAGTTTTGCTTTAGAACAGGTGTATTCAAGTGTAAATTGGGAAAAGGTGGTTAAGAAAAATGAAGACAGGCATGGGCAGGGGTTTCTGGGCATCCCAGTATGAATCTCAGATGGAGAAAGAAGGAACCAAAGATGATTACTGCCTACTTCCCTACTCCAAAATGGTAGGGAAAGCCTCAAATAAAATAACAGAGGTAGAATTTTTTGCAAAGATCACATAGTGTGCTATTGAAAAATATATGACATCTCCGACTTGCAAATAGGTTGTATCCCAAAATATCATTTATAAATTCATTCTTGGGAACTTGAAGTCTAATTCTTAATAGAAGCTATGTCATGTATGTCATAAATGATAATTGGGATCCCAGATTATTCATATGAGCCTATATTAAGCATAATGCACCTGAAACATTGCATGTTTGAAATA
Organism: Giraffa tippelskirchi; assembly: GCF_054371585.1. Lineage (NCBI taxonomy): Eukaryota > Metazoa > Chordata > Mammalia > Artiodactyla > Giraffidae > Giraffa > Giraffa tippelskirchi. Next base: position 171,734,070 of record NC_137276.1, read on the forward strand.
AAATATAGGTTCAAATTCATAACACATATAATTAAACAAAACAGAAAAAATGAATAATTATTCTTATTTATCTTGATGTTGGCTCTTTAGAAAAGACAGGTTTAATTAGAGGAGATGTTACATAAAGTTATTAGGGTTTTGAAAGGATTTTAGGAGCTTTTTCGGATACTTTAAATGATATTTTTTATTTTGTTTTTCTATTTTTACTCTGAATATACCCCATCTCATTACCCTGATAAGGTGAATCACTAATCCTAGGCCTGTATTCGTCTATCATTTATGACCAATAATGAGTGCTTTAGGCAGAGACTTCAGTAAAAGGAGAAACAATATCAACATTCTCTTCCTTCTTATTCAAAGTCTCCTTCCTTTCCCAGAGAAGAATTTGGAAGATGGATTGGGAATTATGCCTCAAAGCCCTCCAAGTACACAGGGCTTAACTGATCATTGAGGGTCCCAGTGTTGTTCTCAGAGAGATACCAGTGCATTGGTCCTGAGGTTATGGTTTCCACCAGTTAATCCCAGGTAATGACTGAGCACTCATGGCCCTGGAAGACAAGGAACAGCTCTGCTCTGATGCTTGACCTTGGCTAGATAACTCCCTGATGGCATTCCTCAAATCTGCTCAAAACTGCAGAAAAGGAGCATTGAGGTCAAACCACATTTACTTCCAGGGTATTTTTACTAAACCCTTCACAGGAGATTGCACTAGCCCTTTGGCTCCATAAGTTTACTCTCTGTCTCAGGTCTTTCTCACATCCTATGCCCATTCCAGGATTTGTCCGTTTTCCTCAGACCAGTAATGAATTGCCAAGCATCATGAATATCTTGTCCCATGACCAGGCTTAAAGTGGATACCAGCATCCCATGCCAGGTACGAGAGAAGACTGGAGCATCTTGGCTTTCATTCTTGCAGTGAATGTGACTGGATCAGGGATTTCAAAGACAGGAGTGTGGGTGGTGTGTCTCATTCCCAATGGGACTCCCTGACAATTTATTGTACCTCCTCTGTAGATTTCCAGGGTCCCCAGTGTTTCAGCCCCCTTCATTAAGCTAAGCCTCCCTTCAGGCTAGAATAACTGATCTGCAAGGGAGGAGTCCATTGAATCTCCCTGCCTGACCTCCCAGGACCACTCAGGTACTGCTGAAGGGCAGGGTGTGGGGTGATTTTCTCTGCGTCCTGCCTGGTTGGAGAAACACTGTCACACCCAACATCCATAGCCTCACTAACTATGCCTGAACACTTTCCCTGGTCTTTTGCTGGATATTGCCAGCTACATCAGTAAGCTCAGCAGGAGTATCTTCTCTCATCATGTTTCCTGAGTGGGGGGTTGACCACTGGCTGGGGTTGTGGTTGCTGTGCTTTTGCTTTCCTTTGTTTTAAACGTCAGAGGGATGTTTCATCCGTTACACTGTCAGTCACAAATCCTCCTCACTTTCCCAGGGATTCCACCTCTGTGTCCCAATCAGGCTTTTTCACAAGTGCTCAAGCCTTAACTTGAGGCAGCTTGTGTCCTCCCAACTTTCAAAACTAAGATCATGACATCTGGTCCCATCACTTCATGGCAAATAGGTGGGGAAACAGTGGAAACAGTGACAGACTTTATCTTGGGGGGCTCCAAAATCATTGCAGATAGTGACTGCAGCCATGAAATTAAGAGACTCTTGCTCCTTGGAAGAAAAATTATGATCAACCTAGACAGTATATTAAGAAGCAGAGACATTACTTTGACAACAAAGGTCAGTCTAGACAAAGCTATGGTTTTTCCAGTCGTCATGTATGGATGTGAGAGTTGAACTATAAAGAAAGCTGAGTGCTGAAGAATTGATGCTTTTGAACTGTGGTGTTGGAGGAGACTTTGAGAGTTCCTTTGACTGCAAGGAGATCCAGCCAGTCCATCCCAAAGGAAATCAGTCCTAAATATTTATTGGAAGGACTGATGCTGAAGTTGAAACTCCAATATTTTGGCCACCTGATGTGAAGAACTGATTCATTTGAAAAGACCCTGATGCTGGGAAAGATTGAAGGTGGGAGGAGAAAGGGATGACAGAGGATAAGATGGTTGATGGCATCACCAACTCAATGGACATGCGTTTGAGTAAACTCCGGGAGCTGGTGATGGACAGGGAGGCCTGGCATGCTGCAGTCCATGGGGTCACAAAGAGTTGGACACAACTGAGAGATTGAACTGAACTGAGCTTTCAAAATGGCAGGCTAAGGTCTTCAATGTATTATTTTGCTCTCCTACTTTTCTGCCAGCTCTGAAGCGAAAAGAGCAGAAGACACCCACATGTCCTTCTATAATCTCAGTTCTTCTAACTTTTTCTAACTCGAGCTTCAGTCTGTAGTTAGGGATCGGTGACCAGCTGAACTACCCACAGAAAAGGCCAACCCACTGTGGCAGCCCTTTTTTTCTCCACTTTGCCACAGTGCCATTGTATGACTGTCAACAAGCACATCAAACCTGAAAGTGTCTTAGAGGAATCCTTGTTCACACTTTTTAGTCCACAAGCATCTAACATACAGCCCACCCTTCTCCATTCAAAAGCCCACGGCTAACTCAGGATTTCCACTGAGAGTGCCTCTTTCCCAAGACTAGTTTCTCAGTCACCTGGCTGGCTCACCATTTGTAAGTTTGAACTATTAAGCTCTCTAGCAAAAATCAGAAACTGACTCTTGCACAAGAAAAGCAGACAAAGGCCAAAGAAAGTGGCAGCCCATGATAGATTGGTTTGTTATTGTTATTTAGTCACTAAGTCATATCCAAGCCTTTGCGACACCATGGACTGTAACCCAGCAGGCTCCTCTGTCTGTGAGATTTTCCCAGAAAGAATACTGGAATGGGTTGTCATTTCCTTCTCCAGGGGATCTTCCTGACCCAAGGATTGAACCCACTTCTCCTGCATTACAGGTGGATTCTTTCCCACTGAGTCACCAGGGAGACCTCTTACATTGGTAGATGTCATATTTAATAGTCAAGGAAACTTACTGTTACCAAGCTTGTTTTGGGTGGCCAAACCAGAAGTAGATCTCTGCACCTGCCCATCAGAATTTTAGAAGTTTATATAAAGGCTTGAACTGAGTTCAGTCTTGTATCTATCCAGATGCTCTCACCAACACCTTGCTCTCATAAGTCTGCATCCTTGAAAACAGCTCTGACTATGGGAATATGGGCAGAATGTAGTTTCAAATGAGAGAGCAGGGGGTCAATAGGCTCTGCTTGATCAGGTCCAGCTCACAGGTTAATCTGTGCCCAGGTCCTCTTGTTGACCTCCTTCAACAATGTGTGCGTATGTACATGCTAAACTAAGTCACTTCAGTTGTGTCCAACTCTGTGTGACCCTATGGACTATAGCCTGCCAGGCTCCTCTGTCCATCAGCTTCTCCAAGCAAGGATACTGGAGGAGTTGCCATTCCCTTCTTCAAGGATCTTCCTGAACCAGGGATTGAACCTGCATCTCTTAAGTCTCCTGTGTTGGCAGGCGGATTCTTTACCGCTATCACCACCTATATTTAGCCAGTTATTTCTTGATAAACATTGAGGAGTCTTTTCTTTAACCACTTTTTCACTCTTATAACAGTGCAATAATGAACATTCTGGTGTTGGTTTTCTAGGGCACTTCTGCTGGTATATCTGTCAGAAAACTTTGTTCTTGAAAGAGGACATGCTGAGCTATGTGCCTTCAAGTTTTTGATAGACTTTATTAAATATCCTTCCAAAAAGACTGTGCTAATTAACACTCTCCCTGATAGTATAGGAGAGTATTTCTAGCCCAAGCTTTTGCCAACACTATTATAATTTTTTAATCATTTCAATCTAATAAAACAATGATTGTCTAAAATTGTTTATTTAAATATGAATGAGGCAGAGCATCTTTTCATATGTGTACATTTCTATATGAATTACCTCTTTGTGCTTGATGCACATTTTTATTGTTGAATCTTTATTTTTTTTCTTGACATTTAAAATCTTTTCCTATATTAAAAAAAGTTTGCCTTTGTCATAGAGTTGCAAATAATTTCCCCATTTGTTTACATTACTTATTTCTTTCCTACAGACATCTCTAACCTTCATGAAGACATGTTCAATATTTTTCCCCACACTATATTAAAAAACATTGTCTCCTATGTTTTACTTTATAAATTTTATCCTATTTTTATATTTAAAATTTTAAACCTTTACTATATTTCAGATTTATTTTAGTGTAAGTACTGAGTCAAGAATACGTCTGAACCCCACTTTGCTAGTAGCAATGTTGACCAGGAGTACTAAGGAAGAAGTTAATAATATATATATTTCCTCCCACTGATTTGTAATGCACCTTAATATATACTAAATTTCCATATTTTTAAAATTTTTATCTGGGGATTGTAATATATTCCATTGATTTGTCTAGCCCAACAAGAAAGAAAAGATTTTGATACTATTGATTTATTTTCCATTTTACTAAATTTAAAGGTGGCCTGCTCTCATTTTTCCATTTTAGGAAAAAAAAAATTCTGATTATCTTTCCATGTATTTACATTTAAACTAAATTTAGTGTCAACTTTATTTCAGTTCCAAGAAAGCCTACTGTTATTCTTTTGATTAAGATTGCATTGAATTTCTAGACAAAATTTCAGAAAGATGGATAATTCTCTAGTATTTATTGGACTTTTCTAATGCTTTTTTCCTCCACAAATAAAGTATATTTTTACATTTATCTATCTTCCTTTATGTCCTTTGGTATTTTTTTCTACATTATCATTACAAATGCCATGCAAGTTTATTACTAGTTGCATATTTTTGTTGCTATAAGTTAATGTAATCTTTTCTTATATTTTGTAACAAAAAAGCCATTTAGTATTAATTTTGTGATTATCACGTTGTAAAACTCATATGTTTTTCTATAGGCTTTTTCAGTTACTTCTCTTTATTTTCCCAGTTGTAAAATCATATTAATACTAATAACAAGATAGAACATTTTCTATTCTGTACTTTTTATATATTTCATTCTCCAGCATCTACATATGGACTAGTACTTACAAAGTATTGCTAAGTAGCAGTATTGAGGGAGAAGGCAATGGCAGCCCACTCCAGTACTCTTGCCTGGAAAATCCCATGGACAGAGGAGACTGGTAGGCTACAGTCCATGGGGTTGAGAAGAGTTGGACACGACTGAGCGACTTCACTTTCACTTTTCACTTTCATGCATTGGAGAAGGAAATGGCAACCCACTCCAGTATTCTTGCCTGGAGAATACCAGGGCCAGAGGAGCCTGGTGGGCTGCCGTCTATGGGGTCGCACAGAGTCAAACACGACTGGCGTGACTTAGCAGCAGCAGTAGCAGTATTGAGTGTAGGTATCCATATAGTTTTCCTAACTGTAAGGAAATCTTTCTAGTTTTTTTTTTTTTACAATTCAACCTAGTCATGGCTTCTTGCTGATTTGGTCACATTTAAAATGACAAGCAATTATCTGTTTGGGCTTCCCGGTAGCTCAGCTGTAAAGAATCTGCCTACGATGCAGCAGATGCAGGTTCAATCCCTGGGTCCAGAAGGTCCTCTCTGGTATTCTTGTCTGGAGAATCCCATGGACAGAGAAGCCTGGCAGGCTTGTATAGTCCATGGGTTCACAAAAGAGTCAGACTCGACTTAGTGACTAAACAACAATTATCAGTTTGGTATTATTAAATGTTTTCATGAGGAATACATGTTTAATTTTGTTAAATATCCTCACATAAGCAAGGGAAATGATCTTAAATTTTAAAAATTTTAACTCATTATTGGAATAAAATAAAAGCATTTCATTATTTTAAAGTTTTCTTGCTCTGCAAAGAATACATGGTTGCAGTTCATTGTTATTTTCATATATTGCAGTTTTCTGTATTAACATTTAATTTCACAGTTCTTCATACATATTCTTAAGCAATATTTAGTTTTCTTTTTTATTTTACAGTGTGTTTTTATTAGGTTTGAAAAGTTAGTGACATATGGACTTTATGAAATCTATTTGAAAACTTCCTTTTTGTCTTTGAAGAAGTTTCTCTAAGTGTGTTACACATGAACCGTCAGTTTTGCAACTGCCTGAAAGTGTGTTATTTGTTTTAAATTATGATAACTATTGTTTATCTTTCTTATTTGTTTTTCTTTAAATAAACTGACCCTTGAATTGTCTTTTCCTCTTTTTATTGTCTGCCTATTCTGCTGTGATATATTTAATATGTCAGTGTCCAACATATCATTTACTTTTTGCATTCCTGGCTTGTGACTTTTACCTTCTTGCATTGACTACTTAATTTCTTTTCTTTTTTATTGATGTCATATGTAAAGGTACAAATCACTTTATGGGCACAAATGGAGTTTCAACCTAGCGGTTTTGATGTACAGTATTCTTCTACTGCTGTTTTCTAAATGTTCCATTATATCATTCTTGATTTCCTCTCTGAACCGGGAGTTTAAAATTTCATCTTTTAGGAGTGGATAATTTTGTTTTTGTGGCTGTTGTTTTCAGTTCAGTTCAGTTCAGTCACTCTGTCATGTCCAACTCTTTGTGACCCCATGGACTGCAGCACGCCACACTTCCCTGTCTATCACCAACTCCCCAAGCTTGTTCAAACTCATGTCCATCAAGTTGGTGATGCCATCCAATCATCTCATCCTCTGTTGTCCCCTTCTCTTCCTGCCCTCAATCTTTCCCAGCATCAGGGTCTTTTCTAATGAGTCGTTCTTCACATCAGGTGGCCAAAGCATTGGAGCTTCAGCTTCAGCATCAGTCCTTCCAATGAATATTCAGGACTGATTTCCCTTAGGACTGACTGGTTTGATCTCCTTCCTGTCCAAGGGACTCTCAAGAGTCTTCTCCAACACCACAGTTCAAAAGCATCAATTCTTTGGTGCACAGCTTTCTTTATAGTCCAACTCTCACATCCATACATGACTACTGGAAAAACCATAACCTTGACTAGACGGACCTTTGTTGGCAAAGTAATGTCTCTGCTTTTTAATATGCTATCTAGGTTGGTCATAACTTTTCTTCTAAGGAGCAAGCGTCTTTTAATTTCATGGCTGCAGTCACCATCTGCAGTGATTTTGGAGCCCAAAAAAATAAAGTCTGACATTGTTTCCACTGTTTCCCCATCTATTTGCCATGAAATGATGGGGCTGTATGCCATGACCTTAGTTTTCTGAATGTTGAGTTTTAAGCCAACGTTTTTACTCTCCTCTTTCACTTTCATCAAGAGGCTCTTTAGTTCTTCTTCACTTTCTGCCATAAGGGTGGTGTCATCTGCATATCTGAGGTTATTGATATTTCTCCTGGCCATCTTGATTCCAGCTTGTGCTTCATCCAGTCAAGCATTTCAGATATATATTTACCGTATTTTAATATGTCTGAAAATGTTATGTGCATCATTCAAGCATTTTAGATTTGAATTTGTGGTAGTATTTTTAGATTAATATATAGTAAACTTTTGTAAATGTCCATTGAAGATATTATACTCTAATTTATCAGAGATTTTATATGTGTTATATTAGTCAATATTATATTATTCAGAGTACTACATATTTTTCTTGTGAGCTGAAAAACATGAGTTAAAATGCCTTATTACTATTCTCTATCTTTGATTTCTCCCTGTATCTCCTGCAGTCTTGGCTTTGTGTTTTAACATTATGTTAATTTGTGGCTTAAAGAATGATGACAGCAATATTCTACCTATCAATTGTATTCTTTACTCTTGAAATGCCCTTCTTTGTCACATTTATTTACTAATTCCTTGAATCAAAATTGTTTGATACGACTAGGAAGATATCAGCTCTGCTTGTATTAACAGTTGCCTGCTTTGACTATTTTGTCATCCTTTGACTATTTTGATTCTTTTATATTTTACATACATTTGTTGCATATGATCTATTGCTTTTTTTGTTTGTTTTTGTTTAATGCAAATGGTATACACTTTTAGAGTAGGATTTATTTCAAGTTGTTATGTTTTACCTTAGTTGACACTTGAATTGTTAAGTTTTTTTTATATACCTTACTGTATTTTGTTTACATTTTGCCATATGATCCATGTTTCCTACGTTCCACTCCACTCCTTCTGTCAACTTAAAAATCATGCGGTATTTTTTCTTGTTACATGATGAGTATGTTTATAGTTTAAATAATAAACTAATGTATTTATTTCATGCCTTCTAATTTTACAACTGAAGCAATATATATTAAAATTTTTATTTAGATGATGAGGAAATTAGTTGTTACTGCCACTTCTTCCCCACACCTGACCTTTGATTTCTTTTGTAATGCTAGAATTTTGGTCGAATTCATTGCAGTTATATTGTTATTTTCAAATGGTGCATGTTTTATCCCAGTATTTTATCATTTTGTTTCTTTTCTTTAAACATAACTCACACATTTATTTTGTCATAACTCAATAACTCCACAATCCATGGTTTTCAGTTTTTACTTCCATTCGTTTCATAGTAGAGTGTCTTCATTCCCAAGGTCTTTGTTTGATTCAGTTTTTGGTTAGATTCTTCTAACAAATTGATATTAAGAATTTATATTTGCTGTATTTCCTAATTTGTTTAAAAATGCAAGTATTTAACTTTATATGTTCAAAATGGCTTAAATGAGTATAAAATCTTGATTTATAATTTTTCTCTTTATCAAATCAGAATTCAGAACTAATAGATATTATTCTTAGGTCCTAAGTGTGAAAAAGTCTGAGGATTTTTTTTTCCACTTCTGATAAGTAAACTGCTTTTTTTTCCCTATCATAGTGCCAAAGGAGGTTTTTTTTTAATTGAAGTCTAAATACATTAACTAGAAAAATGTCGATGAAAATGATAGAAATTAACTATAAATTGGCATGAGCAAAAAAGAGAGATTTGAAATCTGTTTCAAATTTCATACACACTAACCATTAAGGATGACTGGAGTAAATACTTAAATGCTATCAGGTTCTTATTTGCTTCCATTCAGTGCTTTGTAACCATGTGTTTACTTCATTATTTCCAACTAAAGACTTCTGTGGGAAATGTCTTTAGGAAAATTAGGAATATGATTTTAAACAGCTCCAGACAGAGTCTCAACTTAGCAAGAAGAAAGGAAAAGCTATTCTTTTCTAACTCCACCTTGAAAAATAGCATAAGCTTTCTAACTAATCTGAGGGTCATCACCCATAAGGACCTGTCAGTGTAGTCAGAGGTACCCTGATGGGCATTTAAAGCCAGTTTTTGTTTTGCTTTTTTGTTCTTTTGAATTTCAAAACTGGGATGTGCTAACTCCAGGATCTTTCCTTCTACAAAGTACTGAAGGTGCTGTGAGGGAGAATCTCCCATAAGAAGTGACTAAAGAATAGTTTTAAAATTTGAGTGTTATTTTAATCAGAAGAAGAAAAGATTGTGCACTTCATTCAGTAAACTCACCATGATATCACTTATTTGAGCTTTTGATTATGTGTTTTACCAGAAAAACAGTATAGACTTGTAAGTAACAGATTCAGGTGTTATTTCATCTCAGGATAACTTTCTTTTGTTATGTCCCTTCACAATGACTTGGGTCCCTGGTCTTCCTTGCAAATATATATATCACCTTTTTATACCAAGAAATTCAACCGTTTCTTCATTTATGCTTCTTTGAGACAATGCAATAAACATTCCTTAATTGCCAAATGTTCTTTGAAGTATTTTGTTAAGTATCAAAGAGTGCATTGTGTTAAAAAAACAAAAAACCTTCAGAACTTAGTTGCATAAGAAATAAGTATTTATTTTGTGCTTATGGATCTGAGGTTCAACTGGTCTTGGTTAGGCTTATATGGATTTGTCTGTGTCTAAATCCAAATTAAAGTTTGGGTTTAGATTATCTCTATGCATCTGTCATCCTTTTTGGACCCTGAAGCTACCAAAGGCATATTCCTCACATGTTAAAGGTAGGAACACAAGAATGTAAGCTCAGCTTTGAAGACCATTTAAAGCCTCTGTTCATGACATATCTACTAACATCTAATGGTTAAAGCAACTCTTTTGATCAAGCCCAAACCTACAGTTGGCTAGTTCAGTCCTTCCATCATGACAGGACTGTGGATGTATATTATTAATGAAGAGGAGTAAAGATTTGAGAACAATGATTTAATCTTTCACAGCTTCTTCGTTGGTCATGCATACATGCTAAGTCACTTCAGTTGTGTCTGACTCTTTGTGACCCTATGGAATGTAGCCCACCAGGCTCCTCTGTCCATGGGATTCTTCAGGCAAGAATTCTGGAGTGGGTTGGCATTCCCTCCTCCAGGGGATCTTCCCAACTCAGGAATCGAACCCTTGTTGGTCATAATAACATATAAAATATACTAGTTCCTAGGCAAACCCCTCCCCCCCAAAAATTTTTCACTTGAAGTCATAGGAGCAGCTCAAAGTCTAGGATCAGAAGATCTACATTATGTCCAAATGTAGTTCTTTGTGATTCATAAACTAATTGAAATGTCAGCAGAATACAAAGTAGAGTGGTATAACAAGGATGGGAAAAAGCATCTGAAACATTCCTCTTCAGAAAAAAAGTCATAAAGGAAAGCACATGCCAGTCAATGGTCCATAGAAATTTCATACTCCTGCTGGACAAATGATGCCAAATCCACCTGTTCTAGGAGCAGGAGATGCTCTTTGACTAGGCTCCATGTCGTCTCTCTAGGAATGATTCCCTCACCTGTTGTTCTCCTTTGCTGCTTTTCTGTCATTCAGGAGGCTTTTTGTTTTTTAAAAAAAAAATTTCTTTGACCACTTCTGAAGACATGTGGGAGAATATGCTTTTCTTCAGAGTAGAGGAGGTTTATGGTTCAGAGGGAAAGAATCCCATCTGCAATGCAGGAGACAAAGGAGATGCGGGTTTGATCCCTGGGTCAGGAAGATCCCCTGGAGGAGGAATACTCCAGTATCCTTGCAGAGAAAATTCCATGGACAGAAGGGCCCAGTGGGCTACAGCCCATGGGGTAGCAAAAGAGTTGGACATGACTGAGCATGGATGGGACAGGCAGAGGAGTTTTTGAACCTGCCTTCTAAGGCTCAACATTGTTTTTATATCTTGTACACTTTGTCTCTTTTGGTCAAATTAGATGTTGCCAATACAAATGTCTCAAAAACTGCAAAATTTCTGTGTTTTTGATTCTAGGCAATTTCACACTGTAATGGCCACAACCACAATCATTTCGCTGCAATGATAGTTTCATTGAAATGGGTGTGTAAGACATCTCTGGGACCACACTCTTAAGCTTTCCAGGAGGCACTCTTCATTTTTTTTTTCCAGCTGAAGAGATCTACTAGATGCTCATTTAATTCTTTCAGAGGTTTAAAAATGGATATTATAGCCACACATTTAATTTTATCATACTCTGAGGCTATATTTTATTGGAAGTACCAGAGAATTATTCTTTCCCCTGAGGCTATATCTTAATAACCATATATTTAATATGGTGAAAAGCAGTTTAACTTTCCAATTTTGCAGTCTTAGCATTTCTGGATTCTTCATATTCCCTCTCAACTCTATTTTTACCCTGGCCAGTTCTTTCCTGTCTTATAGAACTTCATCATATGCAGCCTGTAGCAGCCACCTTGGGATTTCAGCAGTCTAACTCAAACTCTCCTCAATCAACACGACAAGTTCATTAGATATATTTCTATTCTCCCCATTATAACGAGTGACAATTTTACCAAATATTTAGCTGCTCCATGCATAGCTTAACATTTTTTTCCACTTTTTCTAACTTCCTTTACAATTTTTCTTTCCCCTATTACAATATACTTGTTACCTGATGACCACTTCTCAAACCATTGCCACCAGTTTTATGTGTTATCATAGCCCTCCCTGGTAGCAATTGTATAAATGATGCTGTGTAATCAACCACCCTAAAACTCAGTGGCTTACAATAATAAGCTTATTTCCTTTTCCAGACAACTGTGGGTCATTTTTAACTCCGTTGATCTAGACTGGATTTGCCTCCAAGTTTCATATTAAAACCAAGTTTCCACAATGTGGCTGTCAATCTCCATGGAGAGGCAGTCATTTGAGGCATAATTTTCTTGTGACTAAAAATAAGAGTTCAAGAAGGCAAACCCAAATACGTTAAAACGTTTCAAGTTTTTGCTTATGTCACATATACTAAAATATTTTACCAAAGTAAGTCAGTTGGCTGAATTCAAAAGAAGTACCTAATTATATTCTGCTGACCACAGAGATGTAACAATGATGTGCATGTACACTAGGATAGGAGGGGCATGAATGATTTAAAACTATAATTCAATATACGCAACTTTTTTTTGTTAGTTTATTTTCTATTTTTTAACTTTACAATATTGTATTTGTTTTGCCACACATTGACATGAATCCACCATGGGTGTACATGTTTTCCCCTTCCAGAACCCCCTTTCCACCTCCCTCCCCATTCCATCCCTCCGGGTCATCCCGGTGCACCAGCCCCGAGCACCCTGTATCATGCACTGAACCTGGACTGGCGATTCATTTCACATATGATAATTTACATGCTTCCATGCCATTCTCCCATATCATCCGACCCTCACCCTCTCCCATAAAGTGCATAATACTGTTCTATTTATCTGTGTCTCTTTTGATGTCTCGCATACAGGGTTATCTTTACCGATTGACTAAATACCATATATATGTGTTAGTATACTGTACTGGTGTTTTTCTTTCTGGCTTATTTCACGCTGTGGTATATATACACAATGGAATATTACTCAGCCATTAAAAAGAATACATTCGAATCAGTTCTAATGAGGTGGATGAAACTGGAGCCTATTACACAACTTTTTTAGTTTGTTTTTTGAGAGGAATTCAATGGACAGATTCTAAAATCACAGTATTTTATCCCTAATGCATATTAATCGGGGCTCAACTGTATTCAAAATTATTGAAAATAGAGATTGGTAGGAGGAGCATTCTTGAATTTTCATGTTAATGTCACCCAGATTTCTATATGTCAGTCTTCTCATATATCTTTGTGATCTACTATATCCCTAAGATTCTGGCTTTTCTGCTTCCAATGAGAGCTAAGAAGAACCAATTTAAAGCTGGTGCACTGGAATGACCCAGAGGGATGGGATGGGGAGGGATGTGGGAGGGGGTTCAGGATGGGGAACACATGCACACCTGTGGCAGATTCATGTCAATGTATGGCAAAACCACTACAATATTGTAAAGTAATTAGCCTCCAATTAAAATAAATAAATTTATATTTAAAAAAATCAGGCAGACATATAAAAGACATATACAAGAAATGAGGCAATAGAAAAGTGATGAAGTCTTTAATCTGGCCAATAAAGAGCTGAATCAAATTTTTAAACTCAAGAAAAAAGAAACCATGACCAAAAAAGTTAAGCATTAAATCTATTATACCATTTTTGCAATGTCTGTGTATGTTAGAAAATGCTCACATTAAAATTTTGGAGGAAAACAAAAATAAAAATAAATAAATAAATAAAAGCAATTTCTGAGTTCTGTTATTTCACAGCATGATAACAACAGTATAAGTTAAGATTTCAGTACATTTTCCAAAACATCCATAGGGATCAAAAACAAGAAGAAATGAAACCATCCCTGACTCATTCCTGCAGCATAAATAGGGCATGGAGAACACCACAAACTTTAAGTCATGGACACATAAGGCAGTAAACATCCAAATTGCACACATATATACCTCCAGCAAATCTGGAAAGCTCAGCAGTGGCCACAGGAATGGAAAAGGTCAGTTTTCATTCCAATCGTAAAGAAAGGCAAACTCAAAGAATGCCCAAACTACCACACAATTGCACTCATCTCACACGCTAGCAAAGTGATGCTCAAAATTCTCCAAGCCAGGCTTCAACAGCATGTGAACCATGAATTTTCAGATGTTCAAGTTGGATTTAGAAAAGGTAGAGGAACCAGAAATCAAATTGCCAACATCTGTTGGATCATCGAAAAAACAAGAGAGTTCTGGAAAAACATCTACTTTTACTTTATTGACTACACCAAAGCCTTTGACTGTGTGGATCACAAAAAACTGTAGAAAATTCTTCAAGAGATGGGAATACCAGACCACCTGACCTGCCTCCTGAGCAATCTTTATGCAGGTCAAGAAGCAACAGTTAGAACTGGACATGGAACAAAAGACTGGTTCCAAATAGGGAAAGGAGTACATCAAGGCTGTATATTGTCACCCTGCTTATTTAACTTATATGCACAGTACATCATGAGAAATGCTGGACTGGATAAAGCACAAGCTGGAATCAAATTGCCGGGAGAAATATCAATAACCTCAGATATGCAGATGACACCACCCTTATGGCAGAAAGTGAAGAAGAACTAAAGAGCCTCTTGATGAAAGTGAAAGAGGAGAGTGAGGAAGTTGGCTTAAAGCTCAACATTCAGAAAACTAAGATCATGGAATCCGGCCCCATCATTTCATGGCAAATAGATGGGGAAACAGTGGAAACAGTGACTTTATTTTTTTGGGCTCCAAAATCACTGCAGATGGTGACTGCAGCCAAGAAATTAAAAGACGCTTGCTCCTTGGAAGAAAAATTATGACCAACCTTGACAGCATATTAAAAAGCAGAGACATTACTTTGTCAACAAAGATCTGTCTAGTCAAAGATTTGGTATTTCCAGTATTCATATATGGATGTGAGAGTTGGATTGTAAAGAAAGCTGAGCGCTGAAGAACTGATGCTTTTAAACTGTTGTGTTGGAGAAGACTCTTGAGAGTCCCTTGGACAGCAAAGAGATCCAACTAGTCTATCCTAAAGGAAATCAGTCCTAAATATTCATTGGAAGGGCTGATGCTGAAGCTGAAACTCCAATACTTTGGCCGCCTGATGCAAAGAATTGACTCATTTGAAAAGACCCTGATGCTGGGAAAGGTTGAAGGTGGGAGGAGAAGGGGACAACAGAGGATGAGATGGTTGGATGGCATCACCGACTCGATGGACATGAGTTTGAGTAAACTCCGGGAGTTGGTGATGGACAGCAAGGCCTTGCATGCTGCAGTCCATGGGGTCACAAAGAGTTGGACACGACTGAGCGACTGAACTGAACTGATACCACCTGAGCCCCTGCTTGTGAGGAGAGATAGAGGTAGAAAGAGATAGAAGAACAAGGGGACCAAAGTGTTGGAACACAGTTAAAATTACTCCTAGAAAGAGACCCCTACACTTAATAAGGAAATATAGAGGTCAAGTTTGTTACCAGTACCTCAGAGACTAGTTATTAAAGAATTTAAAACAATTTTGTGTGCGGGACTTGAAGTGAATTATTTTGAGACTCGGTAGCAACAATGAAACAGAAAACAAGAGGTAAATAGTAAAGAGTATTATTAAGAAAGTCTTGGAGGGTGAGTGTGTATCATGGATTGTATATCTAGACAAGCTTAAAAAAAAATGCCAAGGGTTTATAAAAGTAGCAAACAAACAGAATCATACAATTCGAAAGCACAACTATCCCCTCCTAAAGACTATATATCACTGTATCAAGAAAAAAGAATGGAATCAACTGCAAGACTTAGTAAGGTATCTAAGCTATCTAAAACTTACATGCAGCCATGTCTGCATACAACTACTTACTAGTCCCAGAAAGATAAGACATCTCAAACTAAACAAGTGGTCTCCACGTATACACAAAGCTAGAAAGAATACAGAAAATAACAATAAAAATTTGAGCTCATGAAAAATGTCATAACAATAGTAATGAAGCAGAAGGAAATGATAACACTCCAACCTAAATTAAATGTTATTAAACAAGTATCTGTGGATATGTAAGAACAACTTAAATCAGAAATTTAAAAACTCAGAAAACTGAAAAAAAATCATCAAGCTGTGAAATAGGATCATAATCAGGAACAAAATAGAAGGAAAAGACAAAGATTAATTAAAAATAAAGACAGAGTATAAGGTACACTAAAGGGAATAGACTAAGTTGGAAATATTGAGATATGGCATAAAAACTTGCTGAACGAAAATTAAAAAGTAGCATAAAAGAATTAGAGCAAAAGTAATTCATAAATAAAACAGGAAAATTAAGACCTGGGCACATGTAATTGGAGTCCTGAAAAATTGCAAACAATAACAATGGAATTGAATCATTTTAAAAACTATTTTTCAAGAGAAGTTCTATAGACAAAATACCTGAATTGATTTGTTAGAAGGGCCCACTATTTCTGGAAAAATTGGGCCAGGAACAATGACTCTAAAACGTATCATTATACGATTGTTAGAAAATAATATTGAAGGAAACAAAGCAAAATCAAACCTCAGGACTCTAGACAAAAAGACAAAGTCATTTACTAAGAGGACAAATTAATATTGGCTCTGTATTAGCAATGATATACAAAACAAAACAACAGCCGAGTACCATTTTTCAGAAAGTCTAGGAAAGAAATTGTTAGCAAAGGATTTTATATCCAGCAAAACCATAATGAAATGATAAATAAGACTTAACTTGCTAGAAGCAGGGGATACTGTTCTCAAAAGCCCTTCCTGAGGAATGTACCAGTGAACAAGTTCTATCGAGATCAAATGATCTGGGAAGGCAGGCAAAAACACTGATCTTGACCATTATAATACTGTAATATGACTCATGTTTTTGGTTTCAGTTTTATCTTATCATTGTATGTATGTTTACCATGCAAAATTTCATTTAGAGTGTTCCCCCCACCCTTTTTTTTTACTTTAGAAGCAAAGTGGTGACAAGAAAGGAAATTATACAAACAGCAAATATTCTGTCAAAGCAGATGTAATGTAACTAAAAAAGTATAAGAGGAAAATGAGAGAAAAGGAAAGTAGAAAAAGCCTATTGATTATTCCATAATAATAGGGGTCAAATGAAAACAATTAAAAGTAACAGTTAAATAGTTGAGTGCCAAATAAGGAACATTAGTCATTATGAAAGGTACCTGGCAACCCACTCCAGTATTCTTGCCTGGAGAATACATCTATGGGGTCGCACAGAGTTGGACACGACTGAAGCGACTTAGCAGCAGCAGCAGCATATGCCAAGCTAACCATGTGAACAAAAAAAAAAATCTGAAATGCCCCCAAAATTAAAGAGAGTAAAAAATAAGACCATGCCAAAAAAGTATCCTTGTAAATATAAAATATTACAAAACAAATTTATAAAGTATATGTAAATATAGTTAAGATAATTTTATAGAATTGAAACCAAACACCAGTTGTATCATTAAAATGTAAATGCAATTCTCAAAATAAAATCTTAAAATATTAGGTACAGAAAATATGGATGGGCACAAGCACATATTATGATTTTATGTCTGTGAAAAAATCAGTGATGCTGTTGCCAAAATTGCTAATGTAATCATCAGTGTATAGTCATAAAATTATAGGGCCTATTGTGCAGTATTCACATAGCATTTGTGGCTCAGATGGTAGAGAGTCTGTCTGCAATGCAGGAGATCCAGGTTCAATCCCTGAGTCAGGAAGATCCCCTGGAGAAGGAAATGGCAACCCACCTCAGTATTCTTGCCTAGAGAATTCCATGGACAGAGGAGCCTGGTGGGCTACAGTCCATGGGGTCACAAAGAGTCAGACATGACTGAACGACTAACAAACACACACATTGTGCAGTAGTGTCATATCAGAGTGTTCAGTATAACTAAGGGATTCTAACCCATCTCAGAATGCATCTCAAGAAGGCTAAAGAATTCAGGAGATTTTTCCTGGAAGGGGAAGAATTGTTAAGAATGAATGTGACTATTTTCTATATTTGAAGAACAATTATATAGCAATGGGATTATATTTATTCTGTATGGCATAAGAAATATAACTAGAACCTATAGTTTGAAATTGCATGAAGATTTTGGCTTATATAAGAAAGTATTTTCCAACAGCCAAAGCTACCTTTAAAAAATATTTTAAAACTGGTTACTCACTGTTTGTTGGTTATCCAAGTGGCTATGGACATGTATATAATCATCAACCACACTGAATAAAAGTTTAAATCAATTTTAAAATTTTCTATAAAATGAATTTCCAAGGAACTATGGGGTAACAAATTACCTGTTAATGTGACAGGCACTGAATTATTTTTGTATTTTGTGTCAAGAGAAAACTGTCAAATAAAAGTAAAACCATAGCTTTCACATAACTATAAATCATATGCTAAAGATTTTGTTAACTCATTATTAATGCAGGAATTAGGCAGATGTTAAAACAAGTTCAAAGGGGAAATCAAAGAACAGATATATGTATGTATCACCAGGAATACTAAAGTCAATTTGTACATGGAGTCAAAAATGGCAGAATTTATTTGCATGTTTTTAAATGATAATTATTTGCATTACTGTCATTTATCTGCACCTTACAGAACCTGTAAAATAGCATAAAGGAACATAGCTAAGTAAAAACATTGAAATAAAAAAAAGAATAATTAATGAAGCAGAAATAAGAAAAATTTAAAAATAACGTTGAATCCAAATATTGATTTTTTAAAAAGTTAACAGAAATAGACAAATAACTTAATAAAGAAAGCAATAAATCTCACATATAAAAAATAATAAGAAAAAATAACTAGAAAGAGAAAGAATAAACTTTGTGTAGCAGAATACTTTGTGAAACTGCAGATAACATTGTAAACTTAGGTAAGAGATACAGTTTCCTAGGAATATGCAATTAAGTAAAAATAAAAAATAATTCTATTGCACACAGAGGTGAAATAGATTAGTTTCACAGGGGAATAGTGGAAATTCAAAAGAAAGGTTCCCCTAACAAAAAGGACACCATCGACGTGTTTCTAAAGGTGAATTGTATGAAATGGTGAACATTTAGATGATCCTAATGCTATGTAAATTGTTCTTGAGCTTCAAAAGTGCACAGAAACTTCCAAATTACTTCTTATGAAACAAATATAACAGTAGTTCCTGAATCTAATGAAAACAAAACAAGACAAAAAAAAAACCCCAAATATTCCTCGTGTGCGCTGATGCAAATATCCTAAATAAAATATTAGCAAATTGAACAGTTGTATAGGAAAATAATACATCAATGATCAAGTGAAATTTGTTCTTGAACATGAAGATGGTTAATTGTTTGCAAATCTATTAACATATATCTTCATATCAATGAAGACAGTTTCTTCATATTAATTCGGGGGAGAAAAATCATGGTTACTCAGAAGGCCTTTGACACAATTGATACCCACTTCTCTGATAATTTTTAATGGAATAAGAGCTCACATATGCACACACACATACATTCAGAAGACAGAAGTAGTCATACTGAGCTCAAGAACAAGGCATAGATGCCTATTTCCTCACTTATTTAACACTGAACAGAAATATTGCCCAAAATGGAAAAGAAGAAGGAAAACTATATCTCCTTGCAAATGATTTGACAGTATTCTGAAAATGTAAGGAAATGTTATAAAACAAATTCATATAATAAGCATTCTATTAAATAATAGGATATAAAAGTTAATATAGATAAAACCAATGGCTTTCAATTCCACAAACAATAGCCAGTAGAAGGATATGGGAAAGAATCCCTTTTAAACTGCAACAAAATATTAAAAAAAAACAACAACAAAAAACACTTAGGAAAAACAAGAAAAACAAAAGTAGATTTGATCAAAAGCAAAAACATTCCTTATTTTTGTGTTCAATATCACAAGCATGTTGATTTTCTTTAAGTTAATGTATGAATCTAATTCAATTTCAATAAAAATTCACATAATTTTAATTTGTAGCTTACAATTTTATACAGAAAATTCATGTGAAGAAGCAAACATGCAGGAATAATGACAAAGTCCTAGGGAAGACCACAGACTGATATGGCAGCGCATGCTTATCAGATACTGAAAGATAATATAAATATTCTTAATCAAAACAATTATGTATTGGCATCTTAATTGATAGAAAAGACAGTAGAACAAAATAGAAAGTTCTGAAATAAATACAATAGGATAATGATGACACTTCAGTCACTGTAGAAAATACAGTCTTTTGATAAATGCAACTGGCCATCTGCATAGTCATTTGGAATAATAATGTTGCATTTATATCTCACAGATTACACAAAGGGACTTTCCTGGTGGCTCAGTGGTAAAGAATCTGCCTGAAATGCAGGAGACCAGGGTTCGATCCCTGGGTTGGGAAAATCCCCTGGAGGAGGGCTCAGCAATCCACTCCAGTATTCTTATCTGGATAACTTTCTTGGACAGAGGAGCCTGGTATGCTTCAGTCCATAGGGTCGCCCAGAGTCGGACACGACTTTCTCAGACTGTGGGGAAGTAGGTGCTCTTCAATATTGATGTTAGAAATGAAAAATTGTATAACTTCTATGGAGGAAAATTTAGTAATATATAACAAAACCACACACCCTTTGACCTAGAAATCAGTTCTAGAAATTTACCCTAAAAGTACACCTTTAACAACACACTCATATGTGTGTGTGTGTGCACGCGCGCACGCATGCGTGTGCACACGCGCATACCCAGTCGTGTCTGATTCTTTATGATCCCATGGGCTGTAGCCCACCAGGCCCCTCTGTCCATAGGATTTTCCGGGTAAGCATACTGGGATGGATTGCCATTTTCTACTGAAGGGGATCTTCCTGACCCAGGGATTGAAACTGCGTCTTTTGCATCTCTTGTATGGCAAGCCCAACACACTCCTACAAAATGCGTTACTTACTCATTATGACATTATTTATAAATTATGGGAAATAAATTATGGGAAAGTTACCTATATGTCCAATAATTTGTGGTTAGTCTAATCATTAGAAGGGGACAACAGAAGATGAGATGGTTGGGTGGCATCATCCGCTGAATGGACTTGAATTTGAGCTAACTGCAGGAGCTAGTGAAGGATAGGGAAGCCTGGCATGTCCATGGGACTGCAAAGAGTCAGACATGACTGAGCAACTGAAAAACAACAAGTTTAATCAACAAAGGTATACTCAGAAACTAAAAAATACATACATAAAAAAGAATTTAAAAAATCTCAAACTGGTCTAGTTTAAGTAGAAATATGGTATATGTATTTGTGGAAAGAAAGAATGGGAAATGAAAATGTGTATGTTTGTACTTATGGTGGTATGTGTTTCTACTTATTTTGTAAAATAACACAGGGAGAATAAATCAGAGAATGATTAAATTTGTTACCTACAGAAAACATGTGGAAACAGACTTTAAAAAAAAGGAAAAGTATATAAAATTTTGTTGAGTATTTTTATATACATTTGACATTTGTTATTATTTTCATATTTAAGAAATTCAACAAAGAACTGCAAAAACTCTAAAATTGAATACAAATGTGAGAAAATATATAATTGTATATCAAATTGATCATTGTTATTGTTCAGCTACTAAATCATGACTGACTCTTTGCTACACCATGGACTGTAGCACACCTAACTTCCCTGTCCTTCACTATCTCCTGGAGTTTGCTCAAATCCACGCTCATTGAGTCAGTGATGCTATCTAATCGCCTCATCCTCTGTCACCCCCTTCTCCTTCTGTCCTCATTCTTACCTAGCATCAAGATCTCTTCCAATGAGTTGGCTCTTCGCATTAAGTGACCAAAGTATTAGACCTTCAGTATCAGTCCTTCCAATGAATATTTATGGTTGATTTCCTTTAAGATTGACTGGATTGATCTCCTTGCTATCCAAGGGACTCTCAAGAGTCTTCTCCAACACCACAATTCAAAAGCATCATACTTTGGTGCTCAGCCTTGTTTTTGGGTCAATTGTTACATCAGTAAATGACCACTGGAAAAAAACATAGCTTGACCATACAGATCTCTGTGATTTTTTCATATGCTGTCTTCATTTGTCACAGCTTTCCTTCCAAGGAACAAGTGTCTTTTAAATTCATGGCTGCAGTCACCATCAGCAGTGATTTTGGAGCCCAAGAAAATAAAATCTAATCTGTCACTGCTTTCACTTTTTCCTATTCTCTTTGCCACAAAGTGATGGGACTGGATGCCATTGATCTTAATTTTTTGAATGTTGAGTTTTAAGCCAGCTTTTTCACTCTCCTCTCTCACTCTCACCAAGAGGCTCTTGAGTTCCTCTTCACTTTCTGCCATTAGAGTGGTATCATCTGCATATCTAAGGTTGTTGATATTTCTCCCAGCAATCCTGATTCCAACTTGTGATTCATCCAGCCCAGCATTTTGCATGATGTACTCTGCATTTAAGTTAAATGAACAAGGTGGCAATATACAACCTTGTCCTACCCCTTTCAGAATTTTTAACCAGTCCATTGTTCCATGTAAGGTTCTAACTGTTGCTTTTGACCTGCACACAGGTTTCTCAGGAGGCAGGTAAGGTGGTCTCGTATTCCTATCTCTTAAAAGAACTTTCTACAGTTTGGTATGATCAACTGTCAAAGGTTTTAGCGTAATGAAGCAGAAATAGATGTTTCTCTGGAATTCCCTTGCTTTATCTATGATCCAAGGGATACTGGCAGTTTGATCTTTGGTTCTTCTGCCTTTTCTAAACCTAGCTTGTACATTTAGAAGTTCTCAGTTCATGTATTGCTGAAACCTAGCTTGAAGAATCTTAAGCATAATCTTGCTAACCTGCGAAAAGAGGGCAATTGAGTGGTAGTTTGAACATTCTTTGGCATTGCCCTTCTTTGGGATCAAGAATGGACTGCCCAGTTTTCCAAATTTGCTGACCTATTGAATGCAGCATTGTAACAGTTGACTATATCCCTAGTGAGCTATATTCTAAGGCCAAAAGGCAATGTTGACCTTTAGCTCATACATTTGTTAGTGGTAGTAGTATGGGTAGAGTAAGTCTGAAACTGTTTCTCATGCATTTTATGATTGAACAAATAAGTACATATTTTGATATTGATGATACTACATTTGTTTCCCACTGTGGAAGGAAACAGTTGCAAATGTGGAATGGGAGGAGACAAAGAATACTGTGAGTGTTGAATTTAAATTGGACTTATCAATATGAGTTAATAATAAGATTCATGTTTCCTAGCTCTGTCCACTAATAAAGCTAATGGCAATAGTACTTTAGTAGCAGTGAGCATACTTAGCACCTAGATCTTTATTTTTGTAAGCACCATTCTCATCTAAAAGGAGTCAGAACGTCTTGGATAATGGCTGGCTCTGGGTCTGTGGCTGGGGAGAGAAAGTGAGTCTGGAGTATTTTGTTATGTTAGAGTACATGCGTGTGTGCTCAGTCACTTTAGTCCTCTCTGACTCTTTACGACTCTATGGACTGTAGCCCACCAGGCTCCTCTCTCCATGGGATTCTCCAACCAAGAATATTGGAGCGGGTTTCTATGCCCTCTTCCAGGCCATCTTCCTGACCGAGGGATTGAACCTGCCTCTCTTATGCCTCCTGCATTGGCAGGTGTGTTCTTTACAACTAGCACCACCTGGAAAGCCCTTTGTTAGAAAATTCTCAAAAGTTGATAGGAGTATGTCAAGACATAAAAACATGTTTGAAGAGGTTCCATTGGCCAAATTTGGGATAATTTGAGCCTCAAAAAAAATAATAATGGAAATGATTTGTAATACATTGAATAAGAAATTAATCCATGAGCCATAAGAATACTAGCTAATTTTCAAAGGTCCAAGGAAGAAGAGAGTAAAAGAAGTTTGTTTGTTTGTTTGTTTTTAATTAAAGTGCCATCTAATAAATATAAGAGGAAAGATCAAATTAGAAAGTTAGCATTTTGCAACCAATATTTTAGAAATTGATTCAGGAATAAATCATCAATGTATGCTAAATCTATTGGGTTAAAGATTGTTTGGCAACAGGAGAGTTATGTGGTCTCAACATATGACCTCAGAGGTTAGTTATAAATTATAAAGGGAAAAGATAATGCTGTAGAAGATAAATATGGTGAACTCTAACTTTACCAAATGATTGAATTTAATATCACTAGTTTTAGGACAAACTAACATCATCCATCTCCTGATACAATGCACTGAGAATGATACAAAACCACCTATATATCAATAGTATTCATGTTAAATATGCTTAATCTGAATCTACTCATGAGGAAACAATCAAATCCAAATGAGAGACATTGTACAAACAAATGGCTTATTTTTCTCAAAAATGTCAGTGTCATGCAAGAGAAAAAAAAAGTCTTGATTATAGTAGACTGGAGCATTATAGCAATTAAATGCATTGATTAAGTCCTGGAGAAAGGGAAAAAGACATATGGAACATTATTGGAATAGTAAGAGAAATTAGAATATGCACAAGATATGATAATTATAACAAAGCAATACTTCTTTACCGTGAGTATTGTATTATTATATAAGAGAATATCTTGGGTCTTAGGAGCTATATTCTTAAATATTTAGAGTTAAAATTGGTGAATGTAAATAAGGATATAAGGATGTTTGTTGTTCCCTCTTAAAAAATTTTCCAAACTAAATAAAAAGTTGGAGGAAAAAACATAGTAAAGTCCAAATTCCTAGACTGGATAATTTTTGTTTGTTTTGAAATTCAGGTGAAATATTAATATTCCATTGAACTTATAAAAGTGAATTTTTTTCTATGACTTGCTGGTCCTTCAGTATTACTGAGAACGAGGATAAAGATAAAAAGCAAATAAGGCGTGAACAATTCTAACCAATGTCCTGGTGCTTGGAACTGACATTCCTAAGCTGCAAATAGTACATTCAGAATACAGTTTTGAGGTGAGCCTTTCCTATTTCCACAAGTGAATTCTCTTCCTTAGAGAATATGAACATTAACATGTGAGGAACCACCTGAGATCATCATGGTGCTTGGCGGTAGTGCACTTGGTGGGAGAAATGAAGTGGTACAAATACACCCCTTCTTTTTTGTTGGGTTCTTTTTCCTGCCACTAGACTGGTAAGATGTTTCAGAGATGTCCTCAGTTCTGAAATACTAAGGCAAGAGCATTAAGCCTAGATCTTAAGGGAAAGTGGTAAAGAGGAGTATGGCAGACAATGTAGACTGGTCCAAGTCACATCCTATCCCTCTTGGCCATGTGACTGACTTCAGCCTAATAAGATGCAAGTGGACATCTGCTAGTGCTGCTTCTTTTTTCTTCTTTATTTTTCTTGGCCAAAGATGATATGATGGTAAGAGGCTCTGCAACTATCTTGCAACCACAGCGGGAAGGCTAAGCGAATTCATCCCCTATTGCTGAGTTAGTAAGACAATCCTGCAATCAACTTCTTATGGATTTCTTATATGGTATGAATAAACTTATTTGTTTAAGCCACTATATTTGATTTATGACACAGTCCATCTCACCAGGGTAAGACCAGGTATTTATGGCAAAAAAAAACCTCACATCGAATATGAAGCATTTAATTCAGCTTGAATGTCTCCTGTGTATCTCTCTCAGAAACCTGTGTGACCAAAATAGTACATTGCTAGCCTTTAACAAGTATAAAATACCTTTAACAGGTATAAAATGAAAATTGCCCAAGGTGGAATTAATTGAACTATGTTGGGTGAAAGGAAGAAGCAAAGATCCAGCGGAGGGATAAAGGAGATAGTGTGGAATTGTACTTGGATCAGAGATGTCCATGTCAATCACCTGGAAGCACTAAAGGCTAGAAGGCGTGTTGCAAGTCAGAGTGATGGGGAGGAAGTGGCCTCTGAAGAATAAGGCTGAAGAGAGGATATGTAGCAGGTCAGGTGTTCAGAAAGGGAGCTGTCAAGTAATTATCCCAAAATGTTGCTGTTTTTAGGTGAGAATTTGAAGGGCTTTATTCAGACTAGTCAATAAAATATTTTAAAAGTTATTATATGATAACTTGAAAAAATAATAAATCTTGATGAGGACAGTTGATCCTGAGACTTAGCCAGTATGAAGTTCTTGCCGAAGCAACCCTTGCATTTGGCTTCATCACAAAGACAATCCCGTAGATGTGGAAGCATCTGCTCTCCAACTTGTTGCTTATGTTAAAATGAAAGCTATTCAATAAAATATTTATGAGCATCACTTCCACTGGTAGCTGGACAGAAATAAAATGGCAAGAAACCAAATTTCTAATAAATACATGAATAGCCACTCAGTTGACCACCCTTTGAGCATCATTCATAATTCCTGATTCTTTTTCAGTGTGTGCTTTCTCATCAGAAAATTGAAATAAAAATATTCTATGTCTCTTAAGTATTCAGAATAAATAAGTTCCGTCAGTATAGACAACAGCGATCAATTGGGGTGTTTTTCCTCTGTAAAAATTGGATTGTTAACTCAATCACTCATTAGTTAATCTGTTGAATGAGTATTATGTGCCCAGTATTGTTGCATAGTTTCTGTGGATAGATTAGCAAACTTGACCCTCTGAAAAACTCCCTGTAAGTGATAAAAGCAAATGAAAAGGGGAATAAAAAAGGAAAAGTAAAGCATGCTTATTTCTTTGTACATGCATCAAGTGAGGATAGTTGGATCTTTCCTTGCAACCTGTCTAAGTAGAGACTCATTAAAAAAATAATTAAAATCAGTTTGACCATGTAATACAGTCTCTATCGAAAAGACCAATAGACAGATCACAAAACTTGTAAAATTCTATTTTCTTCAGCTCTCCTTGTCAAAACCTGTCATGCAAATTTTCTTTCTTTAAATTCTTAAAACAAACTGACCATTCACATTATACATACTGGTTCTGAATACCTTTCTCCTTCCTTGCAGCCTCAGTTCTTTATGGCATATTATCTTAGACACTCTGGCTTCCTTTTTCATTTGGGCAGCAGATTAAATGAGGACACTAGACATATTTTTGTCAGCATTTTATAAGCCTCTACAAAGAGAGACAAGATGCGTCTTTATAATACCTTTTATTCTTTGCCAACCAATTTTTAAAAATTTCCTTCTTGAGTGGCATTCATGTAGGATAATTCCAGGCATCTTTCCAAATTCAGTTTTGTATTGCCCATCCAAGTTTCATCTAGAAATTCTGTGAACTTAGAGAATTTGAGTAGGGCTAGGTGAAGACAGGATGACTTGCTCTTACTTTAAGCATGGCCTAATTGGACTTCCCAGGTGGTGCTAGTGGTAAAGAATCTGCCTGCAATGCAGGAGACACAGGTTCGATTCTTAGGTTGGGAAGATCCCCTGGAGGAGGAAATGGCAACCCACTCCAGTATTCTTGCCTGGAGAATCCCATGGACAGAAGAGCCTGGTGGGCTACAGTCCATAGGGTCACAAAGAGTTGGACATAACTGAGCGTCTAAGCACACAGCAAGCAAAAATTACAGTTAAAAGCTAAAAGTTGGTGACAAAGATTTAATTAGGAGCAGTTTAAATCTTGACTATAAACCCTTTCAAAAAAATCCACAAAGGGTATTCCAATTACAATGCTTCCCCAAACTTCTAGAAAACCTGTCTTGCCATGGTTTGCTAATTATTTCACTTGTTTGGTAACAACCCATTCCCCATTGCTGCCAGGTGTAATCCCTCAGCTTTCCACTCAGAAGTGTCCTCTGTGCACTCAGCCTCTATAACTGTAGACCCTCCTCATCCTCCTTCACCTTGGTCTTTACTGTGTGAACAACACTAGTGATTTTGTTCATATTCTTTCCCACTTTACTTATTACTTGGAATCTTCCCAGCAAAGGAGGGCCTGACCTTGCATAAAGAGGACATTAGAAGGAGGGTTGATTGATAACAGTTATAACTTACTAACATTTCTTTTGTCCTTGTCACAGCTGAGAAAATCATGGTAAGGGTGAGGGAAGGAGGAATAATGTTTCTGAATACCTACTGTGTGTTAAGAACCATATTAGGTGCTTTTTATAACTGTGTCACTGAGTAGAATTTAGATCTTTAGAAATGTTAAGTGCAGTGATGTCTGTGTTTATGGGATGGGACAAAGAATATTGAGGGGGCTATAGAAGTGTTTTAAAGGATCCTCATATTAATGTCCACACCAAGCATGAAGTCAAGGAATAACTAGTTTGGAAAACATTTCCATCTGTAGGAATGGTGGGAAGAATGTATATTCCAGAGACAGAGGAGGAGGTGAGGCACCTCTAGTTGTCTAGATCAACCATGGGCCCATCTTTTCAATGAGTTCCTCGACAATCCTCACCCTCACTCTTTTCTATACTTTTTTTTTTCTTAAACCACCTTTTTACTACGTGGTGTTATATTTTGTACCTGTTTGCTGCTGCTGCTGCTGCTAAGTCACTTCAGTCGTGGCTCACTCTGTGCAACCCCATAGACGGCAGCCCACCAGGTTCCCCTGTCCCTGGGATTCTCCAGGCAAGAACACTGGAGTGGGTTGCCATTTCCTTCTCCTATGCATGAAAATGAAAAGTGAAAGTGAAGTCGCTCAGTCATGTCTGACTCTCAGCGACCCCATGGACTGCAGCCTACCAGGCTCCTTCGTCCTTGGGATTTTTCAGGCAAGAGTACTGGAGTGGGTTGCCATTTCCTCCTCCGTTGTATCTGTTTACTTCATAGTAAAACAAAAGATCCTCAACATTTTTTTTTGAATCAAGATACTTAATTCTGATTCTACGACTCTTCTAATGAGTAGACTCTGGTAAAGAGTGTGAAAGTGATTCTGTTTTCGGTGTCCTTCCATTAATCTCACCCTTAAAATTCACACTTTTCTCTCATCCTCAATAAAGTACATGAGAATGTGAAGGAGACACAAGAAAGTTCTTAAATCCTTTCTTGTGTATATAAAATAAACATTAATTCTGTCACATTAGTGACAAATTTCTTTCATCAAAACTTATTTTTTCAAAGTATGTAAGTAGCAAGTGACCAGTATAAGTACTTCTAAATGGTCTGGGTCACCTCACAAGAAACAGTTCATGTTATCCAACCACTTCATAAATACTTGCTGAGCAATTACTAAGTGCTGAGAGTTTTGTTTTTTTGTTTTTCTTTTTCAGTTCAGTTCATTCTCTCAGTCATGTCCGACTCTTTGTGACCCCATGGACTGAAGCATGCCAGGCCTCCCTGTCCATCACCAACTCCCGGAGATTACTCAAACTCAGGTCCATCGAGTCAGTGATGCCATCCAGCCATCATATCCTCTGTCGTCCCCTTCTCCTCCTGCCCTCAATCTTTCCCAGCATCAGGGTCTTTTCCAATGAGTCAGCTCTTCACATCAGGTGGCCAAAGTATTGGAGTTTCAGTTTCTACATCAGTCCTTCCAATGAACACCCAGGACTGATCTCCTTTAGGATGGACTGGTTGGATTTCCTTGCAGTCCAAGGGACTCTCAAGAGTCTTCTCCAACACCACAGTTCAAAAGCATCAATTCTTTGGTGCTCAGCTTTCTTCACTGTCCAACTCTCACATCCACACATGACTACCGGAAAAACCATAGCCTTAACTAGATGGACCTTTGTTGGCAAAGTAATGTCTCTGCTTTTTAATATGCTGTCTAGGTTGGTCATAACTTTCCAACTAAGGAGTAAATGTCTTTTAATTTCACGGCTGCAGTCACCAACGGCAGTGATTTTGGAGACCCCCCAAAATAAATTCTGCCACTGTTTCCACTGTTTCTCCATCTATTTGCCATGAAGGGATGGGACCGGATGCCATGATCTTAGTTTTCTGAATGTTGAGCTTTAAGCCAACTTTTTCACTCTCCTCTTTGACTTTCATCAAGAGGCTCTGTAGTTCTTCTTCATTTTCGCCAGAAGTGTGGTGTCATCTACATATCTGAGGTTATTGATACTTTTCCTGGCAATCTTGATTCCAGCTTGTGCTTCATCCAGCCCATCAGTGAATAAACTGAAAAATACCTGTCTTTGTAGACAGAAAGTTTCAAGCAGTAAACAAACAGATACAAAATATAACATCGAGTAGTAAAAACCTGGTTTAAGAAAAATAGGGCTTCCCTGATAGCTCAGTTGGTAAAGAATCCACCTGCGATACAGGAGACCCTGGTTTAATTCCGGGTCAGGAAGATCCCCTGGAGAAGGGATAGGCTACCCATTCCAGTATTCTTGGGCTTCCCTGATGGCTCAGCTGGTAACGAATCCGCCTGCAATGTAGGAGACCTCGGTTTGATCCTTGGATTGGGAAGGTCCTCTGGTGAACAGAAAGGCTACCCACTCCAGTATTCTGGCCTGGAGAATTCCATGGACTGTATAGTCCATGGGGTTGCAAAGAGTTGGACACAACTGAGTGACTTTCACTCACTAAGAAAAAAAAAAAAGGAATAGAAAAGAGTGAGGGTGAGGCTTGTGGAGGAAGTCATTGAAAAGATGTGGCCCTGTTGGAGCAAAACAACCAGAAGTGCCTCACCTCCTCCTCTCTCTGTGGAATATACCTTTGGTCCACTGTTCCCACAGCTGAAGCTGATTTCAAGGACAGCCTTGAGAGGGCAGTGTGTTGTTGAGACCACCTGGAGGGTATACCTTATGGAACCCAAATGAAACCTCTACATGAACTTTAAAGATTCTGGCAGGCAAATGTGGCAATCAATTCATCTTGCAGCTGCCAAAACAAGCTTCACATATAAGTTCCCTTGCTGCCACCTCACAATCTGGATTCATCTACCTCTTTCTTCCATCCCTCTTTGTCCTCCACATATGGGGGCCAGGTTATACACCAACAAATGTGTTGTTATTTTACAGAATGTATTCCAGGAGGACCCCTCTGATGAAATAACAATTGAACATACACTAGAAAGAGTTAAAGGAATTAGCCATGTGGGAAGAACATTTCAGAGAGAGGAGCCTCATCAGAAAGGCCCTAAGATAAGCGCATGCTGAGAGAGAGAAGGGTGAGTGTGAGCAAGTAAGTTCAGAGAAGTAAGAAGGGACCAGATCAGGTAAAGGGCTTTGATTTTATACTAAAGTGATGGAAAGTCATTACAGTGCTTTCAGCAAGGGTGTAACATGATCAGATTAATGTTTTAAAAGGATCACTCTGGCTACTGTGCAGAAAATAGCTGTTGGGGGTAGGAGTACAGGAGTTCAGGAAGCTATTGCAGTCATCCACAAGGGAGATGTTGTGACCAAGAGGTCTTAGAAATGATTTTTTAAAAGTACATTCTTAAGCTGCAACTGAAAAATCAGACCATCCTGATCTCACAGAGGTTCTATTGGAGTCAGGTGTAGGGCTGACTATAAACTGGTCCTTGATATATTTGAGAATAACTGGCAGCTGTAGGATGGCCTTCTGAGCATGAGGGTGATGATTTGGCCAAACGTACCTTAACGATCACATATTTAGGGAAATGTATAACTTTACTGAAATAAGCATAAATCCATCATGAGAGATCTGTTAGTTCAGCAGAAAGGAAGAGTAAATGGGAAGTAGCCCCATAAGACAAGTTTTGCACCTTTCAAAAAGTTGTCTTCAGCATATCTCTCTTCCTTTGTCTATTTTGGACATGTTCTCTTGCTTGATTGCAGCTTAGCAGTTCACACTTGATTCTTGGTATTTGCACTGTCGATTCCTAAAAAGCACTGGGACTCAGCAAACTCATGTTTACTATTATAGCACCCCAGGACATGTTCTCTGAAAGCAGGCAGATATGTGCTGGAAGATTAAGGGATACAAGTCATTGCAGAGAGAAACCACACATTCTGTAGGAAGTGCTGTTGGCTCAGGCCTTTCATGAGTCTGAGCATTTCAGAAGTGTGAGAACTTCCACATAAGAATGCCTCCAAATGCAGTTACTATTTTAAATCACATCATTTCATAGGCAAGAAGTGTTGACACCTTCAAGAAGTATCTGACAACTCTGAGATTGTCAGACCCTTTATTAGAAGGGAGCTATGGTGTCAGATGCACTGGCGATCTGGATTCTCCTCTTGAGCCTAGAACCATTTTCTTGGGTGGTTATGCACACATATAAATAAATTTGACTTTTCTAAGCCTCAATTTCTTCATCCAAAAATGAATCTGGACTAAACAATCCAGAAATTCTTTTCCTGCTTTAGCTTTTTGGTCTTTGGGTTGAATACAATCTTATGGTAGGCTTAATATCAAATATTGATTTTTTTAAATCTGTGTATTTCCACTCTCTTCTTTTACTCTAACAGAAATTTCCTCTATCTGAGCCAATGCCAAAGTTAAAAGAAGCTACAAGAGACACTTTTTAGAGGTCTGCAGACTGGGCTTTCCCCTCCAAGAAACAGGTGAGACTGAGTGCTACGATCTGAATGTTGCCCCCCAAATTCGTATGCTAAAACCTGATTCCCAGTGTGATTGTAGTAGGAAGTGGGGCTTCTGAGAGGTGATTAAGCCAAGAGAGTGGATTGCTCACTAATGATGTTGATGCCCTATAAAAATGACCAAGAGAGCTCCTTTGGATATTCTGCCTTCTGCGGACAGAAGAAGTCAGAAGTCTATGACCCGGAGGACGTTCCTCACCAGATGATGCGGGAACCCTCATTTCAGACTTAAAACTTCCCAAACTGTGAGAAATAAGTTTCTGTGCTTTCAAACCACCCAGTGTGTCGTATTTTGTTATAGCAGTCTGCATAAACTAAGATGCTGAGTTTCAGTGAAGGGAAAGAAGAAAAAGATGTGCAGATTTTATAGGAGCCAGGCTGATGGGAGAAGTGAAAGAAACTCAACTTGGGGTGTGTGGAATTAGAAGGAAAAGGAGAATTTTCATGTTAAGCCTGTGAGTAGAGTGGTAGGTACCCTGTGTTTGAGATGTCTTCCAGGGTGGGCTCCTGCGTCTGCCATTGAGTTCATCCATCTGCTTTAGACAGTCTGCATTTAACTGTTACAAATACATGTAAGTTTTCCCTCTGATTTGGGCTTGGACACCTTGTCTGAAGAGAGGAGCATGAGGAAGCGCACTGTTTCCCCACAGGAAAATGAACAAGAGAGTTGGAATTTCTATCTGGTCCCAGCAGCAGTGGGCACAATGCAAGTTACAATCCCTTTCTTATGGGAAGAGAAACCAACTAGTAGAAAGACCAGAAAAAGAACAACTTGATACAAGATAGTCCCACTAGTCACAAATAATTTGAAGTTTGTTTTAATACACAACAATAAATTAGTGCCACTGGTCTGCTTTGAGAATGGTATAAATCTAAGTTAGCTGCTCAATAACTGAATGCCATCTGTAAGTAACTTCCCTTCTTTGGATACCAGTTTTCCCATTTAAGAAATAAGTGAATTGGAATAAACAATCTCTGGGATCCTGTTAAATGGTGGCAATCTCTGGTCCTGTGAATGGAATCTGATAAAGTGTGGTCTAGAAAGATGAGGATAATTTAAATGTATCGTGCCTGGACTCAATTCTTCTGAATATTTCTTTTCTTCTAAGTTGAATTAAGTTTGAGTCAGATCCTCAGTAATATGAAATAGTGCTGCTTAAAGAGATTCAGAGAGTTAAAAGAAAGAAAAATATATACCAGAATGGCATAAAGGTTGTATTTGAGAGGTGGGTCTATTGGATAACCTTTTTTTTATTCTTTTTATTTCTCAGTATTTTCTGGTTTTATTTTTTATTAAACTTGTAATTCTTTAAAAAATATTTTTAACTAAAAATTTCTACAACCAAGAGAATGTTGCTGATATTCTCTGTGTGTGTCTCTTGTCCATCTCTCCCTGTCTGAAGTGAAGAATGGCTGAAATATTTTCTATAACAATCCAGCCTTTACATTTAGAGGTCAGAGAACCTACTGTGAAGATCTGGTATCTCTTTCAGACCTTAGCCTTGCACTTAATGATGTTCATGTTGAATTTTCTTGCCTCCAATATGAAGGAATACATTCTATAATTTTTTATATAATGGGTCCGAGGATGGATTTTTAAAACCTGATAATAGATTAGCTTTCCTTTTGATCTCATAGTTTATTTCTGGGAAGAAGGCAAGTGACTAGAATACATATTTCACAAGACTCTTTTCTGTAATAGAGAACTAAATCCTTACATGGATGCATTTACCTATCCAATGACTTCCTTTTTACATCAGAAAATGTCAAAAAGTCTGCTTAGCAATTAACAGCTTTCCTTTGTAGAGACTAAATATCACTGGACAGCTTTCAGTAATTCTTTGTCTTCATTTCTTGCTTTAGGTGGTCATTCTTGATGCCAAGACCTCTACAATGTATAATGTAACTCAGAGATATTGTTTCCATAGCAACATATCTCTCTAGTGCACTCATATCAGCAATTGCAGCCACTCCTGCCAACTTAAGCTTGATACCTTCAGATGAGAACAGATGGCTAAGTAGTCTACTTCAACTATCAGGATGATCCGTCAAGTCATCTTACTTTTCTCCAAAACTATCCTTGAATTCCAACTCTACTAAGGCATTTTTGATTAAGTAGGAGTGAGATGTGTTTAAATAGCTGGTCCTCACACAGCCATACAAATACCTTCCTGACCCTTATCCTTGCCACAGATGTAAGTAAATACTAGAAAACGAATGAATCAGAAATAGATGTGGCATTAACAAACACTCTAAAACAGTCTGGATCTCCCTTCCTCTCTTCTAATGCTTCTAGGACCTCCTTGAGCAAAACTGTGACTAGTTATGTCTCATATAAGGAAGAGTTTTTAAAATGCCAACTTAGATAAGCTACTTTCAAGTTGGATTACTTGCCTGCTTTGTATTTCAGTATTATAGTTACTTTTTACATGAACAATGTACCTCCATTGTCTTCTGAAGCTGTTGGGTAAATTAGGTACTAAAGTTTGCTTACAGATGTCACCAGCTTTTACAATGCTGGTCCTGTTTTTTTGTGTGGAGGCAGCCATTTACTTCACACTTATTCATTATTATGACCATCTGCTTTTCTTTAGCCAGGATCCCCTCAAAAGGACCATGCCTGAATGTTATTAGTGAGGAAATGGACAGCCATAAAATCATAGCTATCTTGTAATGTTATGTAAGAGTTGAACCATGAAGAAGGCTTAGTGCAGAAGAATTGATGCTTTTGAATTGTGGTGCTGGAGAAGACTCTTGAGAATCCCTTGGAGAGCAAGGAGATTCAATCAGTCAGTCCTGAGTATTCATTGGAAGGACTGATGCTGAAGCTGAAGCTCCAAGATGTTCGCCACCTGATGTGACGAGCCAAATCATTGGAAAAGACTCTGATGCTGGCAAAGATTGAGGGCAGGAGGAGACGAGGATGACAGGGGATGAGATGGTTGGATAGCATCACTGATTCAATGGACATGAACTTGGACAAACTCTGGGAGATAATGAGGGACAGGGAGGCCTGGTGTGCTGCAGTCCATGGGGTTGCAACAAGTTGGACATGACTGAGCGACTGAACAACAACAACATTATGTCAAGTTGACCCGTGATGTGTATGTGGAGAAGTGACAAGAAGCTTTAACCTGGCAAAAAGCTACAGGTTGTCTGACAAACAAAATGTTTTATCATTTGAAAATAACTTGTCTTCAGTCAGTCATGTAGTCCTCTTCATTTCCTCGCCAGCAATTTTTGGAATTGTATTGGAGTTCACTTAGATCCAAATTTGTGTCTCCCCCAAACTGATTTTATCAAAAAGGCAAAGCACAAGGTTCCCTGGATTTGAAGGAAGATTATAAAGGGGATGGTCACAGCTCCCTAACACTTAGCTGACATACGCTTGTGGGTAAATTTCTAAGAAATACAAGAATGGGCCTACTTTAGATTAAGGAGAATCTGTAGTAATTGAAGGTAGTTTTAAAAATATTTTTGCTATTTTAGCTGGTTTTCTATGTCAGTTTAAGAGCAATTGGGTCACTTTGTTATTTTGCAATGAGAAAGTAAGAATGAAGACTTCTCAACACATCACAGGCATGTAAAATAGGTCAGGAGGATTATGGCCCTTTCTTGCTTCTCTAGTTATCCACTTAATATTCTGTTAATTGATGGGCCCAGAAAAGGGAAATTCAAAGCAGGTGACAACTGGCAGAGTGACTGAAAACTGACCTCTTGAAGAGGCAATTTGGTTTATTATTGTCATTGTTGTTAAAAATAATAAATAATAAAAGAATAATATCTTTACACTTCCATAGAACACATTTCCGATCTGAGGTCCTAGACCCACTGGGAGCTCATGAAGTTAGTAACTGTGAATTGTTTACATTGTTTCAAAATAATGGTAATATTGTAGCTCAATTAGTTTACTGCATAGTATATTATATGTTTTTCTGATTAATAAAAGTAAGGAAATAGGTTACTTATAATATACATAGTTCAACTTGGTAAAGCAGCTTTTTAAACAATGAAAGTGAGTGACAGTAAGAGGCTTCTTTAGAGGTGTTGAAGTTATTAAAATATTTTATAGCTAAATGATTCATTTTTTTTCTCATGCCACTGGATGAAGTTGGCAGATGGATATAGTCAGCTCCATTTATTAGACAAGGGAATTGAAATGTGTTACTTGTATCTATATTTTCTGTTCTTTCAGGTTTCATACACTATAGATCTCTTTTCATGGTTTCTTCAATAAGTGCTTTGTTGAAGTCAGGACTTGTGTTAAGAGTAACACGGTGTCAAGTCACCCTAAGATTATTATATACAATGCTTAATTTTTGCTCATGATGGAGTTTATAGTCAGAATAGTGGTCAAAAAAAAAAAACAAAACACTACCAGCAACACAAAAACCTGTATGAAAAGTCAGAAAAAAAAATAAAAATGAGTGTGGGCAAGGTACAAAGTGTCCGTTCGTCCATCTTCCGTGTTACCAGATTGGTAACTTGAGAGATCCTACTCAAATACCAAAAATGTAAAACCATACAAAGAATGTGATAAAAGGGATAGTGTAAGGTAATGTATGATTAGGAGACAAATGAATGATGGAGACAATATGCATTGGCAGGAAGGAGAGGTCACTGTAAGTTTAGTTACTGTTAAGGAAACATTTTTATGGACATGAGCTTGGCTTTTAATGATTGTTCTAAATGAGGAGAAAGGAATAGAAAGACATTTGGGGCAGAATATTGACTCTGCCATGTGGCACGTCCTTTCCAGTAAGATGCTACATTTCAATATGTTCTAACATCATATTTTTGCCAATTTTTAACTTCAGGTAAAGATAGGATCCAAAGGAAAAAAGTAAACTGGAAAGAAGTAAGTAAATGTATGAGATATGAAAATTATAAAACAGATAAAAAAGAATGAAATCTTACTATCATCACCTACCCTCACCCTACCAAAGGAAGGTGAAAGAAGTATTGGACCATCTGTATCACATATGCTAAAATGAAATTGGGTTCAGGTCTTTAGACATTACACTGCTATAACACACTAGAAACAGCAAGGAAAGTGAGTACAAGCCAGAGAGAGCTGTTAAACAAGGGGTAGCAAAAAACATGGGAGAAGATAAAAATCGAGTGAAATGGACCAGAAAAATAACGGTAGCCCTAAAGCAAAATTTGCAAGAAAAAGTCTGCTATACAAAGGTCAGAAGCCAAAACTGGGGTGGGATCTGCCAGTCACCAGGTAACAGGCAAGTATGGAATCTCAATCCAGTTTGCTCAGTCTATCAGCCTGCCCAGGTGTGAGAACATTCATCAAGCTCTTGATAGTCTATGGCACCCATCCATGAGAAATCTCATTTCTGGACATTCAGCAGTCCTTGACCTTGAAAGCAGTTCCGGACTGATAGTCAGTCCAACTTGATAAATGATGATTTCTCAAAGAGAAATGCAATTCTCCCACTCCAGTCTGACCATAAATACACACACACATACAGGGCATAAAAATGTATAGCTACGTACATGGAAAGACCCATGAATGTGTGACAGACTCATTCCACCAGCAAGTCACTGATAACATGAATGCACTTGATGCATTCAGCACAGTGACAGATACCAACACCTGTGCCTGCCCTGCTCTAAAAGCTCCCAGAGAAATCTTGGCTGTCTGATAGCAAGGTGTAAAAGGGAGTCCTTGCCAAAGAGCGGGAAGAAAAATGCCTATTACAAATAATGCCTTGGATTATGGCTGTATTCTTTGTGGAACTACAGTGGGCTGACCAGAGCACCTGGCCAAGAAATACCAACATGCGCTGAGATTTTATTTAAATCTGTATTTTTCTAGTCTAATATGCATGATGATGATATTTTTGTCTCCTCATTATACATTACTTCTATTTATTTGTTGTCGTCTTTTTCCTACCACTAATTTGTAAACCCCTATGAGGACAGTCACTCTGTGTCACTTATTTCTATCTCATGTGCATCTATCACAATTTCTCTGTCTCTCTCTGAATGATATATGATCAGTGACTGCTTGTTTTGATTTATCCATAGTCTTTCTTCACTCCTGAAATAATGCAAGTAAAATGAATATGTATGACACTTAATGTTAGTAAGAATTATTTCTAAAACCAACAGTAAACATAAATATATTTTATAAGTGGAGAAATATAGGCACCTGTTTGTTAACAGACTATCAAATTTGGATGGAATGCATATGACACCTGCACTTGGATTCTCTTTTTGTTGTTAAAAATAATCTTTGTTCTGAGATATCAAAATTGTTAATGCATTTTGATACTGTACATATAGATTGACACCTATCTAGATTTGTTTGTGTTACAGGAAATAATCTCTTATGCAACTGTACTTGCCCACTTCCTCAATTAACCATCACCTTGTTCCCTCTATTCTGACTGGGCCCCCTGATTAGTAGATATCAACACACCACGTTCTTCTTTTCCCATCAACTAAATTATGTTTATCAAGTGCGAATTATTTTTTCCAAAGATATTTATGCTAGCTTTATGTGCCATGGTAATTACATAATTTAACTAATTACTATTTAAAACAAACAAATAACAGGAGCAAAAAGAAAAAAAGTTGCTGTTTTAGGGAAAACTATGTTGAATGCTTTGGACATATTTGTTAATAAGCTGGAAAAAATGCTGTTGAATTAGGTGGGGGTGAGACAACTCTAGGAGTCTTCCCAGGTAGCGCTAGTGGTAAAGAACCTGCCTGCCAGTGCAGGAAACATAAGAGACATGGGTTTGATCCCTGGGTCAGGAAGATCCCCTGGAGGAGGGTATGGCAACCCACTCCAGTATTCTTGCCTAAAGAATCCCATGGTCAGAGGAGCCTGGAGGGCTATACAGTCCATGGGGTCGCAAAAAGTTGGACAGGACTGAAGCAACTTAGCATGCACACAAGCACGAGACAACTCTAAAAGACTGAGGGAAAACTGGAAAAATCTGGAAGAGATTCCATGATTAGATTTTTTTTTTTTTTACAGGCATCGGATGGTTTCTTGTAAGAAAGATGATGGACTTATGCAAGACAAGGCCTTCAGTTCAGTTCAGTCACTTGATCATGTCTGACTCTTTGCTACCCCATGGACTGCACGCCAGGTGTCCCTGTCCATCACCAACTCTCGGAGCTGCTCAAACTCACGTCCGTCAAGTCAGTGATGCCATCCAACCATCTCATCCTCTGTCATCCCCTTCCCCTGCCTTCAATCTTTCCCAGCATCAGGGTCTTTTCCAATGAGTCAGTTCTTTGTATCAGGTGACCAAAGTATTGGAGTTTCAGCTTCAGCATCAGTCCTTCCCGTGAATATTCAGGACTGATTTCCCTTAGGATTAGACAAGGCCTTGGACTTCCTCTAAAACTGTGGTAAATAGATATTCACTTGTAAGCTTTCAACTGAAGTGTACATATATATTTTAGAAAAATAATTCTCTTTAATAAATTTTTTAAAAATGGATTTACTCCAAGATGAGTAGATATAGAATTTCTACCCTTTATTGGCCCTTAAATTTTTTCAATTTCAAGTAGTACTTATTTCTTATTAATAGAGTCAGAGGATTTTCTCAAAAACCTCAACTTTAAATGCATTCAATTATTCATTCATTCATTCTAACTACATGCTTAAGACAAAAATTAGTGATGCTATGGCTACATTCAATTTCATGATCTTTGTTCTCAGTAAGCTTGCAATTGAATACAGAAGGTATGCTACCTATATATACAAATATAGTCAGTTACTTATAAATTGTATAAGCAAAACAGGGTCTTACTTCCAGGAGCTTGGATGAAAGGTGCATTTCTATAGTCAGTAGTTATTTTTAGACATACTCCTTAGGTACAAGGAACTATGCTTAGTTCCAAGGACACAATGGTGAATAAGACAGGCAAGTCCTTGCATCAAATTCTTATCTGAGAAGATGTTTCTTAAATGCCGCATAGTAGACACAGGCTTTGAAGAAAATCAGTGATGAAGTAGGTGGATGGCTTGAATAAAAGCAAGAAAAAGCTCAACATTTGTTGAAGGATTAGTGAATAATTTGGCCAGAGGGTGAGGTGTCTGTGGAAGGGTAGTGAAAGATAAGGATGAAAATGTATGTCATCTCTTCTTTTCATGTAAGGGCAATTCTTTGAAAATCATTACTGTTCATTTCTGAATGTGTTGCCTCATCAGTGAAGCACAAGAAATGGTCAGGCTCCATGTTCAACAAACTCCAGGGGGTCCTAGTGTTTTCCTGTTTTGAATTCAGATTCCTCTTTCTGATCTTTGGAACATAATCAACAGCCAAAAACCTTCCCTCCAAGTTTAGTTTGTTTCTAAACTCTCATCTTGGGCTGGAATTAACATAGGAAGTGAGGATGAAGAAACGGAATTTCTAATCCCATTGCTCAAAGCAAGTTGTCTGGTCCTGCTATGTCACTCCATTAATTGCTAAAAGTACAAGATAATAGAAAGGCACAAGAAAAAGGAAGCCAGAAGCTTTTCTAACTCCATTTGGGTCCTATAATTCCTTGTTCTTAAG
Organism: Giraffa tippelskirchi; assembly: GCF_054371585.1. Taxonomy (NCBI): domain Eukaryota; kingdom Metazoa; phylum Chordata; class Mammalia; order Artiodactyla; family Giraffidae; genus Giraffa; species Giraffa tippelskirchi. Next base: position 171,774,693 of record NC_137276.1, read on the forward strand.
AGTGTGTTTTGCCCCCTCTGAGTCTTACATACAAAAGTGTCATCTAGATTTGGAATTTATAGCTTCTTCTCCTTTTATGTTATTTGCTTTTATAATTCAGGCTTTACAAATTCTAAGACTATGTCTATATAATGCCCCAAAAGATTTATTGGGCAACAAATTTGCTTGGCCATTTGCATCCTAATGGCAAAAGCAATTTCTTCAGCCAGAATAGTTTATTTTCTTTTCAGTTGCAAATGGGGATATTTTAAGGGAAAAGAAGTTATTTTGGTTCAAAGGGGGATATTATAACTCCTTATTTCTGACACCTGTCAGCCTCCTGCCTCAGCAAAAGTCCTTTACCAGTCAGGAATCAATGTCTTGACTCAAATGCCCCCAGGCTGTATTATCTAGTCCTTATATAAAATAAAATAAATTTTGGAGTTTTCCTCTGGGTTTACATAAATAATTTGAAAATTATACCATCTACAGGAGAGAAAGTTTTGTTTTATGTAAGAAGTTTGGTGGGAAAACTTACCTTTAGTTATGTGCTAATATAGAGCACTATGTTAGTAATCAGAAGGACTAAGGCATATTTTTGGACACACTGCCTGAGTTATGGAAGTCTTAGTCTACTTTTGCAAAAACTGGAGGCAGGAGAGTGGGTTTACGGAAAGTCATAGGTGCATCCCAGATGGCTCAGTGGTAAAGAATCTGCCCTCAAACAGGAGATGTGGGTTCAATCCCTGGGTTGGGAAGATCCTCTGGAGGAGGAAGTGGCAACCCACTCCAGGATTCCTGCCTAGAAAATTCCAAGGACAGAAGAGCCTGGAGGGCTACAGTCCATGGAGTCACAAAGAGTCTGCCACGATGAGCACACACACAGGTGAGTAGTGGTGCTTGATGTAGTGTCATGGATAGCCTTCACTGAGCATGTAATGTATGTCAGGAACACTATGTATCTTATTTCAGTGGATACTCACAATATCCTTAAGGAAAGAACTAGAGCTGAGAGTTCTACGTGTTGGAGGGGGTCCTCAAGAGCACCTAACCCCTGGTTGACCCAAGAACTGGACCCAGGCAATCAGAGATTCCTCACCCCCTCTCCTGTTGTTGGAATGTTTTTCCCACAGTGGGAGCTGTTTTCAAGGACGCAGCCTTGAGAGAGCAAGGTGTTGCTGAGAGAATCTAGATACTTGACTAAACCCAGTTCAGGCCTCTGCATAGACTCTTCAGATTCTGGCAAAGGGATGTGGAGATGTACTTGCCTTGAAGCCACCCAAAGCCAGCTTTGCATGTAAGCTCTCTTGCTTGTTTAGTCTGCTACCTATCAATCTGGCGTAAGCTGTATCTTTTTTCCATCTCTCTTGTCCTCTTGGGGCCCAGTTTGCAAGCTAACACCAGGTGCACATAGCCAGTGAGAGAAAAACCCCTTATATGTTCGAGGTTACAGCTAGATTTTTCATCTGTACCACAGCACATTGCCTCTTCTAGGGTCCCTTTAAGTACTGAAGCTCTTTCTCTTAAAGCTCTACTATTCGGTTTCTTGAAACATTAGGTTTTAGCTTTTCCTTATTTAGTTGTAAACTTCTAAGGTGGATGCATGCTGCGTCACTTCAGTTGTGTCCGACTCTGTGCGACCCTATGAACTGTAGCATGCCAGGCTCCTGTATCCATGGGATTCTCCAGGCAAGAATACTGGAGTGGGGTGCCATTTCCTCCTCCAGGGAATCTTCCTGACCCAGAGATTGAACCAGTGTCTCTTAAGTCTCCTGCATTGGCCAGTGGGTTCTTTACCACTAGTGCTACGTGGAAAGCCCATAACTTCTAGAGTGAAACAAGTCAAAGTCAAGAAGATAAATCCTCCCTTCTGGAATTTTCTCCATTGCTATATTAATGAGCTCATGCACATAAAGTAGCTCCACAACCATGAAGTACATGAACACAATTACTCTAGACTTTTTAGTCTGGAGTTGGACTTGTTTCATTTCAGATGCCCAAGAAAATCTGCAGTCTTCTTTTCATTTTCTAATTCTTATAACTTATATAGCTATTTTAAAGAGCTGTGAAAACTGTCCCAGGTATTGGGACAGTTGAAAGAAACCCCCGGTCCAGATTGCAAAGTATTATGGAAGATATATGCACATCACCTTCTCATGCCTAAAAGTCAAGTAGTGGGAGAATAATATAGGCAGGCATGAATGGCAGTTGTATATTGCCACACAATGATGATTCTCTAGTCTAAACAGGGGGAAAACAGCTCTAATGTTAGAAAGGTAAAAATAGGCAATCCGTCTGTTCAAACAACAACAACAAAGCCTTTTTATGACTACTTGTCTCACTACAGCATCCTGAGGGGACTGGACAAAATGTGCTTCTATACATATTAAACCTTATTGGACTTGCAATAAATGGTTTTCTTCTTATTTTTTCCTCTGATTTTTGTTATTGTTTAGGATTTTCTAACATGATAAAATACTTTGGCCACCTGATGCAAAGAACTGACTCATTGGAAAAGACCCTGATGCTGGGAAAGATTGAAGGAAGAGGGAGAAGGGGCCGACAGAGGATGAGATGGTTGGATGGCATCACCAACTTGATGGACATGCATTTGAGCAAGCTCCGAGGGTTGGTGATGGACAGGGAAGCCTCGTGCACTCCATGGGGTCACAAAGAGTCAGACATGACTGAGTGACTGAACTGAACAATATAAAAACCTTTGAAAACTATTCTTTTTTAAAAAAAATATTTTTAATTGGACGATAATTACTTTTCAATATTGTGTTGGTTTCTGCCATGCATCAACATAAATCATCCATAGGTATACATATGTCCCCTCCCTTTTGAACCTCCCTCCCACCTCCCACTTCATCCCACCTCTATACGTTATCACAGGGCACTGGATTTGAGTTCCTTGTATCATACAGCTAATTCCCACTGGCTATATGGTTTTACATATGGCAATGTACAAGTTTCAATGCTACTCTACATTCGTTGGATCATAGAAAAAGGAAGAGAATCCCAGAAAAACATCTACTTCATTGACTATGCTAAAACCTTTGATTGTGTAGATCACAACAAACTGTGGAAAATTCTTCAAGAATTGGGAATACCAGAGCACCTTACCTTCCTGCTGAGAAACCTGTATGCAGGTCAAGAAGCAACAGTTAGAACTGGACGTGGAACAATGGATTGGTTCAAAATTGGGAAAGGAGTGCATCAAGGCTGTACATTACCATCCTATTTATTTAACTTTCATGCAGAATACATCATGCCAAAAGCCAGGCTGGATGAATCACAAGCTGGAATCAAGACCATCAGGAGAAATATCAACAACCTCAGTTATGCAGATGAGACCACCATCACGGCACAAGGTGAAGAGGAACTAAAGAGCCTCATGATAAGGGTGAAACAAGATAGTGAAAAAGTTGGCTTAAAACTCAACATTCAGAAAACAAAGATCATGGCATATAGATGGGGAAACAGTGACAGACTTGGGCTCCAAAATCACTGCGGATGGTGACTGCAGCCATGAAATTAAAGATGCTCGCTCCTTGGAAGAAAAGCTATGACAAATCTAGATAGTGTGTTAAAAAGTAGAGACATTACTTTGCTGACAAAGTTCTGCATAGTCAAAGCTATGGTTTTTCCACTAGTCATGTATGGATATGAGAGTTGGACCATAAAGAAGGCTGAGCGCTGAAGAATTATGCTTTTGAACTGTGGTGTTAGAGAAGACGCATGAGAGTCCCTTGGACTGCAAGTATATCAAACCAGTCAATCCTAAAGGAAATAAATCCTGAATATTCACTGAAAGAACTGATGCTGTAGCTAAAACTCCAATACTTTGACCACCTCATATGGAGAACTGACTCATTGGAAAAGACCCTGATGCTGGGAAAGATGGAAAGCAGGAGGAGAATGGGATGCTAGAGGATGAGATGGTTGGATAGCATGACCAACTCAATGGACATGAATTTGAGCAAGCTCTGGGAGATGGTGATGGACAGGGAAGCCTGGCATCTACAGTCCATGGAGTTGCAAAGAGTTGGACAAGACTCAGCGACTGAACAACAATGCTACCCACCCTCTTCTTCCCTCACTGTGTCCAAAATTTGTTCTTTATGTCTATGTCTTCTTTGCTGCACTGCAAATGGGATCATCAGTTGTGTCTTTCTAGATTCTAGAAATCTAGAATTTCTAGATTAATGTGCATTAATATATGATAACTGTCTTTCTCTTTTTGAATTACTTCACTCTGTATAATAGGCTCTAGGTTCATCCACCTCATTAGAACTGACTCACATGTATTCTTTTTTATAATTGAGTAATATTCCATTGTATATATGTACCACATCTTCTTTATCTATTCATGTGTTGATGGGCATCTAAGTTGCTCCCATGTCCTAGCTCTTGTAAATATTACTGCAATGAACACTGGGGTACATGTGCCTTTTTCAATTATGGTTTTCTCAGGGTATGTGCCCAGTAGTGGGATTGTTGGTTCAGGCAGTAGTTTTACTCCTAGTTTTTTGCAGAATCCCTATGTGCTGTGCTTAGTTGCTCAGTTGTGTCTGACTCTTTGTGACCCCATGGACTGTAGCCTACCAGGCTCCTCTGTTCATGGAATTCCCCAGGCAAGAATACTGTAGTGGGTTGTCATGCCCTCCTCCAGGGGACTCTTCCCAACCCAGGGATAGAACCCAGGTCTACCACATTGCAAGCATATTCTTTACTGTCTGAGCCACCAAGGAAGCCCAAAGAATTACCATACTGTTTTCCAAAGTGGCTGTATCAGTTTGCATCCCTACCAACAGTGCAAGAAGATTCCCTTTTCTCTGCACCCTGTCTTCAGCATTTATTGTTTGTAGACTTTTTGACGATGGCCATTCTGACTGGTGTGAAGTGATACCTCATTGTAGTTGGAAAGTATTAGAGATGGTTTTGTGATTCAGCGTATCATGCATTTGTATTCCATCTTTGTTTAATTTTATTTTGGGACACTGGCATAGGACTTTAAAAAAAAATCTTTCTTTGATTGTTCTTATTTTGGATGAATACTCCATGGTAAGAGTGGTTTGCACAAATATTATAACTTAAATATTCAGCCAGTCTTTGGGAGAGGTAAGAGAGGGTCTATTGAAATAAAATATGAAAAGCCAGCTATGTATCTCTGGGGTTCTTTTGAATAGAAAAGGACTGCTGTAGGGGGACTTGGAGTCAGAATAAAAGAAGGATAATTGCTAAAGGCATCCAGTGCTACTAGATTTATTATTATTATTATTTTCTATTCGGAATGAGAGAATCCAACTGAAAGGTCAGGGCGGGGGGGGGGGGCGACAACTTCTAGGAATTCTTGGGCCCATCAGAACACAAATCTTTTGATAGAATGTGAGTGACTTAGCAGTAATACCAGGAAGCTTCTCTGAGTAAATTACAATCCCATTATTGAGAATTAGCCATGGAAGTTGACAGGCTTTATAAACTTGGAGATTTTGTTGGAAAGCAGCTGCTGGGAAGGGAATAATATTCCCTTAGGTAAAAAGCTAGGAAGGGTTTCTATCCCTATGGTTATTATTATTTTTTTAATGTTCTGTGCTATTTTCTAACCGAAATTCGGTTTTCAGAACCACAGTGATGATGCAGTGTCACCTCATTTCTACCTGTTTAAACAAACATGTTCATACATGTAGGTGTGTCTCCATCATGTAGTCAAAGATCCTCCTCCACACTGTTGCATAAGGTGAACTTTACAGGATGTGGTTAATGTTGACATTCAGAAAAGTCCAACAACACACACACATACACACGTCTTCAAGTGGTATTCCTGAACTCTGACAAAGCATAAGACTGACCTGTGACCCTGTCCACAACTGAATTAAAGCATCTGGGAACAGGGCCTGAATATCTGCTCTTTATAAAAATTCTACAGGTGACTTTACCCAGCCAATTAGAGAAACAGCTTTCTATCTTGTAAGCAGTGTCCCTGAACTAAAGTGAAGGATATGGGCAGAAATGGGATGCTTTCTTTCCCTGGAAAAGAATATTTGTGGGGAAGAAAAAAGTCTCTAACATAAAACTATTTGGACAGCTGGTATATAAATACATGAGTGTTCTCTGGCTCCACACACACAAGTAATTTCTCAATTGCTAGCTATATTCAAGAAATGTCTGCCCTGAGCTGCTCACTCTGCTAGGCTCTATAAGGGATAAAAGGTAATTGGAAGGTGTGTTTACAATCAATTTGGAGATTGACACTAATGCAGAAATTATAGATTGATTTTTAAAGCAATACAGAAACAAATAGAAAGATAGTATGGCTGGTACAGTATACGTTTTCAGGAAAATGTCTAATTTCAGCATCAAGAAAAATTTTGAGATAACTACTAAAGAATTGTTGAAAGCCATACTACATATAATGTAAGGAGGCCATAGTCTGATGTAATACACTTCTTGGTTTTGAAAAATCCAAATAGAAACTGTTTGGCCTTAGCAAGCCATTCCCTGAGACTTGGTTTCCTTACCTAATAAAGGTGCTTGGACTAGCTAGGTGGTCTCCACTGGAGTGGCAGAGTAGGCTGGGGAGATTGTTGTCCCCAGAGGATGTGTAGAATGTCTGGTGATATTTTTGTTTGTCACAACTTGGGGATGGGAGCGCTAACGTCATCTAGTGAGTAGAGGCCAGGGATGCTGCCAAATAGTCTACAATGCACAGGATATTCCCACACAACAAAGAATGATCTGACCAACAGGACTGAAACTGAGCTTAAATGTTTCTCACTGGTCGTAACATTTTGTGGTTCTTAGATACTTAGTAATCTGGACTAAGTGATTCTGTTGCATCAGAGTTCACAGATTATATTTTGAGAAAACTTATTAAGATATATACTGACATTGGAGAAATATAGGTTGATTCTCGAAATATAATACTGCCAGACATTATTGATTACATCATGAACCATAGTCACAATAGCCCTTGGAGACTTATTCAAGGCCTCACAGCTTGTTAGAGGCTAGGAAGAACTCGAATCACCTAGTTCTAGCTCACAAGTCCTTTCTGCAGCCACTATGCAAACTGCCTTCTGAGAGCAGTACCATCTTGGCAGGACAGCAAGTAGTGCATGAAGGAAGTACAGAGACTAAAAGAAGATGGGTGGTCTGGAAGAGAGGATCTCCACTGTGGTTAGAGAAAAAGAGAATGTAAATTATTAAAGGTAAGATGTGAGTTTCAGAGGACATTGAAGTAGAAAATGGGAAATCTGAATTCAGTCAGGTAGACTGGTGTTTCCCGGGCCTCCCTACACATTAGAAGCACCTGGGATCTTTAAAAAAAAAAACTGATTCAATTGGTCCGGGGTGGGGTCATGCATCAGTAGGTTTTAAAAGCCTCCAGGTGGTTCTTATCTGTATCCAGAAGACCACAGAGAGCTGCTGTAACTCATAAACAGATAAGAGTCTTAAAGAAAGTGTTAAAGAAGATTAACCTGGTAGTAATGTATAGACTAGAGCATGGAAGATGGAAGAAATGGATCTGAGAGGCTATGTAGGTATGTAGGCATGTGGAGATTAAAAAACAAAAAACCCTACACTAAAGGGATGGCTTAGAACAGCTCTAAAACCAGGAGGCCTACCTCAGCTCTGCTGACCTTGCTGTTACGGCCTATTGTGTGCCATGGCAAAAGTCACTTAACGTTCCTGTGATATTTTAGCAAGTGCAAAGCACACAATCCATGTTGTCTCTATCATGAAATGGTGAAGTGGAGCTTGGAAAAGATAGAGACATCTTTGACGTGTTTGTGTTGTTGAGATTGATGACCAACTAAAACTGAAGAAGGGAGGCATGAAAGATACTTCTAAAGAGATGAGCCTGTGGAATTGAGTTATCCTTCTAACAGAAAAAAAAAAAAAAGTTGGAAACAGGGAACCATTACTGAAGCAAAATGGCAGTAGATAGAGCTCAGAGGTACTCAGTTGGGGGCGATTTTGCTCCCTAGGAGGCATTCAGCAATGCCTGGAGACATTTTTGGTTTACGTGACAGTGAAGGTGCTACTGTCATCTAGTGGGTAGAAGCCAGGGATGCTGCTAAACATCCTAAAATGCACAAGAGACTCTTATAGCAAATGTTACCTGGTATGACATCTTAATAGTGCCAAAGCTGAGAAAACTGACATAGACATTACAGAGTTGGAAGGGGACAAAGGCGTCATCATCATGTAATTCAGTTCTCCTATTTCACTGATGAGTAAAATGAAGTTCAGGAATTAAATGACTGGGTTAAGTTTCCCAACAAATGGAAGCCAAAATGTCGGAACTGAAATCCTATTCACATGATCGCCAGTCAGAGCTCATTAATAACAGCCCATCTAACCTCTCACTTCATTTGGAAGAGGCCCAGGGAACGTTCAGTTGGAAATGCTTGGTATCTACCCACAGCTAGGAAGTCTGATTTGAGGGCTAGGAATTCAGAGATGAGGTCCTCCTTATTGGAGTAGCCAGAAGAGATGTGTTTGATCTCCAAATAAATTTAGGAAAGAAACCAAAAAAAAACTATAACAGAAAATCTAAACAAAGAAGAGCAGAGGACCCAAGCGGCTCTTAGAATGAAGGTCAGAGACACCAGGAGAACAGTTTTGACTTTGGAATCAAGAAAAAAGGAATGGCTAACACTGTGAAATGCCGCGTAGAAGTCAGGTGGGACAAATCTTCAAACAACGATTAGACTTCTGAGGTGGAGGTCATGGTGACATCTAAGGAGCATTTCCATTGGATGGTTGGGGGTGAATTTCAGAGAGATGGAGAAGGAACAACTGGATAGTGAAGAAATGTAGGCTGTAGGTGCCAAGGGTCTCCTCGTGAAAAAGAGACACTCAGGACCTATGGGATAACAAGGTCAAATCAAGGACCCAGGACGGCAGGACTTTCACCTGTGATACCTAAAGCTAAGGGGCACTGGCGGCTTGATTGGATCTCGCGCGCACACACACGAGCCTACGCGGAGCTGCGGCGATGCCCGGATGTGCGCACTAGATGGCAGTAGCGGGGCCCTTTCGGCTCGCTTCGCGGTCCTATAAGACGCTGCTTGTTTAAGTACAGTCGCATTTAGTTGGAGCTGCAGGGGAGTGAGGGAGAGGAGGGTAAGAAGGAGAGCGGAGCGCGTGAGGGAGAAGGTTGCTCGCTGTGTTTACACTACACACAGTTCCGAGCGTCCGTCTGGCCGCGGGCTCGCGCTCTTGCGGAGGAGAGCGAAGCCATTCTGGGTCCGGCCGTCGTGCGGCAGGAGCCTGCTCTGCCCGGGTTGCCAGAGCCGGGAGAGCGAACCCAGGGGGAAACCGAGGAAACGAGTGGCTCGTTATTTCTAGAGCGCGAGCGAAGAGGCAGAGCCGGAGCGCGCGGGGAGCATCGCTTGGAGCGCAGCGGAGACATGAGGACCTACTGGCTGCACAGCGTCTGGGTGCTGGGCTTCTTCCTGTCCCTCTTCTCGCTGCAAGGTAAGGAGAGGGGGTGTCCCCGGCCCCTCGCACCCCCTCCTTCACGCCGCTGGGCTCGGGGTAGGTAGGGGGTCAGTGGAATGAGGAGCGCTTGGAATGTGGACGGAACGAGGTTTATTTACAAATCCTGCGGTGCGCTCCCTGCCCTCGTGCAGGAGTGTGCGGACAGACGTGCTGCATTAGCCCTGCTGATGGGGAGATTTGGAACCGGTGTGTGTGTGCGTGTGTGTTGGCGGGGGTGGGGGCTGCTGCGAGTGGCGGCGGCGGAGCTGGGGTTGCTCCTCTGTAAACTCTTCAAGCGCCACCGCGGTGTTCGCTGTCCCCGCGTCCCCGGTGCTGATACCACTGCATTCCTCCTCTTTTCAGGAGGGAATTGGCATTAAGTTTAGGAGGAGGCTGGGTATGCATTCGGCACCGGATACTTGCGCCTCCGTGCAAAATAACCTCTACAGATTGGACTCCATCGTGGGGGAGGGAATCGGGTGGAGGGGAGAAGGGGATGGGGGGGGGGAGCGGCGAGAAAGAGAATGAATTCATGGGTTAATAGCTGTACTGACTCGAAATGGTCAATACGTTTCTTGGTTGGAGGACTAAATAGCTAGTGTTGGCTGTTTACTTTGAAGAGGTTTTTCGGTCTCCGTTTTGGGAGGCTGTGAAATGAATTCATGAAGGTTAAAAATGAAAACACATACACAATGCATTTCATTTACAAGCTGCCATCCCATGTTGAACACGAAGTGATTTTAACATAAAAATATATTTTAATTTACCTGTCTTACACTATTTCACCCATGAGGGAAGCCTTGCACCATTAGCCACAGAGAGTCTGTGCTATATTGCTCTACCACTGACGGTTCTACTACAGCTTCATGTTTGGGTCATTCTGCCATCATTAGGACCTGCACCCACTTGCGTTTCTCATGCTGCTGCACACTCAAGTCTATTCATTTACACACACATGTGCACACACACACTCACACTCTCATACATGCACAGTCTCTCTCATGAACACATTGACGTGAAATTACCAGACTGGCAATCCTACTCCTGATTTTCTTTTGACAGCTGGTTGCCAATGTTACATTTGTGGGTTTCATTTTTCATTGCTGGGGGATATTTTGTGTCACTATAGAACACTCTTGCCAAAGGAAAAGAGAAGAGACTCTCTGGCTGTTCACTAATTGAAGCATTTCAAGTGAATAAATACTGTGTTGAAGTTACATTTTTGAAATGAGCTTAGGGGAGCAGCTGGAACTCACCCACAACACAATTACAAGTTACAGGTCCTAAAAACTTCCTCATCTTAGAACTCACTGACCCATTCCTCTACTATCTAAATTGTGAGGTCCTGTAATACATAATTCCTCTACTAAACATGCCTGCATGAGAAATAGAATCCCAAACCAGCTTTGGCTTTTAATATTTTATTCCTTTGCATTTTTTTTTTCCTCTAGAGCTCTCAGTACTTTCTCTGTAATTTCAGATACTGCTGCAATTCAGCTTTTTCATATAGAGACATTAGCATTGTGACTGTACTATGCCAGCAGCAGAGGTTAATCCCTTTCCTTCCTATTCCATTTAACTCTAGGAACTTAGCTCTTCAGATAAAATGCTAAGAATGAAGTCACTAATACACACTTCTCTTAAGTTTGAATAAAACTGTAGAATATTCATTACTCAGTCTTGGGGTCAGTCGAGTGAAGGGCAGATCAGAGTGCTGATGTTTCAGGGCATTTCTAAGGGCCTAGGAGTGTCTAATAGAGAACCAAGCCAGATAATTATATTTCAGCAGATCTACCACTTAAGAAAAAAAAAAAAGCCCTGCAGTCTTCTTCAGAAATACCAAAGTTAACTATCATGGCAACTCTTTGAAATAGAGTATCTGATATTATCTGGCAAAGTATCTAGTTTTTTCTTCCTAGAGAATATTGTTCTTTCCAAAGAAGATTTTCAAGGGTTTGCTCAGTGCAGTTCAGTGAAATCATGGTAATTGGTCCCAGTTGTCTAGCTTTGGGGTCCCCTGATAATTGGCACAGAGCAAGCTATAGTGACTTTGAGTGATGGGGTAGGACGAGATAGCAGTATGGCCAGAGGCGGCTAGGACATATGGGGGTCATCTACAAGGAGTTGCTACACGCTCTTTCCTTCTGCCATGATTATGGCAAGTCTGGAACTGGATGCCTCACAACATGCTCCACTCTCCTGTATACACACACAGACGTTAATACAATAGTCCATGTCAGTGTGGGGCCCTTTTGAATCAGCCCCATTGACTACTCTCTCCCTCCTGCAGCACAGCTGTCGTTCATAGATTTGTTCATAGGTCTCCAGATGTTGTTGATGTCCATTTTTTAAATTAGACTGTTAAAAATGTTTAATGCAAGTATTTGGGGCTGTGTGGATGGATTTTTTTTTTTTTTTAATAACTTAGGTAGGCCTTGTGAGACAGAACTGGTGCAGTCTAAGTCATGACTTGGTGGTCATGGGCAAGTCAGACATACACTGGTGTGTTCTCATGTTCTCAGTAATCTGCTTCTAGGTGATGTAAGAATCATGAACGTTGTTTGAAATAGATGATACAATATATGTTAGTCAAGATATATTTACACAGGATTTAAAAAAAACCCTATAGTTTATCTTAGGCTTTTTCTTCAAATATCCTACTTTTCCATAGTTGATTATTTTCATTCATGCCACATCTCTGTGATAGTGATAGGAACAACTTTTAACTCTTAAGCAATGAAGAAATGGTGACAAGGTTATATAATTAGAGTCCCAACTGAGTTTTATCCTTGATATATCTGATAAATGTATTTTATATAGTAACAACTCTGTTGATAAAGGTATACGGTTCTCAGAAGTACCCAGTTCATCATTTCACTGTTTTCATGTTTACTTGTAACCCTGAGCAAGCAAAGAAAAAAGAATCCAATTGAATGTGTTAAAGGTAAAGGGAAGCTAGCAAGCAAACAATGACAGAAACTGCTCGGAGCTGTCCATTTCGTGCCGGGTGGTCTGAGGCTCTGGTGCCATTGGCTCAGCTGTGGCTGGGTCGCCTTGTCAGCTGGCATCTCTCCCTCCTTTCTTGTGCTCCAGAGCCAGAGAGCAGCCGCTGCTTTCCGCTGAGGCTGCCTCTGTTTGCCCCTTTTGGCATCTGGGGTGGCAGGAGTGGTGTGCCCTTTGGGGATTGCAGAGGAGATGAACCCCACGTGGCCTACCCCACCTCTATTTCTGGCTCATTTGGGCATGAAGGTCGCCTTGGCCTCTGCCTGCAGCAGATTTGGGCTGCTCAGTGGCCAAGAGAGGAGAAGAGTGTCGTTACTCTGCATCAGAGGCAGCATTCCAGCCCTTGAGGGGAGCCCTGTAGCAGCTGCTCAGTGAGGACCTGAGTGCTCGGGCCTGCTGTTGGGAGACCCCCTTTAGAGAACAGCTTTGAAGAGCCTAGGTTGCTCACAGGGACCCGTGCCGCCTCCTCCCCTGCCAACAGTTCACTGCAGATGTGGGGTGAAACCTCTCCAGTGAGATTTGATCCCTCCCTCTGACAAGAAAACAGGACCCTTCAGGAGATGACTTTTTTGTTGAGTCCAAGTTGCATGTTATGTTAGTATTAGGTGGTAGTAAGTAATTAAAAAGTGAAAATATAAAGTTTATAATTTTACCCAAGTACCCTAAGAAGAGTTAAGGGACCATCCATAAATTCTGGTTTTCTGCAAAGTAGGAATGTTGCCCTGCTCTTCCTCAGGGCCGCCATCTATAAGTACAGTTTCGGTGAGCATGGACTACAGTGAGGTCCCTTTGCTGGAGATAGGGGGGAGAAACCATTCCCTTTTTCTAAGACACTTGCATTCCAGGAAAGTATCTGACATCATGTATTTAAAAACCACACTAACAGGAGCATTCTGAGGAAGCTAGTCTTTACCCTCTGAGTGTTATTCCTCTTCTCTGAATTTCATAGGTGGTTGAACAGACCTCTTCACAAGCTTTCAGTTTGTATTGTGATGCAATCCCATCCTCCACTCCCCCATCCCTCACCCCATTCAAATTACCATGATGATTGCTGAAAATGTATATCCTATCTTTTTGTGGGAGTTCTTTATAAGTAGCTGCTCAATCTAGAGAGGCATAGTGCAGTCTAGAAGTAAAGCAATTGACCAGAAGACCTTTAGGATTTCTTACTCCAGTTGATAACTGTCTACAGGCCAACCCCAGAAGATCGTAAATTATTTTCCACAGTTGTGGTCAGATCCTGAAGCCAACCCTGTGTTCTAGCACATAACAGTATTTGTACTGTGAAGATTTTATATTTTCCTACATAGGACATTGTCTTCACTATAGTCCTTTCTACACTGCCTGATACAGCAGAATTATTTGAAATAATTTTTGTTGCATGATCCTCTCCTTCGTACCATTGCCCCTCTGCCAACCAAAATTTACTTGTGTTCTGTATCATTCTTTGCTATTTAAAAACATCAGTGCTACCAACATAAGTAGAGCTAGTCTGGACACTAAGTAGGGAAGGTGGTCAAGTGGGAACATTTGCAATATACATGATAAACTGTAGGTACTGATTTCAAATCTATTAATAATTTCCTGATGAAACGTGGACCATAATCTCATGTAAGTCAGTTTTCTCATTTACTGGATTGGGATAATGGTGCCTGACTGCTGTCATTTGCATGCTTTGAAAGTTATGATGCTTCAAGCAGATGCAGTGTTTGTTTCTGCCAGAGAAGATAAAGAGTTAAAATTAAAAGGGATTATCTGGCTGCTTGCCACTGACTGAATAGAATTTGCCAGTGTTCATAGCTATCTCTCTGCCGGCCTCCATCCTTTATTTCTCTGGACTTGGGTGAGAGCCATATTGAGCTCCCAGTGCTAATCTAATGTGAAGGGGAGATACCAGTATTGATACGGGGCTGCAAAACCCTTTGCTCAAAGGGCTTAAGCCAAGAAACAAAGCAGAGCAAAACTAAAATGTAAAGAAAAGATGTGTCCATTTTTAATTCCACACTAGCCACCTTTTGTTTCCTTTTTTCCCAAGCCTACAACAGCCTCACTTAATATTTTAGCTTGCAGTACTGAGGAATTGCTGAAGGAGGGAAGAAATGTTAGGGGATCTAGATTCCAATTAACTTTGCTACTGTAGCTGTGTAACTCTGTGTGAATCACTGTTGTTTAGTAAATGAGAGTGAGAATCTCCAAGATTAATGAATCTTGCTGAGGGTGTCAGCAGACCAGAACTCTGCTGCTCAAATAACCTCCATCCCTTCTCTTCTTTTATGTTCCTCCTATCTTATTCACTATGGAGAAAGTCAGGGGAAAAAGAAAAAGGAAGTTATGCAGGGAAGTATCCTGGTATTGTTGACATGCATAATTAGTATTTGTCTTCCATTAAAATAACAGTGATATAAAGGGATTCTCTATAGGTGTCATTTATAGGGTGGTTTTTATAGCCTTAAGTGCAGAATTAGGTACATTTAAACCAATGATAGAATTTTGTTTTTAAATTGAGTGAATGCTAAGTGTTTTATGAGGAAGCAAGAATTTATATAAATGTCTTTCAAACTCTGTTTCTGGGAATCTGCCTTCTTTTTTCTCCTTGAGAAGGCAATTGTGTACTCCCTGGGGTGGGCAGAAAGAGAGGCTTACTCCCACCCCCCAACCCCACCCTCATCATCTCTTCCTTCAAATGTCCAGCCCCAGAAGCTGTATCTTACTCCCCGGGGAGGGGATACGTGCCTCTGTCTTTTGAGGACAGAGCAGCAAGATGCTGAGAGGAAAACCAGATTCACTGGCTCTAACAAATTCTCAGGGGGATTCCGATTGGATCAGTCTGGTCCAGGCAGCCTGCGATCAGGTCTGCTTTCCACTGGGGACCTCTGTTTGAATAGCAATGGGGAGAAACAGATTTTTGTCTCAAGTATCAGAGATAAGATTAATCCCACTGACCTGACCCAACCTGCTGCTGTCATATCAGATGCAAGCTTGAAACTGCTCCTAGTAACTACTATGGTTTTGTTACTGAAATTTTAATTTCCTATCTTTCCCATTAGGCAATAATGTGGTTTGAGCTGAGGAGGAAGGAGAAGAGTGGGCATGCTATGGGTTTAAAGTTATTTTTGTTTGTGTATCGTGTGTGCAGCATGAAGAATAGGCATGTCAGCTAATTGGGGTATATACAAGGTATAGTGTAATCAGAATGTGGGTGGATATGAAAGAAACAACTAAAGTCCTCCTTTCCTTTATCCCCCCCTTCCTTTCTTCCATTCATCTTTAGTAAGCCTAAGTAAACATTCTTATAAACCTTATAGCAAAGGAGACAGGCACTTAAAAGATAAATTAATTACCATTGTAATAAATACATAATGAAGGAGAATTTAGGGTATCATAAGGATGTATTTTAGGGAGACTTAGCTTAGTCTTGGGAGCTAGGAATGGCTTTTCTTGAGGAATTCACATGTAATTGGATTTGAATGATGACTAGGAGTTATCTATGTGGGGAGAGAGCTTTTCCAGCAAAGAGGAGTGTTGCCAATGTTTGAGGTCCAAAGGAGACTAGCATTTTTCAGAAGCTGGAGGAAGCGGGTGCACAGACCAAAGAGGAAAATGACAAGGTAACCTTATGGGTGAACTAAGCCTAAGGCTGTAGGGCCTTGAGAAGCTTTGCAAATAGGTACGATTTAGTCTTATGGGGCAAAATCGTAAGAGAAGGTTTTGAAGAGTTTTAAAGAAGGGCAGTGTCACAGAAGGTGTGAGTTTTTGAAAGAGGACTCTGGCTGCAGTATAGGAAAAGGAAAAGTGGTGGCAAGAAGCCAGGTCAGTGGCTTTGATTTGGTAAGAATAGAGATCTTGGTGCTTTGGGCTACGATTGTGGCACTGGAAAGAGTGAATGCATTGATGAAAGGTTCAGGGGCAGAATCCTTAGGGCTTGGTTGAGTGCAGTTCTCTGGCACACATGTGTATGTAAATAACCACTGCAGTTTAGGAGAGAAACACAAAGTTGACCATTTACAATCTTCATGATTATATATTACTTCTCACCTGTTCCTACCTATTACTAATAACCTTATGATGTCATATGCTATTGTTTCTGCTCGACAGCACAGGAAAGAGGCTTCAAGTGAGTAAAACTGGGCTTATCTTAGAAGCGTAGGCTTCTATTTCCGAATTCAGGTCCTTTTCCTTACACTATGTTACCCTAAATAGTGGTATCAATGGGAATGACTTATAGAATTTAAAAAATAATTTTTGACTAAGCATCTATGTGGCCTTGGGCAAGTTACTTTCTGATTCTGGAAATAATCTCTAAGGTCTCTTTGAGCTCAAAAAATTAGATGACTCTGATTTTATTCTGATTGGGGAGAAGTCTAGTCTTAATTAGTAAAATGACTGAATTAAATATCGTGTTTAAAAAATGCAGTTTTATTACATCTAGGTATATTCAGAAAAAAAAAAATCTCAGCAAAGTCTTTTCAAGGAGAGGGTCTTGATGACCTAA
Organism: Giraffa tippelskirchi; assembly: GCF_054371585.1. Taxonomy (NCBI): domain Eukaryota; kingdom Metazoa; phylum Chordata; class Mammalia; order Artiodactyla; family Giraffidae; genus Giraffa; species Giraffa tippelskirchi. The sequence goes on from NC_137276.1 coordinate 171,791,659, forward strand.
TTTTATGGCCAGATTAATAAAGAACCAAACCCTTTAGCAACTGGCAGTAGTATCATTTATTTCCAATTAAATCACTAAAATCATAACATTAGCTCTTTTTTGTTACATTTTATGCCACATTTCTATAAAACGTTAGACCACTGGACATTTGGGCTTAATTCACTATTTATTGGAAGTCTAGTATTGTGTTCTTAAGAAATAATTTCCTGAAGAGTAATAGACAAAGTATGATAAGCTGTAAAAACAGATTGGTTCAGAAAATAAGTTAGGGAAACCAGAGGAGGAGAATGGATCGTGGACATAGCCCTAACTCTGATATTAAAGACTAGGGAGATTTCTATGGGGAAGGAAAAAGGTGAAGGATACTTCCATTGGGGAAAATAACGCAAACAAAGAACAGAGAAAGGATGTGCAGTGTTTGAGTTGTAGTATAGACCGTAGCCCTTAGAGTTAAGGGTTGATGTTGGAAAATATTGACAAAGAAGCCTGGAGCCTTGGTGTGAAGCTTGGATGCCAGGCTCAGCCATTTGTACTTGATCCTGAAAGAAATAAAGGGCCATTGATTGGTTCAGGAAGGAAGTGACATAAAGGAAATGTTGCTTCTGGAAGACTAATTTGATGCCAAGATGCCATTTGCATACATAATACTGAGTCAAATGCAAGCCTTGCCTTTGTTTACTGCAAATTACAAGCTTAGTTTTTCTGTACAAAATCTACAAATCTGTGAGGCAAGAAAAATTTTTAGGTCGGCTCATATCATGAATGTGAATATCTCCATCATGTTGTCTTCTGAAGACAAATACATACATACACACAGATGTGTGTGTCCTGTAGTATGTTATTAATGAGGCAATAAGGAGTTGTGTGTGTAATGAATAGTATGAAATATATGATGAGTAGGTAGTGAGGATAGCTTTTCCTAGATTGCTGGGTTTCCGATGTAGACCATCTGTTTAGTTCTGTTCTTGTATAATATATGGTGAGAAAATATTGTTAAATAAACCTTGGCAACACTGAAGGAACTTGGAAGTGCTTCCCATTGCATTCCAAAGCAAAGCTTGCTTTTTTTTTTTTATATTCTTAGAGTGAGTGAAGCTACGGTTTTTCCTGATAGGGTTTAAAGAATCATTTGTGTTTTAAAAAGCTTCTCATTATAAATCAATGTGTTCATTGTAGAAAAATGAGAAAAAAGAAAAGCATTGGAAAAAATGGACAAGTAAATATATAGTCAGTACTAGAGAAATCTATATTAAATTTTTTTGGTTGTGTATCATTCCAGACTGCCTCCCACCCCCAGGCATGAGTTAGAAAATTAGGATCATGGTTTACATATACTTTGTAATTTACTTTTCTCTTTTAAAAGCATGTCATGCAGTGTTTTTCTCTATTATCAAATCTTCACCTACGACATATTTATTAATGGTTGCGTAGTGTCCCATATCATAATTTATTCATCACTGCCCTATTGAATATAATTTTTGGTGAGCGCTTTTATTTTTAAACTTGGGAGATATTACATGATGCCATCCACAATTAATTTGTTCTTCTTTCATGACCTTAGTGGTTTTTAGCAGATTGAGGAAACTGACTAGCATATTAATCCAGTGTTGTTTCAGAAACCATGCTGTTTTCTTCCATAGTTTATGTTTGGTTGCTTATTTAGTGATACATCCTTGTTAATAGATCCCATGATCTCTTCATAAGTACCTATGAGCTCACAGTACTTGACATTTTATGAAATGCTTTTACATACATTAACTTTGTTGGGCTCCAAGAATACCCTGTGGAGAAGAAAAAAAGCTTAGAGTATTGGCCACCTGCATTGTGAGAACTGCATGCAAGACACCAAGCTGAGTGCCTGGCAACACAGGGGAAAATTTAAGGATAATAGTTGCAGCTGTTATTCAACAGTCCTGGTCATGTTATCTCCTTGAGTCATTACTTTTTATTTGGTTAGGGATTATTATACCCCTCTTAAGGATGAGAAAACTGAGACCTTAGAAGGCTCAATAACTTAAGGAGATAAAATACTAGTCAGTAGTATTGCAATGTCCCCCCTGTCGTAGTGCTCTTTCCTCTTCCCTGTCCCTCCTCCAGTGGGGACAGAGCATCGATTGTTTGATGCCGTTCACCTGGAGTTGAATTCATTATGAGAGGGAGTTTCACCTGGCTCCTGTGGGGAACTCTCTCTGGCAAATCTCAAATGGTCTAGAATGTGGCAGTTTAAAAGCACTTCTGCATTGATCTACCATCTCAAGGTCCCACCTTTGAGTTACTTTTAGAATCTGTAAAAGGACACCATCCAGCAAGGATGACTCATCTACATTTGTCTTGTCAATTTTTTTTTTTTTCAAAATCACCTATCTAGCATCCTTTGATCCTATTGCACATTTAAAATATGAAACAAGTAATGACCTGGAGACAGACTGAAGCAAAAGATCTAGTTTCCTGGCTTTTACCTTGTCTCCCTGAGCACGGTTTCTCATTGCTGTGGCCAGGTGGTTTGGATAATTCTCCTCCTGTTCCCTTCCCTCTGCTACATTTAAAGGACTTACCTTCTAAATTGAACTCTTGCACACTCTTCCTTAGGTTCATTTTTTGTACTCCTATAATTCCCAAGTTTCACTTGAAGTATCACCTTTTGTAGCCTTTCTTGTTTTTTTATATCTGTATTTTGTACATATTTATTTTTTGTTTTTTCCTCTTTTAATATACTTTATAGTTTATTAGTTGGTAAAGAACTTTTTCAACTTTTTTTTCTTCCCCCTTCCTTATAACTTTTCCTACCCTCTTTCTGTACTCTTTCTTCCTTCTTTCCTTGATTTACATTTAATCCAGGCTTTAAAATGTTTCTAAAAAGCTTTTAGAGATCTGTGGGTTATTTTTATCTGTAGGTTTTTTCCCCCCCTAATGATGTCATTTTGTCCCTGTTTCCTTTTCTAAAATAGCAGTGTGATTGATTTCTTCGGAGTTCCCTCTACCATGAGGATGTGGGGTTGAGTTTTGTTGTATGTGGCTTAGCCTCAACTGATTTCTGCATTTCTGCATTTCTGCAGCTACCTTGTGTAAAGAGTCCTGCTTTCTCACCCAACCCTCCTCCTTCCTATTCATTTTAGAATTCCCTGTCCCAGAGAGTAGCTGTATGGCCTATCAGATACATAAGATTTTTTTAAACCTTGTTTTTTTCTCCTAGTGTGCATTAGTCAAAAAGCATCATTGTTGATATGTGTATTTGGTTTTAGTTTCATTGTCATAAGAAGGTAGAGTATTGTGTCTCCCAGTTGGAACATTTTAATTATGTAAGTATAGAATTCCCAGCTAAAGCATTTAATAAAATTAATATGTTTATGTTTTTAACACTAGTACACTTTCTCTTATTTCAAATGCTGGACCCATTAGTTCTTTTGCTTCTCAAGAGCTGATGGACATTTTAGGCTAACTGTCTACATTCCCATTGTGACTCCTGCTGTGGCTGCTGTCATCTCTTCTAAGTGATTGCCACACTCACTTTCCTGGGGTCCTAGCAAATGATGTCCTACTTTGGAGAAGAGATACCTTTATGGTCCTTTCACTAATCTGTTGGTCAGTATGGTGTCAGGGAGAAACTGAATATGAAGATTCCAGCTTTGACTCTACCACATGTGTTTTTGTTTTAAATTGGTTTGTTTATCTATTTTTTAACTTTACAATATTATATTTGTTTTGCCATACATTGACATGAATCCACCATGGGTTTTAAAGGAAAGTCAGTTAACATCACCTAGACTCCATTTCGGGTTTCCTTTGTGGCTCAGCTGCTAAAGAATCTGCCTGCAATGTGGGAGACCTGGGTTCCATCCTGGCTTGGGAAGATCCCCTGGCGAAGGGAAAGGCTACCCACTCCAGTATTCTGGCCTGGATAATTCCATGTACTGTATAGTTCATGGGGTCGAAGAGTCAGACACAACTGAGTGACTTTCATGCACACACACACACACACACACACTCACTCCATTTCATCTTGTGAGGAAATTGGAGGGGGATTGAACTAGTTTTTTCCAACTCGGTTGTTTTAAATTCATTTCAAATATACCCAAACCTTTGCCTGTAGTTTCTTTTTTATTTTTATTCTTTTCCTTTTTGGATTTTTTTTGTTTTTTAATTATTTTGGGGGGGAAAATTACTTTGGAATGTTGTGTAGGTTTCTGCTGTACAACAATGTAAATCAACCGTGATGAAGACACACCTACATATATGAACATGTTTGTTTAAACAGGTAGAAATGATGTGACATTGCATCATCTCTGTGGTTCTGAAAACCAGATTTTGGTTAGAAAGTAGCACAGAACATTAAAAAAAAAATAATCATAGGCATAGTAGCCCTTCCTAGCTTTTTACCTAAGGACAGCTGTTCCATGCCAACAAAATCTCCAATTTTATAAAGCCTGTCAACGTCCATGGTTAATTCTCAGTGATGGGATTGTAATTTACTCTGAGAAGCTTCCTGGTATTACTGCTAAGTCACTTGCATTCTATCAAAAGATTTGTGTTCTGGTGGGTCCAAGAATTCCGAAAAGTTGTTGCCCCCCTCCACCTCCCTGCCCCACATCTCTAGGTCATCACAGAGCACCAGGCTGGGTTCCTTGTGTTACAGAGCAACTTACCAGCTCTCTGTTTTACACACAGTAGTGTATATGCAGGTTGGAGTAGGAGTGGATTGCCATGCTCTTCTCCAGAGGATCCTCGCCACCCAGAGATTGAACACAGATCTCTCACATTGCAGGTAGATTCTTTACCTTCTGAACCACCAGGGAAGCCCTTCAGGGTATATATGTCGATGCTACTTTCTCCATTCATCCCACTCTCTCCTTCCTCCACTGTGTCCATATGTTTTCTTTTTATATGTTATCTTCTTATAATAAATTTAAAACATTCCTAAGCTATATATTAAAAATAACCTGGAAACTTCTGTTAGGAAGAAGATTTCTCTTATATGCTTTCTATAATGATTATATGCATTGAAATTAGGGTAAATTTTAATTTGTAATGCATAGTAGGGTAATTTAAAAGAATCCACCAGTTGGTAAGGTGGACTTAATCATATATCTGAACAATGGCATCTACAGCGTAGGAGAGCAATACATGTACCTACAGGAAAACCTGGTCCTGTTGCCACTGGTACCTGTATTGATTTGAGTCAAACATGCTGCAGTATGTTACGCTGTCCACAAAAAGAGTGAGAATATGAATGTTTTATGAAACCTATCACCCCTTTATGGGTTTTTCAAGAGGTATCCATAATAATAATAAACAGTATTTTCTTTATCCCCAGGTTTCAGAGATCTCTCATTTCTTTCAAATTCCTCTCCCATAGATGAAAGTCCCTAGAACAGAGACGGCTTTAAAGATTCATTTTATATACTATTCCAGAATGATCACTGTGACTCAGGGAGAACTATAGTCTTAAGGATTCTGTGGCAAGTTTGGGTTCAGTGAGAAAGCATTCAGTGATTGGTTCGTGAGGCTGGTAGAGGGAAAAAATTACAGAGCCTGCTATGTGCATGCTTCCTACTGTCAGCCTCCGCACCATCCTGTGTTATCATGTGGTATATGGTGCTTTGTTCTTGTCAGTTATCTCCAAGTCACTCTATTCAGGCCTGTTGCCTTGTTCCTTCTGGTTCATATTTGGCTCATATTTTGTTGTTGCTTGGTTGCTAAGTTGTGTCTGACTCTTTGTGACTCTTTGCAGCATGCCAGGCTTTCCTGTTCTCAACTGTATCCCAGAGATTGTTCAGATTCATGTCCATTGAGTTGATGATGTTATCTAACCATCTCATTCTCTGCTGCCTTCTTCTTTGTTTTCAATCTTTCCCAGCATCAGGGTCTTTTCCAGTGAGTCAGCTCTTCGCATCAGGTGGCCAAAGTATTAGAGATTTAGCAGCAGCCCTTCCAATGAATATTCAGGGTTGATTTCCTTTAGGATTGCCTGGTTTGATCTCCTTATAGTCCAAAGGACTCTTAACAGTCTTCTCCAGCACCACAATTTGAAGGCATCAATTCTTTGGTGCTCAGCCTTCTTTATGGTCCAACTCTCATATATGTTCTAATAATGGATCACATTGTTGAAATAGGCAAAATACTTTTCCCCATTTGAATTAGACTGTCTTGACTTTACAATGCCCTGTGTCCAAGATTTCAGAAAAGTGTGAAAGTGAAGTCACTCAGTTGTGTCTGACTCTTTGCGACCCCATGGACTGTAGCCTACCAGGCTCCTTCGTCCATTGGATTTTCCAGGCAAGAATACTGGAGTGGGTTGCCATTTCATTTTCCAGGAGATCTTCCTGACCCAGGGATTGAACCCAGGTCTCCTGCATTGTAGGCAGATGCTTTACCATCTGAGCCACCAGGGAAGTCAGAAAAGTTTACTCTGTCATTAAAGCATCCCCTTCCTAAATGGCTGGTTGTTGTTCAGTTGTATAAGGTTTAAGTTAAGCAAGGTAAGTTTTAGAACTCTCTGATATGACATAGCACCTGTGGTTAACACAACTGTATTTTGTTCTTAAATCATCTAGGGTAGATCTCCTGTTGATTATTCTACCACAAAACAAAATAAAAAACCCAAAGAGGATTGAGGAAACTTTTGGAGATGATGGATATGATTATTGTATATAGGTGTATACGTATATCCAAACTCATTACATTGTATGCATTATCACATTAAAAATGCATTCTTTTTGCATGCCACTTATACTTTGATTAAGTTGTTAAAAAACTGCAAAACAAAAATGCCCCCTCCCCAAACTGTCACAACTTCCAAGCACTCAGAAGACTCAAGTGTGGGTTTACGGAGCTGGTTTGGAGAGCATTTCATTCATCATCAAAGTCGCAGCTTGTTCTTCCAACGATGTCAGTTGCCAAACCCTACCCCCATAATTATCACCATAATTATCAATTCTTTGGTTTGTTCAGGTTTTGCAAACTGAATCTTCTTTTAGTTGTAAGTTACTTCCTTTATAACTTTTCATTTTCTCATGTAAATTGGCCCCTCTAGAAGTCCCATCACAGCATGTCAGGCCTCCCTTTTAGAACATAGTGATACAATGGAATATTTCAAAAATTATGTCTGACACAAAAGGAGAGCTCAGAATTTGTCTTTCCATAGATGAAAGGAGATAGTGCCACTTTTTATGTCATCTTTGATTTCTATTTAGAAATTCACTCTTCATCCTCATGTGAGAAAAAGGTTAGGAATGGTCTCATGACATTGGCCTCTTAAAGCCAGCACAGAATTGAAATAGCACAATACTGGTCTACTCAGAATACAGTTGCTAAGAATGGAATGACAGATTGTGGAAAGAGACTTCGTGATATCTGAAAGTCACAAAGGCTGTGTTTCAGCAAAGGTCTCTGTGAAATAGGGCTACACCATTTAATAATACTAATAAATACTTAATAGTTTAAATGTCTTAGCTCATTTAACTCTAAAAGTTATTATTAGCTTGTTACAGGTGAACAAAGAAGCTTAGAGAAGTTGAAGCTGTCAAATGTCACACAGCCAAAAAGTAGCAGAGCTGGGTTTTGAACCTAGGTAGTCTACCTCCAGAATCAACATACTTAACTGTATGTACACTGCTTCAGAATGAAGAAGGATGTTCATATGGGGATACTTTTGGAAATAAATAAGGATTACTTCTCTTTCTAAGAATTCCCTCACATGTAATCATTATCTGCTAATGAGGGTCTCCAAAGGCCTTGAGACTTTCTGGATTTTGATTCATGGCTCTAAGTGGCTTTTGTGTACTGGGTTATCCAGCATGCCTGCTCTGGGGGTGACTGGTTTAAGTGAGATTGGTTAGATGTAAAGCCGCCTGCAGGGATGGGCAGGAGAGATGGTGCTAACAGCAGTGGTTGTGATGGCAATGATACTGCTGAGGCTGCTGCTGTGTAGCTGTACAGCCCCCACAAGGCAAGGCAGGCAACATTTACAGACCAAAGCTCCAGAGACGTAGCTTTTTAATACAAGGGCTCAGGTTTTAATACCAACTGCTATAGCAGAGAGAGTATTTGACATTGTGTGAGACAGAAAGCATACATCTTTTGAGTAAATAGGGTCAGTCTTCCAGGCAGCATTCAGCCCGGCAGATATTCTTTCTCTGACGGAGCAAAGGAATTGTCTAAAAATTTCCATCCACAGTAAGAAGGCAGTTTGGATGATACTGTGAAAAAGGAATCCCTTTTTAAAAAATACACAATGTATTGCTGAGGGCAATAGTGAAATACACTGTTTAGTTCAGATTAAATTAGGTATATTACTTGGATTAAGATGTAAAGATTTTAGAAGTGGAAAGAAGTGAAGTTGGAAAATTCGGGCATTAATGACAGTATTTTCTCATCTGTAAAATTGTCCTGATATTGCCTACCTCATAGTGTTATGAATATTAAATAGGATAACATCATTCAAAAAATCGCAGAGCACCATGTAAATTTAGCTGTCATTGTCACTAAATATGGGCATCATCTTGATCCAGTATCCATTCAGAAATATTTTTCTTTTTAACCTTACAATTCGTCATCCTTTACTTTGAAAAGTGTTGCTAACAAGAACCTCTCTCCATTCAGTCAGCTAAAGAGACTGATGTGTAACCTTTCCTTGCTTTCCCAAATAAAGATGTGCTTGGTTGTTTACAGTCCTGTCAATGTTTATTCAACTCTGCTTCTTAGATTCCATCTCCCCAAGCCTCTGCTTTAAAAGGCCTCCCTCTCCTAGATTCTTGTAAACAAGACTTGCCTGTCTGTCAGCAACCCACAGCTCTGCCACTGTGTTTGAAGCTTGGCTTCAGTGGATCTTTGAAGGCTGACTTCATCTTCCTGGCTTGTGTAGGTCCCACTCGACCTTATCATGTAGCTACTGCCCAAGATATACACTCTCATTCTTTACACATGTCCTGACTGGCAGGGCCTGGAGGCTGGGAGCATTGATTCTGAGCTGGTACCACTGCCTTAGAGACCAAGTATCAGCTTGGAGCAGTCCGAACATTGCTGCCAAGTGGAGAGTGAGCTCCCAATGTTTGGAAGGCAAAGTTGTACTTGGTAGTAGGGAGATGCCATTTCCTTTTGGCAAAAGCTCATTTATTGGTAACAACTTTTGATGGATTTTCTGCTGGGGAATTGGCTGGCTGCTTCCTCTCATGTGAGAGTGAGATTCTATTTATCCCTCTGGTAAATCTTTAATAATAATACCTTACTCTCCATCCAGCTTCCCAGAACCATGGCCTGTAAACATCTTTATCTCCATAACATCTTATCTCCTAATCTTCAAAAGAGTTTTCACCTTACCTTTTGTTCTATAAAGAGGACTTGATTTACCTGTAAGCTAATTTTTCTACCTCCAGAGTGACTATCAGAACACAAGTGCTATTTTTATCATTTCAGCAGTGAGAAACACCACCTTGCTAGCTAAGCAGGTGCTATGAAATTCTGTTGTCTCTATTTCAGTATTGCATCTGGTGTATTGTTAAGCAGATAGTGCAACTTTGGGAGGGTGCTAATTGATTATATATGACCAGTATATAAAAATATGGGGTAAAATGTTTAGGAGCAATCTAGAAGCCATGTGGCTGCAGTTCTCAAAGGATGGGGTCTGGACCAGTTATAAAGATATAATCTGTAAACCTGTTGCAAATGCAAACTATCAGCTTCTACCCAAGACCTAATAAAATCACACTCTGGAGGGAAGTCCCAGTAGTTCTAATTACCTGGTTTAACAAGCCTGCAAGGTGATTCTAGAGTTTGAGAACCATTGCCCTGTCAGATGAGACCCAACAAGACCTTCATTAGCTCATGGTGGTGATGCTCAGTGAAGCCTGCCCTAGATTTTCATATATCTAATAGAAAATGTGAAAGAGGGTCAGGGTGGATCAGTCTTCTGTTTTTACTGCATAGTCCAGATGTTGGGAGCTTTCTAATTAATAGGAATAAGATAATTTCCTCCATCACAGAAATGTGAGATAAAAGTAACACTAGTTGCTGTAACAAATAGCTGCCTCACCTCCTCACAATATAGTAGAGATTGAATACAATAGGAGAATGTCTTACAGTCCAAGGGAGTTCTAGGTCAACAGGAAGCCTCTGATCCTTATAGTCACTCAGAATCCAGACTACTGATTAGTCTGGGTTAAGGTTAAAAACCCTAACACATGACTTAGAAGTTTGCCCTAGGAGTTAAATCTGTCTATAAAAAAAAATAATACCGGATAAGCAAGGGATTATTTTATAGTGGATGTTGGAAGTGCTGTGCATTCCTTCTGATCACATTGCATTGCTTCTGCTGCTGCTGCTAAGTCACTTCAGTCGTGTCCGAGTCTGTGAGACCCCATAGACGGCAGCCCACCAGGCTCCCCTGTCCCTGGGATTCTCCAGGCAGGAACACTGGAGTGGGCTGCCATTTCCCTCTCCAATGCATGAAAGTGAAAAGTGAAAGTGAAGTTGCTCAGTCGTGTCTGACTCCCAGCGACCCCATGGACTGCAGCCCACCAGGCTCCTCCATCCATGGGATTCTCCAGGCAAGAGTACTAGAGTGGGTTGCCATTGCCCTCGAACTAAATCTCCTGGTTACACTTCAGTTCAATGACACTGGGAAATGCTGTCTGCCTGTTTTTCAGGAAGAGGAGAAAACACATTTTGGTAAATAGCAGTCTCTGCCACAATTATGTTTTCAAATATCTCCTTTAGTGTTCTCATTCAAAGGAGAACTTTAAGTTATAATATTACTTAGGTGTAAGAAAAATAGTTCTCATTCTGTTATCCTCATAATTTTGCAGGTGACTCAACAGCTATGACATTCTCTTGCAGAAACACAGTAGTGCTTGTCTAAGGAGAGCATGCGCCCCTGAGTTGGTGGTCAACTCTCTCTAAAACTCGTGTAATTTGGACTCCTGATACCTTGTCCGTGATAGCTGAACACTGAATTGAATTGATACATAATCAAATTTTGAAACTCACTTGTAGGTATCAGGGGCAAAATACTCAAATCTCAAATTTTTTAAACTAAAAAGTTGGAGTAGGAGTCAAGAGACTTTGGGAGCTTTATGTTTATCAATAAGGTACCTGCTCTCACTGATCAGAAATTCTTTTCTATGTAAGCTGGAGTTGTTTTGTTTAGTCACCAAGTCATGTCTTACTCTTTGTGACCCCATGGATTGCAGCATGCCAGGCTTCCCTGTCCCTGACCATCTCCTGGAGTTTGTCCAAGCTCATGTCCTTTAATCAGTGATACCATCCAACCATCTCATCCTCTGTTGCCCTCTACTCTTGCCTTCAATCTTTCTCAGCATCAGGGTCTTTTCTAATGAGTTGGCTCTTTGCATCAGGTGGCCAGGGTTTTGGAGCTTCAACTTCAGCATCTTTCCTTCCAATGAGTATTTAGGGTTGATTTCCTTTAAGATTGACTGGTTTGATCTCCTTACTGTCCAAGGGACTCTCAAGTGTCTTCTCCAGCACCACAGTTCGAAAAGCATCAGTTCTTCAGTGCTGTGCCTTCTTTATGGTACAGTTCTCACAACTGTGCATGACTACTAGAAAGACCATAGCCTTGACTATACAGACCTTTGTCAGCAAAGTGATGTCTTTGCTTTTGAACATTCTGTCTAGGTTTGTCATAGCTTTGCTGGTAAGAAGCAATCATCTAATTTCATGGCTGAAGTCACCATCCTCAGTGATTTTAGAGACCAAGAAGAGGAAATCCATCACTGCTTCCACCTTTTCCCCTTCTATTTGCATGAAGTGATGGGACCAGATGCCATAATCTTAGTTTAAAGCCAGCTTTTGCACTCTCTTTCTTTGCCTTCATCAAGAGGTTCTTTAGTTCCTCTTCGCTTTCTGCCATTAGAGTGGTATCATCCATATATCTGAGGTTGTTGATATTTCTCTCGGAATTTTGATTCCAGATGGAGTTAGGCTAGATGATTCTGATTGTCTCTTCCAGTGCTGAGATGTTGATGAGAGCAACTGCATTTTCGATGCCTGAAATTATTTTTCAACAAACAATTACTGAGTGGCAAGAAATTGCAATCAGTGCAGTGTCAAAACACTGAACCAAACCTCTGTCCTCAAGGAACTTATGGTCTATTGGTAAAGGAGATAAACATATTTGCAGATAATTATTAAACAGTATAATGCTTAAACTGATCTATTCATTTAGAAACATTTATTTAGTAAAATTTATAAAAATCAGAATATTGAAGAAGTTGGTGTCCTTTAATGGGAATCTTGGAACTTTTTGTTCTTGTCCATATTTCAAATATCTTTTTCTTACTAAAAGTAATTCACTCATATATGTCACTAGTGTGTGTGAGAGAGTAGAACAATGTTCTTTTTCCAAAAAAACTAGTACACTAAATAATTCTTAAATTCTACAATTCCATTAAAAAAAAAAAATCAACACTAAGCTAACCTAAATGAAGCTCAGGCATTCCATTTGGGTTAATTTTAACTGGCTACATGAGAAAAGAAAATTTGGAAGGCACCCAAATAGGATTTATAGAGATTCATATTGTGTCAGATTTTTCTGCTTTATGTGGATGTTGATATGTTCTCAAAAGAAATTTATAACTGCAATAGAAGACTGAATGAATATTGATTATTTTTTGGTTACCAAAACTAGTTGACATATAAAGCTTTGTAAATCCTTTCAGATGAGGATGGGTATAAATTAAAAACTAATTAAAGCAGAGGCTTATAAAGACACCATCTCCAATTCAATGGATTATACATTTTCATTGTGTATTAGGAAGATATTCCTTAGTATCCCCACCCAAAACTCCTGCCAAATGAATAAACACATCTTAAAAATAAAAAATTATTTCAACTGCTAAAAGCCAGGTTACATATACTGTCTTTTTCAAAAGTAATTACAATTGTTTTAGCAAAGTTAAGACCTAAACTTTGGAGACAAGAGGACTGATGGTGGAGACAAGAGGACTGATCAGCCTATTATCTCTAACCTCTGTACTTATTGTTAACAAGCTTTTTATCTTTTAAGGCAGTAAACATCTGGAATCTGAGCACTGACACCTATTAGTTACAGTGGTTTCCCTTTACCTTTCTAAGCAATCTGATAGATAAACCTCCAGGAATCCCACAAAATTGGGCCCTTAATTGACCAAACGAATGGCTATCACTCTTTTTCGGTTTAAATTGAAAAATGTGCTCCGATGAAATTGACAGTGAGCAGTGGAAAATATATTCCAGCTGTTGCTCCACTGGTGCCCGTCAGTGTGACCTTAGATTCTCTCCCCAGTTCATTTCCTAAAAAGCTACCACATGATTTTTCTAAAACTCACATCCATCTATTTTACCTTCTCTTAAAAATTTTTGGAATAGATGGGAGGATAAAGTCAACACTCTCAGGTTTGACATGCAGTGGCCCTTGTCTTCTAACCTGTTTTCTCCTTAACCTATGCTCATTTCTTAAACTCTAGCTGTAATAAGTCTCCCATGCCAAAGAGACATCTCCCTCGCCAAAGAGACGTCTCCCTCATCCTTTCAGTCTTGAAATCCTTACTTATAGGCTCATCTGGTTTTGGTGGCAGTTTTATTGTCTTTAAGATGTAAAGGTACAACTGGCCTTGACGCAGCCTGCAAGGCCAACAAATAGCTTCATGCATTAATTCAGCAAACATTCACTGAGATGTTGCAGTCCAGGAAATGTTCTAAACTTGGGTATTTGGTACTGAAAGAGGCTCCTGCTTCCTTTGTGAGGCTTACCACAAAAGGTACGGACATAGATGGTAAACAGGTGAGCAAATGAGTAATAAAATTTCAGGTAGAAATAGATACAATGGAGAAAATCAAACAGGATGATGAGTGTTGCCATAGGATTCTGACTGTGGTTCTGTTAGACTCTGTATTGAGCTCTTCTGGAATTCAATATTCACGTGCTATTTATCTTACCCTTCACATCCTCCCTGGTCCAGTTCGAACATGGTGTCCATCATATTGGCCACACTGAATGTATCTGGATGGACAAATGAATTTTTAATATCATCAGTTATTTAGGCTACAGTTTCTTCATCTTAAAAATGAAAGGATTAAAGAAATGAGTACTTAAGGCCTGGCACTTTTGGGATTTAAGAAGTAGATAATCTATATTGTCTGATGTTTTATTCCTTTACAAGAGTCAAACAAGCCAGTTATTTTAACAATTATTGAAGAGTCACAACTAAAGATCACATCTTTAAAAATACCTTTTGAGATGACATCTTGTTTGAAAAAAGTATCAGCAATTGGTATTTTCTGGAATTTTACTGAGTTACTTCCACAGATTTATTGCAAGAGCTTATAGTCTTTTGAAATTTACTTGTTAAGCATTTTTGAATGCTCCATAACTCTCTTTCTTCAAATACTAAATGAACTAGAAATTACAATTCATATTCAATGGCAGTATTGGAACTTTAACATATTTAAATTAAGATGATTTATATTCACTTTAAATACCAAATTTAATTAAAATGAAATAACTGGGTAATGTTACTTTTATAAAAATGCATTAAATCATACTTTCATTAAAATATTTTATACATTTTGAATATAAAGTGAAAACAGAAGGAAAGAGATAATAAAATGACAGCATAAATTAATTAACTGAAAACAGAAAAATAATACAGAAAATCTTTGGAGAAAATCAACATAATGGACAAATGTCTGGAAATTTTAATTAAAAATAGAAAGCAAAATATGGACATTATGAATGATAAAGGGCTACAACTTTATGAATGAGGAAATGAAGAAATTTAAGAGGAGGAGATGAGATGAGGAAGAGATTTAAAACAGAATAAAATTGCTTTGTAAAGCCTGTTTAGATACATTTCCAATCCTAATAAATTGGATGAGTTATTAGGAAATTGTAATTATCAAAATTCACTGAGAGAGTGAATTGATAAATATTGAAAAATAAGAATTAAAATACCAAAAATTCCCTCTTTAAAGGTTCTTGCTCTATGTAGCTTATTTGGAAATGCTAGCTTCTCATTATTAATTTCTTAAAAGCTTAGAGAAATAAAATTCTGGATAAAATAAATACCTCTCCTCTTTATTATGAAGCTACATAATTATGATAACTGTATTGATTGTAAAACTTTACAAAATAGCAAAAAAATAAAAAATTATACAGTGTTACAAAAATTCTAAATAAAATAATAAATGTGTCAATATATAAGTAGAATATATAATTGGAAGAATTTATTCTAGGAATGCATAATTTAATATGGAAAAGCTTCTTAAATCTTACTGTTGGTTAAAAGGTAAAACTGTTTATCTCATCAGATCTCTAAGTGTTGTTTGATGTCATTTAAAACTTACTGTTGTTCAACTCTACATTTTCTTGCAAGTTAAAGAAAATCAGTAATGTCACTCTTGAAAATGAAAACCTAGAAACATTTTTATTAAATAAGAAACAAGATGAAGATGTTTGCTATGATAAATCTTGTTCAATGTGTTCCAGGAAATTTTAGCTAATAAGATAAGAGGGGGCTTCTTATAAGAATCTGCCTGCAGTACAGGAGATGCAGGTTTGATACCTGGGTTGGGAAGATCCCCTGGAGAAGGCCATGGCAAACCACTCCAGTATTCTTGCCTGGAGAATCCCATGGACAGAGGAGCCTGGCAGACTACAGTCCATAGGGTCACAAAGAGTCGGATACTACTGAAGCAACTTAGCATGCATACATGCAAAATATGGAGGCTAGACCTACTGGAAAGTAAGAGACAAAAAGATCTTTGCACCATGATTTATGTCCCTGGATATGTTCCAGTGTCTCCTGGTTTATAGTCTATGGGAACTTGAATAGAATTTGTATCCTGCTGTTGCTTGAAAATTCTATAAATCTTAATTATATTGAATTGGTTCATAGTGCTTCTTAGGTCTACTCTATCCTTCTACTTTTCTGTCTATTCATTCAGTTAATTTTTAAGAGTTTGATATTGAAATTCCAACTGAAAATTTTAATTTATCTACTTAAATAATTGTAATGTATATTGGAACTATATGTAACTTTGTTTTTTCCAAGTCTCCTATAAATGTGTTATCATACTTTCATAATTTAAAAAAATTAAAAATTTCAGTTTATGTAAAGGATGAGTATCTACTTGGCAAACCTTAGAGAGTGAACAACTACAAAAACATTTAAAATTAACATTTTTTATTTTTTTAGATATTCGGCTACTTATGTAAATTAAATACTTAAAAATCAATGGTTTTCCACATGACAAAAAACCCCATGTAATATGTATAAAGAAGAATAACACATTTTTGACAATGGCAACAAATGGTAATGAGGATTCACATTATTTACTTGAATTACCAACTGTAGTGTCAGACATACATCTCTTTGTTTCTATAACTGAAGACACAATCATTGTTTCGTAAGTAGTACAAATGTATAAGTTCTTTCCAATTTATTTTGCAAATCTTATTCCTTTTATACCACATTTATAGATAATTTCTCTAACTTTCCACAGTTATTCTAAAGTTAATTACATAGATGTTTGAGGATAATGAAAGATGATAGCTAACACTCACATGATATTTAACCTGTCATGGCACAGGTGGTCATCTGGGTTTTACATGTGTTAACTCATTTACTTCTCACACAAGCCCTATGAGATACTTTCATTAATCCATATTTGCAATTGAGACAACTGAACATTGTATTTCTTCAAAATTATCTAACGGCTGTACCGATCTATGGGAAATGGAAATATAATTCAAATTGATTTAAGTCATTCAAGAGTTGTTAGGTCACCATTTGAAAAAAAAAAAAAAGTTCCCCATTTTGTAGCAAATGAATTTCAAATTAAATAAACATTAAAAGATAATGGGAAAAAATAGTGGCTTTTGTGACATGCAAAGATTTCCAAAGCTATAAAAACGGGGGGGGGGAGTTTAAAAAAAATAAAAAAGAATGTTACGATAAAATATTCAATCATTCAGAGTTTTATAAAGAAAGTATTAAGATATTACACATGTGTATATTCCAACCTTATAATAAAAAAAGAAAAAGATGAATAGACTTGAAAAATCTGAAATGCAGACAGACAATAGTGCTTTAAAATTTTTTTGCTATTAAAATAAATGAACTTACCACACAGATAAGAATTAAAGATTGCTAGTAGCATAATGGTTCAAGCATGGATTTTGTAGCCGTCTGCCACTAGTTTATTCACTGAGTAAATTTAGGTGAATTCTTTAAATTTTCTGTTTCATTGTCTTCCTAATATAGACAATATACAATGGAAGCCATCTACTGGCCCCACGTCCTAGTGCTGCCCCCATCCTAATCCGGGCACAGCCTCTAATTATGCATGATTCTACTCTGTTCTTTAATTTGAGGTGTTGGCAAATGATTGTACTAATAATTCGGAGACCTGACTGTAAATCCTGTCCTCTGTTTACTGAGTACATGGGAAGATTGTCTCAACCACTGAATTAGATTGGATTGCATCTGATCAGATTAGATCAGTGATTTTTCAAACACATTTCTGAAAATCTGAGGAGTTTATTGGTGGTGACTTGAAGACTGCTGTAAAAGAGGTGGGCTGAGGGCAAGGAGGAAGCCTGAAAAAGGAGTTCCAGACTTCAACATTTGTTTTGTCTGCCAGTGATGAATGCCTACAAGACTTAGTGTTATCAAGAGGAAGCAAGGCATGACGGGAGGAGAGTGCATTTCAAAGTCCGTCTCCTTTGATAAACTGTTCTCCAGGTGTGGTTGTTCGCCAAATTACTTACATGCTAAGCACCTCTATTTTATAAGAACACCCCACTAACACCTTAACCTGCAGCACCTTCCTCCAGTTGGCTTTGTGGATGAATGGCTATAAATTATTAGGTAAAAAAGAAGAGAAGATAAATGTGTGTTTGTCCTTCCTTCATTTTTATTTCACACCCTGCTTTCTGCCTTTGCTAAACAAAAATCACACAAGCAAAAGTCTACCAGAATGCAGTTTCTAAGGGAGTTCATCTTTGTTATCCCCCACCCCCAAGAACCATGTTACCCTGCTTCATCACTGCTCTGCATACTTCCCCTCTTCTTGCTAATCTCTGCTCCCTCCCACCACCCATAAATACCATGGAGCAACTGCCTGTATGTTTCCCTCTGTCCCTTGTTCAAATACTGAGCTGAAGTTCAGGAATAAGAGCTTTTACAATTTCTGTGCTGAGAATTTTTTAATACTGGTCTCAGTTCTCTGAGAAATGATGCTGATAACTATGGTCTGGAATCAGCCTGTGTTCTACTTACTATGGAGTTAGAGTAACATCATTATGAGGTAAATTGTAAACTGTTGCTAAACTGTGTATATATGTAAATGAATGACCTGTAGTACTGGGCTGGATCTCTAAGAAATGTACATAATTTCTATATTGGGTTTTCTAATATAATGCTAAGTGTCCTTTGACTAAAGCTGAATTCAGGATTGTTTTAATATATGCCCATCATAAAGTTTCTCTTTTGCTAGATTTCCTTCAGACCCAAGTGGCTCTAGCCTGACTGTCAGTCCAGATGATTGTGTAGGCTGAGCTGAGGCCCATGATCTCCTGCATATCTTAATAGAGTGTTTGCTCCTGGAACAGAATGATTGGCATACAGCAATTCCTGAATGACTGCAACTAGGACCTCTGAACACATTTACCATCTGTTGAACAGGGATAGTATTTCAGGACAGCAGAATGTAATGTCTTTAATAATGTCTTCAAGGTTCTTTTTTGATTTCCCAGGATGATCACTGAAAATATTGAATAAAATTGGTCCCTAGATAGGGCTCCATCAATTCCACTACAACAAACCATATTATCCTTAGAAATGGACATCCTGTAGAAGAAGTCTGTGTGACTTATTTAAGAATTGATGAAAGGTTTTAATATGAAGATGACAGTCATCAGATATTTTTCTTACTTGTTTCTGTCATTAAGTAACCAAAGTATACTTTGTTATCTGAGGGTTAGCTCATGATTTTTTTTTTTTTTACAGTGTCTTGTTAAAAATATATTAGCCACAACTGCATCTGTGTCAGTGGTGGTAAAGAGCTTGAAGATTTAATTTTCTCTGCTTTCATTTTGAAAACATTAAATATTGAAAGAGAAATATGTTGGAATACTAATATTAGTAGGTGCTACATCTTCTTAAGGGAGCATCCCAGCAAGATAAAGCAATTTCACCCATCTTTTTGATTCTGATCTCAACAGTGATTTGTTTGAGGCACCAAGCAAGATTTTTACTTTAAAGCTATCTTTCATCATTATCCAGACCCCATAAGGTTAATCCTTGTGGGAAGAATCTTTAAGCATTATTAATGTCTCTTCTAAGTATCCAATCAATCTGAAGACTGGAAAAATATGTCCATTTACAGAAAA
Source organism: Giraffa tippelskirchi (assembly GCF_054371585.1). Taxonomy (NCBI): domain Eukaryota; kingdom Metazoa; phylum Chordata; class Mammalia; order Artiodactyla; family Giraffidae; genus Giraffa; species Giraffa tippelskirchi. The sequence goes on from NC_137276.1 coordinate 171,811,043, forward strand.
TTTGTGGATATGTGTATGTGCATGCGTGTATGCTCAGTCGCTCAGTTGTGTCCGACTTTTTGCTACTCTGGTGACTGTGGCCCATCAGGCTCCTCTGTTCATGGGATTTATCAGGCAAGAATACTGGAGTGGCTTGCCATTTCCTTCTCTGGGGGATCTTCCCTATTCAGGGGTTGAACTCATGTCTACAAGTCTCCCTCATTAGCAGGCAGATTCTTGACCGTTAAGCTACCTGAGAAGCCCACATGACCAGAGAGATGGTACTCTGGTGGATTTCTGTATACATTTATAATGGGTTTTAACATACTCATTTCTAGAAATGAGTTATATAGGTGTTTTCACAACATTCAGAAAATCTTAAGCAGCTGCTTTTCAGTTTTATTTAGCCTTAAGGATATGCTTGCATTGCAGGCAACTCAGACATAATTGCCTGGAGCTGGTGCAGGAAGTCCCTGGCATCACCAAATGAAGAGCAAGGTGGGGAAATGTGAATTAACAGAGCCTCTCCAAGAATGTTGTCAGGTGTACTGAAGGAGCTTAGATGTGGGGATCTGCCCGGAATATTTAGAATGACTTGATGTTTCTATGAGTGCATATTCATTGATTATATGACTGACTGAATCTAATGTGAAGATACGTGACTGCAGAGAGTGACATCCATTTTGCTAGTGTTAGCAAAATAAGTTTCTAATATGAAGCCTCAAATGGAGTGGCCAAGTGAAGCTACATTTTCTAGAGCATTTTATTCAGACCTCTTTTCTGGTGATGATCCTCCCCCAATAATGTGACTATTAGGACACTTTCTAGAATAGTGCACATTCACAGTGTGAGAGACCAAGAGCCCTATATGTTCATGATATAGAAGATACAAAGTATCTGGACTCATACTCATGGTGTTAGCAACGTTTTGCTTGTAAAAAAAGTAAAGGCTACATCAGGAGGCAAAGCAGATACAGGCCTCAGTGTCTACTGGATTCTTCCCAAAGAAGTGCTCTGGGTCAGTGGTTTTAGAAGACCAGTGTGGGTTGTGGGGATTGAAGATCTTGTTAACATGAAGCTTAAATGTTCTTCTCTCCTGGCCTTTATTCATTACCAACCTATGGACCACATAGTCTGCATCTTAATCCTAAAGTCTACATTCTCAGTTCCATGTCACCAGATAGAATATCTGCAATCCAAATACAGATTTCCACCTAAGACACAGTCTAGGAATATTGCAGCCTAGGACTTAAAAATGGTTTCAAGGTTCTGTACTGAGAATAGATGATTTCAAGCCCAGAGGTTTTCTAGGCAGCAGTAGACTGACCCTGTCATGTTGTTCATAGATCCACATACTTGTCTTTACATTCACCTTAAGAGACATTGCAGAACCTCTTAAAGTTTAGTGTGATTTTTTTCTCCAGGATCTACAGGTGCTTTTTTATTCATGTGATTGGCTCCCACACTGGGGCCATAGGCTGGAACTTTGGAGTTTATACTTCACATTTCACAAATGTTAAACACAATGCAACACAATTTCTGAAAATGAAGAAATATATTTTATGGAGGTCCTACTGAAACAGGATTTTATTTAGTTTCTATTTTTGAATATTTTCAGAAACACATTCCTGACCCAGATTCCAGTCAAGTTGAATATTTTTCCAATATCTATATCATATACAATTCAAAATTGTTTTAAAGTCCACCATGAAGCTTCTTTCCGATCTAGAAAGTGGTATAGCAATTCCTTGTCTCATAGGATTAATTTTTGAAGTAAAGATTTACAGCCTTTCCAAAGAAATAGGTCAAGGTTCTAATTCTTGTTTTCTTGACATATTAGGTGGAAAGGAATGGGATCAATTGACTAATGAAAGGAAGATAATGGTGGCAAAGGGGATATAAACAGTAGGTTCCTCCTAACTCAGTTAACCTGTGTCAAGAATGTCATGGCTAGTCAGATCTTTTTCTAAAGACTCTATCCAACCTGGAATCAGATAAGGATATGTTTCCTTCTGATTCTGTTACAAATAAAATAGAAGTAGTAAAAAAGGGAAAAACACTATTGGCGGTGAGACTGTGAGTGAGCTCTCCTTCATTTATCTGAATTACTCGACAGTTAGAAAAGAGATTCACAGAAAGGTCTCCAGTGGACTGCATTTTCCTCATGTCTCCACCTCAAGTGAGTGAGAGATTACAAAAGGGGAAGATGATTGGCCTCAAGAACTAGATGGTTTCCTTTCCTGTAAACACTTCTTGTAAAGAAGCCTTGTGGTGTTTGGCGTCACCTCCTATATATTTGTAGATCATGAGACAAATCTTCCTCAGTGAATTTTCTCCACTGCATTGTGAGAATAGGAATTAGCCTCGTGTTCTCTCTCTTAACACCAAAGTGTCCCCCAATGGTAGTTATGAAAACAGCACTACTTAATATTTCCTTTGATTGAGTGATCCAAGGGGAGCCTGAGTGCCTATTGCTTGACTGTATTTTCAACCCCTTAGGCAGAGACATTTGCTTCAGCATTTAGGTAAAACCATGCGAAATGTGGAGTACAGAGTGGAAATCCCAATTTGTCAATTCAGATGGCATTCACTTAGAGAAAATATTAGAATACTTTAATCTGTCTCAGGGCATTTAAGCAAGGTGCATACACCCTAGTGATGCTTTATATTTCTTCCTTCTCAGGAGGAATTTGAGGTCCATTAAATAGATCCTGAGCGGAGATCTGAATCACCTATAAAGGCACATGCACTTCGCAAGGTGGAGGAATTATACATGGAAGAATGGGGGACATGGGAAACTGCTTCTTCCTTGGTGTGTTTCCTGATTCTTCAACTTGGTTTAATTTGTTTCTTCTCTTGTGCATATTGATTGCATGTATTTGTACATGCTCTGCCCTCTGCTTATAGTGTATTCTCTAGACAACTCTTAGACATCTTGTGGGTCTTTCTTTTTGGTTAGAAAAGCTTTCCTAAGTCCTAAACCATTCAGATCATGCCCTCCATTACTATTCTTCCAATTCATGGTCACCTTTTCCTTTGAACACTTAGAACTGTTAGTGATTTTACATTTATCTTTGTGCTCATTGGTGTGATACTTTTTCTTTAAACCAGACTGTTTGCATGTGAAGTCAAGGACTACCCCCTCCACCACCATTATCTCTAGGATGTTGCATAGGCTCACCTACTTTTTGATAATATTCAGTATTATTTATAACAAATATTTAATGCTGTTTATAAAAATATATAATATATTCATAACAACTAAATGTAATATACCTTCATTATCCTGAATTGAATTTAGTATATAATATAACCTGCCCACACACACAATTTTTTAAAAAGTCAATAATTCACTGTAATAGAAAGAGCATGTAATTAACTACAATAAAACACCATTTCTTTCCATAGGTAAATGCTCAAGCATGATTTCATGAGATGTGGTGAAGTATATACGTTAAATATATATGTGTATGCCTGGCACCACTTGGCCATGGCACATTCAGTAGGACACACCATGTTGTTTTGTTGACTCAAATGCCATGGCATAACCTTTGATGATGGGATTTTCCAAAATAATGACCGCATGTTGGTAAATTCTCAATCGAATTATATAAACTATTTCTTTGATAACATATTTACATTCAGAATTCAGTATTTGTTAAAACTGTGTAAATCATTCTTTCTATGATATATACAGGGCTTCCCTGGTAGCTCAGCTGGTAAAGAATCCGTGTGTAATGCAGGAGACCCCAGTTCGATTCAAAGATCCCCTGGAGAAGGGATAGGCTACCCACTCCAATATTCTTTGGCTTCCCTGATGGCTCAGACGGCAAAGAATCTACCTGCAATGCGGGAGACCTGGGTTTGATCCCTGGCTTGGGAAGATCCCCTGGAGGAGGGCATGGCAACCCACTCCAGTATTCTGGAGAATCCCCATGGACAGGAGCCTGGCTGACTACAGTCCAAGGGGTCACAAAGAGTTGGACACAACTGAGAACAATATATCGGAGAAGGCAATGGCACCCCACTCCAGTAATCTTGCCTGGAAAATCCCATGGACAGAGGAGCCTGGTAGGCTGCAGTCCATGGGGTCGCTAAGAGTTGGACATGACTGAGCGACTTCACTTTCACTTTTCACTTTCATGCATTGGAGAAGAAAATGGCAACCCACTCCAATATTCTTGCCTGGGGGAGCCTGGTGGGCTGCCGTCTGTGGGGTCGCACAGAGTCGGACACAACTGAAGCGACTTAGCAGCAGCAGCAGCGGCAGCAGAGCACAATATATACAATACAGAGGTAGGTTCTCATCTCAGTTATAAACCAGTTTCTTAGCCACATAAATGTGCAGTAGAATATTTATTTGAAAGTCATGCAGGATCAGGACAGTTCTTCTTTGAGACCATCCTAAATGTCGCTGTGTGTCTAGTGTCTCTGGGTATTTATCCAGTAAATACCAGGAGTTCCTCTAGTTTCTTTGACAACCAAAAAACACCCTGGCTAAATTCTAAAATTTCCTGTGATACCTACAAAGCAGTGGTACTGTTTGAGAAACTCTGGTAATGCCTATTATAGATGCGCCAGATGTGTTGAATAAATGGATTATATATATATATATATGTATGTGTGTGTATGTGTGTGTAGGGAGAGGATATATATATAACCTCTGTTATTTCTCTTTTGGCTTATTTTTCTTCTATGAAGATTTTTGACTCTGTACCTAGAATTGTGCCTTGATTATGGAAAATGCATATTTATTTAAATGAACAAAAAGATGAATAATAATAGTTTTCACATGTAGAGGATAATTGCTCTTTGCTGTTTCCTCCCATAGAACTACACTTTCTGTCTGCTTCAGTACATTCTATAGGACCTTCTAATTTTTATTTCCCTTGGCTTCCATCAGGGGCACTAGTGAAGAGAAATGTTACCAAAGTTTTGTCTGACCCACCATTGTTGTCTCTCATATGCTGATGATCACTACTTTCATTAAGAAGCTAGAGGATACATTTAATGAAGAAGTCTGTCTGTGAGGTCTTAGACCTTCCTCATGTTTTCATCCTATCTTTGAACACTTTTTCACATTTGAACATTATTCTCTTCAAATAATGATTTTCATGTCAGTGAATCCTGACACACAGAAGAAAAACTTTACCAAGAAAGCTTGTGAATGATAGTAATAAGACAGGGGCCATGAGAAAGGTTTTTTTGATTATTTTTCTGTATCTTTACTGATGGCATGTTATAATTTATTATGATGACAGTATGTCAGTGTTTGAAAGTAAAATTTAGAAAGGAATTCAAGTGTTTTTTGCTTGTGCCAAAGCACTAGCTAGCAGTGAGTAATCCTGTATTTCATAATGAGTTTAGGAACTGTGTTTTCTCAAACCAGACAGTTAGCCTATTTCTTGCAAATTATCTTTCTCTTGTGAGGTTAAATTAGTGCTTGTAAACAGTGCTGAGGATGAGCTATTTCAGTAGAAGATGTTTCAGAAATGCAGAGTTTTATTGTTACAATTTGTGCTTATGTAGATACATCTTTACTTTCAGCACTGGGCCCTGATTGTTCAGGGATGGCTAAACCTCAGACTGAAAGTTTAGATAATGAGACAAGGTATTTTCACAGCTCTTGCATCTCAATCTCAAAATATTCAGCCACAGTGCAAATACAAATAGTGTAGCAGATATATACACACTGTCACCTGATTTGCAGCAGGAGCCATTGGGCAGATGGCAGAGCCAGAATGGCTTGTTCTGTTCTCTCTCTGGCTACCTGGTGAGCAGAGTCCCAATTCTGTAACACTTTACACGTACAAAATGAAGACAACAAGTAAATCCACTTAAATCAGGTTGATTTTATAATTTAGGATGTTTTATATCTGTGAAAATACTGAAACCTTTCTTCTCTAATCCTTTTATGACACCTGCTCCCTTTATCACTCATCATTTATCATAGCACTTAGTCATATCTCTTTTGTGTTGTTACTTGCTTTATGGGCATATATCTTGTCTTTCTAATTAAATTACAAACTCCCATGAGATAATGATTATCTTTTCTTAAAAAACAAAAAGGAAATTCTCACTATTCAGCTAGTTTTTTTGGCCTGTAGTAGAGAATCCATTGGTAATTATTATGTAACATAAAATAATAAAATAAAAAGTCTTATGTTGAACAGCAGCAAGCTGCTTCCCTCCACCAGAATTTACTTAACAATTCACATTTGAGTAAAGTCTTCATATATATCGGCGTCTTTTACCATACCTTACTCTCAGAGGAAACACAGATTTCAAGAAATAATTAAAATCACAGCTCATCAGATAATGCTAAGGTTTCCATTTTGGTGTTCTTTATTCATTTTAGAAGTTGATGTATTTCAGGAGAAACATGTTGTTTTGGGAAATTGTTTTTTTACTACCCTCCTCTTTCTTGCACACTGGACTTTGGAACACCAAAGTTCTGTGTTCTCTTCTTTATCTACGTGTAACTACTTGCAGAGAGAAGAATCTCAAAGTATGTAATATAGTGCAATGTTCTGTATCCCTAAATTGTTACATATAGTATGTGCATATATGTGTGTGTGTATATGCATGTGTATATATATATATATATATATATATATATATACACACACACACATATATATATGTAAATACCTATGTATGTATGCTAACATTTTCCTCTAAATAATAGTAAGTTCAATAGAGTGTACAAATCTCGGGCTGGAAAAAAAAATCTCAACATCAGTCTCTCTCCTTTAATCCAAGTGGATGTAAGCCATCTATCTTAGCTTAATTACCTATCTGATTGCATGGACAGACTGAGCGGACAGCAGAATATGTTTCACATTACTCTGCCTTTATAGGTATCACTATAGTTATAGTCATATGGCTACCACAGTCTATACTAGACATCAGCAACTTCTGAAGTGTATCTCAAACAACATTCTTTGTGTGGGAGGTTAATAGGTATTACTTGGAGAACAGCTTTCATGGTCAAAGACATTTGGAAAAATACTGGACTTTGGACTCAGCTTAATGTTCGTTTCCTCAGAGGTGAGGCTTCTTAGAGCTTATAATATAATGATGTATTGATATTATTTTAATCTCCAATGGAGCTATGCATTCTATTGGATTTCCCAATCTTTTAAACACTGGAAAATTTCCCATAGCATCCTGAGGGACTGAGGTTTCTTAGAACAAACTTTAAGAAATATTTTAATAGGCTAGTTGAAACTGAGAAAGTGAGTTGCTGTTGTGTCTGACTCTTTTGTGAGTGACCCAATGGACTGCAGCCTGCCGGGTTCCTCTGTCCATGAGGTTTCCCATGCAAGAATACTGGAGTGGGTAGCTATTTCCTTCTTTGGGTCTACTGCCTTGCATGTGGATTCTTTACCATCTGAGTCATCAGGGAAGCCCTTGTTTATCTTTCTAATTATATTTTGCTAAATCTAATCAAATCTATTCTACAAACATTAAAAAAATTTTGTTGTTGTATACGGTTTTATTGATACCTATTTCACATATTTCACAATTCACCCATTTAACAGTGGGTTTTGGTACAAACATGGCTCTTAATTGCAAGGCAAACATAAAATACATACTTTTATTTTAGATGAACCAGCAGAACTGCCAACCTTGAATAACTATAGAATTTGTCCTTTTACTATGAACATGATCATTCACTTTCACCTTCTTTAAAAAAGTCCATATTATTATCATTTTAAAAAATCTTAGTTAAGTCATTCTTATGAAGTTCTAAAAAACAAACAGTTAACCATTTCTGCTTTTCCCCCTTATTAATATTTCCTGCATTGGTAAGTGTGATAGAGTGAACCCAATGTAATGCTCTCGGCCAGAATCTTGCAGAATCACATAATCCTTCATGATGAGCATTATTTTGTATCTACTTGGAATGCACCACTATAAGGTTTAAGGGCTGAGTTGAATCATTGTTGTCCCTACACTACATCCTGAAATATGTAGCTCAGATTAAAAAGTCCTATATCAGCTTATTTTCTGTTATTTTCCTTTTTCCATAAACCAGTGAAGAATGAGAAATTGTATTATCTCCTGAGAGGCAGATCAAGGCTGCTTTTTATTCAAAAATTGTCAGTTTTGAATGAAAGAAGAGAATCAACATGTGTTGATTACCTTCTATGTGATCATCACATGAAATCTTTAGAACAAACCTGTAAGACTTTTACGAATACGTTGAAATTATCTGTGAGGAAACCATGCTTCCCTCCCCAGCCCAGGAGGTAGAAAATGGCAGAAATGAAATGTTAATTCAGGTATGTCAGATCCCAAAGTTCAGCCTCTTTTCTTTTAATCATATTGCTTTCAAACCAAAGGCTACCATCTTCTTAACAGAGAATCTACCACCTTCATCCACCTTTTTTCTTAAAATGAAAGCTTATTGGAATTCAACTTTAAAAATTTTACTTACCATATCAACATTTCTAATGTAATATATACATGGTTAGTCATGTCTCCATCTTCAAGTACCAAAACAATTCAGTAACTAAAACAAAGAGAAACTGTATACATTTAAATATATTTTAAATCAAATAAAGAGGCCTGTGTGGGAGAATATTCCGGCTAATACCTCTAGTTCTCACAGCCTTTCCCTCATGTTACTTGTCTTTGGGTTTATAGAAATGGCTATGGTATTTTCATGCAATATATTCATGTTCAAAGAGGATGAAGGCAATGGTTGAGAAAGGGTAGGGTGAGGGATGTCAGTGCAAATGAAATCTATCTTTTCTATCAGCAAAAGTAAAAACCTTTTTGGAGTCCACAGTAGATACCTGTTCCCTTCTCTGTGCCTGGAAGTGTATCAGATGGCCACACCAGAAAGCTAGAAAGTGAGACTTTACCCCCACAAGCTCATAGCTGCCCTGAGCATAATCAAGGTTTTGATAGGAGGAAGAGAGAATAGATATTGGGCAGGTTGCTAATAGTGTCTGCTGCAGTCTGCCACATTCTGTTTTATCAGTTTCAATCCACATTTCTGCTTCACTTTTATTAAGCTTATTGATTGGTTGTGATGAATCAGCCTTCACTATTTCATGGTTTTTGGAGATGGGTAATTTCTAAATATAATAGGAAGGTGGGACTGCTTTTTTTCTTTAATACTAATTTTAAACATAATTTTAAATACAGATAGCATTTAAATTGCATTATGTTTTATGTTCTAAGAATGTGAAATATCCTGGGTATATGCTCAGGATGTGTCAACACTTGCTTACAAAGAAAACTATGGGAAATAGCATTTTTTTAAATTAGTAGAGCACTTTGTCCTGGGTGAAATCTGTGGAGATCTTAGAGGCTGGAGATAGAGCTTGAGAGGTTTTAGAAGACAATCTGAAAATATCTTAAAATTTAACATACACATACTCTTTGACTCAACAGTTTTACTCCTCCAAGTTTATTCTTAAATATCTAGTTCGTGAAATTGCAAATAATATATAGAACTTTTTATAATACTGAAAACCTGAAAACTCCTGAAGTAATTGTCCATTAAAATTTTACATATTTTTGTACTGTTTCCATTTTTACAGTGAATGTGACTTATGTTAACAATAAAACAAAACAACAAAATTAGGATAAAGACATTGTAATATAGTTTAAGAGTTTAGTTTGTTTATTTTATCTTAAAACTATCCCGTTTTTGTTGTCAGTTAGGCATAGCAGGGGGAAGTTGACGGCCGATATTTCACTAAGCCCATCCAGGTCTCAAATGATGTATTACTATCTTAGAATAATGCTAGAATAGCTTTAAACTGATTAGTTTATAGGTGCACTGGTCATTTTCTGTGTATGTATGTGTGTCTATGTGTGAGCGTATATGTATATCCTTACAACTTGGGCAAGGGAGACAAGGCAGACATTATTTTCCTTACTCTACAGCTCCAGAAGCAGAATGTAAGCAAGCTTAGGTGACTCCTGGTGGCTCAGTGGTCAAGAATCTGCCTGCCAGTGCAGGAGACACAGGTTCAGTCCCTGGGTTGGGAAGATCCCCTTGAGAAGGAAATGGCAACCCATTCCAGCATTCTTGCCTGGGAAAGCCCATGGACAAAGGAACCTGGCAGGCTACAGTCCATGGGGTCACAAAGAGCTGGACATGACTTAGTGACTAGATAACAACTAAGAATACACTCCTAGTGCATAAAAGAGTATAGAGGAAAGCTCAAATCTTGAGATCCTGATTCCAGAGCTTTCTCTCTGGACTAGTAGATTTAAAACTAAAAACTTTTTCCTTTTTTTCCTGATTTTCATTTTTTGCCCACAAATTGATGTCTTCACATATAAAATAGAGAAAAATGGAAATGCTTTTACTGGAAATTGAGTCTGGAGGGTACAGAGTCCTATATGTTCAGCTTCCTCGTTGTTACTCAAGTTCTTTGTCCCCTAGGAGTTTTATGGAAGGGACACATTTCTGATACAAGCACACCTTGTTTTATTGTGCTCTGCTTTGTTGTTCTTCTTCATAGTTACTTTATATTTTTTACAAATTGAAGGTTTGTGGTAACCTTGGATCCAGCAAGTTTATTGGCTCCGTATTTTCGGCAGCAGTTGCTTACTTCCTGTCTCTGTTACATTTTGGTAATTCTCACAGTATTTCAAACATTTTTCATTATTAATATATTATGGTGATCTTTGATCAGTGATATTTGATGTTACTATTCTAATTGTTTTGGGGTGCCACAAACTGTACTCATATAAGGTTACAAATTAAATTGATAAATGTTGTGTGTGTTCTAACTGCTCCACCCACCAGTGGTTTCTCCATTTCTTTCTTCAGTCCTCCCTATTCTCTGAGACGTGAGAATATTGAAATTAGGCCAATTAATAACCCTACAATGACCTCTGAGTGTTCAAGTGAAAGGAAGAGTTGCACATCTCTGGCTTTAAATCAAAAGATAGAAATGATTAAGCTTAGTGAGAAAGGCATGTCAAAAGCCAAGATAAGCCAAAAGCAGGGCCTCTTGTAGCAAATAATGAGCCAAGTTCTGAATGAAAAAGAAAATTTCTTGAAGGAAATTAAAAGTGCTACTCCAGTGAACACGCAAATGGTAAGAAAGAAAAAAAAATAGCCTTATTACTGATGTGGGGAAGATTTTATTGGTATGGATAGGAGATAAAACCAGCCGTAGTATTCCTGTAAGAAAAAACCTAATCCACAGCAAGGCCCTAACTCTCTTCAGTTGAAGGCTGAGAGAGGTGAGGAAGCTACAGAAGGGAAATTTGAATCTAGCAGAGCTTGGTTCACAAGGCTGAAGGAAAGATGACATTTGCATATTGTAAAAGTGCCATGTGAAGCAGCAAGTGCTGATGGACAAGCTCTTACAAGTTACCCTGAAGATCTAGCTAAGATAATTAAGATGCTGAGAGTATTTTCAATGTAGATAAGATTTACATTGAATTTAGATTTTCAGTGTAGGTAAGACAGCTTTATATCAGAAGATGCCATCTAAGACTTCCATAGCTAAAGAGGAGAAGTCACTGCCTGGCTTCATAGGGCAGGCTGACCCTTTTATTAGGGATTAATAAAGCTAGTGACTTTAAGTTGAAGCCAGTGCTCACTTACCATTCAAAAATCCTAGGACCCTTAAGAATTATGCTGAATCGACTCTGCCCGTGTTCTATAAATGGAACAACAAAACCTGGATAACAGCACATCTGTGTACACCATTGTTTGCTGAGTATTTTCAGCCCACTGTTGAGACCTGCTGCTCAGATAAAAGATTCCTTTCAAAATATTACTGCTCATTAACAACTAGCCTGGTCATCCAACAGCTAGCTCTGATGCAGATGTACAAAAAGATTCATGTTATTTTCATGCTTGCTAATATAACATCCATTTTACAGCCCATGGATCAAGAGGTAATTTTAACTTTCAGGTCTTATTTAATAAATCTGTGTCTTAAGGCTCTAGCTGCTGTACTGATTCTTGTGATAGATCTTTGCAAAGTAAATTGAAAACCTTCTGGAAAGGATTCACCATTCTAAAAGCCATTGAGAACATTTGTGATTCATGGGAAGTCAAAATAACAGCATTAACAAGAATTTGGAAGAAGTTGATTCCAGTACTCACAGGTCATTTTGAAGGGTTCAAGACTTCAGTGAGGGAAATAACTGCAGACGTGGTTGAAATAGCAAGAGAACTAGAGTTGGAAGGAGGAGCCTAAGGATGTGACTTAATTGCCACAATCTCAGGATACAGCCTTAATGGGTAAGCAAAGGAAGTGGTTTCTTCATGTAATCTCTTCCTGGTAAAGATACTGTGAAGATTGTTGAAGTCACAGTGAAGAATTTTAAATATTATGTAAACTTAGTTGATAAAGCAGCAGCAGATTTTGAGAGGATTGACTCCAATTTTGAAAGAAGTTCTAAAATGCTATCAAAAGGCATTTCATGCTACAGAGAAATACCCATGAATGGAAGAGTCAATCGATGTGACAGCCTTCTTTGTTATGTTGTTTTAAGAAGTTGCTACAGCCATGCCAACCTTCAGTAAGGACTACTTTAATCAGTCAATATCCATCAACATAGAAGCAAGATTCTCCACCAGCAAAAATACTATGATTTGCTGAAGCCTTAGATAATTGTTAGCTTTTTTTTTTTAGCAATAAAGAATTTTTTAATAAAAGTGTGTACATCACCTTTGAGACATAATGCTGTTGCATACTTCATAGACTATAGCATAAACCTAGCTTTTACATGTACTGGGAAACCAGAAAACTCATGTGACTTGCTTTATTGGGCTGTTTGCTTGATTGCTGTGGTTTGGAACCCAACCTACCATATTTCTGAGGTATGCTGTAGTTTTACAGGCCCAAACTTTAAGTTGCTTTAGTACCTAGAAGAAACATATATGTATATCCATACATAGTGATTATACAAAGCTTATTTTATCAAGGGGAAAGAAAAAACAGTCTAGAAATAAATAAAAGCTTTTCTGGATGGAAAAGTAAAAAACAGTTTGGTTTCTTGGGGATTGGCCCTGGAACCTGTCTTATTTAACATTTTCATAAATGATTTGGAAAAGGGAATGCATGGTGAATTATCCAAGTTTGCAGATGACACTAAGCTCTTCCAGGTAGTGAAATGCCAAGCAGATGGAGATAAACTGCAGGGAGAACTTGCCAGCCTGCATGAGTGGGCAGAAAAGTGGTAGATGATATTCAATGTGGGCAATGAAAGGTAATTCACTTAGGAAAAAATAATAAAGGGCATACTTATAGAAAAATAAATTGAGTTATCTGTTCATCTTATAAAAGATAGACTTTTTATAGACCCTTCTTTGAGATAACATTTGTGTATTCACAAAGAAGTGGATTGAAAACAGACACACAGGAACATTAATCTTGAATTAAATGATATTTTATAGTGGGAGATATTTAGTCTATTTGTCAAACAATGCTAATTGAGTACCCAGTACATGTCAGGCTCTCTTTGGGGCATTCAAATCTGTTTGGTCATTGCATCTTGAAAGGAAAACAGATAAAAATCTATAAAATATTTAGAGAAGGCCAATGAGGATAGACTACAAATTAGGTAGCAAATATCAAAACTTAAAAGAAACCCAAATGTGTTGATCAAAATTTTTGAATGTTCTGATGTTCTTATCTCATTTGATGTTACAATTGCAAGATGATGCAGCATTTTTTTTTTTCTAGTAGGTTTACAGATGAGGACTCAGAGTAAGATAATTTGAATGGCTTTCCTGAGTTCTTAAAATAGAAGGTGAAGATTGAATTATGGGTCTTCTGATTTCAAGTTCCATTATATTTTTCCATAGCACCACAGAGCTTCTTAATCTTTGATGTGAAGTCGCTCAGTCATATCCGACTCTTTGCGACCCCATGGACTGTAGCCTACAAGGCTCCTCTGCCCATGGAATTTTCCAGGAAAGACTACTGGAGTGGGTTGCCATTTCCTTCTCCAGGGGATCTTCCCAGCCCAGGGATCAAACCCGGGTTTCCTGCATTGCAGGCAGACGCTTTACTGTCTGAGCCACCAGAGTGAATTGAAGGAATTTGTTATATCCAAAGGCAAAAGGATTGGAAATATAAATAGATACTGAATGGATGGTAGATTGTTATGTAAATCACAGATGAAGCTAATGTTAATAAAGATGCAGATAACACTGCATTATCTCTCTTGATGTCTTTTTTTTCCTAACCAGTATATGAATATGTAGCTTTAGACAATCATGAATATCTTCTGGACTGTCGCCAACCACACGTAGGTCAAATAGCATTTTAGGCCTCTATTATAATGGCTGAAGCAAGGAGACCAACATACAGATTAGAGTACCCAATACAGGTATGGAACACCTGCCTCTTTCCTAGGCCAGCATTCTGCATGTATGTTGCATAGTTGAAATATTGAAGCTATGCATTTTGAATGTTAGTGAAGGACCTGCAGATCAGAGAAGACTGAAAACAGAAAACCTTGGCAAATAAGGTACAATAGGTAGTTATGAAGAAATTGGAGTTCAAAGAGAAACATGAAGGTGTGACCCAAGTAATAACCCAATGAGACAAAAGCTGATGAGACTAAGAGGAGTAAAAAGAAGGAAAAAGTGGAATCAAGAAAGCAAATGAATAAAAATTAAAGTAAAACATGACTGAGTCAATTATAGTCATATTATTTTTCCTGCTGTGCTATTTTGGGTACTCATATTCTTAAATTTGTTAAACTATTATACTAGAATAATTTAATTATTACTATAGTAAAATAAATTTGTACTCAGGAGTTCTTTTTTTGGAAAGTAAACAGATAATTAGAAGAAATGTGCATTTGCTCTTCCTACTGTCCAGCCTTTCCCACCATTTGAGCTTGCCTCTGTTATGTTGGGGTTTCCCTGGTGGCTCAATCAATCTGCCAATGCAGGAGAAGTGGGTTTGATCCTTGGGTCGGGAAGATCCCCTGGAGAAGGGAATGGCTACCCACTCCAGTATTCTTGCCTGGAGAATACCATTGACAGAGGGGCCTGGCAGGCTACAATCCATGGGGTCACAAAGACGACAGGACTGAGCAACTAACACTTCCACTTTTCTGTTATGTTGGCCACTTATAAGTTCATCTTCCATTCCTATTCCTGTCTGTGGCCTATGCTCTGGCACATTCTTGCACGTGGAATATACTCCATTGACTCTAGTTCCTCAGAGCCTACCCACCCCTCAAACTGACCATTTGTTCATTTATCTATTTAATATTGATACATATTTAGTAAAAATCTGATATATTAATGGAATTATGCTTATCTGTTTTCTGCATCTATAGTATATATAGTTAATACAGTTCTACAGTGAATTGTTTGTACATTGGTTTGCCACAGTAAAAGTTGGTTGAATGTATTCTAAGTTACTGGAGGGACCATGCTTTTGAATTTTCTCTCCTGACTTGTCTATAGCACTGAAATATAGTGAAACATTTTGCTTAGTTTGATTGCTTTAGGTTGAAGTTGTCCTTTGAAAGAGAAAATCTATTTTGAAGTAGAGAATAGCTATGCATTTTGTTTCTCTGAAGAATCATCTTTTACTTTCAAATGAGATTTCCCAAGTTCAAAGGACAACCAAAAAATTAGTCTTCAAACTGCTTGATGATGCTGTTGCCAGTTCTACAAGAGGTTTGTACCTAATATACTACTACTCAAACCATTTTTCCACTTACAATTATCTTTCCATTTTAGCTGTTTACCTAACTTTGTTATGAAAAGCTTCCTTTTTGAGTATTCACTCTGCCATCCAGTTCATCTCTCATGTTCAGAACTACTTTTGGTCATTTATGAATAAGCTTGGACCTTTTCCTAGAAAAATCCAATTGTGGCAAGTGGGTGTCATGAAAGCTTGTGTTGGTCATTTAAAATGTGTAGCCAAGAAACTCATAACTATCTTTACTCTTTTACCCAGAATCATGGTATAATTACAGACAATAAAACAACAGTGAGAATAACACCAGCAAGCTATGAAGCATTTAGGAAGGCTTGTGAAAAGCAACAAATAGGAAAAGTACAGTAGGTAAGATCTGAGATATGACTGCCAAAAACAAAGCAAAATCAAACGTTATTAGACCAGACTATGTAGCAGTAGCCATTTGGCTAAAGTGTCAGTACTCTATAGCAAAAACCTTGAAGTGTGGCAGAAGAATTTAAACCATGTTCTCAGGAGCCTGTGTTAAATATGATCACATCCCAGCTGTATAAGGCCAAGATGACCATGCTTCTCCTGTAAATGGCTCTGCCTCCTCCACAGTGCCTGATGTGTAGAGTCACTAAACAGAATATCGATTAAACTAGATTAACCTTTACTTATTAAAGTATAATTCACATACATTATTATGTTAGTTTCACGTGTACAACACAGTGACTCAACACTTACACACATTGTGAAAAGATCACTGTAAGCCTATTCCAACAACACAAGAGAAGACTCTACACGTGGACATCACCAGATGGTCAACACCGAAATCAGATTGATTATATTCTTTGCAGCCAAAGATGGAGAAGCTCTATACAGTCAGCAAAAACAAGACCGGGAGCAGACTGTGGCTGAGATCATGAACTGCTTATTGCCAAATTCAGACTTAAATTGAAGGAAGTAGGGAAAACCACTAGACCATTCAGGTATGACCTAGATCAAATCCCTTATGAGTATACAGTGGAAGTGAAAAATAGATTTAAGGGACTAGACCTGATAGACAGAATGCCTGATGAACTATGGACAGAGGTTCGTGACATTGTACAGGAGGCAGGGATCAAGAAAATCCCCATGGAAAAGAAATGCAAAAAAGCAAAATGGCTGTCTGAGGAGGCCTTACAGATAGCTGGGAAGAGAAGAGAAGCGAAAAGCAAAGGAGAAAAGGAAAGATATTCTCATCTGAATGCAGAGTTCCAAAGAATAGCAAGGAGAGATAAGAAAGCCTTCCTCAGTGATCAGTGCAAACAAATAGAGGAAAACAACAGGTTGGGAAAGACTAGAGACCTCTTCAAGAAAATTAGAGATACCAAGGGAACATTTCACGCAAAGATAGGCTCGATAAAGGACAGAAATGGTATGGACCTAACAGAAGCAGAAGATATTAAGAAGAGGTGGCAAGAATACACAGAAGAACTGTACAAAAAAGATCTTCACGACACAGATAATCACGATGGTGTGATCACTCACCTAGAGCCAGACATCTTGGAATGTGAAGTCAAGTGGGCCTTAGAAAGCATCACTACGAACAAAGCTAGTGGAGGTGATGGAATTCCAGTTGAGCTATTTCAAATCCTCAAAGGTGATGCTGTGAAAGTGCTGCACTGGATATGCCAGCAAATTTGGAAAACTCAGCAGTGGCCACAGGACTGGAAGAGGTCAGTCTTCGTTCCAATCCCAAAGAAAGGCAATGCCAAAGAATGCTCAAACTACCGCACAATTGCACTCATCTCACATGCTAGTAAAGTAATGCTCAAAATTCTCCAAGCCAGGCTTCAGCAATACGTGACCCGTGAACTTCCAGATGTTCAAGGTGGTTTTAGAAAAGGCAGAGGAACCAGAGATCAAATTGCCAATATCCGCTGGATCATCGAAAAAGCAAGAGAGTTCCAGAAAAACATCTATTTCTGCTTTATTGACTATGCCAAAGCCTTTGACTGTGTGGATCACAATAAACTGTGGAAAATTCTGAAAGAGATGGGAATACCAGACCATCTGACCTGTCTCTTGAGAAACCTGTATGCAGGTCAGGAAGCAACAGTCAGAACTGGACATGGAACAACAGACTGGTTCCAAATAGGAAAAGGAGTATGTCAAGGCTGTATATTGTCACCCTGCTTATTTAACTTATATGCAGAGTACATCATGAGAAACCCTGGGCTGGAAGAAACACAAGCTAGAATCAAGATTGCCGGGAGAAATATCAATAACCTCAGATATGTGGATGACACCACCCTTATGGCAGAAAGTGAAGAAGAACTAAAGAGCTTCTTGATGAATGTGAAGGAGGAGAATGAAAAAGTTGACTTAAAGCTCAACGTTCAGAAAACTAAGATCATGGCATCCAGTCCCATCACTCCATGGGAAATAGATGGGGAAACAGTGGAAACAGTGTCAGACTTTACTTTTTTGGGCTCCAGAATCACTGCTGATGGTGACTGCAGCCATGAAATTAAAAGACGCTTACTCCTTGGAAGGAAGGTTATGGCCAACCTAGATAGCATGTTTAAAAGCAGAGACATTACTTTGCCAACAAAAGTCCATCTAGTCAAGACTATGGTTTTTCCAGTGGTCATGTATGGATGTGAGAGTTGGACGGTGAAGAAAGCTGAGCGCCGCAGAATTGATGCTTTTGAACTGTGGTGTTGGAGAAGACTCTTGAGAGTTTCTTGGACTGCAAGGAGATCCAATCAATCCATCCTAAAAGAGATCAATCCTGGGTGTTCATTGGAAGGTCTGATGTTGAAGCTGAAGCTCCAATACTTTGGCCACCTCATGCGAAGGGTTGACTCATTGGAAAAGACCCTAATGCTGGGTAGGATTGGGGGCAGGAGGAGAAGGGGACGATAGAGGATGAGATGGTTGGATGGCATCACCTACTCGATGAACATGGGTTTGGGTAGACTCCGGGAGTTGGTGATGGACAGAGAGGCCTGGCGTGCTGCAATTCATGGGGTCGCAGAGAGTCAGACACGACTGAGCGACTGAACTGAACTGAAGTCTAGTTACCTTCTGTCACCATGCAACATTAGTATATTGACTGTATTACACAGGCTGTACATTACTTCCATATGACTTATTTATTTTATAAATGGAAGTTTGTATGTTTTGATCCGCTTTCCCATTTTCTCCCTCTGCACCATTCTCCCTCCCCTTTGACAGCCATGAATCTGTTCTCTGTATCTGAGTCTGGGATTTGCTTTTTTGTTTTGTTTTTCAGAGTCCACTTGTAAGTGAAATAATGTGGTATGTATCTGACTTATTTCTTTTGGCATAATACTCTAGGTATCCATGATGTCACAAATGGCAAGGTTTCATTCTTTTTTATGGCTGAGTAATACTCTGTTGTACATATATACAACATCTTTTTCTATTCATCCGTAAGTGGACGCTTAGGATGCTTTCATATCTTGGCTTTTGTAAGTAATGCTGCATTGAACATAGGGTTGTGTATATCTCTTTGAATCAGTGTTTTCATTTTCTTTGGAAAAATATCTGGAAGGGGAATTGCTCAATCATATGGTAGTTCTGTTTTTTTATTTTTTAAGAAACTTCCATACAGTTTTTCATAGTGGCTGCACCAATTTACATTCCCACCAACAGTGCCTGAGGGTTCCCTTTTCTCTACATTCTTGCCAACATTTGTTATTTGTTTTTGTTTTGATAATAGCCACTCTGACAGGTGTGAGCTAATACCTCATTGTAGTTTTGATTTCCAGTTCCCTAATGAGGAGGGCTATTGAACATCCTTTCATGCCTATTGGCTATATGTATGTCATCTTTACGAAAAAAATGCCTATTCAGATCCACTGCTCATTTTTTTGTTAGAGTTTTATGAGTTCTTTTTAAATTTTGCATTCAGTTCAGTCGTGTCCGATTCTTTGTGACCCCATGGACTGCAATACGCCAGGCTTCCCTGTACATTACCAACTCCTAGAGTTTACCCAAACTCATGTCCATTGAGCCAGTGATGCCACCCAACCATCTCATCCTCTGTCATCCCCTTCTCCTCCTGCCTTCATTCTTTCCCAGCATCAGGGTCTTTTCCAGTGAGTCAGTTCTTCACATCAGGTGGCCAAAATATTGGAGTTTCAGCTTCAGCATCAGTCCTTCCAATGGATATTCAGGACTGATTTTCTTTAGGATGAACTGGTTGGATCTCCTTGCAGTCCAAGGGACTCTCAAGAGTCTTCTCCAACACCACAGTTCAAAAGCATCAATTCTTCAGTGCTCAGCTTTCATTATGGTTCCACTCTCACATCCATACATGATTACTGGAAAAACCAAAGCTTTGTTGGCAAAATAATGTCTCTGCTTTTTAATGTGCTGTCTAGGTTGGTCATAGCTTTTGAAGAAAAAGAGCAAGTGTCTTTTAATTTCATAGCTGCAGTTACCATCTGCAGTGATTTTGGAGCTCCCCAAAATAAAGTCTGTCACTATTTCCATTGTTTTCCCACCTATTTGCCATGAAGTGATGTGACTGGATGCCAAGATCTTTGTTTTCGGGAATGTTGAGTTTTATGCCAACTTTTTCACTCTCCTCTTTCACTTTCATCAGGAGGCTCTTTAGTTCTTTTTTTTCTGCCATAACTGCTTTGGAATATGTGATTTGCCGATATCTTCTGCCATTCAGTAGGTTGCCTTTTCATTTTTTTCATAGCTTCCTTCAGTTTTCAGAAGCCTTTTCATTTGATGTAGCCCTATTTGTTTATTTTTATTTTTGTTGGACTTGTTTTTGAAGTCAAATTCACAAAAACATCACTAAAGCCAATATCAGGGAATTTATCACCTGTGTTTTTGTCTAGGATTTTTATGCTTTCAGATCTTATATCTAAGTGTTTGATCCATTTTGAGTTAACTTTTGTTTTGGTCTATTTGTATATAAATAAGGTGTATGTATATGTTTTTGTTTATTTTATGTATTTGTATTTACAAATTGTAAATACAGTTTATATATTGTATTTATGATTTTGCATGTAGCTGTCTAGCAAATTGTGTGATGCTATTACATATGTTAATACCCCCCAACTCCATATTTTGTAAACTCCCCTTTCCCCATTATATATTCTTATCTCCTTTGTCATAAATTAACTGACCACGTATGTGTAAACAACATTAACCTTCACTGATTAATTTAACCACATAACTGGCTGTTATCTTAGAAAACAGAGGGAGGTCTGGGCAAAAAATGACAGGAAGAGAAAGTTACCTCTGTTAACCTGGTTAGCCAGGATAGCTGCAAAACACTGGTCAGGGTGTTGGGTCACAACAATGGGGCAGTGGATAAAGGATGGCCATGGAAAGGAGTTGGAGGTGGTCCTGGAAACAATTTTGGACTATTTAGTGATTTTGCATAGGGCTGTTCTGAGTCACTATTTCTTTGGTAGACTAGTTCATTAATTTTGTTTAAAAAATGTTACAACTTTCTGCTTTCACTTTGCCTTCACATTTCACTTTCAAAAGTCTACTTATTCCCCCTAGTTTGTCCCATTACAGTATGTTCAATAACTCTACCAGGGGACTCCTTATTTATAAATGTTCGATTGTTCTGACGGTTTTCTTAACGGCCTTTCATCAATAGCTATTTTAACAGTGTCTTCATTCCTTCTTGTTTGTCTACTGCTTGTTTGGTTTACTGCAGAAAAAAATGAACTTAGTGTTTTAGCCGTTGTTCAGTAGTCATTAATTTTAAGTCGGCCCATTTAGAGAGTTTATTTTCTCTTACTATTTTCTGATTCAAAATTTTACATATAGTTAGTTTTCTTATTTTTAATCCCTTTGGCTAGTACTAATGCTTCTATTTTTTGTGGTCATTATCTGCTTTCAGCTGTGAGAAACTGATTCATATTCTTCTACAATGAACTATTGTTTCTCACTAAATGCTAAGTAATAATACATAATGATGGTTGCAAGAAAATAGAAAATAGTTTCCTGCCCTTGTAGTGATCACAATCTAAAAGAGGAAAGGGAAGACAGATTCACATACTAAAATATACCCATCATCAATTAGTATTTTCTGGATAGCAGTCATTAAGTATTCATGGATCTGGCAAGGAGAGGTTGGCAGTTATCTTAAAGGAGTAGTTTTAGGGAGTGGAGACAGGGAGGTTTACTTGGAAGTACCTTCATAGGACAAGTGAGTCTTGATGAAAGCTGTGGGAGAGCAGGTTAAGACAGGGGATTCGACTGATACTCTTAGCATATCTGAAAGGATCTAAACACCTGAATTTTAAAGTTATCATCTAAATACTTGGAAAATAAGAGAAAAGGAATTGGGAGATGTGAGCTTGGATTCAGGACAAATCTTTGGTTATGCAAAGAAATCTTCTGAAAATGTTTAAATTATAAATTAATATGTAGCTTATTAGATTTAGATCACTTTTTTTGTTGTTGTTCACTGCATCTGTTCTTGAGAACTGAAAGTAACAGGGGGCTGGATATTTTTCTTCTCTAGAACTTTCATCATGTAGACATGTAGACATATTGCAGTATAGGGAAACCTTACTAAAACGGAGATGGCAGACCCTGAGTGGTCTTTAATGTTGATACCATATATTACTACATAAACTCTAAATATTCCTACCTAAGTTTTCAGACATTTCTGGAAAATGGCTCCACCATGTCTGTCAACTATTTTTTTAGTTTCCTTTCAAAAAAAGTCTAATTTCAGCTACCAACATCTATAGATATGTTCATTCCCACAATTCTTCTTTTCTTCTCCATCTTTTGGAGCCCTCTGCATCCTTTAGGCCTGAGTTCAAACCTTTATTCTTCAATAGGCCTTTACTCAATATTCTGTTCCTTTAAAATCACTTGTAAGAGTTACTGTCATATAGTTTTATGCTTAGTTATCATGGGATTGCTTTGGTTTTGAATCATCAATTAAAATATGAACTATTTAAAGGCAAGTACCATGGCTCTTACAAATGCCATAGTGACAAATAGAGGGCTTAAATGCAATAGATTTCTAATAAAAGTTTGTGAGTTGAACAATTGAATAATAACAATTCCTACATTTTGTGGAGGTAAAAGGAATCAGAGAAGAGGCACACATCTTTCATTGCCTGATGGATTCTGTAGATACAGATTTTACTTACTAGCTAAATATTAAACCAAAGCCATAGTATTGCCATGGAGCCTGGACAATCAACTGGATCTTGGTGAACATAAAATGCTACTCACTTCTAAAATCCTTTCCCTACAGTGAGGTTCTGTTCACCCTCCTGAAAGCTTATAGCATTGCTTTTTATTGATTTCTGTCTGTAGCAAACCAATACTGTTTCCTTGATATTAAATAATAGGAATGACAGCAACAGATAATAAAGTAATCCATTCATTTTACTGTCAGAATACTCTGAATGGTGGTCAGTCATTTATCTGATGGCTTCCTGGTAGGATGACCATATAGTTTGTCATTCAAGCCAAAACACTTCTGAGAGCAAAAGGGAACTTTATCAATAATGACACTGGGACCATAGGTATAAACCAGTACTGTCAACAGCAAACTAAGACATATGATCATCCTATATATTAGAATCCAAGAATTTGCTTGTGGAATAATAAAGGAGGTAATTAGGTTGAAGTAGAGCCCATTCTGGCTACCTAGTTCCTCTTCCCTCCCACTTTATAATCCATTTCTTAGGGTCCTCGTGGTTGTCAGCAGGAATTCCAGATCTTAGGAATTCTGCACAGTAGAATGGCATCACAGGTATTTATTCCATTTTTTCTCACTTATTAAAAATAATGTTTTCCAGTTATGATGTAGAATACCACTTTCCTCTTTTCCTTTATAAACTATACTCATTTTTGTTAAAAATTTGAAAGAGGGAAATTTCACTATTCTTAACTCAAAAAAGTTGTTTTTTTATGTGCCTGATGTTGATGCCTGTGATATGTTACTCTCAGGGGTTACTTAGGCCAGTAGTCCAGTGGCAGGTTTTACAGAACTGTAAGTATCCCCCAAATTATTATAATTATGTCATTGCCATAAATATGTTTATACTGGAAGCATTTTTCTGAATTAAACATTATTTAACATACTGAGTTTTTGAAGAAGTCATATTTAGAAGCTTGCTTTGAATCAAGAGGTAACTTGTCATATATGGAGGATGTGATTTTTGTGAACAGTTAGACTTAACACCTGATAATAACCATGGTTTAGGTCTATCCCTTGATATTATTAGAATTACAGCAAACCCAAGGGTTTTCTGTATTAATCCTTGTGTCTCTATCCATGCCTATAATTAGAATAATAGAAAATCTGAGGGAGCTATGAATTTACAAATCAAAAGCATTTTTGTATTATCTGCTAATTTTAGAATTAGCAAATTTTCTCAATTGAGATGAAATTATATTTTGTGAGAGTATTTTACAAAAATTATTTAAGGGGGTATGTGAGAAGTACTCTAACTTGGTGTCTTGTCTTTATTAGGTATGAAAGGGCATCATGGAGTCATGAATTACATGAGAAACTGTGTCTTGGGACTGAGGCAGAGTACTCTGAAGTCAAGTTCAGTGTCAGGTGAATGTGGCCTTTTAGAAACTGCTTTGTACCTTTATTCCCAGTGGCCTGTCGCATAGTAGGCAGTGCTGTCCTTAGTGCACAGGGAGAACTAAATTGGGCTTCTTTCCTGTTTTTCGTTTTTTCCTTTGCATTCATGAGAAGGGATCTAAGTTCCTCAGCCTGTGTACTACATCACTTTCCATCCCACTTCTCTGAGGGGTCTTGCTAGTCCCCTCTTATCTGTACCCTTTCTCCCCTATACCACTCCACTACCCCAGCTCTTTGATATTCTTTAAAATAAAGCATAATAATGAATTACATAGTTTACATGAATGTCCGTATCATTTTCAAAACCTCATCATTGTCATCACCTAGTTTGCTTAATTAAGTAATTTGTTGACATAAACAGGATCTTTGGCCCAGAGAAGCTGTAACAGATGGCATCTAAAACCAAAAATAATTGTTAACCTGTCCCATGGAATGTGTGAAGCAGCATGTTTAGAAATATGCATGGCTGTAAGATGACTGTTTATAAATGTCTGAGAAAGACATTCTTGAGACACATATAGAATAAGGAGATGGAAGGAATGAACAGTAGGGCAAAAAAACAATCAGACCTTCCTTCATTGTATGAGTGAAGAGCTGTGCCATCTCAAGGTATAAATGTACTTAGTTCAATATACTATGGTACAATAGTATAATACTGTGAACAGAGAATATATATTTCAATATGGTGATATTAAATATGATAACGTGTATATGTATAACATTGTTTTATGACATGTAATCTAGTGTAATAAAAATCTTACTAAATAAGTATGCACAAATATACGTATTATAAGTACAGCCTTTACAGAACCAAATGTGTATTGAATTTTGGTTACCTAAGATAGTGCTTCTGAGAAGGCAATGGCACCCCACTCCAGTACTCTTGCCTGGAAAATCCCATGGACGGAGGAGCCTGGTAGGCTGCAGCCCATGGGGTCGCTAAGAGTCGGATATGACTGAGCGAATTCACTTTCACTTTTCACTTTCATGCACTGGAGAAGGAAATGGCAACCTACTCCAGTGTTCTTGCCTGGAGAATCCCAGGGACGGCGGAGCCTGGTGGGCTGCCATCTATGGGGTCGCACAGAGTCGGACACAACTGAAGTGATTTAGCAGTAGCAAGATAGTGCTTTGGAGAAGGAAATGGCAACCCTCTCCAGTATTCTTGCCTGGAAAATCCCACAGACAGAGGAGCCTGGTGAGCTATGATCCATAGGGTTGCAAAGAGTCAGACATGACTGAAACAACTTAGCAAGATAGTGCTTATTTCTCTCAGGGTGGTTTTCTACCTGTTTCACTATTTATTTTGTTTCTTATTTGGATATATAAAGTTATTTCTTTGATCCTTCTCTAACAGAATGTGTAAAAGGTAACCACATTTTCCTAATCTTGTGCTAATATTTGTATAAACAGGGATAAAATTAAGAAAAATATCCACTCTAGATCAAACTTTATGTGGCAAAAAATAACTGTGTTATTACAATTTATTTTACATTTGACTTTGTCATTTTGTACCAGTGTTAAACTGTTACAGTACAGTTTTCTCTCTTTAAGTGTTAAATATACACAGGTTGTGAGGTCTCCCCCATTTCCCAAACCCATTCTCCAGGAAAGAGGCTGCTAAGCATTTCTTTAGAGATAGCATGCTGATATTGATGTGTGGTTCTGGTACCTTCTAAGCATAAAACATCATGGCCATTCATGGAGGCACCCGAATCATCAGTATTTGACATACTTTTCCTTGGTTGCCTCATCTCAGAGATCCTAGTCTTATGGTGCAAAGTCAAATGTTTATTTTTAAAAACAGGCTCCCTTTACTTAAACGAAGACAGTTTAAACATTAAATACAGACTGATATATTGATCAACTGCATGCTTTCAGACACACTCTCAGATCAAGCTTTCACAATATAGAATAAGAATTAATGTAACTACAGATCTTTCTTGAATGCCTTCCATAGAGTAGAGACTTTTCCTGTTATTCACTCCTCACACAACACAGCAAAACAAGCATGATTTTTCCCTGTGTTCTTTCAGTTGAAGAAATTTGGTTTGGGTTAGTTATGTGACTTTCCCAACATTACCCAATCCATAAATGGTAGCACCAAGATTTAATTTTCAGTGTCTTACTTCACAGCCTTCTCTCTCAAGTATTTGAATTAGCATTGCATCATTCAGTTGAATTTTGTTTATGTGTGGTGTGTGAGACTTTGAATTTTGTTTTGCCAAGACATACCTCCTATTACTGGTGGTGAAGAGTTCACCTGAGTGTGAGACCTGCTCTTGGGATATGATATCCCAGATTATCAAGGTCAGAGTACACAGCAGTGAAGTCTGGACACAAATGTAGGTTACTATGAGCTTCCCAGGTGGAGCTAGTGGTAAAGAACCACCTGCAAAAGCAGGAGATGCACAAGA
Source organism: Giraffa tippelskirchi (assembly GCF_054371585.1). Taxonomy (NCBI): domain Eukaryota; kingdom Metazoa; phylum Chordata; class Mammalia; order Artiodactyla; family Giraffidae; genus Giraffa; species Giraffa tippelskirchi. The sequence continues at coordinate 171,837,694 of NC_137276.1, forward strand.
TGCGGGTTCCACCCCTGAGTGGGGAAGATCCCCTGGAGGAGGGCATGGCAACCCACTCTACTGTTCTTGCCTGGAGAAGCCCATGGATGGAAGAGCCTGGCAGGTTACAGTCCATGGGATCGCCAAGAGTCAGACACAACTGCAGAGATTTAGCACGCACACATGTAGGTTACTACAGACAGCCTACAGCCAAAGTCCGTGTCTCCTGCTCTTTGATACTTCCCTTCAACAACGTGATCCCAAGGCTCTCATAGCCCCTGGATTTGACTTTCTTGACCCTCTTCTTGACTTTTGAGCTTCAGGAATTACCTGATTTTGATGCTGTTCAAGGGGGATAGCAGATAGCATAGGTACTTGTATTTCTGTTACAAATGTGAAAAATGAAGCCCACATACTTTCTCTTGCCGTTTTTCCTGTGTTCAGGCAGAGGGCATAATCCTAGTATGGCTTGCTTATGTTACTTGATTTGTTAAGCATTTATAATACTTATTAAGCCTTTCCTGAAAAATCTCAGTGGATCTTCCCAATTCATCTACAGTGATATCCTCATATTTGTATGTGATTATTGATTATTTATACATGATTAATTATCTGTATGTGATTATTGATTATGTGCATTACAATGTACATGTGCACTGATTATTTTTGTAATGAATATTATTTGCTAGGCATTTTTCTAAGTGCCTTTGATAAAGCAGTGAACAGAGACAGAGTCCCAAGGTTAATCAATTACAATGATTATAAGTGCAACGAAGGAAACAAGATAAGAGGGTAGAATTCCTTAACCTGGTGTGAGAAATGCTTTCAAATTTCAAAGTATATAAAGTGATGCTGAATATAGATCAGGTGACCATTAATAGTCTACTTGTTTGACAAAACCACTTCTGCCTGAAAATGAGACATTCCTTAGGTCCCAGGAAGTTCAATTTGAACATAACTATGCAATTCTATAGACTATTCTAGGGTCATGCAATCTTTCTGCTCAAAGACAGACAATCTTTTCCAGCCAGCCTTCTGGCCCAAGTTAGAGTCAAGATTCCAGAATGTTCAGGGTGAAGAGTCTGTCTGGTTTAAGCCAAATGCAAGGGAAGGTTTCTCTTTTTCTCCAGAACCTTGCTCTGGGAATATTTTTTAATCTGAGAGATCCAGAATAGCAGCACCTTCTCAAAATTAAGGAAAAAAGTATCTGATTTCTGTATTTTGATAGATTCTCTAAAGGAGAATCTAGGAATGAGAGTAGATTTGGATATCTGCTTGAGCACTGAAGAGTATTTAAAAGAGGCAGAACTTTGAAAATATAGGTCATGCCCAGTGGCCTGGGAAACCACTGAAATGAAATGGTGGTCCTACTTAGCTTTAAGATTATTTCTTTACCTTATCTAGATGATTCACACTGAGTCAAAAGTTATGCTTTTTTTCCCCCACTAACTATGCCTTCTTTGCCTTGTCAGTGAGATAGAGAGATCCCTGAATGAGCATTTTTTTGAATTGCATATATCAACTCTGGTTAAGAAGATGTTTTGATTTGTATTAGTATTACTGTTTATTATTTGTCAAGTTCCTTAACACTGTCTTCATTTGTAGATTTTCTTGGAAGAAGATTCACAGTTCACATTAGCCTATCTTTTCCCAGGCAACGGTTATTTTTTTAATTTACATTTAACTTTTTTTACATGCTAGGTTTTCCGAGTATTGTAATTAAAGTTTGTATGGGGTTATTGGGGTCGGATATAGCTCATACTCTTTCTCTAAGGAAGCTAGTAAAAGTGCACTGAAATCTGAACACCTTTGCTGACTGCATATATAGCTTCTTTCTGCTGGTGCTTTGTTGGATATTGTGCTGAAGTATTGGCTTCCCAGGTGGTGCTAGTGGCCAGAATCCACCTGCCAATGCAGGATACCTAAGAGTTGCAGATTTGATCCCTGGATTGGGAAGATCCCCTGAAGGAGGAAATGGCAACCCACTCCAGTACTCTTGCTAGGAGAATCCCATGGACAGAGGAGCCTGGCAGGCTACAGTCCATAGGGTCATGAAGGGTCAGACACAGCTGAGTATCTGAGCACCTGTTACTTTCACCTATGCTGAAATACATGCCTAAAGAAGAAAATAAAAAATAAGCTAGAGTTTTCTAGCATTCCACTTTTGTGCAAGCAGAATGAGGCTGTATTCAGAAAAGGAGCCCTCCTGGCCATGTGGTTGGACAGTGTTAAGGTCCCATTTATGTTTCCTTTCTTCCCAGTTGACCAGCCAAGGTGTTAGATCCCTGCTGTCTGGTCTAATCAGCATGGCAGCAGAAGAGTGTGCCCTTGTGATGGTGTCCTTGTGTCATAAATTCTTTAAATTTTCCATTCTCACTGGTAACTTTTAAAACCAGATTCCTCTGAACACTGGTAAATCCCCAAATTGCCTCATATGATCCTGATTCCCAGTGTAGAGGATTTTCTAATCTTACAATATTTCATGCACTGCCTGCCCACTCTTAGAAATGGAGATAGGAAATGGCAAGAAGGGAAGAAGCGAGAGATGTTGAGGGAATCATAAAGAGAAGACAGGAAGTGAAAGCATCACACATTATCTCCCTCCGTGAGGCTCTCACACTTTCTCCTGATTTCTCCAGACCCTCATTCCCTGATTTTCTGCCAATGTATGTCTTGAGAGCAGAGAGTGCTGGAGAAACATTTCCATTCTTCAATCGCTTTTGCTGTCTAAGAACATCATTTAGTCTTATATCATCTCCAACATTGATTTAAAAGAGAAGCCTGATTACCTAGAAGAATTACAGACCTTGAACCAACCTCCTGTGTGGTCAGAAAAAGAATATGCCTCTGGGGATATTGAACAGGATATTAAAAAAAGTTCCTTTGCCCCTAATTGTCCCCTCTACTCCCTTCAACATGGTATTTGCGTTCTCATTTACTGATTAACGATTAATAGTAAACAAATGCTTGCTTTGTGGTGTCATACTAGATTCTGTGGTTGACTACTGAACAAAACAGACCTCTTTACTTGTACCCCTTGTCCTCAGCTCCACAATTCTTGGAACCTATAGTCTGAGCAGAAAGGACAGAAAATACACAGGAGAAAAAGTAAATTACATAGTACGTTAGAAGTTAACAGTATTGAAGAAAGTTAGGAAATGCTGGGGTGGGAGTGAGAGGGGAAGTGACACTTTCAAAAGGAAGGTGACGTTTAGGTGGAATCTGGAGGGAGGTGTAGGAGCACCATGTACATGTCTGAGGGGAAACTGGGCCAGGGAGAAAGAAACACTGTAAAATGCTGAGGCCAGAGCATGCCTGGAGTATTCAAGGAAAAGGAAGCCAGGATGGAGGGCACAGAGAGAGCAGGTAGGTGAAGAGGAGATAGAGAAGTAGATGAATTGTGTAGATTCTTTCATACCATTGTCAGGACCTAATTTCTTTCTCATGAGATGTAGAGCCACTGAAAGGTTTTAATCAGAAAAGTGGCTTGTTCCTAGTTAGGTGTTAGAGGAGTGATTTTGGCTGCAATGATGAGAGTACCCTGGGGTTGAGAATGAGCATGACAAAGGCAGAGGCAGTGGCGGAGGCAGACCCCTTGTGGTAGACGCAGTTGGGAAGCTATCCCAGTAATACAGGTGATATAGGATGGTTACTTGGACCAAAGCAGTAGCCGTGAAAGTGATGATAAATGGCTAGATTCTGGATACATGCTGAAGGTAGAGTTGACAGTATTTCATGATAGGGTGTAAGGTATAAAGTCAAGAAAGGAGTCGATTGGCTGCAAAGATGTGGGCATAATATAGTTAGATACAATAGTGAAAATAAGTCCAAAGATTTTGGTCTGAGCAACTCAAAGAATGGAGTTGCTATCAACTAAGTTAGGGCAAACCTACAGTTAAAAATGTTATTGGATAGGGAAGAGGAAGGAGGGAGAAAGATCAGAAAATGCTGCCCTAGTGACATTATTTTTGAGTAAACTTACCAGGCTCATCTTTTCTCACTTGTATTTCATAAGAAAAATGAGGAAATTAAAAAAGATATGAGGAAGGATGGTGGTAGTTGTGGTGTAGCTGCTAGGTTGTGTCCGACTCTTGCAACCTCATGAACTTGTAGTGTGCCAGGCTTCTCTGTCAAAGGGATTTCCTAGGCAAGAATACTGGAGTAGGATGCCATTTCCTTCTTGTAGGAGGAGTGGTAGGGGAGGGTAATTTAGGAGCATAGCTCTGGAGCCTGTAAGTATATTTGTCAGTGTAATAGGAGGTTTGCCACAGTGGATAGCACATGGGTCCTGTGGGCATGAGAAGCTGGGGGTCCTGCTGACCTTGGACAACTCACTCATTCTCTCTGGGTTTGATTTCAGTTGCTTTGACTACAGAATGAAGGCTCTTAATATCTGTGAGGCATTCCTCTGGCATTTTCGTGCCAGGAGACCCTATAGAGGAGAGTGCAGTAGAAGCTGAGGAATACAGTGTCTCTTTGCCCTCATTCATGTCCTACCATTCTAGGCCTTTACTAGGGAAACTGAGGTAGGGCCACTGTCTAGCTTACTAAATCAAGGCAGACAATCAGCCTGGGTAATCTGATTTTTTAAAAATTTCCTTTGGCATCCGTATTATCAAGTTTGGCCATGGGTCTTGATTAGATTAAAATGATAGTTTGTAGATCTCTTTTTATGTGTCTAGTACACACACTAGCATTGCTTTTCAGAGAATATCCATGCTTGAAAATACACCACTCTGCACAGACTGGGAGCCTGTGTACATTTTGGAAAATATATTTCATGATGTGATATAATTGCTTTCTGATGCCCAGTGGGATGTGATGAAATATTTTTGGGCCGAAAGTCAGAGGGTTCATCCCAAATATGGTGGCACAACATATAGTGGTATAGTGGACCACAGATATGGTGGTCCAACATATAGAATGCTATGCCATCAGCTCTTCTGTTAGAATGGAGGAGATACGTTCACAGTAGGTCAGATGAAACTTCTGGCCTCCAGCCACAGTGTGTTTTGGGCCTGTGACTGTGCCACATATTTGTGCCTGCTGTGAATTTGTTGGCAGGTCCCAATGTATTATATCTTTAGGGTTGAGGCCTTTTCTTTAAAGCTACTTGTTGAGTCCTATGGGCTTGTGGGGGCAGATATGAAGTCATTGTGAATTCTGCAGTGCTATTAAACTCCACATTTCTCTCTTGTTCTGGTGCTGACATTCTAAGCACACAGCAGTTATGCAAGGATCGATTTTTACCATGAATGGGGTAGGGGTTTGAGCAAGCACCTTGGTCAACAACCAGCTCTAGAGGAGATGTGAAACCCATTATTGATCCAGGGCTGAGAAATCAGTGACTGTTGTATTATATAATTATTGATGGAGCCAGAAAATGCCACAGGCAAAGCACAACTTACTATTTGTTATGCTGAATTGTCTCTCGTCTGTGTCAGGCCACCGTGTTCTGCTCTCATGTTCCCACACCATGTTTATTTATACCGTGTGCAGTTAGCTTTCATATTTCTCTTGTGAGTCCATCTTGAGGGAAAAAAATGAATACTGATTTTTTTCAGGGGCTAGAAAAGAAATACATTTTCCCAGATACTTTAAGGAGCCGACGCTAAGTACCAAACTCTGGGCAGAGGGAAGATGGGCTTCCAAGAATGATGATCTGATGAGTGAAGGGAAGTGGGTACCACTGGTCCACATTGCTTTTTCTCACCACATTCACCAAGTGAGAAGGATGCAGATGGTTTGTGTGCCCTAGTGGTGGGGAATATTGACGATGCAGCTACTGTCTGTAAGGTCATGTAGTAGGTTAGGAAGGGTTAGAGGCGTATGAGTACAATAATGTTACATGATTGTAACTTAGAATACGAGTAACTAGCTCCTATGTAGTACTCCATGATGCTTTGTTCAGTTCTAGCCACCGCTAGCCCCCCTAACTTTCTTCTTTTCCTTCTCTTGGGTGTTCTTTTCTTTGTGCTTATCAGCAAACTCACAGCTCCTAGATAAAAGACTAGCTTCTTTTATGATGAATGTGTGTCTTAGATTCCACAGCCATATATCAAGTTCATGAACACAGAACAAATCCCTCCATAGACAGGAGGCCCTATGAAGAAATCTCGACCACGGTCTAGCTGTTTCAATTGATATATCTCTAGGCTACAGAGATGGGGAGGCCATGGACAGTGAAAAGCTACCAGCACTTGTAGTTGTTACAGTTCACATTCATCAACTGGCTTCTGTTCACAAGTGGTTAGGAAAATTATTAAATTGCATTAAAGGTCTTAAATGTTTTATTTAACTGTTAGCTGCCACTGAAATTAGGGAGTCTTAGTATGTCAAAAGTATCTTTTAAAGAATTAAAGCAGAGATAACTTTGAGATGAAAGTTAGTTATTGAATAATCAAACAGCCTATGCTTAAAGAAAGGAAGCCTAAATTAAATATAGGAGAAATATGTTATTTCCTTTTGGATAATGATCTTGGAGTTATAATAGAAACATACCTTTATGGGTATGAATACTAAAAATCTTCACTCATGCATATGGAGGAATTCGGTTATTTATTCTGTAATAGTTTATTTGAAATTTATTAAAAATGAAACTTTGTAAATGAAGATTCCTCAGTGTTAAGTTCAATGCTTTAATGTTCAGTTTTTAAAGTGAATTTTTTGAGGGATGAAAACAAATTACAGCTGCTGCTCATTTTGCTTATGTATGGAAAGCACATCACCACTGCTTAGTCCCTGAAAAAAAAGCAGTCTTCTTCATTAAAATGTGAACTCGGCATACATCTATGAATACTTCTGGGTTTTATGGGAAACTCTTCCATTTCATAAACCACAGAAATATCTTCAGCTTTTATTATGGACATTTAACTATTTGCATGAATGCTGTCTTATGTGTACCCAAGTGTTAATCTTTAATTCCTTGATTTTGTTTTCTGTTGTACTGTCCTGAATGAGCTATCATGGTATGGTTGCTTTTAAAGCTTCCAAGATTAATTTTTCCTAGAGAGAATTTTTTTTCCCTTTTATTCTGATAGCAGAATTGAGTACATAATGTTAACAAATCACTAAGGCTGCTATTTAAATGAAACAAAAATACATACATATTTTTCTCCTTACAGATTGCCTGTAAGAAGCTAGGCAGAAATAAAGGAAGAGGCAAATCAACTTGACTAATAACAAATTCAAGAGATTGACTAAAGAAATCTTCTCTTAGTATGTTGGACACAAGTTTTTAGAACTGAAGATTAAGGCAAAATATTCCATGGTATATACTCACTTTCAACACTGAAACTCATACCCTCAGGCACAAGTTACTTCATTTGTAAGTCATCTCTCCCCTCTGATTATAATCTCAGCCAACAAAATATTAAATATATGAAAGCTGACTTCAGTCAAACATTTTTTGATTAGTTTTTTCCCTTTTCTGAGCATTCTATCAACTCATTGTTGTTAGCGTGTGTGTATAAATGTGTGTTAATTTGAGTATCATGCAGGGTTTATCTACACCAAAAGATGAATTTACTAAAAATGATTAAACCTCTTATAGTTGACTCATTATTAAAAACTAGCCCAACTCTATTACAAGAAAGACATTTTGGCCCTTTTGCATTTGTCAAATGCAAAAGGAAAAAATAATCAACATCTTGCAAAAGCAATTGGTCAAAGTTATTAATGAGGCAATTCTTTCTACATAAGGCATCATAGAAAAACTAATGAGAGAAAATGTGACAATAAATTGCAGGCTACTTTAGGTTGTGTGACATTCTGATTAATAAAAGAGTCAAATTTAGTGGGTGAGATTGACTTTCTGTGCATTACAAATATAAATGTCATACTTTATGCATTATATACCACCATTCTCTTGTATCTTGAACCAAGGACAGAGTTTTATGGATTCTGAGGCCTTCATAATTTGGGGATCTATTCAGAAATTGCCTTTGAAAAATTTACAAAAGCTGAACTTTTTGCTAGACCTTTTCCAGGACCTTAGAAGGGAGCTGATCTAGTTAAGGGCCCTAAAATGCAAGTCTCATTGGCTTAGTTACGAATCTCATTCCATCTTCATTCCTTTACTTAAATAATCAAAAATTAATTTTTAATAGATAGACTGCTGCTAAGTCATGTCCAGCTCTTTGTGACCCTATAGACTGGTCTGCCAGACTTCTCTTTTGCCATTTCCTACTTCAGAGAATCTTCCTGACCCAGGGATCGAACCTGAGTCTCCTCCATCTTCTGCATTGGCAGCTGGATTCTTTACTATTGATATATGATATCATATATATTACCACTGATACCTAATATATGATAGTAATATCATCTATCATTAATCAGCCAATTAGTTAATTAATTGAATTATATATTCATTATATTAGAGTTCTAGCTGATGTCTCAAATAGGCACGTTTTAATAGTTTAACACAATTAAAATTTATTGGGGATCCCCTGGGGAAGGAAATGGAAACCCACTCCAATATCCTTGCCAGGAGAACCCCATGGACAGAGGAGCCAGATAGGCTCTCGTCCATGGGGTCGCAAAGAATTGTACATGACTCAGACACTGAAACTCCAATACTTTGGCCACCTCATGCGAAGGGTTGACTCATTGGAAAAGACCCTAATGCTGGGTAGGATTGGGGGCGGGAGGAGAAGGGGACGACAGAGGATGAGATGGTTGGATGGCATCACCGACTCAATGAACATGGGTTTGGGTAGACTCTGGGAGTTGGTGATGGACAGAGAGGCCTGGCGTGCTGCAGTTCATGGGGTCGCAAATAGTCGGACACGACTGAACGACTGAACTGAACTGAACTGAACAGACACTAAACAACAAGAGCAAGAATATTTGAGAATACAGTACCTAGGTGTATGGCCACTCTCTAGTGACATTTTTCTATCGTGAAAGGGCAAACATGAATCTCTAGAGCATTGAGAATCTAAAATAATTTCTCTCTCCCCTCTTTAGAACCTGGTATGCACCTGACACTGCACTGGGTACTGGGGGAAAATGCTATGGAAAATGACATGGACTCTATGCTCAGAGATAATAGTCTAATAGTTGAGATATGATGTTTAAAAACAGCTCTAATGCAGGATAGACAAATTAGTATTTTCATGAGAGAATTAGTATGTTTGAAGGAGAATGATTGAAAAATGCAATTTTTAATATTTTAGGAAATTTGTGTATTTTGCATTCTTGGAAGGTTCTTAATTCATTTAAGGCTTCATGCTATAGGGATTAAGGATGTACAACCCCAATTTAAAGCTTTCTTCTAATATGAGCAGGCAGAACAGACACCCAACAATGGGTGATCTTTTCCTTTTTTTTTTTTTTTGATTTACTGCTACTCTATGTACTTTAAACACAGAAGGAAAGAGAGTGAGGCTGGTGAGAAGGAAAGGAGACAAACCTCTTCCTCTTCTCCCTTCACAGTTTTTCTGTAATTACCAACATCTCCTCTGCATTCTTCCTGTGGGATTATAGAGGCATTTATGATGAGCACAGCAAATTGTACTATGTTATAAAGGAACATCCTAGAATGAAGTATTGAAATATGCTTTGTAGAGGAAACATGCAAATTTTTAAGCAAAGATTTTTCTTATCTCATTTGTTTAGCCAAATAAAGCATACCCTTTGACAAATAAAAGAACACATGTAAAATCATACTTTGTTAAAGGTCCTGACTTAGCATGTCTGGTTCTGTCTGTGGTCTTTAATGTGCTTTTGGGATGTAAATCTCAGAGTGGACGTGATTGCTATAGGTGTTGTATCATGAACATGAAATCTGATCAATGTGGAAGCCCTGGCAACAGCTCATCCATGGAGATGACATCTCTGAACTTTGGGGCATTCTCTTTAGCCAAAGGGTTGGGAGATGGTGATATATGCCCCATGGTTTAATCTGGGCAAGGGGGAAGATGATGACTAACAGGAACTAAGTAGGTTCTATAGACTCAGCTGAATGGATTGGGGAAAGCTCTAAACTGAGTAGGAAGCTGAATCAGTTGTCTAGCCTTAGTCACTGGGCCAAAGCATATGACAGGCATGAGGTATTGGGGTCAGTCCTGGGAAGATAGATGGCTTTTTGGATTGTTTGTAGGCAGACAATTTCTGAATGATGAGGCTGAGGTCCCCCATAGCCCTGTACCCCAGTTAGTGTTACAGGCCAGGAACTAGAGTGGACATTGAAAGACAGAAAAAATCATCACTGGGAAGTGATGTTGGTTTGAGGGAACAATATAGGTTTTGGATTCAGAATGGCTTGGACTCGAGTGCCTATTGAATGCTTTAATGACTGTGTGACAATTGCCAGATTTCTTAACTTGTCCAGTCTTTAGTTTCCTTCTCTGTAAAATAGAATTACTGATTCCAGTCTGGATAAAGAAAATTGAGGATTAAGTGAGCTAATATATTTGCATCTGGTTACTAGTGATAACTCAAAAGACAATGGAGTTTTAATACAGCTGCATATGATTCTAAGATATTTGAATAGTCCTATAAGAGAGGCATTTTGGGCTCCATTTAACTGATTAGAATGAAGGTTCAGAGGCTTTAGGTAACTAATTTCATATCATAAGTAAATGACAGAACCAGCATTCTAAATCCAGAGTGATTGACCCCAAATCCTGCTTTTATTCCACTTCATCACGTTAGCTCCATAAGTACCAGCAATGCACATGTTTTAAGACTGTGTGCAGTTCCTAGTAGTTTGTTTAAAAATTCTACAATTGATGATTTAGTGGAGATCTGACTCTTGTATATCCTTGCCAGCTGCTTCAGTTTTCCAGGGGAAGTATTTTCTAGGGTCTTAGTAGGGCAGGGAGGAAAAAGATCGTTGAGGAAGCACGTTCTAATATGACTCTGAATGAAGAGCCAGGCAAGCCCTTGGATGACAGAAATGCAGTATTTGGGTAAGTTTGCAATGGGGGCCTTTAGCTGTGGCTCTGAGAGACCTCCATGTTAATTATGAGGTTTTGTGAGAAAGTAGATTGGATAGTGAGGAGTATATATGAGTTTCTTTCCTTCTCATCACTTGAGTTTTAAGGCATTTAGGTAATTTCAGAGTCTGAGGCAATTCTTTGCCTACTAATTTGGGTATTGATTTTCAGTTTCAACATAAATTGTGCTCCTCAAGAGGAAAGTTCAAAAGGGAGGGGATATATGTATACCTATGGCTGATTCATGTTGAGGTTTGACAGAAAAACAACAAAATTCTGTAAAGCAATTATCCTTTAATAAAAAAAATAAAAAAGATGAAGGTTACATGAGTTCCACTTTTGTCTTAGATGCATGTTATTTTTTTTCATTTACTATATAGATAGACATTCAACAACTGTTCCTTTTCCTTCTTATTTAGTATCTATCTCTTAACTTACCATCCTTTCTTAGCTGGGGAAGGACTTCTTCCTGACCCTGAACCTGGGGAACTGGTCAGTTTTGAACTGAATTTTAACTGCCTGCATCAACTCTTCCAACAGTGAAGCCTTCAGACAGCGCCACTATGAACTGTCACTTAAGTATTGAAGTTATAGTGAAGGACCAGTGTATCTAATGGCCAGACTGTAAGAAAACAATGAAGTACATTGCATGAGATGTGCTACTCAGCATGGCCTTAGGCAGAAGATGAATGAAAAACCACCGTATGAAATTGGCAAAATACATTAAAATATGGATTTGGTTTAGCAGTGATGCCAAGGTATGCCCTTTTGTCAAAACAGTGTCAATGGCGTAGAGCAGAGATAAGCAAATTTATGTAAAGGGCCAGATTAGTTAAGTCTTAGGCTTGTGGACCATACTGTCTCTGTTGCAATTACCCAGCTCTGCTTTTGTAGCAAGAAAGTTGCCATAGGCAATAGCAATATGTAAATGAAGGAGCATGGCTGTTCTAATTGAACTTTATTTACAAAAACAGGTGGTGGGCTATATTTGGCCCATCATCCTTAGTTTGCTCATCTTTGGTTTAAAGTCACAGAGAGGTAAAACCGGAAACATTTCCAGTCAACCTTCTCATTTTAAAGATAAGGGAACTAAAGTCCAGTGCTGCTGCTAAGTCGCTTCAGTCGTGTCCGACTCTGTGTGACCCCATAGATGGCAGCCCACCAGGCTCCGCCGTCCCTGGGATTCTCCAGGCAAGAACACTGGAGTGGGTTGCCATGTCCTTCTCCAATGCATGAAAGTGAAAAGTGAAAGTGAAGTCGTTCAGTCTTGTCCGACTCTTAGCGACCCCGTGGACTGCAGCCCACCAGGCTCCTCCATCCATGGGATTTTCCAGGCAAGATTACTGGAGTGGGGTGCCATTGCCTTCGCCGACTAAAGTCCAGGGGGAAGGTGAATTGTCTTATATAACCTAGCTGTTTCCTGCCAAATGGAGAAGTAAAACCCAGTTTCGTGATTCCAGGCCAGTAGCGTTTGCACTGCACCACATTGTGTCTTGCTTTTTGATTCATCTTTCCCCTGGCTTATCTTCTCAGCTTCTAATCATGAGGCACAGTCATTTGTGTTCCTAATGTTGGCACAAAAAGTTCTAAACCTATTTATTTTTAAAATCAGGGGGAAACATCTTACTTTTGAAATGTGTTTTTTATCTTGTTGAAACTATGCACAGGCAAATAAATCCCTCTATACTGGAATGGTAGAATTTTTATTTTAAAACATGTCATCTTACAGTAAAGTTTATATCAGCATTGATTGAAAGCCCCTTTCCTCAAATGCTTTCCATCTATGCCCAAACATCCTAAGTGTGTTTATCTTAAGTTTAAAATAAAGACCTATGTACTTTTTAGAATGAAGTCAAGAATGACTTAGATTTATTGAGGCTTTTGTAGTCATTCTTGCTACCACTTGGACCTAATTATATTTGATTCATTTGGAGGAATAATAGTCTCGATGAAACAAAGGATCTGGACAGAGGCAGTGTGATTGGTTTCAGAGAAATTCTATAATGTGTGTACATTGAGTTCCTATAGCATTTTCACTCAACTTACCAATAAAAGAGATTTGGGGTAACTTTCAGATCTGTTCTTTGATGGAAAATGCACCCATTCACAATTGTACTTGATAGTTATCTCAATGGTGTGTGTGTTCCTATTAATCTCACAAACACAATGAAGTGCTTCTCAGGTTATGGGTGCACAACACAATGTAGAGTGCATTTTTGGCCATTGTCCAGTTTATTTTGTCAATGTAGACAGTCAATCTAGGTAATTGAAGACCTAAATTGGATTTCCTGGCCATAATTATCCCTGTTTGTCCATACACATCCATCAGATTTATCAGATAATTGCCATGGTACTTCATTTTGTGCTGTCCTGACTCAGGTTGACTTAAAAAGAAAGAGGACTGGCCTGCGAATGAGGAGCCATAGGTTGAGTTTTGATTTTTGTCCATTTGTGAGACCTTTTGGCAAAGTGTTTAACCTCTCTGGACCTTTCTTACCTTTTTATCTTTCTGGATCTGGACTTGTAAGGACCTGTAAGTGTCATATATGAGACTCCTTTCAACTTTAATGAGCTAGGACTGGCTTAGGTCTACATGTTGTGACTACTTGGGGTTTATTTTAACTAAAAAATGATATTTAATATTTAAGTGTACATTTAAAAGTGGTTAATATTATATGTTTTATATTATGTGTTTCCTACTATTTATATTTAAGTTTAGTTAGGGAATCACAGAGCCCATCCATCACTTCCAGAATGAATGATCTGATTCTGTGTTCTTAGCTGAAACTCCAATGCTTTGGCCACCTGATGCGAAGACCCAACTCATTGGAAAAGACCTTGATGCTAGGAAAGATTAAGGGCAAGAGGAGAAGAGGGCAACAGGGGATGAGATGGTTGGATGGCATCACTGACTGACTGGACATGAGTTTGAGCAAACTCTGAAGACAGTGAAGGACAGGAAGCCTGGTGTGCTGCAGTCCATGGGGTTGCAAAGAGTCAGGCATGACTTAGCAATTGAGAAGCAACAACAAGTGACTAAAAAACTAAATGTTCCTTGTTTTCGTTATTAATATAGTTAGATGAGGTTGACCATTTGATGCCTGACTCATTGCTTATCATTTGTCTATATTGTTTTGACTGGGGGCTGAGAATGGTCAGCCATGATGACCTGGCCTCCTCCTCTGGTGTCTAGGATATGCAGAGTAAGAAAAGACAGATCATGCCATTAAGATTTGTCACTTTAAGATTTGTCACTTTTGAATCTCATAACCTGGTAAAAAGCAAACCGATGTGGCTTTCCCTCCAGGCAAATTTGTGAGCTGACGTCTTGTATTTGCTTCTTGGATAGGAGGAAGAAAAGTGATGATCTGATCAAAATGCAGTACTTCGAGATAAACACTGTATTCTTCAAGTCAAGGGTATAAAGTAGCCAACCACTGCATACCATATAGTGTGGTGGTGGTGGTTTAGTCGCTAAGTCATGTGTGACTCTTTGTGACCCCGTGGACTGTAGCCCACCAGGCTCCTCTGTCCATGGGATTCTCTAGACAAAAATACTGGAGTATGGTTGCCATTTACTTCTCCAGACAATATAGTGTGGTGAATCATAAAGTTTCATCTATGAATTAAAGTATATATTCATTAATTTTCCAGGCTTCACCGGTGGCTCAGTGGTAAAGAATCTGCCTGCCAATGCAGGAGATGCAGGTTTGATCCCTGGGTTGGGAAGATCCCATGGATATGGAAATGGCAACCCATTCCAGTACTCTTGCCTGGGAAATCCCATGGACAGAGGAGCCTGGCCAATTACAATCCATGAGGTTGCAAAGAGTCGAACATGACTTAGAGATGGAGTATACACACACGTCTTGTAAATGACCTAACAGAATCACCAGAACAAGCTTGTGATGGGAGGTAAAGGAAATGGTGCAGTTTCCTCCCTCCCTAGTTGATCCTTGACCTTCCTGGTTTTTGTTTCCCTTGGCTGTTGACCTCACCCACTCTGACTACATTGTTACTGCTTGGCTAATTCTCTTTCTTCATTCCCCAGTCTGACTGACTTGTCTCTGTTTCATCTCTTTACCAGCTGTCAGCCTCTGAATGAGTCCCTTCATCCTTCACTTTCCACCTTCTGAAGTTTTCTTCTCCAGCACTATGAAATTCAGAACAGTTATCTACAACTTAGAAATCATTCATTCCAGGAGTGGGTAGGACTTTTTTTTGTCCCATTGATTATGGGATTGTGTGTGTGCATGAAAAGTCGCTTCTGTCGTGTCTGACTCTTTGAAACACTATGGATTGTGGCCCACCAGGCTCCTCTGTCCATGGGCATTGTCCAGGCAAGAATACTGGAGTGGGTTTCCATGCCTTCCTCCAGGGATTCTTCCCCACCTAGGGATTGAGTCCACATCTATTATGTCTCCTGAATTGGCAGGTGGGTTCTTTACCACTAGTGTCACCTGGGAAGCCTGGTTATGGGCTTGGCCTAGATGACTCAGTGAGTAAATGGTCTGCTTGCAATGCTGGAGGCTCAGGAGAAGTGGGTTTGATTCCTGGGTCAGGAAGATTCCCCTCGAGAAGGAAATGGCAACCCACTCCAGTATTCTTGCCTGAAAAATCCCATGGACAGAGAAGCCTGGTTGGCTACAATCCATGGGATTGAAAAGAGTCAGACACGCCTGAGTGACTAAGTGCACGTGTGCACACACGCGCACACACACTCAAGGGCAATTAGAAGAGAAAGATGGGAGGGAAGACAGAAGCATCAGGAGGTCTCTATATCAGTTTTCATCTTCTCAGAGGAATTTAAACCCCCAAGAGAAATGAGAGTATTTTTCTGCCCCTGCAGTTCTCCACCTCAACTACACAGAAGACTTCTAAAAACAAAGATTTCATATTCTGCTCTCAAGACATAGGAGACCCTAAATACTCCTGAATAGTTAATCTGATATTGCATAATTTTGACATTATCTTTTATTCTTTGATATAAAACCTGATATGTACATAAAAATCAACATGCTGGCTGTGGCTTAGGTACATAAAAACATTAAAGCACCTGTCTTATATTCTTGCTATTTAAAACATTTTGATATTATTGTAATCGTAATTAAACCACTGACTCTAAATCAGATGATATTCTAATTATTAATATCAGTAAGTTTCCAAACATTGTAGTAGAGAAAATAACTACAATATTTTAATCAACAGGTGTGATCAAGGACTAGAATATTAGAGTTAGCTTAATTTTCTAGTGGAGTGTAAGTTAAATTATTTCCTATATGGAAATAGCCTGGAATAAATATGCTTCTGATTAGAATTTAGGGAAAGAATTTTCTCTGCAATGCTCCTCATTAAAGGTAGGTTGCTGGACTCCACCCCTAATGTTCTGGATTAAATAAGTATGAGATAGTTCAAGAATTTTCTATCTAGTTCCCAAGTAATACTGTTGGTTTGAGGAGCATACTGAGAGAACCACTGTTCTCAGCTGTATTTTAATATAACAGTATATTTATTGAGTTGTTTACCATTCTCAATAGTACTTTATTTATAAGATGATATTCCTTTTCTACTCATCTCTATTAAGGTAACATGCACTCTCAGACAGCTAAGATTTTATTTGGGTAATAAGTGACCTGGCCTATCGATGATAAGGCCTATTATTTCCTAAGTTTGACCAATCCTGATCAAATCTGACCATGGTGATGAATGAAGTTTCCAGAAGGCAGCCTCCACGTAGATCATCTGTCTTCTGTGGCCCAGGTTGTTCAACTTTATGCCTCTTAAACTTAATTTGTATCTTTTTCATCACTCATGTTGCCTGGATACCAGTTAACCAGGAATCTTAGGTGCTTAGATAGTGTCTTTATTCTCAGGTTGAAAGACCCTAGAACACAAATAAGCTAGTTAGGAATAACTTTTGTGGACTGAATTAGGTTGGACATATATACAACACCTAAAATTGCTTAGAGAAATATGATGCTAACCCTGCTTTCCAGAAACAGCAGAAAGCATAAGTAATTCAAGGAATACACTACATAGTTTTTCTTCCTTGGACAGGTTTTTACAAATTCATTTACATTAAGAAGAAATATTTACTTTCGTGTTGTTCTGGCAATATAATGAAGTTACTGCTGATGCAATGCAGTAAGAACAGATGCTTTAGTCACTCAGGGTCATGGGTATTCTGGAACCTTTGGAACAGGTGAAAATTTGAAAAGGTTTCTTTCACCTTAGGGGATGCTTGGAGTGAAAGTTCAGACTTCTGGGGTGACCTGGAGATGCCTCCTGTATTCACAGACATCTGTGCACGTCATTACATAGCTACCTGTCACGCTGGAAAACTTCTGAAAAGTCCACACTGTCTGGATCACTTTCTGGTAAAAATCAACCTAGATACTGAGACTAAGACTATAATTTTGTAATAGATTTCTCCTTACCTGATGCTATTCCATTCTTAACAAATCTTTTAGGACTGGATAATAAGCCATGAGAGTTACTGGCAATAACTTTGCCCATAGGAAAAAAAAGAATAATGTATTATAAACAGGCTTATTTAAAACAGAAATTAAATTGATCAGTCTAATCAAATGAGAAATTCAGAAAGTTGTTACTCAGACTTGTATTTTTTTATATACTAGAATAGACAAGAGCTTTCCTATTTTTCAATTTCTGAACCATTGTCTCTTACCTTAGAATAAATTAATCCAAAGGAAAAACAACTTACTATACCTACCAAAGGTAGCATTGTGATTCAGAACTGTGTCATCACTTCTGTAGTCTCTTATGAATCTATTTACTTAAGTGACTTCCATCAGTTCACTGGTGTAATTTCTTTAAAACCTCATCAGCAAACATATGTTTTTCGAATGGTTCATATCTTGGCCTTAAAATGTATTATACTTTTCAGTTCTGGAAGAGAAATTGCTTTACATTTATATCAAACCAAGTCCTTGGTTGCAGTTAAGGATTGACCTAGTTATTGAAAATGATGGCAAGAGAATGAGCTAGTGATGCAAACCATTACTGTCTTCTAACATCTCTCTGGCAGTAAATCACAGTGTAAATTCTAAGCTATGACTTCTGTCTTCCAATTTTGGTTGCTTTACAGTTTGTCACATAGATGCTTTATTGTTGTCTGCAGGGGGCTTACACAGCCAAATAGGACAGAGAAAAATGATGAATACACAAGTCAAAAATCAAAGGAATGGTGTTAAAGAGCCACTATGTTATAAATAATACATGTGTATTTAAACCAACAACTGTATACATGTGAATATTTGCTATATGGATTTATGAATTTTTTTCTTGATAGACTTTGTTTTTGATATAAGTTTATCAATTTCCTTCCTCTTGAAAGCTTATTGGGTACATTGTGTTTATTTTCTGGGACTCTTAACACCTTTTCATTATTTTGGGGGTCCATTTTCCAGATCGTTGCCCTTCCTGCAGTCTTCAAGGACTTTGCCCAAGGCCTTCAGCTTGCAGATAAATAAACATGCTATCCATACCTCAAATGCACAACAGATAACTAAACTATTTAGTAGATATTAATATGTACTAAACCACTTTGCACAAAATTGATGATGGGTATTAATATTTATTATTTACACATGCAAAAAGATATACATATTTATTTCTCTTTAATCCTATCACTGTTTTATAAATACTGTACTTAATCCATCAATAATACAACATGCTTCCATTAATCCCAAGAAATAATTAGAAAACATTTATGATAATGATAATATTACTTTGTACAAATATTATACAAACCCCTTAAACCCTTAGGGAAGATCACAGCTGCTAAGAATGTCAGATACCCTGACTGCTCTGAAATAGATAGTAGGCTGCTGATTTGATATTTAATGGAAAATTAAGCTAATTAAATAGTATTAAAAATAGACATTAACACCTTGACCTTATATCTTAGCTAAGTTAGATCATCTTTAACATTGAATCCTACCTTATAAATTGTACATGTTGTACTTATTTCTGTAATACATTCTAGTTTCATATCCTTTTTAAAGTGTTCCATGACATTTAGCTATTGACAATAGTTTTCAGTGATGGGTCAAGGTTTTCAATGAGCCTTTGCCACTTGCCTTAATTGTTGGTCCATGAATGTTGTCATACTAAACTACTTGTTCTGATATGTAATAGAAAAGTCGTGACCCTGCTTCATGTCATACTTTTCTTTGAACATGTTTCCAAGAAGCCATTTAGTGACTGTGCAACTCCATGGTTAACATAATGCTGGAATTTAAAGGTATTCAATTTATTCTCTATATTGTAACTTACATAGTATGGTGCTTCTTGTATAGCTACAAGCAGTGGTATGTTTAGAACTACCAACAGAATCCCAGATTTTGTATTGTGAGTGTCCTTTTTATGCTATGGCATTGACACCGACAAATTGGGAAAGTTACTTTTTTGATTGTCAGTTTTAACATTGGAAATATAATACTATCCCATAGAGTAGTTGGAAAGTTTAACTTTGGTAGCCTATATGGAAGCATTTAGTGTCCTCATGGGAACATGCCAGTCCCATGTCTTATTCTGTCTTATGTCTTATTCTGTCTATTCTTTTCATCTAGACTTCCTTCCTTTCATCTGGCGGAAATCATTCTCTCTTTGCTTATATCTCTTATCAGTCACCATGGTTCTGCTTATGTTATTGTTTCTCATCTCTCTGTACCCCTCTCTATACCTTCTGAGGGCAAGGGCCTGGGCTTGTTACCTTGTTCTATACTATGACAAGTGCAATACTTTCCAGAAAAGCGTACATGATAAACTATTGTTTCAATTAAATTGAATTTTTGAATCAAGCCAAATTAGTATTTCAGAATTCAGTTTCTGGAGAAGACATTCTCTTCTCTCACATAGTACTCAGTTACTCATTGTAATCTTACCACGTGTGTGTGTTGAGAGAGAGAGAGAGATGCAAGGGAGTTTGGGAGAGAAGCAGCATCAAGTCAAGGCCTACCACTTGACTTGGTGGTAGGGAATTAGGGATTAAGGAATTCTTTCTACTTGAGAAAGAACATTTTTTTTTTCTTCTGAGACAATCAAGAGATATCATTGTGAGAAAGGTGGAATCAAAATCTAGCAACCAAGATGAGCCTACAGACAGAGGAATAGCAGGTCCAGGTGGAAGAATAGAGAAGCACGTGTGGGTATCGAGCGTCTCAGGGAGGCACTTGTGGTTTGGGACTTGGGGAAGATTTCCATCGCGAGGGTACAAGGCAGGCCGCACTAAGCTGGGTGCTGCCAGGGAGCCGTGGGGCACTGAGCCTGCAGCCGCCGCACCCTGTTCTTTCCAGGCTTCACTTTATTACTTTACAACCAAGTAGCTTCAGACCAAGTAGCTTCATGTTTGCAGAGGGTTTAACAATCATGTTTTATTAATGAATCCTTACGGCTTTGCTCTGGGCTACATCTGTGTTATTAGCCTTATTTCATAGACCAGAAGGCTGAGGCACGGAGGCATTCAGCATCCAAATACAGGCAGAAAGTGAAAGGCCGTAGGCAGACAAAGCAACAGGAGTCTCTGTACTTCGGCACCTTAAAAAAATGAAGCTGACTTCCACTGTTCTGCTCTTGCTCTTCTCAAAATACCTTTCACTTTTTTTGTCAACTTGACTTCCTCTTCAGAGCCAGCATGACAAGAATAAGGTAATCCCATTTTTATTAAAGTGAAAGGAAAAAAGAAGAAACATGCTACAAAACTGTCACGAAAATCCCATTAATCATCCAGGTAATCAAATTGTGGGGCACGGAGATCAGTGTTAGCGGCCGATGTCCAAAACTAGCCACTTAGGCCTGTCATGGGTGACAGCTCCACCATCTTTCCTGTTGCCCAGGGAACACACAGGCGGTTCTGTCCAAAGGGGAGGATGTGGAGAGGGAGGGAGGAGTCAGCGACAGCCCTGCCTGGATGCTCTGGAGGAGATGAGTTTAATCTGTAGGGAAGAGTGGCAAGATTATAAGAAGTTAAAAAGGAAGTCAATCTGAAATTCCCGGCTTATTTTTTGAATAGTCTCAGACATGCCTATTCGGATTTCAGTCACTAAACTCAGCCCACCGGCAATGCCTTTTATATCTTCACTACTTAATCTATCATTCACTCTTCTGAAAGGCCAGCTCAATATTATAAACCTTCCAGCTACCGCACTGTCCCATGGTTGAATGGCCACTGCGCTGTTACACTGTTTCCATCCATGTGCATGGGTGTGTGTGAGTGGAGAGCTTTATTAAGTTGGTATGGAAACCTTGCCTCACTCTTGATATTTGTAAATACTTCTATTTTGTCTTCCTACTTTAGAAACCTCCTCTTTCAGGTAAAAGGTGTCATGTGTGTATTGATGTTCTCATTCACACGTGGCCTCAGTAGGAGGGCCTGTATCATTTCAAGGCTAGCTATGAAAATCAGAAAAGAAATCCTAATGCCTTTTCATCTCAAGGCTTTGATTTATGGGTGTGAGAAAAAAGAAGCCTCCACACCCCATCCGTTTTTGAGTTTGTGAGGAAGGCTTTTAGACTTAGGGCTAGTGATCAGCATGTAGATTAAAAAGGAGAGTAGGAGTTTGAACCTATAAAGGGGACATTCTGCAGTATTCAACCCATTCATTTCTTTCACAAAAGAGAGAATTTTGGATGAATAAAAATTACAGATCAAAGTCAGAATGTGAAGAAAGTGTGCTCTCGTGACGTGTTTCTGGAGTCTGTGTTGCACTCTTCGGCGTACACACAGCAGACGTCCTGGCCATCTGCCAGAGCCTCTCAGGGGTTGTGTTTGTCTCACCTTTAGAAGAAAGAACTGCCAGAATGACCACTGGTGCTCAGTCTGATTCATCAGCCTGCTGATTCTGGGGCCTTTGGCCTCCATGCAAATCAGTGCAGGGTAATGGGAGCCTCACAGGGGAATTCAAATAGAAACCAGCATCTAAGCTGCTGCTTCCCGACAGGTCACCTCAGCTGCCTCCCCTGTCCCAACAGGGGCTGGCTGGCGTTCCAGACTCAGCCTCCTGCAGTATTTTAAATAAGACCTTGTTTTGTCTTCTCTGTGTCAGGGGTTCTGATTGCCAGATTTCTGAGCTAATTAAATAAAAGGAGCAGAGACAGATCTCGCCTCCCCCCAACCCCGCTTTAGTGAGTTATTGGCAAGATTTCCAGTGTTTTAGGTCAAAGTTTATGGAATCAAGTCAGAAAGCACTCTGACTGGCAGTTCCAGTCACCAGCGTGGCAGTCAGAGAGCACAGGGTGAACTCAAAGGAGCTTCCCGTGCTCAGGTGACATTGCCTCCCACAGCCTACATGGGATGGCCGCTGGCTTCTGGTTTCACAAAACTTTATGAAGGGGTTCTTTACATTTTAAAGATGGATGGAGATTGTGACCTGTTCATTGCTCTGTCCTCTGCCTAACGTAAGGCTTGTCACAGAGTAAATACTTCAAAAATGTTTTTTGTTTTTTTAATTGGAGGATAATCGCTTTACAATTTTATGTTTGTTTCCGCTATACAACAACATGAATGAACCCTAGTTATATATTATTATAGATATATGTGTATATATATGTGTGTGTGTGTGTGTATATATATATATATATATTTTTTTTTTCCCTCCTTACTGAGTCTCCCCTCATCGCACCCCTCTAGGTTGTCACAAAGCACTTGGCTGGCCTCCCTGTGTTACACAGCAGCTTCACACTAGCTAGCTATTTTACACATGACAGTATATGTGTGTCAGTGTTACTTTCTCAATTTATCCTGCCCTCTCCTTCCCCCACTGGGTCACAAGTCCATTCTCTATATCTGCATCTCTTTTCTTCCCTGCAGATGGGTTCATCAGTACTATTTTTCTAGATTCCATATGTATGTGTTAATATATGATATCTGTTTTTCTCTTTCTGACTTGCTTCACTCTGTATGGAAGGCTCTCATCCACCTCACTAGAACAAAGATACTTGAGTTGAGCTGATTTATTTTAATACTGGATCCCCAGAAAATGTAAATTGCATCAGGCACATCTGACTTAACACAACAAAAATAAAGGTGGGGATGGACACCTGAAATTTACTTTCCGTCTTGATCTCACTGCTGCCTACAACATATGATGTTGCTGGACTGGTTCCCCTTTGGTGCTTGCTTTTGCTATGTTCGACAATTGGTAATATTCCAGGCCATCTGTCTGCCTAGGCCAGTTATGTGTAGTGCATCAGAGATTTTCTTCTGCATAGAGGTCGTAGTCACAGAAGGAGTAAGGTCAACTATTGGAGGACGAGCTCGGAGTGTGGAATACTTCCCAGAATATAGGTATTGAGAGTGGGAAACTGGACAAAGACATAGAAAGTAAATGAAATGGAGATGAAGACACATAACTACACATATGCCATGCCATGCTAAGTCACTTCTGTTGTGTCGGACTCTTTGCAACTCTGTGAACTATAGCCCGCCAGGCTTCTCTGTCCATGGGATTCTCCAGACAAGAATACTGAAGTGGGTTGCCATTCCCTTCTCTAGAGGATCTCCCCCACCCAGGAATTGAAGCTGGTCTTCTTCATTGCAGGCATATTTTTGCCGTCTGAATCACCAGGGTAGCCATAGTTGTGTATGTATATATATGTGTGTGTGTATGTATATGTACGTATATATTTTTTGTTCACTCTGTATATGTATATATGCACACACACATGTAGAACCACAGTATTTCTGTTCACAGAAATGGGCAGATAACAGATGGATTCTTTTCAGGTTCTATGTTTATTTAAATATTTGGCATTTTATTTTAATGAAAAGTTTCTTTGCATCTATACTTCTGATTTTTAGCCAGAATTTTTTTTTAATGGCTTTAAGAATATTTCCATTAACCTGTCACCATTTTGTTGTATCCCTAATTTCTTTATTTGGAGGTCCCTTTTGTCACTAAAGGGCTTCCCTGATAGCTCAGTTAGTAAAGAATCTGCCTGCAATGCAGGAGACCTCAGTTCGATTCCTGGGTCAGGAAAATCCCCTGGAGAAGGGAAAGGCTACCCACTCCAGTATTCTGGCCTCGAGAATTCCATGGACTGTATAGTCCATGGGGTCACAAAGAGTCAGAAACAACTGAGCGACTTTCACTTTGTCAGTAAACAAAGCTTTCAGTTTTATTTATTAACACTAAGGTGTGAGTGACCTGAAATGATATTCCCCTTAGGCATCATTTCATCTCATAAGATGAAACGCAATAGTGATTAAACCAAAGATCCAGGTTGCTAGTGGCGGCTTTCGAAGAGGCAACTATTGATCAATGGGAGATAGTTTTATGGCCTGGGTCCTTTCATGACATTAACTCTTACTGCTTAAGGTTAGTCGACTAATGTATGAATAAAGTTCAGCCCATATGATATAAAACATAACAAGCACAGAATTGCCCTAAAATTAAAAGAATGTGATTTTAAGAAACTATGAAAAATCAGCTCAGTATGTTTTCAGGTCAAATATGAGATGAATGTTTTTCCTAACTTGGGGT
Source organism: Giraffa tippelskirchi (assembly GCF_054371585.1). Classification (NCBI taxonomy): domain Eukaryota; kingdom Metazoa; phylum Chordata; class Mammalia; order Artiodactyla; family Giraffidae; genus Giraffa; species Giraffa tippelskirchi. The sequence continues at coordinate 171,862,118 of NC_137276.1, forward strand.
ACTTCCCCTATGCTTCAACTTTCTCACATCAGTGATTACTCTCTACTTTCTGGGCAGAGTGACAGCACAAATTAAAGTTGCTGAACTCTACTAACTCAAATAAGTTATACCAGACCTGGTATAACTATACTGAAACTGTGTTATGTCATCTGCTTTTTCTCTAGTGCCAGCAAAGTGGTATATTCTGCATTAATAGGTTTTCCAGGTAATTGAAGGTTAATTTTTAAATAACTATTTTTTAACAATCCTTAATGTAAATTTTTACAAATTATTCTGTGTATCCCCTGCATTCTTAGAGCACAGTGATTGCTATTCAACATGGTAATGATTAATGACCCAGATCATTGGTATAAATAGGAGCTGTACTCTGAGATACTGTACTAAAGCCTTCAGGTTTTATTAGGTTATTGAAGCCTGGTTGTCCCTATTCTGAATGCTTCCTAAGTCATTGCATTCTTTTGGTAGTTTTCTGCCTCTTTCCTTAGTGTTCCTACTACTGCTAACTATTCTTATTGTAGGTAACAGATATGTATTTTGATACATGGGATTTATAACCCCCCCTTTTTTTTTGTATTGCAGTACAACAGTAGATTTTTTAAATTAGGGTATAGTTGCTTTACAGTGTTGTACGACAATCAGCTGTATTTATACATGCATCCCCTCTCTCTAGCACCTCCCTCCCACCTACCCCCATCCCATCTCACCTGTCATTCCGAGCTCCAAAATGAACTTGCTGTGCTATGTGGCAGATTCCCACTAGCTATTTTACGCATCAATCCCGGTCACCCAGTTGATCTCACTCTCTTCCCACCTCCCATGCCCACACGTCCATTCTCAATGTCTGTGTCTCTGTTCCTTGTTTGCCAATAAGTTCATCTGTACATTTTTCTAGATTCCACATATATGCGTTAATATATAATATTTGCTTTACTCTTTCTGACTTACTTCACTCTGTATAGTAGACTCTAAATCCATCTACTTCTCTACAAATGAATCCAATTTATACCTTTTTATAGCTGATTTATAACCTATTTTGGACATTCATAGACCTGTTTTCTGGCTGAATTTCCTGTTCTTCACATACTATTGATTTGCTGTTGTTCAGTCACTAAGTTGTGCCCAACTCTTTGTGACCCTATGTACTGCAGCACGCCAGGCTTCCCTGTCCATCACCAACTCCTGGAGCTTGCTCAAACTCATGCCCATTGATTTGGTGATGCCATCCGACCATCTTGTCTTCTGCCATCCCCTTCTCCTGTTTCCCTCAATCTTTCCTAGCATCAGGGCCTTTTCAAATGAGTCAGCTCTTCACATCACGTGGCCAGAGTATTGGAGCTTCAGCATCAGTCCTTCCAATGAGTATTCGGGGTTAATTTCCTTTAGGATTGACTGGTTTGATCTCTTTGCAGTCCAAGGGACCTTGAGAGTCTTCTGCGGCACCGCAGTTCAAAAGCATCAATTCTTCGGCATTCAGCCTTCTTTATGGTCCAACTGTCACATCTGACTACTGGAAAAACCATAGGTTTGACAGTATGGACCTTTGTAGGCAAAGTGATGTATCTACTTTTTAATATGTGGTCTAGGTTTGTCATAACTTTCCTTCCAAGGAGTAAGCGTCTTTTAATTTCATGGCTGCAGTCATCGTCTGCAGTGATTTTGGAGCCCAAGAAAATAAAGTATGTCACTGTTTCCATTGTTTCCCTATCTATTTGCCATGAAATAATAGGATCTGATGCCATGATCTTAGTTTCTTGAATGTTGAGTTTTAAGCCAGCTTTTTCACTCTCTTCTTTCACCTTCTTCAAGAGGCTGTTTAGTTCCTCTTCACTTTCTGTCATAAGGGTCGTATCATCTGCATATCTGAGGTTATTGATATTTCTCCTGGCAATCTTGATTCCACCTTGAGCTTCATCCAGCCTGGGATTTCACATGATGTACTCGGCATAGAAGTTAAATAAGCAAGGTGACAAAATACAACCTTGGCATACTCCTTTCCCAGTTTTCAACCAGTCTGTTGTTCCATGTCCAGTTCTAACTGTTTCTTTTTGTCCTGCATACAATTTTGACCAGGCCATGCCTAAATTTTGTTTCTCCTGAAGTGGACTCTAAACAAGATGTGAGTGTCAGTAGTTGATTTGGGAAATAATCTTAGGAGAAATGAGTAGTGGAGTGTAGAAGTAGGATCAAGAATGCAGGAAAGCCATCAAGCCTAGGGATCAGCTTCACTGGGAAATGTTGGGACACAGTGAAGAACGAATATCAAAGCTTTCTGACCTATATATAACATGTATAACTAATAAGGACCTTACTGTAAAGCACAGGGGACTCTCTTCAGTATTCTGTAATGACCTATATGGGAAGAGACTCTAAAAAGGATTAGATACATGTGTATGTATAACATTCACTTTGCTGTACACCAGAAACTAATACAACATTTTAAATCAACTACACTCCAATAAATTCTTTTTTTAAAAAAAAGGCAAGGAAGCTGAGGATTTGTCCTCCCACTTCCATCTGTCATTTGTTGAGAGCTGTTCCTGGGGACATTAATTTCCCAGTACTTCTATCCTGCCCTGTAAATGCCAAGAGAAAGCCCTCCAGTGGAGAGTCACATGGGCTTGCAGTAGGACATAGTGAACATTTTCTGAAATGAAATTTCCCAAGTAAATTTGGGCAGTTCACCAATAGCATCTGCTATCAGCTACCATGAAGGAACCTTTGACTATATGAGGGGCCATTCTATTTAATATCTTTTTTGAATTCTAGCACACTCTGTTACTAGACACTATTTTAAATTGTTGAACCCTTCTCTGATTCTAACATAGGCTAGAGCTAGCTATATGTAGCACTTTATTAATTGTGTTACAGTTTATTTTCTTCTCCTATCTTAATGCTTCCTTTTATGATTTTATTGGTAGATATATTGGACTAATAGCACGGTGAATCTAATTTTTTTATTTAAAGTGCTCAACCTAGGTTAGCCAGTTCTCAACATGGTGCCCTATTTGTGGACGTTCTTCTTTACCCTCTGACAGGTGGATTGTGCGTGCTCTGTAATATTCTCATGGCAAGGACTGGGATGCCATTTTTGCAGAGTCTCTGCTTGAGAAGCAACGTATGGCTTTTTTTCGGCTGTACCGGGTTCCATTATGATTGTATGTGGTAACTTTCCACTAAGTCTGTTAGCCCTCTACCCTCCAAGTACATGTTATGTGTCTTATGCAGAAAAACTCTCTTTTCTCATACACGGGCAGCAGATGTGATTAGAGGAAAATCTAATTTATCTGGAGTACTCCAGAAATGGAAGGGAATTACTTCACAGCAATATTTGCAAATACATTCATCACAGCCACCCAGATATTCCAACACTAACAGATGATGGCTTTGTGATCTCTATGTGGTCTGTTTGGAACTGCTTTCTAATGGCCTATATAAATTCACACCTTTTTATGCTTCTACATGGTGTTTAAAATATAAGACAAATATGTTGGACAAGGGGAGGTTGGGGTGTTGTGGACAGATTTTTATTTTTTGAGTCTCTAATTGTCTTCCTAAGTGTAGAAGAGACCCCTGGATTATCTGTTAGGTTTGTATAAATAGACTGTTGGTAAGACATTTTAGAAATGCCTTATTGTTTTTTCTCTTGCTTGGATATGATTTTAGATTTCACATCCCTTCTGATTTATTTATTTGCACATTGATTCAGAATTTAAGACATAATTGATTGCCTAATGTATTAGGCATGAGGTATCCATGTTCTCTAGGTATTCAGTCACCACACACTCATTTTATTTTCTACATGCGTGTCCTCATATAGTTAAGCAGGAAAATACAAAGGGGTAAATGACGAGATGACAGAAGGTCTTAGGAAGTTTTGTAGGTCCTTTTATTGGTGGGTCGAGGAGAAGGTAGGAGGTTAATTCTGTATTTTAAATGCAGCATAGGATCATGGAACCAGAGCTAGAACATTGTTTGAAAGGAGCAGCTGCCTTAGTACAGGTGCTCTGGGTCAGCAGCATGAAAATGACACTGACCTGTTGATTTTAGGCACAGATGTACCTTTCTCTCTGAGACATCAGGCAAACCCCTCTGAGCTTCAGTTTCCTCTTCTGTAAAAGGAAATATTTAGATTAGTTTTCCCCAAGTCTGTACTAACATGAGACCACCTGGTTTTTAGATGCAAGCATATTTATATTTTGCTTTCCTTCAATTCATGGTCTCTTTTTTCTTCCCCATCTCATTTCCTCCTCAACTACGATGAACCACACAGTTTATTAATGTATTATAAATGTATCTGATTAATTGGATGTATATATAAACACAACATACAAAAAGAAGAAACATGTCTGTGTTGCAGGAATAATATACACAGCAAAACAACAACAAAAGCCGAATCAGAGTTCAAAGAAGAACATATAACCATTATAAATATTAAGAAGCAGGAATAATAGTCACTGATAGAGATCTATTTCTATACATCAGAATATATCCTAGCAGTATGTATTTTATTTTTCTTTTTGCCTTTCATACAGAAGTTTGGCAGAATGTTGTGGAAATTGGAAATAAATGAATGCCCATAAAAATAATATCTCCAGGCAATTGCAATATCTGATATACAGGTTGTGAATTTTAACCACAGTTGGCTTCTTCTGGAAATGCTTCTAACAAAACCCAGAGGCAGTTAAATTTGATATATGCAATGGTTTGGGAACCAGGTGGGTAGATAGATGCTCTCTACTTATATTTAATGTTTAATTAATACATAATAGATTTCAGTAAGTTCAGTTCAGTTGCTCAGTCACGTCCAACTTTTTGTGACCCCATGAATTGCAGCACACCAGGCCTCCCTGTCCATCACCAACTCCCGGAGTTTACCCAAACTCATGTCCATTGAGTCGGTGATGCCATCCAGCCATCTCATCCTCTGTCATCCCCTTCTCCTCCTGCCCCCAATCCTTCCCAGCATCAGGGTCTTTTCCAATGAGTCAACTCTTCGCATGAGGTGGCCAAAGTATTGGAGTTTCAGCTTCAACATCAGTCCTTCCAATGAACACCCAGGACTGATCTCCTTTAGGATGGACTGGTTGGATCTTCTTGCAGTCCAAGGGACTCTCAAGAGTCTTCTCCAACACCATAGTTCAAAAGCATCATTTCTTCGGCGCTCAGCTTTCTTTATAGTCCAACTTTCCCATCCATACATGACCATTGGAAAAACCATAGCCTTGACTAGACGGACTTTTGTGTAGTCAATTTTATTTTGGTTAAGATGGAACAAATCCAATTTTGCCATGTCTTAGCAGTTTGGAAAGTGAGCTTCAGGAAGGAGTCAGAGAAGCAAAAGAAGAGAATACTAAATGGACATGGAAGTATTTCTGTAAGGTTAGGTTTCCTAGTATCAGATAGTATCAATGTGTTTGCTAGGTCTTCAAACTTACGTTTTTAAAAACATGTTTAAATGCCCCAAAGTGTGGATGTCCATATGTTGAAAACAAATACATCCCTATGTGACTCTAAGAAACAACCCAGGTAAACAGATAAAAAGAGTCCATAAAATAATATTTTTTACAAAAGGATTGTCTTATACTGTGCTTTCAGAGTACAGGATGTTGAATCCTGCCAAACTAATAGAACATGCAGACACGAGGAAATCTGTTAAATATTTATTTACTAAAAACATAATTTTTCAAAGGGCAGTCATGGAAGACAAAGCTCTGCGTTAAATATGAGCTGCCTGTCCAAAGGAGAATATACTTCAGCTCCGTTTAGCAGGGCTCCCCCGGGCTGCAGACGAGGAGCCGAGACCTCGCTCACATGCAGTTATTAACACTCCCAATAAATCCTCAGGATCCCAGTCCAGTTGATATATGTCATGGCAGAAATAGCTTAGCACACGGAGCAACAAGAAATGCTGTTCTTGTCAGTGGCAGAGATACTGCCATCCACATTAAATCAGGGGCGAATGGAGACACTGAGAGTGCCGAGTTCATAATGCTGGGACTTCACGTCTGCCACCATTTCAACTCGGTTTTAGGCACATGTTCCCCACAAAGGCTTTTACCGAGGACACAGCATCCGAGATCAGGGTTGCCAAGTGGTCCCATGCCAGACTGGGCATCTGGAAACTGTTTTGCTTTTTTATGTAAACTTTCGGCACACTTCCATGACATTGAACAAGCCAGGTCAACTTTCTTTTCTGCAGTTTTATCATTGGGAAGACAAAGAACAGTATTTACTCTGTTATAGGGGAGTGCTGAGAGAAGGCAATGGCACCCCACTCCAGTACTCTTGCCTGGAAAATCCTATGGACGGAGGATTTTCCATCCATGGGGTCGCTAAGAGTCGGACACGACTGAGTGACTTCACTTTCACTTTTCACTTTCCTGCATTGGAGAAGGAAATGGCAACCCACCCCAGTGTTCTTGCCTGGAGAATCCCAGGGATGAGGGAGCCTGGTGGGCTTCTGTCTATGGGGTCGCACAGAGTCGGACACGGCTGAAGTGACTTAGCAGCAGCAGCAGCAGGGGAGTACTAGGAAACTTATACCACCACATTCCTCCCCTGTCACTGGAAACTGTAAGTTCATTTGTTAAAGGAAAGATCATCACCTTCAATATTGCTGTTCTTGCACCAGGCTTATTTTTAACCTAAACATAGACTCACTGAGCTTTTGAGAGAGGACTTTGGCCAAGAATCTACAGGACCTGTTCTCCACTGGCTGTGGGTGATACCTCGGTGAGAAGAAAGAAAATTGTAGGGGCTAGTGAACATGGAAAGGGGGTGAGGTGATCATCTGCAGCCACCAGTTGTAGTGACTGTCTTCTACTTCAGCGACAAGGAGTGGTGCATTCAATTAATTAGGAGGCAGTTCATTTTCTTTCTCTCATCCCTTTCTGTGTCGAGCCAAGGTGAAAGCCACAACTCAGCTGGTAAGAACTCTCTCCAGAATAGAGCATGGTGGCTGAAGAGGATGAGGGGAAGCTGTGGGAAGGCAGAGCACAGCACAGTTCAGTTAGCTTTCCCTGGCCAGAGAGACAGAAACCGCGACTGGAAGATTATCAACCACGTGCTGAGTGCTGAGCAGAACATATGATTTGCAATCAGAATCAGCCCTATCAGACAACATGCTGTTCTCAAATGTCCAAGGCAGGGTTTTAGTTATTTTATTGGAGCTAAATCTGGAAATGTCAGGGAAAAAGACAGCCTCCCTCTATGAGAACTGTGGGACTTCCCACTTGAGACTGCAGAAAACAGTGTGAGCATGACCTTTCCACACTAGCCTGGCCCTGGCCCTTCTGGTCTTTCTGGGGCTATGAACAGGCACAGACTTTTGCAGATAGAAAAGTAAAAAAAAAAAAATAAGGAAGTGGAGATTAGGATGAGTGTTTTCAAAAGCCAGTGACAGTGTATATGTCACCTCTGATGGTAGACCTGATGCACAGGGATGAGACAGACAAAGGGGAAGACATAAAAGGCCATGGACTTGAAGGTATAAGCAAGGGAGCTGCAGTGTGGATTCTGATGTGGGATATGTTTAGGCAGCTTATGTAAGCAGACACGGAGCTCACCAGAGACCACACTCCAGTCGTTTTTACAGCTCCGTTAGGGAGGATGCCTTTTTCTATTCCTCATCACTATCCTTTTTATTTTTATTTCAATTTTTTGCCAGTCAGGTATGAAAGCCCAAGGTGCTTTGGAACTAACTTAAGTGCTTTTGATTTATTGTCTGAAGCCAAGTTTTCAGGTTCCAGAGGCGTTTGCTCTCTCCCAGCCATTTACTCGTTGGAATAGTAAGCTTGCTGTTTGGTGGAGGGTTTTCTGTTTTGTTTTTTTTCCTAGTTCCAGATGAACGGCTTTGACCTCTTCTCTGCATTGCTGGAGAATTGGAAAATATAACCCAAAATGAAATGGGAAAAAAAAAGCACAGGGTCTTTGGAATAAAAGCTGATGAGAGGGAAAGTATAGCTTGACATTTTGCAGAGGGAAATCTGTACAAGGACGGGACATGACAACAAGCTTGGAGGTGGCCTGAAAGCATCTGGTACAAAGGGATGAGACAGTCTGTGGACAAGGACAGGGTAGTGAAGCAGTCCAGTTTCAAGTCATTTGAGAGCCCATTCATTCGAGCTGACACTGTTATTTTTGAAGATATTATTTTAGACCCTTGAAATGTAATTTTGCTGTTTTAAAACTACTGAGGTATATTGCTGTATGCATTGTAGGAGGTTGTTTGATTAATGTTGTGGCTCCCTTATAGAATACCACCTTTGTGAGGACCCTTGTGGATAAGTTCTCTCAGTCCTCCGGAATGTGGAAAAGGTGGTTTGTTTTTATCTTATGGGCACTGTGAACCTTAAACCAGCCACATAATCCCATTGGCTTGGGCTTCTTAGGAGCTCAGAGCCAGATGAACTGTGCAGTTCATACAAAGTTACAGAAATACATGCCTACCACCCTTAGTTTTCTTTCACTACTCTTTTTTTTATATGTGACATATTTATGTGTGTTTATCTATGTATGGTTTTGAAACCTGATTGAAAATTTTATAATAATGTGAAGTGAAAGTCGCTCAATAGTATCTGACTCTTTGCCACCCCATGGACTGTATAGTCCATGGACTTCTCCAGGCCAGAATACTGGAGTGGGTAGCCATTCCCTTCTCCAGGGGATCTTCCCAACCCAGGGATTGAACCCAGGTGTCCCACATTGCAGCTGGATTCTTTACCAGCTGAGCCACCAGGGAAGACCAAGAATACTGGAGTGGGTAGCCTATCCCTTCTCCAGCAGATCTTCCTGACCCAGGAATCAAACTGGTGTCTCCTGCGTTGCAGGCGGGTTCTTTACCAGCTGAGCTACTAGGGTGAAGCCTGATTGAAAATTTTGGAATGAGGCATATATAAATAGTTATATTATGAAGTATCAGAGGTGTTTATCTAGAATAAGAAGGATACTTGTGAAAAGTTAGATCCAAGCACTGATCTGCATATGTATTGATAGTATTACTTTCCACATAGTAAATGTTTGGGACACTCTGTTACATTAACAGTTGACCTTTCTTGAGCTCACTCCATGCAAGATGCATCACATGAAGCACTTTACATGGCTAAGTACTTTATTTGTATAAGTCCATTGTTGCTCTCTTACAACTCTACATGTTAGATATTTAAAGGTAAAACTGATTTGGGGAATTGGTGTTTCATCCAAGGTAAAAAATGTATTAGGTGGTGGAACCAAGTTTCTGGTCAAGGCAAGTGTGACTCTAGAGCATATTCTCTTAACTTTGGGGATAGTAGGTCTGAATTCAAATCACTGTTCCATCATTTACTACTGATATGACCCTGAGCAAGTACCTAAATTATTCTTACCTTCTGTTCTTCCAGTCCCTAAAATGGGAATAAATACAGTACTTAAATTATACTTAAAATGCTTAGAATAGTGTTTGTCATTTAGTGCTCAGGAAATCAATAAAAGATTAGCTATTATCATATTTAAAGAATTTGTCTATAGTATACATAATTAAAATTCTTCTCCCACCAGTGGAGACATTTCTTCAATATTCAATTAATCACGTCTTACAACTCCCTGCACATATGCCCCAGTGGTGACTGTTCCCAGGAGAGCCTGTGTTGGAATGCATATGTCGACATTTCAGATGTCAGATACTGCAAGGTCAGTGTGTCCCAGGAGGAGGCCAGCTGCCAAGAGACCTTGCAGGGTAGCATTTCAGGGTGAATTCATCACAGCTGGAGCCCAGACTTCAGCAATGCAGGTCCTCACATTTGGTCTGGTTAATGCCCAGAGCTGATTATTCAGAGGGGATGACTTGTACCCACTCACAGAAGACTGAAGCATATTAATGGAAAGCCACTGTATTAATTTACAATGAAAAATATTATGGTTAAATGGACCAGACACTTGCATCAGTCTGACCAGTGAATTCCTGCCCTGTAGGCAAGCTACATGGGGAGCCACATTAACAGAAGGTTACTTGGTGAGCAGGATGCCTGTTTCAAGTGCTTAGTCTCATCAGGCTCGAATGGCAGCATGCATTCATCTCCATCTACCTGCCAGAAAGAACAGACATTCCGAGCAGCCTGATGATGCCAGATGTCCTCTCCCTGGATGGGACCACAGAATGTGCCTCTGAGACATTCGTGTGTCTGTGGTTCCATAGCTGACCTACCTCTGCTTCCGATTGTCCTTTTCTTTCTTTAGATGTGTTCATTGTCATGGGAAGGTTGCTGTGATCCAGAAATCATTTTGACTCTTAATGGTAACCTTTGCTCATGTAACACTTTAATTTTCAGAGGGTGTCTTCACTGCTGGTCATTCCAAATTTTCACATCAGGTACCTTGTACACAGTGCATACTTTGGCCAGTGTCACCACAGCCACTTCTGCATCAAGCAATGTATGCTTTTCTCGTCATCCAGGTAAATTTCTACTGCCTGCCTGAACCTCTTATCCTTTAGTGAAACCCACTCATAGCCTGTGCATTAGCTGTTGTAAGTGCCAGTGTTACTAAAATGAAGCCCCCGAAGTTTACTAGCCTCCTTGCTGCTGCTAAGTCACTTCAGTCGTGTCCGACTCTGTGCGACCCCATAGACGGCAGCCCACCAGGCTCTGCCATCCCTGGGATTCTCCAGGCAAGAATACTGGAGTGGGTTGCCATTTCCTTCTCCAGTACTAGCCTCCTTAAATATATTTAAAACAAAAATGGATTGTAATTGATATGTAGTCTAAGAACTTGATATTTTAATAAAAATGTAAAAACCTTTATGCAAGTTTTCAAATTAATTCTGGTACCCCATGAATCATTCCAATGTTAATAAGATCCTACCACCATTTTTGACCCTCCTTCTTCTTTCTGCTACTTCTAGAATAGAACCATATATCCTAGAATGACCCAGAAGAACCTCCAAGACCTTGGCCCTGGCCAACTTTCTGAATTAACCTTCTCCTTCTCATCTCCCTCTCACATAGTTCTCCAGTTTCCTTGATGGCTTTAGAATAAGCCAAGGGTACAGTCCCATTGGGCTTTCCAGGTGGTTCAGTGGTAAAGAATCCACCTGCCAGTGCAGGAGACACAGGTTTGATCCCTGGGTCAGAAGATCACCTGGAGAAGGAAATGGCAATCCACTCCAGTATTCCTGCCTGGGAAGTCTCATGGACAGAGGAGCCTGGTGGGCTACAGTCCATGGGATCACAAACGAGTCAGACATGACTTTAGCGACTAAACAACAACAACACAGCCACACCAGATCATTTGCCCTTGCTTTTCCTCTGCCTGGGGTGATGTGTTCCACTACATATTTGCATCTGGTTTATTCTTCTTTTTATTCACTTCTCAAGATGAACTCCTCAGAGGAGTCTTCTGACTATCCTATCTAGGATAACATCCTCTTACATTTCACCCCCTTATCCTGCTTCACCTTTTTTCTTTGCAGTCATCACTTCCTCATATATTATTTGCTTTATTTGTCTTTCTGAACAAGGTATATTGTGTGAGGGAGAGACTTCTTCATCTTGTTTACTGTTGTACCATTAAAACCTAAATTAATAACTGCCCTTTGATAAGTGTTTAGATAATATTTTGTCAATAAACTAGTGAACTTGGTACTTATATTTTGGTGATCATTAGATTTATTTATTCGCCATGTTGTGCAAACCATCCAAGCTTGCCTAGAATGAGATATAGGTAGTGATTTATTATGATCTTACCGAACAAAGCCAGAATACTGATCAGACTTGACCAGAAGCTCACCCAAGGGTGGGCATCCAAATCTTTCTCACTATCCGGAAACTACCATGAGATTTTATTTAATTCCACTTATTCCAGTTTTTTGTTAATTGCTTATCTTTATACTTCCTTTCTTACATTATCCTTCCGTTACATTATACCATCCTTCAGTTGTTTATCAGTTGTCTGCATTTGTTCCTCTGAGTAGTAAGGTGGTGAGGAGGTACTGCAAATAGTCAACAAGCAGTTATTACCTTTCTGTCTTTCCATTCTCCAGTAGGTGAAGCCCTGCTCTCCCCTTCAGGTTGTCCTGCTACCATTTCTCGAGAAAACATTACATTTGCCATCATCTGGCTTTGGGAGGACTTGCAATGTCCCAATAATTATCATGTACATGGGTGGGACCATAAGGTCAGAGTGTCTTTTTAAACCGATTCTTATTTTTGTACTATTTTCTACTTCACTCCCGCCTCCATTTTTCTCTCAGGAATATTAAGGTGAAAATAGTTAACTAGATAGCCGGAAACTTCCATTTTTCATTATCCTTTCCCATCCAGGGCAAGTTAGGGATTTTGAGCAGTTAACATATATAAGATATATTTGTTAGTATGTTAGGAGAATCTAGTTCAATGAGGTTCTTATTGGGAGAATTAATTCTGAGTCCTTCTAGGGAATTTGTTGGCCTGTTAAAACTCCAACAGATGAGTTCACAGATTCTTAACTCAGGACAGATTCAATCTTCAGGTCTGTCTGTACTGAGTGGCATGACATTTTGCTAGACAGCAGGCACTAAAAGATACACACATACTTCAGATTCACGCATCCCTGGAATGCACAAGGTATGCCACTGGGATGTTTTTGAGCACGTTCACAGATGCTGCCTAGGGTAGTACACAGCATTATATGCAAAAAGGAGATGTTCAAAAGCCTTAAAATGCCATGAACTGGGAATAAAACGTGAACTCTATTTTTAAAGAATAATGTTTATAGAGGTACTGGGACCAAAGAGGCAGAAAAGGACTTCCATGTTTATTCTATAATTCTGTAGCTCTGTGTATTTAAAAATGTGCCTGTTGGACTTTGTGTGTGTGTGTGTATTTGTATGTGTTTGTGCTTCTTAGTATTTATCACTGAAAAGCCAAAAAAGAGCCTGTAGCTTTGTTAATATATAATGGGTCAGCAAGCTACTTGACTGCTCTTTGTTTTGTAACTGTAGCTCCTATCTGTTCAGTCTTTACTGTTACTGTTTGGCCTCTTTACTTGGGTTGCAGGCTGTACTTACAGGAAAAGACACATTCTCTCTGGGATTGATTTAAACCAGCCCATTCTGTATGTTGCTGCTACAGCTCCCAACATTTCATGGAGGTGTGACATTATTGAAGTGGTGTTTTAATATGTCACTGTTCTGCTTCTTTCCCCTGACCCTGTCTATACTCAATCTGCCATACAGTTGCCATCCATCCTCTGGGCTTGTCCAGATGAATGGAGCTGTGCTGCAGCAGGAATCACTTCTGTGCTGGTAGACTTTCTATGACTTCATTGCTGATGATTTTGTCTTACCTTTCTTTGTGATATCTGGAATGATCTAAGTTGACCTTTCAGATGGTAGAGGTGACTACATATCTGGTATGATTTGAGATATGATGGAAAAGCTTTTTGATCCCTAAATCATTTCTACCCAAGTATCAGTGTGCCTGAGATTCTGATTTTAGAGGCATTCATTTTCATGTCAGCGGTGCCCACCATCCTCAGAAAGAGCTGAACATTAATGCGTTAATACATTAGAATGAATAATACTGCTGGCATCCATGGAAAGATCTGCACCTCAGTTCTGGGATCTAAGGAGGACATTTAATTATGTGGAGCCATTTTCTTCTTGTAGATGTTATGTACCACAAATTTTCCTCATTGTGCTACAATTAGTAAATCAAATAATCCCTTGAAGATGGCAGCAACACTTTCGTAAGAGTCACCATATTTTTTTTTTTTCCATTTAAGCAAGTGAGTTCATATGAAGGACAAAATAATAACTGTCAGGAGACAATAACATGAATTTTGCACATATTGAAGAGGTTATCACTGCTGTTCCAAGTTCTGTCTGTTGATGTTTTCAGATAGGGTACGGAGGGATAGGAGAGTTCAAGGGTTTGTATGTGTCCTCAATGGGGCTTCCCTGGTGACTCAGTGGTAAAGAATCTGCCTGCCAATGCAGGAGACATAGGTTCAGTCCTGGGTAGGGAATATTCCCTAGGGTAGGAAATGCTTGTCCGCTCCAGTATTCTTTCCTGGGATATCCTATGGAGAGAGGAGCCTGGTAGGCTGCAGTCCATGGCATTGCAAAAGAGTTGGACACGACTTAGCAACCTAACAACAATGTGTCCTCAATTATGTTGAATCCTGTGGAAATTACAGAGGTTAGAACATGGTCCTGTTGTCATCATCATCAAAAGGTAAAGCGTTGACAGTGTCTTGGCCAGAGTCCACTATATGTCCCCATATAATCAAAATAAAAACAAACATTTGTTGAACAGTCACTCTGTCAACTGGTTTGTTTCATATATGATTTCATGGTATTCCCAATAACCTTACAAGATCAACACTGTTATTATCTGATTGTTATTCTGTTAAGTGAAATTAAGTAATTTGCCAAAAGTTTTACACTTAATGATTGACAGATCAAAGACTTGAATTCAAGTCTAATCCCCAAACATGTTTTCAAAGATCACATGGAATTGCATCCTTTGGCCTATTTGGACTAAGTTGTTGCTGTTCAGTCTCTGTCATTTCTGACTCTTTGCAACCCCACGGACTGCAGCACGCCAGGCTCCTGTCTCCACTATCTCCTGGAGTTTGCTCAAACTCATGTCCATTGAGTTGGTGATGCTATCTAACCATCTCATCCCCTGCTGCCCCCTTCTCCTTTTGCCTTCAATGTTCCCCAGCATCAAGGTCTTTTCTGATGAGCTGGCTCTTTGCATCAGGTGGCCAAAGTATTGGAGCTTCAGCACCACTCCTTCCAATGAATATTTAGGATTAGTTTCTTTTAGGATTGACTGGTTTTATCTCCTTGCAGTCCAGGAGACACTGAAGAGTCTTCTGCAGCACCACATTAAAAAAAAATTATTTGTTTTAATTGGATGATAATTACTTTACACTATTGTGATGTCTTTTGCCATATATCAGAATGAATCAGGGGTACCGTTCCAGCACCATGGTTTGAAAACATCAATTCTTTGGCACTCAGCCTTCTATACGGTTCAGTTCTCATATCTGTACATGACTATGGGAAAGACCATGGCTTTAGCTATACAGACCTTTGTCAGCAAAGTGATGTCTCTGCTTTTTAATATGCTGTCTAGGTTTGTCATAGCTTTTCTTCCAAGGAGAAAGCATCTTCGAATTTCATGGCTGCAGTGATTGTCAGGGTGGCCTGAGACTGTGGACTGAGAGCTAAAGTCACATTGGTCATTAAAAAACAAGCAAATAATATGCAGTCACACCCCCGTACACAGCTAGGTATAGCCAAAAGATGTAAAGCAAAACAAACGAAAACACCAACAGACTATAGAGGGACCCAAAGGCATTTTATAAACAAAATAGTGTCTTGTTGGTACCTTCCTTTTAAAATATTCTCTAAATGGAATTAACACATGCTCATTGCAGGCAAACTGGAACTATCGAACTATATGATAAGGAAAATGAAAGCCTTAATCAAATTTAGCTCAGTTGGTAAAGAATCTGCCTGCAAAGCAGGAGACCTGGGTTTGATTCTGGGTCAGGAAGATCCCCTGGAGAAGGAAATGGCAACCCACTCCAGTGTTATTGCCCAGTTAATCCCATGGGCAGGCTACAATCCGTGGGGTCACAAGAGTGAGACATGGCTTAGTGACTAAACCACCACCACCACCAATCAAAGTTAATCACTCATAGCACATCAGTATGTGACTTTCTGGTATTTAAAGGCTATTTTACCTGGCTGACTTCCCTGGTGGCTCAGATGGTAAAGCATCTGCCTACAACGTGGGAGACCCTGGTTCGAACCCTGGGTTGGGAAGATCCTCTGGAGAAGGAAATGGCAACTCACTCCAGTACTCTTGCCTGGAAAATCCCATGGACGGAGGAGCCTGGTAGGCTCCAGTTCATGGGGTCACAAAGAGTCGGACACAACTGAGCAACTAAACTTTCTTTACCTGGCTGAAATCATACTGAAATATAATTTTGTTTTCTAACTTTCTTCCTTGATAACATGGTAACAAAAGCATTTCCCATCTTTTTAAGTCCCTTTACAAATAGCATTTTGATGGCTACAAGTACAGTCCCTTTCTTAATACCTTTTTTATTGTTAATGTTAGATATAAACATTGTGTTAAGCTACCACTTACATTGTGTGTGTGTGTGGTGGAAGTTGTCGGTAGGTGATTTGGGCTGAAGGCAAGTATGCGTTATCTCCCTCATGTCAATTTAGATAAGATTTAAATGAATCTTTGACTAATTTCTCTGACTCTAACACTGATGCCAGGCTCAGGCAGAGGGGTGGGAGTTGAACTGAGAAGGAGAGGTTGAGGGCAAAAAAGAGAGGAAAGTAGGGAAGGGAAGAGGGGCACTAGAGAGAAAGGGTGAAATAGAGGAAGGAAAGAAGGTATAGAGTTGGATGAACTAATCGACAATTACATGGTTATGCCCAGCCAAGATGGCCAGGTTAGAATGAACCTTTCAGAATACCATGTGTTAACTAGCCATCTCATTGCCTTCTCATAAGCCCAACACAACCTTTTCAGACTAGCATGTGCATTCATGTGACATATTCCATCTCCTGATGTGGGCAGTTGCAGCACTTTAGAAGCCAGCCTTGTTTCCAGGAATTTGTATTACAATAAGAAACTTTGAAATTAGATTCCCTGCTGCCCTTTTACCTCCTTAACTGCTTGGTATTACCACAGTTGCCTTTGTGATGGAGGCCCTGAATCCTTGGCCTCAAACCAGCCATGGTCCCCTGGGACTGTATATAGCAGTACTCTGAAATTCCTACTTACTAGCTCCTTCAACAAGACTGATGCTGAAAAGGCTTTGCTTCTGCTTTCAGCATTCATCACATTCCTTATAAATGAAACATGAATGTAATTCATATTTCTTCTAGGGAGAGAGGTTTTAGAGGCTTCATTTATTCATTCATTCAACAAATATTTATCAGATCCCTTCTGCACTTAAAATACCATGGCAGGCACTGTGAGGGATACAGAGGAACGTAAGTACAGTTCCTACCCTTAGGAGTCAAGTCTACCAAGTTCTGTTAATTTCACCTCTTCAATATCTCCTACATCCATCCATTTCTATCTATCTACAGTAGCCTTAATTCAAACAATCATTATCCTCTTCCTAGATTACCATATTTTAAGAATTTGATCAGATTATTTCTGTGCTTTAAAACATTCATTGTCAGGCCAAATCTCTCAATCTTTACCATGACCTACAGGACCCTAGGGGATCTGGACCCTGTTAATCCTCAGACAATATCTCTTGATTTCCAAACACTTTAGGCATCTTAAATTCCTTGTAGTTCTTTAAGTGTGTAATGCTGTATTTACTCTCATGATTTTGTATATGCTGTTTCTTCAGCTTCCAAAATTCTTCTCTCCCTTACTTTCCACATCTCACCTCCTATTTATCTACCAATAGATGTTCATTGTTTGGTTCTTAAACTAGACATGGCTTCCACCAAGACAACTTGTCTGTCTACTCACGTACCTGTCCATCTCTAAACCAAGTTGTGTTCCCCTTCTCTGTACCCCATGATGCTTTTTTGTACTACCTTCTTCAAACCTCATTATTGCTTATTTGCACTTGCCTGTACTAGGCTAATAATTCCATAGGTTGGGTACCATTATTTTCTATTGTGTTCCCCAAATTTCAAATAGCACCTGTTACATTGTATTTTTAACTAGGACTATCTTAAATTGACTTATTGTATTAAGAAAACTGTTTTATCATTTAGGAGCTCTTAAAGACACCAACAATGCTTCATACACCACACATTCATATGTTACAGGGCAAGAATACGTATGCTTGAGTGGTAGGTTCATAGGCAGTGTTATTGGTTAGCATAAGAGATACAACTTATAACTGTTAAGAAATTAGACCCTCAAAACTTAAATTTCTTTCCTTTTCCATGTATGATCAGGAAGGGATGAGGTACAGTGGAGGCCATGTGATTGCAGGGTCTGAAACCTTAAAAGCTCCATTGAATGGAGGGTTTGAATTAGAGGTGAAGGAAGTGAGAGACGGGCAGGAGTGAAGGTAAAGGAAAATGTGAATGGACAGGTATGACTCGAGAGAGTAAGGTAGAAAGATTTGGACAGTGTATGTAGATGAGAGAGAAGTGCATATGGTCATCAGATCTCATATTCTCAGAACATGTTCCTGGCTTGCCAGATGCCATGAAAGTTGGCAGAGTTCACTCCTAGGAAACATTGCCTGGCAAATGGACAGAAGGGTTTTCCAAGTTGAGAACCAGAAACCCCCTGCTGATGTATCAGGGATTCACAGGGGACTTTGTAGGATGCCTCCAGGCACCAAACAGCTCCTTACCTTCTCCTAATATAGGAAGAAGTGAAAATATGTAGAAAAATAAAATGGTGTCTATAAAGCTGTAAAGTCATGTATAAAAGATATCACAGCAGAAATATTAGCAGCAGCCATTGCTGCAGCCAGAGTGAGAGCACCTTAAAAGCAGTTTATAATTTCTGCAGCCTGAGTATTTCCTTTAATTCATCAATGAAAGTATGTACAAGTCCCCACCACTCAGAGAACTAAGGAGGGACGGGAAAGCAACCTTCCTGGCCCCCAGTGACCTAATAACATGAAAAGTGAATTCAACCCATGGTCAGTAAATCTCTCTGGGTAAAAGGATGAGAACCAAATGAATTTCTTGCTTGACAGAAGCACACTACAGAAACGGTTAATATGTGTGGGGCCATTGCTGAGTAACCCTCACCTTCTTTGACATGCCACTATTGGATGCTGGTGATCCATGTTGCCACCACACTACATAAAGTCTGGCCCATACTGGTTTTTAATTAAATCCCCCTAAAGGATGGTCAAATTGACCTGTCTTCTCTGGAAGAGTAGCTGTGAATCAGTGTCCTGAGAATACATACTTTCCCCACGGCCTTCCTCTATCCCCAGAGGCTGTCACATTGCCTCACTGATCTGTGTCTCTCTCTCCCTGGCTTTTGAGCAGAAGCATGACGAAAACAGAGAACGAAAACCCAGTGTAGTTTCCATAGCAACATTCTTAGAAAGAAAAATGAAAGAGAGAAAAAAGTGAAACTCTACTATGATTTGAGTTCTGAGCCTCAGTGAATGAGCTGCGTGTTGTAAACAGTCAGTGCTAGATGGTTATTTATGTAAGAACAATAGAAGGGGCTCCCCAGGTGGCTCTAGTGATAATCACAGAAGACAATAAGAGACAGAGTTTCCATCCCTGGGTCAGGAGGATACCCTGGAGGAGATGGCAACTTCCTCCAGTATTCTTGCCTGGAGAATCCCATTGGACAGAGAAGCCTGGCAGGCTATAGTCCATAGTGCTCATGGCGTCGAGCATGACTGAAGTGGCTTAGCACACAATAGAGATATATCAGAATTCCTTCAGTTCCAGATTTTTCCAGTAGAGGGTGGAAACCTGAATAGCATAAGACCTAAATGAAGGGAAATACAGTCACACATATACTTCTTGATCTGATATTGGACACTCTATTAGAGAGTACAGCCTATTAATGTTTATTCTGGTATCCTGGTATTTTCACTAACTTTGAGGTAGATAGCATATAAAATATTTGTTATCTCACTTCAAAGAGCATATTAAAACCTGAAGGACAAACAAATATTGAATAAATTTTCTGAAGCAAAGCAATGTACTACACATGAATAAAATGCAAACTGAAAGCCAGTACTTTGAGTACATATAGATTGCACTGAAGAACTCAGTGCTGAGTGGTGTTAATGAAAGAACCTCAATGAAAATGGCATATGGGCTTATAAAAATGGAGAAGTATAAATTGATAGTAACCCAACAGAAATTTTTCCTGCGTGGGATAAAGCAGAATGAAAAACTCTTAAGCTTCCAGGTGAAATAGGTAAAGGTATACCTGGGGTAGTACATTTCACTTGTTTGTCTATGAAAGATAAAAGTGTTTGGTAGGATAGGCAGGATAGGTATGTTGTTGAAAAACAGAAATTTGTATTTAATTTTAAAGGCAGCAGGTAGTTCTGAGATGTTCTTGAGTCACTCAGGGATCTTAAGTACTAAGTGCTTGAGAAACATGACATGTAGCAGCATATAGAATATATCCCTTGGCTATAGGATAAACCGGGAGCGGCGGCCAACAGGGGCTAGGCGGGGCCGGGGCCCGGGGGCCGGGGTCGAGGGCGGCGGCAGAGAAGGGCTAGGCCAGACCGGGGGCTGGGGGCTGGCGGCGGCGATGAGAGGAATTACCCAAGGCCCAAGGTAAGAGAAACCCAAGTAAGACGGTAAGTGTTGCGAGAGGGCATCAGAGGGCAGACACATTGAAACTAGAATTACAGAAAACTAGCTAATGTGATCACACGGACCACAGCCTTGTCTATCTCAATGAAACTAAGCCATGCTGTGTGGGGCCACCCAAGATGGATGGGTCATGGTGGAGAGGTCTGACAGATTGTGGTCCACTGGAGAAGGGCATGGCAAACCTCTTCAGTATTCTTGCCTTGAGAACCTCATGAACAGTATGAAAAGGCAAAAAGATAGGACACTGAAAGATGAACTCCCCAGGTCAGTAGATGCCCAATATGCTAATGGAGATCAGTGGAGAAATAACTCCAGAAAGAATGATGGGATGGAGCCAAAGCACAAACGATACCCAACTGTGGATGTGGCTGGTGATAGATGCAAAGTCCGATGCTGTAAAGAGCAATATTGCATAGGAACCTGGAATGTTAGGTCCATGAATCAAGGCAAATTGGAAGTGGTCAAACAGGAGATGGCAAGAGTGAATGTCGACATTCTAGGAATCAGCGAACTAAGATGGACTGGAATGGGTGAATTTAACTCAGATGACCATTATATCTACTACTGTGGGCAAGAATCCTTGAGAAGAAATGGAGTAGCCATCATGGTCAACAAAAGAGTCCAAAATGCAGTACTTGGATGCAATCTCAAAAACGATAGAATGATCTCTGTTCATTTCCAAGGCAAACCATTCAATATCACAGTAATCCAAGTCTATGCCCCGACCAGTAATGCCGAAGAAGCTGAAGTTGAACGATTCTATGAAGACCTACAAGACCTTCTAGAACTAACACCCAAAAAAGATGTCCTTTTCATTATAGGGGACTGGAATGCAAAAGTAGGAAGTCAAGAAACACCTGGCGTAACAGGCAAGTTTGGCCTTGGAGTACAGAATGAAGCAGGGCAAAGGCTAATAGAGTTTTGCCATGGGAATGCACTGGTAATAGCAAACACCCTATTCCAACAACAGAAGAGAAGACTCTACACATGGACATCACCAGATGGTCAACACCGAAGTCAGATTGATTATATTCTTTGCAGTCAAAGATGGAGAAGCTCTATACAGTCAGCAAAAACAAGACCGGGAGCAGACTGTGGCTCAGATCATGAACTGCTTATTGCCAAATTCAGACTTAAATTGAAGAAAGTAGGGAAAACCACTAGTCCATTCAGGTATGACCTAGAACAAATCCCTTATGAGTATACAGTGGAAGTGAGAAATAGATTTAAGGGACTAGACCTGATAGACATGCCTGATGAACTATGGACAGAGGTTCGTGACATTGTACAAGAGACAGGGATCAAGAAAATCCCCATGGAAAAGAAATGCAAAAAAGCAAAATGGCTGTCTGAGGAGGGCTTACAGATAGCTGGGAAGAGAAGAGAAGCGAAAAGCAAATGAGAAAAGGAAAGATATTCCCATCTGAATGCAGAGTTCCAAAGAATAGCAAGGAGAGATAAGAAAGCCTTCCTCAGGGATCAGTGCAAAGAAATAGAGGAAAACAACAAATTGGGAAAGACTAGAGATCTCTTCAAGAAAATTAGAGATACCAAAGGAACATTTCATGCAAAGATAGGCTCGATAAAAGACAGAAATGGTATGGACCTAACAGAAGCAGAAGATATTAAGAAGAGGTGTCAAGAATACACAGAAGAACTGTACAAAAAAGGTCTTCACGACCCAGATAATCATGATGGTGTGATCACTCACCTAGAGCCAGGCATCCTGGAATGTGAAGTCAAGTGGGCCTTAGAAAGCATCACTATGAACAAAGCTAGTGGAGGTGATGGAATTCCAGTTGAGCTATTTCAAATCCTGAAAGATGATGCTGTGAAAGTGCTGCACTCAATATGCCAGCAAATTTGGAAAACTCAGCAGTGGCCACAGGACTGGAAGAGGTCAGTCTTCGTTCCATTCCCAAAGAAAGGCAATGCCAAAGAATGCTCAAACTACCGCACAATTGCACTCATCTCACATGCTAGTAAAGTAATGCTCAAAATTCTCCAAGCCAGACTTCAGCAATACGTGAACCGTGAACTTCCAGATGTTCAAGCTGGTTTTAGAAAAGGCAGAGGAACCAGAGATCAAATTGCCAATATCCACTGGATCATCGAAAAAGCAAGAGAGTTCCAGAAAAACATCTATTTTTGCTTTATTAACTATGCCAAAGCCTTTGACTGTGTGGATCACAATAAACTGTGGAAAATTCTGAAAGAGATGGGAATACCAGACCATCTGACCTGTCTCTTGAGAAACCTGTATGCAGGTCAGGAAGCAACAGTTAGAACTGGACATGGAACAACAGACTAGTTCCAAATAGGAAAAGGAGTACGTCAAGGCTGTATATTGTCACCCTGCTCATTTAACTTCTATGCAGAGTACATCATGAGAAAGGCTGGGCTGGAAGAAACACAAGCTGGAATCAAGATTGCCAGGAGAAATATCAATAACCTCAGATATGCGGATGACACCACCCTTATGGCAGAAAGTGAAGAAGAACTAAAGAGCCTCTTGATGAAGGTGAAAGAGGAGAGTGAAAAAGTTGGCTTAAAGCTCAACGTTCAGAAAACTAAGATCATGGCATCCAGTCCCATCACTTCATGGGAAATAGATGGGGAAACAGTGGAAAATTTTTTTGGGCTCCAAAATCACTGCTGATGCTGATTGCAGCCATGAAATTAAAAGAAGCTTACTCCTTGGAAGGAAGGTTATGGCCAACCTAGATAGCATATTTAAAAGCAGAGGCATTCCTTTGCCAACAAAAGTCCGTCTAGTCAAGGCTATGGTTTTTCCAGTGGTCATGTATGGATGTGAGAGTTGGACAGTGAAGAAAGCTGAGCGCCGAAGAATTGATGCTTTTGAACTGTGGTGTTGGAGAAGACTCTCAAGAGTCCCTTGGACTGCAAGGACATCCAATCAATCCATCCTAAAAGAGATCAATCCTGAGTGTTCATTGGAAGGTCTGATGTTGAAGCTGAAACTCCAATACTTTGGCCACCTCATGCGAAGTGTTGACTCATTGGAAAAGACCCTAATGCTGGGTAGGATTGGGGGTGGAAAGAGAAGGGGACGACAGAGGATGAGATGATTGGATGGCATAACCGACTCGATGGACATGGGTTTGGGTGGACTCCAGGAGTTGGTTGTGGACAGAGAGGCCTGGTGTGCTGCAATTCATGGGGTCGCAAAGAGTCGGACACGACTGAGCCACTGAACTGAACTGATAGGATAAACGATACAAGAGACAGAAAAACCGAAAGTGAATTTTAAATGCATACACTTTTTGCATGGAAGGTGAGTCTAGTCATTCTAATAATGGCAAGATAAGAATAAATTGAATGTCTGCTCTTTTCCACTTAGAGAAGACCCTTTAACATTTCTTTTAATTTTGGCTTAATTATGATGAACATTTTTAGTTTTTTTTTTGTTTGTTTTTAACTAGGAAATTCTATATCATTCCTTCAATTCTAAATGATGATCTTACTGGGCACAGTAGCCTAGGTTGCAGGTTTTTTTTTCCTTTCAGCACTGTAAATATCTCATGCCCCTTCCTTCTGGCCTGCAAAGTTCCTGGAGAAAAATCAGCTGTTACTTTTATGAAGGTTCCTCTGAAAATGCCTGTTTTTCTCTTGCTGCTTTTAGCATTCTCTGTCTTTTAAGTTTTGCCATTTTAATTCTTGTATGTCTTGGAATGGGTCTGTATTCATCTTGTTTGGGAGCCTCTGTGGTTCCTGTATTTGGAGATCTGTTTCCTTTTTCAAGTTTAGCAAGTTTTCATCCACAATTTCACCAAATGTATTTTCAATGCTTTTTTCTTTGTCTTCTCCTCCTGGGACTTCTATGATGTGACTGTTAGTATACTTGATGTTGCTCCAGAGGTCTTTGAACTGTTCATTTTTGTCTTATTTTTTTGCTCTTCTTATTGGGTAATTTCCACTATTCTTTCTTCTGGATCACTTATGCATTCTTTGTATCACCTAATCTGCTGTTAACTCCTTCTGGTGTGGTTTTCATTTTAGTTATTTTATTCTCCAGTTCGAACTGTTTCTTATATTTTCTAGTTCCTTATTAAGATTCTCATTGCATTCATCCATTATTTTCCCTAATTCAGTTAACATTCTTATTACTAATGCTTTGAACTCTTTATCTGGTAAATTATTTGTTTTGTTAGCTGCATTTTCAGGGGTTTTCTCTTATTTTTTGAATTGAAACAGATTCCTCTGTCTTCTCATTTTGCTTAAGTATCTCTGAAATTAGGTAAAATGGTTACCTATCAGGGTCTTAAAGGGATGTTCTTGTGTAGGAGAATTCTTATACAATCTCCATGTGCTGAGTGCCTTTGGTTCAGACCTGGATTTGATGTGATCATGAGTGATATCTTTCCCCTGGGTGTGCTTCAATGTCTATTCTAAGATGGGCTTCACATGATGATAACACTTGCAACCATTTGCTAAGAGCTCACAATATAGCCAGTATTGCACTCAATAAATTTCATGCACTATCACATTTACAGTCTTCAAAAATAACCCAAAGAGATTTATTAAAATGCCAATTTTAATGAAAATGGGGGGAGGTTAAATATTCACAGCTAACGAGACTGACATTTGAACCAGACTCCAAAGCTCATGACCCTTCCATCAGAGCCTACTGTGTGTAAGTCATGTGTTGTAAGAGCTGAATGAGATGGAGAGAGATTGCCATGGCTTGATGTTAAGTGGGTTAGGGTGAAGAAGAAAGCTCCAAAGGGCAACAGCAACATCATCAGGAGTAATGGAGATATTTGGAGGACAGGACTTCAGCATGTCATTTTCAGTTTGGAGAGAAACTGTCCTCGTAGTTTCATTGATTGCATTTTAATTGATAGCAGCAGGGGTAGCTCTGTGTACCTTTTGATAAGCTTTCTATAGTTCTGGAAAATTTCAGATATTGAAGGGAATTGGAGCACCCGAGTTAATGCACTTTCTAGTCATGCTAATGTGTGCCCTAGGAGGCAGAAGAAGGTCAGCCTGAAAAGAGAACCACCAGTAGCTGAAGTTAGAATTGTTCTTTCTACCAGCCTTCAGCAATATGTCCTTTTTAACTTTTTCTAGCCCTCCCCTTGCAAAGTTAAAACTTTTGGTCTAAGTTTTAATAGAACTTGAGCAAGTGTTCAATCCTAAAATCTTAATATACATGTCTAAAATTCATCCAAGTCTCCCTCCACAGACATGTGAAGAAAGAAAGCATTTCATGTTTCATTGCATATTTTCCTCAATTCTTTTCCCAAATGATAACCCCGGGGTCTAATATTAATAGCATGTCTTCTACTTCTTTACCTAATTTGCATGGTGAATACTTTATAGTACAAAATATCCACTGATGGGCAAGGAAAGATGAAAAGAATAGTGACAGTTTCATGTCAGCAAGAGAGGAATGTGGGTTTGGGTTTAGCTTAATTCTGAACAGTGATAAGGGGGATTAACACTAAGATGCAACAGCACCAGATACAACAATGCTGATGTTAGCAGCTTCTCGGCCCCTTTAGACAAGGCAAAAGTTTATAAGCACAGAGTTTAGAATGTGGATTCTTCAGCCAGAGACTAAATTCAAGTCCTGGCTTCATTACTTCCTAGTTCTGGGATGTGGGTAGTTACTTAATATACTTCAGCCTCTGTTTCCTCACCTGAAAAATGGAAATAGTAGTAGCTCCAATTTATTTGGTAATTATGATTAGAAATATTACATATGAAGTGTATAAAAAAGAGCCTGGATCTTTATGTGATTGGAGACAGCTGGTATTAAGAGCAAAGATAGCTAGACAGGCAGTGAAGTTAATGCAGCCAGAGAGAAAGAGGGCTCTGCATGGCAGAGCCACGGTGATGACTGCAAAATGAGGTAGGAGATGAGGCTGAAGGAGCCTGGAAAATGGGTTTCTACACAGTACCTACACAGGAGCACGCAGCATGCACATGCATATGCCATGCTAACCCTGGGAAGCACAGAGCCT
Organism: Giraffa tippelskirchi; assembly: GCF_054371585.1. Taxonomy (NCBI): domain Eukaryota; kingdom Metazoa; phylum Chordata; class Mammalia; order Artiodactyla; family Giraffidae; genus Giraffa; species Giraffa tippelskirchi. The sequence goes on from NC_137276.1 coordinate 171,888,383, forward strand.
AGCAGGCAGAGAATCACCTGTATACACCCATGTGTGTGGATTTGAGTGTGTGTGTGGTGGTGCATACTCACATGCATGCACATTCTTCCACTCAACACTAAATTGCAGAAATAAGTTTCTTCTTGTTCTTCCTTGCTCAATCTCATTGAATACAAGTAAAAACCAAAATATCACAGTTGGGCATAGAAGACATTTAACGTCTTCAGATATGCATACAAAGAATAAAATTTCCTGATCAGAAACAAAACTGACAAGAGCAACTATTGTTAGAATAACACCTCATTTAGTTGTAAGGAATAATTGTCATCTTGACATAGATCCATTTCATCATTTGCATGTCAGTTACTCTGGTAGTTTTACAGAATACACCTTTGACAAACAATTTCTCTAATTACTTTGGTTGTTCCTGTGGAAACCACAACCCAGGTTAGACTTGTTTAAATACTACAGTGTCTACATAGAATGGAATTGCCCTTTGTCTAGCAATAGAAATCTGGAAGGTCTACTATTTTAAGATAATCAGTGGGCTACCCTAGACTCTTCAGTTATCTCAAAGCCCAGTTGTCAGTGACTGCAGACGGTCCAGGTACCTAAGATTTTGTCCAAGTTACAATCTGTAACCATTTCTGTCTTATGTACTCTTATCCCTACATTTTTAAACTTGTAGTCACAGCGTCCCTATGGTATGGCAAGCTTTAGATTTTCAAGCTAGTAATTTCCTATATTGTTTCAATCCATCCTTCATGTGGGCTATAGTATTGATACCCTATACAAGATGTTCTCTTCAATAGCTTCTAAATAATTAATTAAATTCTAATATTGCTTTCTTTCTTGACAAAAGTTCTTAAGTGTTAAATCAATCACAGATTAATTGAAACTTCCTCACTATTTTTCCTTTTCTCTCCATAAATTAGCTTTAGTTTCATTTTCTTTCATGGACCTTTCCCCCCTTCTCTTTAGGCATCCTCAGAGGGCAACTAAAATTCTTTGGCTCTGTAGTTTTGAAGTGTGCAATTTGGAAGGAATATGGGTCTGGAGGGAATTAAATTAACTAGAAGCACTCTGATTTTTGATTAAATTGCTTTCTTCAAAGATATTAGAGAACATTCCAGGTATTCATTTTAAAATTTTTCTTCAAAAAATGGGAAAAACCCATTACAGTTCAGACAATTTTAGTTCCTTTTTTGCTTTACTTTTAAGGTTTGTACTCAAAATACCTTTATCACGTCTTTAGTACGAAGTCCCAGACATTAAGAAAATACATTTATTGAATTTAATTTGGTGAAAATGAGAGACAGGAAATGGAGAGTGAGGCTCAACCAGAAAATAAAGAGAAAGTAGAAAGCCGGAGCAGTGAGGCACGGAGGAGCTGTGGTGGTGGCGGTTTAGTTGTTCAGTGGTGTCCAACTCTGGTGACCCCATGAAATGTAGCCTGCTAACTCCTCTGTCCATGGAATTTCCCAGGCAAGAATACTGAAGTGGGTTGCCATTTCCTTTGCCAGGGGATCTTCCTGACCAAGGAATTGAACCCACATCACCTGCATTGCAGGCAGATTCTTTACCGACTGAGATATGGAGGGGCTGTATCCTAAAGCAAAGGGTGAAAATTTCCAGTGATGGGGAATTTAAACAGTGGTCAAAGACTATTAGAATAATATGCAGAAAGAACAAATGACATTAACCCGGTGGAAGAGGTTCTGAGAGTATGACTCTAAGACAACAGGTTTGGGCAGTGAGGGTAGAAAAAACTATAGGGAGCCATCATGGATGTCAATGAGGCCACCGGTCAGCATATTTCTCCCTTTCTGAACGGGTGAAAAGTAATTGTGTGATTGTGAGAAATCAGTGAGGACAGCCCTATTGAATTAGTCAACATGACTCAGGCCTTGGCTGTACCACTGTATCTATTCCTGGAATTATTTTACTGGAGGCTGTGCCTCAGAGAACACCTCAAGAGACATGGTGAAACAAAATCAGCCCAAGAATGGCCATTGAACATCTGCACATTTTAAAAGCTTATCATGTGAATGACTAGGTTTTCAGTTATTCTCATCACTTAGGTCTGCTTGTTTCATGTAGGCACTCAAAGAATGTATACAGCATTTGGAGAACTATTAATAAAACACTGGTTGCAATTTAGGAAATGCCATTGTGAACTCCTTATTGCCAAATTTACACTTAAATTGAAGAAAGTAGGGAAAACCACTAGACCATTTAGGTATAACCTAAATCAAATCCCTTATGACTATACAGTGGAAGTGAGCAATGGATTTAAGGGACTAGATCTGATAGAGAGAGTGCCTGATGAACTATGGACAGAGGTTCGTGACATTGTACAGGAGACAGGGATGAAGACCATCCCCAAGAAAAAGAAATGGAAAAAAGCAAAATGGCTGTCTGAGGAGGACTTACAAATAGCTATGAAAAGAAGAGAAGCGAAAAGTAAAGGAGAAAAGGAAAGACGTTCTCATTGAATGCAGAGTTCCAAAGAATAGCAAGGAGAGATAAGAAAGGCTTCCTCAGCGATCAATGCAAAGAAATAGAGGAAAACAATAAAATGGGAAAGACTAGAGATCTCTTCAAGGAAATTAGAGATACCAAGGGAATATTTAATGCAAAGATAGGCTCAATAAAGGACAGAAATGGTAGTGACCTAACAGAAGCAGAAGATATTAAGAAGAGGTGGCAAGAATACACAGAAGAACTGTACAAAAAAGATCTTCATGACCCAGCTAATCACGATGGTGTGATCACTCACCTAGAGCCAGACATCTGGAATGTGAAGTCAAGTGGGCTTAGGAAGCATCACTACGAACAAAGTTAGTGGAGGTGATGGAATTCCAGTTGAGCTATTTCAAATCCTCAAAGATGATGCTGTGAAAGTGCTACACTCAATATGTCAGCAAATTTGAAAAACTCAGCAGTGGCCACAGGACTGGAAGAGGTCAGTCTTCGTTCCAATCCCAAAGAAAGGCAATGCCAAAGAATGCTCAAACTACCACACAATTGCACTCATCTCACATGCTAGTAAAGTAATACTTAAAATTTTCCAAGCCACTCTTCAGCAATACGTGGACTGTGAAATTCCAGATGTTCAAGCTGGTTTTAGAAAAGGCAGAGGAACCAGAGATCAAATTGTCAATATCCGCTGGATCATTGAAAAAGCAAGAGAGTTCCAGAAAAACATCTATTTCTGCTTTATTGACTATGCGAAGGCCTTTGACTATGTGGATCACAATAAACTGTGGAAAATTCTTCAACAGATAGGAATGCCAGACCACCTGACCTGCCTCTTGAGAAATCTGTATGCAGGTCAGGAAGCAATAGTTAGAACTGGACGTGGAACAACAGACTAGTTCCAACTAGGAAAAGGAGTATGTCAAGGCTGTATATTGTCACCCTGCTTATTTAAATTATATGCAGAGTTCATCATGAGAGACGGTGGGCCAGATGAAGCACAAGCTGGAATCACAATTGCCGGGAGAAATATCAATAACCTCAGATATGCAGATGACACCACCCTTATGGCAGAAAGTGAAGAAGAACTAAAGAGCCTCTTGATGAAAGTGAAAGAGGAGAGTGAAAATGTTGGCTTAAAGCTCAACATTCAGAAAACTAAGATCATGGCATCTGGTCCCATCACTTCATGGCAAATAGATGGAGAAACAGTGGAAACAGTGGCTGACTTTATTTTTGGGGGCTCCAAAATCACTGCAGGTGGTGATTGCAGCCATGAAATTAAACGATGCTTACTCCTTGGAAGGAAGGTTATGACCAACCTAGATAGCATATTAAAAAGTGGAGACATTACTTTGTCAACAAGGGTCCATCTAGTCAAGGCTATGGTTTTTCCAGTGATCATGTATAGATGTGAGAGTTGGACTATAAAGAAAGTTGAGCACAGAAGAATTGATGCTTTTGAACTGTGGTGTTGGAGAAGACTCTTGAGAATCCCTTGGACTGCAAGGAGATCCAGGCAGTCCATCCTAAAGGAGATCAGTCCTGGGTGTTCATTGGAAGGACTGATGTTGAAGCTGAAGCTCCAGTGCTTTGGCCACCTCATGCGAAGAGTTGACTCATTGGAAAAGACCCTGATGCTGGGAAGGATTGGGGGCAGGAAGAGGAGAAGATGACAGAGGATGTGATGTTTGGATGGCATCACTGACTCAATGGACATGGGTTTGGATGGACTTCGGGTGTTGGTGATGGACAGGGAGGCCTGGCGTGCTGTGATTCATGGGTCGCAAAGAGTCAAACACGACTGAGCGACTGAACTGAATTGAACACCTAAGTTTCTTAATATGACTTGAATTTTCGTTTGGGGTCTGACTTTCTGGTGGGCTAATTATTTTCGGTATTTCTTTACACCTTTTTCTTCCCATCATTACTGAATAACTTGAATTTTCTGAACAAACACAATGTGTTCTACTGTACTTAGAGGCCATCAGGCATGCTGCTCCATCTGCTATGTATTTCCATTCCTAGTATGATTTTTGACCCTTCCTGTTTTTAGTTCAAGATGTGTCTCCAGTCTTAGAACATTAAGGAAAAGCTTTCCATATCTGACTGAAAAGCTCTTCGCTGGTCTTGGTGCTTACCACACCATAGCATGAATGCCTCTTTTCCATCTCTCCCATTAGACAGAAATAGCTTTTAGGGAGATGCCATGTAATCCAATCAGTTTTGCTCCCCATTGCCTGCCAAAGTATCTGATGTATAAATTTGTTCATATTGGTTGAGTGAAAGGCACAGTGAATTGGGGGTAATTTTATTAGAAGACTGAAGAGATAAATAACAGTATTCAATAGAATGGGGGCATAGAAATTGTTCAAGAGAAGTTCCACATCTGATTAATTTGGTGATATTTAAAGTGACTAAAGAAGACAATTTAGATGTTATAAACAAACTTTATTTAACTGTTCATGAAGGAGATTGTTTCCATATGGTGAACTGCAAAATGGAATGGAAGGTGGAAAACTTTCATAGGATAAAGAACAAGAAAGAGAAAAGTAGAAAACATCTGATTGGCTGGGACAATATAGTCAGCCTTGTTTAGGGTGAGAAAGAACAAGGAGATAAGTATAGAGCCCAGAGAGCCTGACTTTTAGAATTGGATGACTGGACATACTGAGTTTCTAGTAAAAAAAAAAAACAGCATTTACAGTGACGTGAAGATTAATCAAGTTTTGGTTTGTTGATGTATCACCCCAGGCAGGGGCAGCCCCGTCTTGGGCCTAGAAATTTATTTCTACATGGAGAGGACCTTTACTTGATGAAATAAAAAACTCAGAACTTTTTAAAAAGATGAGCTACCCACAACAGTTTATCATGCCTCTGTTTTATGACACCTGAATCTTATGAAGTTAAAATTTTATCTTCAACTTTTTATATGTTGTGGTGCTTCCATATGTGTGCATATGTGTGATTTTTCTCAAAGTAAGTGAAACTTGCATCTTTTTTTTTTTTAATCTCCCAAAGGTCCTAACAAAGTACCATGCACACAGTTGGCATTTTACAGATTTATGTTTAAGGAAGTATTTTTTGAATGAAATACTCTTGGAAGATAGGCTTTGCAAAACTGTTAAAATTAAAAACCAAATGATGTCAAATCTATAACCCACTGTTTTTACAGATTGGTTGTAATATTTCCTTTACATATAAAAAACTGACATTATAAAGGATGAGGCTATACCCCCTATTTTCTTTTTCTGTCAGTAGAATTAAGTGTTCTTCAACAAAATCCCATAGCTGTAGAATAGAACGTATCCTGTTGTGGCTATCATTACCAGTGAATTTAAATAGCTTTATCCATTTGAATATTTAATATCAGGCAGATAAAGTTAACTCTTTAAATGTTTAATTTTCAATCCAAGACTGTGATAGTATTTGTTTAATGTGGAGATAGGATTTGAGTATCATAGAAACTATGACAAGATTTTCTTGGAAATTTACACATAATTTAATAGAACAGTGATTTGCAAAATGTAGTTCTTGAACCAGAAGCATGGGTATTATGTAGGAACTCCTTAGAGAGACAAATTCTCAGCCTCTCTAGAAAGTCAAGTCAGGTCTCTTTCTACCAGGTCAGAAAATTTTGGATGGGCCCAGGCAATCTGTATTTTAAAAAGCCATCCAGAAAATTCTGATGTAAAATAAATTTTGAAGTTTATTGGAATAAACTTTTCAGAGCACCAACTAGTAAGATCAGAGGTGGCTATGGCACTTGAGCACTTCAGAATCTTCTAACCTTGAACTTTCTGTGGGAACTGCCAGTATATTTCCATGCTGCCTCTCCAGTGCCAAACTTTTTTAGTCTACATTTTCCTGACAGTAGAAAACACCAAGAACTGTTTATCATGTATGGCAAAAGGCCAAAAAATACCTGACCTTGTTGATTTTGCAAGTATTAGAATAACTAAGAATAGAAAACTTGTACAGTAAGTAATTCATCAAGTTCAAGATGACCTAAAATACATTTACTCTTCTTGCATGCTATATGACTGCATGAAAGTCGCTCAGTTGTGTCCGACTTTTTGTGATCCCATGGACTGTATAGTCCATGGAATTCTCCAGGCCAGAATACTGGAGTAGGTAGCCTTTCCCTTCTCCAGAGGATCTTCCCAACCCAGAGATCAAACCCAGGTCTTGCGCATTGCAGGCAGATTCTTTACCAGCTGAGCCACAGGGGAAGCCCATGTTTCTGCATATGCAATGATAAAGCCGCTGAATGGTTGGCAAATTTACATGTTTGGGCACAGTATCAACCAGATAGTGAGATGAATTCTTCAGTACCTTTGAGGCAATGGATATCTGTCTCTTTTTAAATGTAAGTATCAATTCAATTGTGTTCTTTTCCATTCTGTCTTCCTGATAGTGTTGTTTTTGTTTTACTGTTTTCCTGTCCTCATCTCTCTTCTGATAGTTTCCTATATAGTAAGGGGAGAAGAAAATAGCAACCCACTCCAATATTCTTGCCTAGAGAATCCTGTGGACAGAGGAGCCTGGTGGGCTGCTGGTCATAGGGTCGCACAGAGTTGGACACGACTGAAGTGACTTAGCAGCAGCAACAGCAAGGGGAGTTTAGCAGATTTTTAAAGGCTATTTTAGGAAATCATATCAATGTGATATGTCCACTTACATCTTTCAAATGCTCAACAAGTTGATTGCTCATACTTTGCTTGACTTCAGTATTAGTTCTGCAGTCCTGTAACATTGCTTACTGTTACTTTTGTTACTAATGTTCGTATCTTGATGAAAGTGAAAGAGGAGTGTGAAAAAGTTGGCTTAAAGCTCAACATTCAGGAAACTAAGATCATGGCATCTGGTCCCATCACTTCATGGGAAATAGATGGGGAAACAGTGTCAGACTTTATTTTGGGGGCTCCAAAATCACTGCAGATGGCGATTGCAGCCATGAAATTAAACGACGATTACTCCTTGGAATGAAAGTTATGACCAACCTAGATAGCATATTAAAAAGCAGAGACATTACTTTGCCAACAAAGGTACATCTAGTCAAGGCTATGATTTTTCCAGTAGTCATGTATGGATGTGAGAGTTGGACAGTGAAGAAAGCTGAGCGCCGAAGAATTGATGCTTTTGAACTGTGGTGTTGGAGAAGACTCTTGAGAGTCCCTTGGGCTGCAAGGAGATCCAACCAGTCCATCCTAAAGGAAATCAGTCCTGAATATTCACTGGGAGGACTGATGCTGAAGCTGAAACTCCAATACTTTGGCCATCTCATGTGAAGAGTTGACTCATTTGAAAAGACCCTGGTGCTGGGAAGGATTGGGGGCAGGAGCAGAAGGGGACAACAGAGGATGAGATGGCTGGATGGCATCACCGACTCGATGGACATGAATTTGGGTAAACTCTGGGAGTTGGTGATGGCCAGGGAGGCCTGGCATGCTGCAATTCAGGGAGTCACAAAAAGTCGGACACGACTGAGCAACTGAACTGAACTGACTAATCATTAGTTGCTGACTACCCTATTTAGGTTGGTCAGTGACAAAAGTTATTTAAGAAACATCACATTATTTGTGGATAGTTTTGTTTGGGTGGATAATTTCCTTTTTATTTAAACATCTCTGGAGGAGAATATGGCTTTTTTGAATAAAATCAAATGGAAAGTAATTTCAACTCTTCAGATCAAAGAGCTGAAGCAAAAGAAAAATTTTATACATATGCATATTCTTATACATATCACATGTGACAGAGAAATGAAAAGTTATAGCTTCATTTTCTTATATCTCTAGGAAGCTATAAAAGTGCATATGTGGCTCAGGTCATCTCATAAAGAAAAAATAATATGCAACATATAAAATACAGAGATGTTTAATAGGATTATAAAATCTGGACTATCTACTTATTTTCTAGTAGCAAATTTATTCATTATTGTCACTATTAATAATAGTAATATCATTATGAATCTGTGAATATATTAAAAACCCCATTATTTGCATTATCCACAAAAGATAATTTTCCCTCTGGGATTTAATTGTGGCTTTTGAAGGAGAGAATTGAAATCATTATGAAGTGCTGCCAGATTGATACCTTTCTGCTCCTGGGTCTACTATTCATTAATATTTATGTAAGGGTTTTACTTTCTATGTGAGAGGAGTGGGTTAAATACAAGACTGTGTGATGTGTTGACAATGTGAAAAGGTGATATGCAGCCCAGTGTTCTCACACTTGGATCTGTAGCCAGTTTGGGAGGAGGACGCAACTCTCCTTTGAGTAAGAAAATATGATACCTCCATTTTTGTTTTGTTTTTGCCTACAAGTGCAATGGAGGGCTAATGAAGGCTGTCTTTTCAGGCATCTCAGGAGGTCTCTGGTTTACTAACTGATGAGAGAGCTGAGGCTCAGGAGAGTAGTGTCACAACAGCCAGTTTAACCTTGCTCCATCATTTGTGACAATGTTTACTTACTGGTGTAGGGCATATCTTGCTTTTGTTTTGGGTTAGTGTGCCATTCTCTTCTGCTTGGTTTCTCTTAGCTGAGCACAAGCTGTTGTGGATAAAGCAAGACAATCCCCCCTGAAGTGAGTCACATAAAACTTTTGGTGTCTTTGACTGGTGCACACATCCATAGACATTGTAAATATTTCAGAATATAAAGAAGTCACTTTTTTTAGCAGTTGTGAACTACTTATTAACAGATGTGGATGAATTAAGGAGGCACAGACATTCATTTCTCCAGAGAACACAAATTTCCAATCATGATGTTTGTGTGTGTGCAAGTGTATGTTAATAGAAAATTTCCCATTTTGTTATTTAAGAGATCTCATGTACTAGTCAGACGAAAAATTCACCAGGACCAGACAAGAGCAAGAGATAGGAAGAAAGAGAATTCAAGATAGAGCTGTCTTTTATATGAGTCATAAACTTAGGTCCTGACGTAGAAGCTTGGGTACTTTTCTGAGTCAGTTCTGAACCACTGCCCCATTCCAGTAATAACGTGGGGATCAAATAAAGCATCCTCCAAGGAGGCATTTAGTGGTGAGCTAAGGCTGAGAGCCTTCAAGGACATTTATCTCCATAGTAGCAACGTTTGACTCTTTGTGGTTTCCACAAATCTCTGTAAAAGGCATTGATCGCCACTGTCAGTATGATTAGAGCAAGCACTGATGCATAGCTTGTTTATGATTAAAAATACAAAAGAAAATCATGCACTTAACATGTCATGAGAAAGATTTCACTTTCTTAGGAAAAGATAAATTTTACTTTTTAAAGAGGTGCTTTCTATTTTTGATGTTTTTCTTATATCGCTCTGGCAGTTATCTGAGAATCATCCCAGTCTGAGGGCCAGGCAAGTGGCCCTTGTTCTGTGATCTTAACCAGTTCGCTTGACTTCTCTGGCCCTCATCATCTGTGTCTTTAAAATAAGATTGTTGTTTCTTTAATGTGTTCTCCACCTCCAAAATTTGTGCAGTTCTATGATATAGCCAATGTTCCACATAGCTCTTCCAATATGCATTTCAGAGTTTGCTCTGAAAAGTCAGGTGTTCCTGGAATGATTATCAGACTTTTTGCCCACACCCAGCATTTGTTGACTACCTAGTATGTAATTGAAAATGTTAATCATGCATGAGGAAAGAGATGTAGAAAAAAAAATTGTATAGCATGTAATCTTTGACCTCTGGGAATTTTGGAAGGGAAAAATGTTAAATTCCATAAGGAAGTTACAAAGTATGTTATCATATACAACAGGGATTCTTAGCATCCCACTTTTGACATTTGAGACAGAGGGATGGTTCTCTGTTGTGAGAGATTTCCTGTGCATTGTAGATGTTTGGTATCATCCATAGTACAGTTAGGCACCAGTAGCCTTCTTCCAATTTAGATAGCAAAAAATGTCTCTAAAGATTTCAGAATGTTCCCTGAGGATCAAGATGCCCTGGTTGGTAATCATTGCACTAGAGGAAAGCAATAACATCTGTAGAATTTTCAGAGAAGGCTCATTAGAGAGGATTTATTTGACCTGGGACTTAAAATATGAGGGCTAATGAAGGCTACAAATACATGTTGTATTCATATTGATATTCTTGCTGTTGCAGAACATGCAATGTTTTGAGGTGATGGTGATAAGGGAGTTATAAATAAGGATAGTGGTTGAGCATCATCTTTGGAGTAGGATAAAACTGGATTCAAGCCCTGAATCCAAAACTTTACTAGTCATGTGGCCTTGGTCAGGTAATCTAATAGTTTCTATCTGTGATAATGATAAATGTAATATATAAAGTCCTTAAAATTATATGTATATATATATACACACACACGTGTGTGTGTGTGATATACACACACACGTGCAAAATGTCATAGTAGATTAATTGCATATGCTAGTGTGACATGACATCCTATGGGACATATATATGTCCTTAGCACTGTGTCTGTCATAATAAGCAAGTGGTAGGATTATCATAGTGAGTCATACATCAACTACAGGGTGCTGACACCCTAAACTCAGCCCATGAGTTGTGAATTTTGTTGCAAGTATCTTGTTACTCATGGGGCTTCATTGGTAGCTCAATAGTACACAATCTGCCTGCCAATGCAGGAGGCATGGCTTTGATCCCTGGAGAAGGAAATGGCAACCCACTTCAACCCATGGACAGAGGAGCCTCGTGAGCTACAGTCCATAGGGTCGCAAAAGAATTGGGCATGACTTGGTGACTAAACAACAACAAATTGTGTTATTCATAGTGAAATACTAACATGTGAGTGGTTTAATTTTATATTCATTAGGTTCAACAATATTTTTAATATTTTAACTCTAACTCATTGATACACTTTCTTGAGTATTAGAGAAAAAGTGGAGTTAAAGCCAACATGTGATAATTGAGTTTAATGCTGCATGTATTGATGGAGGGGTATCAGGAGCAAATGTTAGCATGCATCAGGACTGGGAACTACTGCTTAAGCAGTTGCTCAGGCTGGAATTAATACGCTGCCCTTGCCTAGCTGACCAAGTCTAAGTTTTCTATTACATAATGACCTTGAGACATGGAAGTCAGCCCTCATCAATGAGGTCCTCATAATGCTGGAGAGAGATAATGCTTGGAATATTCAAGTGTTTGGCTCTGGGCTTGTGCGTGGGCACGAGTCTGAGGAAGGGAGTAGGACATGAAATTGAAATCTTGGATTGTTGTTGTTTTTGTTCAGTAGTTCAGTCATGTCTGATGTTTTGCAACCCCATGGACTGCAACATGCGAAACTTCCCTGTCCTTCACCATCTCCCTGAGTTTGCTCAAACTCATGTCCATTGAGTTGGTAATGCCATCCAACCATCTTGTCCTCTGTTGTTCCCTTCTCCTCCTGCCTTCATCTTTCCCAGCATCAGGGTCTTTTCCAGTGAGTTGGTTCTTCGCATCACGTGGCAGAAGTATTGGAACATCAGCATCAGCCCTTCCAATGAATATTCAGGGTTGATTTCATTTAGGTTTGACTGGTTTGATCTCCTTGCAGTCCAAAGGACTCTCAAGAGTCTTCTCCAATACCACATTTTGAAAGCATCAGATATTTGGCACTCAGCCTTATTTATGGTCCAACTCTCATATCCATACTGGAAAAACCGTAGCTTTGACTATATGGACCTTTGTTGACAAAGTGATGTCTCTGCTTTTTAATATGCTGTCTAGGTTTATCGTAGCTTTTCTTCCAAGCAGCAAGCGTCTTTTAATTTTGTGGCTGCAGTCACCATCCACAGTGATTTTGGAGCCCAAGAAAAGAAAATCTATCACTGATTCCATTGTTTCCCCATCTATTTGCCATGAAGTGATGGGATCAGATGCCATGATCTTAGTTTTTTGAATGCCGAGTTTTAAACTAGCCTTTTCACTTTCCTCTTTCACCTTCATCAAGAGGTTCTTTAGTTCCTCTTCACTTTCTGTCATAAGGAAGGGTGGTGTCATCTGCATATCTGAGGTTATTGATATTTCTTAATATCTTTCAATAAACTATAGTTACATGTTCAGGTTATTTTGTTAACATTGCCTTGACTCAGGTAATTATAGTTACTAAAACCAAATTTCCAGTTTTGAAACTTCCACAGTTTCAGTGTATTCAGTCTTGGAATCAATGGTCATAGTAGAGTTAAAGTAAGGCACATTCATATAATGCTTAAAACTAACAGCAGTCAGTTCCCCAAGGTGAGCATCTTTTCCAAGCACTGCATGTTTTATTTCGATGGAGGAAGATTTTACTCTATGACCTGTTAAATTTGAGCCTTTTTCAATGATCACTCCTTTATAAGACTGCTGCTTCAAGTAGAGTGTTGCACTGGTGCCAAACCCTGAAAAACACACATGTGACTATTACTAATAAGTGGCAGCTCCAGCCATGGCTACTTAACCATCCCTGAGAGAGGCTTGCCTGAAGAGAAAGGTGATAAATGTCACAATAAGAGATTAATTGCATATGTTGTGTGTGACATGACATCCCATGGGACTTAAGAATATGCTTGTGGTTTTATAGAGCATACTGTAAATACCAGGCTCAGCTTTGGCTGTGACCCTGCCAAACACAGGGCTGATGTCATTTGTCATATTCAGACATTGCCTTTTAAAAACATTCTTGTTCACTCTGCAACCAAGGTGTGATGTGTTTGATGGCTCTGAGGAAATTTTTGTTTTTATACTAGGTGATAGAGAAACAGAAAGACAGCAGAAGGGGGATGAGGAAGTGGGCCATGGGAGGGAGGAAAAACATGTCACTCAAGGGAGTGGGGAAATGGTGGTCTTGTTGTTTGATTAATGAAACTTACTAGACAGATGTTCCTGTATCGTCCAAGGCTCTCATCGGTTGACCTATGCTTAATGGAAAATCTGTGAAAGAAAAGAATCCTTTTGAAAGAAGACAACCTCAGAACCTGCCAGGGAGGGGTTAGGCATTGCCAGTGTTTAACTAACGTATTTTGAAATTTTCATTGGCAGGGAAAATAGTGAATTGTAGGGACTGGGAATTTCTTATATATATTAAGAAGAGTAACTGTACCATTTCACTATTGTCCAGTTATTAGCATATTAGACAGTTTCACAACTTTCTATCATTTGACTTCAGATTGGATATAAGAGTCAGTATTCAGATCAAGTATTTATCTTATGTCTGTTTTCTGTGTGATCTGTTTTTTTCTAATCATCAACACTTCTTGCTGTGCAGCCTAAATGATTGGTTTGTCTTACTGAATTTCCAGCTCTGGTTAGAGCTTTGAATATCTCAGACTGAATAGAATCAGAAGATATTCTTACTTATAGCAGACAGATGTTCAGAACATGAAACCCCACCCAAAAGGGGATTAGGTATATTTCCATCCTTGTGGCCGCTGCAGTGACCAGCAGTGGCTGTAGTCCATTAAATAATTAGTGTATTTTGGTTAATACTCCTTCTACCTGAGACCCTGGAGCTTAGTTTCATTAATGCCTTTGCCTATTTCTCTTTCTGTGCTTTAACACAATGTGCAGCTTCTCAATGGGCTTTCCAGGTGGCGCTAGTGGTAAACCTGCCAATGCAGCAGACATACAAGACATGGGTTCAATCCCTGGGAAGATCCCCTGGTGAGGGAATGGCAACCCACTCCAAAATTCTTGCCTAGAGTCGGACATGACTGAAGTGACTTAGCATGCACATACACACACAGCTTCACATGGCTGATAGGTTAAGTCCCTAGGGTAATAGGGAAGGTGTGATGAGATAATGAAAGTACTTCAAGGGGAATTGAGGTTTACTCTCCCATTGCTTGAGTTATTGTGATTATGTGTATTCTGAGCTGAAGCCGAGTGTGAGGTTCCTATGTATAGGGCTGAATTATGTTATCATTATAAAAGGCTGACCCCTCAGCTCTAGAAGGTGATAATTAATGAGGATGGAACTTGCAGTATTCTCTCTGCCTCTCTCTCCTCTTCTCTGTTTAACTTGCCTTTGTCCCGACTCCTGTATTTCTTCCTGTACTTCTTTTCTAGCCTCAGTTTCTTCTTTGCTATGTTTTGTTTTCAAATTTACTTTCAAGTTTTGAAGATGAGAATTGTGCTATCAATAGGAAGGACAAATATGCTTCTACATGTCAGCCTTGCTATGAGTGAAATTGTTTACTTCTCTGTGATTGTCTTTATCTTCATTAAAAATTAGTCCTTCTTTGCATTAATTTACTCATTTATTTATTCTCAACAATTCTTTATTGCACATTTACTGAGTATTAGATATTGAACTAAGATGAGAAAGAACAGCCCTTAGGCACTTACAAATAATTGCAAGGAAATGTGATATTATGAAGGGAATTTTTGCCAAGTGCTAAGAAAATCCAGTAGAAGGAATTGCTAACAAGTGGATAGGGGAAATTTTGGAGAAAGTGCCACAGAGCAGTGATGTTTGAGATAAAATCTGATGGAATAGTAGGTAAGTAGACCCATTGTAGCCAGTGACATGTTCAGGAGAATAGTAACATACTGGAGCCTTTCAGTATGGCATTGAATGAGGAAAATAATTTAATTTGACCTGACTTGAACAGAAGATCAAGATGGAGTGATTAGAGATAGGGTTATATAGCCATGTTGGCTGGGACTCTCTATTAATTTTCCTTTTGAAGATTAACGTTGGTAGAAATATGTCATTTGGATTCAAAAGAGAAAGAAATTCAAGGAATGGATATCTATAAAGAGGAATTTGCAATAATTCCAGCATAAATAGAAAATTACTTCTAGTCAAGGCTATGGTTTTTCCAGTAGTCATGTATGGATGTGAGAGTTGGACTATAAAGAAAGCTGAGCACTGAAGAATGATGCTTTTGAACTTCAGTGTTGGAGAAGACTCTTGAGAGTCCCTTGGACTGCAAGGAGATCCAACCAGTCCATCCTAAAGGAGATCAGTCCTGGGGGTTCATTGGAAGGACTGATGTTGAAGCTGAAACTCCAATACTTTGGCCACCTGATGTGAAGAGCTGACTCATTTGAAAAGACCCTGATGCTGGGAAAGATTGAGGGTAGGGCAGGAGGAGAAGGGGATGACAGGATGAGATGGTTGGATGGCATCACCGACTCAATGGACATGAGTTTGGGTAAACTCCGGGAGTTGGTGATGGACAGGGAGGCCTGGCGTGCTGCAGTTCATGGGGTCGCAAAGAGTTGGACACGACTGAGCGACTGAACTGACTGAGTGACTGAAATAGAAAATTATAATTTGTGGAAGAAATATATGTAGACAGTAATATAAGGTCAGATGAACTTTAGTCTTGTGTTGGAAGGTTAGAAAATTTTATTTTGGATGTTGATATGTTGAGCTAAGATGTAAAGAGTTGTAAGTTTCACATAGATTAAGGAGGGGAAATGAAAATTTTCTTTAAAAAGGTAGGACAGAGGTGAAATCTAGTTATCCTTTTATGTACATTAGGAGAAGGAGGAGAGTACAATTTGATTGGTGTTGCTGGAACATAACATGCTACTGCTGCTTCTGCTAAGTTGTTTCAGTCATGTCGAGATGTAGGAAAAACGATGCTAAAAAGTAGAAACAGATCATGATGGATCTCAACATTCCATGATCAGAAGCTTGAGCTTTGCCTTGCAGGTGGTGAGAAACTCTGAAAGATTTCAGTTAAGGAGTTTACAGGTAGGTCTGCTTTTTAAAGAGCTTACTCTTTGATCTGTGTAAAGGATGGATTTGAGGTAGGCAAGATTTAGAAACAAAGATGTGAATGTGGGCCTTTGAAAAGTTCTAGGCAAGAGATGCAGAAAGTGTAAACTAGTGTGGCACAATTTGGATAGAGTTTAGATACAGTCACCAACTCAAATCAAGTCTTTGACTATGTTTTTAAATAAGTGTTAATGTGTTGGTTTAGATTTTTTCAGAAGTGGACCATAAGATGAGAATGGAAGCAAAAATAGTGTAGTTTTGAGAGGGAGAAAATGCCAGCAAAATGGGGAGGTAAAACAGGGAAGGACATTTGGCCAATAAAGGGCACATTAACTGGTGCAGAATCCTACTTAGGGACTTTGGAAAGCAACATAGAACACATGCTTTACCATTATCCCACCCCAGGGAGACTCTGGACCTAGATGATCATGTAGAAGTCTCCTGAATTCCCCTCCTCCCATGGAGACTCTGACTATACAGCTGCAAATGGAGCATTTTCCTCCCTCTAAGAGAAATACAGATACTAATTGAGTTACCCTAATATATCAGGCAATGGAGAAACTGTCTGCATCAAGATAGATAGCAAAAGTTGAGATTCATTCTCCCCGTAAACCCCACCTTTGGCATAGCAGCATTCATCAGGAGGAAGCCACCAGCTACTCCCTTAAGCTTTTAAGGCTACCATCTGAGGAATGAGCCCTCAAAGAATCTAGTTTTGAAAGTCAATAAGCCTTGCATTCACAAATTTAACAGCATTATAGCAAACAAAACAGGTTTTAAATGGCACAGAGGCACTCTTCATGCCTGTACATCCAGGCTCAGCCCAGAGGGAGTAGATAAAAACACTGTCTCCCGGCTTTTGCCTGGAAGGAGTCTCACTGCCTAACTTCCAGCTGCTGCTAGAGGGTCCAGCTTCTAATCAGCTTGCATCTAGATGCTGATTGTAGTCCTCCCACTATTCTGAAAGAGTTGGTGGG
This sequence comes from Giraffa tippelskirchi, assembly GCF_054371585.1. NCBI lineage: Eukaryota > Metazoa > Chordata > Mammalia > Artiodactyla > Giraffidae > Giraffa > Giraffa tippelskirchi. The sequence goes on from NC_137276.1 coordinate 171,905,481, forward strand.
AACTTTGCCCTTTTTCTCTCTCTTGCTCACTCCAACAGTAAGACTAAGTTGCCAGCTTCCCTTTGGAAGGAGCTTGTTATCATATCTAGCATCCCAACTCTATGGCTACCACCCAGTGCATTGGCTCCCATATCATCTAGCTTTGGGTGCTGATGGAGATTGGCACTCAATCCCCAGGGCCACACTAAACAAAGTGGTTGTTCTGTTTGGGCACATAAGCTCTCTCGGTGGCTATTCCCTTTGACTTAGCAAAGAGTAAGTAAGCAAAAACATCTATCTCATGGTTTCTTCCTGATAGGGGCTAGATTGCATATCTAAAATCCTGATTTTTCCAGCTGCTGCCTTAAGGTTGGGCTTCCTGTTAGCCAGTATTGGGAAACTGAAGGGGCAGGCAATTAACAATCCTCATAAAGACTGGACAGGTGTATGGGCATTTTCCATTATTTGGGACACTGATGGGTCTTGGCACATCCTCAACAACTGGAAACCATTAATAACAAAGACAGTGGATTAGACAATCAAAGGTTTAAGAGGCAACCAGGACTTGGGCCAGGCTGATTGACAAGGTTCATCTCCTACATGTGATCAGTGGGAGAGGACTGGGAGAGGTGACTGTTTTATCTAATGCATAGAAACCAATACATAGAATCAATGAAAATGAAGAAACAGGATGATATGCTCTAATGGAAGAGCAAGATAAAGCTCCAGAAACCAATCTTAATTAATAAGAAATAAGTGATTTGCCTAATGAGTTCAAAACAATGGTCATAAGTTCATTGAGATCAGATCAATGAAAAAATAAAGTGAGAATTTCAACAGAGTAATAAAAATATTTTAAAAATATCAAGCAGAAATTATAGAGCTAAAGAATAATATCTGAACTGAAGATTTCAGTGGAAGGATTCAATGGCACACTAGATCACATGGATTAAAGGGTTAGTGAACTTGAAGATAGGGCAGAAGAACTCATCATAATCAGAGGAGGGAGAAGAAAAAAAAAAGGAGTAAAGATAACTTAAGCAACTAACGGGGCATAATTAGATGGACCAATATACACATTATAGAGGGCTTAGAAAGAAGAAGAAGGAGAGAGAGAAACAGGCAGAAAGTATAATCAAGAATAATGGCTGAAAACTTCCTAACTTGGCTCTCAGATCTAAGAAGCCCACGAGGTACCAAAAAGAGATGAATCAAAAGACACTCATACCTAGATAGTTAAATTGTTAAAAGTTAAAGAGTCGATCTTAAAGTAACTAGAGAAAAGCAATTTTTTACATACAAAGGAACCTTCATAAGACTGTCAGTAGATTTTCAGCAGACACCTTGCCAGGTTAGAAGGAAGTGGGATTGATATAGTTCAAGTGCTGAAAGGAAAAATTAAAAGCTGCCAGGCAAGAATGTTCTACCCAGCAAAGATGTCCATCAGAATTGAAGGAGAGATTTGCAGTAGCATATCAGGCTAGCATGCACTGAAAGTAAGGCCCTACAAAGTAAAAGCAGGGTAACGTATACTTTGGCAAACTAGGTAAAAACTGGAATCACTCTTGGATTTTGTCTTGGGTCAATGGATAGATGGCAATTCCATTAAATTAGAGAATATGAGAAGAAGAATGGGTTTAGGAAGAAAAAATGATTTAAGTTTTGGACATACTGTCTTTGAGGTCTCTATAGAATATTGGGTGATCATGGATTTCAGTCTCAAGGAAAAGATTTGGAATGAGAGATTTAGGTTTAGAAGTCATCAGCATCCTGGAAATGTTGAAATAATGTAGACAGATGAAATGATTGATGGAGATTTTGCAGAGTGACAACACTTGGCCAAGAAGGGAACTCTAGAGATCATCAACAGCATTCTTAATATTATAATCAGTATGATATAAAAAGAGAGAGAATGGACAATGGCACATGGAGAACAATGATAATATAGAGTAAGACACCAAGAGACCAGAGAATTTCAATAAATAATTTATCAGTTTTAACTGCAACAAAAAAATAAGAGGTTTAATTTTGTACATATAATTGGCAATCATTTGGTCTTTAGTGATTCCAGTAAGAATCATTTGCAGTAGAATTGTAGGTGTATGATTATAGTGGGTTTAGGAGCAAGCCTGTGTCTTCTATGAATGAAATGGAGATTAGCTGAAAACTAGAGGAAGGTTTAATTTCAAGCAGTGTTTATGGTAGATTCATAGGCCAAAGGGGGAAGGAATCAGTTAAGAGTAACAAACCAAATGTGATGGGCAGAGGACTGTGTAGTGGGGTAAGGTCCCAGAAGAGGCAGTGCTTAGGTGAAGGGACTGTTACTCAGAAATAAGGACACCTCATTCTAGAACACTGAAAGAAAGAGGATAAGGATGAGTATGGGTGGATTTAAGTGGGTCAAAGGGGACAAGTGGAAATATATGGAAGAATGTGTTTACAGTCTTAGTGCTCTTGTTGATTCAGGAGACCAGTTGCTCTTCTGAGACTGCTTAGGGATCTAGAGAAGAATGATTAAAATTTGGAAGAGTTGTTGTGGAAATGAGGGAGGAAACTATCTGAGTTCAGATAAAAGTGTTGTTGAGATCCCACTGATTTTGCAGATTGAGGAGTTGTAGTGATATGAGTACTTATTTTACCTAGTAGTGCTCAGCCACCTGAATGTAGAAACTGAAAATATTGGATTGCAGAATTGATCTCCTTTTGAGGTTTTATAGAGCAGGTAAGGTCCACAAGACCTTATACAGGGGGTATAAAGAATGCTTAATTTCCCTTGCGCTTATGCTGCATGTCCAATATAAACTAGAGATTAGAGCACTCGTCACATTATAATCAAGCAAGAATCCAGGCTGATGGAGGATGCATATTATGATCTTAATAATCTCCATAGTCACTATAGCAGGAGGAAAGAATTTTGACAAGCTCTATACTGCTTATTGGGCTTTCCAGTGGTGCTAGTAGTAAATAACCTGCCTGCCAGTGCAGGAGACATAAAGAGACTTGAGTTCGATCCTTGGGTTGGGCAGATCCCCTGACGAGGGCATGGCAGCTCACTCCAGTATTCTTGCCTGGAGAATCCCATGGACAGAAAAGCCTGACGAGATAAAGTCCATAGGGTCACAAAGAGTCAGACATGACTGAAATGACTTAGCATGCAAGTGCGTACTGTTTCTAGCCAGAAGTGACACGCTTGAAACCTGTTCACATTTTATTGAACAAGTCAAATTACTTGATCATTCCTAACTTCAAAGTGGGCAGGAAAACAAGACTGTCTTATACTTAAAAGGAGAGATAGAATATTTGTATACAGTTCCAATAACTGCTTTTGCTTGGGCTTCTATGATAATGTACTTTTCCATTCAGGTTCTCTTACTGTCTTCCTGCTTCCTCTAGTTCTAGCCTGCTTTACCTACTAGATGTCTTCATATTCCAAGTTTGGTGCTCAGCCACTTGTTCTTTAGTTGTTTCCCTAAGTACCTGTCCTTTCTTCTCTTTTCTTCAGGTAATTTCCAGATTCCAGATACATATCTTGACATCACTACTTTCTCTAGTCCCAACTCTTAATGTATCCCAAATATTTCCACTGTTTGTGTTGCTTTCACCTCAGTTAGAATTCAAAACAATAGTCATGAATTAGTGTCCACTTGCATTTCTTTATTTCTGTTTTTTTTTCCCCCTGGTAGATTCTGTCCCAAAAACTCAGGGAAAGCTTCTACAAAGAACTGAGAAAGAAGAATTACAAATCCTCAAATATTTTCTCCTAGATATAGGAGAACTAAAAGGAAAGGGACAACAGAATGAATATTTGCAAATCTGTGAACATGAGGAAGTGGGGAAAAAAAAGAAAAATAGCCCAAAGTTGAATAAAAATATAAAGAGGGATAGTGGTGGAACTGTGAATCACAGATAGAGCTTTAAGTGAGGTGGGATGGAGAAAATGGGAAAGGAAAAAGGTGAAGGACATTGGATTTATGAGTCACTCATTATGAACAGAGCAAGTTCCTATCTTCAGGGGAGTAATGACGGATAACTGGTACAGAACTGATACTGCTAATATGTTAATTCTCCTTAAAATTGTCAGGAGGAGCTCCTCTGGTTGTTGGGGATCATTTCAAAAGCCCCAAGGCCACTGTAGGAAGGAGAATGAGAAAGAAGCTTTATACAGTGGGAGTGAGGATTCTGGGTGGAGAATAACTTGGGGGAGGGGTGCTGTAAATAGAGTCTCATTAGCACAGTCAGGCTTGGTGCCTGATTAATTATGGAGCACTTGATAAATAACGCCCTGAAGTGATGAAATCAGGAGAAAAAGTACAGATAATTGAATGGAATTGAAGAACTGGCAGTATTGAGAGCATCATTAACATATTTTTGCTGTCCCTGTTGTTCTTGGCATCTGCCCTTGTCACAGTTGACTCTGGGCTTCGGCAGCTGCACATTTTGGTGGAAGAGAGGAAGCAGAGACAGGGAAGGATGGTGGAAAGTAGAAGCTGTTGACCCTTATAGAAACCCACAGTTCCACTGGGGTTTGCAGCCAGTCTTGTCCTCTGGAGCAGCAGGTGCTTTTCCCTCTTTCCATCATGCAGAATTAACTTTTTTCTTATTTCTTGTAGAAGTCAGGACAGCAGTTCTCAGCATGCATCATTTTTGATTGTTTTTGGAAAGCCAATGCACATCACAAATCTCCTCTGAAGATATCCCTGTTGGTGGTCATTTGCCTCCTACCCTGAATCAGACAAGTCAAGTTCTGTTGTAGACAATGGAATAAAACATCATCCACACGTGAGGTCTGAATAGGTATCACTTTGCTTGGCAGTGTGCACAGGACTTTGAAACAGTTCAGTTTTGTTTTAGTTGTCAAACTTTTCTGTTCTCCCTATAGATAACCTGAGATTATTAGGAATCTTTGTGGTTTTTTATGAATATACTGGCAATAAAATTAAGAAAAAAATTGCAATCCAGGTACATTCAGGTTGAAAGTGAAAGTTGCTCAGTCGTGTCCAACTCTTTGTGATCCCATGGACTATACAGTCCATGGAATTCACTATGACAGAATACTGGAATGGGTAACCTTTCCCTTCTCCAGGGTATCTTCCCAACCCAGGGATAGAACCTAGGTCTCCTGCATTGCAGGTGAATTTTTACCAGCTGAGCCACAAGGGAAGCCCTGGGGCAAGTTTGATGAAACAAATTGAGAAATGGTGGTCATTTCTCACCTCTCCCTGAAGGGGGAAAGTGGATCTCCACCCAGGGAACATGTTGCACTTGTGCATGAAGATGGAACTGCCTTCTGAGACCCACATATGTTCCAGGTCACTGGGATATTGCCTGACATGCTCATTTCCTTCTATGGCCTGCAGCAGGGTGGTCTGGAGGTGGGAGGTCGAATAGAAAATGCTGGGGTCTTAGGAGGAGCAGCTGCCTTTGGCTGGCTTTTAGTGCTGATAATAAAATAGCTTGGAAAGTATCACGTGAGACAGAACTATTCTATAGAAAATACTGCCCCTTGGGATACTGCCAAGCTTTATCTATCCCAAGTGTTTTTCTACTCAGTTAAATTTTTACTCGCCTCTCTCTTTCATTTTTGTTAAAGAAATAGAAGAACCAGTCTAGATAGAATAAAAATTGACCTGAATGCTCATTAGAACACATGCTTACTCAGTCTCTCTTAAGATTTATTTTATTTACACAGAAAGTGCAATAAAACTTTCCTTCTACGATAGCCTCAGGATATGAATAAACCTAGTGGCTGGACTCTGGAGAGTGTTCCTAGGCAAATGGATAGAGGGAGGCACATGAGTAGCCATTAGTAGCAGTGTTTCTCTATAGAGGTCATTTCCTAAAAGTCTTAAGCTTCATCTGCTTTGCTTCAGCTCAAGAACTTTTGTTTTCCCATCTTAGTAGAAAGTCTATTCAAAGGTTACTTTTTAAAAAGCATGTTCGTATTTCCCTTGGTGTTAGAAAATGTTGTCTCATGAAGTTTTCCCAGGTGAATCATATACTTCTTCTTTAGTATAACTAGACCAGTTCTAGAATTGCTTGTGTATTAAAACTAGTAAGTCAAGTCATGTCAAACATCTACATGGAACAGGGAAACATGTCTATCCCAAATCTAATGTGACTAGATCTTGACAAGATGAGTGTGTAAGATCTCACAAGCACCCAATAACCTAGAAGACTATAGGCTAGCCATATAATTAATCTGGAACATCCAGGAAGAGGTCTTATAATTCATCCTAAATTTTTTAACTACTAAGGCAACTTCCTTGTTATGTTTTCTATCTGAATCTGAAATTAAGGTTTATACAACAGCAATGACTACTCCTATTTTTATTGGGAGTTGTTCTTGTTTTGGTTTTTGTTGTTGCTGTTCTTATATCTGTTCAGTTCTGGCATTTCATGGTTTATGTTCATGCACAGCTCAACAGGAGTCTATGAAAGTAAACTTCTAGCTTAGCCAAAACTTTTCCTTGTTGAACATTACGCTTACTCCACTGATCTGTTGTAGAGTCCCCATGGAAATTCCTGGGATGATGTAAACTCGTCTTTCAACCTCCTTGGACCACTGGTGAGGGGGCTGCATGAAAAGTATACTTCAAGAACTAAATAAAAGAGTTCTTTTTTGTGTGTGTTTTTCATAGATTCACTTTTCAGAAATTAGAAATGAAAGTGAAATTAATAACTTGGAATTGCAATAAATTGCATGCTGAAGACATGAGAATGAGAAGTTCTCATTTTAGTTTTTCCCAAATTTTGTCAAGAATTGTAATGAAAAACGTCATTACAATCTGGACAGTGGCTTTTTGAGACTGTATTTTTCCCTTAGTAACCTTTTCTTTGTTGAAATTGTTACTTATCTAAAGAAGTGTTCTCTTAGGAACACAGCTATCTATCATGATTTATCTAATCGTGATTGTTAGTATTAAGCCTATATCTCAGCATGCTCCTCTTATATCTTGATCTTAACTCATAGATTGACATACTTACTTATAACTTGATGTGAGGGAGACCACAATGAGACACTGCCATAATTGAAATGGAACAGATACATACTGAAGGGAGTCAAATGATTTCTTCTCATTTTCCACTTATTGCCCCTCACAGTGTCATTTTCATTTATAAATCATATCCTATTGTGTATATTAGCTCCGACTGTGGTTACTTGTATATTTTTTCATTCCTCTTTAACTTTAAATAACTTATTTAATAAAATTTCCTTTTAAATTCTTGTGTTTAAATCTCTCCTATTCCAGGGGAGAAAGCAGTTTAGTAGCATAGGAAATTTAATGAGCATACTTTGTAGTTTAAGAATGTAAATGAAATTGTTACTAGAATTGACATCTCTGAGCCACAACTTGTGGCTTTGTTTTACTAAAGTAAACATCCAGAAGAGAAGGGGAACAGACAATTAGACATTCAGATATTTTGTCAACATGCTGTGAAGTGTCCAGATGTTTTAGAAACAGCTGATGTCTGACAATTTTGTTTATTCCCATGACTGTTTAGTGTTGTATAGCTGCCGAGATGTCCCCTTAATTTGAAGACCCTAATAATCTCTTAGAGCAGTGTACTTCATATTGCATACCAGAACCCATGTTTTATGTCATGGCTCACTGCAGTCATACCTACATCCACACCCCCTATAAATGTATAAGCGAAGGAACCACTTCACAGTGATTGCTAGCCTTACTACACATGATGCCTTTTTATATTTTCTACTCCATTCAATTATTTTGAAAAATGAGTAGCTCTGAAATTAATTCCATTGCCTGTGGAATTAATGGGTTGTAATAGCTTCTATTAGAGTGCACCTCCAAACTGGAGTGCCCCCCTTATCGGATCACAAGGGCATAGTTTCACTTCAGTTCAATCGCTCAGTCGTATCCAACTCTTTGTAACTCCATGGATTGCAGCACGCCAGGCTTCCCTGTCCATCACCAACTCCCGGAGCTTGCTCAAACTCATGTCCATCGAATCGGTGATGCCATCCAAACGTTTCATCCTGTGTCATCCCCTTTTCCACCTGCTTTCAATCTTTTCCCAGCATCAGTTTTTTCCAGTGAGTCAGTTCTTTGCATCAGGTGGCCAAAGTATTGGAGTTTCAGTTTCAGCACCAGTCCTTCCAATGAATATTCAGGACTGATTTCCTTTAGGATTGACTTGTTTGATCTCCTTGCAGTCCAAGGAACTCTCAAGAGTCTTCTCCAAAACCACAGTTCAAAAGCATCAATTCTTCGGCACTCAGCTTTTTTTTATGATCCAACTCTCACATCCATACATGACTACTGGAAAAACCATAGCTTTGACTAGATAGACATTAGGTGGCAAAGTAATATGTCTGCTTTTTAATATGCTATCTCGATTAGCCATAGCTTTTCTTCCAAGGAGCAAACATCCTTTAAATTCATGATTGCAGTCGTCATCTGCAGTGATTTTGGAGCCCAAGAACATAAAGTATGTCCCTGTTTCCATAGTTTCCCCATCTGTTTGCCATGAAATGATGGGACCGGATGCCATGATCTTAGTTTTCTGAATGTTGAATTTTAAGCCAACTTTTTCACTCACCTCTTTCACTTTCATCAAGAGGCTCTTTAGTTCTTCGCTTTCTGCCAAAAGGGTGGTGTCATCTGCATATCTGAGGTTATTGATATTTCTCCCGGCAATCTTGATTCCAGCTTGTGGTTCATCCAATCCAACATTTCACGTGATGTACTCTGCATATAAGTTAAATAAGCAAGGTGACAATATACAGGTGTGGGTATAAGGTAATGGTATATATCGTTGCAATAACAGTCAGAAAACTAGTGCAGTTCAAGCTTTAGTCTTTACAAGTACACTCCATGTGTTCACAGTGGACTTCTTGAGTAAGATAAGTATCTTTTTAACGCCTGTAGGGGTCCCACCAAGGAAAGAAAGGAAGATTGTAATTAGGAAACAGGGTCTCCCATGTTGGATTGCTTTCCAACAGTTTTAATTGCCAGTCTTAGTGAAGATTCCCTGGAGAAAAAAATTATCTGTCAGTAGCAGCAGGCAAGATGCCAGTTCACTCAGAAGCTGTCAGCACCACATAGCCAACATTTCCCAGTGCCATCCTTTATTTAATTAAGGTGGAGGAGCCTCGGTATACCATGTTTGACTCTGCAGGTGGGGAATGGCTTGCCATGCCATTGTCAGAAGGCTCTTTAATCTTGTCTTTTTACACACTTACACACTTACACACTTAGCACTTACAGATCACCTGTTTGCACTTACCACATCACCTGATTCATGTCTTGGAGGCCTAAAGGTGAAAATTTCACAAGATATCTTGTTTACTTAGCCTCCTGTCCAAAAGTATTTAGACTTCTCATTCAGCTCTTGACCATTCCTTTCAACGTATTATTTCTCTAGACCTAAAGCAAAGAGATTTAGAAACACTGAAATCTTTAATCAGTTATTCTTATCCATCCCAGGGAAACAACCATCTTTCCTACCTTTAATGGTATCTGTGGAAGAAGAATAAATCTTAGGTTTTCATCATATACACTGATTTTTTTTTTCAGGGAAATATTACAATGCTCTTAAATCATTTGTTCTTAAATTTGGATGTATTTTCTCATGGTCTCTCTTTACGATAATGGAAAACAACTGCTCATCACCATTCTTATAAAAAACAATTTAAAACTCCACATATTTTTATATTTAATTGGAGGATGAATAATCCAAATCTCACATTTTTCCTCAAATATTTTCAGTCAATATTATCCTCATATCTCTGTTTTCCTAAATTATATTTTGTCTTTTATTGTGTAGGGCAAATCTGGCCAGTATGCTAGTCTGGCTATGGCAGGACTGTGAGTGTCAGGTTTCTTAAACCTTAGCCCTCCAGTCATGCATCACAGCTTTTTCTACATCAAATATTTATATTCAGTAGATGTCAGATATATAATTCTTTAATGAATATGTTTGACTGCATTGCTATTTGGCTAATAATTTTGACTTCTGCATTTGCATGTTTTGTCTTTCCATTATTTCTTTAGTTTATTTTCATTTATAAACGGTGTTGTTGCTGTTCAGTCGCTAAGTCATGTCTGACTTTTTGTGACCCCATGGACTGCAGCACACCATGCTTACCTGTCCTTCACTATCTCCCAGAGTCTGCTCAAACTCATGTCCATTGAGTCTGTGATGCCATCCAATCATCTTATCCTCTGTAATCCCCTTCTCCTCCTGCTCTCAATCTTTCCCAGCATCAGGGTCTTTTCCAATGAGTGTGCCCTTCACATCAGGTAGCCAAAATTTTGAAACTTCAGCTTCAGCATCAATTCTTCCAATGAATATTCAGGGTTGATTTTGTTTAGGATTGACTGGTTTAATCTTGCTCTCCAAGGTACTCTCAAAAGTCTTCTCCAGCACCACAATTCAAAAACATCAATTAATTGTTCAGCACTCAGCCACCTTTATGGTCCAACTTTCACTTCCATACGTAACTGGAGAAAACCATAGGTTTAAATATATGGACCTTTGTCAGCAAAGTGATGCCTCTGCTTTTTAATATGCTGTCTAGGTTGTCATGGACTTCCCTGGTCGCTCAGTATTAAAGAATCCACTGACAGTGAAGGAGACATATGTTCGATTCCTGGGTCAGGAAGAGCCCTTGGAGAAGGAAATGACAGCCTACTCCAGTATTCTTGCCTGGAAAATCCCATAGACAGAGGAGCCTGGTGAGCTACAGTCCATGGAGTTGCAAAAGAGTCAAACATGACTGTAGCTTTCCTTCCAAGAGCAAGTGTCTTTTAATTTCATGGCTGCAGTCACTGTCTGCAGTGATTCTGGAGCCCAGGAAGATAAAATCTGTCACTGTTTCCACTTTTTCCCTTCTATTTGCCATGAAATGATAGAACAGATCCCATAATGTCAGTTTTTTGAATGTTGAGTTTTAAGCTAGTTTTTTCACTCTTCTTTCCCCCCTCATCAAGAGGCTCTTTAGTTCCTCTTTGCTTTGTCATTAGAATGATATCTACAGAATATTTGAGATGGTTGAATGGAATGCAAAAGTAGGAAGTCAATAGATACCTATGGTAACAGACAAGTTTGGCCTTGGAGTACAAAATGAAGCAGGATGAAGGCTAACAGAGTTTTGTCAAGAGGACACACTGGTCATTAGCAAACACCCGCTTCCAACAACACATGAAAGGACTCTACAAATGGCTATCACCAGATGGTCAATACTAAAATCAGGTTGACTACCTTCTTTGCAGCTCAATATGGAAAATCTCTATAGAGTCAATAAAAAACAAGACCTGGAGTTGATTGTGGCTCAGCTCATGAGCTCCTTATTGCAAAATTCAGGCTTAAATTAAAGAAAATAGGGAAAACCACTAGGCCATTCATGTATGACCTAAACGGTGTTACTCATTTTTATTCCTAGAATCTGCTATTTATACTTGGCTACTTCTCCAATTTCTAAAAGTAACTTTGAGTTCCAATCTATGTTTGTTTGTTTGCTTTTTTAATTTCTACTAAGTTTCATGTAATCTAAAGAATTAATAATCAACTTTATAATCTCTTTACCTGGAGAACCAGTGAAATCGTCTTATTTCCACTTAGATGACTGACTCATCCTGAACACTAATTGTGAAGGGTAGCCAAGACAATAGTATCAACTGATGAATCCTTGGTATATTCCTAAGGTCAGCTGTGTCTATATAATACAGAAAACTGATGGTTCTCTGATCCTGATATTAATATTTCTCAGAGTATGGAATTCCCATGGCAGCTGCACATCTACCAAACTTCATTGAAATATGTTATGAATTACAAAAAAAGGGCCATATGGAAAATGCATAGACTGCCAGTTTGTTTTCAGATGGTCTACTGTAGTCAAAATTGAATTTAAGTTGTTTCTTGTTCCTTTTATAGAGTATCACATTTGGTCAGATTTAATTTATTTAAATGTTATAGTGAAATGATCTCACACACTCCAGGTATTAACTGTACATAGTAACGGAACTCTTGAATAGAAATGCTGGTTGGCAGGAATAATTGATTATGTTCCATGATTTTGTTGGAGTCCAGGTGATGGAGGCACCTGCTAATAAAAGAAATAAATATTCTCTAGGTTTGAGAATGTTATTTCAGACTTACACCTGCTTTCAAGATTAAATGTATAAGATGCAAATGAAAAGATGACTAGGAAATCAAATATAGTGTTCAGCTGTAGAGGACTAATAGAAATCATTAATGTGCCCGTGCTTGGGTTCACAGTGAGGAGAGAGGTATTGGGAGAAAACATTGCTTTCTAAATCCGAAATATTGGAGGAATAGTGACCTAGGTAATGATACAGCATCAATAATTTCCACATGTATGATGGAGAATTTCAGTAATTACATGTCGACCATTTCTCCATGTTTCTCAATGATAGTTTTGGCTACTTATAGCTTCATTGATGTATATTATGTTTCAACATACAGCCTGCACATAGGTTTTTTTTTCCTTCTCTAAGAGTGAGCTCTTTTCAAATAGCAGGAATGCATAGATTCACTGACAAGAGTGAGATAATGTAGTGAAGTGAAAGTCGCTCAGTCGTGTCTGACTCTTTGTGACCCCATGGACTATACAGTCCATGGAATTTTCCAGACTAGAATACTGGAGTGGGTAGCCTTTCCCTTCTCCAGGGGATCTTCCCAACCCAGGGATCGAACCCAGGTCTCCTGCATTGCAGGCAGATTCTTTACTAGCTTAGCCACAAGGGAAGCCTGAGATAATGTAGGGATTCATCTAAATGAAAACAGATGAAGCCATATTTAGAGTTTTGTTCATTCTGTTCATCCAGTTTGTCCTATCACTCACTAGATATATGTTGACTTCATACTCTTCATAGCTGGGAATGGAGAAGAATAAAAAAGTAGTGTAAATTACAGAGCCTGCTTTCCAGAAGTTCACAGATTATATAAGAATACAAGTGATAATCTTTTGAAACAGTGCATAATGATAAGAGGTGGTATGTACTTAAAGCCAAAGTTAGAATTAAAGAGAGTCATATGGACTCTTGTGGGCTGGAAGAGATTAGATTATAAAGAAATATTCAGCATTACCCACCTCAAAATGTCAGCTTACCCTAAACCAGATTTTGGGACAGTTCTCACTCCAGGGAGGAGAAATTTATGAAGCTTCAGTTTATTCACCTAGGTGATTCAGAATCACATTACTCTGGCTGCCAGTTCAGCTTTATCCTGTGCCCCGGTTCTAGGGCTTGGGCCCCTATGTTGTACGTGGCACAAAGCCATGGTCCTATATCCTACTGCCAACTATTTAATCTTACATTCCTATGCTTTTTTGCCTTTAATATTCAAATGAAGAATGTATAATAGAATCGCCAAGCCAAAAAATGAACTGTAGTATATATTACATCAGCATGTTTTTGCATGCCCTTCCTACAACACTTGGGATGTTATAGATCTACGAGAATAACTCAGTGTGTATTAGCAGATGGGTATGTTGCCGAGTCCAGGGCCTTTGTTTGTGGTTATTGTTGACTTCTGAAATGTTCAATCATAGATATAATGCAGTCAATTAAGGCAAAATCATATCAATGGACTGGTAGAATAATGAGGGTTATTAGACTAGAGGGTATGATGAGGATGAAATGTGCATTCCGTGGGAAGGGAAAAGAAGGAAGGATGGAACTGGACCTGGTAGGGAAAGACTATGATGTATTTTTCATTCTGTCTTCAGTTCTTAGCAAAGTATCTGGAACATAAATGATATGAAAGAAAATCTACTGTGTGACTGAGGGAGAGAGAATATCAGATTTGAGAGTCTGATTTCAAATGATGATAAAAGAGAAGCAATGATACCACTGGTAGATTCCAGAGTTGAAGAAATATGATGCTAGAGCATTTCTTGGACTTTGAGGAACTGTCAGCCAGTGTATTGTCTGGAGGCAAATGATTACCAACAAGAGGAGAAAGGGAACCTCAAAGATGGTGGAAATAGAAAGTGGATTTGAAGCCCAACTGGAGAGCACAGAATAAGGAGATCCCTCATCTCAGCCCTTGAGTTAGGGGGTAGAGGTGGTGAGTCCAGGAGAAGAACAAACGGCAATTGTAGAAAAGATGGTCACATGGTAATTTTGGTTAAGCCATACATATCAAGAATAAGAAATGGTCTTAATCAAAAGCGTAAAAGACTTTATTCAACACAGAACAGAGATTCTCAACTGGCACATGTGAACAGCTTTGGAAGAGGAAGAGGTGAGCATAATGAGCTGATGTACAGGGATAAAATGTGAAGATAATCATAGAAATTAAGGTAAATAGTGCAAGAGGGACTGAAAACATGAATTTTAAAGTCTTAAACATATTTATTTTTCTACAGTTTTGGGATATCCAAGTGGAAATATCCTGTGAGCAAATGAACATGTTTGACTGAAGCTATTTATGTCTTTTGTTTTAAATGGTTTCATTTCAGCATTTAATATTTGGCAAAAGGGAAAACCACTAGGCCATTCAGGTATGACATAAATCAAATCCCTTATGATTGTACACTGGAGGTGATGAATAGGTTCAAGGTATTAGGTCTGGTAGGCAGAGTGCCTGAAGAACTATGGACAGAGGTTGGTAACATTGTACAAGGAGGCAGTGACCAAAGCCATCAGGAAGAAAAAGAAATACAAGAAGGCACAGTGGTTGTCTGAAGAGGCTTTACAAAGCTGAGGAAAAAAGAGAAGCGAAAAGCAAGGGAGAAAGGTAAAAATATATCCAACTGAATATAGAATTCCAGAGAAGAGCAAGGAAAGGTAAGAGGTAAGAAAGCCTTCTTCAATGAACAATGCAAAGAAATAGAGGAAAACCACAGAATGGAAGAGACTAGAGATCTCTTCAAGAAAATTAAAGATACCAAGGGAACATTTCATGCAAGGATGGGAATGATAAAGGAAAGAAAAGGTAAGGGCCTAACAGAAACAGAAGAGATTAAGAAGAGGTGGCAATACACAGAACTATAGAAGAACAAGTCTTAATGACCCGGATAACCACGATGGTGTTAAAGCCATCTAGACAGCTAGAGCCAGACATGCTGGAATGTGAAGTCAGGTGGTCCTTAGGAAGCATTGCTATGAACAAAGCTACTTGAGGTGATGAAATTTCAGCTGAGCTATTTAAAATCCTAAAACATGATGCTGTGAAAGTGCTGTACTCAATATACCATGGATAACTCAGCAGTGGCCACAGGACTGGAAAAGGTCAGTTTTCATTCCAATCTCAAAGAAAGGAAATGCCAAAGAACATTCAAACTACCTTACAGTTGAGCTCATTTCACGTTCTAGTAAGGTTATGTTCAAAATACTTAAAGCTAGGCTTCATCAGTATGTGAACTGAGAAGTTCCAGATGTATAAGCTGGATTTAGGAAGGGCAGAGGAACCAGAAATCAAATTGCTGACATTTGTTGGATCATGGAGAAAGCAAGAGAATTCCAGAAAAACATGTTCTTCATTGAATATGCTAAAGCCTTTGACTGTGTGGATCACAACAAACTGTGGAGAATTCTTAAGAGATGAGAGTACCAGACTACCTCACCTGTCTTCTGAGAAATCTGTATGTGGGTCAAGAAGTAACAGAACCAGACGTGGAACAATGGACTGGTTCAAAATTGGGCAAGGAGTACATCAAGGCTGTATATTGTCACCCTGCTTATTTAATGTCTGTGCAGTGTACATCGTGTGAAATATTGGGCTGGATGAATCACAAGCTGGGAGAAATATCAACAATCTCAGATATGCAGATGATACCACTCTAATGGCAGAAAGGGAATAGGAACTAAAGAGCCTCTTGAGGTGAGGAGAGTAATAGAGCTGGCTTGAAACTCAGCTTTCAAAAAACTAAGGTCATGGCATCCAGTCCCATCACTTCATGGCAAAATGTGGAAAATTTTCATGGGGAAAATGTGGAAACAGTGACAGACTTAATTTTCCTGGGCTCCAAAATCACTGTGGACAGTAACTGTAGCCACAAAATTAAAAGACACTTGCTCCTTGGAAGAAAAGTTATGACAAACCTAGACAGCTTATTGAAAAACAGAGACATCACTTTGCCCACTAATGTCCATGTAGTCGAAGTTATGGGTTTTCCAGTAGTCATGTATGGATGTGAGAGTTGGACTGTAATGAAGGCTGAGCACCAAAGATTTGATGCTTTAAAATTGTGGTTTTGGAGAAGACTCTTGAGAATCCCTAGGACAAAAAGAAGATCAAATCAGTCTATCCTAAAGGAAATCAACCCTGAATATTCTTTACAAGGTTTGATGCTGAAGCTCCAATTACTTGGCCACCTGATGCAAAGAGTTGACTCACTGGAAAACACCCTGATTCTGGGAAAAATTGAGGGCAAAAGGAGAAGGAGGTAGCAGAGGATGAGGTACTTAGCATCACTGACCCATTGGGCATGCTGCTGCTGCTGCTGCTAAGTCACTTCAGTCATGTCCGACTCTGTGCGACCCCATAGACAGCAGCCCACCAGGCTCCCCCGTCCCTGGGATTCTCTAGGCAAGAACACTGGAGTGGGTTGCCATTTCCTTCTCCAATGCATGAAAGTGAAAAGTGAAAGTGAAGTCGCTCAGTTGTGTCTGACTCTTTGCGACCCCATGGACTGTAGCCCACCAGGCTCCTCTGTCCATGGGATTTTCCAGGCAAGAGTACGGGAGTGGGTTGCCATTTCCTTCTCCACATTGGGCGTGAATTTGAGCCAACTCCAGATGATAGTGGAGGACAGAGGACCCCTGAAAGCTGCAGTCCACAGGGTTTCAAAGAGTTGGACACAACTTAGTGGCTGAATTACAACAACAACAAAAGGCAATGGGCACTATTACAAAGCATGGATAATCAATGCTGGCAAACAATTTAAGATCATAAAGTTAGCATGTAGTGAGCCCTTAACTATCTTTCAGGCACGTTTGGAGAGCTTTCAAGACTCAATTCATATAATCTCCATAAAGGCCCTGTAGGGTACCAGTATTGTTCCAAAGACATGAGGTATTACCCCCAAAAAAGGTAAATAAATTATCAATAGAAAACATAAAATTATAAACATAAAAAGGTAAATGAATAAACAGGAATTCAACATTTGAGCTGGGATGGGATTCCAACTAAATTCTTCAAGCAGTACCCTCATTTACTTCCCACTATCAACATGGTTTTTAACATTAAGTCTCTCTGGCAACCATCAACCTTTATCCATTATTGTGCTACCTTCCTCTTGGCAGAGACTTCTCATTTTTCTGCATTTAGCAAAAACAGATAGAATGGGTTAAACAACTGAGGGACTAAGCACTGACAGAATATTATGAGCCAACGTGCAAGCATTACAAAGAGATGAAGGATGACACATCATAATTCAATGGGACAATAAAATGTGATGGATTTCCTAACCATGCAATCTTTCACTGGCAACCTTGTCTTATTCTTTCTGATACAGCGTGGTTATTCTGCCCTGCAAGATACTGAATGACCCCAGTGTTAGAAGTTACTGTAATACACTGTTGATTACTCACAGGTGATATGAGCTAGTTTACAGATAATCCCTAAACTTTTCCTAAAATTGCCTGAGTTGATTGTCAATGCTATCCCAGATTCACTGAATATCTACAAAATACCCTTGAATATAGACCCAGGACATGAGAGGTATATCCTGTGAGGATGGGAGATGTGCGCTATATAAATAGTAAGATTTTGAGAGCTATTGGGAACAGTGATTAGATAGATCATTTCTTCTAGTGCCATGCCTAACAGACTCTCCATAAGTGTTTATTGAATTGAATTAAATTTAATTAACATAGAGCCAATAAAATAGTTTATGTGATGTGTTTAAAATTACAGACTATTTCTAGCATAAATTTAAAATGCTGATTTAGATCTATACTTATTGACCTGGAATGATGTTCATAATGTAATGAGCTGTTGGGTAAAAGAAGAAAGGTTCCAATATATAATGTAGGCTAAGTTAGTAGAACTTTACATATGGATAGCTCTTTTTAAATGACAAGTCTTGAGGCCATATAGTGTAATTGTTGAGTATGTGGTCTTTTTTAAAACAATATTTATTATACATGATTTACAGTGATGTATTAGTTTCAGTTGTATAGCAAAATGAATCAGTTATACATATATTCAACTTTTTTAGATTTGTTTCCATATAGGTCATTACAGAGTATTAATTAGCATTCTCTGTGCTATACAGTACACTCTTATTACTAGGAAACAAACTTATGGTTACTGGTAGGGGGAAAGGGGCATAAATTGGGAGATTATGATTGAGTGTGTGGTCTTTGGAGTCAGACTGCCAAAATTGTAATTCTGGATTTCCCTCGTATCAGTTGTGCAAATTTGAGTACATTACATAGTTTTCCTGTGCTTCAGTTTTCTGATTTATAAAATGAGGAAACCATGAATGTTAAAAGAGAGGTCATAGGTATAAATTTTTAAATATAATACCTGGTTTATAATAAGTATGCAAATAATGTCATTATTACCCATATTATGACAGAAATATGGAATAAGCTTTACCAAAATGTTAACAAGTTTTTTGTCCTTTTTTATATTATTAAGTAGGAATGGTTTTTAAGTTATTTTATGCTTTTAATTTTAAGGAGTAAAATAACATAGACTCTGTATTGGAAAAGAACTCATATGGTATCTATTTCAATTTTTCAATACGTATCTTAGTTAATACATAACTAGACTATATGATCTCTGAAGGCAGACTCTCTCTTCCAGTCTTTTTGAGCCCCCCAAAGAGTGGGGCACTACATAAATACTACTTTCAAGTGGTGTGTGTGTTAGTCGCTCAGCTGTGTCTGACTCTTTGTGACCCCGTGTATTGTAGTCCACCAGGCTCCTTTGTCCATGGGATTTTCCAGGTAAGAATACTGGAATGGGTTGCCATTTTCTTCTCCAGGGGATCTTCCTGACTCAGGAATCGAACCTGGGTCTCCCATATTCTAGGCAGATAGTTTGCCGCCTGAGCCACCAGGGAAGCCCTTAATGTGGTATGCTTAGAGAAATCAAGAGTGTCATTTCTCTCCCTGAGTACAGCCGCTCCACTATGGGATACATATACTTGAATTCTTAATATACTTCTTATTCTCCCTTTGCCCCTGAGAGATCAGCTTCAGTAACATGGCCTCCTGGGGGCCAAAGGAGAAACATCATTCTTTGTTATCCTCCTGGATCTTTTTCATAAGAGCTTATACACAGAAGAATTTAACTTTCCCAGCATCATTAGCCCTAACAGCCGCCTCAAACAGCATCCTGAGTCCTTACAAGCAAGTTAGGAAGATTACACCACCAAGAGTACAGCATGTAGGGTGTCCACGAGGGGATATCTGATGAAGTTCTTACTTGGAAAGCTCTCATCAGTTGCCTGTACACACCTATTTCATGCAGTAGTTCCCAGAATCATCCAGGGACCTGAGGGGTGAGAGGAAAGGAAAAGAAAATAAATCTGTACTTGAGAATGTATTCTAGGTTATTTTTTACACCTGGAGTTTTAATCTGGGATTAATAGTCTGTTGAACCATAACTACCCATTTTTGCCTGGATTCCAATTACCTGTGGCCTTGGGCATACCAATGCTCTTTTAGGTGTGAACTTTTAATCAAAAAGGTACTCTGTCCTTTGGTAAAACTGTCTGGTGGAAGCATTGAAAAGGGGGCACTAAAATATATGTGGAAAGAATAGCATTAAATTAGAGGCTGCGTACCATACAACTGTCAAAGGAGCCACATACAGGACTTAGAATGTTGTTGTCGTTCAGTCTCCCAATCCTTGTGACCCCATGAACTGCAGCACGCCAGGCCTCTCTGTCGCTCACCATCTCCTAAAGTTTTCCCAAGTTCATGTCCGTTGCATCGGTGATGCCATCCAACCATCTCATCCTCTGACACCCTCTTCTCCTTAGAATATACATACAATGTAAAAGATGTTACACACCGCTTCTGTCCAGGCAGGCATTAAAGAAATTGGGTTTGCTTTTGCTTCCTCATAGGTTTTATCCACTTGGCCCTTGTGAAGTAAACACTGATGTTAATCAGCACACATTATACAAAGCCACCCATATAGAGTAAGAGATTAAGGGCAAACCGTCTCACCTCAGGCAGCTACTTTGTTCATGAAGACTATACACGCGTTAACCTTTCCTGACCCTTCCTCCCTTTTGGTGACTCCCAGATTTCTTGGCTCTTCTTGTCTACTTGGACATAAGGCAAGCCTAAGCTCCTTCCTTGCATTGACCTCTCTCGGCTTGCCTATTAAAAAAGGCACTGTTGTACTGCTCTGCTGGGAAAGTAAGTTAAAAAAAAAAGAAAAAAAGCAGTGTTGAGGAATGTATCAAAAGCCCAAGATGATGGTATTAAAATACATTGCCGACATTCTGGAAATCTCTTCCTGTCAGAGAGATGAGAGATGTTTTTTGGACTCTGGGACGTATTCCTTTGCAATGTTTGAGATTCTCAAAGAAGACATACACTTTATTGTGGCTTTGTTGGCATAGCCAACACAACATCATGACCCAATTATAAACGCATATCTGCCTGTAGCATTAATCCTTATGTAATTGAGTTGACCTAAAGGTTTGTTCAAATTTTTCCATAAGATGTTATGGAAAAACCCAAACAAACATTTAGGCCAACTCAATATAATCAAAGGCTTCCATTAGCGATCGATAAGTGCTGAAATCCACCCAGCTGCTTGCTGGATTCATACCTCAGTTTCCTCATCTATAAAATGAGGATAATAATTGTTCTTGCCTCTTGCTGCTGCTGCTAAGTTGCTTCAGTTGTGTCCGACTCTGTGCGACCCCATAGACGGCAGCCCACCAGGCTCCGCCGTCCCTGGGATTCTCCAGGCAAGAATACTGGAGTGGATTGCCATTTCCTTCTCTAGTGCATGAAAGGGAAAAGTGAAAGTGAAGTCGCTCAGTCGTGTCCGACTCTTAGCGACCCCATGGACTGTAGCCTACCAGGCTCCTCCATCCATGGGATTTTCCAGGCAAGAGTACTGGAGTGGGGTACCATTACCTTCTCCGGTTCTTGCCTCTTAGTGAGAAGTAAATGAGTGAATCCTCCAGCAGGTTCATCTACTTCTGTTATTTTCCATCCAGCTTTTTGTGTTCCTCAGTCATTTCCTTCCCTCCCACCCCTAATAAACATATTTTCTAGCTTTCATTTTTTATAAAGCCTTAGGTTTCACCCCTATCAGCCCTTTACCAGTTGTTCAGAACTTAGTTGACCCATTTTCCTTATTTCATATTATTCACTAATTATAAAAATATCTAAATCAAGGAAAAATATTTTCATTTAAGGGATAAATAGATCTCTTGTTCTCATCAGCAGGTTTAGCATTCTTTGAACACTTTCTTTCTCTTTAGAAAAATATGTGCAGAGTGCCATCTCCAGTTCCTTTATAAAAAACATGCATTTTAATGACAATTGTAAAAATTTTACCTTTAATATGAGTAACTATAACAAGTATTAACATGAAAATGTGTTTTCACAAATGATCCTATAAGTGTTTCCTCTGTTGTTGATTAATTTGAAATCGTGAGTCTTCCCTGGTGTCTCAGATGGTAAATAGTCTGCCTTCAATGCAGGAGACCCAGGTTTGATCCCTGGGTTGTGACAATCCCCTGGAGAAGGGAATGGCAACCCACTCCAGTATTCTTCCTGGAGAATTCCATGGACAGAGTAGCCTAGTGGGCTACATTCTATGAGGTCACAGAAAGTCGGACAGGATTGAACGAATATTACTTCATTATTAAAATTTTATCATGGACAGTTTTAGTAGTAAGTTTGCATGAGACCTCTATTGATAGAGATATCCTTAAAACATGACTGAACTCCTAGGGGTCAATGATTTAATATTGTCCTAGCTGGCATTAATGTGTTTCTTGGTAAAACATGAATGATCAAACATGAATATGTGGAACAATATTAAAGTGTAATTGTCTGCAAAGACTCAAGGCTACCCAGTTATTTCCATACTTACTGTTTTCTCTTCTTAGCAATTCTCTACAGCATAAGAAAACTGAACTAAAATACTGTGCATATTTTATTCTTACCAGGCTACCTCCATGGTGTGAACCTAGGGGAATGAACATGTAGGGATATCTTTTGCAATCATAGTAAATTAGCTGAAAATAGGTATTTACTGTATTTATTCTTATGTAGATCTGAATGAAACATTTTTGTTGAATTAAGATGATGTCTGTACTTGGTAAATAGATGTTCCCTTATATTTTATTCTTTTATGTCTATTGGGTTGCTAAGTGTCTCTTTTGAAATGAAATGAACTGGTTAACATTCATTTATTTATTCAGGTGATAATTGAGTGCCCAATGTATCACAAGGCCTCTCCTATACCTTGAAGCTACAAAGATGAGAATGACATAGTCTACACTTTAATGCAGCGAAAGGCAGACACATAAGCTAACAAATGTTTAAAACATTTTTAAGTACACTGATGTATACAGAACACAGTAGTTTTAAGGAGTTGTCAATTACATATACAGCAGTATTGTTTAAAGGAGTGATTCTTCAACTTAGTTGTCAAAGTCATGATTGCCTGAACAACGAGAGGAAAGGAGAAGCAAGTCATTTTAGCAGGGGGGAGAAAAAACAACTTCTAAAAGCATGAAATAGTATGGAACTTGAAATTAGGTTTTGTAGGACATGGCAAGAGATAAGGTTGCAAGCAAATGGGCTTACACCATATGGAGTACCATTTAAGGGCCTGATTTTGGAGAGTATTATCTAGTGGTTGTATTTAAAGATGAAGAGTGAATTCGAGATGTTATAGAAATAATTGCTGTCTTGATGTAACCTAGGAGAAACTGTAGAAGATAGGACTGATCAGAGTTATGATAGAGGAGTGTATTCAAGAGATTTATAGCAGAAATTACAGAAAACCTGGAACTCAGCTGGAGATGAGGAATAATGGGTGGGGAAGGGGATGAATTGATGGCATCAGAGGCTGTGTGGTTTGGATAATGTAATGGACACTGTTGTCAATAATTGACAAAAGGAATACATAAGGGGGGAATGATGAGTTCTCTTTGTTGGATGACAAATTATCTTCAGTTTTAGCATCTTAAAATAACAAGCTTATATTGTCTCACCTTTTCTTTGAGTCAGGAAATTGGAAGCAGCTTAGATGAGTGGTTATAACTCAGGATCTTTCATGATTGCTTCAAGATGTTGGATAGAGTTGCAGTCATCTGAAGGCTTGATTGAAGCTAGAGCATCTGTTTCTAAGATGATTGACCCTTGTGGCTTTTGGCAGGTAGCTGGTGTGAGACAGGCTTCTCCACAGGGCTCCTTAAGTGTCCTCACAACATGGTAGTTGGTTCTTCTCAGAGCAAATGATCCAAGGGACATTAGGGAAAAAGACATGTCTTTCATGATTCAGCCTATAAGCCACATGTGCCATTTCGGCACAATCCTAGTGGTTACACAGGTCAGCACAATTTGATATGGGATAGAATGTCAAGACAGTGTGAATAGTAGGAGAACTACACAGGCATGGATCATAGGACTGTCTTGGAGGCTGGCTACCAGAAGCCATATTGAGTTTAAGTGTCAGGAAGTAGTAAGCTCTGTAAGTAGTAAGAAATCAGGTATATGGGTCAGAAATACAGGAGAGAGTTCAGTCTAGTAAAAATAATGTTTAGAGGGATGACAAGGACAAAAACATAACATTCTGCAGTGTCTACATTCAAACGTTTGTCACAGGCAATCATTGTATTAAGTTTTAGAAGGAGGGGTCAGGGAGTGAGGAGCATAGCCAGAAAAGAATTGCCCTGAAATTAAAAGCGGTGAGTTTCACATGGTGGAAATAAAGATTAGATAGGAAGGATACATCACATTTGGTAATTATGACATCGTTCATGACCTTTACCAGTGAATTAGAGAACTAGAAAACTAATGAGGGAGTATGAAAAGAAAGTGAAGTGGAATCAGTAAGTAGCAATTATATTTTCAAAGTCTTGGCTAAGAAAGGAGGAGAAAAGGGAGCTATCACAGAAAGAGGAACTGCAAAGAGATCATGTATGTGATGAGAACAAGCTGAGGATTGTAGGGAGATGAAGACTGAACATTTAGGAAATAGAAAAGGTAACTGAAAGAGCAGGATCCCGGAAGAGAAAGATTTTCACAGCAAGAATCCAGGTAGAAGGCTTACTTCAAATTTGCATTAAAGTTTCCTTTTCTGAGGAGGTGAGTGTGTCTGCAGAAATATGAAACAGTTGTGAATGTTCATGATGGAGATAGCAATTTTCTCTGAAAAGTATGAGTTCTTATCAATGTGGGGTTTAGAGCAGAAATGGAGTAGAGGACCTAAGAAAATCAGTAGTTTGGGTTAATCTTGTGGAAAGGGAAAAGGGGTGACCACACTAGGATGACAAAGCCCTCACAGGTCTCCACTGAGTTTGGTCATAAATATATGGTGGCACCAATGGGTACCTTTGAACTTTAAAATATGGAGTTTACACAACCAGGTAAAAGAGAAGCCATGCTGTTTTGTGGTTAAAATAAACTGTGGAACTGGGTTGTCTTAATTTAAATTCAGTTTTGCTACTTAAAGCATTGCAAGTGTGTGCATGCTCCATCATGTCAGATTCTTTGTGGTCCTTATGGGCTGTAGCCCTGCCAGGTTCCTCTGTCCATGGAATTTTCTAGCCAAGAGTACTGTATTTGGTTGCCATTTCCTTCTCTGAAGATCTTCCCAACTCGGATCGAACCTGCGTCTCTTGATCTCCTTGCATTGGCAGGCAGATTCTTGACCACTGAGCCACCTGGGAAGCCCTAGAGCTTTATAATCTGGAAAATCTCATGGATGGAGGAGCCTGGTAGGCTGCAGTCCATGGGGTCACACAGAGTCGGACACGGCTGAAGCGACTTAGCAGCAGCAGAACTTTATAATCAAAGGCAAAGTTACCTCTGTGAGGCTGTGTTGTTCACCTTATAAAGTTTTATGTGAGGATTAAGTAAATTAATATTTGTAAAGCATTAAGAAAATCAAACAGTACCTGGTCAACACTTAATACAAAGTAATTATTTTTATGAATGCTATTGTATTTTGCCTCTCTTAAAAAATTTACTTCCAAATATTTGTTTCTCTTATTTTAATAAAAGTACAGTTTGACTTCAAGCATTTTTAGATACAAGTTTGAAATATAACAAATGAATTGTCTTGGAAGATTAGTAACCTGATTGTATAGATCAAGATGTTTCATGTTAAGTACTGAAATGCAGTGACTAATCAGTAAGTCAGCAACCAAACCCACCACGTGATACAAGATAGTATAGATAACCAATAAACAAACACCCTTCTCTGCCTCTTAACTTGCCCCCGCTTTTTGCAATGATTTGTCCAGATAAAGGCTCCAGACTCCAAATCATTATGGCTTTTAATCTATGCCTCCTTAGTTTTCCCAAAATCTGTTAAAATTCTTTTTATTCATTTTATTTTTTATTGGAATATAATTGCTTTACAGTGTTGTGTTAGTTTCTGCTATACAACAAAATGAATCAGCAACATGTATAGATATATTCCCTTCCTCTTGAGGCTCCCTCCCAGGACCCCCCATCCTACCCCTCTAGGTCATCACAGAGCCCTTAGCTGAGTTCCCTGTGCTATATAGCAGCTTCCCACTAGCTATCTGTTTGCATATATTTTTTTTAAAAAAATGTTTTCTTTATGGAGATCCTTTTGTTAATACCAGGGGCTTTTGCATCCTTAAACTAAGTGTCAATATGTACATCACTGTAATGCTCAGAAAAAAATTCTTTTGCAGTTGTCTTTCAATCCACCAGAAAGTTTGGGAAAAGCCGGATGACACATAGAATTGAATTGCAAGGCTTTAGCGTCTCATGCCAATGTTTTTCTCCATGATTGTGCTCAAAAGGAAATTTGTTTACATTTTTTATTCTGATGGAAAAGAGAGATTTTTCTGAATTGATGTACTTTCAGTTCTGCTGCTGTGAAATGCAGCAGTTGGTATAAATGCAGTTTAGAACATTCTAGAAAGATTAGTACATTTCCAGAATGGAGCATGGCACGATTGGTGTAGGAGATAGTGCAGCCCAATATTTGCAAGAACATGATGATATCTTCTGTGTGAAATAGACTACAACCCTGTACTTCATTTTGGACTCATCTGGACACTAGATTTTGCCTTGGTGATGAATTTTCTTATCAACTTCTCAAGCAAAGAAAACGAGGAAATTAACAACTGATTTCAGGGAGTGATTTTGAAGGTCCACTAATCAAACCAGCTTTTGCAAAATAAATCAAAACTGTTGAAAAGAATTACTAGCATGTGAATTCAGCTTTTATATGGGAAACTACTGGATTGTGTAGTTAATTTTACATGTGTATCAGTGGAAACTATAGAGGACTTTAGAGATCAGCTAAATCTTAAAAATGAAATTGTAACTCCAGGGTGGAAAAGTGGTTGCAAAGATCACAGGTAATTGTTTTCTTAATCTAGGTTTATTACCATGAGATGCACATTTGTGTCAAATGACATGAGGTCATTGAAATATTTTGTTGTTCAGTCACTAAGTCATGTTTGGCTCTTTGAGACCCCATAGGCTGCAGCAAGCCAGGCTTCCCTGCCCTTCACTGTCTCCCTCAGTTTTCTCAAACTTAGGTCCATTGAGTTGATGATGCCATCCAACCATCTCATCTTCTGTTGTTCCCTTCTCCTCCTGTCCTCATTCTTTCCCAGCATCAGGGTCTTTTCCAATGAGTCAGCTCTTTGCATCAGGTGACCAATGCTGCGGCTTCAGCATCAGTCCTTCCAATGAATATTCAGGGTTGATTTCCTTTCGGATTGACTGGTTTGATCTCCTTGCTGTCCAAGGCACTCTTAAGAGTCTTCTCCAGCACCACAGTTTGAAATAATCAGTTCTTCAGCACTCAACCTTCTTTATGGTCCAGTTCTCACATCTATACCTGACTACTGGGAAAACCATAGCTTCGACTATATGGATCTTTGTGGACAAAATAATGTCTTTGCTTTTTAATACAATGTCTAGATGTGTCATAGCTTTTCTTCCAAGGAGCAAATGTCTTTTAATTTCATGGCTGCAGTCACAGTCCAAAGTGATAGTGTTTTAGTCAGTCATTAAAAAAAACAAAAACGTGAAATGTGACCACTCAGCTTGTCACAGAGTGATCCTCAGGCTCGGTAAGCCTACTGGTGCACATGTGTATTTTGGAGTGAGCACTGTGGATTTACCTGCTTGACCTCAGTGTGCTATACTTGGTACAGCATTGCACTTCTGATGGCTTACATTGATCTCTTGATTCTGTGGTTAATTACTATGTACTTTGAGCACATCCTAAAAGTTCCAAGGCTCAGAGGATTAGTCTGTAGTTTTCTGCAGCTTAGCCATTAGCAGGACCACCTGTCTTGAAGACACAATCTGTTTTTTCTAGTGTGTGAGTTTTCTTATATTTTGGGAGATTTGATGCACAGCCATAGCAGTCAGAGATGGAAAGAGGCAGCTATGATAAGGCAGAATCATAAGGGAAAAAGAGTTCTAATTCCAGATCAGAGCATTATACATGGGGAAAACGTGAGCAAAATTTATCTGTCTGAACCTGTGTCTTTGTCTTCATTTATTAAAAGAAGACATCTTTTGTTGCCAACATCATAGTATTGTGTTACACATGAACTTTGGAATAGGCATTAATTGAAATGAATCAAAGTATTTCTTTAAAATACTTATAGGAAGAGAATGAGGCACAAGTTGAGGAGGAAAAGAAAGAAGTGAGATGTTAGCAATTAAAGTCAAAGACTTGGGAGGGAGATGAGACATGGGAGTGAGAGAGAAGCTTTGGTTTTCCAGAAAAATAAAAGAAGACTGCATGAAGGGGAATAGAAATAGACAGACTAGTGAAAACATGAGGTGAAACACGGAGGCATTGTTGACCTTTAATAAGTCCAATCCATTTGAACTATTGCGCTGCCTAAGTTCCAGCTGTTTCTGTGCAAAGTAACTACTAATGTCTGTACTTGATAATGCAGGTTCACAAAGATGATGTTGATCACTTGACAAAATGAGTACTCTCTCAGTTTTCCAAAAGCTCTTGTTGACTTGAAGACAATGGACTCATGGATGTTATCTCAGTGGGCTGAACAGATCTCATGACCATAGCTCTCTTGCATCAGTAGAAGCTCAGCTAATCATTTTATCACCATAAACCTACAAATACCCTGGCAAAGTGTGCTCATCATTACAACATTGTTCTATTACTGTATTTATATGTCCCTGGAAAGGGGCATCTCATCTCTGGGGTCACCAGTAGCTGAACTACTTCATACAGATTAAAGATAAAGGGCAATATAGTTTGAATAATTGGCCAAAGAATTATTTAGTTATTCAAGAGATGGCCTATGCAAGGAAAGAGAAGTATGTTTTTTCAATACGTAGGCCTGACAGAAAGAAAAGAATGATTGATTCGCTTTACTGCCCTCATTTCAGAGAATAGATTTCAGAGAGGTAAGGGAAATTCACATATAACTAGCTGTGTAGGTGTAACCCATGATATGTAGGAGGACGGATTTTCTATACTCTTTGACTAGTATATATAACATTTCCTACTATCGAAGCTAAAGCTCTTATCAGTGAAAGTGGGGGTAAAGCTGGGGTATAGGTTCAGATAACTGTTGAGTACGTTATGCCATAGTTTCCTAAAATTACATAATGGTTGAGTGCCAGGTTTTTTTTTTAATGGATATGGTCCATATTTGGGAAGTGTTTTTCTTTTTTTGTCTTTAGCCTTCAAGTAAATGATTAAATCAATTGAATTTAAAAATAATAATTTCTTTAGTATGATTTCACACCCATGGTAGATACTGAGGGAATATATATTAATGGTAACATTATGATTCATTTATGGGTATAACATATTTTACTGCTGGGATTACCATATTTGCTGATACAATCTAAGTTAACTCTTCAGAATCATATGTGGACAATCCCAAATGTCTGTCAACAAAATGGCTGTTGAGTGGTTTACTCCACTGTTAAGGATTCATTTATTCCTTACCCCAAGTTATTTTTCAAAAGAGCATTGTCTTTGTTGCCTAAATTCCAACAGAATATCATTTAGGGATAGCATTCTAAATAGATCAGTTCAGTTCAGTCACTCAGTTGTGTCCAACTCTTTGCAACCCCATGGACTGCAGCGTGCCAGGCCTCCCTGTCCATCACCAACTTGCGGAGTTTACTCAGACTCATGTCCATTGAGTCAGTGATGCCATCCAACCATCTCATTCTCTCGCCTTCAATCTTTCCCAGAGTCAGGGTCTTTTCAAACGAGTCAGCTCTTCACATCAGGTGGCCAAAGTATTGGAGTTTCAGCTTCAACATCAGTCCTTCCAGTGAATATTCAGGACTGATGTCCTTTATGATTGACTGGTTTGATCTCCTTGTAGTCCAAGGGACTCTCAAGAGTCTTCTCCAACACTATAGTTCAAAAGACATAGAGGAAACTAATTTATATTACTGCATATATATTCTGAAGTGCAGTAGGAACTTAGAATTCTAGAATTTAACAGTCCAAGTTTTAAAGATTTGTGAATAACCCAAAGGCCTATTTCAAGGAATCATTTATAGCTTTACCAAGGATAGGATTTGAAGCACATGCTGGGAGCCAGGTTCATTGAACCAAATCACCAGCTCATCACCCAGGTCCATGCTCCTACACAAATTCATGGTTCCCCATTACTATGGACTCTGGACTTCTCACTAAGATGTGAAAAGGTCAATATACACTTTATGGGGGAAATAACATAATATTCCAGAGTTTGGAAATTAGAGAAGGTCTCAGAGGTAACTAGTGAGAATAGCAAGGATGAATTTTAAGGCACACTGATTTTATTATCCTATCTCAACTCCTCTATAACTTCCAGGGATTTCTGCATAGGACTTAAGCTAGAGTATCAAACGAATGTCTAATGATAACTTCTTTAGTATGGACAAGCTGTGATTTGAATCCGTGTCTGACTTCCAAACCCAAATGTCCTATTACACTGTGTGACTCAGTTTTGCCATACCCTGTTCTGCATACCATATTCAGGAGTTTGGTTCTCTCCCAAGCTCAAGTTCTAAAACCCTGCTTACCCTTCTACATCCAGAGATCCAGAGGTCTTAGTGAAAGAGTACTTAGCTACTGCAAGAATCAACTGTTCTTTGTCCCTGAAAACATGGTGCCCCTTGGGATGAGACTTCTTAGTGCAACCTGGTAAAAGGTAAAGAAAATCTGGGTGTCTGGGATGTTAGTGTTTTATTTCTCAAAGATTAGACAGCTTTCTTTTTTTTTTAAATAAATATTATTTGCGCCCCTCTTTGTTATGGCACATGGGAGCATGTGGGATTTTTAGTTGCAGCATGTGAGACTTAGGTCCCTTGACAGATCGAACCCAGGTTCCCTACATGGGGAATGAGGAATTTTTGTCATTGAACAATCAGGGAAATCCTGATTAGACAGTTTTCTAAACCTAAGACTCTGGCCCTTGGAGAGTCCACGTGGGCTCTCTGGTTTATTCTGAATGTTGCTTTTGTGGAAGCCCCAGGTCACTATTAAAAACACACTTCCTGGAGAACATCTGGGTATCTCCCAAATCCCACATGCTTCTCTACACTTAGGCTGAGAAAGAAGCTGCTAATGGAGTTTAAAAGGTTACCTTCATTAACTAAAAATAAATTTCAAGTGAATGGCCTTCCTTCAAAGCAGGAGCATTCAGAATAGGCATATGTTAAAATGAAAGACAGATAATGAGTCGTTATGATGTTTTTCTAGTGTGTTTTCCCCTTTTCTGTTCATAAATGTCTGCCACCTCTGAATCCTCTCTAGAATCTGATGAGACTTCAGAGCCTTCATAATGTCTGAAGGTGAGCTCAGATCAATTTCCTGCAACTTTTCTGCCACGGTAAATCATTTATTGGGACGAATGTTTTACAAAGCCTGGCAAGAGAGAACTCATGAAAAATAAATATGGTAAAATACACGATGCTGTCCTGCAGCAATCTTCAAGGCTTCATCGCATTTAAAGTCTGCATGGCGTTGAAGCAGTTATAACACTTCCCCTCATTTGGTATCACTGTGGTCAGTTGAACTCAGTTAACATGTGGTGCCACTGAAGCGAAAAGCCTGCAACTTATTTCTTTACATATCATTCACTGTTTTGTGGCCACAGATTTCTTGATCTGATTTAGGGACAGAAAGTTGGTCATCACAATAGGGAATGAGCCAGACAAGGTGGATAGATCCATTTTCACTCCTTTCTTCTGAAAATAAAACAAGCAAGAAAGGAAAGCAAGCGAAGAACCTTACCTTGGAGGTCATTAAGCATTATTGTTAAGAAGTTTAGGTAGAATAAAATGCACATTATGCAAATTCAAATTGAAAGATTCTTTAAAAATCATTTATTTTTATCCAGTAAGCAAAGTTACAAGAATAGTCTTTTCAATGAAACTTTTTTTGCAACTAAGTATTCCAACTTTTTCCTCTGTACTTATAAAGTGGCAAAGTAACTACTACAAATAAAGACAAACAAAAAACAACAATAATAGGAACCGGGACAACTTTGGTCCCCAATTCTATCAACTCTACCTGTATTTTCTCTTGGCTTTGTTAGAAACTCTTTGTTAGATACATTCTGGTATCAGAAGGTGAAATGAAGGGTGAAGGAAATAATAATAATACATGCCTCTAGTATGTTTCAGATACATCCCATTACCTCATGTAGTTTAGTCTGTATAACCAGCTGTCAGAATTGGTAGCATTATTTCCATTTTACTTATAAAGAAACTGAGACTAAATAATGTACTTGAGGTCTTTTAATTAGTGAAGAGTGAAACAAGTTTCAAATCGCCTGTATCTGATTTCTGCAAACTAATTGAGATGAAATCTTAGAGGCATTCCAAGTCTAGACAACCGAAAGTGAAAAAAATGGAAATGTGTCTCAAGTAGACTGAAGCAAGTTCATCATGTTGGGAGACAAATAGGGGGACAAAAACAATGGGAGTAAGATACAGAATAGAGAAGAGCTCTGGTCCTCAGATATTACACCCAAAGAAGCTAAATTAGAGGAAGAACCCAAATCTTTCTTATGAATGACACGCTTTCAAAACCATCTTGATGTGCTTGATTAAATCTCTCCAGCGCTCTCCTTTGGGAATTTGTGCAGATTCTCAGATGATGCTTTGTGTCAAGAGGAGGAATTCATAATGTTAATGATTGTCCTCTCATTTGCAGAAGCATTTAGTAGATTGAATTAATAACTCTTTTCTATACGTCTACTCCCTCACTCCACCTAGTCCATTTACTGCACTGCTGTATGTTAATCCAAGAGGAGCTTCATATCCAGTAAATCACTATTTGATTCAAGAATATCTATGATTCACCTGGATTTTCAAGGCTTTCTAAGATATATCCATGCTTTAGCTCTCCAGTTACATTTCTAACTTCTCCCCAGCATGTATGTATACTCTTTGGCCCAGCCACATTCTCATCACTTACATCTGGTACAACATCTGCTTAAGAGTTGCTGTTGTTTTTAAATTTGTTTCCAACTCTAACTGCATATTTGAGTGAAGTTAATTAAAAAAGAGATGGGAATACCAGACCATCTGACCTGTCTCTTGAGAAACCTGTATGCAGGTCAGGAAGCAACAGTTAGAACTGGACATGGAACAACAGACTGGTTCCAAACAGGAAAAGGAGTACATCAAGGCTATATATTGTCACTCTGCTTATTTAACTTATATGCAGAGTACATCATGAGAAACGCTGGGCTGGAAGAAACACAAGCTGGAATCAAGATTGCCGGGAGAAATATCAATAACCTCAGATATGCAGATGACACCACCCTTATGGCAGAAAGTGAAGAAGAACTAAAGAGCCTCTTGATGAAAGTGAAAGAGGAGAGTGAAAATTTGGCTTAAAGCTCAATATTCAGAAAACTAAGATCATGGCATCTGGTCCCATCACTTCATGGGAAGTAGATGTGGAAACAGTGTCAGACTTTATTTTTGGAGGCTCCAAAATCACTGCTGATGGTGATTGCAGCCATGAAATTAAAAGACGCTTACTCCTTGGAAGGAAGGTTATGACCAACCTAGATAGCATATTTAAAAGCAGAGACATTACTTTGCCAACAAAGGTCCATCTAGTCAAGGCTATGGTTTTTCCAGTGGTCATGTATGGATGTGAGAGTTGGACGGTGAAGAAAGCTGAGTGCCGAAGAATTGATGCTTTTGAACTGTGGTGTTGGAGAAGACTCTTTTTTTTTTTTTTTTTAATTAGTTTATTTTCTATTTTTTAACTTTACAATACTGTATTTGTTTTGCCATACATTGACATGAATCCACCATGGGTGTACATATTTTCCCCTTCCAGAACCCCCCTTCCACCTCCCTCCCCATCCCATCCCTCCAGGTCATCCCAGTGCACCAGCCCTGAGCACCCTGTATCATGCATTGAACCTGGACTGGCGATTCGTTTCACATATGATAATTTACATGCTTCCTTGCCATTCTCTCATATCATCCCAACATGGAGAAGACTCTTGAGAGTCCCTTGGACTGCAAGAAGGTCCAACCAGTCCATCCTAAAGGAGATCAGTCCTGGGTGTTCATTGGAAAGACTGATGTTGAAGCTGAAATACCAACACTTTGGCCACCTGATGCGAAGAGCTGACTCATTTGAAAAGACCCTAATACTGGGAAGGATTGGGGGCAGGAGGAGAAGGGGACGACAGAGGATGAGATGGTTGGATGGCATCACTGACTCGATAGACATGGGTTTGGGTAAACTCTGGGAGTTGGTGACGGACAGGAGGCCTGGCGTGCTGCAATTCCTGGGGTCGCAAAGAGTCGGACACGACTGAGCGACTGAACTGAACTGATTAATATTTAGAAAACATAGGGAATTAGAAAGAATTAATAATGATCCCCGTTCAAAAAGATAACCACAAGCCTTTTTCTAAGCTTTTTTTTAGTGTTTTTATCAATTATGCACATATATTCTTAAAAATATGGGCCATATTATATAAACTTGTCTTTTCATTGACATGGCAGACATTTTTCCATATCAATATTTTTTAAAAACTTTACTGTTTGAAGAGTATTGCATCAAATGTAATTTATAAAAATATCAACTTGTTATTTGATAGTTTTATCCCAATGGAATTTACCTATGTTAACAATATAGCAATAAATATATTTTTGTATAAATATTACTCTACATGTTTGATTATATTCTTAAGACAAAATCTTTGGTTTGAAAATACTGTTGCTATTAGCATGAACATTTTCTGGACCATTACTATAATATTATTGACAAATTTCTTTCCAAAAATTTGATTTCAATTTATCTTTATGTCAATAACAATGTTACTGAAACTAATCGTAAAACTAGATATCAGTTTTTGAATGTTTGTCAATTTGATAAACTTATCTCATTATTATTCTAATTTTCATTTATTTGATATTTAGCAGAGTTACACTTTAAAAGGATTTATCAGTTATAGTTCTTCACTGATTTAATTTTATTGCCTCTGACTATTCTTTTTTAAAAGAATATACATATTAATATATATTTTAAAATAGTAAAGAGAAAATAAAATTTAACAAAGTTTTGTTTTTCCGAAGTAGTCAAAAATCTTTTTTTTAATTCAAAAAAGCTGTTAAACCTAATTAAAAACACAGTTTTAATCATCCAGAACTCTGTTTTAAAGGGAGAAAGGAGAAGGTGCTTTTTCCTGTGATATATGTAAGGAAATGTTTGCCTAGTTTTCTATTTGTCAAAGAGCTTGGATCTGTAAGCCAGGAAGCAGGAAATAAAGGAGTAATAAAGTCATTTTTTCTCTCTTCTTTTCTTTTCCAGTAGGGAGATGAATTTGATACATTTGATACAGAACATGGGGAGACTTCGATCTCTTTGTCTTAATATTATTCCAGATTCTGGGGGGGGAAGATTTTCTTCCAGTTTTAGATGGCCCTAACAATGTGAGTCCTTTATTTTTCACTGGAAGTTCAGTCAAGTGCTAGTTTCTTATTTAAGTCCTTCCTGACAGAAGAGAGATTATTTGTTCTTCATTTTAATATTCAGGTACACCCAACTCAACAATAGTTGTTTCTGTGTGTGTGTGTTTTTTTTTTCCCCCACAAGTAATGAAATTATAAGTTCCCTAAGGGTTTATAGCTTAAAAGACTCTTGGGTGTTGGTAGGTGACATGTTTATGTCTGAGGAAATACTAATTCAGCTAGTCCTCCGCTATTGGAATTGGAGAGGATTATGTTTCAACCTTTCAGAGGCTCTGTTTTCTCAAGTGTAATCCTTCATTATAGGATGACATCATGGTATTCAACTCCAAACTTTAGTTTCCTTCAAATCAGTCTTTTGTCGGAAACCTTATTCTTGAATTCTCATGTCTCTCTCTTGTGGCCTGCAAAGTTTCTGCAGAAAAATCAGTTGATAACCTTATGGGGCTTCCCTTGTATATGATTCTTTGTTTCTCTCTAGTTGCTTTTAGAATTCTCTTTATTTTTTAGTTTTTCGATTTTAGATATGATATATCTTGGCGTGAGTCTGTTTGAATTCATCTTGTTTGGAACCCTCTGTGCTTCCTGTACCTGGATATCTGTTTTCTTCTTC
The DNA here is from genome assembly GCF_054371585.1 of Giraffa tippelskirchi. Taxonomy (NCBI): domain Eukaryota; kingdom Metazoa; phylum Chordata; class Mammalia; order Artiodactyla; family Giraffidae; genus Giraffa; species Giraffa tippelskirchi. The sequence goes on from NC_137276.1 coordinate 171,941,160, forward strand.
AGGATTGCTCAGTTTTCAGCTCTAATTTCTTCAAACACATTTTCAACCCTCTTCTCTTTCTCTCTTTTTTTTCCTGGGACCCCTATAATGAGAATCTTTGCATGAAATGTTCCCTTGATATCTCTAATTTTCTTGAAGAGATCTCTAGTCTTTCCCATTCTGTTGTTTTCCTCTATTTCTTGGCATTGATCGGTGAGGAAGGCTTTCTTACCTCTCCTTGCTATTGTTTGGAACTCTGCATTCAAATGGGAATATCTTTCCTTTTCTCCTTTGCTTTTCACTTCTCTTCTTTTCACAGCTATTTGTAAGGCCTCCTCAGACAGCCATTTTGCTTTTTTGCATTTCTTTTCCGTGGGGATGGTCTTAATCTCTGTCTCCTGTACAATGTCACGAACCTCCATCCATAGTTCATCAGGCACTGTGTCTATCAGATCTAGTCCCTTAAATCTATTTCTCGCTTCCACTGTATAGTGATAAGGGATTTGATTTAGGTCATACCTGAATGGTCTAGTGGTTTTCCCTACTTTCTTCAATTTAAGTCTGAATTTGGCAATAAGGAATTCATTTTTTTGGGCTCCAAAATCACTGCAGATGGTGATTGCAGCCATGAAATTAAAAGATGCTTACTCCTTGGAAGGAAGGTTATGACCAACATAGACAGCATATTAAAAAGCAGATACATTACTTTGCCAGCAAAGGTCCTTCTAGTCAAGGCTATGGTTTTCCCAGTAGTCATGTATGGATGTGAGAGTTGGACTATAAAGAAAGCTGAGCGCCGAGGAATTGATGCTTTTGAACTCTGGTGTTGGAGAAGACTCTTGAGAGTCCCTTGGACTGCAAGGAGATCCAACCAGTCCATCCTAAAGGAGATCAGTTCTGGGTGTTCATTGGAAGGACTGATGTTGAAGCTGAAACTCCAATACTTTGGCCACCTCATGCGAAGAGTTGACTCATTGGAAAAGACCCTGATGCTGGGAAGGATTGGGGGCAGGAGGAGAAGGGGACGACAGAGGATGAGATGGTTGCATGGCATCACCGACTCGATGGACATGGGTTTAGGTAAACTCGGGGAGTTGGTGATGGACAGGGAGGCCTGGTGTGCTGCGATTCATGGGGGCAAAGAGTCAGACATGACTGAGCAACCTGAACTGAACTGATAATGAGAATGTTGATATACTTCATGTTATTTCAGAGATCTCTTAGATGGTTTTCATATTTTTAGTTTGCTTTTCTTTTTGCTGTTCTGTGTGATTACCATTACCATTATTCTATCTTCCAGAGCACTTACATGTTTTTCTGTATCATTTAGTCTGCTATTCATTCCTTTAAGTATGTTCTTTTATCTCAGCTATTGAATTCTTCTTTTATGAATGGGCATTTTTAATATTTTTAGTTTCTTATTAAAATCGTCACTATCTAGTCTATTCTTTTTCTAATTCAGTTAACATTTTTATAACCATTGTGTTGAATTCTTTATCTGGTAAATGGTTTATTTTTGTTTCATTAGTTTTTCAGGAGTTTTCTCTTGCTCTTTCAATTGGGAATAGTTCCTTTGCCTTTTCATTTTGCTTAACTTTCTCTGCCTCTGTGAATTTAGGTCTGTTGTAGTCTAGCAGACTTGTTCTTATGTGGGAGTGTCCCTGTACGGTCTGTATGTGCCTGATATATCTGGTGGGAGATCTAGATTTGATATGGATGCAAGTCATGTCTTTCCTTCTTTCCTCGGGGTACACTGGTAGCTATCACCTAGTAGGTGATGGGACTAAAGATAGAGGGGCTAGAGTTGGAGCTGGGTGTGAGGCTGGACTTTCCCTCTGCTCTAATGGAAGTGGGGTCTGATAAAGCCCTGATGGTCAGGATTGAGCTGGTTCTGTTCTATTTGTTTGCTTTCCACTCTTTCAGAACTGGGACTCTTGCCCTAGAAGGAGGGGTGCTGAAGAAAGTGGTGTTTGTGTGGGTTCTTGGCTCAGGTCAGCTGAAGACAGAAGTTTGAGCTGTCTCTGATGTGCTGCTGCCTGTGCAGGTGCTCAGAGTTGTTTCCTTCTCTCTACTCAGATGCAGTCTTGAGTGTGAGTCCCCTTTGTCCATCAGAGTCAATCAGTGCACCCGGCCTCTGTTGTCCCTGCCCCATTGTGGAGCCACACCACAAGACAGGGGGGCCCACGTGGACTCACGGCATGTGTTGAGAAGTGAGCTACGATGGAGCAGCCCCCATTAGAGATCCGGGATGGTTTGGATGTGCTGCTTGATTAAGTGTCAACAATGGCTGCCTCGACCAACACAGGTTCCACACAGGGACTGGCTCACTTCTGTGTCCACGGTCAGGTCTTCTATCTGGTTGTGGCCACCCCAGATCCAGTGCTTCACTCTGATGTGGAGCGAGGGGGGCCAGAGCATTTAGGCTCAGGCTGGGGTCCATGCTGAAGTGGTTGTGGACACCTGGCAAGCCAGCATGTGCACTTTTAATGAGTGCTTTCCCACTTCCTCTTGTTATTCCTACCAGCCTGGCAGCCAGCCTAGAGGGTTTCTCTCCTTTGCATGGGACCCCAGAACTGGAACACCCATTCTGTGATTCTCTCCACTCACTCCCTAGTGTGGGTCTCTACCTGTGAAATCGCCCTATTCCTCTGAGTCCCTTCCCAGTGGCCCAGGTCCCAAACTGATTGCTTTCTTCCTTTCCTACCTGATGAAGTGTGTATCTTTCTTTCAGTCTTGGTTGTACGAGAGTCTTTCTGTCATTTTCCAGTTAGTTTTTGGTGAGAATTATTCCACATGTAAATGTATCTTTGATGTGTTCTTGGGGCTGAGCTCAGCTTGTTCCTACTCTGCCATTTTGATCTGTCTCCTGTAATTTAATTTCTCTATAGTAGCTGAGATCTCTTGTGTGTGTGCAGCTAAGGCATATTGCTTGTGTGAGATTTTTGCTCTACCCCTGCACTCTCATCTCGATTGCTTTTAATTGTTGGAATCATTGTTTGCTGTATAGATGTATAACTCGTGTAGGCCATTTAGTGATCATTCACACAGTGACTTAGCTGCTCTATACTGTATCACTTTCATATTAGACATAAAGCTTACTCACTCCCAAAATGGTTTCTTATGTTGTGTCAATGTTTTCATAGCTTTCTAATTAGAAATTCTGAAGAGATGGTATCTTTCCAGTCAATTACCATAGGATTTGCACAAAATTTTCTGATGCCCCTGGCAGGTTCTCAGAGTTGGTTTGTTCAAGTAAATTAATTTACAACTGATACTTGTGAGGTTTCACAAACACTGAGTTCCTTTCACTTTGCTGTACTTTAAATACTAAAAGAGTGTTGAGAGCATTGACTGGGGTATAGAAGTTGAAAACTTGATTGATGATAACAACTAATTATCCTCACTTGCTCTATTCCTATTAATGAGATGTTTACAGCAAATTTCTAAGCGTTTGTCTCAGAAAGGAAAACAAAAATCTATTAATGAGAGTTTTAATCAAATGTTTTCCTTATCAATTGTTAGTAAATCATAGCAACTAAAAGCACAGGCTTGCTCATCAGATTTTGAAATGTCAATATGCACAATGGTGCCTGAAGGACTTGGAGAATCACTTTTGATCATAACTTTCAGTTAAACTAATTAGCTGCATTGTTTTACATGGTAGAATCATTAAAAAAATCCTACATCTTGGCTTAACATTTGTCACATTTTATATGAACAACGTGCCCTGATACATATTATCCCAAATAAGAGGTTCGTATAAATTATTGTGTGACTACTGAGTAGGCAATACTGTTATTAACCTTTAATAATGATGCCTTAGAAAAGCAAATATTCTCATATAAATATATTCATTTCTCTACTGATGTTACCCCCAAGAATTTCATATATAGGTTCAAGAAAAAGTTAAAGTTTAGGACTTTTTTTTAATGAATTTATAGAAAACTTCATGATTGTATTAAAAATAATTTTCTATCAAATATATGAGAGGAATAAGCTAAAATATTTAAATTATATATTAACACTTAAAAAATTATTTTTTCTCCTCAGTATGCTTTTCAAACATTAACAATGATTAAAATTGGTTAGATGTTAGTATTGCCATTATAAGATGAGAAAACCAAGGCAAAGGTGTATTGATTTGCATAGTAATAGTTCTTAACATTTTCTGGGTGATACTCTTTTTAAGTTTTAATTTATGTTGAAATATAGTTGACAATGTGTTAATTTCAGATGTACAGCAAATTGGTAAGTATTTAATTATAGCAATGGCACCTCTCCTACAGGAAATGTATATAAGTATATATAATTTTTTAAATATTTTTATAGAATTTCAGGTTATTAACCAAAAGCTAGGTAGTGTAGGCTGTTAGAGTCAGGACTAAAAACCAGTTAACCTGAGTTTCAAATCCATATTCTTTTGTTGTTTTTCTATCAACTAGAGCAGAGATATGGCTTTCTTCTTTTCTCTCTTTCTTAAGGCTGTGTTAAGATTAAGTATCTCCTGTCAGAAAAAAAAAAGCTACTGCATATTTCCCTCTTATATAATATGCTGCTGAGCTATATAAAGCTTCTGTAAATTAATTCTGCTCATTTCCTCTTCTACACAATTTCTATTGAGGTGTCTTTCTTCACGTTACTTTCCTAGTCCCCATGGGATGTGGAGACAGCATATGCTGATGTTATGGTTTCAGACTGTACAACTTGTGCTTCACACATCAAAGAACAGGAACTTAGGAAGCTGTGCCTTATTTTTCTGTTCTGCCACCAAAAAGCAATAAATTAATTAGGTTTCTAAATATTGTTCTTATAATATAGGCAATGTTAAGTTGTGGAACAGAGTGTATATAAAGTATGGGATTTCACGTTGTGTTCCCCTTAGTTGTTGTTGAATTTTAGATAAAAGTGGTAGGGATAAAGTATATGTCGTACATAACACTTTATAAAACAAAAACCTTACACAAAAACATCTGCCCTTTGTTATTATTATTATTTCTTGTTTTTGTACATTAAAAATTTTTCTGTTTGCAGGTAGTAATCTCAGACATAGAATAGTGACTTTTACTATGTCTTTTTTTACTCTAAAATAATACTTCAGTAAAAACTTAATTGTTCGATGCATGATACAGGGTGCTTGGGGCTGGTGCACCGGGATGACCCGGAGGGATGGGATGGGAAGGGAGGTGGGAGGGGGGTTCTGGAAGGGGAAAACATGTACACCCATGGTGGATTCAACTCAATGTATGTCAAAACAAATACAATATTTTAAAGTTAAAAAATAGATAAATAAACTAAAAAAAAATTAATTCAGGGTTTTTATTTTTTATAGTTTACTCCTTATCATTTTTATCACTAGACTTAAATGAAGGAGATTCTATGAATTAGAAAGATGCAGGTCCTTTTATATTGAGTACATAAACAGAATCATTATAATTAATTTTAATACAGAGTTTGAGTTTTCCATCTTTCCTCTTAGCAGTGTTAGTTGAGAGATGCATAATGTTGTAGATTTGAGGCTATGTTTATTTTATTGGATGGATAGTTTTCTGTTCCGTCTTTCTTTTGAGGAAGGAAGGCTAAGAGATATAGAAGCTCTCTGCTCATACAACCTGTACTGAAGGCCCTGTTTCCTCACAGCTTAGGCCAGGTGAGCAATTTTACATATTGCGCATCCAGTAGCCAGATTTGAAATGTGCTAAATCCCATGGTCCTTGTATCACCCTCTCGGTTAGGAAGACATGGCTTGCCTTTCTTTGATACAGTTAGCTTTTTTCTTGTCATACTTACTGTATCATAGCTTCTTCCTGTTGCACCCTGAGGGATTATCAGTAAATACAAGTAGTTGGAGTTACGCTTGGGTGTGGGGAGGAGGAAACTGGAAGGGAAGAGAGGAATGAGGGAACATGGTAGGAGCTGCCCATCAGAAATGGTAAGTGAGAAGAAAGGATTAGCCTAGGAATAGAGTCAAGGGCAATCACCTTGACTAGTCTTCTGTACAGTGCCTCCAGGTTGGAGTTTAATAATTCATTTTTAGAATCCTGCTTTTCATTTTTGTTTCTTATTAACTTTTCATTTTGTTTTCCTGTCTGATTGTCTCCCTTTTGCTTAACTCACTTCCTGTTTGTCTTAGAGTTTCTGTATTTTTCCCCTACTTCCTGTCAACTGATACTTACATTTAAATAGATCACCCATAATAAGTAATTTCATATAGTCTGGAACTTTTTTCTTATTAGTAGTTCTTATTGCCTTCAAAAGAAGGCCCAGCAAAACACAGCAAATGATCTTGTGTAGCAATTACTAGTTCAATCTGTAAGAATTAACTGTTTTAGTAAAAATGTATTATTGTCTGTTAGCTCAATAATGTCATAGCAAATATTTCTGCCATTCTTTTGGACTTTTCATAATGAGTATTGCCTCATAGTCCCAAGATGGCTGCCTCAGCTCTAGGCATGATGTTCACATTCAAGATAGAAAGGAGTAGGGAAGAGCAGAAGGAATTATGTCATCCTTATGCCCCTTTCATTAAGAAAGCCAAAAGCTTTCACAGAATCCTTCAGGTGACTTCTGCTTATATCGCACTAGTCATGTCACTGGTCAGTTCTGTATCTCACGCATATCCTCCTGACTGCAGAAGATGGTAAAATATGACTGTTTTGCTCTCCCATTTTCCTAATGTAGAGGTGACATGAGAGGGAGTTTGAGACCATGATTGGGTTAACTAATTAATGATGTCTGCCACATTCCTTTACTGGAAAATAAAGACAAAGAACTTGAATATACCTACAGAGACAAGATAGTGATACAAAATAAGCAAGTAGGTAACCCAAATGAGGAAATTATAGTGGTATCTTACTCATGTTCAGTGTTGTGCTCTTGGTAACAATTGCCCTATACATTATCTCTCTTCTAAAGTGCACTTAGGAATCCTTTACTTCCCAGCTTCTGACTTCGATGATAAGTAAAAGCTTAAAGATAGAGAAGAGCTGATAAGGTGAGGAGATCAAGATTCCCAACCTAAACTACTGTAAATTATACTTGACATCTTAACTCTTCTCTGATTTCCCTGGACAGTCTACTAAAGATCTCCTTGAAACAAGACTGATTGTCTTGTTAGACTTGCTCTTTCTACCCCTGAAGGCCACGGTCTGTGTTTCTTAAAAGTAGAGAGAGTGAAGGATGGGTTCTTATCCATCTGCTGTCTTTCCAATTCTCCTAAGAGCTTGTGTTATATTCTGATATACTCTAGAACTGTGATGAGGCAGTGACTGATACAATTGGTATGAAAGACTCTCTCATGCGATACCTTTAACAGGAAATCTGGAAAGGTGTGAGGCAATTCCATGGACCTCTGATTCACCTATTAATATTGAGCTCGGGAAGACAGGAAATGTGTCTTGCTGAGAGTAACTGCTAGATGTTGGGGAAGCATCTAAGAGTTTACTGTGTCCTTATGCCCTCAATTGCTTTAGTTTGTGCCTTTCAGATTCTGTAAGGAACAAATTGATGAATTATAGGTCTGCAATGAAGGGTAATCATTTGTTAGCTTAAGTAAGGTGTCTTGCCTTGATTGCAATGTTCAGTATTGAATACATTCACTGCACCTCAGATTTAGTCGTTGAAATGTAAATTATGTGAATTGCTTGCGAATATATAAACGTCAAGCATACTATTGAAAGTCATGGATGGGTTGGGAAGTGAAGGCAGTGGGTTTTAGCTTTAAGTGAATAATTTATTAGACTTGACAGTAAAAAAGTGAACAGAGCATTTTTGTATGCCTACTATGAGCCACAGTGGCCAAACGTGACGCGAAGAACTGACTCCTTAAAAAAGACCTTGATGATGGGAAAGATCAAAGGCAGGAGGAGGAGGGGACAACAGAAGATGAGATGGTTGGATGGCATCACCGACTCAATGGATGAGTTTGAGCAAGCTCTGGGAGCTGGTGATGGACAGGGAAGCCTGGCATGCTGCCGTCCATGGGATCGCAAAGAGTTGGACACAGCTGAGGAACTGAACTGAACTATGAGCCAAGCAAAATAATCTTGTAGTTATTTCCAATCTTCAGTTTAAGAGATGAGGCAACTAAAGTTCAGAGGGACCAAAAAATGATACAAATGAACTTACATACAAAATAGAAATAGACTCACAGACATAGGAAACGAATTTAAGATTACCAAAGGGGAAAGGGTTAAAGAAGGGATACATTAAGGGTTTGGGATTAACAGATATACACTACCATATATAAAATAGATAAACAACAAGGACCTACAGTATAGCACATGAAAACTGTAGTCAATATTTTCTAATAAGCTATAAGGGAAAAGAATCTGAGAAAAGATATAATGTATATATAACTGAATCACTTTCCTGTACACCTGAAACTAACACAACATTGTAAATCAACCCTATTTTAATTTTTAAAGAAGTTCAGAGGGACCAAGTAATTTGCCTAAATTACTTTGTTATATCTCACAATTTAAATGTATTTCAAATTGTCATTTTAGCCATACCTAGATAATATAAATTTACAAAAGGAAATATCATGGAAAGTTTATATATCTATAGCAGAAGTCCCTAGATATACACCAGGGTAGTACTTACTTTCTTTGAGGACCTGCTGAGATACTCATTTTTCCTCCTAGAACAATTATATAATATACCTAACACTACTTCCCCTGAAGCCATCCCCCAGCCCGTGATGACACTTAAGTGAAAAGCTGTACAAGATTCCCCTTGACTTCCTAACATACCGTCTATAAACACACTTATCCTTCACTGATTATGATTTAACTGGTGCTGCCGCTTTGCTGTCACAGCTGATGAGAACCTAAAATTAGTGCTCCCAGGTGTGTTGTGGTAGGCACAGAGGGTGGGGATGTTCTGGGAGCCCTTTGCATTTTCTGGCTGCACCGTCTTGAGATGAGAAAATCAACACAGTGGATGATGCCAGGCAAGTCCCATACAGGCTCGATAGACGAAGGCCAGTCTGCAAGCTGTGCACATGCTGTCCTTGGTTCAGGTCTAGTGTTTCATTAAGCTAGCATTAGACTCATTCTGGATGGTGTATTGATAGATTTCATGGGACCAACTGTGAGACCTTGAACGTGGAGGAAACCCTCTCTGACTTTGGAAGTTTCTCTAATGTGTGCAATAGGAGATCCATTTTTACATGGTACATCATCTTGATAAGCTTAGTGTAGGAGTCACTGGGTAACAAGCCTTTCTTTATTAAGAGTTTTCCACCTGTCTCAGTGAAGTGAAAGCGTTTGTCTTGTTCACCTCATTGGTCTCAGCCTTTACTTAGAGGATTCAGTGGATTTCCCAAAATCTGGAAAACAAGCAGAAGGAAATGCTATTGAAAAAGAGATTGGATATGGTGCATTGTCTTTACTGACAGTGATGTTCTCACTTTGTTGGAGGAATAGGATTATTCTGGAATGTCTTTGTGTCTATTTTTCTGTTCCTTGAAATGCCCAGGAAGACAAGTAAATATGTATTTACTCAAATTGGATAAATTGCTATTATTTCATCAACAGCTTTTCCTCTTGACATTTGTAGAGTGGCTGTTAGTAGTTGTTATTAGATGCAATGCTTGTGAGTCCCTAGTAAATAAGAGGAGAATTGTAAACTCTCTTCACAGGTAAGATCTTTGAAGTACAGGGTGATTAAATATGCATAGGTGGGATAATGAGACACCTGGCTAATATTATCCATGTGAAGCAATTTAAAAGATTGAATTATTCTTTCCTCGAACATGCATTTATTAAGTGTCCAAGATATACCAGATAGTGTTCAGGTGTTCTGGATAAAAAGATAAATAAGATAATAAGATACCCTACTCTCATGGAGCTCAAAGATTAATAGCAAGAATTATGTAAACAATTAACAGTAAAATGATCCAAATATTTTAACAAATGACTAATCTAGGTGATGACTCACTGTCATGAATGTGTTTAGGAGTTAAGCTGTGAACTCCATTCTATGCAAAACTTTGTAAGTGCATGTGTGTGAGTGTGTACACACTTTTTTCCTTGTAAAAAAAGTCCAATTTAATTTAAATTATATTTAAAAAAAAATATGACACACATCAAGTTAAGAACCATTGTTAGGAATTGTGGTGATGTAAGAAGAGGTCTTCCCTTGGGGACTCAGATGGTAAGGGATTCCCCTGTGGTGCAGGAGACCCAGGTTTGATCCCTGGGTTGAGAAAATCCCCTGGAGAAGGAAATGGCTCCCCACTCTAGTATTCTTACCTGGAGAATTCCATGGACAGAGGAACCTAGCAGGCTATAGTCCATGGGATCGCAAAGAGTCAGACACGACTGAATGACTAACACTTTCACTTTCAAGAAGATCTTATAGATAAAGGTCCAGAAATTCATAAATGCTTCCTTGTCCTAGTTGCTTCTCTTGCCTGAAGTTGCCAAGAGAGCTCTACATGCAAAGGACAAAAGTAAATTGTAGGCCCTAATGTCTCATGCAACTCTTTCTATTAAAGCTGCTCAGACACTTGACTTAGGACCAGATTCAAGCCAGGATCTTTCCTCCTTGAGGCCCAGTCTTATCAGCAGCCATCTCATGAGTAAATTTGACCAAACAGTGAGCTTTTTTTTTTTTAATCCAAGTAGCCACTCCTATTTCCTTTTTGCTGGAGACATTTACTGGGCGGGGGGGCGGGTAGTGAGGGGTAGCAGCCCTTTTAATTGTGATGACAGAATGTAGGTGAGGGCTGGTGCTCAGAAGACCTGACCAAGCTGAGATTTAATCCATAAATTAATTTTCACTGAAGAAACAGCGGCAAAGGGTGGTTTTGAGAAAAGGCTGGTGGTAAAAGGTTTTCTGCCTCAAAAGTAACTCTGACTCAAGTCGTGTCTAAAAATTTACCTCCATTTACCTTGGCATATAGAATGCAGTTTTAGTGCCAGAACATGATGAGATTGATATATGGCTTCTTTTTCAGGCTGTTGGTTCTTTATTTTGAATATGGCCATTATGTTAGGAAGCCAATCATGAAACTGATTTCTGAGGTAACATGATGTAGAAAAGATAGATTTAGGTGTGGGGAGGGGACCAGCATCAGTACTGGTGAGTCAGTGAATGACACTGAAGAATGGTTTGGAGGTCATCGATGAGTCAGTCAGTGCTTTAAGTGCAAATGGAAGAAAACTCTGGCTAATTTAAGCAGAACTAGGAGACAACCAACCCAGCTAGGAATGAAGGGAGGGTGTGCAGCAGAGGGCCCAGTTGTCAGGCCACAACAAGTCTGCCTAGAATGCTACCTCTAACGCCTCATCACTGAAAAGGCATCACTGAAATGTATACCCATCTGCCCCTTTCCTATGTTGTGTCCACCACCAGCACTATGAATTCTTGCTTTTTGAGAATCCCATGTCCTTGTGTCCTGATGTTCAGATTCAGAGGCCTGAGCAGGGACCGTGAGTTGATAGACTAACCTGGCTGCTGGAGGAAAAGAGGAGGGGATGTTTGAACCTTTATAGCTTTTGTAGCATAAAGAAGAGTCCTGTCCTAACCAAAATGTGTGCATTCTAGGCACATCCTTGAGAAAGAAAGAGAATTCAGGTACTGGTGAGTCAGAAAAACACTGTAGATATCTAGTACTGTTGGGAAGCTTTTGGTTCTTCTGAAATCTCAACTATGTTCCTCTCTTGCATGCTGAACAAACTCAGGAACAGCAGAGGAATCTTTTCAACAGAGCCATGGAATCTTGAGGAATCTTTAACAGGCTTGAAATATGGGAACAAGTGCTATTGATAGCTAAGTGAAACTGATTTGGTTAGAGTGAGTAGCCAAGTCTGCCCCTGATGGTGCCATGACCTCAGAAAATTCACTTCATTTAAATTGGCCTCAGTATCTTCATCAATAAAATGAAGTGGGGGATTTTTAACTGCCTTTTAGATATCCTTGTGTAAGGATTAATTTATTAAGTATTTATTATGTACCTTCTTCATGGTAGTTAATATTCTAGTCTTTAGGTAACGGTAGTAAACAAGGTTTTAGGACTCTGCTTTCCTAGAGCTTGCATTGGACTACATAGAGAGAGTGAATATCAATAATTTGATTTTGGATATACTGAATTTGAAATGATTATTAAGCAGTCACATAGCAATGCTTGGATTTCAGAGGGAAAGAAAGAATCAAAATACAATTTGGGGCTTTATAATCATGTAGCGGGGATTCGAAAGTCATAAAATAGAATGACATTTTGCAAGTTGTAAGAACACATTGAGAAGGGAAGAGAACTGAGGACTTAATTCCTGTTGACAGAAAGTGAAGAGTAACTAAAGAGTCTCTTGATTAAGATGAAAGAGGAGAGTTTTTTTAAGCCAGAAAAAGCTGGCTTAAAACTCAGAATTCAGAAAACTAAGATCATGGCATCTGGTCCCATCACTTCATGACAAATAGATGGGGAAACAATTGATACAGTGACAGACTGTATTTTCATGGGCTCCAAAATCACTGTGGACAGTGACTGCAGCCATGAAATTTAAAGACACCATTTCCTTGGAAGAAAAGCTATGACAAACCTGTGCTGTGCTGTGATTAGTGGCTCATTCATGTCCGACTCTTTGCAACCCTGTGGACTGTAGCCCACCAGGCTCCTTTGTCCATGGGGATTCTCCAGGCAAGAATACTGGAGTAGGTTGCCATGCTATCCTCCATGGGATCTTCCCAATCCAGGGTTTGAACCCAGATCTCCCGAATTTCAGGCGGATTCTTTACTGTTTGAGCCACTAGGGAACCCCATGACAAACCTAGATGGTATGTTAAGAAGCATAGACATCACTTTACCAGCAAAGGTCTATATAGTCAAAGCTATGATTTTTCCAGTAGTCAGGTACGACTGTGAGAGTTGGACCAGAATGAAGACTGAGTGCTGAAAAATTGATGCTTTCAAATTGTGGTGTTGGAGAAGATTCTTGAGAGTTCCTTGGACAGTAAGGAGATCAAACCAATCAATCCCAAATGAAATCAACCCTGAATATTCATTGGAAGGGCTGGTGCTGAAGCTGAAGCTCTAGTATTTTGTCCACCTGTTGCAAAGAGTGAACCCATTAGAAAAGACTCTGACGCTGGGAAAGACTGAAGGCAGGAGGAGAAGGGGATGACAGAGGATAAGATAGTTGGATGGCATCTCTGACTCAATGGACTGAGTTTGAGCAAACTTCCAGAGACGGTGAAGGACAGGGAATCCTGGTGTGCTGTGGTCGATGGGGTCACAAAGAGTGGGATATGACTGAGTGACTGAACAACAAGTACTCTAAGAGAGCTCTCGTAAGAGAAACCATTGAAATAAGCAAAGAATGAGACTCCAGTGATATAGGAGGAAATCTGGGAATTTATGAAAAAGGTGATTCATGAATTAAGGAGCAGCCAACCTTGGCAAATCTGGCTGATCTATCAAGTAAACCACTGTCTTCAGCAAGACGTGAGCCGCTGGGGATTCAATAAGTGCTCTTGCAGTCAAGCGATAATGATGAGAATGCAATTGAAGGGAATTGAGGAGAAAATGGGAGCTGAGAATGTGGAGACACAAAATACACACAACTCTTCCAGGAAATATTGTAAAAACACTGATGCTAGATGATGTTGCCACTGTCTAAGATCTCGTCATTATCTTTGAATTACACAATCCAAATTTAAAGTACTGAGAGAAAACAAAATGTTAGTTGAACCTAAGTTCCATGTTTTTGCCCTGAAGTAGGCACAGGAAGGATGAAGTTCTAAAGTGGGAGATGAACCCATGGCTGATTCATGTCAATGTATGGCAAAAACCACTACAATATTGTAAAGTAATTAGCCCCAAACTAAGATAAATAAATTAATAATAATAAAAATATATGCAACTCCAAAAAAAATAAATAAATAAAGTGGAAGATGGAGTCCTAGTCCCAACAATACTCAAACAGTGGGGGATTCTCCACATTAGAAGAGGTTGCAATTCAGATGTGAATTGCAAAAAGTTAACACATGTCCTCTGTCCTTTATGCCCGTTCTTCACACAAGCAACTTAAGAATGTTATGTTCCTTCATAGGTGAGCTGGGTCTGGTTATCTCCCAGTGAACTAAACAAAGGCACTTTAAAGGTCAGACAGAGGAGGGGCAGGGTTCCCTGAGGCAGGCCATTATGTATGCTGTTATAACAAAAGTAGCATAATACAAGGATTAAAGTCACAGAAGCAGATCCAGTAGGGAGTCAAAATCAACCCTTCCTGGTTACACTTGTTAGATTAATTTTTATCTACAACTCTGATCAGATCACCACCTTCTGGAAAAAAATTCACTTTCTCTTCCTTGTCTATAGAATAAAATCCAAGCTCTATAGACTAGAATCTAAGGATCTTAGTTAAAGATTATGTTACAACCATTTCTTTCCAGTCTTTTCTGATACCTTTTTAAGGATTGCTTGATCCAACAATTACTGTTTAATGTGAATTTTGGTCTTGCATACTGCTCTTCATTGTCCTTCTTGAGATGGTCTTCATATCACTATATTCTACTTAGCCCTCTAGAATTCTACTCCAGGTGAAAATAATCCATTATTTTTCATACTGTATGTAGAATATTATCTCACAATTTGTCATATTAGTACACATGTGTGTGGTATGGAAGAGGCATTGCTTTCTAAGTTGTATTTCAGTTTTTGTATAGCACAATTAAATAACATATTATGTACATTAGTAAGGAATTAAATAAGGTCTTTTGGCATGAACTTGCCGTGTCTGATAGTTTTCTGTAGAAAACTAAAACCCTTCTCAAACTCCCTACAATTTCTGTGACTATCCAGTGATCTTATGCTTCGTAGTCATTTCTGCCTCTGGACTACTGAAAACTACCTTTTCTGAACAACATTTAGTCAAATATGAAACTTAGACCCTTCTTATTTCCCATAAGATCAGTCATTTAATTCCTCAAACATTCAAAGTGAACTAAACCAACCACCTACCACACACGCTTGTGAAAAGTCAAAAGGGGGCTTCTGATTTTCCCAGCACACAGACTCAGTTTAAGTTTTTATATTAGACTTTTCTATCCTTAAATATTCTTTTAGCTGTCCTACAGCTAAAGATTCTCAACTCATTGCACACCCTACCTTTCTATTTCCTTCTGACTGAGCTCCTTTCTTTCATTATTTTACTTTTTGAAGGTATTTTATCTCTATACTCAGTTACCAAGTATTTTAAAGCACTTATGATTTGGGGCTCATCCTCTATACTAAGTGGCTTATCCACGCACATTTTTAAAAATAGTTCTTTTCCCAAAAGTACCTATTAAGCATTAGCTGTTAAGATTTTCTTTTTCACCTTGTTATGTTTTTGTAACACCCTTGTCCCTTTTACTGGGCATCAAATTCTTAAGCACATAGAGACAGAATCTTATTTATGTGTTCCCTAGGGTCAAGCACAGTGCCTGACACAGCAGGCATTGAATATGTGTTGAGTGAGCAAATGGTTGATATGGAGTGTTGCTTCCACATCTAAAATTGTATTTCCTATTTCTCCAAATAGCTTATTCTAAACTCATAAAAATACTTACGACTATGCCTACTAATAATTAATAATTACTGATATAGAAAAACTGGTTGGATAAATATTCATTAAAAGGAATGCATAAATTCACCTGATCCTAGTGGATAGGACTTCAGATTTTATGAAGTCAGAGTTGGAGATCTTGATGCTTGGCGCCAATATGGTGGTTGATCTTTGCATTAATTTATATTTGCCTTTACTATTGCATGTAAGTTAAAGACCATCAGAAATCTTCACACTTTAGAATAAATAGGTTTATAGGCCATGATAAAGGACAGAAATGGTATGGACCAAACAGAAGCAGAAGATATGAAGAAGAGGTGACAAGAATACACAGAAGAACTGTACAAAAAAGTCTTCACGACCCAGATAATCATGATGATGTGATCACTGACCTAGAGCCAGACATCCTGGAATGTGAAGTCAAGTGGGCCTTAGAAAGCATCACTACGAACAAAGCTAGTGGAGGTGATGGAATTCCACTTGAGCTATTTCACATCCTAAAAGATGATGCTGTGAAAGTGCTGCACTCAATATGACAGCAAATTTGGAAAACTCAGCAGTGGCCACAGGACTGGAAACGATCATGTTTCATCCCAATCCCAAAGAAAGGCAATGCCAAAGAATGCTCAAACTACTGCACAATTGCACTCATCTCACACGCTAGTAAAGTAATGCTCAAAATTCTCCAAGCCAGGCTTCAGCAATACGTGAACTGTGAACTTCCAGATGTTCAAGCTGGTTTTAGAAAAAGCAGAGGAACCAGAGATCAAATTGCCAACATCCGCTGGATCATCGAAAAAGCGAGAGAGTTCCAGAAAAACATCTATTTCTGCTTTATTGACTATGCCAAAGCCTTTGACTGGGTGGATCACAATAAACTGTAGAAAATTCTGAAAGAGATGGGCATACCAGACCATCTGACCTGTCTCTTGAGAAACCTGTATGCAGGTCAGGAAGCAACAGTTAGAACTGGACATGGAACAACAGACTGGTTCCAAATAGGAAAAGGAGTACGTCAAGGCTGTATATTGTCACCCTGCTTATTTAACTTGTATGCAGAGTACATCATGAGAAACACTGGGCTGGAAGAAACGCAAGCTGGACTCAAGATTGCTGGGAGAAATATCAATAACCTCAGATATGCAGATGACACCACCCTTATGGCAGAAAGTGAAGAAGAACTAAAGAGCCTCTTGGTGAAAGTGAAAGAGGAGAGTGAAAAAGTTGGCTTAAAGCTCAACGTTCAGAAAACTGAGATCATGGCATCTTGTCCCACATCAGTTCATGGGAAGTAGATGGGGAAACAGTGTCAGACTTTATTTTTGGGGGCTCCAAAATCACTGCTGTTGGTGATTGCAGCTATGAAATTAAAAGACGCTTACTCCTTGGAAGGAAGTTTATGGCCAACCTAGATAGCATATTTAAAAGCAGAGACATTACTTTGCCAACAAAGGTCCGTCTAGTCAAGGCTATGGTTTTTCCAGTGGTCCTGTATGGATGTGAGAGTTGGACGGTGAAGAAAGCTGAACACCAAAGAATTGATGCTTTTGAACTGTGGTGTTGGAGAAGAGTCTTGAGAGTCCCTTGGACTGCAAGAAGATCCAACCAGTCCATGCTAAAGGAGATCAGTCCTGGTTGTTCATTGGAAAGGGCTGATGTTGAAGCTGAAACTCCAATACTTTTGCCATCTCATGTGAAGAGTTGACTCATTGGAAAAGACCCTAATGCTGGGAAGGATTAGGGGCAGGAGGAGAAGGGGATGACAGAGGATGAGATGGCTGGATGGCATCACTGACTCGATGGACATGAGTTTGGGTAAACTCCGGGAGTTGGTGATGGACATGGAGGCCTGGCGTGCTGCGATTCATGGGGTCACAAAGAGTTGGACACGACTGAGCGGCTGAAATGAACTGAACTGTTAGGCCATGATACCCCATAGCACTTATGCAGAAGCTGCTTTGACCATCTCTCTTTCCCCAGGGCACAGCAAGTCTACCCCATAGAAGAGAATTACTTCCTTTGGGCAGGCACTGTCCTTTGTTCCATATATAGCTCCACAGCACTTAGATGGTCAATAGATTCTTATTAAAGTGAATTGATTAGGATTGGGAAGCTTCTCTGAACCTCTTGGTATTGACTCTTATCTTTATTCCATTCTAAAATTGGCTAAATCTTTTATGTTCTCCAGAGACCAAAGCATATACCCAGTGTTTCAAAACAAAGACTTGCTTTTCTACCTTCAACACTGAAAAAAATAGAAACAAAAATAAGTGAAAATAAACCAAATCTATAAAGATAAAATAGTGAAATAGCCCTTTTTAGATGAATCAACAAAAACAGTACTCTAAAGACCAAGACATTTAATCAAATAAATAAATCAAACACTAAGTTAAGTTGAAACCCATTGAAGGGAAGCAGTTTTTCAGATCTTTAACAAGAATGAAAAATTGAACCATGTGTCAAAAATAAGAATGTTTTATCTTTGTGTAACACAGCAGTGTTTCTCAAAATGTGATCTGCACAAGGAGGAGTCCAGGAAAGAAGAACTATTAGGCATGA
Source organism: Giraffa tippelskirchi (assembly GCF_054371585.1). NCBI lineage: Eukaryota > Metazoa > Chordata > Mammalia > Artiodactyla > Giraffidae > Giraffa > Giraffa tippelskirchi. The sequence goes on from NC_137276.1 coordinate 171,959,249, forward strand.
AACAAAGGAGCTATTTAGGCAGACCAGTGCCTGTGATGGAGAGGCAGATACTCAAAACTGAATACAAATGCATTATTTTGAAACGTGCTAAATAAGATCCATGAAAATAGAAAACTAGGAGATTTCTAAAATAGATTTTACTTTGCTTACTCTGAAAGTAACAGTGATGTTTTGGAAATGTTTTAATTGCCCAAAGAAATAAATGTGCTTAGTACCATTATGTTGCCTGGAATGTAGAAAAAAGTTCATCGAGTTTGTTGTCAGTCATGTGTATTTGAATCTGGATTTACTGCTTACTCTGGAGTAGGAAATGGCAACAGACTCCAGTATTCTTGCCTGGAGAATCCCACAGACAGAGGAGCTTGGTGGGCTATAGTCCATAGGGTTGCAAGAAGCCAGACATGACTGAAGAGACTTAGCATGCATGCATACGTTATTGCTTACTACCTGAGTAATGGTCTTCCCTGGTAGCTCAGCTGGTAAACAATCTGCCTGCAGTGTAGGAGACCCTGGTTTGATACCTGGGTTGGGAAGATCCCCTGGAGAAGGAAATAGCTACCCACTCCAGTGTTCTTGCCTAGAGAATTCCATGGACAGAGGAGCCTAGCAGGCTACAGTCCATGGGGTGGCAAAGAGTCGGACACAACCTGAGTAACACAGGGCAAATGGCTCCTGCTAGCTTGAAATTTAACTTCCTAGTTTATGAAATGAGGAGAACTGTTCATTCTTTATAGATTTGTTTTAGGTATTATGTGACATAACATGAAGATGATCTAGGACAGGAGTCAGTGAACTTTTTCTCTAAAGGGCCAGGTAGTAAATATTTTAGCCTTTGTTACTAGACAATCTCTTTTGCAATTGCTCAACTTTGCCTTTGCAGTGTAAAAGCAGTCATGCTTGCATGCATGCTAAGTCCCTCCAGTCCTGTCTGACTCTGTGTGACCCTATTGACTGTAGCCCGCCAGGCTCCTCTGCCCATAGGATTCTCCAGGCAAGAATACTAGAGTGGATTTCCATGCCCTCCTCCGGGGGATCTTCCTGACCCAGGGATTGAACCTGTGTCTCTTGTGGTTCCTGCATTGCCAGTTGATTCTTTTACAACTCAGCCACCAAGGAAGGCCTGGCAAAGCAGCCATACATGAACAAATCCTGTGGATATGTTTCAATAAAGCTTTATTTGTAAAAACAGGCAATGGCCCAGGTTTGCCTTGTAGATCACACTTAGTCAATCCTGACATCAGATGATGATGGCTGGTATATTGGCAATCCTTATAAATAATCTAAATATAAAAAGTGACCCAGCACAGTTACTGCCACGTATCAATAGAATATGTTGAATAAATCTATTGAGTCAATCAATGAAGAAATCAGGGAATGAATATGGCCTGCTGTTGCTTAGTCGCTTCAGTCGTGTCCAACTCTGTGCGACCCCATAGACAGCAGCCTACCAGGCTCTCCCGTCCCTGGGATTCTCCAGGCAAGAACACTGGAGTGGGTTGCCATTTCCTTCTCCAATGCATGAAAGTAAAAAGTGAAAGTGAAGTCGCTCAGTTGTGTCCAACTCTTCGTGAGCCCATGGACTGCAGCATGCTAGGCTCCTCCGTCCATGGGATTTTCCAGGCAAGAGTACTGGAGTGGGTTGCCATTGCCTTCTCCGAATATGGCCTAGTGAGTGTAATTACCATCCCCAACCTCACCACTTAATATTTTATTACTTCACAAATTGTTATTTTTTGTTGTTTTTATGAGATCCTTTGATGGCTTCTACTAATGTCCCAGATATAGAAAGGCAACAGTCCTTTAGTTAGAAATTTTCTTAAAAGGATTTTTCTAAAAATTCTTAAAATAATTGGCTTAAGATATGGAGTTTCAAAAGCTCAGTGCTTAAAATAGGAGGAAATCTCATATAGCATTTTTTTCCTAAAACAGTGTTCCCAGGATGACTGTGTAGTTGGAAAAATTAACAGCATTCTATAGTGAAATATTTTTGAGAAATACCATGTTAAACAAAATTAAACAGATTTATTTATTACAGAAATTCTCATAAGCTTTGATATTAAAGGAGGTGGAGAAACATATTCTGTACAGCTTTCCAGATATTATTTAACTCGAAAACTTTTTGCACATACCTATTACCATCTCCCAGAATACAGTCTTCAGAGAATAGTATTTGGGAAGCACTGCTTACAACATAAAGTATATCTTAGTACATTTGAAATAAATTATATGACTACATGCCTGAGACAAGAAACTTACCAAACCAAAGGGGAAAATATCCTAACTGTAAACTTAAAATTTCTTCATTTTTTCATTCAATTTTTTTTAGTAATCATTTAGTGTTTATTCACTTTAATATAGAACTTTTTTTAATTCATATTCAAAGGTTAGGGGTAGCTTTATGAATAGAAAAGTTTAGATATTCTGAAATTAATGGCTGAAATCTCAAATTCTTTGTTTCACATCTATAAAATCTTTCTGAGTTTCATGGGAAGAAAAACTTTTATTTCCAAAAGGAACTTCAAAGTTACATGAAGATAAAAGAAGGGTTCCAGTGAGTGAACTGGAGTAATATTTGGTAATAACCTGCAGGAGAGCTCATCTGAATTAGAAAGAACTGTGGTAATAGATCTCTTATAGTTTAGATCCATAGAGGCTTGAAATAAGGTTGAAGAAGCCTAGTTGAAACTAATACTAATTATTAAATTGATAATGAATTTTATTTAATAAATGAAGAAAATGATCATTTTCAGGCAACTCTTTGTATCTAAGGACCCTATGGTTGTATTTTTTTTGTTTTTAATGGTCTCAGAAATACTCAGAGAAGGCAGTGGCACCCCACTCCAGTACTCTTGCCTGGAAAATCCCATGGACAGAGGAGCCTGGTAGGCTACAGTCCATGGGATCACTAGGAGTCGGACACAACTGAGCGACTTCACTTTCACTTTTCCCTTTCATGCACTGGAGAAGGAAATGGCAGCCCACTCCAGTATTCTTGCCTGGAGAATCCCAGGGATGGTGGAGCCTGGTGGGCTGCCGTCTATGGGGTCTCACAGAGTCGGACACGACTGAAGCGACTTAGCAGCAGCAGCAGCAGCAGCAGAAATACTAGAAAACACAAAAGTATTCCAACTAAACAGCTGCTATAAATTCAGCATCACTAATCACCAGTATCTCTATCGTAGGGTTTTCCTGTGATTTTGGTAGCAAAAAGGAACACAAATTGTTTTATAGGTATTGTGAGGCAGAAGATAATAACTACATTCTACTTCCTTCTCACCCCCAACACACACACGCACAGTTAATGTCTCAGGATTTTCTCTATAACATATTTATTTGTTCTTATGCAAGATAATCGTGAAACAATATTTTCTATAGAGCAGTGGGATAAGAATTTGGATCTGTAAAATCTTATGGTAAATCATATGTATTTAGTGATTACTTTAAATTATTATATATAGTGTGTTTTTAGTAATCTTTACTTCTAAAGTACTTGGTACTAACTGTATTCAAGGCATTCAATTAATATCTACTTTTTGTATAGACAGTTATTGACTAAGATGACTCAATCCAAATTTAACAGTGTTGAACCATTCTTTGAAAATGTGAATTACAGCAAAACAATATGGAATATAATGTACCTGCTCCAAAATACTTATGGGTGGTCTGAGTTAATTAGATGGTTATAAGCCAGGCATGGTTAATATATATAATTGCCTAATGTTGCCTAATGTAATTTCCAGAGACTTGGGGGAAATATATTGACCTCTCTTAATTTCAAATCTTAGATAAAAAAACTCACAATCTTGCTAGGAATATAATTGAACAGGGCTGGATGGAGAGTGAGACTTGACATCCACATTTAAGATCTGTGATCTGGCCTTTGTGGGGTATGGAAAGGAACTTCCTATCCAACTCAGTGGGTATCACAAAGTGATTTAAATGCAGGCAAGAGAAGGATTATGTCAGAGAATAACTGGCCTAATCTACATAGGGGCTTCTTTTGCTCTTTGTGAATTTGGTAAATAATTAGTGCCATTCTAGAATTGATCATTATAAATATTAGATATTAAATGCAATTGGTCCAAGTCAGATCACACATTTCTCAATATTTTTTCAGTCCATAACCCTTGAAAACTAGATAGCTGTTTTGGTCACATGCTTTCTTTATAGGGTATGGAGAAAAGGAAAGGGCAAAACATTGAGAAAGATCTATGAAAGAACCTGAAATGAATTGATGGAATTAATCACAGAAACATGAAATGAATGGTGAAAAAGAACAGTAACTTAATTTTAAAATACCCAGCAGAGCCAGAAGAATTAAATAGCAACTATGGTATCATTTAATTATTTTTCCAAACAGCACCATCATTATATATGACCAAGACATCATTTTTCTGTATTTATTTGGCAAAGCAGCAAAAAATGAATTGAAACTTACATTATCAATTGCAAAAATGGCATTACACTGGATTGGAAGTAATTTGAAATTGCACCTAATAGAACAAAGCACACTCCAAATTAATGTATAGTGCTACTAAGAAATAAATGAATGCTTTATTCTTAAGTCTTTTGTTTTCAAGAGAACCTTTAGCAATGAAAGCCGCATAATTGTCCTTAAGACCATGAAATGAATCAAAGCAGCCATAAATGGCATTTGTGATTACAAGAAAAAGACTTTCTTCTGAGTCTCTCTCCTTTTATGCAGTGCAGGGAGAGTCCAGTTGTGTGACATAGAGCCTCTTAGGTGGTTTTCTTGCCATAACTTTGACACAACTATTCTCCTTTGTCTGGTTTCATCTTTCACACTACACTCCTTCCTCTTTACACCCACCTCCTGAGGCTGCTCCTTGCATGGCTGCTTCCCACTGTTTATAAGTGTGTGTAGGCTTTGAGTTATAAACAAGGAACTGCTATTAAGCCAATTCATTAATTAGGGTTGTGTCTGGAGTTCTCCTGTGAAGGATAATAATTTGTTAGCTTAACTAAGATCTTCTTCCTTCCTGAGAAATGTCATTCTGAGAAAATATTGATTGAGAGTGGACCCCTGGTAGGTAATGTATATACAATTTATACATACTTGAGGATATTCAAATGCATTATCTCTTTTTTGATAGCTAGTAATGATTGTTATAAACTAAACCCAGCTCATTTTAAATAGACAAATGTTTTCAGCTGACAGTGGAGGCATAATTCACAAATATGCTAATAATTATTTCTGAGTTAGGAGATTTTAATCCCAACTGAAATGGGAACCTACATATTTACTTTATATTCTGTTTTATTTAACTGATCCAAAGCAAGTGCCTTTGTTCATGCAGTTTCCTCAGTATGAAATGCTATCCTCTCTGCTTCTTCAAACTGAAATAATAATTCAAAACAGTCATAAGTTCTGTCCTCTCATGTCCTGTCTAAAAGTTCTAATAGCTATGTATCTTGACCACCTTTAGTCATGAATTAGTAAGTAGAAAACATGTTATATTATCCCTGCCATATCTGATTTTGCCGTTGCTTTTCTTTTTTTAAATGTATTATTTATTTTTGGCTGTGCTGGATCTTTGTTGCTATGCAGGCTTTTCTCTAGTTTTGGCGAGTAGGGGATGCTCTCAAGTTGTGTGCATGCTTCTCAGTGTGGCGTCTTCTCTTGTTGCAGAGCACAGGCTCTAGGGTGCTCGGCTGCAGCATATGGGCTCAGTAGATGCGGCTCCTGGGCTCTAGAGCACAGGCTTAGTACTTGTGGTGCACTGGGCTTAGTTTCTCTGAGGCATGTGGTATCTTCCTGAATCAGGATTAGACCTGTGTCTCCTGCATTGGCAGGTGGATTCTTTACCACTTGAGCCACTAAGGAAGCCCCACCGTTGCTTTTTAACGGATGGCTGAACATGGCTTAGTGTTTGGAACCTTAAGGTAGGACTGTTAAGTGATCTTCCAGGCTGCCTCAAACCTTCAGCCTTGAGTGGATGTTATACTATCTTTTTTAATTTATTTATTTTAATTGAAGGCTAATTACTTTACAGTATTGTAGTGGTTTTTGCCATGCATTGACATGAATCAGCCATGGGTATACACGTGTTCCCCATCCTGAAACCCCTCCCACCTCCCTCCCCATCCCATCCCTCAGGGTCATCCCAGTGCACCGGCCCTGAGCGTTCTGTCTCATGCATCGAACCTGGACTGGCAATCTATTTCACATATGGTGATATACATGTTTCAATGCTATTCTCTCAAACCATCCCACCCTCACCTTCTCTCACAGAGTCCAAAAGTCTGTTCTTTATATTTGTGTCTCTCTTGCTGTCGTGCATCTAGGGTCATCGTTACCATTTTTCTAGATTTCATATATATGTGTTAATATACTGTATTGGTGTTTTTCTTTCTGACTTACTTCACTCGGTATGATAGGCTCCAGTTTCATCCACCTCATTAGAACTGATTCAAATGCATTCTTTTTAATAGCTGAGTAATATCCCATTGTGTATATGTACCACAGCATTCTTATCCATTTATCTGCCGATGAACATCTAGGTTGCTTCCATGTCCTGGCTATTGTAAACAGTGCTGCGATGAACATTGGGATACATGTGTCTCTTTCAATTCTGGTTTCCTCAGTGTGTATGCCCAGCATTGGGATTGCTGGGTCATATGGCAGTTCTATTTCCAGTTTTTTAAGAAATCTCCACACTGTTCTCCATAGTGGCTGTACTAGTTTGCATTCCTACCAACAGTATAAGAGGTTTCCCTTTTCTCCGCACCCTCTCTAGCATTTATAGTTTGTAGACTTTTGGATAGCAGCCATTCTGACTGGCGTGAATTGGTACCTCATTGGGGTTTTGATTTGCATTTCTCTGATAATGGTGATGTTGAGCATCTTTTCATGTGTTTGTTAGCCATGTGTATGTCTTCTTTGGATAAATGTCTGTTTAGTTCTTTGGTCCATTTTTTGATTGGGTCATTTGTTTTTCTGGAATTGAGCTGCAGGAGCTGCTTGTATATTTTTGAGATTAATTCTTTGTCAGTTGCTTTGCTTGGTATTATTTTCTCCCATTCTTAAGGCTATCTTTCACCATGCTTATAGTTTCCTTCACTGTGAAAAAGCTTTTAAGTTTAATTAGGTCCCATTTGTTTATTTTTGCTTTTATTTACACTACTCTGAGAGGTGGGTCATAGAGGATCCTGCTGTGATTTATGTCAGAGGGTAGTTTGCCTATGTTTTCCTCTAGGAGTTTTATTGTTTCTGGTCTTACATTTAGATCTTTAATCCATCTTAAGTTTATTTTTGTGTAGTGTTAGAGAGTATTCTAGTTTCATTTTTTTACAAGTGGTTGACCAGTTTTACCAGCACCACTTGTTAAAGAGATTGTCTTTTCTCCATTGTATACTCTTGCCTCCTTTGTCAAAGATAAGGTGTCCATAGGTGCATGGATTTATCTCTGGGCTTTCTATTCTGTTCCATTGATCTATATTTCTGTCTTTGTGCCAGTACCATACTGTCTTGATGACTGTAACTTTGTAGTATAGTCTGAAATCAGGCAGGTTGATTCCTCCAGTTCCATTCTTCTTTCTCAAGATTGCTTTGGCTATTCAAGGTTTTTTTGTATTTCCATACAAATTGTGAAATTATTTGTTCTAGTTCTCTGAAAAATACTGTTGGTCACTTGATAGGGATTGCCTTGAATCTATAGATTGCTTTGGGTAGTATACTCATTTTCACTATATTGATTCTTCCAATCCATGAACATGGTATATTTCTCCATCTATTTGTATCCTCTTTGGTTTCTTTCATTAGTGTTTTATAGTTTTCTATATATAGGTCTTTTGTTTCTTTAGGTAGATTTATTCCTAAGTTTTTCATTGTTTTTGTTGCAGTGGTGAATGGAATTGTTTCCTTAATTTCTCTTTCTGTTTTCTCATTGTTAGAGTATAGGAATGCAAGGGATTTCTGTGTGTTTTTATATTCTACAATTTTACTATATTCATTGATTAGCTCTAGTAATTTTCTGGTGCTGTCTTTAGGGTTTTCTTTGTAGAGGATCATGTCATCTGCAAACAGTGATATTTTTACTTCTTCTTTTTCAATCTGGATTCCTTTTATTTCTTTTTCTTCTCTGATTGCTGTGGCTAAAACTTCCAAGACTATGCTGAATAGTAGTGGTGAGAGTGGGGACCCTTGTCTTGTTCCTGACTTAGGGGAAATGCTTTCAGTTTTTCACCATTGAGGATAATGTTTGTTGTGGGTTTATCATATATGGCTTTTATTATGTTGAGGTATGTTCCTTCTATGCCTACTTTCTGGAGGGTGTTTTTTTATCATAAATGGATGTTGAATTTTGTCAAAGGCTTTCTCTGCATCTTTTGAGATAATCATATTGTTTTTATCTTTCAATTTGTTAATGTGGTGTATTACATTGATTGATTTGCAGATATTGAAGAATCCTTGCATCCCTGGGATAAAGCCCACTTGGTCATGATGTATGATCTTTTTAATATGTTGTTGGATTCTGTTTGCAAGAATTTTGTTAAGGATTTTTGCATCTATGTTCATCAGTGATACTAGCCTATAGTTTTCTTTTTTTGAGGCATCTTTGGTTTTGGTATTAGGGTGATGGTGGCCTCATAGAATGAGTTTGGCAGTGTACCTTCCTCTGCAATTTTCTGCAAGAGTTTCAGTAGGGTAGGTGTTAGCTCTGCTCTAAATTTTTGGTAGAATTCACCTGTGAAATCATCTGGTCCTGGGCTTTTGTTTTTTGGAAGATTTTTGATTATAGTTTCAATTTCCGTGCTTGTGATGGGTCTGTTAAGATTTTCTGTTTCTTCCTGGTTCAGTTTTGGAAAGTTATACTTTTCTAAGAATTCATCCATTTCTTCCAAGTTGTCCATTTTATTGGCATATACTTGCTGATAGTAGTCTCTTATGATCCTTTGTATTTCTGTGTTGTCTGTTGTGATTTCTCCATTTTCATTTCTAATTTTCTTGATTTGATTCTTCTCCATTTTTTTCTTGATGAGTCTGGCTAATAGTCTGTCTATTTTATTTATCTCCTCAAAGAACCAACTTTTACTTTTGTTGATTTCTGCTATAGTCCCCTTTGTTTCTTTTTCATGTGTTTCTGCCCCGATTTTTATGATTTCTTTCCTTCTACTAACCCTGGGGTTCTTCGTTTCTTCTTTTTCTAGTTGCTTTAAGTTCAAAGTTAGGTTATTTATTTGATTTCTCTCTTGTTTCTTGAGGTAAGCTTGTAATCCTATGAACCTTCCCCTTAGCACTGCTTTTACTGAATCCCATAGGTTCTGGGTTGTTGTGTTTTCATTTTCATTTGTCTCTATGCGTATTTTGATTTCTTCTGTGATTTGTTGGTTATTCAGAAGTGTGTTGTTTAGCCTCCGTATGTTTGAATTTTTAATAGTTTTTTTTTTTTTCCCCTGTAGTTGACATCTAATCTGACTTCATTGTGATCAGAAAAGGTGCTTGGAATGATTTCAATTTTTTTGAATTTACCATATTAGATTTATGGCCCAGGATGTGATCTATCCTGGAGAATATTCCGTGTGCACTTGAGAAAAAGGTGAAATTCATTGTTTTGGGGTGAAATATCCTATAGACATCAATTATGTCTAACTGGTCCATTGCATCATTAAGTTTGTGTTTCCTTGCTAATTTTCTTTTTAGTTGATCTATCCATAGGTGTGAGTAGGGTATTAAAGTCTCCCACTATTATTGTGTTACTGTTAATTTCCCCTTTCACACTTGTTAGCATTTGCCTTACATATTGCAGTGGTCCTATGTTGGGTGCATATATGTTTATACTTGTTATATCTTCTTGGATTGATCCTTTGATTATTATGTAGTGTACATCTTTGTCTCTTTTCACAGCCTTTATTTCAAAGTCTGTTTTATCTGATGTGAGTATTGCTACTCCTGCTTTCTTTTGGTCTCAATTTGCATGAAATATCTTTTTCCAGCCCTTCATTTTCAGTCTGTATGTGTTCCTTATTTTGAGGTGGGTCCTTTTAGACAACATATATAGGGTTCTTGTTTTTGTATCCATTCAGCCAGTCTCTGTCTTTTGGTTCGGGCATTCAACCCATTTACATTTAAGGTAATTGTTGATAAGTACTGTCCCATTGCCATTTACTTTGTTGTTTTGGGTTCAAGTTTATAAACCTCTTCTGTGTTTCCTGTCTGGAGAAGATCCTTTAGGATTTGTTGAAGAGCTAGTTGTTGGTGCCTAATTCTCTAAGGTTTTAGTTGTCTGTAAAGCTTTTGATTTCTCCTTCATATTTGAATGAGATCCTTGCTGGGAATAGTAATCTGGGTTGTAGGTTTTTTTCATTCATCATGTAAAGAATGTCCTGACATTCCCTTCTGGCCTGAAGAGTTTCTATTTAAAGATCAGCTGTTATCCTTATGGGAATCCCCTTGTGTGTTATTTGTTGCTTTTCCCTTGCTGCTTTTAATATTTGCTTTTTGTGTTTGATCTTCGTTAATTTTATTAATATGTGCCTTGGGGTGTTTCACCTTGGGTTTATCCTGTTTGGGACTCTCTGGGTTTCTTGGACTTGGGTGGCTGTTTCCTTCCCAATTTTAGGGAAGTTTTCAACTATTATCTCCTCAAGTATTTTCTCCTGGCCTTTCTTTTTGTCTTCTTCTGGGACTCCTATGATTTGAAGTTGTGGTATTTAACTTATCCCAGAGGTCTCTGAGGTTGTCCTCATTTCTTTTTATTCTTTTTTTCTTTTTTCCTCTCTGCTTCATTTATTTCCATCATTCTATCTTCCACCTCACATATCCTATCTTCTGCCTCAATTATTCTACTTTTGGTTCCCTCCAAAGTGCTTTTGATCTCAGTTATTGCATTATTCATTATTAATTGACTCTTTTTTATTTCTTCTAGGTCCATGTTAAACGTTTCATGCATCTTCTCAATCCTTGTCTCCAGTCTATTTATCTGTAACTCCATTTTGTTTTCAAGATTTTGGATCATCTTTACTATCATAATTCTAATTCTTTTTCAGGTTGACTCCCTATTTCCTCCTCTTTTGTTTGGTTTAGTGGGCATTTATCATGTTCCTTTACCTGATGAATATTTCTCTGCCTTTTCATTTTGTTTAGATTGCTGTGTTTGGGGTGGCCTTTCTGTAGGCTGGAAGATTGTGGTTCCTCTTTATTGTGGAGGTTGCTCCCTGTGGGTGGGGTTTGACTAGTGGCTTCTCAAGGTCTCCTGGTTAGGGGAGCTTGCATTGTTGTTTTGGTGGATGGAGCTGGATCTCTTCTCTGCAGTGCAATGAAGTGTCTAGTAGTGAGTTTTGAGATATCTATGGGTTTGGTGTAACTTTCAGAAGCCTGTTTTTTAATGCTTAGGGTTATGTTCTTGCATTGCTGGAGAATTAGCATGGTATGTCTTGCTCTGGAACTTGTTGGCTCTTGGGTGGAGCTTGGTTTCAGTGTAGGTATAGAGGCTTTTGGATTAGCTTTTGTCGATTATTTTTCCCTGGTGTCAGGAGTTTTCTGGTGTTCTCAAGTTTTGGATTTAAGCCTCCTGCCTCTGGCTTTCAGTCTTATTCTTACAGTATACTCAAGATTTCTCCATCTGTACAGCACAAATGATAAAAACAGCTAGGTTAACTGTGAAAAGATTCTCCACAGTGAGGGACACCCAGAGAGATTCACAGAGTTACATGGAGAAGAGAAGAGGGAGGAGGAGATAGAGGTGACCAGGAGGAGAAGAGGGGGAGTCAAGAGGGGAGAGACCAATCTAGCCAGTAATCAGTTCCTTAAGTGTTCTCCACAGCCCAGAACACCCCGAGAGATTCACAGAGTTAAGTACAGCAGAGAAGAGGAAGGGAGGAGATAGAGGTGATCTGGCAGAGAAGGAGAATCAAAAGGGGAGAGAGCAGTCAAGCCAGTAATCACACCCTTAAGTAAAAATGAGTACTGAAGATTAGATTATTAAAGGTACAAAATTGATAACAAATGCCAAAAAGCAAAGATTAAAAATCTAGAGTAGAGATTAGACTCTCAAAAATACAATATTAAAAATACAAAACAAAATCAATCACAAAAATTATAAAAAAAAATATATATATGAAGTTTGCTTTAAAAATAGGGTCTTTTTTGTTGCAAGGTAATAGTAGGTTATAAAAATGAAAATTAAAGGAGTAATAAAGAACTTAAAAAAATTAAAGAATGATAATAGTAAAATATATCTAGGAATTTCTCTGGAGCTGTTGTGGGCAGTGTGGGGTCATTTCAGTTTTAGATAGTTCCTTGTTCCAGTTTGTACTTCTTCTCAGCGTCTATAGGCCCTTTCCAATGCTTAGTCAATGCTAACTACAGGGTTTTAATCTGTTCCCCTGTCACTTCCAGAACGGTTCCCTCTTCTTTGTTTATTTTGGCTTCCTCTGTTTGCAAGTCTCTTCAGTGTCTAATTTCTGCCCTGACACAAGGGGGCAAAGGCGGTCACTTATTTAGGCTCACTTGTTCAGATGTGCTGTGGGGAGGGAGGAACACTGCAAACAAATATCACTGGCGTGTGTGGGGAGTGCTTGCAGTGTATGGACCACATTGGGTCTGCCCCAGCTCATGGCGGGTGTGCCTTCCTGGTCTATACTGCTCAGGCTTCAGGTTGCTCTGCAAGGGAACTGTCCGAAGTGGGCCCTGGGTTCGTGTACTTCCTAGGTCTAAGCTGCTCAGGTTCAGGTTCTTGGGTACTCCACAAGGGCACAGACTTGATTGGGCATGCGTTTTGTGCCCTTCCCAGGTCCGAGCAGCTCAGGCAAACAGGTGCTTGGTGAGCACACTGTCCCAGGTGGGCTGTGCATCTTAATCACCTTCCCAGTCCCAGCCACTCGGTTTCCTGGGTACACAGTGAGAGCGCAGTCTCAGGTGTGCTGTGTCTCCCCTCTGGGGAGCAGATCTCAGGCTGCAACCCTCTTGGCAGGCATCAACTGTCCAGGATCCCAGGAAGACTTGGTTAGCAACTGGGAGCCTGCTCACAGTTTGGTAGAGGATGCTGTCTCTGGGGCCGAGATTGCCCCTTGCCTTCTGGCTCTGGCTGTCACCTGCCTGCCTCTCTGCCTCTGTCGGGGGGATGAGCCGGTCCACAAGTGGCTAGCTTTCCTTTGGCATTTGCTCAATCCTTTGTTCTGTGATCAGGCCAGGCTGTGACTTAGGTTAGAGGTTTTCGTGGGAAAGTTCTCTCTCTCTCTTTTTTTTCTCTCTCTGGCTATCCCACAGTTTGGGTTGCTAGCTCATGTTAGCTCCCTCAGATTGTCCTCAGGGCATTCAGGCCCAGTTCTTACCCTAAGCATGCAACCTGAGCCTCCCTGTTCAGCTCCCACTCACTGGTGGCAGACACAAGCATCTTGGCTACTTCTCCACTGGGAGTTGAAGTTAGGCGTATTCTGTGGTTTGTTTTTTTTTTTTTTTCCCTCCCAGTTATGTTGCCCTCTGAGATTCCAAAACTCCCCACAGACCCACTGGTGAGAGGGTTTCCTGGTGTTTGGAAACTTCTCCTCCTTCATGACTCCCTCCCCGGGATAGGTCTCAGTCCCTAACTCTTGTCTCTTTGTCTTTTATATTTTGTCCTACCTCCTTTCAAAGAAAATGGGCTGCCTTTCTGGGTGTCTGGTGTCCTCTGCCAGTGTTCAGAAGTTGTTCTGTGGAAGTTGCTTGGCATTCAAATGATCTTTTGATGAATTTGTGAGGGAGAAAGTGGTCTCCCTGTCCTATTCCTCTGCCATCTTAGGACCGCCCCCTCTATACTATCCTTAAATATGCTATGTACTTGACTTCTAAGTCTGAAGCTTTGTTTATCCTCATCTTTTGGCCTATTCTCTGCTTTTGTTTTTGCTGTTTTTCAATTTAGATCTGATTATTATGTTGCTTTCCAGTCGACTTTTTTTTTCTTTAATCTAGGATTATAACCTGAACATGATGAACTCCCTCTCTTGGGAGAGAGGGGCCAGATCTTTCTTCTGGTCCACTCTGTGTGGTCAGGCAAAAGACAATGTAATTCAGAGTTAGAAAATATAGCTTGGAGGGTCAGTTTCTATTCATAATATGCGTGCAATCTTGGGCAAGGTATAACTGAGTCTCTATTGTTTTTCAGACCTGTGATATACCTCAATATTCTATGCATGAGGTGGGTCCCGTATAAGTACCATTTGTTAAAAATAATGATGTGTTTTGAACCACTGTGACATTGAGATGCTGGATGTCACAAGTGCAGCTACTATACAGGAATGAAGAATCTGAGACCATATGGTAGGAAGGGAGGCCTGAATAGAATACAGGAATGATTCCAAGGTGAGGGTTAGGGCGGATAGTCACTTTATTATGTAGAGCAAACAAACAAAAAAAGGGATAATGATCTCAAGTCATATTTTAACCAGGGTACATGCCTTTGAGCCAGCATTTATTGATGATAGAGTAGAGTGTATGTAAGGGCAAGAGAAGATGTCAGAGAGTCATGTGGTTCAACTGGGCTCCAGCCACATCTTTAGTTCCCTAGAAAGCCAAAGCAGAAGCCCAGTTGTATGGATTAGGCCAAATTGAGAGGTGGTCTAACATTTGACCAAATAATCTTACTTACCTCATCTGAATTTCTAAGCTAGAGCTTCTGGATCTGAAGCAAATATTAACTCCCAGTGAAACTATTAAGTGGCTTCTGAGTAAGTTAGTTTGTCCTCTGTGCTTTCTTAACACCATGTTAAAATATCTAAAATTGAGTTTAACATAATAGTCTTTCCATTTTTTATAAGTCTGTTTTCCCTTTATATCATGGGCTCCTTACAGTCAGGCATAAAATTGCTTTAAGCTTTATGTCTTAATGCTTAGGACAGTGCCTGGCATAGATACATAAGAAATTCTTATTGAAAAAATGGTTGGTTGAATGAACTAGCAAAGCTCTGTTCCTAGGCCCTAAAATATACCTCTGAGTACTGTTTAACTATCCTAAAAATGCATGCTTTTGCCATATAACCAATCAAGGTAGGGATGATTCGATGTCTGTGATGGATGATGGGGTAAGAATGAGGGAGACATTGAGCATATTTCTCTACCTTCCTTAGCTTTCTTCTAAAATATTTGAACCAAAGTCTCTATCCCAAATAAGGGCACAGTGCCCCACACTGGGATGCCTCTTGTTCCTTCTAGTGCACTACAAGGAAAACAATTTCAACTATTTATCCTACCAACTGAGAAATGGAGTATTTGCTGCCATATCAGTAAACAAAGGATGCCACAGTCATCAGCAATTGTAGCCACCACAGATGGTAAGCAGGTGAGCCCAGAGGGAACTCAGGAAGGAAAGAATACCTGCCATCTAGGAGCCATCAACCTGCAGCCACTCCCTATGGTGAGCCATGAGGAAACTCAGGAGGTGAAAACACAAGATACTGACCCCAGATAGGGGATGTGCATATCAAAGGAATGATTTCAGGGAGCCAAGACTCTTGCATCTTCCCATTCATAGAAAAGTGCTGAATTCCTTAACTTGGTATATCTGGTTTTCATTAACAATAATATTTTGATGTTCAGATTACCTGCCCTTTCTTGCAAAACTTCCATGTGGTCTGGCTTCTCCCCTTGCCTCCTGGGAGCAGTTCTCTCTGGGTTACTGGGGATGCTGCCCTATGGGCTTGAAGTCCTAATAATTCCCACCAAATAAAATATAACTCTCAATTTTTAGGTTGGGAGTGTTCTTTAAGGCCACACAGTTAAGGGCACATTTTGCTCTTAAAGTTGATTCATAATTATGTGAATATCACATTGTGAGACTCAATAAAATGGACCAGGAAGAAAAGAAAGTACTTGAAATGTTTTCTTAGCATCATGTTTTCCATTGAGAACATTAATGAAGAAATTGTCTAAAATTACTTTGCTTTACAGTGATTATGTCAGTTTTCTTAGAAAGTACTTTGCTTGGGAAAATGTTATGTCTGCATTAGTTTGGAGGCATTTTGGATTAATCAGACAGTTGATGATGCAGAAGTGTTCAGCAGGCTCAGATTTCACTGCCAGTAAACACAGAGAAGTACTTCCCTCAAACTTAACTTGTGACAAAGAATAAGATTTACCAGACTTTTTTCTAAAATCCAAAGTTAGGGACTTTGCTCAAGTAGGACATTTTTGCTTAATCTTCACACCCTCCTATTTCAGAGTGCTGAATAACCAAGTCAGCCAAGAGAAGATTATACTAAAAATGGTGCTCTCAGAATTGTGAACTTATTCAGTGGAGATTTTACAGGAACCTCAGGGGATTTTATTCAAAATTGAACTTAAATAATTTTCAATAATACTCTCTGGTTTTGGAAAACTGCCTCTCAAAGTTTCTTTCTTCTTTTTCAATGTGAATAAAGAAAAGTAACTTATATATTAGAAAAAATGTAGGATTAAAAGAATCTTGGGGATTTAAATCCTTAAGCTGTTAGTTTGAGTTGATGACAAGATTTTTGATAATGGTTGTTTTGGAAAAAGTATATTCAAATATAGAATTCTGAAAAATCCATTCATTTGACAAAACTGTGTTTGACAGAAGTGTGTGGCGTGCCTGGTCTGTACCAGCCTTTGTAGTTTCCAGGCACCCTTGGTAATAATTTGCAGCAGGGCCAATCAGTTCATCTTTGTGGTTTCTCTTAGGTAGAACTCAGAAGCCTGGATGTAGAGAAAGAAACCTGTGGCATTAGCCAAGATGTGTAGGAGAATGAGATAGTAATGGATTCAAAATGGAGAGTGTGCATGGTGAAAGTAGTTAGTCTCATTTTGAAATAAATACTGCTGCATATTTAGCAGATAAATACTTCCAAAAATTTAGCATTTAGCAAATATTTAGTGGCTCCGTTTACCTGCCCATCAGTGATTCAAGCATAAGAAATATAAAGATGAACCATCTGATCAAAAGACTGCCCTCAAAAAGCTTCACTTACATTTTGGTGGTGAAAGATATGTGAAAACAGAATTATGAATTTATTGCTAAGTGGTAATGGAGAAAAATCACTGTCCTGGGATGCTCTTCCTCCACACATCTGCATGGTGCCTCCATCAACCATCCTCCCAGAGAGGCTGTCTCAGAAACCCAATCTAAAACACTTCCACCCCATACTTTGTCCCCCTGTGCAACTTCTTAATCACCACTTAGCAATATATTTGTAGTCATGTTTCCCTTTATCTTTTACCACTAAAATGTAAGCAAAGCTACTTGAGGGCAGAGTCTCGATCAATTTATTCATCTTTATATTTCTTGTGTTAGATCACTGATGTGGCAGGTAATAGGAGCCACTAAATATTTGCTGAATGGAAGTATGTGTTGTGAAGCAAGAGATAAATAGTCCCAGAATGCTGGCCTTACTACTGTGGAAGAGTTGACATCTGACAAGAGGTAACAGTGAGAAAAGGGCAAATAACATGGAAGGGTATGGAGAGGTGGAAGGCAGACATACATTTAGAATTAAAGAGGTGAGGATTATGGATTTAGATCTGTGAGAGCTAAGAGAGAGAACATGGAGGCTAAAGTAAGGCTGCTTGAAGTGGCAGACCATTGGAATTTATGAAGTTCAGAGACTATGAGACAAAGATGACTGGGAAGAAATCAACACATGGCTAATAAATAACAGGATTACTATGGTGGATGGTGGGAGGGGGAAACTGTTGCGGGCAAGAGTAAATCCATACAAGGGACTAAAAGAGTGGAATAAACATCTGCTGAGATACTCTTATGTTGTCGTTGTTGTTTATTCACTCAGTCATATCCGACTCTTTTTGCAAGCCCATGGACTATAGCCTGCTAGGCTCCTCTGTCCATGGGATTCTCCAGGCAAGAATACTGAAGTGGGTAGTCATTCCCTTCTTCAGGTGATCTTCCAAACCCAGAGATCAAACCCATGTCTCTTGCATTAGCAGGTGGATTTTTTATCACTGAGTCACCCTCCCTATTTTATTCCTCTAATTATTAATTCCTCTAATTATTATTCAGTTTTTCCAGAGAAGAAGTCTTCCACTCACAGGGCCAAATGCCTAAAGTTCCATAATTAATAGCACAGCCAGGATTAAAATGCCCCCTGTATGGCTTTAAGTGCTATGCTTACTTTAAAAGATCATGTCCCCTTCCCACTCCTTTCCTCTTGGTGCTACTTCCTCCACTTTTTTTTTCGTATTTTCTTTCTGCCATTTAACTTATTCGCATTTTCCTAAACATGAGATAGCTTAAATTTTCAAAAAAGCCATTCCAAACATTTTTCTCCCTTTTCCTCTAGTGTGGAGGGAAGAGTTAAGAAATATAAAAGGAACATAAGGTAAACTCCTTTGCAAGATCAGCAGGGTATTTAGCTAGTATTTTCTGTGCATAAAGGAGAAAAAAGCATCTGAGAACAAATCATAATAATAAAGAGAAAATGGTGTCAACATTTGTTTTTAAAAATAAGTGCACTCTAACTTGAATTTCTAGAATTTAGCCTAGGAAAATTACATCTCCATTAAACTTAAAATACGCTGGTTCCTAAAGATTTAGCTACTGCCTGCAAAATGCCCCATGTGACTTATTTAGGAGTTATGAGGATAATAGTTGTTCAGAAAATCTCTAGGAGGTTCCAAAAGGATTGAAGTGATTTAGGCATAAAATAAAATGTTAGCCAAGTATGTGGCAACAGTGTAATATGTACTTTTAATTAGTTTTTTTGGACTGGCTAAAGGACAAAATAAAAGAATTTAAGGGATACAGAGCCCGTTTTTTGAAGGGAAAAATGAAATAGAGTATTCTATTATGCTGATGATCACAGGTTTGAAATACTAGTCACAAGCTGATATCTGGGCATTCATCAAACTTTACTGTAGTGTGATTTTTGCATAGATATGCTTATAGATGGCTATTTGTTAGATCTGTAGTTGAGATTATGTATAATGGAGACATAGTTATGACTGTTTAATTACCTTTATAATGCCAGTTGGTTTCATTTACTTTTATAAAGTTATGTTTCTGCTGTTCATTTCTGGGCTTAGTTCTATAACAACACAATGGCAGCTTTCAATTAAAGCTTTCAAGTTATTAAATCAGGTCTCCACAGAAAAGTGAAATGGGCTATGAACAATGAGCTGAGAAAAAAATCTACCTGCTCAAAAACATTGTCTAATCAACTTATCTGTATGCGGTACTATGCTCTGAGGTACGAAATGAAAAATGGTGGACAAGTCGTTGCCCTCGTGGTGGTGGTGGGCAGTGCAGACCATGAGCACACATATACACACGTTTTCCCCAGTGGCTCAGCAGTAAAGAATCTGCCTGCAATGCAGGAGTAGTCGCAGGAGTCGCAAGTTCGATCCTCAGGTCGGGAAGATCCCCTGGAGGGGGGGCATGGCAAATCACTCCAATATTCTTGCCTGGAGAATCCCATACACAGAGGAGCCTAGCGGGCTACCGTCCACTGGGTCGCAAAGAGATGGTCCTGACTGAAGCGCACTATCTGTATCTGTATACTATACTATTGAAATTAGGGCTATGAAGTAAAATAGGCTAAGAGATAAGAAGGTAACGGGTATGAAGATTCAGAATGATGCTAATTTAGGTAGGTTAGTCAGAACTGTTTCTCTACAAAGGTAATTGAGTAGAATTGATTTAGTCAGTTAATTGGAGGTGAGAGGAAAGAAGTAAGTTATTAGGCACTTGTTAGACACCAGCCATTTTGCAAAGCATTGTTCTTCACTGGATATTTCAAGCAGTACTTATAACAAAGCAATATAAGGATTGAAAAGTTAGTCTCACTGTCATGTCCGATTCTTCATGATCCCATGGACTGTAGTCCACTAGGCTCCTCTGTCCTTGGAATTCTCCAGGCAAGAGTACTGGAATGGGTTGCCATTTCCTTCTCCAGGGATTATAAGGATCACTGCACTCATTTTTAAAAATAATTTATTGGAATAGAGTTGCTTTACTATGTTGTGTTAGTTTCTGCTGTATAGCAAAGTGAATCAGCTAAACATAAACAAATATCCCCTCTTTTTTGGGTTCCCTTCCCAATTTTTCACCACAAAGCATTTGAATAGAGTTCCCTGTGCTATGTGGTAGGTTTTCATTAGTTATCTATATTATAGGTAATATCAGTAGTTGTATATGTGTCAGTCCCAGTCTCCCAAGGGTGGAGAGTAGTTACTAGTAGAGGGGCTCATTGTGTGAAGTTTGGAAGAGTTACCCAGAATCAGACAGTTCCTGGGAGTAATGGGTTACTGAAGGATGCTTTAACAAATTAGCCACAAACTGGGTGTCTTAAAACAAATGAAAATATGTGCTCTCACAGTTCTGGAGGCTAGAAGTCTGAAGTCACCGTCATTGGAAATCAAGGTATCTGTGGACCTCTGGAGGCTCTAGAGGAGAATCTGTTTCCTTGACTCTTCTAGCCTCTGGTGGCTGCTGACACTCTTTGACTTGTGGCTGCTTTGCTGCAGTCTCTACCTCCCTGTTCACATGTGTGTGTGTGTGTGTGTGTGTGTATGTGTAGGTGTGTGTGTGAAATTTCCATTACCTCTCCAAGGACCTATGTGATTACACTTAGGGCCTACCTGGAGAAACCAGAATAATCTTGTCATCTCAATATCCGTGATTTATATCTATGAAGGCTTTTTTCCCCCAACATATCAGTTCAGTTCAGTCGCTCAGTTATGTCCGACTCTGCGACCCCCGTGAACTGCGGCGCATATGAGGTAACACTTACAGGTTCTATGGATTCAGTTCAGTTGCTCAGTCGTGTCCAACTCTTTGCGACCCCATGAATCACAGCACACCAGGCCTCCCTGTCCATCACCAACTCCCGGCGTTTACCCAAACTCATGTCCATCGAGTCAGTGATGCCATCCAGCCATCTCATCCTCTGTTGTCCCCTTCTCCTCTTGCCCCCAATCCTTCCCAGCATTAAGGTCTTTTCCAATGAGTCAGCTCTTTGCATGAGGTGGCCAAAGTATTGGAGTTTCAACTTCAACATCAGTCCTTCCAATGAACACCCAGGATTAATCTCCTTTAGGATGGACTGGTTGGATCTCCTTGCAGTCCAAGAGACTCTCAAGAGTCTTCTCCAACACCACAGTTCAAAAGCATCAATTCTTCGGTGCTCAGCTTTCTTCACAGTCCAACTCTCACATCCATACATGACTACTGGAAAAACCATAGCCTTGATTAGACTATGATGTGGTTATTTGTCAGAGGGTCATTTTTCTGCCTGCAATAAAGGTTAAAATTTATGATAACAGAAGATGGGACAAAGCAGATGTTTGGAGGCCTTAATCATCAGGGTTTGGATTCAAATTGAGAAAGTGAAAGAGTCTGAAGGAAGTCATTGAATAAATAGTATTGGCTTTGCACTGCTTTTTGACAGTATTACTGCTCATCCATCCATCCATTGTTCATTATGTATTTGGTTAATCTCTGTGCTAGAAACTGGGAGAACATTAATGGTGGGATGATATCTATGATTTATGACCTTGTGAAGCTTGAAATCTACTGGTGCATGTGTGCATACTAAGTTGCTTCAATGTCTGACTCTTTGCGATGCTATAGACTATAGCCCACAAGGCTCCTCTGTCCATTGGATTCTCTAGGCAAGAATATTGGAGTGGGTTGCTGTGCCTTCCTTTAGGGGATCTTCCCAACCCAGGGATCAAACCCACTGTCTGTCTCCTGCATTGGTAGGCAGTTCTTTACCATCAGTGCCACCTGGGAAGTCTCATCTACTGGTGGAGTCCTGCTTAATAAAAGAAAACAAATCACACAGATCAACCATGTGAATTGATACTGTAATAATGCTCTGAAGATATATACAGGATGCCCATAGAACTGACAGATGTACATGAAGTGTTCTAACAGTGCTGAATTTCTGTACATAATCTGTAAAATAACTAGGCTGTCCTTCCTGTAACTGTTGCTAAGGTGGTAGTGGTACTGGTGATTTTAATTTTCACTGACATAAAAATCTATTCTCTGTGCCTTGAGTGGGCATAGAAAATAGAATGAGAAAGACTAGAAATCTCTTCAAGAAAATTAGAGATACCAAGGGAACATTTCATGCAAAGATGGGCTCAATAAAGATGGACCCAATAAAGGACAGAAATGGTATGGAACTAACAGAGGCAGAAGATATTAAGAAGAGGTGGCAAGAATACACAGAAGAACTGTACAAAAAAAGATGTTCATGACCCAGATAATCACGATGGTGTGGTCACTCACCTAGAGCCAGACATCCTGGAATGTGAAGTTACGTGGGCATTAGGAAGCATCACTACGGACAAAGCTGGTGGAGGTGATGGAATTCCAGCTGAGCTATTTCAAATCCTTAAATATGATGTGAAAGTGCTGCAGTCAATATGCCAGCAAATTTGGAAAACTCAGCAGTGGCCACAGGACTGGAAAAGGTCAGTTTTCATTCCAATCCCAAAAAAAGGCAATGCCAAAGAATGCCCAAACTATCACACAATTGCACTCATCTCACACACTGGTAAAGTAATGCTCAAAATTCTCCAAGCCAGGCTTAAACAGTACATGAACCATGAAATTCCAGATGTTCAAGCTGAATTTAGAAAAGGCAGAGGAACCAGAGATCAAATTGCCAACATCTGCTGGATCATCGAAAAAGCAAGAGTGTTCCAGAAAAACATCTATTTCTGCTTTATTGACTATGCCAAAGCCTTTGACTGTGTGGATCACAATAAACTGGAAAATTCTGAAAGAGATAGGAATACCAGACCACCTGACCTGCCTCTTGAGAAATCTGTATGCAGGACATGAAGCAATAGTTAGAACTGGACATGAAACAACAGACTGGTTCCAAATAGGAAAAGGAGTACTTCAAGGCTGTATATTGTCACCATGTTTATTTAACTTATATACAGAGTACATCATGAGAAATGCTGAGCTGGAGGAAGCAGAAGCTGGAATGAAGATTGCCAGGAAAAATATCAATAACCTCAGATATGCAGATGACACTACCCTTATGATAAGCAGAAAGTGAAGAAGACCTAAAGAGCCTCTTGATGAAAGTGAAAGAGGAGAGTGAGAAGGTTGGCTTAAACCTCAACGTTCAGAAAACTAAGATCATGGCATCTGGTGCCATCACTTCATGGCAAATAGGTAGGGAAACAATGGCTGACTTTATTTTTTTGTGCTCCAAAATCACTGCAGATGGTGACTGCAGCCATGAAATTAAAAGATGCTTACTCCTTGGAAGGAAAGTTATGACCAACCTAGACAGCATATTAAAAAGCACACATTACTTTGCCAACAAAGGTCCATCTAGTCAAGGCTATGGTTTTTCCAGTAGTCATGTATGGATGTGAGAATTGGACTATAAAGAAAGCTGAGCACTGAAGAATTGATGCTTTTGAGGTGTGGTGTTGGAGGAGACTCTTGAGAGTCCCTTGGACTGCAAGGAGATCCAGCCAGTCCATCCTAAAGGAGATCAATCCTGAGTGTTTATTGGAAGGACTGATGTTGAAGCTGAAACTCCAATACTTGGGCCACCTGATGTGAAGAACTGACATATTTGAAAAGATCCTTATGCTGGGAAAAATTGAAGGCGAGAGGAGAATGGGACTCAAAGCATGAGATGGTTGGATGGCATTGCTGACTCAATGGAGATGAGTTTGAGTAAACTCCAGGAGTTGGTGATGGACAGGGAGGCCTAGTGTGTTGCAGTCCATGGGGTCGCAAAGAGTTGGACACGACTGAGTGACTGAACTGAACTGATGCCTTGAGTTCCTTAAGATTTCTTGGCATGCTATCTTGAGAATGTGATATCTGAACTTAGATCTCATGTATATATAGTAGTTAACTTGCCAAAAGATGGAAGGAACCAGCGAAGAACATTGTGGACAGACATGAAATTCTAGGGTGAGAAGAACAGTGCTTTGAGGGGATGGAACATGGACCAATGCAGCTAGTTGGAGAGAGCTCAAGGGAGACATGTAGGAGATGGACCTGGAGATGTGGGCAGAGGATGGTGAGGGCTCTCCAGACCACACTAAGATGTTGCTTCTTATTATAAAGGCATTGAAAAGTAAAGGAAGAGTATTTGGGGGGTGGTTTGTGTGCATTTTGTAGTTTCTGCTTTTTAAATTTTACCTAAAGTAAAATTCCTTCTTTCTGTTATACAGTTTGAAAAATGCATACAGTCATGGAAATTATTCCCATGGTCAAAAACACAGATCAGTTCCAACAGCCCCTCCACCCCAGTTCTTCCTCATATTGTGCCTTTTTAGTCAACCCCTTCCCCTTTCCCTGGCCTCTGACAAGTACTGGTTAAACAGAGAAGTGTTATTCAAGTGAGAAATATGATAGCCTAACACTGTGGTAGCATAAAAATTGGAGAGGACGTATATTCAAGAGATATTTGGGAGCCAGAAGCAAGAGAATGTGGTGACATTAAGTATTTTAATTTTGGGAGGAGAGGGTGAGAAGTGTTCAGAAAGTTCTTAAGTCTCTGACTTGGATAACTAGAAGACTGGGGAGCCCTTTAAGAAGTGGAAGGACAACTATTGTATTGAAAATTAAGAGTAGACAGAGATTAAGTTCAGTTTATGGGGCCATTTAAATATCCAAGACCGATGGGTAGTTGGGAGGATTTGGAATCTCAAGCTCATTAGAGTTATTTGAACAAAAGATTTATATTTGAGAGAGGGAAGATTTTGAAAGGAATCGTAGCCCCCTTTTTTTTCATAGCATAATAACATTTTTTGTGAAGATAAAATTCACTGGGTGCAAACTGTGTATTAGGCATTGTTTCAAGTATACACATATTTAATCCTGTAAGCAACCTAAAGTGTAAAACACTTTTATTTTACCAGTGAGAAACTAAGACATAGAGCAATTAAGATACATGACCAAGGTTTCACAACTCGTTAGACTCAGAGTTGGTAATGAAAGAGCTATATCTTAAACTCAGTTACTAAAGACTCATTCACATGCATTTTATTTGATGGTTAAGGCAGTGGTACATGCTGTAGAAAGCTAATCATAATTGTCTCTGGAACTTTTAACAATGTAAACATAATGTGTATTCATTGCTCCTTCCACCTTGCCTGCTTATCAAAGCAGGGGAGCAGGGCCTAGAGACTTTTTTAGATATTTCTAGCTAATTTTGATACGTATCTCCTTTCCTCCTTCAACATCACACATCACCACTTTGAAACACACGAAAATCGACATCTCCCAGGTTGGTGATTGGTGCTGAGATTATTTATTTATTGTAGATATTAATGGATCATAGGAGTAAGCTGCCAACACAAGTTGATGAACAGCTATTTTGAGCTAGAGTAGGTATCTGGGCACTGATGCCTATTAGAAGATGGCATTTTTACATCAGCCTTCATTATATAGATCAAGTGTTCGCCACTAATGTTATAACATTGAATTTATAGGGATAAATTTTTAATGAAGAGGTAAAACTAGGGTTGATTACAGTATAGGCACTGGGTCATATGGATAGAATTCTACAAATCTATCCTGACAGTAGCAGATTACATAGACTGTGTGTATATCCTGCTTTTTTCTTATATATTCTTGAAATTCACACTATCTAAATATTATGTTTACATTTTTCCATGGAGAATGTATTTAAAGAAATATTTTCTTAAAAAGAGATTTTTACGAAAAGAGTAGCATTTCTAAGTCATCTGCTTTGTAAATCTCCATGTTCATATAATGCATTTGGATATAGTGTTATGCTCTCTTCCATTCATGTTGATAGGCATGGACTTTGAAATCTTAGTTCACAGAAAACTCTGATAATTTTTCTTCTCCCAACTCTTTGTGTAATTTGAATGGTTAAGGGTCTCTCTCATATATCCTCAAGAGGCAAGAGTGAATCCTAAATACTTATTTGCATTGATTTTTTTTTCCTTTTGTCACCATCAAAAAGCAAAACTGAAAATAAAACCCAAAGCAAGCAATGACGACAACAAAGCATGTCACCAATGTTGGTTTCTGTTGCAAGACCGATAGTAAATTTAAGATAAATCTGTAATTTTAACCTATGAAATATGCTTCTTTTTCAGTATTAAAAATCACCTTTTCAGTGTGTCAGAGGCAACAGAGTTCTTCATATTGTACTGTGCCTATTTGTTTAGTATTCACTCGTGATGAGAAACATAGATTGAATTGGTAAATAGATGATTGGAGGTGGCTTTTGCAATACAGCACTAATATAAAAATGGATTTATAATCCACTCTTACTGCAAAGATTGAATAATGATTGAGCCATAACATTTTGACCCACTGTTTACATTCCAGGGGATTTTGGCCCAGATATCCCAAGTGATTTCAGTAGCATGGATAATGTACTACCTCCCTAGAGGGAGCTCACTGCAATAGGTCAGCTGCATGACCTCAGAAAGTTTCAATTTATAATACTCTTCCTTTTTGGCTCATTACCTTTTTAGTCTTTAGAAGAGGAAGGTAAAGGAAAATGGACAGTTAGTCCAAAGTGACCTCTTACACAAGAGAGCCATGGTATGTGAGATTGTGGTCCAGCTCCTAGTGCCCTTGTGATGTTGGTTCTGCCCTCTCCAGTATTTGCGATGTTGTAACTGCTGCTTTGTCACGGATGGGGTGGGCAAGAGGGCAGCAGAGAATGAGTAAAAAAGAGAGAAGCAATTTATGTTGGGGTGTGGGGAAACGACTTGACTGTGATTTCAGACTGTGAAATCCTATAGAAGAATAACATGGCAAATGCTTACAATGTAACATAAAACAAGATTCAAATGTGTGCAAGTATGATCATCTTAACTGTTTTTCAAAACTCCCAAATTATAGGCAGAGGGAGGAAAAAAAAGCTGGAAGGAAATAGATAAAAATGTTAACAGTTGTCATATTTTGGCAGATATTTTCTTCATGTTTGTCTAAATGCTGCATTTTTTAAAATTTTAAGTGAGTTTGGCCAAATTTTACATTATAAAAAGATACAATTCAGGGACAATCTCTGTGATCTGATTGGTGATCCAGGAGTCCCATCAAGTTTCAGGGTAGAAAATAAAGAAGGTGAGCAACAAGTTCAGTGCTATCTTTGGAGTACATTGTATTCTTACCATCACTTCCTGCATTTCCATCTCCACCACTACCAGTTGTCCGCTGACCCAGTAGGCTATCCTAAAACCTCCAAGACCTCCTTCTTCAAAAGCCTTCCTAATATTTCCATCCTTATGAATGTTGAGGTGCTTTTGAAATTCCTACTCAGGATCAACACTTACTGTCTCCACAGAGCAGGGTATTCATGGCCGGTAAAGTGAGCTACTAGTAGATGCTATTGTAGTGTCCTTTCATCCTGGTGGGAATTTAAGGCGCTATATGATATCTGTGGGGATTTTTTTTTTTTTTTTTGATAAATGGAGAACTTAGACCTAAACTTGAATCCATAGAGATCTGGATTTAAATCCTACTTCTATCACTTTGTGCTTCTATAACCTTGAACAAGTTGCTTAACGTAGCTTCTCTAAGATTCAGTGTCCTCATAATCACAATGGAAAAATACTACTTGCTTATTGTGAGCATTAGTAGGTGTAATTCATATGAACTAAAAGAATATGTTGGCTATGCCTGTTATTTCGTACAACAAACTGATGAGTCAGGTATTATGATAATGACAGTAGGAAATATTGTATCATTATGAGTTTGAGTAAACTCCGGGAGTTGGTGATGGACAGGGAGGCCTGGCGCGCTGCTGTCCATGGGGTCGCAAAGAGTCGGACACGACTGAGTGACCAAACTGAACTGAATTGATTACCCAGCCTTTATCTCATGAATTAGCAGAGACCCATTGGCCTACTCTCTTCTCCGATTCAGGTTAAATGTAAGTGAATTTAACACTTATAGAACAGTTACTATATACTAGGTCATACTCATATATGTTTACTTTATAAAAAGTAGATTATCTGTTGCCTGGTGACCAGCCAATATCTGGTAGTCAGTGTTTGTTCTAAAATTCAACCTGCAAAAGTACAGAGTGATGGCAAGGCAATGGCACCCTTTGAAAAAACCTTTTAGATTATTCAGATCACCTCTTTTGTGACTCTTTGTCCCCTCCTGAAGTGTGTATCATTGGCTTTGTGGCAAAGATGTTGCAAAACCAGAATTTCATTCCCTATTAGCAATCATGGAAAAGGTTAAGTTTCTAGAAACAAGGAGAAATAAAAAGAAGAAATTATTGTGAATCTTCACTGGCCCCTATATGTACTCCCAGAGCTCTCTACAACTTAGGATTACACAGAGATGAGGGGAGGGCAGATAAGTATTAATTTTCATTTTCAAATGTGTTTCTCAGAGCATCAGAGGATTTCTTATTATATCTATTTCACTTTCGAAATGGCATTGCTGAGTTCCCTGTAAAGGTTACTCATGAATCTGAGGATTTGCCTTCCTGACTCTGAGTTTACTGGCATTTGCTAAATGTTTGGCTTTGTATTCATATTTGTCTCCTACTATGATGAAAGTAAGCCATTGTCTCATTTATGAGAGAGCTGTTGCTGTGGGGAATTAAGGTTGAATCATTTGACACTGGCCCACACAGTGGCTTGAGACTTCTGAAATATTTTGCAGCCACAACCCATTTCCATTAGATTTTATTTCTGCCTGTCCTCTCTCTAGCATCAAGTTGGCTAAGGCCATGCATTATAGTGAGTAACCTTTGCTTCTCTCCAGACCAATCCTTCGCAGGTAGCCTGAGGCATCCCTCAACAAGACGGTTCTGAAACATTGATTGCCCCTGCGTCCCTCCTTCCTGGCCCTGTTTCTCTAATTACAACATTTGGGAAACACAGGGTGTAAGTGGAGCTGCTCCCCCAGTTACGAACACTAAAATATTTCCTCCTAGCTTCTGGTGGAAAAGGTCAAGAAATTAATTTTAGATGAATATCTTCACCTTCTTAGCCAGTTCCAGTATTAATGATCTCATGACGGATTGCTCCTTAAACTGGCCCTAGCACAGGTCACAGTGGAGTGAGAATATGCTCTATTTAATGAGTCAAAAATCAAAGCCCCTAATATTTTATCAGTGGCATAGAGATGGAAGAGATATCAAGGAGTTGAGAATGTGAAAGAAGCCTCATACCCTACGCAGGGGTCTGTGTTCTGTTGAGAAGATGAAAAGTCTCTGTGAATCTAACCATGACTCTTTGTGCTTCAGGCTTTTTTTAATCTGCCTTGAGAAGCTAACGTTATATTGATTCCTTTTTACTTTAAATTTTCCCAAATACAGAATAGTTTAGAGAATTGAATAATGATCACCTGTGTATTCACCACTGAAATTTAGAAGTTGTTAATATTTGGACATAATTACCACTAATGCTGCTTTTCCAAATAGATGGATACCACTAAATGCTTACTAGACATCTCTCAACAATGGTAGATTCATATATATCCACAGTAATTATCACATCTCAGAAAAGAAATAGAAATTCTTTATAACATGTATGGTATATGTTTATTTATTCTCTCAATTGTGTTGCCAATATTTTTATAACTTTTTCGATTAATATCCAAGCAACTTTCTTATATTTAATTTGTTTTGTTTAATTTGTAAAAATGCTTCATCTTTGTTTTTATTTTCTTTCCTGACTTTTTTTTTTTAGGTGAATTTTGTTGTGACAGGTACCACATTCTTCAGTTGTTTGTTTTCTGGTGGTGATTTTTAACTTGTCCCTTTATCCTCTGTACTTCTTGTAAACTGTATGTTTAGTGTCAAAGCATAATTGAACTCAAGGTCCCTGATAGCTCAGTTGGTAAAGAATCTGCCTGCAATGCAGGAGACCCCAGTTTGATCCCTGGGTTGGGATAATCCCCTGGAGAAGGGAAAGCCTACCCACTCCAGTATTCTGGCCTGGAGAATTCCACAGACTGTATAGTCCATGGGGTCGCAAAGAGTTGGACACAACTGAGCCACTTTCACTTTCAAAACATTTTTGGCAAGAGTATTTTATAAATAATGCTGAGTACTTCATATTACATATACGTGTAAGCAATACATAATGTCAGGTTGTCCTAACTTTAGTGACACTGAATTTGTTCAGTTGATTGAGATAATGACTAGGAAATCTCCTATTATATATTTCCTCTTTCAGTATTCCAAGCAAGCTTTGGGGTAATACTTTAGCATTATCAAGTTTCGACATAATGGTTTTTGTAGTCACTGATCATTCTGCCTTTCTGAATCAGTTGTTTCATTCATGGTTGCTGAGTGGTGATTTTCTCATTTTAGAATTTCTTCTATATTGATCTCTGGCATTTGTCTCTAATAATATTTTTCCCTCAACATGATAAAGATGAACTCTGATCCTTACTATTATAAAAGCAGGATAGCTTTCCACTCAAATATCAATTTTCAGAGCATGAAGTTGGTATAAAAGTCACCTCTAAGTAGAGCAGATATTTTATGTGTGTTAATTTTATGTTATCCCTTTATCTCTATGATTAAAATGGAAACTTTCTAATTAGTGTCATATAATCAGTTATGGTCATTATTCTTTTGATGACCAAATTGTTTGAACAGTTGTGTGTGTATAAATATACTTTTAAATTGTGAATTTATATTAAATACTTCAGATATCTGCCAAAAGTTTTTTGATATTTGTTTTTCTGTTAGTTTTGTTTGTTTGCTTTGTTTTGCCAAGGAAACAAATTGCCGTTTATTAAGATTCAGCAAAGCATTGTGCTTTTGAAAGCAACTTTCGGTGTATTTTCTTCCACAATCACATTCTATGAGGAAAAATATTAAAAGTCATGAACTTGTCTTTTAATCTCAGAATTACAGACATCTTTAATTTAAAATGAAAGGTCAAACCCCCACAAAAACCCACCCCAACAAAAAGCAAAAACAAACAGATTATTTATTTCCATCCCCAATTTAAAAATATCAGGAGTTTTCTACCATTCATTGCTAAGTGCAGCATGGAAAGCTGTATATCTGGAGTGCACATGGGCACACACACGTTTATTTGTTGTACATATGCTGGAGCATGTTCAGTTCAGTTGCTTAGTCATGTCCGACTCTGCGACCCCATGAACCGCAGCACGCCAAGCCTCCCTGTCCATCACCAACTCCCAGAGTCCACCCAAACCCATGTCCATCGAGTCAGTGATGCCATCCAACCATCTCATCCTCTGTCGTCCCCTTCTCCTCCTGCCCTCAATCTTTCCCAGCATCAGGGTCTTTTCCAATGAGTCAGTTCTTCGCATCAGGTGGCCAAAGTATTGGAGTTTCAGCTTCAACACCAGTCCTTGCAGTGAACACCCAGGACTGATCTCCTTTAGGATGGACTGGTTGGATTTCCTTGCCGTCCAAGGGACTCTCAAAAGTCTTCTCCAACACCACAGTTCAAAAGCATCATTCTTCGGCGCTCAGCTTTCTTTTTAGTCCAACTCTCACATCTCCCAAGAAAAAGAAATGTGAAAAAGCAAAATGGCTCTCTGAGGAGGCCTTAAATAGCTGGAAAAGAAGAGAGGTGAAAGGCAAAGGAGAAAAGGAAAGATATACCCATTTGAATGCAGAGTTCCAAAGAATAGCAAGGAGAGATAAGAAAGCCATCCTCAGCAATCAATGCAAAGAAATGGAGGAAAACAATATAATGGGAAAGACGAGAGATCTCTTCAAGAAAATTAGAGATACCAAGGGAACATTTCATGCAAAGATTGGCTCAATAAAGGACAGAAATGGTATGGACCTAACAGAAGCAGAAGATATTAAGAAGAGGTGGAAAGAATACACAGAAGAACTATACAAAAAAGATGTTCACTACCCAGATAATCACGATGGTGTGATCACTCACCTAGAGCCAGACATGCTGGAATGTGAAGTCAAGTGGGCCTTAGAAAGCATCCCTACGAACAAAGCTAGTAGAGGTGATGGAATTCCAGTTGAGCTATTTCAAATCCCCAAAGGTGATGCTGTGAAAGTGCTGCACTCGATATGCCAGCAAATTTGGAAAACTCAGCAGTGGCCACAGGACTGGAAGAGGTCAGTCTTTGTTCCAATCCCAAAGAAAGGCAGTGCCAAAGAATGCTCAAACTACCGCACAATTGCACTCATCTCACATGCTAGTAAAGTAATGCTCAAAATTCTCCAAGCCAGGCTTCAGCAATACGTGAACCGTGAACTTCCAGATGTTCAAGCTGGTGTTCAAGCTGGTTTTAGAAAAGGAAGAGGAACCAGAGATCAAATTGCCAATATCCGCTGGATCATCGAAAAAGCAAAAGAGTTGCAGAAAAACATCTATTTCTGCTTTATTGACTATGCCAAAGTCTTTGACTGTGTGGATCACAATAAACTGTGGAAAATTCTGAAAGAGATGGGCATACCAGACCATCTGACCTGTCTCTTGAGAAACCTGTATGCAGGTCAGGAAGCAACAGGTAGAACTGGACATAGAACAACAGACTGGTTCCAAATAGGAAAAGGAGTACATCAAGGCTGTATATTGTCACCCTGCTTATTTAACTTATATGCAGAGTACATCATGAGAAACGCTGGGCTGGAAGAAACACAAGCTGGAATCAAGATTGCTGGGAGAAATATCAATAACCTCAGATATGCAGATGACACCACCCTTATGGCAGAAAGTGAAGAAGAACTAAAGAGCCTCTTGATGAAAGTGAGAGAGGAGAGTGAAAAAGTTGGCTTAAAGCTCAACATTCAGAAAACTAAGATCATGGCATCTGGTCCCATCACTTCATGGGAAATAGATGGGGAAACAGTGGAAACAGTGTTAGACTTTATTTTTTTGGGCCCCAGAATCACTGCTGATGGTGATTGCAGCCATGAAATTAAAAGACTCTTACTCCTTGGAAGAAAAGTTATGGCCAACCTAGATAGCATATTTAAAAGCAGAGACATTCCTTTGCCAACAAAAGTCCATCTAGTCAAGGCTATGGTTTTTCCAGTGGTCATGTGTGGATGTGAGAGTTGGATGGTGAAGAAAGCTGAGCGCCGAAGAATTGATGCTTTTGAACTGTGGTGTTGGAGAAGACTCTTGAGAGTCCCTTGGACTGCAAGGAGATCCAATCAATCCATCCTAAAAGAGATCAATCCTGGGTGTTCATTGGAAGGTCTCATGTTGAAGCTGAAACTCCAATACTTTGGGCACCTCATGCGAAGAGTTGACTCATTGGAAAAGACCCTAATGCTGGGTAGGATTGGGGGCAGGAGGAGAAGGGGACGACAGAGGATGAGATGGTTGGACGGCATCACCGACTCGATGGACATGGGTTTGGGTGGACTCCAGCAGTTGGTGATGGACAGCGAGGCCTGGCGTGCTGCAGTTCATGGGGTCGCAAAAAGTTGGACACGACTGAGCGACTGAACTGAACTGGTCAGGTGGGCCTTAGGAAGCATCACTACGAACAAAGCTAGTGGAGGTGATGGAATTCCAGTTGAGCTGGGCATGTATAGCCCAGCATATGTACCAGATGTATATACCTCAAATATATAGAGTCCATGTGATAGCAAAGGGGATGCACTTACTCTGAGGAAGGTCTGTTCAGCTAAATATGCTACTGAGCTTGATAAAAACATGTTGAACCAGTTTGTGCATAGTTCATGATCCTCTGTAAAACCAGCTTTTGTTGATCTTGTTATATTAATTTTTAGTAATTAATTAGTGGCTAATTTATTAATTATTAATTACTAGTAAATTTTTAGTAATGAATTGAAGGTCCATATTGTTTCACTAAGGTCTTTGCGTTACTTAGTTTTCATGCAGAATAGAATGATCTGAGAAATGTGTCTGCTCTGGTTCTGATTTCTCTCTAATCAAGATCTGTGCTCACTCAGATATTTCCAAAATCTTTACAAGGTCAATACTACTAATAATAAATGAAAAAAGTAGTATGAAAGTTTATTTTTCATATGCATAATTCCAAGTAAGTTTTTGATCAGTTTATTTTGTTTAAATAAAACTAGTTATCTTGTTGTTGAGGAGACTCAGTGGGAGTCCACTGCAGTTCTCTTGTTCATGGGAACTACTACTAGTACCTGTTTCCTCTGCACTGGAACTTGGCTTCTAAATTCTTCTCAGCTCGTCTCGCTAGGTAATCACCACCTATTGGCATGGTAAATCAACTTTTCTTACCATCCCTACCCTAGTTTGATGGACTCTTGTCTAAGATAAGAAGTTACAGTTCACCGAAGTGATTAGTGAAGCACATTAAGCCTGTAGTTTGTAATTATGGTCATTGTGGAATAGGCCGAACAAGAGGAGTTAGTAGCAAAGATAGTTGGATAAAGTTGGGAATATTTTAACTATGGGAACTTTAGGAAGGCTACATGCAATTTGAGAATGCTTACAGAACAGCCATGGACATGAATTGTCACAAAGTCTTGCTCCTCTGTTGTGTTTTAGAAAATTTAGACATTTTTAGGAGAGTCAGGAAGACTGGAAAATAATTTATGATGAGATCATAGAGCACTTGACAATCTTACAGAGAAAAGAATACCCTTAAATATGTAGAAGAAAGACTTCTCAGTTACCAAGCTGTGAGTAAAAATAGTAGCTGAGGTTGTTTCTGTCTGTCATGGATTTAGTTTCCTTCGGTGATATTTTCAGTGTCTTTGTTGTTTTGATTATCGGCTAGAAGAACAGAGGTGCTTCTCTTTGAAAATAAGGTTTATCTTTCTGGCATAGAGTCTCTTTGCTATATCCCCTAGATTCTTGTCAGGTGCTTCTTCATGGACCTGACAACAAGACTGTGGTGTCCTTGCTGAAGTGCTCTTGGCTCACTGTCACCCATTATCACTGTTGACAGAATGATCCACAGGGCACATCATCATGGAAGACAGGTCAGTGTTTGGTATGAAGAGGAAAATAATCTTCAAAATTCAAAATCAACCCTGAACTTGACCTACCCTTTTGAGTAGAGCCCCTGCTTTACTGCCCCATTGCCCAGCTCCAGGGGGCGCCATTCAACAGGTGCCTTTCAGGACAGAGAAGGGGCGAGAGCAGAAAACCACTCCCTTTTGGTCTCTGTTAGAGAGACAGAGGAGAAGACCTGGAGATAGTACACAATAGGTCTGTCCCTGATCTCGGGGACAGTACTGTTGGGCCGCTGCTTCCCTGTCTTCACGATGCACATCCTCAGGTTTACTTGAAACTGTTCACGCTGCACTGTCATTGTCTTATCCTAAGTGGTTAAACAGCTAGCAATGTGGGGAAATTATGCCTAGGGATGCAGAGAGTGTTTCATTCAGTCACCTGGAGCATTTTCCAGTCTAGGTAGTACAATTATACGGGCAGCCATGGAGAGTCAGACAGAGTGAGATTAGCCAAGCTTGTGAAGACATGAATTCACTGTAAAAGATACTTTGAGCTTGGCATATTGAACCACTTGCTAGCATCAGGTTAGTTTGATTTCAGTGTAGTTTTGTCGAGAATGGACAATAATTTTCTTAACATTTAATTATGTACAACATCATATTATCCTCTGGTTATGTTAAATCCATGTATAATGGTTAGTCAAGTTGTATTTTCGTCAGGATAGGAACTGTATCAGTTCATGTTATTTATTCCCCACAAGAACTTATATAGAACGCAGAGTAGGTACACACTGAACACTTGTTATGTGTAAAGTTTTTCTGTCTTCTCTTAACAGGCAAAAAACTAAGACACATTCTGTCCTTGTAAGCTTCTAATTTGTAAATCCACTTCACAGCACAAATTAATTTGGAAGGCAGTTTGGAACTTGGAATACATTTTCCCATCAGAATAATATTCCACATTCAGTTCCCAGTCCTGTTCACAAAATCATGTTTATAAAAATATGAATCTGAAGCATAGTACAAACAGTAATATCTTAATATTTCAACAGTTTTACTCTACTTAATCACCATGTTTAAGATTCTGTCTGATAAAATTGGTAGGCTGAGGAGCCCAAATTACTTACTCCATATGTTTTGAAGAGAGCACTGTTCTCTAGTTTGAGTGGAGATACTTCAGTTTTCTACTTTCCCTCCTATTGCCTTTATAGGAAACACTGATTTTTATGGCATTTGAAGGTAATCCATCTAGGGCAGTAATGAAAGCCTGGAGTATTCATTCATTTCTTGGTCTTCAAATAAGTTGAGAAGGCCGTCCTCATATATAAGCCACCTCATGCGAAGAGCTGACTCACTGAAAAAACCCTGATTCTGGACAAATTGAGGACAGGAGGAAAAGGGGCTTCAGGGGATTAGATATTGGATGGCATCACCAACTCAATGGACATGAGTCTGAGCAAATTCTGAGATAGTGAAGAACAGGGAAGCCTGGCATGCTGCAGTCTATGGGGTCACAAAGAGTCGGACGCAACTTAGTGACTGAACAACAGCAACAACATGTAAGCAGTCTGATAAGTCAGGACCAAAAAGTGGATTCTTTTCATCTGTGTTGTACAATAAATGATGCTATGTCAGTAGCAAACAATTATAGGTGTATTTCTTCTTTCAGAGCAGTATATTACAAAAGTAGTGGATGAATTAAACAAACCTTTTGGTAGTGTATAGGGCTTCCCTGGGGTTCCCTTGTGTCTCAGCTGGTAAAGAATCTACCTGCAATGCAGGAGACCTGGGTTTGATCCCTGGGTTGAGAAAATCTCCTGGATATGGGGAAGGCTACCCACTCCAGTTTTCTGGCCTGGAGAATTCCATGGACTGTATCATCCATGGGGTCACAAAGATTCTGACATGACTGAGAGACTTTCATTTTCACTTTTGGTAGCCTATAGTTGGCTGCATTTGAATATACCTGTTCAGTAAAAGAACATATATAAAAATGAGAAAATAAGATAGCACTGTAGGAAGAGAGAATGCATAATAAATTCTACACAGGTAAAATTCAATTTTCACAAATGTCATTTTAACATCTAGTTCTAAATAACAAGACTATTTCCAAAACTTCCTGACAGCCCTTTTATAGTTTATTTTGCTGATATGGATAAAAGCGATCTTTTGGAAAGAAAACTACTGTGAAACAGATGTATTCAGAAGTTTCTGAATATATCAATAGTAAACCTTTGTATGACAAACAAGTTTGGGAAGGATAGCAGTAGGTCTGGAGAAAAGACAAGTGTTAGAGGAGAGTGCTAGAGAATGAAAGAGCTAGAAAAGTCCTGGGAGGAGGAGAAAGTGGTCAGAGAGGAAGCAGGTGGGAAACCCAGGGTCCTCTAGGAGATGGGCCCTAGCTGGAACTCATTGTTCTGCAGAGCAGCCAAAACTCTGCCTCCTGCTGCACCCCAAGCATTTGACATTTGCTCCAGTTAGCTATAGCTTCAGAATCGGTCCATATCCTTATCTGTCAAGATATTTTGGAATTAAGTCTTCAAATCAGTCTTTCTACAAGGGTAACCAGAATACTTTAACTTTTTATTTTGCTTTCATTTGTTTTTTATTAGACTTGGCAATGTAAAGTTTAGGCAACTTGTTTTGTCCATTTTAGTATACAGAACCTACTGAAGGCCCTTGATGTAACTGGCTCTATCTAGATGCCAAGAATGGTCAGTGTCTACAAAGGATTCCTGTGCTTGGCCCCTATGTTCCCTGCATCCTCTTTCTTTTCTGCAGCTTGTTTTTCTGCCCTAGATATTTACCTGAATCTTTTTATGACTGATTCATTCTTGTCATTTTGGTTTCAACTCAAATATCATCTTCCCAGAGGCCTTTTAAAACCAACTAATCAAAATGACTCCAGCACTTTTTATCCTATCATTCTTGTTTAGTGTCTTCATAGAATTTATTGCCATCTGACATTATTTTTGTTATCTGACTCCTACCATGGATCCTTGCCAATCTTATTCAGTGGTGAAACCCCATCATCTAGAAAAATGCTAAGCAAAGAAAAGATACTCAACAACTAATACATAAATGAAAGAATGCCCACTTTTCTGCATCCTTTCTGCCATTATCCTCTACTAGCTACCTGAGAAGGTATCTTCTGATTTTCCCTAAATGTTTTTCCCTTCCTAGCCTGGAACCTGCTTTATTCCAGAAAGCACTCCATCTTTTTTCAGGGGCGGAGAGGTGGAATTGGGGGTCTCTTTTTTCCCAATCATTGACAGTTAGTAATTTTATATATGGCTCAAAACATCAAAAAGGTCATTCACTTGGGGCAAATAAAATTGAGAGAATTTCTACTCTCAGAGAGTTTACGAAAAAGATGATAGTTGTTCCCCAAGGAGGGGATGTAGAAATAGATACACTTTGTGAGGAACAGTGGTAATGGCAGGTATCTTATGCCTGGTGTTATGGTCAGCATGTGTAACTTCTTGGGATGAATGAGTGGTTTGACCGGGATCCCCGCCCCTTTTTTTTTTTACCTTTAGAAGAATTTCAGGACAAGGTAAGCTCCCCTGAATATTTAGGAATAAAAATATACCTTGGCTTACTTTATCTTTTCTTCCCAGTTGTGGATAGGAATGAATAGAAATTTATAAAGAGGAATAGAAAATGCTTCTCCCCAGCTTGTGGCATCAGCCTTAAAAGTACTTCCTTTCTTTCCCTTTGTCTGTATTAAATCAAGCAGTAGAAAATAGAATAAGCTGAAGATTGAATGTCTTTCTTACTCTTTGAATGTTATTTTAATTGATACAGAAGTAACCAAATGTGGGTATACTTGGAGAGTAATAACTGATAACCTTTATCAAGAACATTATTTGTATACATAAATACTTTTCAAAGCCATTGTTGCATGCCACACAACTTTGAGCTTCATCTTCATTTAAGTCATAGACAGTATCTGGTACTTAATTGGACAGTAGTAAGAAAAATTATTTGTATTGGATACTTTTTTGACAGCATATTTGTTTAGGAAGAGAGTATTAGGTACCAAAGAGGATAGGGTAAGGACAAAATGCCTGTTTTTAGTTACTTTAGAGTTTATTAGTGCCAAGTCTTCTCTGTGAACCCTCCTCTATCTTTTATTTTGCCCTGGTTGTTTGGGAGTAAGAGGAAGAACAGAGAGATGAGAATATCTAACATGAGATGAAAGAGTATAGTAACCAGGGAAGAAAATAGGAAGGGACTCTGTGGTTGTAAGAAGTGGTTTGAGATGTATGAGATACTTGCTCAAAATAATTCCCATTTTTATGCAGGAGAGAACAAGAGGGTGGGGGAAAGCATCCAATGACTATACATAACAACTAAATTTTTCTGTTATTCACAGGTTGACTACTACAGAATTTTACTACTTTGAGTCACAATCAATTTAATGAAAAATTAATATTAGAATTGTTTTAAAAGTTTGGCAGTCGAGAGACAAGTATAAAAAAGAACATACCTGAGAAGATAAAACAGTATCTGTTAAACCTTTTGAGTTCTATAAAGAAAGTAGTAGATAAAACCAAATCATTATCATGGTTTCCTCTGCTCATGCAAAGTAAAATGAAAAATCCATATGCATTTTAGTCTTACCAAAAAGTAACATTTACAGAATCTGGCCTCAGTTCTCATGATGGTTCAGACATATGTTTTTGCTGTAGTATGTCTAGATTCTGTCTCATTCCTTCTCTTCATTTAACATATGTATACTCAGCCAACATGCATTTCATGTGAACTCACCTTTCCCTTAAACATGCACTGAGCACTTGGGCTCGGAATTAAACTTTTAGTATTCTTGTAG
The DNA here is from genome assembly GCF_054371585.1 of Giraffa tippelskirchi. NCBI lineage: Eukaryota > Metazoa > Chordata > Mammalia > Artiodactyla > Giraffidae > Giraffa > Giraffa tippelskirchi. Next base: position 171,998,844 of record NC_137276.1, read on the forward strand.
GCCAACCTTAATTCAGTGATGGAGCAAAAAAGAGAACAGAGGGTCCATTGTATATTTCTTAGTGGGGGAACATGAAAAAAAAATAATGGCTTGAGAATCTATGGTAACTAAAGCTGCTCAAAGAGAAATCTGACAGTCACAGAGTGTTCTTGAAGCATCAGGCTAGAAGAACAGATTTCTGATTTATGCTTCAGAGTCTGGAGGTTGTGAAAATCCATTTGAGAAAGTTTAATATGAGGAATCCATATTCTGAAAAATTAAGTTTACAGAAATCACACTGCATATACCATAGTCATTTACACATGAATTGTGTTTAACTACTTAATTGATTAGAAAATATAGATTTATATCTGTTTATATAGTCTATAAACAAACACCCAGTTTATTAAAATGCCACATAAGTGGTGCAATAACATTACTTTGCTCTGTGGACTAGGTAAACTTCTCTGCTGTCCATGGAACACTTACATCTTCATGTAAAAGAGAAATAAAACACCAATTGTATAGCTCTGGATGAATCAAAATGTTGAGGATGAGTCAAATGTGGATGAGTCAAAATGTTGCCCACCCCACCTTCTCTTCCTGCTAAAGGGAGAAACATCCCCTAACCATCTCAGCAATACTGATTGCTGGTAGGTATATGCCCTTTTGCCTTTCTCTCCTTTCCAGTCTTAACGACAGCAGTTGCAGAAAGAAAATACTGCTTTCTGAGAATTTTTCCAAAAGAAAAAGAGACTAAACAACATACTCACTGGACATATGTAGGGCACAAGATCTGGAAACAGAATAGGAAAAGATAAGAAAAGAAGAGGAAACAACGGCTGCCAAGATAATTGAAAAGAGTATCAATGTAATGGTGGAGAAGATACTTTTTCATCTAGAAAAAAATTAAAATATATTATACATTATAAGTAGGGAATTGACCAGTAGCTTATAGAAAAAGAAAAACCTCAAAAATAACTGTACAAATAGAAGAATTTACTTCAGTATATGATACTGATGTTAAAAAATGAGTTTAATACATGACTATTTTCTCTAAATGGCATAAAATAGCAGGCTATTTCTGGATATTAAGATATTTCAGGATATCTACATGCTTAGAGTTGAATAGGTAATAGGCTCACATATTTAAATTATCAGTTATTCTTCATTCAAATATCTGAGAATTGTATAGACACAGTGTAAAAGAATACCTAAAAAGAATATTAGGAATATATAAATAGGATAAAAGTAAAATATGTGAATAGAAGCTTTCTATTTTGAAGACTTAAATTTTTGTATTACCAGTATTTTTTTTTTAAAGTATTTGAATGTGACATTACTACTTTGTGATCCTGGCTCCACCCTCATTTCATGCTGGGGTTACTGACAGATTTGCTCATTTACTTACCTTTCCTAGCAAAACAAGCTGTGAAACACCACTGGGTAAATTACATGTGCTATTACATTATTTTTTCAAACATTTGTAGTTGTACCATGGGAGAAAGCCAGAGAATTATAGTATATTCAGTTCTTAATAGTTGACAAGTCTACTACTAATATTTTCTTTTGTATTGATTCTATTTCTATTCTAAACTTGATTTAAAGATAAATGAGAGTATATTAAATATTTCTAAACACCTTTATGCCATTTTGGCAAATTCTTTTGCCAGTGTAATTTTCTGTTTCTTCTTAAGAGAATCTATTCTGGATTTTTCTGAAATAAGAACTTACTGTGACCTTGTGTATCTGGTGGGAGGGGAGGGGGCTCTTAGCAAGCTTTGTGACATTGAATGAGTCTTGAGAAACCACTTTGTTGATTAAAGAAATTTACTGGACAGGAGGATTTGTTTCCCCTTTCTGACTTAAATTCAATTTTCCCCTTCATTTGCTGAAAGGTTGGCTGTCTTATAGCTAGGAATGGATCTTTGTCCTTCACCATGCTTGGACAAAACAGGCTTTGTAGGTCCATGCTTGACTCATTGCTGTCCACAGAGGCACCATATAAACTTTTAAGACATATCTAGATTTAACTTGAAGCATTACTGTAATAACACATGCTTCTCAATTCAAAAAATGTAAATATACCTTAATAAGTTTGGGATTGCTATGCTATTCTGTTCAAAGGTCCAGAAGACTACAGAGAAATAGAAAGTTGCTTTCCATGGGGAAAATTAGAAGAAAAGACAAAGGCAGAGATTTATATAATCAATACTCTACTAAATATTTTATGTATATATGATTCTATTTATACCAAAGACCATCTTCTAGCATGCAAGATATTCATGAAGAGTTTCAAAGTTAGGGTGGTAAAATAACTCTTAAATTACCCAGATAGTAAGTAAAGTAAGTGTGATCCAAACTAGTGAAGGGAACAGATACAAGAGAAAGAAAAACAGATACATGACAATAATGTTCAGAATAATCCTGATTTCCAAAATTCTGTCCACTGTTGGAATGTATATTCAGTTATATTTTTAAAATATGTTCTATGTAAAAATTTACGGATATAGTCTGGATATAATATCTCTTAAACCTTTTAATGTAGTCTGGATATAATATCTCTTAAACATTTTACCCAGCTTTGTTAAGGTATAATTGGCAATTAAAAAAATGTGTTTAATGAGTGCAACTTAATGCTTTTATATGTATATATATCAGTTCATTTCAGTTCAGTCGCTCAGTCGTGTCTGACTCTTTGCGACCCCATGGATTGCAGCACGCCAGGCCTCTCTGTCCATCACCAATATATACACACATACACACACACACACACACACACACACACACACACACATATATATATACAGACACACATAGTGAAATAATCACCATAATCAAGCTACTTTACATATGCACCACCTCACATACTTACTTTTCTCTTTTAGCAAATTTCTCATATACAATACAGCATTAACTAGTCACAATGTTGTACATTAGAGCTCCAGAACAGCTTCATCTGGGGAGATGTTGGTGGAGGAGAAATGTAGAGACATTGGACTTTTTAATTTGTGATAGGGAGAATCTGATTAACAAAACACTATAAAAATTGGGACAAAATATGCTGTTTTGAATTACGTTCTGATTTTAATATGGTCACATCATCTGATTGAGCATACAGGAAGCCTTATTATAGCATATGTTACCACACTCATCATCCGGGTCAATTTAGCCATTCTGGCTGCTGGCACCATCTGACAATAGTCTGTGACACTTAACCTTCAGGCTGAGATTCCAAGTAGATGGTGACATTTTCATGGATTAACTGAATCTTTTACCCTTCATCTCAGTGCTTTTATACTCTCTGACAGAGCCTTGGTTGCTCTGCATTTTGGAGATTTTTACTGTATTTCTTTTACAGTTGGGGCTTGCTAGATACCACATCAACCCAGTGTTACCTTAAAAGCAAGCCATATCAGAATGATGGTAAGTGAACTGGAGATGAAGTTGCATAATCATTAAGTCAGATGATCATTTAAGATCTAGTCAGCATCCTTGCTCTTTGATTTAAATAATACTAACTCAGAAATCAACAAATTCTTACTGAAATGGGAAATCACAGCTTTGGCAACAGTGTGGTGATAGGAAACATTAAGTCAGGAGACTTGATTTCAAGTTTCAGCTCTACAATTAGCTGGTCCTATGACTTCCAGCCTGTTATATAGCCATTTTGGAGCTTGGTTGTTTTACTTGCAAAGTGATATGAAGAGGGGTTAGACCTGATCATGTCTAAGATGCATCTCTTCCACCTTGAAGTTCTATGAACTCTTTAAGAGAATTTAAGTTTTGCCAACTCTGTTTAATATCTATTCAAAAGTCTTAAGCAGTATGTTCTTTATGTAGGAAGCATGTTCTTCCTGTTGCCTAACATTTTGCTATACTTAATTAGATTAGCTGTCTTTAGTAATATAATGAATCACCACAGATGTAGCAGCTTAGAGCAACACATTATTTATGATCTCATGGTTTCTGTGGGTCAGAAAATTGGGCATTTTGGCTAGGACCCCTGTTCTACATCTCACAAGACTACAGCCACTTTGCCACATGGATTGTGCTCTCTCTGGAGGCTCAACTCTGAAAGAATCTACCACACTTCAGCTTTTTTAGGTTCTTGGCAGAATTCATTTCTTTACAACCTGTGTAGTTGAGAAGCCCAACTTTTTGCTGACTATTGACTAGAGGCTGCCCTCATTTCCCGAAGGCTGCCTGCAGTTCCTTTCTATGTGGGCGTTCCCAGCATGACTGCTTACTTCATCACACTCCGGAGGAATCTCTAGCATCAGTGTCAGCAAATGAGGTCTTCGATAATGTAACATAATAATGGAGGTGACGTTTCTCATCACCTTTGCTACGTATTAGAACCTAACCACAGGAGGAACATCGCGTCATTTTTACCATGTTTTGTCTATGAAAAACAAGTCACAGGTCCTGCCCAAACTCAAGAAAAGAGGATTTACGCAAAGGTGTGAACACCAGCAGGTAGGCTCTCTGGGGCCAACTTTGGGTCTATTCACCACAATGGTATTAATAATGGATAATATTTATGAACCTTCACTTTGTGATAGCACTTTTTAATATTGGTAAATGTATATACTGTTAACATATGTATTTTGTCAATGCAAAACTAAGTCAAAAAGAGAATTGGTTAAGTTGTCCAAAATTACACAAAATGAGAATATTTCTTTTATCTATGTTTGGCTTTCCAAAACTTGCTTTGTGGAAACTGTTTATGTTTTTCTATTTCATATACAGGTAGGGACGCCTTGACTAAGCAGCTGAGTGTAGTTTATGATTTCATTGTCCAACTAGCTAAAGTCTCCTAGAAATATCAACTAGACCAGAAAATAGCATATATCTTTTTTCAATAATCAAACTGTTTTTATATAGAGAGACATGAGTGGCTAGGTGACATTGGGAACCCCAGGGGGAGTGTTCTGCTCAAGTGCTCATCTGTGTAGACGTTTCAATGGCAAATTCCAGTGCAGTGACAGCAGGGTATAAGGAGAAAATGTGCAAACTTAGGATATTGTGTCTTGGGTGTTTCCCACTACTACAGTATGAGCAGTTAGACACTTGGCTTTTGACAGTCCTGGGTACCATTTTAGATATTGCTTTGAATGCTCAAGGATACATTCTCCACCTATTCCTATGGAACTCTACTTTTGAGACCCAGTATAAAAGATATTCTTAAGGGTGAAACCCATTAACAGATCGCTTGTCTTTTTCTTCTGGGTTTTTTGGGGCACAATCTTTTCAGCTCTCTCCTTTCATGGAGAAAAGTGCTTTCGACACAAACGTGCTTGTCAGAAAGTGTTGCCTTTCACTCAGCAGCTTGATGGACACAAAGAATTAAAAGAAGAAAGTAACAGGATTTTTTTGCTCTCCTTACGAAGGCAATACAGGAATCTGGAATCAGGTTCATTAATACCAGTGAGAAATATTGCATTTAGTCTATTTTTCAATTCACTTAGCTTTCTTTTAAAAAAATTGAGAGGTTTGTCTTTGTCACATGGTGTGTCATGATTAATCAGATATATTGGATGGGCAAATGGTTTAATAGTTATCGTAATTTGTCATATCAGACATGGCTTATTATGCATTATTAATACCTAAATGTAAAATTAGTTAAACTGGGTCTGGCTTCTGTGCAAGGCAGTTTCTTGTTAGCAGCAGCAAGTTTGAAAGAACCCCCACAGGGATGGCTTAACTAATATTACCTTACCCTTTTTATTTCAGTATCAGGGCATCCTCATATGATAATTAAGTTGAAGGAATCTTTATTTAGCAGGGAGGCAATCATTTCACTGAAAGTAGGAGTCTCCAGGCTTCATTAACACAGAGACTCAGGAGGTCACATAATCTTAAAAAGTGCTTTTTTTTTTTTCCCTCCAAAGCAAGACGGAAGTTCAGAAATGCATTTTTTTTTTTTTGCAAAACCTATAATACATTTATTTTGGTACTTGTGTTCTTAGGCTAAATTTGGTGAATATACAGTTGTATATTTTAACCATGAATAATAAACCCTGGAGACTTTATCAGAAGTGGGTGTTTTTACAAAAGAAATAGGAGTCCCATTAGTGTCTACACAGGAGTAATGGTTCCCTTGCAGGAATGTAAGGGGATCAGATCTTTTCACTTTCTACTTTAGTCAAGAAAGGGGCTCTGTCTTGTGTTTCTCTTACTACATTCACTCTGTTTCTCTCTCAGGTATTTTACAAAGAAAGGCGATTGTCTCCATATAGTGCAAACTGTATCTGAGGCAATGCTTGCTGCTTCGTGGCTGTAAGTCTCCTTTGATTTTAGTTGCTCATATGAATCCATTCTAAAGAGGAGACCATCTCTAGTTAGGAAAGGTTCCAGTGACCTTTTAGTCCAAAGATGGTGCAGCATGCCTGCTCTCAAACTGCTGCCCTTTCCAAGCAACCCGGTTGTAAACTTTGAACATTTCTTGAAAATTGAACTGCTCCATATCTTACCATAAACAGACATATTATTTTGTTAACAGTTTGGCAACATCAGTTTCCTAAAGTACTCATTGTTTCATGTTCAATGACCATTTGTTTTCATTCAGTTCATATTGAAAACCCGCTGTATAATTAGAGTCCTACTAAACACAGTGAGACATTTCAAAGAATTGTAAAATGTGAGCCCAGATGACAGGGAGATCACAGTATAATTGGGAAGAAAATATTAAAATATTCTAAGAGGTGGGATAGTTATAGTTAGTTTGGGAAATAGAAACTCTGTGTCCTGTGGAAATTCCGAGGAGATCAGGTAAGGTGGTTGTCAGTTAAGCCGACATGGAAGAGTGAATTTGAGCTTGAGCTGTAGGATGGCTGGTATTTCATTGTGTGAAAGGACAAGTAAGAGAATGATAAGCAAGAGAAACAATATGAGAAGAGACTTTGGACTATTAGGTGTGAGCCACAGAAGATGAGAACAGGAGCCTGATTTGTTTAGAAAGTAGATAGGATAAGGTCAGATGATAGAAATTTATGAAAGGGTTGGGCAAAGCAGTTCAATTTCTTGTGCCAGTTTAACAGAAGCTGGTGAACATTCTACTTGCTTTCAGGGAATTGGCATGTAAAAAGTAGGGATTCACCCAGAAGCAGTGTAAACTGTCATGCTTGAGATGTGATCTCATGTTCACACTTGTTTGACACGTGCGTTCTAGGTTTAAGAACCCAAAGTTCCCTCTCTTCTATACAGAGGCCAAATCAACACGGGGTCTTTTGTTCTGTGAAGGGAGATAGAGTCAAGATAGGCCAGTACGATAATCACTGGACATTTGTAAATCCATCAGGAGTCTTAGAGGCTTCTTTTTCATTCCAGGGGAAATACCAAAGGAAGAGGATTTTTTTTTTTTTTTTTTTTTACCTAAGCCTTTTGAAAACTGTCTTTGAAATTCCTGTCTTTGAGAAGGTGATGTAACCATGTCATCTCATTAATGAAGCCTAGAAGAACTTTGGCTGCGATGCTTTGAAAATGATCAATATTGATTGTACTTGCCTCAGTGTTAGGCCTGGTGTATTCTCTCTGAATTTGCCTGAACAGATTTTCTGGAAGTCGAATGATCAAAATACATTTGGTGTTTAACATTGTAGATTTTCTATTTAATATGGTCAGTTACAAAGCAGGTGAAATCTCTTCTCCATAATGGGTTCTCAAAGTACTTCACTTTGTTTATAAGTATGATATAGAAAATATCGGTAGCATATATGCACACTTATATTTCCAAGTACTCTGTCTGATCCTTCCATATATGCAGTAAACCCCTCTTTAAAAATTTGCGTTAAATATTTAAATATATATTCAGTCCTCTTTATATGAAATCATCTTGGCTAGAATACTTCTAATTAATGATGACACTGTTCTCAGTAAGATTTTGTTTTCTATAGAAGAGGATTCTTTGCAGTAAGAAGCATTTTTTTAAATCCAGTTAACAATTATCTAACAATTTTGGATTGAATTCCCATGGAAAAAGAATCTAGTAAGGCTTGCCCTATATAAGTGAGTTATTTTAATTGCATTGAACTTTTTAGGGATATTGTTTGCCATGAGTTTTATGTAATTCTGTTAGAGTATGTAAAGGTTAGATGTAAAGTACATCAGGTTAGATGTAAAGATACACCCCCTGTCGCCTTTCATCTAGCTGCTTCCCACTTGGTGTTACCTACTGTGAAGGCATTTGTATTTGTGTCTTTGTAGAGATTCTCCTCTTTTTAAAAGTAATTAAAAATATTAGGCTCAGAGGATGTGAAAGATCTTCTCCAAACTAATTTCTGAAATCTAAAAATCTGGAGTCTCTTCTTGGCTCCAAATGAATCTAGGATAATGATATAACACGCTCTTCACCACACTGTGATTTACTTGATATTTTTCATGTGCATAATTCATTGCCATCCATTGCCAATTTATACATAAGTAAAACTTCTGAAAGTTGCATCTTATTAACATTTCACCTGCCATCTAAATTGAAGTAAAATCTGGAAGGTGCTGCTAAATATTTAAATAAATCGTTTTATTTTGTTATTTTTTAAATGTTTCCATTTATAAGAAATTAATTCTACCTGGAATTAGAAAAAGAAAGTGAACGATTCTCTTTACCTCTGATCATACCTGGATGTACTGGATGGAATGCTTTGAGGTCTCCTGAGGTACCTGACATTTGGTTGACTTGTGTGATTGGACCTAATTCCATTAGGAGGTGAAGCTTCTGTACGTGAGACTCTTTGAAAGGGTCAAACCTTTCAGAGTGTGCCAAGGACTTTTTGTTCTCCTCTGAGTTACCTTTTTTTTTTTTTTAAGAAACTCTAATGCCTTTTCAAAGAGAAACTTTGAATGATGATTTTTTTGTGGCTAGTTCACACTGAAAGCATGGCACAGGCTGGCAGAGAGAAGCAGAGACTATTTAAAGGTGTAAAGAAGAACAGGTGGTTTATGAACTGCATAAGCATGCGGGAGGTAACCAGCTTTGAATCCTACTCATGTGATTCTTCGGAAACGTGGTCACAGAACTCCCAGGTTCTGCCTCCCACTGCTCCAGTACTTTCACCATGCAACCCAGCCCTCTCTCCCTTCCCATAGTAATAGATCATCTGAAGACAAAAGCAGAAAGATGCTCCTCAGTGCTAAGAAAAGTGAGATGACAAGAAGACAGTGAGGCGTTGGGAAAGACATTGGTTCCAGAAATTGGATTCTAGGCATGTAGTGCCAGGGTGGAGGACTTTTATTTAATTTTCTAGAAAAATGCTCATGTTATTTTACACCAAGATGTGAAATCTCATTTGCAGCTAAGCCCCGGAGGGAGTGAAAGGAACTAGGAGAGCTCATAAAGACAAGTGTAATAGGATTAATAAGAAAAAGGCCGAAGACATAAGCCTTTATTGTAAGAACTCAGCGCTAAATTCTAGCATTGATGAAGGGTGAAATGTCAATACTTATCCAAACATTTGTGCCTTCAGGGTACAACAGCTGAGAGATAGTGACTTCATAGGTTGGTGCTGCTTTGGCAGGTTGTCTGCTCTTCCCAGGAGAGAGGGCCACTCTGATAGAACAAGGAAAGAAAATCAGTGCATGGCAGCAAGTCCTGAAACCTCATTCATAGAAATAACTCTCAGAGTGTATTCTATATTATTAAAGCAACATTTAGAATTGAATAATAATCCATTGAATTAAGAATGGGAAAATCCTTAGAAAATCAAGGGCCTGAATATTAAATTACCTGTTTTATATATTTATGGCTTGAATAAAAAACAACAACAACAAAAAACAAATAGAATTCTCAGTCTAAAGAGTCAATTTATATGAGAGTTCCAGGTCACTCATGAACATGGATTATAGTCTAAGGTGGTAATCAAATTGTCAGCTTCATAGCTGGTTCTTTTTCTTCTTTTATAAAGGTCGATTGCTACAAAATAATTTGGGCTGAAAATGTGGCTGCCGAAGCAATTTAAATAACTGTACCAAAGGGAACATTATCTAGTTATTCCAACTGCATAGTCACACCTATTTTCAGGGTAATGTTTGCAGCACCTATTTTATAACTGGGTAAAGAAGATGATGTTGACTCTAGGCTAAGGGATAGCCAGGTGCTGATGATTTCAATCCCCAAAGGGCCTCATTCATTTTTCTAATTTATGGCACTGAATTGATTTTTCCAGTATTACTTTCCTAATAAGATCAGTGTATTTTAAAAAAAGTATTATTTTAAAGCAGTATTAATGCTGCCAAGTTGACAATTGAAGTGAATGGAAGTCTTATAGTTATCAGGGGAACCCGTTTGAGCATTTTGTATACTATAGATAACAGTGCAACTGAAGTTTAGAAATAGTGCTAGGCATGAGCAGCCAACACGCATCTACTCCTAGCATCTTTGCATATTTAACCATCACGATTCATATTGTAACAAAAGACATATATTATGATTACAGAAATATAATCTATAAAAAGATGTATTATGTAAGTTCCATATTTCAGAATTTATCTTTTAACTTTGTGCAAAGTAAGAACATATAAAATATTTTTCTTGTTTTTAGTTTTTTCAGGTAAAACATTTAAAAACTCAGTCTTCTTGATAATCTGATAATACTATCAGTACATTCATATGCAGCAGGAACATCTCTGTATGGCTTTTATGAGATGATATAAAGATGGTGGTGCCAATTAGGATGATCAGATCATTTTTATGTTTCATTCAACAGTGTTAATAAGTGGAAGACCACCTTCTTTCAATGTGGGAAGGCCACTGTCCAGTAGTGAGGATGAGTCCTGAAGTGTTTATTGATAAGGTAGTTTTGTAAAGAGATCACAGATTTAATTTAGTTATCAGGAGGTACTATTTTCTAAGGTTTAGAGGTATAAACTAGAGTCCTTTTTAGGAAAGGTGGCCACTACATTTTTTAAATATAATTTAATATATTTTTAATTGAAGGGTAATTACTTTACAATATTGTGTTGGTTTCTGCCAAACATCAACATAAATCAGTCATAGGTATACCTATGTCCCCTCCCTCCTGGAACTCTCTCCCACCTGCCTCCCCATTCTACTCCTCTAGGCTGGTAGAGAGCCCTCGTTTGAGTTGCCTGGGTCACACAGCAAATTCCCATTGGCTATCTATTTTACATATGGTAATGTATATGTTTCCATGTTACTCTCTCCATACATTCCACCCTCTCTTTCCTCCCCGATTCCAGTGTCCTTAAGTCTGTTCTCTATGTCTGTGTCTTCATTGCTGCCCTGCAAATTTGGAAGAATTGACTGAGGAAGAGGATATCCTGATATACACTGTTTTTTGAGTCTGTCTGCTCTGCATCATGGTTGTCATTTTTAACATGGTGATCTTTTTGCCATCTCTGTTATAATTTTCAGCAATATCGCCATCCTTAGACCTTAGACCTCTTGATTAAAAATGATCCCCATGTGCACAGCCAAATCTATTAGGACCAAAATAGCCAATCTAGCTATTTCTTGTGAGGCTGTTTTGGCATCACATGCAGATGCAGAGTCCAGTGTTTTGAGTATCCACCATGTGGCTTAGTTCTAAAGATGAATCTCAGCCAATGTGAGGCACTGAATGTTCTGGCCCCACCATATTTATACAGACTCAGCCATAGTCTTAATTTTAGCTTTACTCACTGGCTCATACTTGTTGAAGATGGTAAATGAAAATGAGATATGTCCATCAATATGTCTATTTCTATTTAAGTGGGTCATCAGTACAGCCATGCAAATGGCAAGGTCCTGTAAACACCAGGCACTCTTGTGACTCGGCTGCCTTAATGAGTCAGTTGGAATGACTGCATCCAATTCAAATGGGGACACAGGGTTGAAGTCTAGACTCTTGCCAAATTGTGCAACTCTCTGCCCTCTAATTTTGCTGCATTTTTATTTGAACTTCCTTTTCAACATTCAACCCTAATTACTCAGTGCACTTCTCCTGGAAATGCTTTTTCTCTGTCCCTTCATGAGCCAAACAATGAAACCCTTTGATTCTGCCTTCCTTTCTTACCTTTTTTTCAGCATACTAGGAATCTTGCATCAACAAGTCAGTTTTAGGCTAAGGCCCTGCTTCTTTCCTGTTTGAATAAAGGATTCATTAAGAAATGGATGATAAACCTGTGACAAAGGAGAGAAAATGCAATTGGGTGCCTGAAGGAAGAAGTGAACCTCTACCCTCATCTATCACTACTGATTAGCTGCAGAATGAGAGAGGCAGAGACAGAGACCGAGAGAGACCGGAAATAACAAATGGATGCAGGAGAAAGGCTGGGCTCCTCTGCCTGGTTTTTCTGGCTCATCCATCATCTCCATTGTGGCTGATGGGTGGCTCTGTCACTCCTACCTCCATCCCGCTCACCAGAGAATCAGTAACTGTGACAGGCAGTCCTTGGTCCACAGTCTTTTCAGAAGCAATGGTATATTCAGTCCCTGCACAAGATGTCTGAGAGCTGGTGTCTTACTGTCTGATGTTTCTATTGCATTTACCTTAAGAAAAGTGTGTTTCCATGATCCCAATCATTCTCTCAGGCTCTGGCCTTGCTAGTCCCTCCTCCTTCTCAGGGCAAGCTTTGGCAGCATGCCCACCATGTTCATTGCACCCACACAGCTGATAGGCCGATATTACATAAAACATTTACAGGAGGTGGGGTAGGGGATGGGAGGGTCCATAAAGATGTTGAAGCCAGCCAAGTGTGAAATGGAAAGATGAAGAAAGTGCTTTCCCGGAGACATTTATATCCATCATCTGTTCTGGGTCTCACTCTTAATGTGTCTCCTGTTCAGCCTCTTCCTCCCTCCTCGCTCCTTAGGCTGGATCCTCCTCTGAGAAGACATGTCTAGAGAGAGTAGTTGTGAGAAGAGAAGCATCTCTGTATATAATGTGAACCTTTGTATTCAAATGTTCTGTGGACATGTTCCTTTTCCAGGGGACTCAGCAGAGGGTTCAGGTGCAGATGTAGAGCGGTCACCAGATCACAAAGTTTCATGTTTGAAATGTATGGGGGAGAGCAAGTATGCTTCCATTCAATCATGGTCATTTGGGTTGTGAGGGAACATCATACCACTTTGTACCACTTGCATGCAAGTGTACTCAGTCGTGTCCGACTCTTTGCAACCCTATGGACCATAGCCCACCAATCTCCTCTTTCCATGGGATTTCTCAGGCAAGAATGCTGGAGTGGGTTACCATTTCCTTCCCCATAGGATCTTCCTGACTCCGGGATTGAACCTATGTCTCCTGCAGTGGCAGGCAGTTCACTTGAGCCACCTGAAAGCCCTGGTACCACTTAAAATGAAATGATGAAGCCACTCTGGCAGGACACCATCCCTTCCCTTCACCTTGGTCCTTGGGTCCATTTCCACTCTTCTCTAGTTTAGAGATTATAAATGGACTAGTCTCACAGACTGATAGGAATTCTCAATCTGGGGAGGGTGACTCTTCAGTGTAGATTAGCTCTTTGTGTATTTTGCATTTGTCTTTACTCTCAGGGGATTTTTCCTGGTGAACAAGACATGGGTGAGCTTCAGTGAGGAGGGAGGCGAGCTACTCATGCTGAATGCTTTCTGTCAGTTAGACAATGGCTAATAGTATTTTCTTTTCATCTTTTCAATATCTGTGTGAATTGGGCATTATTAGTTTTACCTTATACACATTGGAAAGTGACACCTAGTCATGGTCTAAAAACATAGCAATGGCTTCTTTCAATCCTGGCTCACCTACTGAGTCAGCTATTATGCAGTGATGCCTTTGCTGCCTGCCATCCCTTCAGCTTTTCAAGCATGGTGTATCTACTCTGTAGTAATTTTGTAGTAATTATTAATACTATAGTCATCATTATGAAAGACACTCAAGGGCCAATGTATTTTGCATTCACTTTCAGGAGTTATAGATTTAAATCTCAGCCTCTTCCCAAGACTATGAAATAGTGAGGTTAAGGCTTGAATAAGTAAATTAAAACATATATGTAGAAATGACTGTTGTAGATTTTCAGGTCACTATTCTAGACATGCTAATATTGCTTATATTATGGAAATTCCTTTTGGGGAGCATAATTATGTTAAGGATCACACAGAATGTCAATCTGATCATTTTAAAATCACCCTTTATTTTTGAACCAAATAGTGTTACCCAGATTTAGCAAACAGTTTATTTACAGCTTGATTCAAGATTATTTTTTTCTGATCATAAGAACATTCCAGATATGGAGGTCAGAGTTCTGACAACCACTTACCAGTTCTGTATCCTTAAGTCTGTTGGTTAATTGGTTATTATCTTTGATTCCCAGTTTTTTCATCTGTGGAATGGTAATAGTGTTATCTATGTTTTAGGTTGCTCAAAGATTAAATTATATGATGTAATGTAACTTACAAACTTAACATAGCACTTAATATATAGTGGGAATTAATACGAGATTCCTTACTTGGAAAAAATGACATCTTTAATCACTAAACATTCTGAAGAATGTATAATAGATTCTTTAAATCAATATTAGAAGAGAAATGTGAAATTACCGAGTTGTTTTTTTAAATGTATATACAACATGCATAATATAAAGGGTTCTGATTTGATTAGAGAAGTATCTACTTGGTTAAAAACTCAGTTCTATTGTTTCGAGCTAATTAGACTCATAAAGCATATGCTGGGGGGGAAATAAGAATAGTTCACTAATTTTATGATAGGTAAGTTTAGAGTAGGATAGGCTAGAAAATTTGTGAACACACATGCACAGAACATGAACATGAAAAGAGAATCATTCATACTTACTTTTTATTATTTTATACTATATGTTTTCATCATCAGTGTGTCTATTTTTAATCAAAAATGCATAAAGACAGGGACCATCTCTCTCTATGCATGGTGCATAGTGTGAAACCCACTGAGGTATGTTTGAGTAAACTTTCTATTCTGTCCATTTATCTGAAACTATGGCTTTCTATGGTCAAGTTAAAGAAAGACTGGTTATTTGCATCCTTTCAACAACTTTGTTGTATTAATGAATAAGTAATTAATTACTTTATATTCTGCTTGCATACAGTCAATTAAAGATATTGGGATATATCCATCTTTTGCCTACATATGCCTTAGAGGATTGACTCCACCTTAAGAAGACCCAGTAGGTAACACTTGACGTTTAAAAGTATATCGGGGGTCAGTGTTTATATTTTAAAAGACACATCACAGTGTGTATCCAAATGGTATTTAAAGTAAACATGTCTAGGAATACAGTTGCAGTGTTGAAATGAGAAATACTTGTTATTAATAAGCTGCATCATAACAGCCATTGTTGCACAGTTTTGTGGCTCTCACTCTTAAGCCTCACGCTGTATTTTTAAATCAGTATAGTTGGGGTATGTATATATTTTTCACTGCTTGTATCCTGGTTTCTCACAGGAATTTTATTTCTCTGATGGGAAGATTCAAACGAAGGTGTAATAAACTGGCAGGGAAATGCCTTCACATGTTTAGGCTGCTAAAGAGGAAGTCTGTGCCTTTGGGCATTGCTGCTCTGCTTGTGACCATACTGGGGTTGGAATTGTGTGTGTATCTACAGAAAATGCAGTAGCAGCTCTGAGAACTCATTCCCTACTCTATCATGCCTACTTACTTAAGACTGTCATTGGGTTTCCCTGAGGTATCATACCCAGAGATATAAGAAAATAAAATTCTCAAAACTGGCCCAACCCAGGAAGCAAGAGAAGGCAACAGTTGACTGAGGTTGTGATGGCTGTGTGTACCAGGACCTGTTCATTTTTACTGTTTTAAATTATGGCCTCTAGAAAATTTTAAATGACATATATAGCTCACACATTGGCCTACATTATATTTCCTTGGGAAGGTGCTCTTCTAGGGTCAGACTAGGCTAGATTTAGATACTACTTTAGCCCTTTTCTAGTGAATTTAGTCAAAATTTCTTAATTACCCAGAGCTTCAGTTGCCTATATACACCATAAAGACTGCTAAAATCATACTAGACATTGTGAGAATTAAGATAAAATATGAACTCAACAGATGTCTTGAAAAGAACCAGCATTTTATAAATTTTAGTTTCTCACATTTATCCCCTAAACACATAACGCATACATAGAAATAGATGTGTGTGTATCTGTATCTATAAAATTAGTGTGTGCATGTGTGCGTGTCTTGGCCTTCAGGGACAACAAGAATACTGTTTTTAAAAATTGTGTTCTTTTCAAGCCCTCCTTTCAAACATAACTCTTTCACTCAACGGCTGTGTAATTTGGGGTAATTAATATGTGTAAACTATTAAAGAGTGAATAACATACCTACCTCCCAGATATGTTGTATGAATTAGAAATGATCTTTATAAAATACAAAACACATAGCTGAACACAACATTCATGTTGAGTAAATGCATATATTGTCATCATCATAAACCATCACCATCACTCAACAGAGCAGTTGGAAATCTCTGACAGTCTATATAGCCCACTGTTCTTGTTGCAGCCTCACTTACAGGGGAGCTAGTTTAATTTTGCCACAACCCTAATTTGTCTATATGTAAACTGGGTGATACCTATAAGAGGTAAAAAGAAGTATGGGGGACTGAGTAACAGTCACTTCGTGGGCATTTTAGTCTGAGTTGTTTCCTAGGACTCAGTGTATTTTTTCCTCTATCATTTGTAGCAAAACTAATGTTCAGTCCTTCTATGCTGGTGTGTTATTTCTCCAACTGATTCTTTTCCCCCTTTCCTCCTCTTTTCTTCTCTTTGGTTTCCTTTGCTGAATTCTCAAAATTCTCATTTTTCTCACCTGTCGCCTTTTCTCTTACTCTTTCAAGTTTTCTACTCTGCACATAGTACAAACAAATTTGCCTCTAGTCCACTCATTAGTCAATTATGATATCATGCTTTAAGGCTGTGTGTGTGTGTGTGTGTGTGTGTGTGTTTTCCATATGACTTGCTATTATTTTTCCTCATTCTAACTTGGCAATTGTATTTACTTGAAAAAAAAAGTGGTATAATTTGCTTTTCTAATTTTGAGAGAGCTTTCTCAGTTGCATGGGGGTCAAATTTTCAAATGATTGTGTCAGTGAGGTGAGATTGTGTGTGCACATTCACACACACACACCCTCCTGCTAGGCAAGGAAATACTTCATTAGAGTTGTATTCCACAAAGACACTTTTGCTTCTTAACGCCTGTGATTTTAATTAAAACCTGGAAAGTAAAAAATCCTCTGGTTGTATTAATGCTTCCATTTCCATTGGGATGGTAGAGTTTATAAACACTATCTGGGTTTATAAATTAGTCCTCATGTGAATAATAAGTGTACAATGTCGCACAGAAAGCAGAACTCGGCTGGCCCATCTGTTCCTCTCCCGCTTTTTTCTCCCATAGTGGTTTTCCTTTTTGGAAACTCTTATAGGAGTGATCCTCGACTTCTTTTACCTATCTCTTTCACCCATGTCTTTTAATAGTGTCTCACTGGAATAACTATGCTAAAGCCAGATTTTATGCTGGATTGATAGAAAGTGACATTAGTGGTTCATACAGATTCAAATCTAAAATAAAATTAAGTGAGATTTCAACCATTAAGTGCACATAGGAGACATGAGTTTCTGCTTCTATGAATTTAAATTTCTTAGAATATTCAAATTTTCATAATAAAAATTATGTATGTACACAGACAAATATGGTGGTGCTAGTGGTAAAGAACCTGCCTGCCAATACATGAGACCTGAGAGCTGCAAGTTCAGTCCCTGGGTTGGGAAGATCCCCTGGAGGACGGCATGGCGACTCACTCCAGTATTCTTGCCTGGAGAATCTCATGGACAGAGGAACCTGGCAGGCTACAGTCCATATGGTTACAAAGAGTTGGGCATGACTGAATTGACTTAGCACACACACAGAGGCATATATATATAGCATATATACACAAACACACACACACAGAGAAACACACAAGCAAATACATATCTATCTTTCCAAAGAAGTGAGGTCACCAGACACTTGTACTTGTTTATAAACAATGTTTGATTAATATCTCATTGTTTTCCTTCATGTCCATCAATAGATGTAACCAGATAAATACAGAATTATCAATACATTAATAGTTGAAAATGTGACAAAAATACATAGCCTTAGTATTATAAGATGGATATGCATGCAAAAGAAAATAATCAGTAGTATCATTCTCAGTGAAAACTTTCAATTAGGGAAAATGATATGGGGATTGAAGTGTATCAGCAACTGGACAGAAGTCAGTTCTATAGACATATTGGTCTCTCAAATCCCTTTTGAATGTAGGGCAGTATAAATTATAAATAAATGTAGACATATTTAAAGAAGCAAGTGTTCTTTGGGGAGGAATGACCCCCTGGAACTGCCTTGTATTGATTAGAGTCTTACAGGCTTCCATTCCATGAGCGCTTCAGGAATATTGCTGTCTCTAGAGCACAGAGGACTTGATTATAATATCGTGGGTACTTTTTGCATGAACTTGCTTATAATTCCGCCTAGGGTGGGCCATGTAATGTTCTGATTGAGAGAGTTCTCAATTGCTGTTTGTATCTGCCTCCATTTGAAAAAAGTGAGCAACACAAAGAGGTGACCTTTTTATTGAAGCGTAGTTGACTTACAGTGTTGTGCTGATTTCTGCTGTACAACAAAGTGATTCAGTTTTGCCTGCATATATATGTTCTTTTTCATATTCTTTTGCATTATTATTTATCACAGGATATTGAATATAGTCCCCTGTGCTATACAGTAGGACCTTGTTCGTTCATCCTATCTAGAATAGTTGGCATCTGTTCTTCCAAACTCCCACTCCATCCCTTCTGCACCTGCCCTCTAGTGCTATTGCAGGCATCACGACATAGGAGTGTCTGCAGGGAGTAGCTGTGACACATGTGATACAGGACTCTTCTCTCTAAATAGGTTGTTGTATGTCCCCCTCTTTTCTCACAGGGAGTTAAGGTCCAGGCTAGTTACGTCTGTGTCTCACAAAAGTAGGAGGGCCATTGGCGCTCTCTACATATACCTGGCACCAACAGACAGAAAAAAATACTGCTAATAGTCACTCCTGCCATGAAATATGTCAAAAATTGAGCTTTTCCTCATCTCATAACAAAATATGAACAGCATGGTAAAGGTATGTATGGCCGAGTGATTTAAAAACACTACACATTACCATAATTATCAAGTACCAAATTATCATAATCTGTAAATTTTATTATCAGAAAAACTATGTGGGCCCTTTATTCACTGGAGAAGGAATGTCTTATTGTTTAGTTGCTAAGTTGTGTCTAACTAGAACGTTTATTATCTTGATTCAACTTTTTGCATATTCTCCATTCATTTTCTTCCACTGATCTCTGAATCTCTTATGAAGGTAGGCATCATTTGAAATAAACAAGGTAATAATATTGATATTCCATATCAATATTTTAATAGCACCTTACTATTTTCAAAGTTTTTCTTTCACACATATTATCTCTTTATTAATGATATTTCTTGTCTAGTGGGCAAGTGAGCATGTGTGTGTGTGTGTGTGTGTGTGTGTGTGTGTGAATGAGAGATGATAGTTTGTTCACTGGCTCTAACACCAAGTTGATGTAAAGGTCCTGAAAAAAAATGAGTGTATTGTGTGCTTCTATCTCTCATCATTCTCTTTGCTTGTTTGAAAAGCACTGCTATGTGTTGCCTTCTTTTTAGCATTTGTTACATGCTGACCCAGGGATTGTTTTCCTACTCTATTCCCACCTTACTGCTTATTAAGGTTTACAAGTTATCATTTTCCTCCCAATAGTCCAGAATCCATCTGCAGAGGATACTAAAGCCATTTTATTCACATGATAACCAGGCTCTTGGCACTTTAATTACTTATGTTTCCAAGGAAGTCTGTCAGTAGGATCTCTCTTCTCCAGGGTTCAGTGCAAGGTAAGAAGAGAATGAAGGGAAAACAGATGCTATTATTTCACCTTAGTACCAAATAATGTTGTAGTTAGTGGTCATGACCATGGACATGTTAGTTACATGGTTTACTGAGTCCCTGACATAGAGGATATACCCCTGCTGAGCATGGCAGGACTAGACCCAGGAGGCTGAGCCCATGGGGGTAGACCAACAGAAGAGAGGACAAGAGGGCTTTGATCTTGGTGGGTAGGACCCTTCCCAAAAGGAGAAGAGTGAAGCTAAGCCAACTGTGTGCTATTCTTCCAAAATTTAACCATCCTGAGAGCCACACCTCCTATCCAGGGTCAAGAAGTGAATGAATGGGGACAACCAAGGATTGTTCCTAGGCAGAATCCCTCATGAGGAGCAGAGAAAAGGCATTCCTCTCCAACCGTGTATTTACCCAGCTACTCATATAATCATAAAGTCATCTGTAAGCTTTGGGCCAAGGATATATGGCATGGCCTCATTTAAAACAAATCTTAGTAAATATTAAACAAGGTCTGTTTCACAGGAGGTATGTAGTGTTTGGATTTTCAGAAGATTGGTTTGAACTGGAAATGGAGGCAGGCCATAGATTTATTTTTTGGAGCATATGTATAGTTTTTGGCTTATTATCAAGCCTTATTGTGATGAATGGATTTGAACTAATCATTTAAAATGCATACTCAGACAGTGCTCCACAGCTGTCTGTCCTATTTGTTAACCTGATAAGTACCTGAAGACGAGCTCTTCTGGTGAAGGTCCTCAGCTCTTATAGGCTCTGTGAGATCAACCGAGGTTGAAGTTTGGGTGCAGAGGAGCGGGCAGATGGAGTCTCATTTTCTATCTAATGGAGCTCAGCAAAGGATGTTATTGAGATATCCTTCCAAGTAGTTTAAATAGAAGTGTCTGGTGGCAAGATGAAAACAAATGAAGAAGCCAGCGAGACCCACACAGGGGGCTCAGTTTCCTGCTGCCTGCAGCCCCTGTGGGAGAGGCAAGCTGGCACTTTCATCCTGAGGACGGCATCTCCATCAGGGCAGGAGCTGTCAGAATTAGCAGGGAGGAGGACGTGGTGGTCCCTGATCATTTTCGAAGCTCCCCAGGATTCTCTGACATTGCTGAATCTGTGAGAGGCTGATATTCAGGCAGCTTGAGGAGATGGACTTTTTGACTCCAAAGGTGTCCAAACTCATCCATCAGTCTAACTGGGATTTCTCCCTTCAAAGCACCATTGCAGCCTCCACAGATACAATTGATCTGTCCTCACTGCTTTCTTGGACCATTCACATTCAAGGCGGAGCTGAAGAGAACACACTGCCTGCTGGTTCCCTGTAGGGGCCAGTCAACAGTGCTTCCTCTCTTGCTCCTCTTGTAGTTCTCAGTGTGACTCTTTCTAACACCTCTTTCTCCTCCTCCTCTTCTGCCCCTTTCTTCACCTCTCTCATAGAAAGCAACACCAAAAGTAGTCTGAGTAGTACCTTCTTAACATCTGAGGATTTTGAGAAGAATGCCTGGCCCAGAACTTGACTTCTGCACTGATTGTTTGTCTACTGAATGCTGGTACCTAAAACTGGGGTTAGTTTCTTGGTCCAAATGTTGCTTCAGAAGGGTTCTAACTATACCCCTGAAGGAGGTATGGAGATCAAGGAAGCCTGGGTTGTTATAAGGGTGCAAAACAGGAAGCCATGGTAGAAAATATTCTGGTGAGAATGTGGGTGTGTGAGAAAATTACTGACAGCCTCTGTTTCACAGAAGGAACAGAAAATGAGCTTTTTATCAGGTCAGGCTCAATGAGCAGAGCAGGAAAAAGATTGTTTTGACCACGCACACTAAACAATGCACATTTGGATGACAGGATTTTTGTTAAAGTGCTGGAGAACTTAGGAAGAACATTAATAAAAGCATAAAGACTCTTATTTCCTGTAGTTTTACCTTCCTCAGTTGCTAGTAAATTGCACACTATTAAATTGATTAGAAAGGTTAGGAGACTAAAACTCTGGTTTTAAAGAGTGGAGTGCCATGTCAAGCATGTCATAGTGATCTGACTCATATATCCACATTTTCCCCTTCTCCGTCTTCAAACAATAAAGGGTAAAGAGGGTCTGTGGGACAATGGGTTTGAAAAAGACAAATTGTTACTTTTTCAGGGCCCTTTTGGAGGCTAAGTGACGTTTTCTACCATAAGCATGTGAAACTGGTAGTTCAGTTCAGTTAAGACGCTCAGTCGTGTCTGACTCTTGGCGACCCCATGAATTGCAGCACACCAGGCCTCCACGTCCATCACCAACTCCCAGACTTTACCCAAACTCATGTCCATTGAGTCGGTGATGCCATCCAGCCATCTCATCCTCTGTCGTCCCCTTCTCCTCCTGCCCCCAGTCCTTCCCAGCATCAGGGTCTTTTCCAATTAGTCAACTCTTCGCATGAGGTGGCCAAAGTATTGGAGTTTCAGCTTCAACATCAGTCCTTCCAACGAACACCCAGGACTGATCTCCATTAGGATGGACTGGTTGGATCTCCTTGCAGTCCAAGGGACTCTCAAGAGTCTTCTCCAACACCACAGTTCAAAAGCATCAATTCTTTGGCGCTCAGCTTTCTTTATAGTCCAACTCTCACATCCATACATGACTACTGGAAAAACCATAACCTTGACTAGACAGACCTTTGTTGGCAAAGTAATGTCTCTGTTTTTTAATATGTTATCTAGGTTGGTCATAACTTTTCTTCCAAGAAGCAAGCGTCTTTTAATTTCATTGCTGCAGTCACCATCTGCAGTGATTTTGGAGCCCCCCAAAATAAAGTCAGCCACTGTTTCCACTGTTTCCCCATCTATTTCCCATGAAGTGACGGGACTGGATGCCATGATCTTAGTTTTCTGAACATCGAGCTTTAAACTTTTTCACTCTCCTCTTTCATTTTCATCAAGAGGCTCTTTAGTTCTTCACTTTCTGCCATAAGGGTGGTGTCATCTGCATATCTGAGGTTATTGATATTTCTCCTGGCAATCTTGATTCCAGCTTGTGTTTCTTCCAGCCCAGTGTTTCTCATGATGTACTCTGCATATAAGTTAAATAAGCAGGGTGACAAAATACAGCCTTGACGTACTTCTTTCCCAGTTTGGAACCAGTCCGTTGTTCCATGTCCAGTTCTAACTGTTGCTTCCTGTCCTGCATACAGGTTTCTCAAGAGACAGGTCAGGTGGTTTGGTATTCCCATCTCTTTCAGAATTTTCCACAGTTTATTGTGATCCACACAGTCAAAGGCTTTGGCATAGTCAATAAAGCAGAAATAGATGTTTTTCTGCAACTCTCTTGCTTTTTCGATGATCCAGCGGATGTTGGCAATTTGGTCTCTGGTTCCTCTGCCCTTTCTAAAACCAGCTTGGACATCTGGAAGTTCACAGTTCACGTATTTCTGGAGCCTGGCTTGGAGAATTTTGGGCATGACTTTACTAGCGTGTGAGATGAGTACAATTGTGTGGTAGTTCGAGCATTCTTTGCCATTGCCTTTCTTTGGGATTGGATGAAAACTGACCTTTTCCAATCTTGTGGCCACTGCTGAGTTTTCCAGATTTGCTGTCATATTGAGTGCAGCACTTTCACAGCATCATCTTTCAGGATTTGAAATAGCTCAAGTGGAATTCCATCACCTCCACTAGTTCTGTTCATAGTGATGCTTTCTAATGCCCACTTGACTTCACATTCCAGCATGTCTGGCTCTAGGTGAGTGATCACACCATCGTGATTATCTGGGTCATGAAGATCTTTTTTGTACAGTTCTTCTGTGTATTCTTGCCACCTCTTCTTAATATCTTATGCTTCTGTTAGGTTCATACCATTTCTGTCCCTTATCGAGCCCATCTTTGCATGAAATGTTCCCTTGGTATCTCTAATTTTCTTGAAGAGATCTCTAGTCTTTCACATTCTGTTGTTTTCCTCTATTTCTTTTCACTGATTGTTGAGGAAGACTTTGTTATCTCTCCTTGCTATTCTTTGGAACTCTGCTTTCAAATGCGAATTTCTTTCCTTTTCTCCTTTGCTTTTTGCTTCTCTTCTTTTCACAGCTATTTGCAAGGCCTCCTCAGACAGCCATTTTGCTTTTTTGCATTTCTTTTCCATTGGGATGGTCTTGATTCCTGTCTCCTGTACAATGTCATGAACCTCCGTCCATAGTTCAAACCTAGAAAAAAATAAGAGTAATTTAAATCTATACTGAGGCACTTCCCTGGTAGAACAATGAATAGGAATCCACCTGCCACTGAAGGAGGCACAGGTTTGATCCCTGGTCTGGGAACTAAGATCCCACATGCTGCACAGCAGCTAAACCCATGAACCACAACTACTGAGCCTGGGAGCTACACCTACTGAAGCTGGTGGGCTCTGGGGCCCATAAGCCGCAACTACTGAAGTCCACGTGCCCTGGAGCCATACACAGCAATTACTGAGCCTATGTGCTTCTGCCACTGAAGCCCACATGCCTGGAGCCTGTGCTCTGCAACAAGAGAAGCTACCACAATGAGAAACCCATGTACTGCAAAGAAAAATGTCTTCTGCTTGCCACAACTAGGGAAAGCCGCACACAACAGTGGAGACCCAGTGCAACCAAATGTAAGTAAATAAAATAAAACTATGAGGGATATTCTTTTTGTGAATTTTTTTCCTCTGCCCTGAAAAAATGTAAAGCCCTTTCACATATACTATCTCAATTAAACTTTCACAACAGCCTCGTGAAATAAAGGCTAGTTTATTTATAGTTTAATCCCTCTATGTACTGTTACCGTATTTGTAAAATGAGGATAGTAATATTCATTTCATAGTCTCATTATGAGAATGAAATGAGATCATTTCATTCATTTGCCTGGTATGTTCTGGTTTGGGTCATCAACAAGCAGACACCAAGATGGGAGGAGAAACCCAGGTGAAGGATAAAGAGGGAGGGACAATAGCAGGAGGTGGCAGATTGCAATGCAGGCTTGAAACCTGTGAACAGAGGAATGAATACGAAGGGATGATTTGGAAGAGCCTTCAGACTGCAGTGCTATTCTGAGACTCAATCCAGGTCCAAGTTGCCTTGAGAGTAGTCTGGCACTGGGTAGAAATAGCCATACTGGTACCCATATTAAGTAATTGTCTATGAACAGCATGGCTCTAGTGCAAATACTCATGGACCCCAAAATGTGACAACTGGAACCTCCCAGTGAACGTGACCTACCTGCAGCATATTCTCGTGAATGTAGACCTTCCTGGAGTTCTACCCCTTCAGAATCCTCTTAGCACAGGTGCCTGGAATATATCTTAGTGCTTGAAATCCCTTAGCTATTCTTGCTCCCACTTTATAGGTAAAGAAACTATTCTCCCAATAACAATGTGTGATTTGGGTAGCATCACTTGTAACAGAGTTGGGACTGAAACTGGCAGTCTTTCTGCCTCTAGATCTTATGCTCTGTCAAGCACATCATACAGCTGCTCTCTAACAGCCTGTGCTTACTACATTTCCTTTTGTGATAAAGTAGATACTAATTCCATTGGGAACAATAAAGCTCTGCCCTAAGTCCTTTGGGTGGTGGAGGCCTGCTGCCTCTGAGAAAGCCTTGGTTTATTCCTGTGGTGTCTCAGCCACAGCATCATGCCCTTCATGTCCAAAGAGCCCAGTTCCTGGGATCTGATCCAAGGCAAAGTCTAGGGCTGCCTCCCAGCTCCTAGGAAGGCCATGCCACTCTCAACTTCAGTGTTCAGAAGGACAACAGGCAGAGCTCCTTTTTGCATGCATGGAGAGGGGTGTGGGTCTCTTCTAGTGCCATACTGTGTTGGGATTTCATTGCATATAATTTTCACTTAACTCTCCGAATGGTATGCCAAGTCCTTTTAAGCAGCTAAATAAAATCACCTTCTATGGCCTCTAATCTGTTTTTCCCAGAACAGATTTTAATTTTTTCCATTTTATCTAAAAATATCTTTTAAGAGATATGTGTTAACAAGTCCTTTTCAATGTCTGAAAAGAGTTTCACTAGATGCCGTTATTTAGTTAATTTCTGAGAGAAAAGAATGTAGCACAGCCGGTCTCCAGTATGTTTATGCTTAAATGACAGCAGGCTAGCTTTTCATTGTCCTAGCACAGCAGTCCCCAACCTTTTTGGCACCAGGGATCAGCATTAAAGAAGACAGTTTTTCCATGGATGCGGAGAGAGGCGGGTCGGGGGGTGGTTTTCTGAGTCTCAAGCCTATTAGATTTATTATGCTTATTATCTAACAGGAGGCGGAGCTTAGGTGGTAATGCAAGTGCTGGGAAGCGGCTCTAAACACAGATGAAGCTTCGCTTACTTGCCCACTGCTCACCTCCTGCTGTGCAGCCTGGTTCCTAACAGGCCACAAGCCAGTACTGGTCCATGGTTTGGGGTTTGGGGGCCCCTGACCTAGAAGACATCCTACTGCGTGACTGGTTCTTGAGCCAAGAGCACAAAAAAGTAGAATTTCTCTGTGTTGTCATGTTTAAATAATTATCAGCTGTTTTAAAAATAGAATGGAATATCCCTGAATTGAAGGATAAGAAGTTAAATGTGCCTACACATATACATGGGGACACATGCACACACTTGACATTTTTGGTCAACTAGAAATTGAGGACAATTTTGAGCGGAGTCTGGTGCCAGTGTAATCGAGCTTTTGGGTAGAGAATCACAACGCCCCTCTGTGTTGGAATGGAACTTTCCAGGATTATATTAGTCAAGACTGAAGGGCATGCCCTCCTTCTTATGGAAAGTCTAACATAAAAGCCTTAGTCCCACTATGACAGGTGTTGTCACAGTCCCCCAAAGCTGTGTGGAAACCTTCAGTAATAATTCTTACCAGAATCACTGCAACACACAAGATACTTTTCATTGAACTTATTGAATCTAGTGTTCGGGTAGGCTTTCGGAGATAGGAGAATTGGCTTTCTTGTTTGTTCCTTACTTGTTAGGAAAAGGGTTTGACATGGCCAGGAGAAAGAGGTTATACTGTTAACTTAGCAAGGTGTGTCCAACCATCAAATCACTAAAATGTGGCTAGGGTGATAAGTGCATGGCCCCAGAAGATGACCCAGAAGAACAAAGTAAGCCAGCTGGAGATTGGACACTACCTGATGGTCCAATAAATGTGTGTTCCGAAATCTTTTTCTCCCAGCTACTCAAAAGGCCTTAGGATGGAGACTAGGAATACTGGCCATTTTAGGTGTTCTTGGATGAAGTATAAGCATCACTGGCAGACCTGTAAACGAAGAACAATGGAAAAAAAAACTAAGGCTGACCCAGCAGCAACAGCAGCTGTTGGGAGTGGGGTTGTCTCAAGGGATCCAATGATAGTGTATGGGACGGCTGTGCTGATGAGTTTTTCCCTGGATAGCTGTGGCCCATCTTTGTTCAGTGGACTGTGTCTTGTTTCGCCTCTGCCCTGTGGCTCCAACCTGCTCCAGGCGACACTCCGAATAGTCTGAGGGATTTCTTTCCTTAACCTCTTGCTTTTTCCCTGGCATAGTTCCCTTACCACCTTGCATACAAAATGATATTTGAAACATTTGAATTGAAACCACATGAAAATTCCAATGGCAACCAATCCCAGTGCAACAAAAAATACATCTGTATTACATGCATGTGTCCAAATTTAAACAGCAATATTTAGGAATAATTAAGTAGATTGGGTAATTCCTTGGAGTTCATTTATAAGGATTTAAACAATGCAATTTATTTATATGATTTGTGCTTACCTAATGAAGTTTTAAATCACTGAATTCTGATTACCCAGTTTTGTTTCCCTACCATGTCCCTATATTTAGTCATCTAGCTTGAGAATCACCAATACTTAACAACAGCATGGATGGACTTAAAGTGCATTATGCTGAGTGAAATAAGTCAGAGAAAGACAAATACTGTATGACATCACTTACATGTGGAATCTAAAAAACAAAACTAGTGAATACAACAAAAAAGAAACAGACTCAGATTTAGAGAACAAACTAGTGGTTACCAGTGGGGAGAGAGGAAGGAGGAGAGGCAAGACAGGGATAGCAGATTAAGAGGTACAAGCTATTATGTATAAAGTAAGCTACAAGGATATACTGTACAACACAAGGAATGTAGCCAATATTTTAATATAACTATAAATGAGGTATAGCCTTTAAAAATTGTGAATAACTATTGTTAACTGGTAACTTATATAATTCTGTACATCAACTGTACTTCAATTTTAAAGAGGAAAAAAAAGTAAACTGTATGAGGCTGTTTCCCTACTCAGGAACCTTCAGTAGATTTCCCTCTGTAGAGTAAAATCCAAATCCTTGCCATGACCTCATTTAATGGTCATTGGGACATCATCGAGTCCCACCCTCCTCTGCCCTTAACAAACTCAAACCTCAGTGGCCTACTCTCTATTCCTTGAGCACATCAAGTTCATCTCAACTTTATAGCCCCTCCTACTTGCTGTTCCCTCTGCCTGAAACCATCTGTTGTGGGTTTTCTGCATTGTTTGCTCCTCCTTGTCATTCAGGTCTCAGTTCAAATGTTGTACATCTTTAGAAGTTCGTTTGTCAAATCAAGTCTCTCTATGGTACACATTATCGGAAAATATTTATTTATTTTCTTTGCTTGCTTTCATGTCCATTTTATATCCCCTCAATAAACACACCCTCAAGTAATAACCTCCACAAGTATTGAGATTTTGTCTCTCTTGTTTGTGAAGACCCTAACATCTAGGACAGTGCCTAAGAATTTGATATATTGTAGATGCTTCATTTCAAAAACTAACTTAAAAACTGATGTTCTGCACATGTTCATAAAATCTTCATATTTGCATGAAAAGGTAAATATTAATTTATATAATAAAGCTTTCATAGTATAATGCCAAATGACTGTACAAAATTATAGTACAATTGTAAATGTATGCAAAAACTGGAATGAAACAGACCCAGTACTAACAAAATAACACTATCTTCTTTTGTGTATTGCTGTATATTTTCTCAACTTTCTATCAGTGATATAATCAGAAAAAATTACTTTTAAAGCAAAAAAAATTTAAAGGAGAGAAGCTATTTCTCAGTACCAAAAGAACTGTTTTCTAAATGGACTCGGCTTTTCAGTGGGTCCCATTGTTAATATTCACCTGTTCCTCAGGTCACATGGCCTCATTTTTCCCACTGCCTCTTCTGTGATGGTTCTGAGTTTCTCTCTTCAGAATGCATTTTGGTTTATTTATATCTCTGTAGGACTCAACATTGTGTATAATTCTCTAGGAATGATGTAAATGTTTCAGAGTAAAGTGGAATTATCTTCTTCTACTTTCTAGATAATTCCTAGATGTTTATTGCTGCCTAAGTTTGCATCAGATATTTTTGGCAGCTCCATGAAATTGTAAACCTAGGCCATTTCTCTCATGAGCATAGCTATTATTCATGCACCCTTTCCCTTCATATTTGCATGTTTATTTTGTTTGTAATTCACAAACGAGACCTGACATTGTATTTAAAATATTTCATTGATTTAAATTTGTCTCATTCTTTGAGTTGTTATTTTAAATGCCTGATTGTATCACCCAGGTGATTTCTTCTTCCTGTCCCCCCATATTCATCTTACTTCAAAGTGTGAGCTTCACTGAACTGATTTTTTTTTTTTTAATGTTGAATAGATCAGAGTCCAGAACAGAGCTCATCGTCAACCATTTAGATTCCGCTTAGTTAATACCAATCCATTCATCAGATATACCCTAATGTTGTCACTGCTCAGTAAGTTACAAATCTGGCTATTATTATAATCCAATCCTATCTTGAACTTTAAAAGTAAGGATATGGTGAAGGTGGGGAGAAGCACTTTACTAAAATTCAGATAAATCATACCCACTGCTTTTCTTATGTGTCTAAATTCTTAATAATTGTATAGAGAGGAAAAAAACAACAATGAGTTTTGGAAACTCTGAACTGGTGTTTTCTAGTGAATGCATAATATCTCACAATATGAATTGTATTATTTTCTCAGAATCAACATCAAAATTATTCAGTTCAAACAATTCATATTTTCTCTTTTGAAAAGCAACTGCTTTGCCTATCTTTGGTCTTCATCACATTGTACTTCTCCATTGTTTCTTTAAAAACACTCAAAGTAATTAATTTACTTCAATTGTGGGGTTTATCAGTACCCCAAGGTTGCAATTTGTCTCAGCAGGAAGACTCCACATCATTTACAGTAATTGGATTTTTCTCCCAATTTCTTCACCCATCTTGAGCTGCATTTCTCTAAGCCTAAATGAATTTGACTGTCTGTTGACTACTGTTAGACTATTTTGTACTCAACTACATCATTCTCTTTAACAGTTAGTCAGTTCAGTCACTCAGTGGTGTCCAACTCTTTGCAATCCCATGAACTAAAGGACGCCAGGCCTCCCTGTCCATCACCAACTCCCGGAGCCTACCCAAACTCATGTCTATTGAGTCGGTGATGCCATCCAACCATCTCATCCTATGTCATCCCCTTCTCCTCCTGCGCCCAATCCTTCCCAGCATCAGGGTCTTTTCAAATGAGTCATCTCTTCGCATCAGGTGGCCAAAGTATTGGAGTTTCAGCTTCAACATCAATCCTTCAAATGCACACCCAGGACTGATCTCCTTTAGGATGGACTGGTGGGATCTCCTTGCAATCCAATGGACTCTGAAGAGTCTTCTCCAACACCAAAGTTCAAAAGCATCAATTCTTTGGCGCTCAGCTTTCTTCATAGTCCAACTCTCACATCTATACATGACTACTGGAAAAACCATAGCCTTGACTAGATGGACCTTTTTTGGCAAAGTAATCTCTCTGCTTTTTAATATGCTATCTAGGTTGGTCATAACTTTTCTTCCAAGAAGTAAGCGTCTTTTAATTTCATGGCTGCAGTCACCATCTGCAGTGATTTTGGAGCCCCCCAAAATAGTCAGCCACTGTTTCCACTGTTTCCCCATCTATTTGACATGAAGTGATGGGACGGGATGCCATGATCTTTGTTTTCTGAATGCTGTGTTTTAAGCCAACTTTTTTACTCTCCTCTTTCACTTTCGTCAAGAGGCTCTTTAGTTCTTCTTCAGTTTCTGCCATAAGGGTGGTGTCATCTGTGTATCTGAAGTCACTGATGATATTTTTCCCAGCAAACTTGATTCCAGCTTCTGCTTCATCCAGCCCAGCATTTCGCATGATGTACTCTGCATATAAGTTAAATAAGCAGGGTGACAATATAAAACCTTGACGTACTCCTTTCCCAGTTTGGAACCAGCCTATTGTTCCATGTCCAGTTCTAACTGTTGCTTCTTGACCTGCATACAGATTTCTCAAGAGACAGGTCAGGTGGTCTGGTATTCCCATCTCTTTCAGAATTTTACACAGTTTATTGTGATCCACACAGTCAAAGGCTTTGGCATAGTCAATAAAGCAGAAATAGATGTTTTTCTGGAACT
This sequence comes from Giraffa tippelskirchi, assembly GCF_054371585.1. Classification (NCBI taxonomy): domain Eukaryota; kingdom Metazoa; phylum Chordata; class Mammalia; order Artiodactyla; family Giraffidae; genus Giraffa; species Giraffa tippelskirchi. The sequence goes on from NC_137276.1 coordinate 172,030,169, forward strand.
CTCTTGCTTTTTTGATGATCCAGCGGATGTTGACAATTTGATCTCTGGTTCCTCTGCCTTTTCTAAAACCAGCTTGAACATCAGGAAGTTCACAGTTCACGTATTGCTGAAGCCTGGCTTGGAGAATTTTGAACATTACTTTACTTGCGTGTGAGATGAGTGCAATTGTGCGGTAGTTCGAGCATTCTTTGGCATTGCCTTTCTTTGGGATTGGAATGAAAATTGACCTTTTCCATTCCTGTGGCCACTGCTGAGTTTTCCAAATTTGCTGACATATTGAGTGCAGCACTTTCACATCATTTTCTTTTAGAATTTGAAATAGCTCAACTGGGATTCTATCACCTCCACTAGCTTTGTTCGTAGTGATGCTTTCTAAGGCCCACTTGACTTCACATTCCAGGATGTCAGGCTCTAAGTGACCGATCACACCATTGTGATTAACCTGTCTTGAAGATCTTTTTTGTACAGCTCTTCCGTGTTTTCTTGCCACCTCTTCTTAATATCTTCTGCTTCTGTCAGGTCCCTACCTTTTCTGTCCTTTATTGAGCCCATCTTAGCATGAAATATTCCCTTGGTATCTCTAATTTTCTTGACGAGATCTCTAGTCTTTCCCATTCTATTTTTTTCTCTATTTCTTTGCATTGATCGTTGGGGAAGCCTTTCTTATCTCTCTTTGCTGTTCTTTGTAACTCTGCATTCAAATGGATATATCTTTCCTTTTCTCCTTTGCTTTTTGCTTCTCTTCTTTTCTCAGTTATTTGTAAGACTTCCTCAGACAGCCATTTTGCTTTTTTGCATTTCTTTTTCTTGGGGATGGTCTTGATCCCTGTATCCTGCACAATGTCATTAACCTCCATCCATAGTTCATCAGGCACTCTATCAGATCTAGTCCTTTAAATCTATTTCTCACTTCCATTGTATAATCATAAAGGATTTGATTTAGGTCATACCTGAATGGTTTAGTGATCTTCCCCACTTTCTTTAATTTAAGTCTGAATTTGACAATAAGGAATTCATGATCTGAGCCGCAGTCAGTTCCCGGTCTTGTTTTTGCTGACTGTATAGAGCTTCTCCATCTTTGGCTGCAAAGAATATAATCAATTTGATTTCAGTGTTGACCATCTGTTGATGTCCATGTGTAGAGTCTTCTCTAGAAGCCATTAAAATCAAATTTTAATTTTTCCCTTTGTTTCTGTCATTTTTTCAACATTGTAATCACTATACTCTGTGGTAGGAATCTCTTTCCCTTATCCTACTTTTCCTAACAAAGACCTTAACATTTCTTTCTTTGATATCATTTTAGACTTCTTCTTACCCTCTTCCTCACTTTGATTCAGTAGCATAGCTGTTTATTGCTACATTTAATTCTATCATTAACAAATCATATACTTATTGGAGGTTTGACTTTAACCAATATATTTTTCTGGATGCTATGGGGAATATCGAGTAATAGAAGGTGGCCCTAGCTTTTAAGGAAATTACAAGATTTTCAAACTGATGGAGATGCAGTCTTGCTTTCCATCCTAGATGGTTTTACTAAAGAGGCAATTAATTGTTCTTCATCAGTGATGCAGCACCTGATGTGATGGCCAATGTAATAGCTGAAACCACTGTGCACATTATAAAGTGAGTTTGTATGCATTATCATATTTGAGTCCCTTTTGCCATGGAGTCACAAGGAGACCTGTATGTGGCCAGTGTGATTAGATTTATTAATCTCTTGAGTGTAGGTTTTCATGATAATTTTTGGCAAATCTTATAAAGGTTTCCCATTCCTGCTCTTTTTATGCATACATTGTTTTGGAAATGGTTGAAAAGTGATGAGAAGCAAGAGTCATGGCAAGCTTTATATTTAAAAACTTTTTTGAGACTTGTAACTTCTCAGCCACTTGGCAGTATCTGAGACACTGGGGACTCAATACTGAGAGCACCACCCTGGCCCACTGCTAATAACCTGTCATGAATTGCTGCTACTGCTGCTGCTGCTGCTAAGTTGCTTCAGTCGTGTACGACTCTGTGCGACCCCATAGACAGCAGCCCATCAGGCTCCGCTGTCCCTGGGATTCTCCAGGCAAGAATACTGGAGTGGGTTGCCATTTCCTTCTCCAGTGCATGAAAGGGAAAAGTGAAAGTGAAGTCACTCAGTCATGTCCGACTCTTAGCGATCCCATGTACTGTAGCCTACCTGGCTCCTCCATCCATGGGATTTTCCAGGCAAGAGTACTGGAGTGGGGTGCCATTGCCTTCTCCGTCATGAATTGCACCAGATGCCAAATAATGTGTTCAAATATGTTAATAGTGTCAGGGGAGTTTGTGATTTCCTCAGTTCTGTCTTGCTGCAGCAAAAATTTGAAGCAATGGATGGATCAGTGTTACAGCTCAGTTATATTTGGCAAGCAAAGGAAAATACATCATCGAGGCGTGAGGGTGGGCCAACCCAAAAGAAATGAAGAGAAGAGAAGCCAGAGGCTCACTTTTGGCTCCTCTTTTTATATGTTTTTTTACTTTTTTCCTCCCCTGAGCCTGCCCTAGGTAAATTGGGCTAGCCAGGAGGGCTATTTGCTTCACCCGAGGTTCTCATTCTGGTTCTGGGACCTTCCTTTGTTCTACTTCTTCAGGCTTTTCCCTTTGTCTTTTAGCCACCTCCATTCTGGACTCCTTTTTCCTCTTCTAACTACTTAACAATAGTAAGCTGAGTAAACCCTGTGGGTGCTGATAAAATTAGAACATACCCCCTGGTTTCTAAGGTTGCCAAGATTTTCTTATCTTCTGAATTTTTCTGCTAGACAGAGTTGGATTTTCCAGCTACCAGTATATAATTTCACTGAATGTACACAGGCACTGGCATGAAAAGAATGAAGACAGGCAGTTTGACTCTCTGGATACCCAGGGACATTTACTCTAGGCAACATAGCATTACACGGTCATGAAACATATTAGAGAAATAGCCATTGAGAGAAGACAACATATTTTTCAAACTCTAGGCAAGCCCAGATGCTTCCTTGGGAAAGGATTCTAAAGTTAAGACAATTGCAAATGCTTCCTTTTTTTTAGACTATCATCTTCTTGACATTTAAAAATATAAATACAGATTAAAGGCTTCCTCAAAATGCAGTTGGCTGGTATAAATCAGATATTTGGTGATGGGCAGTATGTTATGTGGAATATTTTTACCCATTAGAAATGACCAATTTTTGTATTTTCCAGGGTTTTGTTTCTTCTTTCCACTTAGAAAAATATTTTTTTACCCTCCTCCATGTAATTTATTTTCTCTTCATACATATACTATATACAAAGGTTTGATTTATGTCAATTTACTCCCCTCATTCTGTATTCACCACATTCTCACTCTAGTCTCTAAAGAACTTATTAATAAACAATGTAGTAAACATTAAGTTGCTAATCCTCAGTGGTTTCCCCTAAGGTGCCATTATTCCAATTTCACAGATGATGAAACTGAGGTAGAGAAAATGAGATATTTATAACTTCAGAATAGATAATGATTATACCCTAGGAAAGTATGCATCTTGTATAATACTACAGCACTCTTCTAGTTACATAGTGCTAGCTTCATTTCAAACTCAAATTTAATCCTTTTGATGTCTTTTTTTTTTTTTAAATCAGAGGCTGTGCTTGCATGTGAATAGTATTGCTTTTAAGACATGCATTTCTTTTCAGCTTTCTTAACTATCCATTTCCTCAACATTGTTGAATAGGATATATAGTCAAGATATTGTTTATGAGACAGTCCAGGTTTATAATCCTTTGGTCTAGCATGTTTATTCCTAGATTAATGTCTGCTTTGGTGACATCAGAAATCCAGATCAGAAAATGACATTGTGGGCATTTTAAACATTATTCAAACATGAAATTCAACATCAAGCCCATCCATTTATTTATGCGTTTGCTGCTCTCCTTTTTGGCAGCCTTATCAGCTCACACATCTCATGCCCCAGCAGTAATTTTCAAAGCTGAGTTGCAATCCATGTGCAGTATGGTATTCCTTAGGGACTTCTGTTACCTGAGGCCAGGGCCCAGAGGGAGCATAGTGCCTGCTAACAGGCACCTGGTGACTCTTTCCCCAGGCAGTTCCAACCGTGCACTTTTAATAGGGAAGCCATATGCAGCTCTGTCTCTAGTGTGTTAACTGGGGAAACAAACATAGCATCATTTCTCAGTTAGAATTGTTTCCAGAATTCCCATAAAAATTCCATAAGACTGATTTCCCAGAAAGCTTATAAGAAAAAAGGAACATTTTATCCCCAACGGACTTATTCTAAGTAGCAATCTAAATTGATCTAGGCAGAGATTCATGGGGAGCATGCCACAGAGTAGGATGGTAATATGTCCTCTACTTAGTATTGTAACAATGAAAGAAAGGAAAGGAGGAACAGGGAATGGTGCATATAAACTGGTGTATGAAAGCTGGGTTGATTTTCAAGATTAAGTTCCTCCTGAGGTAAAGGAGGACTACTAAGGAAGAATGAGACATGTTTTTGATCAGAAAATTCTGGAGACCTGACTTGTTGGGAGACTGTGCTAAGGAATTTTTTGTGTTTGAGACCATGATGATAATTAGGCTTCAAGATATCTGAATTATCTATCTGAATCACCAAAGTAAGTCGGGAGCAATCTTCTCCAGAGATAATAAAATGTTTTGGTTGGAGGAAGAACCTCTCCATAATCATACCCTTGGAGAAAACCTAGCAAGTTACGTTGAGGGCAATAATATGGGTAATCATGAATTCTTCTTGAGGCAAGAAAAAAATGTAACTGATTAAAACAACAAGGTGTGAATTTATAGGGACTAATGGGTACAGTGTTCTAAAGATTTGCAAATTGAACCAACAATATAAACTAAAAAGCCTGATGCTAGAAAAACAAACCACATGAACTGTAGCCCACCAGGCTCCTCTGTCCATTGAATTCTCCAGGCAAGAATATTGAAGTGGGGAGCTATTCCCTGGAATGGGTGAATTTAACTCAGATTAACACTATATCTACTACTGTGGGCAAGAGTCCCTTAGAAGAAATGGAGTAGCCCTCACAGTCAACAAGAGTCTGAAATGCTGTACTTGGATGTACTTGGATGTAGTACACAGATGTACTACAGAATCATCTCTGTTCATTTCCAAGGTAAACCATTCAATATCAGAGCAATCCAAGTGTGTGCCCCAACCAGTAATGCTGAAGAAGCTGCAGTTGAATGGTTCTATGAAGACCTACAAAACCTTCTAGAACTAACACCTAAAAAAGATGTCCTTTTCATTATAGGGGAATGGAATGCAAAAGTAGAAAGTCAAGAGATACCTGGAGTAACAGGCAAATTTGCCCTTGGAGTACAGAATGAAGCAGGGCAAAAGCTAACAGAGTTTTGCCACGAGAATGCACTGGTCATAACAAACACCCTCTTCCAACAACACAAGAGAAGACTCTACACATGGACATTACCAGATGGTCAATACTGAAATCATTGATTATATTCTTGCAGGCAAAGATGAGGAAGCTCTATACAGTCATTAAAAAAGAAAAAAAGACTGGGAGCTGACTGTGGCTCACATCATGAACTCCTTATTGCCAAATTCAGACTTAAATTGAAGAAAGAAGGGAAGACCGCTAGACCATTCAGGTATGACCTAAATCAAATTCCTTATGATTATACAATAAGGGATTATACAAATAGAAGGATGGAGGTTCGTGACATTATACAGGAGGCAGTGATCAAGACCATCCCCAAGAAAAAGAAATGCCAAAAGGCAAAATTGTTGTCTGAGGAGGCCTTACAAATAACTGAGAAAAGAAGAGAAGCCAAAGACAAATGGAAAAAAGGAAAGATATACTCATCTGAATGTAGAGTTCCAAAGAATAGCAAGGAGAGATAAGAAAGCCTTTCTAAGTGATCAGTGAAAAGAAATAGAGGAAAACAATAGAAAGGGAAAGACTAGAGATCTCTTCAAGAAAATTAGTGATACCAAGGGAACATTTTATGCAAAGACGGGCACAATAAAGCAGAGAAATGGTACGGGCCTAACAGAAGCAGAAGATATGAAGAAGAGGTAGAAAGAATACACAAAAGAACTATACAAAAAAAGATGTTAATGACTCAGACAACCATGATGGTGTGATCACTCACCTAGAGCCAGACATCCTGGAATGCGAAGTCAAGTGGGCCCTCAGAAGCATCACTACAGACAAATCTAGTGGAGGTGATGGAATTCCAGCAGAGCTATTTCAAATCCTAAAAGATAATGCTGTTAAAATGCTGGACTCAATATGCTACAAAATGTGGAAAACTCAGCAGTGGCCACAGGACTGGAAAAGGTCAGTTTTCATTCCAATCCCAAAGAAAGGCAATGCCAAAGAATGTTCAAACTACTGCACAATTGCACTTATCTCACACATTGGAAAAGTAATGCTCAAAATTCTCCAAGCCAGGCTTCAACAGTACGTGAACCGTGAACTTCCATATGTTCAAGCTGGATTTAGAAAAAGCAGAGGAACCAGAGTTCAAATTGCCAACATCCACTGGATCATCAAAAAAGCAAGAGAGTCTCAGGAAAATGTCTACTTTTGCTTTATTGACTATGCCAAAGCCTTTGACTCTGTAGATCACAACAAACCATGGGAAATTCTTCAAGAGATGGGAATACCAGACCACCTTACCTGCTTCCTGAGAAATCTGTATGCAGGTCAAGAAGCAACAGTTAGAACTGGACATGGAACAATAGGCTGGTTCTAAATCGGCAAAGGAGTACGTCAAGGTTTTATATTGTCACCCTGCTTATTTAACTTATATGCAGAGTACCTCATGTGAAATGCTGGACTGGATGAAGCAGAAGTTGGAATCCAGTTTGCCAGGAAAAATATCATCAGTGACTTCAGATACACAGATGACACTCACCCTTATGGCAGAAACTGAAGAAGAACTAAAGAACCTCTTGATGAAAGTGAAAGAGGAGAGTGAAAAGTTGGCTTAACACTCAGCATTCAGAAAACAAAGATCATGGCATCCAGTCCCATCACTTCATGGCAAATAGATGGGGAAATGATGGAAACAGTGAGAGACTTTATTTTCTTGGGCTTCAAAATCACTGTAGATGGTGACTGCAGCCATGAAATTAAAAGAAGCTGGCTCCTTGGGAGAAAAGTTATGACCAACCTAGACAGCCTATTAAAAAGCAGAGACATTACTTTGCCAACAAAAGTCCATCTAGTTAAAGCTATGGTTTTTCCAGTATTCATGTATGGATGTAAGGGTTGGACTATAAAGAAAGCTGAGCGCTGAAGAATTGATGCTTTTGAACTGTGGTATTGGAGATGACTCTTGAGAGTCCCACGAAGTGCAAGGAGATCAAACCAGTCCATCCTAAAGGAAATCAGGTTGAATATTCATTGGAAGTACTGATGCTAAAGCTGAAACTCCAGTACTTTGGCTACGATGCAAAGAATTGACTCATTTGAAAAGACCCTGATACTTGGAAGGATTGAAGGCAGGAGGAGAAGGGAACACAGAGGATGAAATGGTATGGCATCGTGGACTCAATGGACATGAGTTGAATAAGCTCCAGGTGTTATTTATGGATAGGGAAGCCTGGCCTGCTGCACTCCACGGGGTCACAAAGAGTTGGACACGACCTAGCGACTAAACTGACTGAGCCATTTCCGTTTCCAGGGGATCTTCCCAACCCAGGGATTGAACCTGGGTCTCCTGCATTGCAAGCAGATTCTTTACCATCTGAGCCACAAGGGAAGCCCTACAAACTCACATAGACCAGCTAGATTTTTGCCTTCAAACAACTGTTTGGAGGCTCTTGCTAAACTCGCTGTCATATTTTCTCCAATGTATGGCCTAGAAGTGATGACTTACTAGATTTCTTTTTAGCATTTGTAAGACTATAAGAGCCCCTTTCTATGATCTCAGAGATTGCGTTTATAATTTTGTCACAACTAATTCATAATAGCTGATGTTTTTGAATTTCTTTCTGTGTGCCAGACCTAGCATTAAGTACTGTCCATATATATTTTTTATTTCATCATTTTATAGGTGAGGAAATTAGTGCTTTAAGGAAGCCAAATGAGTTGCTGAAAGGCAGATTACCCTCTTAATTTTAAACACACACATACATATGTACATATATGTTCACACACCTATTGATATATATGTGTGTGTGTATATAGATATATATATATATACACACATAAATCCATGTATATATGTTATGTAGTTGTAGCTTAAATGAAATAATCCATTAAAATCAAACCTTTTTTTGACATCAGAGCACACTCTAGGTTCCTCAAACCTGAGAAGTCAAGAGTTGAAAGAGAGATAATTGTAAGAACCCTGGGGAAGGATGAGATGTGAATCTCAATAATCAAATGCCAGGTTTTCACTTGTGTTCCACCCCTACCTCCTGTGGAAAAATCTGACACATCTCTTATTGTATCTACTTAAAATCCATCAATAGCTTTCCAGTGCACTCACAACAAGCCACACCTTTCAGCATGAGTGTCAGAGTTCCTGTTAGGTTAGGCCCTCAACTCTGACCTCAGCTTGCTCTTCTGTCCCCACTGTTCCAGAAGGAAACCACCGGGCTTCCTTTCAGCTTCCCAAAGTGAAAGTGTTTTCCTACCTCAAAGCCGTTGCACATGGTGTTCATCTTCACATAACACCTTTTCCTTCACTCTTCACCGCACTCCTTTATGTCCCTCAGGCCTGCTACTATGAGAATCTACCCTGAGCCATTCATTCAAATTCTCAGTCTAATAACCCAAAGCCTTTTATGATTTTTCATTGTTTGTACTCATGTGTTTTTGAAATTGTTGAACAGCTTCTTCTGTTACTGAGGACAGACCCACCTGTTTCATCCAGTTTTTACCAGGCTCATGGTAGTTGCTTTTTTGTACTGGGCATTAGCATGCCTTTGAAGATGTCAGAGCTTACACAAGGTTAAATAACTTGCCCTAAGCCACTCTCCCAGCAAGTGGCAAAACTGGGATGTGAACCCAGGGCTGTTCAATTTCGGAATCTATGTTCTCCTTGCTGCTTTAGAAATTTTGAGAGTCAAAGGGTCTATTGAATGTGCTAGAGATCAAAGAAGCCCATGTGATTTTATTTGTAAAATAGTCAAAGCTTTTGTTTGTTGTCATGTGCGTTAAATAGCTGGTTGGTGGATTGATTTGGACCATCAGCGGTCTAATCTCAAGAGGAGGGGAAAGTGTAATCATGTTAGTGCCTAGTTATTCTAAATTGTTATTTTGATGTTTTAAAAAATGTTCTAAAAGGGTCGTTTCCTTTTATTTGTAAACAACATTATGTATAGATTTTCACATTTTTTAAATTAAAAGTACTAGGAAATGAAAATTAAGTAGAAGTAGAAAGTAAAAGAAAAAAGCAGAGGGGACTTCGTCGGTGGCCCAGTGGTTAAGACTCCAGGATTCCCAATGCAGGGGACATGGGAACCAAGATCTCACATGCTGCATTGTCATTGTTGTTCAGTCACTCAGTCGTGTCCAAAACTTTGTGACCCCATTGACTGCAGCACGCCAGGCTTTCCTATCCTTCACTATCTCCCAGATCTTGTTCAAACTCATGTCCATTGAGTTGGTGATGCTATCCAACCATCTCATCCTCTGTCGTCCCTTTCTCCTTCTGCCTTCAATCTTTCCCAGCATCAGGGTCTGTTCCAAAGAGTTGGCTTTTTGCAACAGATGGTCAGAGTATTGGAGTTTCAGCTTCAGCATCAGTCCCTCCAGTGAATATTCAGGATTGATTTTTTTTTAGGATTGACTAATTTGATCTCCTTGCAGTCCAAGGGACTCTCAAGAGTCTTCTCCAACACCACAGTTCAAAAGCATCAATTCTTTGGGGCTCAGCTTTGTTTATGGTCCAACTCTCACATCCATACATGACTACTGGAAAAACCATAGCTTTGACTAGATGGACCTTTGTTGGCAAAGTAATGTCTCTGCTTTTTAAAATGCTGTCTATGTTTTTCATAGCTTTTCTTTGAAGGGGCTAGCATCTTTTAATTTCATGGCTGCAGTCACCATCTGCAGTGATTTTGGAGTCCCCCAAAAATAAAGTCTCTCACTGTTTCCATTGTTTCCCTACTTATTTGCCATGAAGTGATGGGACAGGATGCCATGATCTTCATTTTTTGAATGTTGAATTTTAAGTCAGCTTTTTCATTCTCCTCTTTCACTTTCATCAAGAGGCTCTTTATTTCTTCTTCACTTTCTGCCATAAGGGTGGTGTCATCTGCATATCTAAGGTTATTGATATTTCTCCCAGCAATCTTGATTCTAGCTTCTGCTTCATCCAGCCCAGCATTTCACATGAGGTACTCTGCATATAAGTTAAATAAGCAGGGTGACAATATAAAACCTTGACGTACTCCTTTCCCGATTTGGAACCAGCCTGTTATTCTATGTCCAGCTCTAACTATTGCTTCTTGACCTGCATACAGATTTCTCAGGAAGCAGGTAAGGTGGTCTGGTATTCCCATCTCTTGAAGAATTTCCCACAGTTTGTTGTGATCTACAGAGTCAAAGGCTTTGGCATAGTCAATAAAGCAAAAGTAGACATTTTCCTGAGACTCTCTTGCTTTTTTGATGATCCAGTGGATGTTGGCAATTTGATCTCTGGTTCCTCTGCCTTTTCTAAATCCAGCTTGAACATCTGGAAGTTCACAGTTCATGTACTGTTGAAGCCTGGCTTGGAGAATTTTGAGCATTACTTTTTCAGTGTGTGAGTGAAGTCGCTCAGTCATGTCCGACTCTTTGCGACCCCCTTGGACTGTAGCCTAACAGGCTCCTCCGTCCATGGAATTTTCCAGGCAAGAATACTGGAGTGGGTTGCCATTTCCTTCTACAAGATATATTCCCAACCCAGGGATAGAACCTGGGTCTCCCGCGTTGTAGGCAGATGCTTTACCATCTGAGCCACCAGGGAAGTCCTAGTTCCCGAGTGTGCTGCTGCTGCTAAGTCGCTTCAGTCGTGTCCGACTCTGTGCGGCCCCACAGACGGCAGCCCACCAGGCTCTGCCATCCCTGGGATTCTCCAGGCAAGAATACTGGAGTGGGTTGCCATTTCCTTCTCCAGAGCATGAAAGGGAAAAGTGAAAGTGAAGTTACTCAGTCGTGTCCGACTCTTAGCGACCCCATGGACTGTAGCCTACCAGGCTCCTCCGTCCATGGGATTTGCCAGGGGAGAGTACTGGAGTGGGGTGCCATTGCCTTCTCCAGAGTGTGAGATAAGTGCAATTGTGCAGTAGTTTGAACATTCTTTGGCATTACCTTCCTTTGGGATTGGAACGAAAACTGACCTTTTCCAGTCCTGTGGCCACTGCTGAGTTATCCACATTTTCTAGCATATTGAGTGCAGCATTTTAACAGCATTATCTTTCAGGATTTGTAATAGCTCAGCTGTAGTGATGCTTCTGAGGGCCCACTTGACTTCGCATTCCAGGATGTCTGGCTCTAGGTGAGTGATCATGCCATCACTGTTGTCTGAGTCATTAACATCTTTTTTTGTATAGTTCTTCTGTGTATTCTTGCCACCTCTTCTTCATATCTTGTGCTTCTGTTAGGTCCGTACCATTTCTGTCCTTTATTTTGTCCATCTTTAGATGAAATATTCCCTTGGCATCTCTAATTTCCTTGAATAGATCTCTAGTCTTTCCCATTCTGTTGTTTTCCTCTGTTTCTTTTCATTGATCACTTAGAAAGGCTTTCTTACCTCTCCTTACTGTTCTTTGGAACACATGGCGCATGGTGCGCCTTAAAAAAAATTAAGTCCCTCACCGCCTGTATATCTATGACCATTTAATTATGAAAATTTCTCAACTAACTGGAGACTGATTTCTCGCTTCCTGAGCGTGTGGGAGGCCACGATCACAGATTTTATAGCCAAACAGACCTGGCTTTCAATGTGTTGCCACTTACCATCTGTGAATAGATGGGTAAGTTACTTAATTTTTATAAGCCTCAGTTTTCTCATATGAAAATGGGAGTAAAATTAATATCTAGCATGCAAGTTTATTGTAAGGATTCAGTCAATCAGCTCTCCCTAGGTTTTAGCGAATTAAAACAGGCAACTGACAGTGTTTGTTCTTTCTTCTAGAAAAAAGGCTATGCCACAGCTGCCAAAATTGGCAGGGGCTTTTTATTTCTTGATTTTACCTATGTTTTATCTTTATTTTCAATTTACCTGGAAGAAATAGCCAAATACATTACTACTATACATTAAATGTTTTCTGTGTCCTTATATATGTTTTTTATCCTCAATGCTTTTCACTCATTACCTTGTATAATCTTAAAAAACAGAGAGGAATCTACAGTTCTGAGACAATACACAACTTCCCTAAGATACATAGTAAGTGGCCATAAATGCTTGAACTGAAGTATAAATTTGTTTTAGTTCTTGATGAAATACAATTGACTCTTGAGCAATGTGGGGTTTGGGGGTGTTAACCCCTGTACAGTCAAAAATATGTATATACCTTTTGACTCCTGTTGGGCTGCTGTCTATGGTGTCACACAGAGTCAGACCCGACTGAAGTGACTTTGCAGCAGCAGCAGCAGCATAATACTTTAGTGCTATTACCTTACTGTTGACCAGAAACCTTATTGTTAACATAAACAATTAATTAACACATATTTGATTCATTATATATCTATCATATACGGTTTTTACAATAAATTAAGCTAGAGAAAATAATTTTAAGTTATAAGGAAGAAAAAACACATTTATAGTACATATATGTATTTATTGAAAAAAATCCACATATAAGTGAATCTACATGGTTCAGACACATACTGTTCAAGGGTCAACTGCATTTCCAAAGACTTCAAGGACTATTGCTTACATGGCAGCTGTCAGCTGTCATAATAGGTATTCCCACTTGATAAATGGGAAACAGGTTTAAAACGATTGTTCTTCAGGACCTTTCATATTCTAGCTCAGTGTTGCTACCAACATGCTTGACTTAATCAGGCTTCAAGGGTTTTTGTGGAGAAGGCAATGGCACCCCACTCCAGTACTCTTGCCTGGAAAATCCCATGGAGGGAGGAGCCTGGTAGGCTGCAGTCCAAGGAGTCGTGAAGAGTCGGACACGACTGAAGCAACTTAGCAGCAACAAGGCTTTTTGTGCACTCTGCTCCCCCACAGAGTATGTGGGGGTACTCTCTTCCTTCTTTTTGCCTTTTTGAATGTCATTACCCATTTCCAACATTACCTTCTCTTTGAGCCTTCAAGCCACAGTGCTCTCCATTTTTTTTGAATATCTATAGTTCATGTCTGACACTGAGTTGTGGGCTATTTTGCTTAACAACTGGCCTTCTCAACCATGCAAGGGGTTCCATTGGGTAAGTGAACATGTACTAATACACGAATCAGGAGTTCATATTGCAGGAAAAAGTCTGTGCTTGATGTGGCCCTAGGGTATAAAGTTAAGTAAGATATTGTCCATCTCTCAAGAAGCTTACATCATCACCTACTGACCACTATGGGTTTTTTAAGGTCTCAGATACTCAGGATGAATAAATAGATGGATGAAAAATATACTGTGGTGATGATAGTTTTTCTAGACACCAAGGAGATTTCAAGATAATAGAATATACACTCTTTTCCTTCTTATGATTTACAGTCAAGATGAAGAGAGAATACAAACACTATACAGTGGGTAGACCCAATTACTTTTCACCACCTTAATGGGGAAATTGTGACCCTTTGGGTTCAGAGCAATCTTCTGAGTGAAACCACAATATGACCTTGAATAGAAACAAATTGGCATATTTGCTTCTGACTAAAAAGCAGCCAACTCTGGCATTTGTGGGAAGCTGATGTGTAGGAACCACTAAACAGCTTCCACTTTGCATTATCACCCATTTTATAAAACAGGAAGACTCTTACTGTTAATTCTGTGATTCGAGCATTAATATTGTGGTTTTACATCCTGCAAATTAAAGCTGTAAGATGACCAAAGGGCTGGATGAAAACCATCGGACAGCTCTTACACAGCTCAAGACATGGGGTAAGGACAAATGGCCTGGCCATCTCCTATATCTGCTTAGTTTGTGGAATGAACAGCTATGCTCTTCCTTCCTCTATTTCCTTTGCCCCAATCCTCACTTTGGCAATTTTTTTTCAGCTTTTCAGTTTATACTTGGTTAATTTACACCTGTCAATATGTTGCCATGGATTGAACAGAAGCTAACTGTTAATACAGCTTCAGAGAACTAAGCCTCAAAATAGTCCATGCATTGACTTTGTGTAGAAAAAGAAACAAAAGGCTTTTTTCAAAGCCCAGCTCACTTTTATACTTGGTTGGTCTCAACCACAGTGGTCATGGGTCAAGATGTTCTGTAATTTTAGGGAAATGCTTTAGGTGGCATGATAGTCATTTTCTTGACGTGGACATTCAGAACCATGGGTTGAATCTTTCATCCTTTTTCTAGATTAATGCAGATTTTTTACCTTCCAGAATTGCTTATGGATTAAGTCAGGGATAAGAAGATTTGGCCTTATAATCTTAGGAAAGGAAAATATGAGTGGATTTTTAAGTTCAGTCAATGTGGGGACCACTCTGTCATATTTATTTCTATATTTTTTATTCCATAGCAGATAGTAAGTGCTTGATATTCATTAGCTGAATGAAGAAGAAATACTTGGGGTTTCTAGGTGTGTTATAGAAATATTACTGATAATTTATGACACAAAAGTATGTGATACCATTTTGTATGTTTCTCCTCCTTTCTCCTCAAAGGATGATGGACACATCTCCACAAGACAGCTTTCAGGGTAGAAGGGAGGGTGGGGAAAGGGACCTGGAACCCAGAGGTAGGATAAATAATCTTGCTAAATTTGATCTCTCTGGGCCCTGTCCTTTTGGTTATTGAGAAAACCCCTATATCTTAATGGACTCAAGAGTAGTAAGTCATTGGTACAAATTGAAAAGACCTTCAGAATACATCTACTTCAGAGAATGACCAGGACTTTTTTATGACAGAGGTTTCACTTGTAATTCCATTTTCTGTAATTTATGTTAGACTCTTGAGGTCTTCATTAGTTACAGAATTGTGACCAATTGTCGGCCACCCCTGAGGATGTCAGAAAAGATGTCCATCTTTATTACTTCTTGATTCAGATATGAAAGGAGCAGATTTCCTTTAGAGATTTGGTGTTTAATTCTGAACAAGCAAAGGTCTCCAAGTCTTAGAGTTTCATGTCATGGATTTTATCACATGTAATGTATCTCATTTGATATTTCTCTGTGCTAAATAGTTACAGTTTCATTAAGGCTTGTAAAATCAATAGTAAAATCACATATTTTAATCCAAATGCTATGGGATTACTAAAGTGAAGGCAGTCCTTTTTATATACCTCAAAGAGGAAAGACATGTTTAGAGAAATGAAAGTGAAATGATTTTGAGGAAGGGTGTTCACTTTGGCATAGAGAAGGTCTAGTGGGGGAAGGGTTTACAACCCACAGTCAGAATTAGGACCTAGCTAAATTGACCCATTAGAACAAACTCTGGTGGGAACTCAAACAGTCTTAAGGAGGGCTATAAAGAATCAGCCTTGACTTTTTAAAATTTACACCTTTTTGGCAATCTCTTTGTATTCCAAAGTATACCAAGGTGGGTTTACAATGTATTAGAGGCTACAGATGATGGCTGAAATACATAAGTTTATAGGACTATGTTTTAGCTCCTAGTTTTGCAGTTGGGAGACAGCTCAGCAGTATTGATGCCATAATTAACGAACTTATTTTCACTGCATTAGGGCACCATTTCTAACACCCATTTGACACTATCTTTAGGTCCAATAAGGTGAGGAGGAGGAGTGGACTAAGAATATAATGTTCTATGGCTATGTCTACAGCTGATGAGGTTGATAATGGGCTCTTCGGGGAGATAGAGGACACAGCAACGAGATCCAGAGCAGCAACTTGTGATGTTCCCCTTCAGAGACAGGCACCTGAAACCAACGCATTCTCACAGGTCTACCTAGGGTGGCAGTGTACCCTGCCTGGTTTGAGACCAGCATGTCTTCTTGAGGGATGAAATAGGTGGCCTTCAGGGTCGCCACTCACCACCGAGGAACTGATATGAATAATTTTTTAAAGGCACAATTTTATAGTTCATAAAATACATTTTCAGTATTTAAATTATTACAACTAGTGTTTATTTGACATTTCAGATATAAATATGCTATTGCTGATTGATATGTCATCTAAAATCACTCTTTCCAAAAAAGGCAGCTTAGAAGAGCTCATTCATTTCTAGTGGTCAGTGGGGGAAAGAGAACTAGACAGAAAGAGGAGGCAAATAAGTTGCCATGATAAACGTGGAAGAGTCAGAAAATTTTGAGTTGATTGTGTACTTCAAAACTTGAAGCAGAATATAGTGTTTTGCTTTGTTTCTGAAAATCTGTCTCAGCATTTAGAGTGGATTAATGGAAAATCGTTATCATTTTAAATAAGAATCAGTAGGAGTTTCTGAAATGGCTACTCTGTGCAGAGGACTGTAAAGGTCCAGGGAACATTGAAGACCTCACCCCTGTCCTGACAGAGCATATTAACCTGGTTGTATCGATAGAACAAGATCGTACTTGAGTCAGTTGGAGAGCAATAAACAATTGGGCTTCCCTGGTAGCTCAGGTGGTAAAGAATCTGCCTGCAATGCAGGAGACCCGGGTTGAATCCCTGGGTTGGGAAGATCCCCTGGAGAAGGAAACCGCAACCCACTCCAGTATTCTTGGCCTGGAGAATCCCATGAACAGAGGAGCCTATTGGGCTGCAGTCTGTGGGATCATGAAGAGTCAGACACAACTGAGCGAATAACACACCAAACCATCTCTGATTAAGGATGCTTTGTGTGTTGCACACTCTAAATTATGTAGACATTCAGTGGAGGGGTATTAGAGAAGGATGAAACATTGAGGAAAACGACAGAAAGAGGTGAGAGCAGAAATAAGAAAATATTTCTTAACAGTTAGATCTTTGATGACTGTGCGTGCCAAGCCCTAGTGTGACAATTATAAAACCCTTTCACCATGTGCAAGGCTTTTTGTGATCTGGTGCTTATCATCCCTACAGCTTCAGTACCAACTTCTACTGACTTTTCCCCTGCCAACCAGGTAAAGTAATTTTCAGCTCCCTGAAGCCATCTGCAGTTGCCTGATTGTAGTCTTAGCTTACCTGAGTCCTTACACTAGGTGGCTACTCCTCTTCCTTGTCATTCAGTTGACAAGTTCTTAAGGTCCAGTGGAACTACTATGTCTTTGGAAGCATTCACTGAAGTCAACTTCTTTTAGATATTTCTGTCTCTCATGGTACCAGTGAACATTGCTCCAAGTTTCCTTATGTTGCATACAAGGTCTTGACATTATTTATTGTAGTAACTTTTCCCTCACCAGCCTATGGGTGCCCTGAGAGGAGGAACCACGTGGTTGTTCTCCCCATTCTTGGCTTACAGCTCCAAGGAATGTTGTATGAATGAATCAGTATATGAATGTAAAAGAGGATTTTGAAAGTCAGATGGCCTGGTTAATTAGGATTGCTAATTAACTGAGCATTAAATAAAGTTTCATTTTAACCCTTGTGATAAAAAGATTTGCAATAAAGAATTTGTCTGCTTCCCTGCCTAATGACATGGCCCACGATCCAGTGATTCATTTTTTTTAAACCTTAAGGATGTTGATTTGTTTCATTTTGAACATCAAATTTCTCACTTTGGATTTTCATGGAGAAAATGCCAAAGGATTGAGTTGAAACTCTACCAATATAAGCCGTACCTGAAAGTTAATCTTTTGAATAAATCCCTGACACCAGCTTCTTTTACTGTGATTTATCTGTTTTTTTCCCTAAAAGCTGAACATGAGGGAAATTTCTATCTAATGAAAAATTCAAATCAAAATATGCTTGTCACAAGGATGAAAACACAGTGAATAGCAATTACACAGGCTGAGAAGGAGAAGGGATTCACTGGTTTCTAGTAGCAGGATTATCAGTCCTGTGTTGAATGTACTGTCACCCAGTTGCATTTGACCATTCATTTCTTATCCCAGGAATTCTGTAGAAAAAACCATGAAAGGTTAAGCTTGCACATGTCATTACCTGAAGGAAAAAAGCAAGGAGGGATCCCTGCTATTTATGATCACCAGTTTGCCTTTCATACTCCCACATATGTTCCTTAAGCCCTGACTCACTTTTCTGTCCCAGTCTCTCTTTGATCACTCCCTTCTAACTTACTTGAATGAAAGGATGAGTTACAATTCAGAATGTGTGTGGTTTTTGGCTCACGTACCCTGTTTCACTATGATCAAAAAGCCAAATTAATGCACAGACACTCACACACAGAACTAAAACCTCATGCTCCACTGATGTGCAGATAAGTTTCAACTTGTCCCTGGACATATTTCAATCAGATTATGAGAAACAAACATGAGAAAAATCATTTATTTCCCAACATATATACTGATTGCATGCTATGTTTTAGACCCTCTTCTGAGTTTTAGGGCTACATAGCGCATGCTAGTCATCCTTGTGTCTGTCCTCAGTATAAGGTACCGATGTTTCTCAATGAAGTCTGCTGAATAATACAACTCAATCTACACCCTCAGGGAGCTTACAGTCCTGTGGAAAAGCAAACAAGAGGCAACTTCAGACCAGGTGGCAGTTGAGTAGTGGGAACATACTCAGTAAGATGGTCCCAGACTTCCTGGTGGCAGCAGGCAGGTGTCAAGCGATGAGCTGGGTTAAATGGTCCTGATGGAGAGAAGTGGTTATGTGTCAGGCACAGGAACCTTGCTGTTGCATTCCAGGTAAAGGTGCCACCATGGAATTGTGAGATATCCTAGAGAACCTTCCAGTAGAGTCAAGGGCCCTGAGCAAGGACACTGGATTTACTGGGATATGGTGAATTTCCTTCTACACCCAGAGGGGAAATGACTGGGTGGAGCAAATTGGCAGCTGGCAAGGCCTGGGCAAGCTGAGCATCCGTCTGGAGTTTCCCTGTGGGCCTGGCTGAAGGCCCGCTCCACCTGGCCCCCTGTTTTAACTTTCACTCCTTCCAGATCACAAAATGAAATGGAGTTTTCTTCAAAGTGACAGTTAAATCTCAGCCCCTCACCAGCCACTGTACCAGCGCCGCTTAATTCTGTAATCCCTTTGCCCTCCATCCCTCTTTGTGGTTAGCAAATGCCAGGAAATGTTGGAGTGACAAGTGAGTTCTCCGTGCCTGACACCTCTGCTGGAAGACTTGATAAACTGCAAATGCCATCACAGTCATTTTTCAGGTGCTGGCTCAGAAACATGCCCAAGGAGGGCCCAGTGGTGAAAGGTAGAAAGCTTCCCCCTCCTTCCTTCCTGATGTCCTTCTCCTAGCTTACATTTCTGTGAACTTGGCGTGTTGCTCAGAGCTGTTTTCCAAGGGAACACTTCTGGGGAATGTTTCCTTTAACATCTTTAAAATTGAGGGTCATCAAATCATACGGTTTGTTGTCCCTCCATGGACTATACTGCCCCCCTGCCTGCAGGGGGAGGCGGAGATGGAGTGATACTGAGCTCCCATAATAGCTAACCATTGTCATCCCACATCCTATAGCTGCGCAGAGTGCAGAGGCACATTGTGAGTGGCTAGGATTTCCCTGTAGTCTACACCCTACGGTGCCATTTCCACATGAGCTTCCTCTGCTGGTCAGACTCTCGAAATCCCTCCTTACTGAACACACTGTCATTCTGCTTTTTTGCTCTGCTTGAGAGGAACATCTGAGATTCTTCCTCTCTCTCTCCTTTATCTCTTCCTTCTCTCTCTCCTCCCTTCCTTTCTCTCTGGGAAGAGTATTAGAATTCTGTGTTGTACTGGTCAGACTCTCGAAACCCCTCCTCATTGAACACACTGTCATTCTGCTTTTTTGCTCTGCTTGAGAGGAACATCTGAGATTCTTCCTCTCTCTCTCTTTTATCTCTTCCTTCTCTCTCTCCTCCCTTCCTTTCTCTCTGGGAAGAGTATTAGAATTCTGTGTTGTACTCTTAAGCAAAACCAGAGAAAGGAATCCATCTGTCACTAGGAATAAATGTACTGGACGGTGATTTATGCAGATGCTCTACTCCCAGTGATGGCGTTCATCTTATCTGTACTTCCCCTAGCCCTTCTCAGTGGCAGCACCCAAGATTGGCTGTAAAATAACATGGCAGCTGGGTGACTGGTCTGGGTACTGCCCGGAGCTGTGCTAGCCTGGTTTTAGCCATTGGACAAACCTACCGGAAGGGCAGATGGGCAGCTCAGGCAGCAGGGGAGGAGTCCAGAACTTCCTAATCCATGACCCCTGCACTCTGTAGGTCTGATGGAAAAGCTGATCCACAAATTAGGAGAATTTGTCCATTCACTGTTTCTCCTCTCAAGCCTGGACTTAGAAATGCCCCTGGAGTCCCATTGGCCCTTGCCTTGCTTCCACAGCCCTCGGTGCTTTGAGATTCTGGTCATAAACAGGGAGAGATTCATTAGGGCTGGCGTTTGTGCTGGCTGGCTGGCTGGCTGGCTTCTGCACTGTTTTCTGGCAGCAAGGCTGGGAGTCTCCCTCGAGAGCTTATTTTCCTGAAATTCCCCGTGCAGTTTTACATACATAAGTGGGCTGGATGAGGTTGTGAGAAACAGCCTAGCTTTTGAACACTAATCCCAATCAAACTTCCAAATCCCTTGAAGTTCACGCTATCAGAAGAAGAAATCTGGAGTAAACAAGTCTCTCACCCCTCCCAACCCAGCCACATCCTGGCTCCTGCCTGGCTCCTCAGAGCCCAGAGGCTCTTGCATTTTGCTCTTAGAGGAGCAGGCAGCAGGCAAGACCTGGGGCCCTGATCTTCCGGGCATGTAGGTTTCTGCCAGTGTTTCTTTTGCTGTTGTGCTTGTGATTACTAGTAGTTTTTCTATTCCCTTTGCTGTCTGGAGATTCATCTGGGATTTATCTCTATAATGAGAAAGGGGAGATAGGGAAACGCTGGGGCATTTTTCTCTGACTTAGATTATTTGTCATTTTGATACTCATTTTAAAAGATGCTTTTCAAATATTTAAATGTATGTGTGCTCACATCACAGTTCCTCGGGATGAATTGCAGATGACATAATCACCACTTTCTCTCTCTCATGCTCTAGGCCCTCTCTCCTGAACTGATTGCCAGCAGTGTCTTGGCCAGAAATAAGGGTAGGTTAGAAGAGTAAGAACTCAGATCTTCCGTGAATAGCAATTTTCCTCTTATTCTTTCAGAGATCCTAACCCAAACATACTGGTTTCTTTATCTCTCATCTTCAGGATGCCCTGACCATACTAGATTGACAGGGACCACAACTTAAACTTTATTCATCGAAATATGCTGTGTCCCCGCTTCCCCACCCCCAGAGACATACACTTCACAAAATCATACCTAACTGAAGTCTTCTTTCCACTTTTCCAAATTCTGGCTTAAGATATTACAGATATAAAAGAGACTAAGCCCCATTTATAAGCAACTCCCATGTTATTGATAGTGGATCTGTGTGGGCAGGTGTAGATTTAACTGTGCGGACAGTGAACAGCATTGGAAACGCAGAATGTTAAAAGATCCCAGACCAATTATTCTAAGATTGGTGCTTCTGTGCAGAAGAGCCTAAGAGGAGATTAAGAATCCACATTACTAAAGCACATAGCCTGATTCAGGAGTAAATGATCACTAGAATCTTAAGAAAAAGCAGTTTCATGCAAAGGCCTGTCATCTTTTTCAACAAGTATTTATTGATTGTCTACTCTGTGCCTGCAGTTGTGCTGGGTACTGTGGTTACAATGGATAATATAAAAATAAGACTCCTGATTAAGCAGGTTTTAACTGGAGTAGCAGTAAAGAGATAGCAAATGAGGGTGTTCAGTTCAGTCACTCAGTCATGTCTGACTCTTTGCGACTACATGACTACAGCACGCCAGGCCTCCCTGTCCACCACCAACTCCCAGAGTTTACCCAAACTCATGTCCATTGAGTCGGTGATGCCATCCAACCATCTCATCCTCTGTCATCCCCTTCTCCTCCCGCCTTCAATCTTTCCCAGCATCAGGGTCTTTTCAAGTGAGTCAGCTCTTTGCATCAGGTGGCCAAAGTATTGGAGTTTCAGCTTCAACATCAATCTTTCCAATCAACACTCAGGACTGATCTCCTTTAGGATGGACTGGTTGGATCTCCTTGCAGTCCAAGGGACTCTCAAGAGTCTTCTCCAACACCACAGTTCAAAAGTATCAATTCTTTGGCGCCTATTGGAAAAACTATAGCCTTGACTAGATGGACCTTTGTTGGCAAAGTAATGTCTCTGCTTTTTAATATGCTGTCTAGGTTGGTCATAACTTTCCTTTCAGGGAGTAAACATCTTTTATGAGAGTGTAGTAAATCAAAAAGAGCAATAGCCAAAAATACATGGGTCAGGGATGAAGAGTGCCACGTGCTGGCCTCTGCTGGAGACAGGACCAGAGAGAGCAGGGCAGACAGTGTCAGCTACTTTAACACTCTGAGAGAGAAGATTCACTCTCTCACCAATCTGTGGTGGGTCTAGTAAGGGCACCCCTGATTAATCCCTTGTCATAGCATTAAAAGGGGTCAATTTAGGGCAAGATAATGAAAGTCTCATGACCTCCATCATTAGAGAGCCAAACTTTGAACAGAAAATTACAGATCTCTCCCATACAAATGACAAGCAGCCTAGCTCCCTGGAAATCATAGAAATACCAAGATCATAGAAGTTCCATAGAGACACCGATTCTCCTGTCCATTAACTTCAGTAACTATACATGTCATGCCTACTTTGTGCAAGGTGCTGTGTGGGATACTGAAGCATGGTGCTGGCTGCAATGACTGGCATATGTCCACTGAACTAGCAGTCTTTCTTGACAATTCATCCATCTCTGCCTTCCTTCCTAATTCTCATATTTCTTCTATTCAAGGCAACAAGCCACCAGGCAATCTGTGTTTGCATGGACATGATCAGTTGCATGTCCAGTTCTATGTGTGACTCTGAGCAAACTACAAAAAATAGAGATAGTACAGTTTCCACACAAAAGGTGATTACCGTGTGTCTCAGGAGACAAAAGATAATTACATAACAAAACTACCGAATGATTAATACCACAAATAACTAAGTTCTGAACTGTGTGGTGTAGCCTATTGTGAATTGGTTGTTCAGACATAGAAAGGTTTTCAGAAATAAGGGCATTGTGAATGGATACACAGAGGATGGATAATGAGGGAGAGGGCATATGCACAGTACACCCTTAACTCAGTGTTTGTTCTGTGTGGAATATTTTCTTCCACTCTTCCAGTGTTCTATATCTACTTCACTGGATTTTTCAAAATGCAGACGTTTTAGACTTTCTCGAAAAATCTTACTTGATGTCACTCTATTAGAGTCTGAATTATTTGAGGATGAGTTATCTCCCTTCTTTACTCATTTTTATATCCCCTCTACTGCCTATTGCACAGGACCTGACAAGCAACAGGCCTTCAATAAATACTTCATGGTTGAATGATTTATGTTGTTCTTTATCCTACAAAGGGCTTTCCTGATGGCTCAGTAATAAAGAAGGTGCCTGCCAATGAGGGAGATGCAGGTTTGATCCCTGAGTCAGGAAGATCCCCTGGAGGAGGAAATGGAAACCCACTCTAGTATTCTTGCCTGGGAAATCCTATAGACAGGGGAGCCTGGTAGGCTACAGTCCCTGGGGTCGCAAAAGAGTCAGACTCAACTTAGCAACTAACAACAATAGATACCTTACAGAGCAGCCCAAGACAGAGTGACTTCCTAATAACTGTTTTCTGAATGAAGTGAAAATTCACCAGATTACCTCACTGAAACTTGAACTTGGTAACAATGAAAAATTAAGGCTGGTGGACAGATTTGGGAACAGAAAGTGGTCCTCATAGATCCAAGAGGGAATAGCTCAAGGTTATGGAGGTGGAGGAGTCGCTGAATACTTCCAGCAAAGCAGTAGGAGTTGAGAATGGGGCTTGTATTTCATGAATGGGCTTACCAAGTGGCACTAGTAGTAAAGAACCTGCCTGCCAATGCAGGAGACCTGGGTTCAATCCCCAGGTGGAAAAGATCCCCTGCAGGAGGAAGTGGCAACCCACTCCAGTATTCTTGGCTGGAGAATGCCCAGTGAAAGAGGTGCTAATCTGGGTTCTTTGCTCTGATGTGCTTTCATTTTCACAGTAGCTGGGATTTGTCCTGCATCATATATCATATATAGTTATATAAATATTAATATAAATATAATGTATATATATGAATGTGTGTGCACACACAGAGAGACACTGTTTATATAACCCTTGAGCAACAGCATAAGGGAGGGCCTACTTTAAAGTTATATACAGACTTTGGACTGTGCGTAGGGTCAGTGCCCCTAACCCCTGTGTTGCTCAAAGGCCAACTATATATATATAATATATATATTATATAAATATAATATATATATAATATATATAATATAAGTATAAAAGATAATATAAATATATATTTATTACCCTCACTTGAGAGTTTAACCAGGAGTCTTATTTTTTATGATCTATCTCATGTATTCTTATTATGTCTGCTTTAGAAAACACACCCTAGTCTTCTTACTTTCTTTAAAGGTTTTTACTCACTGGAATTCCCAGATTAATAATTGGAAGACCTTATTAATCTGGGAGTAATTCCCAGATTAATAATTGGAAGATAATAATTATTGAATAACTTCAGTAATTCTCCAGCTATTCAGGAGTGACATCTAGACTTCCTTACCCAACCACCTATAATAACTTTAGGTATTGCAAGAACTCTGAACCTACAGTTCTGTACTCTGTGTCTCCCCTAAAGTCATACTTAATCTGCACTCAGGTGGAAGACAACCCCCCCAGGAGCACTCCCATACCAGAGACTTGACACAGGCTTCTCAACTGTCCTTTGTCTGAGCTACTAGAGGGCACAGGAGCTGAGAAGACTCTCACTGATTCTCATGGTGGGGCTGTTCTCGGCATCTGTGGTTGACCAGGGCCACACCGCTTGCACTGCAGGGCATCTGACATTCGTACTCTCTCAACACCAGCAGAAGCCTTCAGTTACTGTGATAATAAAAAATGCCACCTCATGCATTTCCAAACACTCCTAGCAAGTGGTACTAGCCCTTGTTTAAAACACTGGAATAACTGAGACTGTGGTTGGAATGACTGAACGAAGTCTCCCTTCTTTCCAGCTGCTAGTGGTGGTGATAGAATTCTCACCCCTGGGACGCACCACGTGATGGTGTTACATCTACAGGCACAAAGAGTCATGGAGCTTTTTCAAGCACACCGTAGACCTTCGCAGACAATTCAGAGAGGCAGTGTGGGGAGCCATGCCAACAGACACAGATGGGGACGAATGCCAGGCTTGTCATCCTGATTTACCAATTACACATTGTCTTCAGTGTACCCTTTACTATTTTCAATCTGGTTTCCTAACCCCTCTAAGCACAGTGTTTGTTTTTCTGCCACATCTTTATTATCCTGGATTTATTCTATTCCTGGAAATGTTAAAACCTCTAAACTCCTACAGGAAGATGCAGAACCAGAGAGATCTGTATAATTAACTGACACAGTTCAGAATGTTTCAAAAAGCTCAATGATATTACTGTTAGTAGTTATCACTGATATTTATTTTATTGCATGCCAGAATGTACATTAATTGTAGCAACTTGATATTGTGGAAGGATAAAGATTTTGGAGACCTTAGTCTCCTGCTCCTGAGTTCTGGGTCCTGTTACCAACTAGTTGGGTAGCCTTGAACAAGTCACGTCCCTTCTCTGGGCTTCACTTGTCTTATGTAAAAACCATGGACTGGACTTTTGGAAATTCAACTGTATAGATTTTATTAATGTTGAAATTAACATGTAGAGTACTTGGATAGGTTAGAATAAACCTTACAAAAGTGGTAAATGAATCCCAAGCCACTGACATCAATTGCCCCTTTTTTTTTAAATCCTTCCTTCCTTCCCTTCCCAAAATCCAACATCAGTATGATGGGCTGTGTTGTCAGAATCTAGAATCAAGTCTTACCTGAATGCATATGCTATGCAGAGATTACAGTTGTAGTTGTGTAGTACACACTGGGCATGGTCATACTCCAGTCTAACCTATCATTACCTACAGTAACGTTATTAGAAAGGTCCTATTTTGCACATTTATTTAACTGCTTTTATCAAGTCTATTGCACATTAGGTACCATGGATTCAAAAATGATTTAAGAATAAATTCTTACCTTCAAGAAGTTCACCATCTAGAGAGGGAGATAGGAATATAAAGAGGTAAGTAGGATCTGATCTATGCAATGCTAAATTTGGAACTTGAGTGTCATGGAAGCATTGAGGAAAGCAAGCCATCATAACCACTGATGATGAAATCAGGGAGAGATGTCTAGAGGAGGTGATGTGGAAGAATGATAGAGTGGGACTATAACTGGTTTGAAACTTGACTCATACTTTTTTGGAATTTCCTTCCTTTTCCCTTAATATACTTCCTGTTTCATGATAGAAGGTTAAGTGAGAGGGAATAGATGTTGGTAGCATTCTTCTTTTCTCTGCTGCTACAAAGATCTTCTGTACAAAGATTTTATTCTACTGTAAAAAGGTGACAGTACCTGCAGCATCCAGTGTGGTCATAATCAGTTTTCTTGTTGTTTGTATCAACCTTTTTTAAGAATTCCTTATTATAATTCAGATTTTATTGCTGATTATTCCTGAATCAAAACCACTGTTTCCTTAGGTCTATTCTATGTGTTTCTCTAAGTGTAAATAATTGAAATAATTCAGATGTTTCAAAAGACTTCTTGGTATCATATTGCAATATCAATAGTGAGGTCATAATTTAAGGTTGGGGGAAGAGGTCAAGACTTTCTGAATATATCTACATAGCTATATCTCCCAAGGAAAAAGAATGCATAAATATGCCTAAGCATTTTGTATTCACTTTTAGGAGTTTCTCAAACTTCCTGAAGCTTACATGAATCTTAGCTTACCTGACTAAAGCCTGTAAGGAAAGAAGTTCATGTAGGATAACTTTCCTAGGCTCATTAGAGAATGAAGTGTGTCCCTATGGCCGCCACGTTCTCTTCCCCTGCCACACACACGCACACACACCCACATACCCTTGTCTCTGCCCTCAGGCAATCTGCTGCCCCTTAGCCCAGCCATCTGCTCTTAGCATTGAGAGAGCAGCGTGGTTGCCATAAATCCTGGCAGACGTTGCAGTCTGGCGGTGTGAATGACAGCATGCAGCATGGAGTCTTTGGCAAAGGGTGAAGCTGTGGCTACAAATCCAAAGGCTGTAAACCAGAAGATGGAGTAGAATGAAGTGCTTGGCTTTTTCCTTAACCACCAGGTGATATTTCTGGAAGCGACCATACATCTTTGTCAGTGACTATCAGATACTGATTGTAGCTATCTTAAAGAAAATGAGGGGCGGGTAGGAGATCCTACTTCTTTCAACCATTTTCAGCATTTCTCATCCCTCCTTCAAAATAGTTTGCTGTTTAACTTAAAATGTTTATATAGTCCTGTGAAAAATAGTTATCTCTTTTTTTGTGAGGAGGAGGGGACACTTTTATAATTGACTGCCCCCCAAATCATTTCTTTCAACCAACACATTCAGTTTAGTGGTTTGGAATTCCAACTATGTGTACTCTAAAACAAGAAAAAGCAGCCAATTATATTTAGATCACTTTTTTGTTAACTTGGTACTAAGTAAGATTGAGCAGTCAGCAAGCCTGTAAGGCCGTTCCTGTTAGCTATGTCAGTTTATCTACTGCACTGAATGTTCAGGCAGTGTAAGTCTGAGTGGAGGCTCCAAGGATCATGACACTTACTAGTGAGTGGCAGAAGTTAAAGTTGAAGAGGAAGGTTGGGCCCAGACCATAAGTGGTGTTAAATACTGCATATTTTAAATAGATCTCAAAGGCTAACAGAAGTCCACCATGGTATAGCTAAGTCAAGTTTGCCCTTAGGATGATACACACCTTATAAGAAGTTCAAGTTTTAATCAATGGTTTAAAAGTCCTTTGTAGCTCTCTAAAGGAAGTTTCCACCTAAATGCCAAATAATCACAAAAATAGATGTTTGTAGGAAAGCCCTAAGATTTACAGTAGCCAGCATGACACAAGGTCTGCAGACACTACATAGCACATAATAGGCTTTTTATACTCCAAGAGGGCCTGCATCTTCTTAACATTTCACCAGAAACTCTTTCTTTCCACACTGACTGAATATATATGAAGTTTTTTATCTAATCATATGCTAAATAAAGAATCATGTGGGTAGGAATTGCTAGCTATATTTTACATGTATGTGCACACTAAAGGCTGGATACAATACGCTTAGATTCAAATATATAATTTAAAATATTCAGATGAAAATTCAAGTATATTTTCATCCAGGTTAATAGTTACAAATATGTATGTAGGTTGGCATTGCATAGTAAAATACTTATAATGTTTTCTGAATTTTTCACTTTGTCAGTTCAGTTTAGTTCAGTCACTCAGTCATATCTGACTCTTTCCGATCCCATGGACTGCAGCACGCCAGGCTTCCCTGTCCATCACCAACTCCCAGAGCTTGCTCAGACTCATGTCCGTTGAGTCAGTGATGCCATCCAATCATCTTGTCTTCTGTCGTTCCCTTCTCCTCCTGCCTTCAATCTTTCCCAGCATCAAGGTCTTTTCCAGTGAGTCAGTTCTTCGCATCAGGTGGCCAAAGTATTGGAGTTTCAGCTTCAGCATGAGTCCTTTCAATGAATATTCAGGATTGATTTCCTTGACGATTGACTAGTTTGATCTCCTTGCAGTCCAAGGGACTCTCAAGAGTCTTCTCCAACACCACAGTTCAAAAGCATCAATTCTTTGGCGATAGCTTTCTTTATGGTCCAACTCTCAAATGCATACATGACTACTGGAAAAACCATAGCTTTGACTAGATGGACCTTTGTCGGCAAAGTAATGTCTGGGCTTTTAAATATGCTCTCTAGGTTGGTCATAGCTTTTCTTTCAAGGAACAAGAGTCTTTTACTTTCATGATTGCAGTCACCATCTGCAGTGATTTTGGAACCCAAGAAAATAAAGTCTGTCACTGTTTCCATTGCTTTTCTATTTGTCATGGAGTGATGAGACCGGATGCCATGATCTTAGTTTTTTGAATGTTGACTTTTAAGCCAGCTTTTTCACTCTCCTCTTTCACTTTCATCAAGAGGCCCTTTAGTTCCTCTTCACTTTCTGCCACAAGGGTGGTGTCACCTGTGTAGGTGAGGTTATTGATATTTCTCCTGGCAATCTTAATTCCAGCTTATGCTTCATCCAGCCTGACATTTCACATGATGTATTCTGCATATAAGTTAAATAAGCAGGGTGACAATAGACAGCCTTGACATACTCCTTTCCCAATTTGGAGCCAATCTGTTGTTCCATGTCTGATTCTAACTGTTGCTTCTTGACCTACATACCGATTTCTCAGGAGGCAGGTCAGATGGTCTGGTATTCCCATCTCTTTCAGAATTTTCCACAGTTTGTTGTGATCTACACAGTTAAAGACTTTGGTGTAATCAATAAAGCAGAAGTAGATGTTTTAGATGGGTATTTTACTAATACTATGAAGATAACTTTACATTCCACTCCAGCAAAATAAAATCCAAATTCAGAGAATTTTATAACTATGTTTAAATTTTAATTTTATGTACATAGTAGAGAAATTGACATGCTTTAGATACGTTTAGTTTTTTCCTCCAAACTGTCCATTGAGATTTCCTCAGACTTTTCTAATACTAACTTTATAAAGCAGTGGCTTCTGTGAGTCAGTTTGTTGAAAGTATCAAATCTCTGATCTTTAATCACTCACAGTGTTGATTGAGTATCTAAGCCATTTAAGATACCATTTTAGGAACTCAACAAGTACAGCTTTCCTGTAGGATCAGTGCTGATGACAAATACCAGCCTTAAGATGTATAGGTGTCTTAAGACAGCCTCAAGATATCATTGGTAGCAATGAATTAGGCAACAAGTATCCCTGGGACTTGGACTCTGTCTCCACATTGAGTGCCCCCAAACTTCATTCTCTAACAGGTAATTGGAAAGGATATGTTTGTTGCTTCTTGAGGAATCAATAGTCATATAACAACAACAACAAAAAAGATAGAAATGATTAAGGTCTTTCTATACTTAAGTGATATTTACATAATATTATTGTATCATTTTAATGTTATCATATGGATATGCATCATAGTTATAGATAGTACAGCAACACATGTATAAAAATCAAGTGAGTGAGTTAATGTCCTCCCATGTCCTGTTGATCTGCTTGTTTAACCAAGGAATAAGTACTTACTATGAGTGTTAGTCAATGTTTTAAAAGCAATTTCCTAAAGGAGATTTCATGTAAGTGTAAATAATAATGACAATTAGATGCTCACACCAAGATACTAGAATACCAGCGTGATAAAATATATAATGACCCCACACATTAAAATTGCTGTGTTTATTTTTATTATTAATTGCTGCTGTTGCTTTATATTCACTAAGGAAGGCAAGAAGCAAACGTGATTTTCAATGTTGAGATGCAAGTGGTTTAACAAATTCCCAAGGGAAATTGACATCTTAATGACGTGTCAGACAGGCCTGTGATAATATTCCCTTCCATCACAAATTATATTCGTCTCTTGATTTCTAGAGCCCTTTGCACTTGTTTCTTCTCTTGCAGTGACTAAAATGGTTCCTAAAAGGATATTTACATTTTTCTCCCATGCCTGTTACATCATCAGCACTTTGCGAGCTGGGTGTATGTGTAGTGGTTGGCATGTGATAGATACATCGTCAATTCATAGACTTGTAATTAGATAACATTCTTTACTCTTCGCAATGTTCATTCATGCATAAAATCTCATTTCATATTTTCAACAACTTGCTAGGTAGCTATTATCTCCTCAGTTAGGTGATTTGCCCAAAAGAACCCTGTTGGTAACTGGTAGGACCGTAACTTCTGATTCCTAGTCCAGTGTACTTATAGCTGATGAATATCACCTCTCTGAATTTGTTGTCTGAATTTTCATGTTCTGACTGTGAGGTATTCCTGCCTGTCCATTGCAGGCATTTTGCTATCTCCCTGTCCCTTATCAACCTATCCCTGAACCCCCACCCTTTTCTGCTCATCATGTTAGGGCCAGAATTGCTGAGATGTGAAATGAAATCTATGGCAGTTTATTACTGTTTATGAGAGACTCTGTGACATGGCTGAGTTGAGTTGCTTACTGTACTATCCTGCATAAGAAATCTGAAAGGATCGGCAGATAGATTAATATAAGGCAGTTTTTGCTGACACCGGTTGCCTCTAAATGGATAATGATTTATCCATAAATTACTTTTTTTCTGAGCCAGGTGATTTCTGATCAACATTCTCATTTTCATTCTCTTCTCCATCCCCTTCTTTTCTTTTCTTCCCCTCCTAACAGTTTCTGTGCCATTGCAATAATCAAAACAAGTTTAGAACTTTATACAGCACTGTAACATTCTTGCAGACCATGGAAGATGGGTGAAACTAGAACTTGGATGCCATCAGCCAACAGTAGGCTTTATAAGTGCCTTGATATCCATATAATGATGAACAATCCTGTTAAACTAACATCCCTTTTACATTCTGAGAGGCCACCTCCTAAATGTAATCTGTGGTGTCATGGAGATGGGCTTGATTTACTCACAAAAAGCTCTGGGAAGGAAAAGATAGCAAAGAATCCAGGGCTTTGGCAAGTCTGAAATGAAATACTAAGCTGTGGGCTTAGAGCGGCACCAGGAAGAGAGAAGATTAAAATTTAGAAGAAAAAGTACATTATAGAAGGATTTAAGTGAAATTTTAGCTTTGTAATTTTGTTAACTCAGGGTTGCCAGAAACCAGTGCCAACTTGTATTTGAGGTCCTCACAACAGCGATTCCCAGAGATACAACCAGTTTCTCTGAATTTTTTGTGAGGTTGGGATGACTTTCCCAGGACAAGACAATCTCAGTCCTGTAGTATGACATAAGCATAATGTGTTCCATGGTCATGAGTCTTTTTCTTACATTGTCTGTCCAAAAAGTATTAATAAAACTTTCCCCTTAAGTAAGTCTGGATGTCAAAGCCATCTCATCTTTTGATGAGCTTTAGGAGGAAGGACGCACTGATCAATTCACCAGGGTCAGGTTAGCATAGGCTAGAAATGTGGCAGTTTGGCTGCAGAGATGGCCATGCCATGGTGGCATGAATGACTGAGATTCCAGAGTGCTGATTTGAACAAGGAGAAGGAAAGAGCAGTCAGAGCTTTTATTTTGTTGCCCTGAACATTTGAAATCCGTTCGTATTTGGGATGTGAGTTAGTATGTATTCAATGCCTATGGTATCCCCAACATTTAACTAGTCATTTGGCCACTGGCTAGGGAAAAAGAAAAATAGCACCTATAGATGACTTACATCCCTTGGTCTGTGTGAGTTGCTCCCTATGATCCATGAGTGCAGCCATGCTGTGCTACTAGGTTGCCGATTCCTTGAGGGAAAGGTCTGTGCAGAGCTCTGGCACCTAACCATGCCTTACACTCATAGAGAGTGTGTTCCCTGTGAATTACCAAGTAACTGATTCAATGCCTAAACGTGGGTTATGTGCTAAGTAGTTGCTGTGCTCGCTTTTTAGTTCATGAGAACTCTGAAGAACAGAGTGATACACACACTCTAAGAACCGGATTATCATCAGAGATAGACAGAGGGGGTGGGATATGCAAAGTGAGCATCAAATTGCGAATGAATGCATCACTGTAGAGGCCTTGCTCTGGGGACAAAGGGAGCTTTTGTCGCTGCTCCCCACACATGGGCATATGCTTTGAGGCAGCCGGTAGTCGCTCAATGTATTTAGTGTTCAATTTTACCTCCTCAGCCATCCCTTTTCCCTTCACTGTAGGCATCTGTGCTGAGTATACTCCTTAACACTCTCCCCTAGGCCTGCCTCCTCTCTCTCTTTTCCCATCAATATCATTTCTAATACCCACTGTCAGAGTCACTAAAAACTGCGAGGTTTGTTTCTTGACAAATGTCCCATTTTCACAGGCAGTTGAACTGAACTGCAGCTTGTGCTCCGTTCAAACATGTCAATAAACATTATTGCAAAGACGTAGAAGCAATAATGGGAATGTATAAAACTCACCTTTATTGCTTCTTGCCATGAATTTACACGCTGCTCTAAGCAGCTTTCACTCCCTCAAGAAGAAGCTGCAGGAAATCTGTTTTGGATTGTGTGGACCAGAGAGCCTAATTTGGTTGCAATCTTCCCTGGAGACTAGAAGCATAAGGTAAAGGTGCCCACCAGCTCAAATATATGCATGTTATTTCATGCCATAATGGTCTTTGGTGAATGATGCTAGTTGTCACAGGTGGGACCAAGGTCCTACAGAATGGAACATCCAAGGTCATGAAACAGCAATGCTTGTGACAATAAAGATCTCTAGCATGGTGATATTCTAAAGCCAGCTTTCCAGGTCTTTAAATCTGCTTCAGTGAGAGTACTGTGGTATGGAGGGAAGATAAATCAAAGAGACTGGCCATAGTAGTGGGAGAGAGATTTTACCCTGGAATCCCCGACTCTGACACTGGGGACTTCGGGCCTGCAGCTGTTTGGGATCATCAAGTAAGATGCTTGAGTTAGATACTAGAAAACAAGGTGATTCTCATGGATAGAGTGTCATGATAAGAGCTGGCATATTGCTGGAGATTGGACATGTCAGGAATTAGTATGTCTCATGGTAAAATGCCCCAAACAGGTCTCTGAGTAGGGCTGTGACCCTGTAACCATGGGTCCCACAAACAAGAGACAGTCCCTGAAATCAAATTAACCAACATTTGTATAGATCTAAATCTGCAGATGATGAGGCTGGGGCAGAGGGCCCTCGGAAAGGCAGTCAGAATCATCTGTGTTCCTTCCTTGTCAAGCGTGTGTGTGTGTGGTGGTGGGGTGTGCCCAGAAACATGCATGCTCGTGTTCCCTTGCATGATGCTGCATTGTGTAGATGTCCTATACTGCTATACTGCAGGGACTTTGAGATCATGTGCAGCGAACACCTACTCTAACACTCACCCTTCTTGGACATTACTCCTCTCTACTTTCCTGAGCCAGTAAGAGCACTTGGAATCATATTGATTTCACTTACCAGCTAGCTCCTAATATATCAAATTATTGTTTGGAATTTTGTAGTGACACTGAGTCAAGAGGCACATGTTTTGTATACCATGCTTGGACACAGTTGGTTTTGACTTGGCACATGATACAAATCTCTTCCAGTCCTGTGTCCACTGCTGAGTTTTCCAGTTTTGCTGGCATATTGAGGGCAGCACTTTCACAGCATTATCTTTTAGGATTTGTAATAACCCAGCTGGAATTCCATCACCTCCACTAGCTTTGTTCGTAGTGGTGCTTCCTCAGGCCCACTTGACTTCGCATTCCAGGATGCCTGGCTCTACGTAAGTGATCACACCATCATGGTTATCTGGGTCATGAGGATCTTTTTTGTATAGTCCTTCTGTGTATTCTTGCCACTTCTCCTTAATATCTTCTGCTTCTGTTAGGTCCATACCATTTCTGTCCTTTATTGTGCTCATCTTTGCATGAAATGTTCCCTTGGTATCACTAATTTTCTTGAAGAGAACTCTAGTCTTTCCCATTCTATTGGGAAATATAGCAAAGTAATGCAATGCTCAAAATATAGCAAAGTAATGCTCAAAATTCTCCAAGCCAGGCTTCAACAGTTCATGAACCATTCACTTCCAGATGTTCAAGCTGGATTTAGAAAAGGCAGAGGAACCAGAGATCAAATTGCCAACATCTGCTGGATCATTGAAAAAGCAAGAGAGTTCTAGAAAAACATCTACTTTGCTTTATTGACTGTGCCAAAGCCTTTGACTGTGTGGATCATAGCAAACTGTGGAAAGTTTTTCAAGAGCTGGGAATATCAGACCACCTGACCTGCCTCCTGAAAAATCTGCAGGTCAAGAAGCAGCAGTTAGAACTGGACATGGAACAGCAGATTGGTTCCAAATCAGGAAAGAGGTACGTAAAGGCTGTGTATTGTCACCCTGCTTATTTAACTTATATGCAGAATACATCATGTGAAATGCTGGGCAGGATGAAGCAGAAGCTGGAATCAAGATTGCCGGGAGAAGAATCAATAACCTCAGATACGCAGATGACACCACCCTTATGGCAGAAAGCGAAGAACTAGAGAGCCTCTTGATGAAAGTGAAAGAGGAGAGTGAAAAAGTTGGTTTAAAGTTCAACATTCAGGAAACTAAGATAATGACATCTGGTCCCATCACTTCATGGCAAATAGATGGGGAAACAGTGAGAGACTATTTTTTTTGTTTTGTTTTTTGGCTCCAAAATTACTGCAGATGGTGACTGCAGCCATGAAATTAAAAGATGCTTGCTCCTTGGAAGAAAAGCTATGACCAACCTAGACAGCACATTAAAAAGCAGAGACATCACTTTGTCAACAAAGGTCCGTCTAGTCAAGGCTATGGTTTTTCCAGCAGTCATGTATGGATGTGAGAGCTGGTCTATGAAGAAATCTGAACACCAAAGAATCGATGCTTTTGAACTGTGGTGTTGGAGAAGTCTCTTGAGAGTCCCTTGGACTGCAAGGAGATCCAGCCAGTCAATCTTAGAGGAAATCAGTCCTAAATAGTCATTGGAAAGATTGATGCTGAAGCTGAAGCTCCAGTACTTTGGCCACCTGATAGGAGGAACCAACTCACTGGAAAAGACGCTGTTGCTGGGAAAGATTGAAGGCAAGAGACAAAGGGGATGATAGAGGATGAGATGGTTGGATGGCATCACTGACTCGATGGACATGAGTTTGAGTAGGCTACAGGAGTTGGTGATGGACAGGGAAGCCTGGCATACTATGGTCCATGGGATCACAAAGAGTTGGACACGACTGAGCGACTGAAATGAACTGATAATACAGACCTTAAGAAGAAAACAGTTAGAGAAGAGAGGCATTATCAGAGCAATCTGTATTCATTCTGATAAAGTGACAGGATCATTAAGATAAAACATGTAATAGATCTAATGTATGTTAGTGTGAGTGATAGTCACTCAGTGGTGTCTGACTCTTTGTGACCCCATGGACTGTAGCGTACCAGGTTTTCTTGTCCATGGTTTCTCCAGGCAGGAATACTGGAGTGGGTTGCCATTTCCTTCTCCAAATATGTATTAACTTTATTGATAACTTTGATTGTGTATGGCATATGTTTTATCATTGATTCAATCAGCCAGTATTTACTGAGTACCTGTTATGTGACAAGCAGTATTGTTAGATAACAGACTGTTTTAGGAAATTAGTTGAAATAGGGCATCTTCTCTTCTCTTATTTGATTCTACTAGACTAATTAGCTGTTTTTAAATCACAGTGAACCAACTTTCAGAAATGAGAGACAGAATTCATTCACAGGGTTATTTTCAGCAAAATACTTTTTATTCTTTACTCAAGATAAAATTAAGTAATAATCTGATTATTCCTATTCTGTTTTCTCACCACTCTGTGCAGTTTCTTTCTTTTGCTTCATAAATCCAAGCAATAAACAACCCTCATCCTGATCCTGGGAGAGGTGGACAAAGAAATTCCCCTATACATCACAGTCCACAAACACAGACTTGCTCCTGACCCCAAAAGTTATGGTGGCCTGACTGCTGTTCTTCTAATCTAGATGATTTTATCTGATCACAGTCAATGGGTATTTATTGAGGCATTTGAGGCATGCAGGGAATATCTGTTTCTGTTTTCTAATAAGAACATTACAGAATAACAAGCTGATGCAGAGGTCCACAGGACAGACATCATCTTTGCTTTATACTCCAGAGGGAACAGGCATTAGCCTGGCACCTGCTACCAGTACTATGATGGAGAGATAATATTGGGAGTGGAGAGCAGATAGAAAAGCAAATGCTGTGTCAGAGAAATCAGGAAAGTGAACTCAAGAGGAACCTGGAAGCATGAGTAGGAATGTTCAGAGGAAGGATGCCCAGAGAGAATAAAGTGTGGTACTTTTGAGGACCTGAAAAAGGTTTGCCAGGCCATAGTACACATATTTAGAGGGCCAGGCCTAGAGGAGCTGTGAGAACACTGTTCACTCTGGGAAGAAAGCTGGCTTCAAATCCAGAAGCCTGAAGAGTGCATTGATCCAACCTTGAAGTGGGCAGAAATCATAGAGGAATTTGAAGAAAGGTGCTATATTAAACCCAAAATGTATGTACATAAACCTACATTTACTTTGTCACAACAGGTGTATAGGATATTTCCTTTGTCTTATCAGTTTCTGAGTTCTTCACCCATTTTCTTTTACCCACATCATCCATCCTTTATCTCTTCCTCAATATTTCCTACAGACAATGCTAAACCCCGCAAATGATTCTTGTACATTAATACAGAAGGGAAGCCAAGCCCTGGAATTTCCTGGGACTCCCACCCCATAGCTGGTGCTAGACTGAGTCAACAGTCAAGCAGCTGAGCTGACTGTTGTTTCTATGATTCTGGGTAGAATTTCTATCATAGGTCTGAGGTACGTTTGGTATCTGAAATAAAGTCAGGGCAGAAGTTAGGCCCTGATGAATCTTACAATAAGAGAGGGCTGTTATGACATGATTTGGGGACATCAGAAGGATGGGATAGAGAGTGACAGGGTCTTTGTGTCTGTGCTCTTAGTAATGCAGAATATTAACATGATCCTTGAAAGAATTGTTTTAGAAACTCAGTATCCTGCCCGTGGTTTGATATTTATTGTAGTACTATCATGAAACAAACCTGACAGTAATTCTTGTTACCTCAACTCTCAGATTTCAGAGGGAACTTAAGAATGCAATCCTGAAGCCTTATCTCTTAAGTTATGGTTATATCAGCTCACAAGAGACAAGTAGTGTAGAGGATAAGAGAAAAGAGTACAAGTACAGTAAAATCTGTAGTGCCCCAGATTATAATCTTCTCTACTCCTGAAGAATTCATTTCTGTACTCATGGTTGTCCTTCTCTTGCTGTTCTTGATCTCTGGAGTTTATCTATATAACTGTGGACATACCAGATAATATCTAAACTGTAGTTAGTCTGATTCATGGTGGCTTATTTGCCTTGTCATACCACATGAAGGGAATCCTGATATACAGACCCAGTCATTTTGCATGGCATTAACACAGCCCCCACTGGTTTGAATCAATTGAATGTTAAGGGTCATAAACAAAAGTTCCTACAGGGAGATCTCTTTGTAAATTTGATCACTTTCTTTTTCATTTCCATTATAGAATTACCCTAGTTTCCTCAGAGAATTGTTCTGCCAAAGACCTCTACTATAGTATAGGTAGTATATAGGTATGCTATATATCTTTGTATATAGGTATACTGTGTATACCTATACTATATATACTATAGTACAGGTAGTATACGGGTATATTATATACCTTTGTATATATAGGTATACATAGTATGTATCTATTATATATAGTGTGTGTGTGTATATATATATATATATATATATACACACACACACACACTTGATATGTTTGTATACACACACACACACACGTATATATATATATATGAGAAGGGAATGGCAACCCACTCCACTATTCTTGCCTAGAGAATTCCATGGATAGAGGAGCCTGGCAGGCTTCAGTCCATGGGATCGCGAAGAGTTGGACTCAACTGAGTGACTAACACTAGCTAACTAATATATACACACACACCCCTATACATACTAAGTCTACAAGTCTCTAGCTAACAGCTAAAAAGCTGTCTAGACTGACAATGTTGAAGGATGCAGCAGAAGGAACCTAATACAGATGCTGAATACAAAAAGAACCCCTTCTCCTCCAGCCAAATGAGAAGTAAAACATAACTCATGAAGCCCTTGAGCAGAGTACTTCTTACTTGATATAATTATATGTGTGTGTGTGTGTGTGTGTGTGTGTGTGTGTGTGTGAGAGAGAGAGAGAGAGAGAGAGAGAGAGTGAAGGAGGGAAGGAAGGAGGAAAAGAAGCTAAGAGAAGTGCAACCAAAGGAAAGGAGAGGAAGGGAGAAGAGGAGGGGAGATTGCCTTTGGAGAATAACAGGAGATGTTTCCCCTAGTGCTTACAGAAGTGAGCTTGTTACTACTCTGGAAAGTTCTTTCCATTGGTGAGCACATGTACCATTTATCAAGAGGAGTTTCATCTTTGTCATATGATGGACTGGACATACTCAGATTATCTTTTTTTTTTTCACATTATGTATTTAAAAGAAGAGGAAGCCTTTGCCTTGATAGCATGGTCTTAAAGGGGCAAAAGGACACTTAAACTATAATATGCTGAGATAAGAAATAATTTTAAGTTGTGAACCGTGACTTTGCTTATGTTGGGTGTTAGTCTTAGGCTTCCTGGTAAACACTGGAATGGAGAATTTTAAAATGATGTATGTTGACCCTGAAGCATGATGTCTTTATTTCAAGAAGTAGGCCAAACTAGAATAATCACAACCTGCTGCTTGTGCTCATGGAGGTGATGTGGGCTCTGGGCAAGGATTCCCGAGTAACTCTAGGTGATGGAGAGTAGTTCAGGCCCTCAGGTAAAGGATGTAAGAGCGTAGACTGAAAGCAGGAGGAGGAACATGCATGAAGGAGAATGACAAAACCAGCATTTCCTCAGATGACTAGGCATTTAGGGGTCTCAGAGAGGCATGATGACATTAGGGAAGACTGTGAGCACATGGGTCACCCCAGTTTCAGCTCAGGTGTGACCAGTGTGATTCAGTGTGGGGAGGGATGCCTGAAGTTCCCAGATGACAGTAAGAAAGTGGGTTCTCAAGGCAAGTTAGAGTTTCTATCCACAATCACTTGGTAAGGATAGAGTTGAGACCATGATTTCCTAGCTCTTTTCGCAGTGCCCATCCAGTCTCTTAGTTTGGCTTTTGGACTGTGGGATGTGAGGGGCCTGTGAGTTTACACTGGGGTAGCTTAGCTATTTCCTCTGTGCATCATCTGTGCCTACTGCCATGATCCCCGCCCACCCCCCACTCTACACTTGGCAGTGTGTATGCAGCTCTCACAATGCCGCAGCCCTCCTGGTTGGTAGGAAGCTCATACTCCCTTAGAGACCATTCTGCTCACTTGGCACAGCTTAAACAGTGTCTCTTGGCTTTTGCACACTGATCTCCTGTTCTGCTCTAATGTGCTGCCTTTGCCAGTTGGTGGGCTTCTGTTAAACCCATGCTGTGGATATTGCCCATCTCATGTTTCTCTGGATATACTGATTCTGCCTTTGGCTCTGCGTGGACTGGCTTGCCTTGCTGCCAGGGGGCTGAACTGACCTGATTTAGATGTTTTCCATTGAGCCATCAATGTAATGCCTGTGCCAGTGGGTAAGTTCCTTCCAAGGGGGCTGCTTGGGCTCCATCTTCTACTTCTGCTGCCTTTATCATTGCTTTTACAATCCTACTTGGCCAGGCTTACCCACAACATGCAATTGCCACTATATTGTGGCTGGCCCTCTCTCCTTCCACTGTCTGCCTCCTGGTAACTCTGACTTGTCTGACCCTGATGCCTCCATCTTTCATGTGTGATGTTTTATTCAAAGCACATTAAATTCAATTTGACTAACTCATGGTGGCTGAGAACATTTCACACTATTCTGTGGAATGTGCCTTAGTATAAATGGTTTTTGTTAAAAACCAGCTTCTCAGCATTATTTAGATATCCCCTCCTCTAGCAGTATTACACTTATCTATCTACTCTTCTCACCCAAGAGGTCAGTTAGTATCTATGAAGCACTTACTAATTTTCCGGGTCTGATCTCTCTTTACTGAACAACCTGTTAGTTCTGAGAGTCACTTCAAGACTCTTAGGCTATTCATCACAGGGGAAACTTGAAAGAAGATACAGTCCATCTTTTTTACTTTCGACCTGGCAGTCCCACAATTATTCCAGAGAAATGAGTATCTAATTTCTAATGGCCTCAGGAAGAAGCTCTAGGGAGCTCATTCTAGTATTTAACAACCTTCTCTGTTAGGAATATGTCAAAAACCAATTGACAGATTTCACTGTTTCTCACCCCTTTATAAAATGGGTTGCCTTTTTTTCAGTCATCAGAGGACATAAATAACAGGTTATTAATTTTTTATTTAAAATGACTCATAAAAGTAAGATAAAAAATGCACCAAATGCTGACATATTGTTTCTTATTTTGTTATGACTACATGGTTCAAATTTCTTTCCATTTCCTCCTTGAAGGATTTGGTAGATTAGTGGTCTA
The DNA here is from genome assembly GCF_054371585.1 of Giraffa tippelskirchi. Taxonomy (NCBI): domain Eukaryota; kingdom Metazoa; phylum Chordata; class Mammalia; order Artiodactyla; family Giraffidae; genus Giraffa; species Giraffa tippelskirchi. The sequence goes on from NC_137276.1 coordinate 172,071,516, forward strand.
ACTTCTAATTTAGAGATTGGTTTGGCATACAAGTAAGAGAAAAGCCCTCAACAGGCTCAGAATACTTAGGGGAAAAACAAAACAGAAAACAAGTATCAACCATCCAGCAAAAAAAGGTAGGGACCATCCATTTTGAAGTGTAGTGTTGGGATATCTAAGGCTGCTCCCTGAGATCATGGTTCTTCTGTGATTAAACCCATCTGTGGTTTCCCAGTGATCATTCCCTGACACCCAGTGTTCTTGGCACAGCCATGGAACTCTGAAGGATTTGGATTCCCACCTCCATAGCAAATCTAGTTTTTCCTCTCTTCCACTCTGCTCCCATTTTGCTGGGAGGTCCTCAAATACCCTAAATAATTTTCAGTCTTGAGTCTTTCATATACTGCTGCTTCCACTGGAAACTTTTTCTGTCTCCCCTTCACAAAGCTAAACATATCTCATCTTTTAGATTTTCAGATGAAACATCGTATGGGGTGCCTGCTTGACCATCCCCTTTCCTGTTTTCTTTGTTGCATTGCTTGTCCAAACCCCTTAATGGCATCTTAAATTGGTAATTGAATACTTGTTCATTTGTATCTTTATGATCTCTTGGGCTATCAGACCATGAGCTCATTAGGGCAGTGACCTTTATTACTAAGCCTGACTTCTGATACATAATAGGCATTAAATAAATACTCACAGGATGAACATCTTAAATAAAATAATGACTCTGTTGGCTGTGAAAGAAGGAGGCTCTATGAGTTCCTGGCATTTCTGTTAGTATTGGAACAGTACTATCTAAGAATTTGCCCCTATATTTGCTGCCTATCTTTCCCAGCCATGCAGAAAAGTAGAGAAGCTAGAAGCCAAGTCTAAGCTGCCAAGATTTGAAACAGCACGCTTGTCCTGGAGTGGATCATCACTTCACATGCCTAAGGCTATAGTTGATTTCAGTTCAGTTCAGTCGCTCAGTCACGTACGACTCTTTGCGACCCCATGAATCGCAGCATGCCAGGCCTCCCTGTCCATCACCAACTCCTGTAGTCTACCCAAACCCATGTCCATCGAGGTAGTGATGCCATCCAGCCATCTAAGCTCTGTCGTCCCCTTCTCCTCCTGCCCCCAATCCTACCCAGCATTAGGGTCTTTTCCAATGAGTCAGCTCTTCGCATGAAGTGGCCAAAGTATTGGAGTTTCAGCTTCAACATCAGTCCTTCCAATGAACACCAGGACTGATCTCTTTAGAATGGAATGGTTGGATCTCCTTGCAGTCCAAGGGACCCTCAAGAGTCTTCTCCAACACCACAGTTCAAAAGCATCAATTCTTCGGTGCTCAGCTTTCTTCACCATCCAACTCTCACATCCATACATGACTACTGGAAAAACCATAGCCTTGACTAGACGGACCTTTGTTGGCAAAATAATGTCTCTGCTTTTCAATATGCTATCTAGATTGGTCATAACTTTCCTTCCAAGGAGTAAGCATCTTTTAATTTCATGGCTGCAATCACCATCTGCAGTGATTTTGGAGCCCCCCAAAATAAAGTCAGCCACTGTTTCCACTGTTTCCCCAACTATTTCTCATGAGGTGATGGGACCAGATGCCATGATCTTAGTTTTCTGAATGTTGAGGTTTAAGCCAACATTTTCACTCTCCTCTTTCACTTTCATCAAGAGGCTCTTTAGTTCTTCTTCACTTTCTGCCATAAGGGTGGTGTCATCTGCATATCTGAGGTTATTGATATTTTTCCCGGCAATCTTGATTCCAGCTTGTGTTTCTTCCGGCCCAGCGTTTCTCATGATGTACTCTGCATATAAGTTAAATAAGCAGGGTGACAATATACAACCCTGACATACTCCTTTCCCTATTCGGAACCAGTCTGTTGTTCCATGTCCAGTTCTAACTGTTGCTTCCTGACCTACATACAGGTTTCTCAAGAGACAGGTCAGATGGCTTGGTATTCCCATCTCTTTCAGAATTTTCCACAGTTTATTGTGATCCACACAGTCAAAGGCTTTGGCATAGTCAATCAAGCAGAGGTAGATGTTTTTCTGGAACTCTCTTGCTTTTTTGATGATCCAGCGGATGTGGGCAATTTGATCTCTAGTTCCTCTGGCTTTTCTAAAACCAGCTTAAACATCTGGAAGTTCACAGTTCACATATTGCTGAAACCTGGCTTGGAGAATTTTGAGCATTACTTTGCTAGCATGTAAGATGAGTGCAATTGTGCGGTAGTTTGAGCATTCTTTGGCATTGCCTTTCTTTGGGATTGGAATGAAAACTGACCTTTTCCAGTCCTGTGGCCACTGTTGAGTTTTCCAGATTTGCTGGCATATTGAGTGCAGCACTTTCACAGCATCATCTTTCAGGATTTGAAATAGCTCAACTGGAATTCCATCACCTCCACTAGCTTTGTCCGTAGTGATGCTTTCTAAGGCCCACTTGACTTCACATTCCAGGATGTCTGGCTCTAGGTGAGTGATTGAATCATTGTGATTATCTGGGTCATGAAGATCTCTTTTGAATAGTTCTTCTGTGTATTCTTGCCACCTCTTCTTAATATCTTCTGCTTCTGTTAGGTCCATACCATTTCTGTCCTTTATTGAGCCCATCTTTGCATGAAATGTTCCCTTGGTATCTCTAATTTTCTTGAAGAGATCTCTAGTCTTTCACATTCTGTTGTTTTCCTCTATTGCTTTGCATTGATCGCTGAGGAAGGCTTTCTTACCTCTCCTTGCTTTTCTTTGGAACTCTGCATTCAGATGGGAGTATCTTTTCTTTTCTCCTTTGCTTTTCATTTGTCTTCTTTTCACAGCTATTGGTAAGGCCTCCTCAGACAGCCATTTTGCTTTTTTGCGTTTCTTTTCCATGGGGATGGTCTTGATCCCTGTTTCGTGCACAGTGTCACGAACCTCTGTCCATAGTTCATCAGGCATTCTGTCTATCAGATCTAGTCCCTTAAATCTATTTGCAGTTCCACTGTATAATCATATGGGGTTTGATTTAGGTCATATGTGAATGGTCTAGTGGTTTTCCCTACTGTCTTCAATTTAAGTCTGAATTTGGCAATAAGGAGTTCATGATCTGAGCCACAGTCTGCTCCTGGTCTTATTTTTGCTGACTGTAAAGAGCTTCTCCATCTTTGGCTGCAAAGAATATAATCAATCTGATTTCGGTGTTGACCATCTGGTGATATCCATGTGTAGAGTCTTCTCTTGTGTTGTTGGAAGAGGGTGTTTACTATGACCAGTGCGTTCTCTTGGCAAAACTCTATTAGCCTTTGCCCTGCTTCACTCTGTACTCCAAGGCTAAATTTGCCTGTTACGCCAGGTGTTTCCTGACTTCCTACTTTTGCATTCCAGTCCCCTATAATGAAAAGGACATCTTTTTCGGGTGTTAGTTCTAAAAGGTCTTGTAGGTCTTCATAGAACCGTTCAACTTCAGCTTCTTCAGTATTACTGGTCAGGGCATAGACTTGGATTACCGTAATATTGAATGGTTTTCCTTGGAAATGAACAGAGATCATTCTGTCGTTTTTGAGATTGCATCCAAGTACTGCCTTTCGAACTCTTTTGTTGACCATGATGGCTACTCCATTTCTTCTAAGGGATTCCTGCCCACAGTGGTAGATATAATGGTCATCTGAGTTAAATTCACCCATTCCAGTCCATCTTAGCTCGCTGATTCCTAGTCACTCTTGCCATCTTCTGTTTGACCACTTCCAATTTGCCTTGATTCATGGACCAAACATTCCAGGTTCCTATGCAATGTTGCTCTTTACAGCATTGGACTTTGCTTCTATCACCAGTCACATCCACATCTGGGTATTGTTTTTGCTTTGGCTTCATCCCATCATTCTTTCTGGAGTTATTTCTCCACTGATCTCCAGTAGCATATTGGGCACCTACCGACCTGGGGTGTTCATCTTTCAGTGTCCTATCTTTTTGCCTTTTCATACTGTCCATGGGGTTCTCAAGGCAAGAATACTGAAGTGGTTTGCCATGCCCTTTTCCAGTGGACCACATTCTGTCAGACCTCTCCACCATGACCCGTCTGTCTTGGGTTAGTGCTAGTTAAGCTGACACCCTTTTCCCACTACAATAAGAATGAGATAAGAAGACACAAACAGCATAAGATAAAAGAGGATCAAGGGGAATGATAATGAAATCAACCAGATAGATTTCATCCTTAGTCACCTGCCTTTCTCTTTATATATGTTTTCCTTTGAAACGACTCATTCACTCTCAGACCACCAAATACCTTCTTTCTGATGCTACCTACAACCTCCTCTCCAGTTCCATTTCTTCTGGTTAACTGCAGACACGGATTTTTAGATTCTTGCTGAATATTACCAGCTTGGTATTCTTCTGCTGATCTAAATTTAACTGATCTGGAACTAAATTCAGCAACTTCATTTATGTAACAGTACTGATTGAACCCTCTCTAATGTCCCTACTCTGGGCATTCAGTTCCTCTGATGGACAGCATCCATTCTAGCAAGGGTGTCTGGTCATAAATGATCCTGCAATAAATCTGCTATTATTATCATAAATGGTATGGAAGTGTCGTGTGCGATGAGGAGATGTGACAATGGGTCCTAAGTTAGTTTGGGAAGGTATAGGGCTTTTCTGTGAGGAAGAGAGATCTGAATGATGAGTAATATTTAGACAAGAAGAGAGAGAGGAGAAAGCATATAATAGGCAGAAAAGTAAATACCTAAAAGAGTAGAGGGATGTTGTGTTCAGAGAAGTAAAAGCAGTGCTATGTGTCTGGATTTGGGGAGACAGAAAGTGTGCTCTACACGTTTTCCTTTTCCCACCCATAATTCTCTTATGATTTGCTCATCTCCTTAGTCCCCTACAGCCAGCTACCAAGGCCACACCACTCTGCCCTCTGTTTGCCTGTCCATTGCTACTGCCATTTAAGCAAATAAATCCCATGACTTTCTTTTTATCTAAAATATGGAACTTTTTCATGCAAAAGTACTGGTTTTGAAAATACACAATTCACATTCACTATTAGGCAACTAGGAAATACAAATAAGTAAAAATGAAAAATTTCTCTCCCTCTCTGTCTCTGTTCACTACAAGAAAACCACTGGTAAACTTTTGTTGCCCGGTTTTTCCCAGTGTAGCTGTAGGATACACACAGTAAGATAGACACACAGAATTTTACTTACTTTTATAACCTCTTTCTTTTTGCATTTAAAATTTCTATTAAATAAGTGATAGTTTCTGCAGAATATATCATTTTAACCTTCTTTTTCTCAACATTTTATTATGAACATTTCCAATATACAAAAAGTTGGAAAAAAACTGTAAACACCCGTATGCTCATTATCTATATTCTATAATTAACATTTGCAAACTTGTTTTTATCACTTCCGCATTTATTCATTCCTCTACCCATGCATCTATTTCTGATACATCTTCTGACATATTTTCAAGAGAGTTTCAATTATTTTTATTGTGCTGTAGATATTCTTTTTGTATCCTGGTTACCAGTCCTTTGTCAGATATACACTATGTGAATATTTTCTTTCCATTCTGTGATAGGCCCATTAATTTTCTTAATGTTGTGTTTTGATGAACGTCATTTCTAATTTTGATAGTTTATCATATTATTTTTCTTCATAAGTTATTGCTTTCTGCATCCTGTTTAAAAAATGGTATCTATAGCTAAATATAGGATTTTACATTTACTCCTATTAGATTTCAAATTGTTGGTTTCAGCACAGTATTTCAGCCTGTCAAAGACTATTTTGAGTCTAAGTCTTGTCTTCTGCTTATTAGATATTGCTTTCGGCTTTATGTCACCTGAAAATTTGACAAGGTATTGAATGTTGAATGGGAAAGAACCTTTTTCAAGTGCAATTAGAATCAAAGATTACGCTTCACCATCTTATTTTTCAGAAGACAGAGTCAAATTCTCAGCAGAAATCAGTAGCCCTGAGGACTGTTTATGGCACTGCCCTATTTTACCACTCAAGAGCTCTATCTCTGAAGTTTGACATTACTTTATTGAGTTGCCTATAGACACCTGATGGCTACTGATTTCTTTTCTAATTTAATATAATGTAAGCTTCATCAGAGTCGACATCCCATCTCTTAGTTCCCAATATGTACCCACAAACACATGGATACATTAATTGATATTTGTTGAATTCATTAACAAGCTCATGACCAAAATTCATCATTTATTGTTTCTTTCCCCAGAATTTTGCCAGAAATTATTTATTTTTTTGGCCTGAACTTAGGAAATTTGCCGCTTTGTTCTCTCAACATCTGGGACATTTGCTGGCTCCAGTGTTCTGTTATTTATCTTTCTTGCATTTCTATTATTTTTTCTCCAGCTTTATTAGGGTATAATTATAAATAAAATGCGAAGATTTAAAGTATACAATGTGATGATGATTTAACGTATGTATACATTGTGAAGAATTCTTCTGCCCCATTGAGTTAATTAACACATCCATCAGCTCACGTTTGCCTTTTGTGTGTGTGTGAGAATAACAGATTTCAATGTTACAATACAGTGTTATCAACTATAGTCACCATATTATAGATTAGATCCTCAGGCCTTATTCATCTTAAGACTGAAATTTTGCATCCTTTTACCAAATGCTCCCTATTTTTCCTGGCAACCTACTCTATTTCCATAAATTAGTCATCTATTTAGATGCTACACATAAATGATACCATGTGGCATTTGTCTTTCTCTATCTGGCTTATTTCAATTAGCATAATGCCCTCTCAATTTATCTATGTTGTTGCAAATGATAGAATTTCCTTCTTTTTAAAGGAGTTTTTTATATATATATATACATATATATATTATATATATATATAGAGAGAGAGATACTGTGTGTGTGTGTATATATATGTATATATACACACACACACAGTACATTTTCTTAATCTGTTGATCACTGATAGCGTTAGTCACTCAGGTGTGTCCAACTCTTTTGTGATACTGTGGACTGCAGCCCTCCAGGCTCCATTGCCAGTGGTATTTCCCAGGCAAGAATACTGGAGTGGGTTGCCATTTCCTTCTCCAGGGGATCTTCCCGACCCAGGTATTGGACCCAAACCTCCTGCATTGCAGGCAGATTCTTCACTGTCTGAGTCACCAGGGAAGCCTATGTGTATATATATATACTGTATGTATGTATGTATGTGTGTATGTGTGTATACATATACACAGTACATTTTCTTGATCTGTTAATCTGTTGCCAGGCACTTGATTTGTTTCCACACTTCGGCTATTTTGAATAATGCTGGTGTGAACATAGAGATATCGTTACCTCTTAGACATCATGATTTCATTTGTTTTGGAGATATATATATATATATATACTCTCAGAAGTGGGATTATTAGGTCATATACATCTTGCCCATGTAGTCTAATATTCATTATCAGTATATTTGTATATAACTTTGCTGATATACAAGTATACTGATAATACATATTAGATTATATGGGTTAGAACCTGGGATTTAATTTGCTTGATATGAAGACCTGAATTTATTTGAAGGAACTAAATTTATTGAGCCTAACAACATATTCTATTCTAGGTACTAGAGAGACAGAGATTATAAAAAAAAGAAAAAGTTCCTGTGGACAGTTAGTTCACAGCTTAATATTATGAGTCCATATCTGATGATCTGATGCAGTTCTCTTCTGTCCGTCCATATTAAGGAATGCCCCTCCAATAATCAAATGCTGAGTTGAGACCCAGCTGCCTTGTCTCCAATTCCTATGTGGTCTGCTCTATTCTCCCTCATCCCTCTTTACAAGATGCACTTAAATAGAAATAATCACCAAACAAAACCTAGTTTTTTGATATTTTTATAACTAGTAATATGTAAGTAAATTAGAGATTTGTCATTTAGCTACAGCTTGAAGGTAAATGCTGTAGATAATAAGAAACAAAAAGCTTTGGCTCCACTTAGGAATAGAAGGCAGAAGGAGAGGAAGGTGACAGAGGATAAGATGGCTGGGTGGCATCACTGATGCAGTGGACATGAACTTGGACAAACTCTGGGAGATGGTGAGGGACAGGGAAGCCTGGAGTGCTGCAGTCTATGGGGTCACAAAGAGTTAGGACTTGGCAACTGAACAACAACAATGAAGAATAGAAAAATTGCTATAAGAATAATATCTATAAAATTAATAGCAAACTTTATTAGGCTCTGAGGAGATTAATTATAAAATTTGCTGACAATTTTGGAAAAGAGAAGGAAGTCTGAATTGATAGAGGTAAGGGAAATCCATGGTTAGATTTGTTTGATTTAGAGAAAGAATGAGGACGTTGTGGGTGAGAGAAAGGGCTGAGTAGAGACTGGGGGTCAGGGATGAGCTTAGCATATGAACAGAATGACGAGGGAAAGTTAGTCTTCTCTGTGAGCCTTGGGAAATATGACTGTAAGAGTTCAATGCCACCTAAAGTACCACCATGAGGACTGCATTTGATCTGAAAGACAAAAGTGAAGTGATATAAATCCTTGTTTAGGAAAGTGACTTAATAAAATAAAAAATGTTTAAAGGATGAAGGTGCTTTCTTAATGAAGGTAATATAGGGATGATGCAGAAAAGAGGCAGCTATGAGTAGCTATGAGCTAGTAACACAAAATTAATTAGATGAGAAGACATAGGACATTAAGAATAAATATGGAAAAACGGTAGAATAGATATTGGAGTGAGAGGGTGAAAGAAATACAGGTTTATCTTAAAATTTCAACTCCAGTGAACTAGAAAAACGTCCCCATTGGCTAGAATGGGATAATCTTGGGAAGCAAGTTCAAGTGATTATAAATATGAGATTGAGGTAATATTAAGTTACCAAGGAAGAGATATCCAGTAGATTTGGGGCCCTTGGAAGAAGCTGGTGCTGGAAAGACAGATTAGGAGGCAATTTGCTTAAGGATAATATGAACAAAATAATATATGAGGACCATCCAGAGAAAGTCGTCAAAGATTGCTAAGAGTTAGTGGCTATACCCCAGAGAAAGTCTGTAATTATAGTCAAGAAGAACTGAAGTTACGAGAAAGAAAGTAATCCATGACCTGAGAGAGCAGGTTGGTGCAGTAATGCAAGAACCAAAGGAAGAGGCTGGTCAAAAAAATGTGGCAAAACATTTAAGGAGGATGAGAGAAAGCCACTGGATGTGGTGAGAAGATAATTGTGTCTTTTTAGAAATGAGGAAGCTGAAGGACCCAGACAAAGCCAATCCAACCCTTCTCCCAAGATTGTGTCAAAGAGGCCTGTAAGTGAGTTGTTCCCAAATACAAGCTTGTGATAACATTTTCATTTGTCAATGGCAAAACGATAACTATCAGGGCAGTGCAATTACATATGGCAGTGAAAATAAATTCTGTCTTGTAGACCTTCGTTATTTACCACATGCCTTCTACTATTATGAAATTATGGAAGCCATAGATGATGACTGCTCTATATTTAGTTGGAAAAATAAATAATAGCCATATCATTTTCACTCTCCCTGTTTTTATCAAGGTGAGGTCTGATAATAGTGATCTGATGATGTATTTACTTTCCCTGGGCTTGTTCTCTGGAACATGAAGTGGAATATTTCTGCACAGGGGCTTCCTTCTGTGTTCACAAACCATTAATGTTGAGAGGGTGGGATAAGTAATAATTTATTCCACTTGAGTTGCTGAAAGATGCTCACATTAATACAAAAACACCATATGCTGACAATTTTAAAGCCCAACTGTAGGTTCAGAGCCCTGTCTGTCACTTATCTTAAGCTTCTATGGAAAATAAAGATCAAATATCTCTGAAGCAGTGTTTAGTGTCATAGCTTTTCTGCAAGAGACAGGATTTTTTTTCCAGCCACTAAATCCCTTGCACTGTATCATTATCTGAGTGTCCATCGTGTGATTTTTCTTGAGATTCTTCTATATGTAAGTGCAGGTAGATTGGCTGTGATGAAGAATACATCTTTTTGACTGTGGAATAGATTCTAGTCATAGATCCCTTCACCTCTTTTGTGGTATGACACTGTACCAGTCATCTTCTGTGTCTTTGAAATATTAACTTTAGTAATAATAATACGTAAAATAGATCACATTCCTGATATTTTTTTTGTCTTATACCCAATTCTATTCCAGTATTTTACATAGAGAAACATACAAACCCTTTTCTCTTTTACTAATCTTGTAAGTTGGGCTCTATACTTATCTTCACTTCAAAGATAAGGATAGTAAGCCTCAGACAGGTTAAACAACTTGCTTGTCAGCACAGCTTGCAAACCCCAGTGGAAGGTTTTAAACTAAAAGTCTGACTCCACATGTCATGTTTTTCACTTTCACAATTTGCTGCCTCAAGAGGGAAAAAAAGTATAAGAAAACATATGCTTACCTTAGGGTATATTCTTATTCCAACTCTGCTGTTATAATATTCAAGACATCTCCAGAAATCTTTTCAGAACTACTTCTAGACACATTTATTTTAAATGTGTTCAGCAGTCCTGAAGCTCTGTTTAGGGGGGATAAAGTTACTATTTAGAAATGATCAACGTCAAAGTCGAAGACACTATTTACTGACAAAAGAGGCATTTCCATCAGGGTGTTCTAAAAATGTATTTTATCATGGAAGATAATATTCAAAATAAAGATATACCTTCATAAACTAACTATCTGTTTTGTCCGTCAGAAAACAAGTCACAGTTGCTGTTGGTCATATGCTACTTGAACCCTCCCAAATTGTTCTTAGTGAAGACTCTTCTTATCTCATGAACAGAGCACCAGGTGACCTTGGAAGGGTTAGGTTTTTCCTTGCTAGCAGGGCTTAAAGATAAGCAGGGTTAACATTCCTGCCTACACTCTCAGGTGACCTCTCTACATTGATGGGAAATCTCAGTGGGTGCAAAATTCACTCCTATGAAGAAAGACTACACAATAAGCACAATTTTCTCTAGTCTGTTTGCTAATGAGGCATAAACCTGACCTGATGTAACCACTCATCTTGATTGCAGTAACTAGGGGTCTGGAGCAACTGTATCATTTAACATCCCCATTCCTTTTCTCTCAAACATTGGATAAGAAATCAAGTTTTCCATGATATTTTAGAGGGAATCTTAACAGTTGGTGTGAATTGTATGTCCCCAAACATAAACTGTTCCCAGCATCATCACCAACACTACGAATATGAGTTTGGGCATACTCCAGGAGATAGTGAAGGACAGGGAAGCTTGGTGTGCCTCAATAAGTCGCAAAGAGCTGGATATGATGTGTGCATACATGTATGCTCAGACATTTCAGTCATGTCTGGTTCTTTGCAACCTTATGGACTGTAGCCTGCCAGGTTCCTCTGTCCATGGCTTCTCTAGGCAAGAATACTGGAGGGGGTTCCCATGCCATCCTCCTGGGGATGTTCCCAACCCAGGGATTGAATCTGTGTCTCTTTACATCTGTCTCTTGCATTGGCAGATGTGTGCTTTATGACTAGCACCACCTGGGAAGCCCCAGACATAACTTGGCAACTAAATAACAACAGCAACAACAAAAATAAACTCATCAACATCCCTATAAGGCAGATAAACAGCCAGATCTTTCCATTCTGGTCACTGAGGCTCAGAGCTGTGAATTGACACTTTTAAAGACACACAGGAAATAAATATCAGAATAGGAAACAGAAGTCAGCATTTAAGTTGTTATTCAGGCAGTGGGTATGACTGAACACCTTTTAAATCAAAGGGTGGAGTGCAAATAGGATCACTAGACACTTTCAGTAGAACCTGTGTGAATTACCACATGCAAATATGGCCCCATCAGAAAACCTCCATCACTTGTTGCTTGGTGATGGAAGATGAAAATCAATCATGTATTCTCAGAAAAGAGGACCCTGTGAATAAGATCCCAACCAGTATTTTCAGGCTGATTTGAAATTACTGATGGGGAGTCAGAGGACAGGGAAATATTTAATTCAGAGAGAGTAGGGCCAACTTGTTTCTTGACTGAGATGAGGAATCATTTTTCACCCTCACCTGTGACACAGACCACTCATTTTTACTAGCTGGTAGTTTCCCCTCTCTGTATGCTGTCTGTATAGTAGCACTAGCTGACACGTGGAAGAGAAAGAGAACAAGTTGGCAGGGAGTCGATATATTTCTGTGTTTTATTACTACGAGATTCTAGTAGCATTTAGCTGGTGAGTCTGAGCAGAGAATGAGTGTTTCTAAAGTGACTCAGTTATCAGTGGAATGATTAAAGGCATAACAACCAAATCTATGGATTAATTAGCAGGTTGGTGGTAGTTGAGTAACTGTTACTAAATTGCGTGGTTTGCATGCAAAATAAAAGATTCATCTTTGATGTTTTCCAGCTTGGGTGACAGAAGTGTTAGAATTCCAGGTCAGTGAGAAGAGATTCCCATTGATTGGTTGATGGGTGATGAGATCAGAGAAGATTATATTTGGATTTCCTTCAATTCTACACATTAAAGGCTTAATCTTATTTTCGATCAGGAATACATCCTTCTTGCTACAGTTACTGACAGTGAGATTTGAAGATTTGATTAATAATAAATAAAGTAGAGCCAATAATACTATATAAGAGAAGAAAAATTAGGGTCAGCAAAATAAGATAAGTGCTGGGTGCCAGCAGAGACAGGAAGTTCTAGGAGAGGGAAGGACAAGTGATAATCTATTATTTGGAAGGCTTACAAGTTTCAAGAAGAAGAACGATAGATTCACTAAAAGGCCCATGTTTCATTGATACATTTAACAAATATTTCTGGAGACATGCATATACACACATATGCATATAAACATAATTTATATATACATAATTTATACAAATATACCTTTTATATAAACATACCATATACGGCCTTTCATATGTGTATATATATAAAGTTCTAGTGGGAGAGGCAGAAACACCTAAATAACTAATAGGTTAATAAGTAAAAAGTGGAATATAAGAAAAAGTGGAGCCAATTAAGGGACTGGGCATTTAAAACAGTAGCTGGAGCCAGGTGTTAGGATCAAATTGGGGTGGTCCGGGTACACATTTTTGGAAAGTTAACATTTTAGCAAAGACTTGGAGGAGATGAAAGAGTTTAGTTATGCAACTGTCTCAGGGAAGACTAGTCTATCCAATTAGAGTGAACAGCTAGTGTGTGTCCTGTAGTGTTACATGGCCAGGGAGTCAGTGTGGAGTGAGGATGCTGGTGTGGCTTGGATGGTATGGCAGAGGAATAATGGGGTGGCAGTGGAGATAGTAGAAAATAAGGTCAGAAAGGAAACAGGGATTAGGTAGTATAGGTGTTGACAGGAGTCAGTTTGGACTGAACCATAGATCTGAGTCTCCCTATCTTCAACTGAGGTACAAAGAAAAAGCAAGACGTCTATGATTGTGCTAACGAGAGACAGTGTTGTAGTAACATGATGAGTGGGATTAATCAGAGGGAAAGAATAACCCTTAAGGCTTTTCCCATAAATGCAAAGAAAAGCAAACAATCAGGAGAGACATTTATGCAAATAGGGAACTCCACTCTAGAAATTAGAAGCAACTAGAGGGCACTAATGTGCAGAATAATCAGACTTTCAGAGAGCTTTTGCTTTTAGGGCCACATCTAGGCAGGCAGTGCCTAGAACATTTTACCTCATTTCCAAGTGACTTTTATGCCCATTAAAATGTTTTCATTTCAATTAATAATTCAGTCAGTAATACAATTATGATGTGGAATTTTGCTATTAGCTATTTCTATAAGGCAGAGTGAAAGGACTTAGGAAGTGGAAAGGAAAAAGAAGGAGGTTTTCCTGGCTAGAACTCAGTATGGCATAAGCAGATATTTGAAGATATCAGTAATAAACCATGTGACATAATCTCCTTCATTCCCATTTTGACTGATAGGAAATGTGATTAGAGTATGGGGGGTTCATATTGGAGCTGTCCCCTGAACCCCTCTAAGGCTGCAGCACTTGGTTGAGGTAAGCCACCTTCGGGGCTCCTTTGGGTCACGTTCACATCCTTTCCTAGAACTTCTTCTCAGAGAGAGTGTGAGAGAGCAGCCAGAGCCTCTTTTGGCTGTAAAGACCACAGATACTGGTGGTTTTATTTCATTTAAGCAAAACTACTATTCTAGTGAATGTTTCCAGGCTGTATATGTCCATTCCAAAGATAGATATGCTGCTTGATTATAGTCAGGTTTACCAAGAATGATTTCTCATCTTGAATAGCTGTAGTTCCAGAAATAACTTGGACCCTCTACCATAGCTATAACTTTAGGTCAGTGCTTCCCATTTTATATTTCTGACAGTGTTGATTTTTTTTTTTTTTGGATGGAACCTCCATCCAAAAGGAGGTTTATAAACTTTCTGTTTGAACCTCTTTGAACTCAGGTAGAATCTTTAATGTACTATTCTAGATAAGAGAAATGATGATGTTTCCCACTGAAACTCTTCAGATTGACTAATCAGCAACCATCAGTCAGATGGCCCTAAAAGCTGCTTCCTTAAGTCATCTGACGTTTTTGTTGCTACAGCCAATAATTGTTTACACACTATGACCCATCCAGTGGGGTACCACGGAAAAGAAAAGAGTAAACACTGCATAAGGATACTTGATTTTTCCTTCCATCCCTGTTATAACTGGCTTCTTCTCCCTTTAGGATATGAGGCCACTTAATAAAAGTTCCAGACTATAATTTTAGGAAAAGGATTCTCTTTCTTGCTTTCAGACACCTGTACCTAATAATGGCAGAGAGATTGCCTGCGTGTGTTGTTCCAGTTGTGTCTGACTCTTTGCGACCCCATGGACTGTAGCCCGCCAGTCTTCTCTGTCCATGGGATTCTCCAGGCAAGAACACTGGAGTGAGTTGCAATGCCCTCCCCCAGGGGATCTTCCCCATCTGGGGATCAAACCCACGTCTCTTACATCTCCTGCATTTGCAGGTGGGTTGTTTACCACTAGCACCAGCTCTGACAGAGAGATTATTGCACTAAAGATATCTTCTTGACACTTCCTAAGGTTGAAAACTAGCTCCAGCTTTCAGCCTTGAAATCTTATTCTCTTATTTGGTTGCTCAAATGAAAAATATTAAAGGTGTCAAATGAAATGGATAAGACAAAAGTGGTTTCTTTTAGTGCACTGAGTCTTGGGAGCTTCTCTGCAGAGCCATTTTAAAAAAAAATTATTGAAGTATAGTGGATGTACAATGTTGTGTTAATTTCAGGTGTATAGGAAAGTGATTCAGTTATATACGCACACACACACATACATACATACATACATACGTATATATTTGTATGTATATATGTTCTTTTTCAGTTTCTTCTTACAGATTATTATGAAATATTGAGTAGAATTCCCTGTGCTATACAGTAGGCTCTTGTTGTTATCTATTTTGTTAATAAATATAGCAGTGTGTATATATTAATCCCAAATGCCTAATTTATTCCTCCCCCCTTTCCCCTTTGGTAGCCCTAAGTTTGTTTTCTATGTCCATGGGTCTGTTTCTGTTTTGTACACAAGTTCATTTTTACAGTTTTTAGTTTCCGCCTGTAAGCGATATCCTGTGATGTTTGTTGTTGTCTGGCTGACTTGCTTCAGTTAGTATGATGATCTCTAGGTCTGTCCATGTTACTCTGCAGGGCCACGTTGAATCATGTAAGCATGAGTTGCTCCTAGAACTGGGATATTACCCTCATCCCTAAATGCTATTGACTCCCTAAAGCAACCAGGTTAATCAAGTGAGGCAGTGATCTCATAAACTTGCAAGACTTGCTTGTGAAATGTGGGAAACTGGGTGGGAGGTGTCCTTGTAGTGCCTGTCAGTACTTGGAGAGGAAGCTGCTCAGTAACAGTCAATCCCAACTTGATGAGTTTTCCGCAGAAGTTTATATAAGCTTAGCCTTCTTCACATGGTGATATCTTGGCAGTTCCTCATAATTTTTTCCCTTCCTGTCACCATAAAAAACCTGTATACAGTGTGAAGCAGCAGGAGCAGGGTTATTCTCTGAAGATGTGGGAGAGATTAGCCTGCTTTAATTACGGTTCCCCCTACTCCAGCGTTCCCAGTGACTCAGTTGGTAAAGAATCTGCCTGCAATACATGAGACCTGGGATTGATCCCTGGATCAGGAAGATCCCCTGGCAAAGGAAACGGCAACTCACTCCAGTATTCTTGCCTGGGAAACCCCAGGGAAAGAGGAGCCTGGTGGGCTATAGTCCATGGGGAGTTGGACACAATTGAGCGACTAAACCACTACTCCAGTTGCATTTGTTTCTGAGTTTTTATTTTATTCAGACAGTATGTGAACTTGTAATGAACTTAGCTAAGATGCACTTACCAATCCACATCTGAGCAACTTTTTCCTGAGTCAGGGCCTCCTGACTTCCTGGTGTGAAGAATATTGGTGGGCACATCAGGTGTTCTCTCCCACCCAAAAAAGCAAGGAATTGTAGTGCTGAATATCTAGCTCTGTCCTGTTCATACAAACAGATTGTAATTTGTTCAAAGATCAGGGGAATTGTAGGATGTCATCAGGATATACAACACATTTTGCAAAACAACACAAAATGTGGGCCATGTGGGTTTATAAGATACAGTGCCCCTGCCACTTCTGCTCTTTCTTTCAGAGCTTTTTCAGCACCAACAGGTCAGCAGCATGTCTGTATTAATTGCAGGGCTGTGATCCTCTGCCTTGCTCTTCCAGCTGTTGGGTTTTGGGAATGTCATCTCAGAAAACCAGTGAGCTGTAAAGTGGAGGTGAAAGCAAAACAGTCATATCGACTCCTCAGTCTCTACTGATAAGAAATTGTTTAAAATGCTACGCACTTGAGAGAGGGCAAGACTTTCATCTGAAGGTCCTTTGAAATCACGCTGGACCCCCCATTTTAGGAGGAAGCATGAAAATCATTTGTTAGTTAGGTCAAGTGAGGAGTAGAGGGTTTACCCATGGAGAATAATGAAAGTTAATAATAATAATGTGGTATTGCTAGCTGTGGTTTCCTCTACACATTTTCCTCCCCCAAATCTGTGTCATTAACAATTTGCTATGAGTTAAAAAGGGGATTGGCAATAGATGCTTAAGAGAAACTTTCAAAAAATAACACAATGGTGTGAATGTTTCTGAGATTTTGTTAGGCATAGTGTATGAATTAGTAGCATAATAAGCCTATTACTTCACAGAAATTCATTTCTTGGAATTTATTCAAAGCAACCCCTTTCTCTCCTTACTTCCCTCTGATAAATTACCTTTTGTTGACTTAAGAGAAAGGGGTTTTACTGAAAAGTTGACAAAGTACCTTACCAACACTAGCACTCTCTTAAAATAATCGCCAGCAGTACTATTAGGTTGAAAATAAATGATTTTGTGTAACTGGATGCATTTCATTTCTGATGACGTTCCTAAAATTCAGCAATATGCTTGAGTGCCTATTTCATGCAACACATTCTGCTATGCCCTCTGGGGAATTCAAAGGTAAGCAAGATATAGCCCCTCATCTCAAACAACACATCATCGAGTAGGGGGGATCAGACAGAACACAAATCACAAATCATTTTAATGAAAAATAATAGTCTAATTGATTTCTGGCACCTTGAGACTGATATATCACTAATTTCATTTAAGTCACAAAACAATGGCAGAGTGTAGGGTCTGTTGATTGATATTTATTTAGATGGTATACTGAGAAGTAATAAGTGTGATGGCCTATTTAATTACTAATCTCCTGAGCAATTTTTCCTTTTCATTTTGTATTACTTTCCATTCTTGGATGAAGAATGCCTCTCTACTACAGTTTTCTTGAATGTATTCTTCGGATGCTTCAGCAAGTTTAATTCTGCCCTAGTTTGGCCTGTGTGTGTGTGTGTGTGTGTGTGTGTTTATTAGAGCATGCTCTAATGTAATGGAAACACCTGCTTGTTTTTGATTCTCTTAATGAATTGTCTTGGCATTACTAAATGGCACCACAAACCAATTATGATACGCTGTGTAGGAGCCATGCACTGACATTGCTGTCTAAAAGTAGGCCACTTCTTTTCTAATCGTTCTGAGAATTATGTATGCATGTATTATGCATACTCTGGATATAGGAAAATACAGTGAGCCCTCCAGATCCAACAGTTCCAGATGTACAGATTCAACCAACTGCTAATTGAAAATACTTGGAAAAAAATTCAAGAAAATTCCAAAAAGCAAAATTTGAACCTGTCATGCAGTGGCAGTTATTTACATAGAACTTCCATCGTATTTACAACTCTATGTAGCATTTACATTGCATTAGTATTATAAATAATCTAGAGATAATTTAAAGAAGCTGAGAGATATGCAAAAGTTATATGCAAATACTCTGCCATCCTAAATAGGGAGCTCAAGCATCCATGAACTTTAGTATCCACAGGTGTCCTGGAACCAACCCCATGGAAACATAGGAAAAACTGTATTTACATTTTAATAGCACTTTACACTTTGCAAAGTAATTTCACTATCCTGCCTCACCTAAAGCTACCCTTCCACTTGAATTGATCAATGCCATCATTTGTTAATCAAGCTGGAAACATGGGCAGCTCCTTTATTATTACCTCCCTTTTACACCTATATCCAGCTTATCTCCAAATGAAGCCAGTTGTGTCATGAAGCAATTCTCCCACTTCTCTCTCACCCATCCACTGTCTTGGCTAAATGAGCTGTAATGTCTTGCTCTCCTTAATGCTGCGACCTCTAATTGCTCTCCCTGCCTCCACCTCTACACATGCCCATCATATCCATTTCTCTCTAAGCATTCAGGTTGTGCCAATTTGATTGTAATGCTTCCCTGTTTAAAACACATCTCTGGATCCCAGTTGCTCTTAAAATATATTCTCAAATCCTTATCCTAGCCTTCCAAACCCTATTTTATCCACTTCCCTTTTTTCTAGGTTTATCTCTTCACTGTGACACTTGTACAGTCATGCAGATTTATGATTTTGAATCATAATATTGCCATACTACAAGTATGATAGTTGTTCAAACTAAAATATGCCAGATGTTTTCCCTTCTCTTTGTGTTTCATATACTCTTCCTTCCACCTGTTTATACTTCCTCTCGTTCATTTCAACTCATCATTCAGAAAGAGTCTAGACTGGAAAATTCACCTTGGGAAGCCTTATCTGAATATAACATTCTTCTTTCTAGTCTGAATTAGATATCCTGCTTTTAGATACTTTTGCAAATTAAACTTCACAGGCTTTTAATCATCTCATCTTTTCTGTGTTCTCCCATTCTATATAAACTCCATTAAGACACGGAACAAACATCTTTTGATCACAAATGTATCTCAAGTGTACAGTGCAGTACTTAGCACATAGTAAGACTTTAATAATGACTGTTGAATAAGGAATGTTTTTGTTGTGTTGCTAAGTCTTGTCTGACTCTTTTGTGACCCCATGGACTGTAACCCACCAGGCTCCTCTGTCCATGGGATTTCCCAGGCAAGAACACAGGAGTGGGTTGCCATTCCCTTCTCCCAGGGATCTTCCCAAACCAGGGATCCAACTCACAACTCCTGTGTTGGCAGATGGGTTTTTTTTATCACTGAGCCACCAGAAAGACCTTAATAAGGAATAAGTAACCTTTGAAAAGAATACAATGAATTAAATACTTATTTCCATCCTCTCATTTGGTTCTCTCAACAAATGGTGATGTTCCCTGTTTTTGATATCTACTGTATATATGATGCCATCCTTGAAGGAGCTTGGGAGAAGGATTCACAAGGCTCTGTGCGTGCTCATTTGTAATTTCCTGTGTGCCTACAGTTATTTCAAAATAAAAAGTTTTAAAAAGTGATAATGTCGATAGGCCAAATATGGCAATTTCCATTTACATTTGAGAAAAGTAAGGGTTAGAGGCTAAGGTCATTTGTGTAAGGTAATAAACACATGACACAGACAATTTCAAGTACAGTCACTCAGAGGTTTTTGTATCCTCTGGATCCTCAAGTGGACCTAGCACCAAGTACCTACCGTGTTTTGTCCTTGACATATGTATATTCTAGCCCAGAGCTTCTGTGTTTATTTGTGATTGTTGTCATAACCTAAAGTTGAGCAATAGGAAACAGGGTAACGTTCTTAGGTCTCTCCCATAAAACCTAGATGCTGGACTCACCCTAGGCACTCAGCTCCCTCTGTCTTTCTTTTATTCTTACTTGGTTTCCTTTTACTAATTAATTAGTTCATTGTTTTATTGTCAATGTTTATTGAAATTGGCCACAACCTAGTTCATGCTTTGTTAACAATAGGAAAAACAAGGAGTCCATTGCAGACTCTACTCTCTGGAGCTCATGTTGTAGTAGCTGCATACAAGTGAAGGATTAACTATAGGACAATGCTGTAACTTCTGTTTTGTCAGGAAGCACAGGGAGCTAGGCACATAGAGGAAGCACTTCACGTGGGCTTGAAAGATGTATCACTGCTTCTTAAAGGAGGTTATTTCTAATGCTTCTTAAAGGAGGTGGTTTCTAAACAGAACACTCAAGATTGAACATCCAGAGAGAACTGTGTCCATAGCAGGACTGGACTGATAAGATTGAGTAGGGTGGGGTGAGAGCAGTTGAAAGAAGGGGGATCCTGTGCAACATCCTGAGACAAGGGAGAGAAGGATTGGGAACGAACACCCAAGGAGCAGGTATACCTCTAATCAAAGGTCACTGACCCATGCTTTTCAGCTTTGGAAGCAACATAGTCTCTCATTCTCCCACCTGAGACACCTGCAGAGCAAGATACGCAGAAAGGGTGGACCTTGATGTTGTCCATTGCATCCTCTTCTCCACGGTGTCTGTGTGGTCTTTGACACCAGCACTGAGGTGCTGCTGAGGAAATGTCTTCACTTTTCTTTCATGGAAAGTGGAGAGACTATGAAAATTTGGGAGGAAGAGGGTGGCAAGGAACAAATACAATCTTTCTTTTGCAAAGAAATCTATTAAACTTTTTCTCCTATTTTCTGTTTTTATTGTGTTTAGGTAAGTGAAACCGATTTTTGCAACACAACTATGATTACCAGACTGCCTCGTGTATGGTGACTGTCTCTGTTGAACATTCCGCAGAATGATATCTTCCATCACCTCTGATTCGTGAGTCTTAACTCTGAAGGGTTAAATAACTTATAAATAATCTAGGATTGAGTAATATTTAAATGGCTGTATCTATATCACCTTATAATGCTTAATTGTACCCTTCTTTAAGGTAAGTGAGCCTAATTTAGATCTTGATTTTATGCAGAGAAGCACTGAGGGAAATATTATTTCCTTTCTAGAAATATTCTTAGTGGTTCTATTAAAGAACATTCTTCTCTCAAGAATTTTTCTTTGTTTGATTCACATTAAAAATTTGGGGGTGTCTCTCATCATTTGAGGCATAGCTCTCCATATTGTTGATACTTCTGTTTTGTCACTTTCCTCCATAAAAGATAGTCTCAAAAGTATGAAGTTGGTATGATTTTTGGTGTACTCTGGTGTCTAAAGTATTAAAATTCATGGCTTCTTTTCCATCGCATTATCCAAATCTGCTTGGAGGTTAGGGGTTTTAGGCTGGAAGAAAATGAGTTCTTAGTGCAGTGTAGAGTAGGATTTAGTTGGCAAGATGGGAGATAAATAGTAAAAAGAGAGAAAAGAATAGTTGGGACTTATTAAATATTTGAACAGTGACTGCTCCTGGAAAATTGGCTGTGACTTCTCTTGGCCTCTGGCCTGGGCTTATCCATTTTCTTGGTTTTTTATACTTAGCGATTCTTCAGTTTCTTATTCTGCTTTCCAATTCAGTTTTCATTTTCTGCATTAGCCATGTTGTGTTTGACTATTTGCATTTACTGAGGCTATCTCCAATATTCCAATGGACCGAATTGTGTGTATCTGGTGTGTAATTCGGTACAGGCACCCCTACCTCTGCAGGGAGGCAACGCACCTCCTTATTCATAACAATTATCCTAGCTGATGGAGCTCGGCAAGCCAACCCCTCTGCTCACTTGATGGGAACAGATTTTCTGAGGGGCTGCTGATTGCCTGTTTGAGTCCTGTCATCAATATCCAGGTGTGAAATTATTAATTACAAAGCACAATGGAATGGTCTTGCAGGAAAAGACTGAACAGCTTTCCTTGAAGGTCACTGTTGGAATTGGCCCTCTGTGATACATTATTATGAACTAAACATTTCATTTTGTACCATTGTTAGTTGAGTGCTCCGTTTAGTGTTTTGTTATTGTGTGTCGAAATGGGCCTTGCTATATATGGAAAATGTAGGATGGTAGTATTGCTGTGCTTTATGTAGCTTTTAATTTCAGAAGTGGAAAGGACCAAAGCACCTCTATCATAAGAGTAAAAAAAAAGATAGATTAAATGGGCATAGTGGTAGTTACTTTCTGAAGTCAAGGTGAGTATGTTAAGAACAAAATTTCATAGATAATAAATGGTGGTAGATAAACAGAAATGACGATGATGCTGATAATGGTACTGGTGGCAGTGGTGATGGTAATGATATTCTGAGCCTAGAAATATCAATGCCAAAGCTTCTTTTACTTTTGTGTGTGTGTCTGGACCATTTCCCAGTACATGTAGACAACCACCTAACAGATAGTTTTCACTGCCAAACTTGGTTTTGTTTTTGGAAGTATTATGCATAGTAATGATGGTTATGTTATTAGGTTATTAGTCATAGGTTCTCAGTGGAAAAGATTCAGTTGTGATTTTATAATGATCAGACCTGCCATGTCCTAATGAAGCAACTTCTGAAGTATGACTACTGGAATCTCAGCTGGGCTCCTGTGATTGCCACCTGGGCAGGTGAACCAACGAATGGGAAAAAGACATGTCCAGAATAAAAATGATGAGGCCCTTCTAGCATTTACTTCTCCCCATTCTTCTAGAAAACAGTGACTTTCTTATCAAGATTTATCTCCATATCTTTGCTATATTCTCACCTCCTCTGTTGGCAAGGATACTAATAAATAACAGCTAACATGTATCTTGTGCTTCTTCTGTGTCAAGCACCATTCTAAGTTTTTTACATATGTTACTCCATTTCATCTTTACAACAAGTGTATCATTAAGGTACTGTTATCAATCTCATTTTTTAGATGAGAAACTTAATCATGGGAAATTTTTCATTTCTTGGTTTCCAGGTCTATGTTCTAAACCACTATAAATGTTGATCACAAGATTGAATGACTTAGAATTTCCTTACTTCTCAACTCACTTACTTTGTTGATACCAGTGTTATTATCATCATAATCATTTCACTATCATTTTAAACCTCCTCCTAAGCTTTATATCGCAGGTAATATAAACACCTTATCTCATTCAACTTTAACAAAAAAATAAAGACTCTATTGGTTTTTCCATTTTACAGTTGAAGAAACCAGTCAGAGACGTGACACAAGTCTATATGTACAGCTGGAGAGTGGCAGTATCTGGTTTGAAGGCACGAAGGCCACACCCTTACCCACTGTGGCACACTAATCCTTAAACAGCATTGCGTAGAATATCCTTCGTATGCTGTGACTACTCTGGTGGCATAGGAGGATGCAGTGAGAATCTCTGTATTTCAGGGATGTGTTCTCTTGTGGTCTCCCAGCTTGGTGTGATATGTATCCCTTTGTCGAATAGCTCTGTGAGAGAGCCACGGTCCATGTATACAGGACCACGATGACAACAGGCAGTCAATAGATTTTATGTAATTGCTGATCATTCGATTATGCTGAGCAAGCTTCTCTTGAGTGACTGGATAGCGCTATTCATTTCATTATGTAATTCAGTGTGGTGCGGGTCTGTGCTAGGATGTATCTGTCATTTGGGTGCATCTCCAGCATCTTTTGGTTTCACTTCAGTTGTCTCTCCTCGGACATTACATAATGGGAGAGAAGCAAAGACCATGTGAAAAAAAGATTCCCTTTTTCAGTATCACCCAAGAGAACTTATAAATCCTCATTACTTCCTTTCTTTTGATTATTTTTTCTATGTGGAAATTTTCAAAGCGACTGAATTTGAACTCAAAAGATACACTTCCACAAAATACTATTCTTTAGTTAATATCTGCACACCTCTGAACTGAATCCTTTGAGTAGAGGCTTTGATACTTCTTAAAAACAAAACAAAAAAAAAACCTCTGCTGGTTAATTTACACATTTGTTGGAATGAGTTTATAAAATCATTTCTCAGAGTAGTTTGTGTCAGGTCATGGAGAGTGAGATCATGAAGTTTCTGGTTTCTGGGGAATTTGGGAGGCAGGGGTCCTTCTGTTGGGAAGGAAAGGAGGAAAGAGGTCAATGTATAGCAAAACAAATACAATATTGTAAAGTTAAAAAATAGAAAATAAACTAAAAAAAAAAAAAAAAGGACTAAATGGTGAGGTAGGAGGTATTTTGCCTACTATACAATTTCCCTGGGGCCAAGCCTGTGTGTATTGTTTTTGTCATGCTTTCTGTCTTTTTGAGTAAGGGAAAAGGTTTCTGGTAATAATGATCTGCTCTCAGAAAGTATATGTATGATGAAATTGCCCGCCTCAGGCTACCTGTATTGATTGTTTTCGGGAAAACGTGTGATGAGCTGGGAATGCATCTTGGCATTACATTATGCTGTTTTTTCCAAACTCGGTTTATTTTTCTCAGTTCTCCTGGCTTTCTAGAGGTCAGGATAGGGGTGGGAGTATAGCAGAACTGATAGTAAGATAGATGGATGTATGTGTTTTCATAGTTTTAAGACTGAAAATAAAATCCTTCAATAATGTAAAAGTGCTTTTAAGACTTCATAGTAGTACACACATATTGGTTACTTCTATGGGTTTTATCATTTCCTCTCATACTAGAGACTGAAGGACGGAGAAGACGATGGCACCCCACTCCAGTACTCTTGCCTGGAGAATCCCAGGGACGGGGGAGCCTGGTGGGCTGCCATCTATGGGGTCGCACAGAGTCAGACACGACTGAAGAGACTTAGCAGCAGCAGCAGCAAAGACTGAAGGAAGTCTGTAGAAACCATCCTTAAAGTCATGTGTAGAAATGTTCTACCTACGTCTGGAGATGTTTGATGTGTAACAGTTTTAAGGACTGGAAGAGAAAGGGATTCTCATTTGTCTGTATTTTTATGAAGTGGAATATTGATAAAGTAATGACACATAGATACATCTTTTGTAAAACTAATGCACGGATCTAAACATAGTCAACTGATTATTTTGGAAGGACTTATTACGCACAAGCACATGGATTTCTCCCTAACACCAAAGATTAATACCTGATACTCTGCTGAGGGATTATACATTTTCTTTAATCTTCATTTATAAAATGTGTTGGTGTTCTCCAGTTAGTCGGTATCCTTCAAATTGAGATGGAGAATTGGACCTAGAGTTTCAGATGTTGTCTGGCCAGGGCAACTCAAATTTACACAATGAAAAACTGCCTGCTCCAGAAACAAATAACAGGTATTGTGTCTGATCCCTAGAGGAAGATACTTTTTTAACCATACCTCAAGTTAGGCTGTAGAAGATAGTTGTCACGGTTGATGTGTACTTGTACGCTGCAGTTAGATGGTCTCTATTAGTATCCTGCTCCTCCACTTACCAACTCAGTGACTTGGGGAAAAATCACTTTACCTCTTTACTGTGGAGATTAAGAAAATAATTCATAGAAATCAGTTGGAATAGTCTCTGGTCAGTAGTAAGTGCTCAAGAAATACTCTTGTAATTAAGATCCAAGCAGGATTCTAGAAGAAATTCTCACGTCTTTTTGATCATCACTGTTAGCACCAATGCCATCATCATTCTATAGGAAAAGTAGCTCCTCCAGGGCCTTTCTGCTTCTGACAGTGGAGATGGCTCTACAGATTAATTATGGAGCTTTGCTTCTGCCAGGCACCACATTTTTAACATTCATATTTCTTCCTGAAGGAAAAAGAAATATTTTTGACTTGAGTTTTTAAACTATAATATTTAACTGCTGGTTTGCACAATTAATCAAGTGTTTTCATAATCTGGTTACTCTCTTGGACTTGTAGAATTTCAAATTAGGGAGGCTAGAATTGTAAATTACTTTTGCCTATCCAAGCTGGTCCATATGTGTTAAGGGAAGTAGAAAAAAAATAGAGGAATAACTTAGACTGTGAAAGGGAAAAAATTCCACAGTTCAGAATTTCTTCAGTTATTTGGTTACTTTGAATTTAAGATTGAATGTGAGTGATTTACCTTCACAAATGCATATCGTACAATACAGAATCGAATTTATGAGGGTCACAGGTCATTTGAACTCAAATTTAAGTCTTGTTGAGCCCTGTATGGAATCGTCATCTCATGATCATCTAACCTGTGTCTGGATCCCTCCCTCATTCCCGAGAGAATCTTCATTCTTTCTTTGGATGAGTCCATTAGAAAGCACTCTTCTTGAGAACCATGTTCTCTCTTCTGGTAGCGTTCATCTTTAGTCCTTCTCTTCCTTCACAGGGCCATTAACCCAGGCTTTAAAGTTATATTTTAAAACATCAAATATACATATCCCTGTCATTCTTACTATGATGTGTTTCATATTCACCAAATGATTTAACTAATTTTACCAGTTCTCAATATATCATGTAATTAACCTCTTGGAGTTTTACCTGCTAATCCTAAACAGCTAAAGAGCTGAGTGACCCTACTCCTCAGACAATGAAGTCTTAGCATTTTCATGGGGAGCATAGGGCACACATGTTGCTTCAAGTCCCCAGTAGCTTTCTGATTCAGTTTTGATAAGGCAAAGTTATCTCAGGACAAATAACTACAAATGTTGCCTTTTTCAGAAAAGTATCACAGGACTGTACTTCTTTGGAAATCAGTTTTATTTCTTGACTTAAAGTAGTTACCTTTTATTTTCTTGAGAAAGCTTTTCTGTGAAGAGCCTCTGGTTTGAACATTGATTTCAGATTACAAAAGCAAAAAACTGAGGGGAAGAAGAAAGAGGCAAATGAATAAGGGAGCAGAGGGGAAGAAGTAATTCAAACTTTTGTAATGGAGAACTCACCTAAATCTGTAACTCAGAGAGTAAAATGATTTAAACAAAAGAATCTCCTTGATTTTCAGTAGTAACTTGGGCACTTTATACATGGTGAATATTTTCTAAAGGCTTTATATAAATTCACTTTCCTAGTGCTCCCTAAAACCATCTGAAGTAGGTTAATCATCTTCATTGCTGTAATTGAGGCAACTGAAATATGCAGAAGTCAAGTAAGTCACTTTAAAATCTCTCAGCTACAAAATGATGCAGTTGAGAGTTCATCCCAGGGAGTGTTGTTCCAAAGACTATAGTTTTTAACATCACCCCCACCAACAACAATGGCTAATATTTTTTGATCACCACCTAAATATTAGCCACTCTTCTAAATATTTTGCCTCACAAAAACTCCCTGAAACTGAGCATTATTATTATTGCCTAAGGTAAAGAAACAGACAAACACGCATGTTAAATCATTTCCCACACTGACACATCTAGTTATTTGTGGACCTAGGATTTGAATCCAGCCTTGGCACACTATGCTGGAGAGAGAAATCTGAGCCAAGACCCTCAGGATGAGTGTGTTCTAGTGGATAAAAAGACTCACACATAAGCAGTCAGCAGATACAGTACTCAGAAATGGTTTAAGAATACTCAGCGATATATTCATGAGTAGAAACTATTGTAGTATAATCTGATTACAGAAGTGCACACAGGATGCTGAGTAGCGTGTCTGATAAAGAAGGGGGTAAGTGTTCTCTTAGTAAGTTTACATGGAAGACACGTGTAGCAAGCAATGGAAAAAAATTAAGGAAGGTAGAGAAGGTCTGAAGAGCAATCACTTACCTAGTCAAGCTGCCTTAAGAAGATGATGATAGTAATGGAACTGGGGCAGTGCAGAAGTATCTAATTCAGCTTGAACTTGAATCAGTACAGGATCAGGAATCCTGAGAACCATCTGCCCAGACATTCTCAGAGTGTTCACATTCTTCCCCTTATATCTTTCTTTACTCTGACAATTTTTGGTGTTATTTTTATCCCACTTTGATCTTGGGAATTGTAGTCAGAGACTCAGCAACAGTGTAGAAGGAAGTCTTTTCTTCTCTCCATCTCCCTCAATCCTAGTCTTTTTTTTTTTTTTGACTGACATGACTCCATGGTTACCCAAATGCTCAGTCTCCCAGATTTCCCTGAAGAAAGAGGGGATTTACTATGTCCAAGTCTTTGTGTAGTCAGTTTTGCATTGGACCTGTTGTTTATAATGTAACTTCTACATCAATTGCCCTTCCACTTTCTTTTAACCCCTTCTGTCCTTCATCTTTGAACATGCTCCCCCTGTGAAATTCAAGCTAGACTTCTCCTTCTTTGGGTCCACTCTTCATTTAATTAGCAGTGCCTTATGTTCTCACACCTTTTTAAGAATGGATTTCACAAAAATAAAATTGATGTAATAATCTCAAAGGAAAGTCCTTTACATTGAAAGAAAATTACGTATGTGAAAATATGTCAAGGTTGTTCTTTGTCATGTTAGAATTTGGGAAATGCTGAATTGATATCCCTACAGGTGTGCTGAGATGCCTGTAACCTTTTACAATCATTATAAAATAACCTCTTAGCAAAGCTGTTTCTTAAGGATTTGTGTTTGTACGGGGCCTAGTCATATCATTGTTTCTACAGCTCAAAGCAAAGAGGTCATAGTCTCATAGATTATGAGTGTTTGGGAGCTGTTGAGATCATTAAGTCTTCATTTTCTTTTCACATGACTTGAGGGCCATGTGCTATCTTACATCGATTACCTAAAGCTAGTTATTTCTCACTTTTATTTAACAAGTGTTTATCCTTACTATATGTCAGCTCCTGTGTTAGGCCTAGGGTTTGCAAAGAAGACTAAAGCGGCATCTTTGCCCTTGAATATTTGCTAGCTCAACTTGACTCCTACTGCCTGCCTGCCTCTTGGATATTATTATTCACTGCATCTCATTGCCTCTCATACCTGAGCCGAGACTTACTAACAAGGTGAGGCCCAGAGAACCCACGCATCAGAGGAAAGCGTGATGAAAAATTACTGAGTGCCTATCATGTGCAGGCTTTTTACATACTGGATCAGTTTTTATTATCAGGGAAACCTTTTGAGTAGATATGGTTTTCAATAATTTACAATGAGACAGCTACCCAAGAGAGGTTTGTCTGAGGTTTCTCCTAGGCAGCCTTAGACTGTTCCCAAGATTTGTTTGTCCTGATATTTTGTTACATCTAGATGCCTTGAAAAGAGGATAATACAAAGACCCAATTTATAAACCTTGTAGAGGCTGAGCCAACTTGGTTCACATTATGTATAATCTTTATATTTACATAATTATCCTTTGTCTTAACTTCCTTATCTTTCACTTGCTGCTCTACCTAAGCCTTTACAAAGGTGTTTTTTTTTTTTTAATCAGTAGATAGGTAGATGGGTTTCAGTTCACATTTTACTCTTTAGCAAAAAACAATGTGAACCATTCTCCCTACATAGTTACCTCCTTCCTTATCACTCTGTCATCTTTCCATGTTGTAATGTTTAGCACACTCATTGCAATCTGAAATTATCTCATATAATTGTTTGTCTATTTCCCCCAAAAGAATGTAAGTTCTTGAAAGCAGAGTACTTGACTGATGTAAGCAGATGTATTCCTAACACGTAGCGTAATATCTCACAGAGAATATGCCCTCAGTAAAATTGTTGGAGAAGTGAATGTATTTTCAGATAAAATTAACATTATTACTCATTCTTGATTAGAATTTCATATTATCTTTGAAAATTCTTGACATTCTTGTTCTCATATTATTAGGGGTATGTTTCTTAAGAGTTGTACAGTGTTTCATAGTTTTTAGAAATAAACCAAAATAGTAATTTTATATTGTGCAAGACATAATTATTTAGGAGACATACAAGCCTGAAGCAGAATAAAAATTCCTGTGGGTAGCAGATTGCCACCTTTAAAGAATTCACCTTTATACATTTATCTTAGGATGATGAATCTTCCACGTTTGAGAAATGGCATTTACTTAAGGTGACCAGGCTAATCAGAAAATTTATGTATTACAGTTTCTGGTAAGTAAATGGCAACCTGGGTGCAATTCTCCTTTGTGGTCAGCAGGGGTCTCAAAAACCTTTTTACCCACCAAATGTCTTTTAGAAGATATTTATGGATAGATACTTTGTTATTGCTAACAAAATGGCACACACATACTCTAAAATATATTAAATAAATGTAATTTGAAAAGTCTCTCTTAAAATGATACATTGTGGGCTTTTTGCTTATTAGCATCAATAACTTATGTTGTGTTTACCTAGCTCTAAGTTGGTAAGCCTATCGTAAAAAACATCATCAGAAAGCATCATGTGGGAATAGTACTGATTTGTGTTTCTAATTAGATTCACAATTTCAAAGTTCTTAATATATTTCCTGTTTTTAAACGTGTCCGAGGAATTGCATGAAATGGCTAGGATTGGTATAAAAACAGCCTTCAACTATTCAGTCTGTCTCTCTGAATTATTCAGTGACTTGTTCAGGAGCAGCTATTGTGCTTGTCTTTTAGAAAATGTCCTCTGCTTAGCTGAGCTAAGATTTGTCAGGCACAGTACCAGCCTCTCTGACACCCATAATTGCAGTCCTGATTTCAGCAAGGGTAGCAGAGGCTCCAGCAGCCTATGAACCTCTCCTCCACTGTATCCCGCTAGTTTGTGCATTTCCAATCTTCTCTCCATTCCATAGCAAGTCAGAAAGAAAAATCTGCCCCACAGACCATTCCTTTCTAAGATTTATTTCTCCTAAAGCACCCAAATGTGTTTGGTTGTCATTCACAGTGCTTGACTCCCTTTCTTCAAGTTGCTTGACTTTCACCCCTATAACCAATAGGCATGCAATGATCATTATAAACATTAGCATCTCCAAAGCACGTTTATACATTTACTTCCATAAGTTTTATGATAAGACATTGTCTCAAATTAAGTGTTTATTGTTGATGTATCCCTATTGCACTACATTTATCTCTGTATTGTTGGGTGGAAAGATGGATAGATGTTTGCGCTGATGTAGGTAAAAACCAGCACAACATTGTAAAGCAACTTTCCTCTAATTAAATAATAAATTAAAAAAATTAATAAAACCAATTAGATTTAAGATGAAAAAGATGGATAGATGAATAGATGGATAAGTGGATGGATGGATAAATATATATAATATGTTTATAATGTATGAGGGACATATATGCATACTATATATATATAGCATACATTATATACACACATATACTACATGTAACTATATATACACACATATATATATTTATACAAATGCATACTATATATACTCTATATTTATATATTTATCAATTTGTGCATTGATGTGATAAAATCTAGGAATACTATGAATTGATTATTAACCAGGAGACAGTGTGTCCCTCTGTGTTGACCACTAAACTAAATGAGGAAGGTTAAAAAACCCTACCTTTAACCCTTATCATTTAAGGAAACTTATAGAGCTAAGAATATGAGAATCATGTAAGTACTTAAAAATGGCATGTACCTATAATGAATTCGGACACTGTGTAAAGTGCACATGTGCTGAGAGAAAAGAAATGACAGTGCCATAGTACTAAGGTGGGATTCCTAATGGAAGATATCCCAATAAAAGAGTGCAATGAGCCCAAATTTGAAGCAGTGAGTCAGTCACAGATTGTCTTAGAAGGAGAATGTTTCTGTTGAGGAAGAAAGAAGATACAGCAGGACCTGCAGAGGAAGAGGTTTGAAGCAAGCCTGAAGGATGTGAGAGAGCCTTAGCTTACATTCCTATCTTGAGTCTCCTAACCTTTCTCATCCTTGACAGGATATGGGTTCAGACTGTGACATAGACTCTCAGGAAGAATGAATGAGTCAAGAAGCACTTATTGAAAAATCATTGCCCATTCATTCATTCATTTATGCATTTACCCAGCTACTCTCTCCCTTGCCCACTACACTTTAGGTATACCTCAGACTCTTTTCCTTCCTAAGGCTCTTACACATGCTCCACTTTTCACGTAAATATTTTTGCATGTTTCTTCACATGATGGATGCACTTTTCTTTCTCAGGTCTTAATTGTTTTAATTCCCCAAAGTGACTTTTCGTCGCCACATTTTGTCACTACACCCTGAATATTTCTCAGAAACCTCATAATTTACAATTATTTTATGCATTTGTTCACCTACTTATTGTTTATCTTTCCTAGGAGTTTGCAAATCTATGAAAGCTGGAATAATATCTAATCCCCTCACCACTGTGTGCTCATGGCTCAAGATGGTGCCTGGCACATAGTATGTACTCAATAAATATTGCTGTGGATGAGTGTGTGTCTGGATGGGAAAAACATTGAGAGTAAATATGAAGAAATTCAAATTAGAAAAGTATTTTTGCAAGAGTCCAAAATGAAAATCAAATCTAGATTTAATGTAACCATGACTTGAAGAATAACAGTTTCAAGTGCTTATATATTTAGAAACTGGGTTCTGTATTGAAAATGTATATGGTTTGTAGATAAATATTTTAAGTATAAACTTATGCAGATATTTATTGGGGCATGACTCCATATTTCCCAGAAGTGCAACTACCAAAAAGAAAAAAAAGATATATGCTATAGTATTTAAAGCCTCTTGGGGATATTGGAACCAATGTTAGAATGCCTTTGTCTTACAAGATTAATATCCTCATCTTTATAATGCTCTTTCTAACGTACAAGATTTGTCATCATTGGCAGCAGTATCAGCATCATGAATATTTATTAATTACTCTACAAGGAGTTGTATAGTATGGTTTAGAAGTAATCCCTGCCTGGTGGAAACTTGCAAGCTATAACAAACGACGCTTGTATGGGTGAAAAGGTGAATTTCTATGAACCAGCAAATGTCCATCAACAATTAACATACTAGTAGATTATGCCTGTGTTGACACTTCCAGTCTCAATAGATGTTTTCCCTCATTATCCAATGGTTATTATTGAGTGATTAGTGCTATCACATGCATCAGAGTAGTTGTTTGTTGAGGCAAGTAAAGTTGTAAATTAAGTATGTGCGTCCTTCCTTCTTTGTTCCCAAGAATAATTTCTGTTTTTTATTCCTGTGCTAAAGAGAATGTGAGTTCCATCAGGACAGGGAATTGGTTTATTGGATTCAAAGCTCCATCTCCATCTTGCAGCACTGTTCTCATAACAAGTTAGGGTTCAATATGTATGTGTTAAGTGATGAAAAAGTTCATATTTTTCCGGTAAATAATGAGTGCCTACCATGTGCAGACTAGTATGCTAGACACTTTACATATATAGTTGACTCTTGAACAACATGGATTTGAAGCGTGCAGGTCCACTAAAATGTGGATTGTTTTTCCCCATGAATACTACTATACTACTACATGATCTGAGGTTGATTGCATTCATAGATAAGAACTGTAGATATGGAAGGACCACGGATAAAGAGGGCCAGTCATAAGTTAAAAGTGGATTTTCAATGCCCTTAACGTGTTATTCAAGGGTTCATCATATTATCTTATTTAATCCTCACCACACATCTACAGTTTTGTGATGTTACCGTCCCATCTTACAAATAAGTAGAATAAGTTTTAGGAAGTTCATCTTGCCTGTGAGTAAACATCCAGTCAATGATGGAGAGAATGTTAAGCCTCAGGATACTTTTTACCATCCTACTGACACTATTAGAACAAGAGACATTTAGAAGTTGATACAATACAGATTCATACATGACAGAGGCTTACTTTGTTGATATTCTATAGTAAGTAAGAGAAAGATAAAGTTCAATAATGTCTTCTAAAACTGTCCACAAAGGCAAAATGAACCATTTTATAAGTCGAATCCTAGACCTTATGGATTATGAATAAACTGCATCATGTAATTCCAAATAAAATTTTATTGGAGAAGAGGAGCATGGTGCTTGACATGCTTGACATGGTGCTTGACATGACTCATGGTTCCAGAGTATTAGCTATGAAGATTTAAGACTAAATGGATTCCCATTTCTATTTCTTTAAAACGGTATAGCTTAGTTTCTCTGTGTCTCGGTTTCCTCACCTATAAAATGGAGATTAACTGTGACTGGTAAACACTTCATATTCAATGTATTATTTATCACAGAGGCTGGCATACATTAAATGCTGAATATATGTTAAATACTATCATGATTCATTCTATTTCCAAAATAAGGAAGACATGACAAATGTCCTCCAATTTCCATGAATAAAAATCTTTTTCAAACCTCACAGGATGTTTTTTGAAGATGCTCTGTCTGTCTCTATGTCTCTGTCTATGATGATGTGAATAGCTTGGAGTTATAGTAGACTTTCAGTGATGAATACTTTAGTTAGACCAATAAAATTGCCTTTCCCTTCTTATGTTGAAAGTACTTGATTGTGTGCTTTTTGCAGAGAATGTGTTATATATTCCATTCACAATAAATTAGTCAGGAGGTTTAGAGCTAGCAGTTGGTCCAGTAAAGAACAGTTTATTACTTCAGAAAAAACAGCCCACAAAAATATTTCAATTACTATTAGTAATTTTGTCTATAAACAGCCTAGAACTCTGCCCTCCTTTGTCACAGTGACACCAGCACACCAGGGGCATTTCCAGCAAAGTTTTAATTACAATAAAATCTCCTTTAACGAAAACCCAGGATGCATATTTCACTCATATAAAATTGTCACAGCTTCGTACATTTTAAGATGGAGAACAGTCATCAGAATCCTACCATTTTAATAAATGGAATCTTCTTTATCTGTATCTTCTTCCAAGATTGATCATATTTATTCTTCCACTCTGCCTTTTTGACTAACATTAAATCATAAGCATTTTTTTCATGTAGTTACATCTTCACAAAGACTCTTTCAGTTGGTTATATGTGTTGATAATTTGCTTATTTAATCAATCCCCTTTGAAAAATAGACATATTACTTCTACTTTTTATTAATTCCATTATTAAAAATCTTCCTTGTAAGCATATTTATATTTACTTATATATGTATATATATGTGTATATATGCATATATATGTGTGTGTATATATATTTCTTCACACACACACACACATATATATATATATCCTTCTTATAGGATGAATTTCTGAATGTGGTCTGACTTGATGAAAGTTTGAAAACTTTTATAACACCTGAACTATGAAGCCAAATCTTCTAAAGGGTTGTCCCAGTTTGTCTGCTACAGTTTATGAACATTCTGTATTTAAAATTGCTTTCTATTATTGGGTTATTATCCTCTCATAACTATCAGCTGATATCTCAGCGTGGTTTGGGCTCTATAATACATATGCACTGAGGTGTTGGGTTCATCATGTTTAATAACTCAATT
Organism: Giraffa tippelskirchi; assembly: GCF_054371585.1. Classification (NCBI taxonomy): domain Eukaryota; kingdom Metazoa; phylum Chordata; class Mammalia; order Artiodactyla; family Giraffidae; genus Giraffa; species Giraffa tippelskirchi. The sequence goes on from NC_137276.1 coordinate 172,106,830, forward strand.
GTAACTCTTCTTGTATCAAAGAATTTTTCCAATTAGCCTTTGCTCCTTTAGCTATTGATATCTTTATTTTATTTACATGAATGGAACATTTACATAATATAAACATTAAAATTTAATATTTTCTGTTAATTTTCCTATCTTCCACTTTATATTGCAATTTTCCTTTATTGGAAGTTATTTTTTATGTAGAAAAATAGATTGACTTCTTCCTTTTTGATTTATTTTAAAGTCTTAGAAATTTTAGTTTCTCTACAAACCTGCGAAGTATTATGTGTATACTCTGCTACATTCTTTTTACCTAAAGAAATTATTTGGGTGTATAGTATAAAATGAGTATCCTCTTTTTCAAATGAAATGCTAAACCCTTTTCTTAAAATGATTTATTTAATTACATTTCCCCAAACATTGTTTCATGATGCTTACTTTGTCATATATTATATGCTTGTATATTATTGGATCTCTTCACAGGCCTTCTAAAAACAGTATTTGACCTATATAAAATTATGATGCTCTGAGATGTTGATTGAATGCTTCTACACTGTATCTTCTCTATGGCAGGTTGTTAACATTTGAATGCTTTATAGAAGTGAATTCTTAAAAAAGATGTTGGTGAGTGCATTGGAAACCTTTTAAAATGGCTGTAATTAGCTACTCTGGGAGAACATTATAGGTTTTGATGGGCCCCTCAGTGGCAGTTCCACTGGCCTATCGTATTGACTGACAAAAGATTGTAGGGAAATATTTAATGTTGTTTTAATTAACAACTCCTAAAAGAAAATGTCAATTATCTTCCATTAGCCTGAGGCCTTATCTTTCCAAAACTTTCCCTCACTCCCTTTCAGATGGTACATAGAAAATTATTTCTTTTATTCTCCCATAGATATTCATCATCTTTTGGAAGTGAGATGAATGTTTAGTTTTTGCATCCTCAGTTAACGATGATTTTAAGTCTAGGCAAAAAAAGAAAGAAATTATACTGCCTTCAAAAAATCTACCTGGCAGTGATAGAAATTTAATTTTGGATATCTGTTCTCAGAAGATGAAACAGAGCAGTATGATAATCAAGGACCATAATTAAATGTGTATAAATTTGTTTGCCTTGGAAGGGAATTATTTCTAAAGTTATCCACAGGAGAAACCAACAGGAAGTGATCTTTTAGATGGAGGATGTCATATGTGAGACTGGAGAAAGGTAGGGTTCTAGATGCTATTGCCTGAATACATGGAAACTTGGAGAGAAACAGACTTTGGCTGTCATTCTTATTTCTGTACTTACTATGAGTGGCTTCGGGCAAATAATCTAACTTCTCTCAGCCTCATTTCATGTAACAACAGTAGGACTCACCTCATAGAATTGTCACAATTAAATTCGGAGCTCTTGACTAATTGTCTGTCACATGTCTCAGTGAATGGTGACTTTAGTCATCACTGGCCATATCATTTTAAGGTCTAAATGCAGAGAAAATCAGGAGGATATTTCAAATAGAGACGTCATTATCTCTGGACTTTTGCTCTTGCTGATATCCCTGCTTATATTGAGGAAATTATTTAGGCATTGCAGAGTTTAAAAAAAAAGTTCTTACACTGAGGAAATTTAAAATTGAATGCAGCATTTATAAACACATTTTTCTGTTTTCTTATTGTCAGAGAGTATGTCACTGGTTAAGAGGAAAATGCCGGCCTACAAGTTATCAGGCTCATTTATGTAACAAGGCCATTCAGATACTATAGTTGTCTGGGTTGGCCTATGGCTCATCTTTGCGAGTTGTCACCTTCCTACTTTTCTTAAACTTCTGCAACTTCAGATGCTTATCAGCTGACAAAGGATTCCTCAGTATGGAAAACAAATAATCTTTTACTTAAAAGTCAGAAAGAGGATAGATGCTTAGGAACCTCAAACAGTTACTTTAAGAGGTCTGTTTTAAGAGGACTTTTTAGCAACAGGAAAAGTAAAAATTTTAATTGGGCAAATGAGCAACTAGAGAATGTGAGGAAAATTATTTAGTCCATTTTAGAAATGCAAATAAATTGCATCCCTCTAATAGCAGTTAACACTGTATAACTGTTATAATAATAATAACTATAATAATAAGCATTTACTGTACCTCCAGTCAGAGAAGGCAATGGCACCCCACTCCAGTACTCTTGCCTGGAAAATCCCATGGACGGAGGAGCCTGGTAGGCTGCAGTCCATGGGGTCGCTAAGAGTTGGACACAACTGAGCGACTTCACTTTCACTTTTCCCTTTCATGCACTGGAGAAGGAAATGGCAACCCACTCCAGTATTCTTGCCTGGAGAATTCCAGGGACGGCAGAGCCTGGTGGGTTGCCGTCTATGGGGTCGCACAGAGTCGGACACGACTGAAGCGACTTAGCAGCAGCAGCAGCAGCAGCAGTACCTCCAGTACTGATGGAAGAACTTTATATATTAACTACCTTATATATTGAAACTGGGAGGTAGGTACTATCTTTAACTCTTCTACCTTATATATTGAAACTGGGAGGTAGGTACTATGTTTAACTCTTCCTTACTGACAAGATGTTTGCCAAGGGGAAACATGGATTTGACCTCAGCAATCTGGCCTCAGAATAACTGCTCTTAACCCATAGACTTCCTGTCTCTCTACATTAATGTAGGCTCCACTCTTAGTAAACAAGGCCCTTGGGTCTAAAAGACCAAACTTGAGGCAGTTAGGCTGCTGTCTTGCCCAGATTTCTCCACATCTTTTACTGGGATTATTCTGCCCCTTCTGAGGGGCAGAACAGGTTAGTTCATTTCCAGATTTATAAAGTAGACACCATTGTCTGTTCTTGAATTTCACATGTGTCTTTACACCATTCCGTGTTACCCAATGGCTCAGTGGTAAAGAATCTGCCTGCAGTGCAGGAGATGCAAGTTCGATATCTGGGTTGAGGAGATCCCCTGGAGGAGAAAATGGCAACCGACTCCAGAATTCTTGCCTGAAAAATCCCATAGACATAGAAGCCTGGCTGCCTACAGACCATGGGGTCACAAAGAGTCAGACACGACTCAGTGATTGAGCACATTATCCTGGCCTTCTTGAACATTTCCCAGCATGTCCTCAAAAACACTTGCGGGAGCTATTCTATTTGGTTACAGATTTTTTGAATGTCACTCTTCTTTATTCTTAAGACTGTGGAGTGGGCCATCCCCACCACACTAACCAGGGGCACTGCTATAATCTCGGCTGCTCTTCTGTGCCTTTTGTTGTTTGCTTGTTTGTTTGGTGCCACAGCTGGTTTACTGTGACCAGTGTTTTGTGAGAGCAATGAATTCCACGTATCACAGCTGCTCTGAGGTCATCTTTAGAAGCTGTTTGGCACAGGCTATGAAAGAGAAAAGAGAGGCCTGAGGGGCAAACCAAAAGGAGAAAGGAGATAAGAGACACGGAGGAGAGAAGGCAGGTGAGGAGGGAGGAACCATCGAAGGCACAGGGGGGCATCCAGTCTGCTCTGCAGATCACATGTCCCAGGGAGTTTTCTCTGGAACACATAGCTTGGCTGACTTTTGAAGAGAGAAATGATAGGAGGTGAAAGGGAGAAATGTAGGTGGGAAGGTGAGTGTGATGAGCTGAAAGTGACTGTGTTGAATAAATAGCTTTTTTAAAAATTGACTTGATTTCACACGAGGATCTTAAGTTGAAAAGCTCCTTTTGCTTTCTCCTTCCCTGCACGACACCAATTTTGTACCAAGGCCAGATAAAAAGTTGGTATTTATTAAAGTGTCTTTGAGCCTCTCCCCCTCTGATAGGGACTTAATGAGGTATTGGGTTTAAGGGACTGACCCCAAAGCATCAGTCTCATTATGCCCTGCTTCATTCACATCCCTGATAGCTCACCTCTCTCCTTGAGCCTCAGTGAAGTGAGTGATGCTGAGCTTTTCGTATAGGTCCATGCTCAGAATCTTGTTACATTAAAGAACTAACTTCTAGGAATTTTTGGTAAATGCTTAAAGAAAAAAAAAAAGAAAAAGCTGTGCTTACAGTACCATAGTACAGATTGCTTTTCACCAGACTACTTTCATTATAACTGGTAAAGAATCATTGAGTGATAGAGAAATTGCTCTCTAACCATTTTTAAGCAGTTGCCGGGACACTCAGAGACTAGTGACACTATAATTAGATCCATAGGTGATATAGTCTCAGACTGGGTTGTAAATGATAACCAGATGCCTGCCTATGCTGTGATAAAGGAAAAGTATTATAAAGAGAGGAAGGGGTGTATGTCATCATCAGCAGCATCATGTTAGTAATAAAAAACATATTACAATACAATAGAAGGAGTGTAGTAGTAATCATACTAGTAGCAGCACCATTTTTTGAGAGCCTACGAGAAGCCAGACACAAGGGTAGGCTTTTATTTTTAACTGTCACTTTAATTAAAACAAGAAAATTGAGAATCAGAAATTTGAGTAACTTGCCTTAGTTCATTCTGTCTTTTAATTAGCAAGAAAAGACTTTACGCTATTTATGCCTGACACCAAAATCCATTTCCACCCTGCCTCTTCCTCAAAAAGAATACATGGTTCACGTAAAAGGTTCAGTAGCACAGTAAAGAAGGAAGGAAGGGATGACTCAACTGATATTTAGAGAGTGCCTGTCCTCAAAGGCCTTAGCTGCTTCCCTGGTGGCTCAGACAGTGAAGAATCTGCCTGCAATGCAGGAGACCCAGGTTCAATCCCTGGGTCTGGAATATACACTGGAGAAGGGAATGGCTACCCACTCCAGTATTCTTGCCTGGGAAATCCAATAGACAGAGGAGCCCAGCGGGCTACAGTCATGGGGTCACAAAAAGTCAGACATGACAGAATGACTAACACTTTCACTTTTCACTGACTGTGTAAATTGTAGTCATTCTTGTCCAAAGGTATACAGACCTCAGAGAGCCCATCTTATCCTTCTGACTCTGGATGCAGCTGTAGTGTTTGCAAAGAAGCATGCGTAGGCATGGTACATAGGTACATCTAGGAAATAGCATGGCCAACCAAGTCACTCCTTGACAAAAAGAAAAAAAAAAGTAATTATTTCATGCAAAAAAAAAAAAAATCCAAACGGGCCTCAGTTCTTTCTGCATCCTTTCCAGACCTCAAGGGGAAACAGTGTTTAGTCTCATATTGAGATAAGGAAATATTCATCCTTCAGTGGTTTATATTTCTCATCATCTGCTATATAATATAGAGGGGAAGGGACAAAGGCAGGAGGAACCCCAGCAGACAGTAACTAAGCTCACCCCTCTGCTGATATTACCAATTGTTACGTAATTTTAGAGATACCCTAGGCCTGATATTTTAACTAAGAACATTTTTAATATTTTATAAACTTTTAATATAAAGCTTTGGAGTGATTGCTTTACTTCCAGTAGTTTCTCAGTAGTAATCAAGTAGCACACCAGATAATAAAAGTGTACGCTCTGCAATTTCCTATATATACATGTGCCCACACACACACTCATACTCTTTCCTCCCAAATCTCATGTATAACTATATTAAAAATTAAGTTCGGTTGATTGTTTGTAACTTTATATTGCTACCTTCAGTCACGCAAGCTTTCAGTGTACAGCAGCACTCATAATGTACTTCTGAAAGGAAGGGATGAGAGAACAGCCTAGTCATACTCATGGCATGTTAGATCACCTTTAAAAATACTTGTATGTAAGAAAGGGGCAGCTGGTCATTTATGAGAAGGATCTTAATGCTTAGCAAATTAGACATGTCCCCCATGTTTATTTCTTAAGGGAGACTGAGAGTTGTGACTGCCCTTCCCCAGTCCTTCTAGCAAGAAGGCATGGACATGGGCTGCCAGGTTTCTTTGTGGCTGTAGTCCCCTGAAGGAACTGTAAAATCAGAAACTTGGGGGAATATTCATGAATAAATCCCCTAACTAAAATCAGGAAGCCACTTGATTGTGAGTTAAGATACAAAAGATTGTAGGATTTGGGGTAATTTAAGTGCCCCTCGGTCACCACCCACACAGTTACTTGGGCTGGTATCAATAATTCCTCTGGATTGAAAAATAGGAGTAAGTAATAAAGGAAACATAAAATATTCAAATTGTCTTAATACATGAATCTTGGGGTACCATATTGTTATAGTGGTCAGACACAAAGTGGTACATAAATTCAGGTGACACAATTAATGATTCTCTCCTGACCAATGGAAGAAGGTACTCACCAGGACAAATATGAAAAAGAGTCTGTCTAGATCCATTCATTCTTTCACCAATTTAATCATGATGGTTGATTTTTGCCAATTTTAAGTTATCAAATACATACTGAACTGTGTTGTTAATGCCCTCTTTCCTCCAAATAAAGAGAAAATGAGCTACAAAATGTAATTTGGTACCTAATAGACTTGGAGGGATTCTAGGAGCTTATTCTTGTCAATCAGCATTTGAAAATAAGGCAATTTATGGTCAAGACAGGAAGCCATATATTTTCAATTTCTGTAAGCTCAGAGCCCAAATTATAGAAAGATTTATTTTTTTTCCCTAAAGGTTGGAAGTGATCATTAACTCAGGATGTTTGAATGAATACAGAAAAACAAAGCCTTGATTTAGCAATTTTCTAAATGGTTGCCTTAAGAAGAAAACATTGTAAGCCCTAGATTTTCCAATAGAGCAACTGTAATTTTGTAGGAAGGCTAGGTCAGAGGTCCATGGCAGTGAGTTTTGCAGCTCCTTGCTGGCGGGCCCTGCACCTATACAGTGTAGAGGGAGAAATCATGCAAACTCACATGGAATGCTCAGGGAACACCTGAACTCATGGTGCCTATGAAGAATTACCCAGCAGTGAGTGAGAGGATTTTTTTTGAGAAAATTGTGCTAAGATAAAGCACTTAAAACAGATTTTTGAACAACAGTATTCACAGAACGCTTTGTAGTCAATCCAACTCTTGTAACTAAATATTTTCACATTTACTTGTTTGTCTTTACAATACATTTATGATATAGATATTAGTTTTTATCTCTTTGTAGCAGTTTAGGAATGAAAGCTTTTTAGAGACTAAGTAACTCAACAGAGGGAACTGAGACTCAAGCCTGGCTGTTGGTCTCCAGGCCTCAAGCTTTTTCTAGGACATCGCACTGACTCTTGGAACATCTGGTTCCAGTTGTCTTAGCCCACCAGAACTCAGCTGATAACTCACTGTGTTTCCATTTGGGTCCAGAGTTGGTGATTCACCTGAGTATGATCCCAATGGTTTATTGCTAACCTGTTAGCTCCAGTCAGCACATTAGTGTGTTTAGAATTATGTCATGGAGGCAAAGGTGAATAATGATTAAGAAAAAAATACAGACTTAGGAGGCAGACTCCCAGGGTCTAACAGCCCCAGCCCAGACATGTTCTGGCTGTGTAGCCAAGGGTATTTTTCCTTAACCTTTCAATTTCTCACTCTCTATATAATCACAGTACTACAGCAGTATCCCACAATGATGTTGTAAGGATGAAATAAGTTAATTGTCATAAAGTTTTAATATAGCACCTGACAAACAGTAACCACTAAGGCTTGGCTATTATTTTTATACCCTCCCTGTGCTCCTTGGAAACATGCAATGGAAAACATTTGGTTTCATCCCCCTTAAGTGTCTCTTCCTTTATGTATAACTTTTAAATTTATCTTTAATAAAACTAAGAGAATATAGTTTATAAAAATACAACTTTCTTATAGTGATGTATTCTTTTCTAAGTATTAAAATACAGATGATCCCAACATTCTGACCTTGGTTCATCCTAGGAAAGCAATGATTTTCTGGTAGTTCTTTTTGTCTATTGGATTCTATTTGTATTTTTGTAGGGATTTTTTAAAGGTGTTGTGGAATGGGAACATGTTTTCCATAACTGCACTTTGTAGCCTATGTCCTTTGCAATGCAGATGTTAATTCAGATGGACACACCTGCATGAAGAGGCCCTTCCATGCTTGTACCTCATGTACAGTGGATGAGGGCCTCACCAGCTTCCTGTCAGGCTCCCAGCTGAATCCGTCAATCTTCTAATTCTGTGTTCCCAGCTGAACAGGAGTCTTCATTTACTGAACCCAAGGCTTAGAACAGACAGTTTTAATTTTGGCCCTGGATAACGATGTGTTCTCAGCTGCTCATTCGTTGATGTCTAGCCAATTAAAGAGTAAAATTTTCCTTTCTGTCTACATATTGTCACCCTTTGTGCAGCACAGAAACCACAGATTGTATTTCTTTAACCTCTTTCATTATGTCACTCCCTAGCTTACAAACTTTCAATGATAGCTTGCTATACATGGGATAAAGTATGAACTCTTTAGTTCAGGGTCACCTCCAGACTCTACTTAGATGCACTTAGTTTGTTCTAAGCAAACCGATATTCTAACTCTCATTTGCACCTTTAGCTTTTCCATCTCAACCTTTGAATGGTCCTCTTCCTTTATCTCTGTCTATCTTCATGAATTTTCACCATCATTAAAAGCACCCTTATCCATGAAGCTTCCTGTATCCATCTTTAATGTGGATCAGTAGGTTGGAAGACTTTTCTGCTGTACCACTTCCTTTAGTATAGCTGCGGTCACATCGTTTAAAACATCTCTAGGTCTCACTGCTTCTGGAAGTTAGAGTGAATCTTATGCAATGTTCATTGTTAACACAAGGACTTAATGAGATAATACAGGTAAAAATTATAGTACTAGAAACAAGGTAGTTGGTTAATAACTATTCCTTCCCATTTCTGCATCATGCGTTATTAATGCTACTGATTTGATACATACATCTCTGGCCAATTACAGCGTCTATGTGTCATGTTCTATCTTTCCAAAGACATCCAAGTTCTTTAATAGCTAGAATTATGTCTCATGCAGCTTGGCACTCTCCACACATCCTAGCAAAGGGCTATACACATTAGAGGCTGAGTCAGTGGTTGCAAGATTAACCATAGAAACAGTTTTCCCTCAGCTCCTATGACCATAAAATCAACAGAGCAGATAATGTGTTGTTGTCCCTGAGAGGGAAGAAGGTTCAGGAATCTGAAACAGTGGTCTTGCATGAGCCTGTGTTTGGAGAAGAGAGGGCACATTTTAAGTCTTAGAAGTGTTGGTGCCCACCCAGGACAGTAGCTTCTTGACCAGTGTCCACCTTTGTAAAAGTTTGATTGGCATTGCAAACAGTAACATATTCCCACCTCAAGAATAAAATGTCTAAATTACTCATAAACATGTCTTCCTATTTGATCATATCTCTATTCATGTATTCAAGATATTTTCCTCAATACCTCGTATATTCCAAATAGTGGGCTGGGTGTTGTAAATGCTTGCATGAAAACTGGCTTTAAGGAACTGATAGTCAATAAAAAATATATATATCTTATTTACTGTATGATGATCATATTCAGAAGAAATTATTAAAATTATAAATTTCTATAAGGGAAGCATGGGTTTCCCTTGTGGCTTAGCTGGTAAAAGAATCCGCCTGCAATGCAGGAGACCTGGGTTCAATCCCTGGGTTGGGAAGATCCCCTAAAGAAGGAAATGACAGCCCACTCCGTTCTTGCTTGGCAAATCCCATGGACAGAGGAGCCTGGTTAGGCTGCAGTCCATGGGGTCATAAAGAGTCACACAACTGAGTGACTTCACTTTCACTTTCATAAGGGAAGCATATTAGTTCTAAAGCATTAGTTAACAGCACCTTGCTGATCTTTTTGCAAAATTTCAGAAAATAACCGATTTGCTTTTTCTCTTTTACTGCTTGAGAGTGCGCGTGCGTGCGTGTGCGCGCACGCGCACACACACACACACACACACACACACACACACAGTTTCTCTTCTAAGGCACCTTGAGAGTAAGTTATCTTAATGCTCCCCTTGCAGACAGGACAATTCAGAGGGGAAAAAAGTGTTGTCCGTGGTGCTGAAGTTGTCAGGGGCATAACTAGAAATAATCTCTTGACTGCAGTCCATTTCTTTCCCATGTGATTATGTTGCCTCATCCAGTATATTGTGGGTCAGGGTCAATCTGTTGTCCCCTTTGCTCTGAAATCTCTGAAATGCTATTAGGGTGCATCCTCATGCCAACCAGCAGCTGCTTTCTGGAAGGAGCATTTGAATACAACTCTGAACCTGAGGAGGAAATGGTTTTCACTGTGGTTTGAAATCTTTTCTGTACTCTCTCCACCCACATATATTTACATCTCCTGCATTCTTAACTGAATTACAGTCAAATGCTTCATTACAGAGGCTCAGCCAGGAGGACAAGCCCTGGGGAATTTATTCACAGACAAATGTATTATTCACAAGCTTGATCTAATCATACAGAATTTGCACTATAACCACACGCCCTGAGGAAATTCCTTTCATAAACCTAAATGATTAGACTTAAAAGAATGGTGTGGAAGAAAAGAAAGGAAAGTATAGAGAGAGCCGGAAGAGGGTGGAGTTCTTGCCAGTTTGCATTTAGGAAGCTCACAGAGGAACTGGTTCTGAGTCTCCTCCCCCACTCACTGCCTCTGCTAAGACATGATTTCCTTCTCTTTACAGACCACCTTTTGACAGCTTTGAAGGGAGGAGGGGATGATGAATTAAGTAGAGTTGGTGAATTATTTTAATGATGGTTTCTATGACAACGAGACAAATACTTTCCACATACTTTTGTGTTTCAAGCAAAGAGACATTAGGCAAATAATTTTACTGAATCATGAATGTGGTAAAAAAAAATAAAATAAAATAAACCCAATAGTCAGTTGCTTACCATCAAGTGCGAAAGATTTATACAGTATTTTTCCACCTACAGGTAATAGTTGTTCTACTTAGAATCAAAGTCAGCGTCTTAACAGCATGAAAGTCTCTAGTGTCCTTGATCCAGAGAATTTCACCTTAACTTGTACGTTTAATTTCTTCAGACTTAGGCTTCCCTAGTTTTCTCCTGAGGTAGGTTATAACCTTGCCCATAGTAGCTAAGAAGAAGGTTTGATTTCTGTTTTTTCTTACAGTTCTTATCTATGCAGGGTTTCCTGTGGTCATTCTGAAAGTCCAGCTCTGTCTCTCACTGACCGGCTTTGACTGACAGACCAACTGCATTCATGTCACATTTTTGCTTTGAGTGTTGGTCAGCAGAATGCTGTACAATTGATACTTCTGCTACTTCCAACTCCAGCTCTGCAGAGACAAACTCATCTATTATTTAAAACCCTATTAGTACTGGTAAGATCGCACTGTTCACTCTGACGGTAGCTGCTGAGTGTTATCTAATTGGCTTTTATTACTTCGAAAACCTTAGGAGCATGGCACTCACATGCACATTTGATAACAACTGTATTCTTTTCTCTTGTACTCATTGGAGATGCTTTTAGATCATTTAGATTTTGTCAGTAGTCAAGGGGGAATGTTTAAGAGAGAATTTTGGAGAATACCTGGCAAATGATTGCAGAGCCGAGGATAACTTTGGCTGTGGCTACTCTCACATTCAAGGACACAAATGCATGTCACATATATGGCTTTTCCCATTATCATCTGCACTGCAGAGAGTATGTTTGATTCCATCTTTGTGGCATTATAAATTTTTCATGTGAATGCTATGGTCCATTTTGATAGATTTGATCTTATTTGCATTTTTAAACTGATAACTCATAAACTCTGTTTTCTGTTCCTATATATGTATTCATTTAAATGGAACAGTTTATTGATGTTCTTATATCCTTATACTTGCCATGTATAGGATGTCTTCTTCAGAATCATGTGATGTCAGAAAAGATGGATCCTTTGCCACTTCGGTGATGACTGTCTCCTTCACAATTATTTTTGCTTGAGCAGTACTGTGGTTTTTGCTTGAAATAATAATTACTAGTAATAGTGATAATAATATTAACAACAGTAGTATTAGCACTTTCTCTGCTGCTGTTTTTTTTTTTTTTTAAGAGGTTTGCTGCTTTTCTTTATATATTAATACTTTGAGCCATTGTAAGCATTCCCAACCTGCCTGTTGTAAATCCTGTCCTGTGCTTCAAGGCCTTAATTGTGACTATTCTCTTTAATGTTTGATTTAGTTTACTATCTCCTTCCCGCTGAACTCTAGGAAATAGGCTTCCACTTTCCCTGCTCATAGAAATGGCTTTCTATAAAATGGTATTCAGAGCTTGTACTCAACATGCATTTTCCCCTGGTCTCTACCTTGCCTTAAACAACATGCTTCTCAGTGAGTGATAATAACAGGGGAGCATTGTGAACACTTCCTATGTACCACCCACTCTTCTAATCACTTTAAATGTATAGTCAAGTCACTGATGTATTTCACTAGCTCACTGAATACTCCCAGTATCCCATATGGTGAAGAGTGCTGTGCTTTCCACTTAACAGGCAAGCACTGAGAGCGAACAAGGTAAAGTCATTTGTCCTAAATGTCTTACTTCCTGAGGGAGCTCGGACTCCACCCAAGACAGTCTCATAGGTCCACAGTCTCTGTGTTTGGCCATATCGCCATGCTGCTTTCAGAATACCCTCTGGCTTGTCATCTGTGATGTCTTTGCCTCTCACACCTCTCAGACCAAATTCTCCTGAGCATACATGGATTGAGTGCCCAAAAGGGGTCAGCTCCCATTCTCCTTTTGTCTCCTCTTGTCTCCTTGCACATTAATTGTATTCAGGAGGGATAGATTAAGGCCAGAATTACACTGTGGCCTTTAAGGTCTAGGAGCCCTTTTCCAGATGGGGAGAAGGGCCATCCACTGAGAAGCAGCACCAACAGTCCTTCCCTATCTTCTAATTATTAATGATTCACTGTGATCCTCTCAATGCCCCAGCCTCGTCATCATAAATTTATGCGATGGCTTCCTTTTCTTTGACCTCCAAATCTAATCAGTTACTAAATGTTACTGATCTCCCCCTTTACAATTCATTTCCACAGCCATAACTCTACCCTCGGCTCTAATCGCTTCACTTCTGAATTACAGTAATGGGTCTAAGTGGCCTTGGTTCCCCCAGGCTCTGTCCATTCCCAGGCAGTTACGCACGATCCCATGCACTGGCCCCCAGAGCACTTCCAGTCATCTTCTATGACCTGAATCAAATGCAGCCTGCTCTCTGAAGTCTTCACAGATCACTCCAAGTTGCTCACTCCTGCATTTTTGGTGCCAGTCAGATCATATCCTATAAATGCCTGCACGTCACTCCACCGTATATTCCTATGATCTGGTCTGTCTGTTACTTCTCTTTGTAGACACAACATCCAGCAGTGTTCTGGTACATAATAATGACTATTTCACCTAAGAATGAGTTTAGTTGAGTGTGGAAGTGAACAAATGTGTGAATAGATAAATGAAGGACAAGTGAATGACTCTGCAGGGGCTTTCAGTTGCCTAACTTACCAAGCCCAAAGGTCTGAGCCCAGACAAGGAGACCCAGTGCCCTGCCCCTCCTTCCACTAAACTTAGCTCTAAGAACTACTGATTTGGTCCGGTTTGCTTAAGCAAGTGTGTTCTCTGTTTTCTTCACATAACATTTTTTTTTCTTCTTGTATTACTAATTCAAGGCTTTTCCTTCTCTACAAAGTCTGTACCAATCATCTCCGCTTTGACCACTCACCGTTTCTTTGTTCTCGTAAATAATGATCCCTGGAGCTATCCACCAAAGAGATGGTGTGATGGGATTTAACATATTTAGCATCATGTATCCAATGAAGAGGATTACAGTCTCAAATCTAAAATGTGACCTTGGTGTGTGTATTACCCACTCTTGTTGTTTAGCCCCTGCCGAGGCATGTTCAACTCTTGCAAGCCCATGGGCTGTAGCCTGCCAGGCTCCTCTGTCCATGTGATTTCCTAGGCAAGAAAACTGGAGTGGGTAGCCATTCTCTTCTCCAGGGGTCTTCTCAACCCAGGGATCAAACCCTCAACTCCTCTGTCTCCTGCTTTGGCAAACAGATTCTTTACCACTGAGCCAGCAGGAAAACCCCCAGCCTTAGTTTACTCATTGGATAAATGGAGATAACAGCTATTCGCTAGCTCACAAATTTGTTGTCATGTGGATGTTTTCCAACACCAACAACCAATTCTCTGATTCTCCAGACAGTCACTCAGTGCCCCCAAATTCAATTGCATTCAAACATTATTTTCCTGTGAGTTAGATTTACTATTTACTTGTGAATTAGATCTCAGAAGTTAAAGGGTTCAGTCTGATAAAACTGCCCTGCCGTCTTCAGACACCAGTCACAAGTCCTGGACCTCTCACACTTCTCACTGGCTAGCTATCAGCTGGAGTTCCCATGACTACCTTCTAGGGTTCAAAGTTGGCTAATGGTTCACAGAACTCAGGAGGTCATTTTAGTTAGGTTTACTTGTTTATCTTGAAAGATACAGTGAAGATGACGAAGTCCATAGGGTGAGATCCAGAAGGGTCCCAAGTGTAAGAGCTTTTGTCTCCATGGAGTTTGGGTACTCCACCCTCCTGACACATGGCCATGTTCTCCAATTCAAAAGCCTTTAGCTTTCCTTATGCAAGAGATTTAACTCTGCATACCGCCCCCAGCACTTCCCAGAGGTCAGTGGAAGGATCTGAAAGTTCCAATCCTCTAATCACTTGTTTTTTTTCGGTGATAAGCCTCATCATGAAGCTAGCTGAGGTTCTACTCTAGGTCAGCTCATTAGTATAAACTCAAGTGTGATTGAAAGGGGCTCATTATGAATTAAAAAAGACAGCGCTCTTATCATTCAGAAAATTCCGAGGGTTTTAGAATCTCTGTGCCAGGAACTACCACCAGGGACAAAGACTGAATATGTTTCTTATAATACCACATGATGATTAAATGAAACTCTCTATGTAAACTGTAATTTAGTAAAATATATTGAAAATAATTTCATCTACTATAAAGTATCACATAAATGTGGTTTTAGTAAATGCTCATAACTGCCCTTCTTCTCAAGGCTCAAAAACAAAGGACAAAACACCCTTCACATCATCACGTATCACTTAACTCTATATTTTCCACGTCTCTGAAAAGCTTTCTTTTAAAATATCTCAACTAAGTTAACCTTCCCAACAAATAGCCCTTAGTTTGTTAACAAATATACCATTTATGGAGAAACATCCTGATCTGTAGACCTTACAGCAATCCTAGCTGGTCAACACAGTCCACCCGCAAGAGAGGAATAAACTGAGTTTCAGGCTAGTACCCTGAACTTGAACATGGCAACAGGGCTAGTAAGTTTGGAGCTAGGATTCAAATCCAAGATCATCTCACAAACAAGTCCCCATCCTACTCATGGCACCATAACACCTCTGTGACAGAGGGTCAGGATTTCACATTATTGTTTCACCAGTAGCCCCATTTTACAGTAAAGGCAGCATTCCTGCAGTTGGCCCAGGGGATTTGAAAGAAGACAAAAGAATCACATGCCGACGTGGGTGTCTGAGTGAAGCACTGTCCTGTTGGGGTCAGCAGGTTGGCTTCTTGCCATCCAGGGATGATGCCTTTTATAATGAGCAAGTTAAAAAGATAATTATGGAAATTAATTCCTGATCTGCTATGGCCTGTGAACTCTCCCAAGCAGAACTTTGAATGTGAAGGGCAGAGCTGCAATGCAGAGCCGAACAGGAAAACCTTATCTTCACAGTCTCTTGGGGATGACTGAACAATATTCAGATAACCCACAGTCGTCCTTAACAAGAGTTTTGTGTGTGTGTGTGTATGCTGGGGTCTGATTACATGCCTATGAGCATTCCTGTCACCTGATGCATACAAATGTTCTATTAACCAATTAATTGATTGAGCTAAATAGGCTAAATCAAACTAAATGACATCAACTTGCTCTACAAGGATAGAAATAAATTAGGGTGTGTTGTAAATGTCAGAATGAACAGGTAAAAAAGGAAAGAAGGAAAGAAAAGAGAAAATAGAACCTAATCCCTAATTTACTCATTTCTTCCTTTTCCCAGAAACTGCCTAATATATTTTCGCAGATAATTAGAAAATACCCCAGCTTGCAAAAGCTTCTCAGCACCCCACCACATTTGTGTGTTAAAGCCAATGCCAAGCTCAAGGCATGATGAAATTCAAGATCAATGCTGAGAAATACATTTCCTAGGTTTTTAAATAGTCTTTGGTTATAATCAGATTTCTTTTCAACCAATGCAAACTCTTTCCAGCTCCGTGCTTCAGCGACTGTGAAGGGCAATAGGCAGACGCCAAATGTGGGTTCTGAGAAGTCACTGCAGAAACATTCTTCCTGGAATTCTATGCAGCTTACACGGGAACGTCCACCAGTAATACCCATGTATTACTAAAAATGGAAGGAGGAAGGACCACAGATTTCTATTTTCTGATACTGCCAAGGTGCACACCTCCTATAATTTTCAGAGACCCACACTGTAATTCACTCTGTCCTATGATCTGCTTCTTTTCTCTCTCGCATTAGATTTAATTCTGTAATCACACCCTACAAGCCATTCAGGCAGAAATACCCTTGCTGATTGCAACTTTCACCAACTAGTCTGTGAATATTGCTGTAATGTGTATGTATCTGTGTGTATGTGTGTATCTGCATGTGAGAGAAAAAAGAGTATTGTTTTCAGCAGTGTCTGCCTTCTCTGTTGTAATTTGATCTACTTTACCCCTTTCCCCACTTTGCGTCCATGGAAGTCAGCATTCCATCCACCCCACAGTGGCAGGAGACAAATCCTCCATCCTCCCTACTCACCACTGAGTGTGAAAGTCCTGATCTCCTCTCATTTTCCCCCTTTATTTTTAATGACCTCATCCTCTTGGTGATCATAAGCCATCTTTCTTCTGAAAGATGACTTTTTCGGTGACCCTGTTATGCTTTTTACAACTAACGTTTCTCCCGAGGCCTTTTCCTCTTACACTCTGATGTCAAGTGATGCCTGTTTTTTGTCTGTCTTGCTTTTTGCATCTTACTCACCCCTCAATTTGTTTCCTGTGTGTGATGATCTCTTGCTTATCCCCAAGTGAACTTGTGAACATGGTTTTTTTTTTTGCTCCCCTTACATCTTGTGTGGCATGTATATGTCAATTGCCTTTTCTTCTGGGAGAGGTGTAAAGAGTGGTGGTTGCTGGATGCTGTGTGCATTTCAGTTCAGAAGATGTATCTGTGTCTCTCCACTGCCTTGTTTCATGTCTGTATGCATGAGCAGCATCACTCAAATCGAACTAAAGCTTAACAGCCTGGAACTGCACAATGCATATCCCATAAAAAAATGGTTCAGGGTCCCAGATGAATATGAAGCATTGATTTGTATGGTAGGGAAGTTAGAGGGTCTAAGGAGGCCAAGATTTTGGATTTCTAATAGTTTTCTGTTATTCAGGGACCTGAAGAGTTGTTGATTTACACTTTAAGGGATCAAATAGAAGCCATAGCATTTTGTCCCTTCATATTGAGTGATAAGACCGGTTATTTGAAATGCATATTTTAAGGGAGGAGTAGGATAAGGCACCACATCTCAAAGGTGGTGATGATGGCATGAGGGGCAAAGTCAGGGCCACCTATATGACACCACTTTGCCTCATGTGTCCCCCTGTGGCTCTGTGTGTGGTCTCCAGCCGTGGTCATATTTCCCATTTTCTCTTGCCCAGCATTAAATGCATTTGTTCTCTTTTTGTGATTAGAATGATAATAACACAGTAAGAGAGGAGAGAGAGAAAGAGAAAAGACAAAGCTGTATAGGAAACCATCCTGGGATGTTCTAGTCTCAGTGTACAGTGAGTAATTTTTAATTTGGACAAATTTGTCAGTGTGTACCTTTATCTTCCATTTATATTTCTATATATTTTAGTAAGGGAGGGCTAAACAAAAGGAGACAAGAAGAAGTATATGGCAATAAACACAGAAAATTGTTTTTCCTTAATGGAAAAATTAATTATATAGATACAAAATGTGTACTGTCAGCCCTCAAGAATTTTAGGAAGAAAAATATATATTTTTATCACTTAATTAGAAGGACTTTCTAGGAAATGTAACTTAAGAAATTACAGTGAGGGGGAGGGAAGGGGAAATGAATATTTATTAAGCATCTACTATGTATTCAAACACAGGAGTAGCTGTGTTTGTACAGAATAGCTAATCTAATCCTCCCGACAGAAATAAGTAGTGTCAGCCCTCATTTTTATAGCTATGGAAACTGGAACTCCAATAAATTGTTTACCTAAAACCATACAAGAAAATAGTGAACAGCAGATTTGATGTCAGGGTACTCTTTCAAAATATATACATTTTCCTAGATTTTTTGGGGGAAATTCTATCCATGATTACATGTCTTCTCTGTTAAGTTATTATCTGTGGCTAAGAAGAATAGGATCCATGATATGTGGTGCTCTGTCTTATCAACCTAGGATGTAAATGTAAAGTTCTGTTTCATGTTTATACAAGTTTGGGAATTTCTTAGCTGAGCAGTTTTCTGATTGTAGTACCTAACTTGTTGCCTGAGGTAGGGTAACAATGTTATTAATTCTTTCCTAGACGGAGGGAAGAGGAACCCTATGCTGGGTTCCACACTCTGCCTGGTCCTTCCAAGGTCACATGTCTCCTTAGAGGGTGAAGAATACCTTCTATGACCCAAATGCATCTGGTGTCCTAGAACTCCCTGCCCAGAGAATCTTAGACCCATTCCCTAGGTCTGGACTCTCGTCTGGGCTATTAAAGAGCATGAACGTGGTTGTAAGGGGTCCTCCCAAATGCACACTAGAGCTGAAACCAGGACAGGATGAGAAGCAGAGAAATCAGTAGTCAGAGTGGCTCTTCCAGACCCGCCTGCCTCAGACACACAGCTTCCAGGAGCTGAGGATTCTAAGTGTAGACTTGGCCTTCTAGGGGCATATGATGGTATTATTATTTTGATAAAAAGCACAGAAGTCTCTTTATTATATTGCCCTGTGCTGTGCTAAGTCACTTCAGTCATGTCTGACTCTGTGCAACCCTATGGACTATAGCCTGCCAGGCTCATTTGGCCATGGGATTCTCCAGGCAAGAATACTGGAGTGGGTTGCTGTTTCCTTCTCCATCTATCGCCCTAGACCTAATATATTATAGACACAGGCCTGAATATCACTGCACTCTGATTATATTTTACTAAGGAAAAGAGGATCCACCCTGATACTTTCTTTAAAAAAAAGATTGATTATTTTTGACTGTGCTGGGTCTTTGTTGCTGTACAGGCTTTTCTGTCATTGAGGGGAGCAAGGGCTACTCTCGGTTGTGGTGGGCGGGCTTCTCTGCTACGGCGTCTATTGTTGTGGAGCACAGGCTCTAGGGTGCTCAGGCTTCAGCAGCTGTGGCTCCCGGGTTTTAGAGAGCACATGCTCGGTAGTTTTGACACACGGGTTAGTTGTTCCACCGCATATAGGATCAGGGACTGAACCTGTGTCTCCTGCATTGGCAGGTAGATTCTTAACCACTGGACCACAAGGAAGCCCCACTCTGGTACTTTCAACTGCAATGATAATTTTAAACAAATTTCTCATAACACTTGTTTCTCCAGCTTCCTCCATCCTTGGGGAATGGGGAAACACAAGTAGCTATTTGATCCTGGCCTCCTAGAAGCAGTCTTCCTTGAACACCAGCATCCCCACACATGTTTCCTTCCCTCAGCAGCCATACAGACACCTCTTGGCTACTCCTTGGATCCCATAAAAGTGTGACTGCTTATGATGGTGGATCTCAGCTGTTTCTCTTATTAAAGTTGTGGTAAAAGTTAACTAAAATAAATGTAAAATGGTAGAAAGTGCAGTGTATGACAGAACACACAGTTTCACAGATAAACAAGAAATGGTAGTTTCCTTCTGTCTCTTCCCTTCTGTAGTCCTTTTATATTAGCTGGAAACATGAGGACTCCATGACTGCTGAAGTCCCTCCATCACATACATTTACCACCCTCCATGGTATCATAAATGGAAGAGGCTAATGAAGTCTTAGGTGCTGTTTTATCAGGCCCCTCACAATCAAATGCCAGCTCAACTCAACAGCCACCTGCCATGCCCCCCTCCCCCCGCTTTTTCTTGTCCTTACCCTTGGCTTTACTCTTAGATTCACCCCATCCCAATGCACTCATTTCCCCGAAGTACAGCCACTTCATCTCTGTCATTGGGCTTTTAGTCAGATGAACATAAAACACTTATCCAGGAGAACTGGCCTGAGTTGGTACAAAATGTCACAGCCCATTTGCTTAAAAAAGTAAAAATAAAGTCATCTGTGCTGTTTACCTTCTGCTTTCCACAGAGAAACAGTAGTTGCTGATTCTAATCTCTTGTGATATAGTGTCACTTATCCTAAAACCCACTGCTTTTCTCACACATGGATGCAGAACTGAAGATCACCACAGCAGCCTGGCTGATGGCTTGAACTTGAGGTGCATGAGCTTGTCTTCCATAGAGAGTTTCCCATTTCTCATTTTCTGCTTCTTATGCTCTTAGCATATTGAGAAGGACTGAGAGTCAGGATTGCAACTCTTCCTTTTTCTGCATTAAATCAGCATGCAGTGTGTGGTACATTTCAGATTTAAATATGCAGCGGCTTTGTATGGAGCAAAATGGGAAGAAAAGTATGCCCTGTGGTCCTGACTGTGTTTTGAAACTAAAGTGATGAGAGGAGAGTGTAACCAGAGGCAAGTCTTCTGAAGATACTATTATTAGGGGCATTTCTCTGTTGATTTCTTAAGCAGCCTCTGCATTAACAAAAGTTTTAGTATTAGTATAGCTT